>NW_027362765.1:399939362-401139362 GCF_046119375.1 Phyllobates terribilis
CATCTGGAGATGGTGACAGCTGTGCATGGCTGCTGTAAGCTCACGCTGCCGGGAACACGTCCGCTCCCGGCAGCGGGAGCCACTGACTGAGGTCACCGGAGTGCATTCAGGCAGCGCAGCTCCGGAGACCTCCTTTACGGCAGTGCTGTACCGTGGGAATTTCTCACGGTACAACAGGGCCGTAAAGCAGCTAACCGGAGCAGCGCTGCCTGAACTCCGGTGAACCCTTACGGCCCCGTCATTCTAGCGGCGGCAGCGGTTCAGAGCGGTCACATTCTATGTGGCTGCTCTGAACTGGAGATCATCGTGGGACACTCGTGGACTACTACGGAGGGGTAAGGATAAGGTTGTGGTTTATTATTTTATATTTTATTACAGGAGATCGATGGCTTCGGGGAATTAGGTGTCTAGGTGAGTATAGGTGTAGTTTTTTATTTTTTACTTTATTTTAGGTGGCGATCGGCGGGGACAGGTAATGTATGAACTAATTTATTTTTAGCTAACCACTGGCCACCAATATTTTTAAAATTTATTGGGGAAATAATGGGGACTGAAATTAATTAAAAAAAAAAAGGTTGTCAAAAAAATGTATATATGGAGACATACAAAAAAGTATATGTATATATGTATGTATATTTATAAATATTATTATATGGGGGCCGACACAGTAGGGCAATTTAAATAGCAGGATCAGGCTGATGGGAACTACTGCTCCCATCGAGCTGATCCTGCTGCCACGAGTTGACGGGGGACAGACATAGGCCGATGGGAGTAGTAGTGTCACATCGGCCTATGTCTGCCTGCACGCACAGACACCCGCAGACATCCCGCACACACCGGCACACATCCCGCACACACCGGCACACATCCCGCACACACAAGGCAGACACCTACCACACTAATCATGAGCGGGACATTCAGGTCCATCCTCTTGTAGCATCCCAGGGGCTCAGCCATGATCCAGGAAGATGGGAATGGTCTGGGATTCTCGTCTTCCTGGATTATGGGATGCTCATGGGATGGCAGGAACGCCCCCACATGAGGTCACTTCCCTTTTGCTGCAGTCTTGTGATTCAAAATCGCATCAAAATGCGCTTCATTTCCGCTAGTAGTTTGACATAATTGCGGATTTGAAGCGGCTCAATGTTAGTCAATGGCGGCGAAATCGCCGCGTTTCCGCAAAATTAATTGACATGCTGCGGATTTTTGACCGCAGCGTTAACGCTGCGGAAAAATCCGCATCATGGGCACAGCACATGGGGATTTCCATTGGGGAACATTGCTTCCCTTCTACCATGCGTTTTTCATGCGTTTCCGCGGCGTTTACGCAACTGCAAAAACGCCGCGGAAACGCATGAAAAACGCATCGTGTGAACTCAGCCTAAGGCTATGTTCACACCTTGTTTTTTTTCAGTGTTTTTTTTGCTGGAGCAAAACCTGATCTCTTGCCAGGAAGTTGTTCAGGTTTTCTCTTTCTTTTTCTTTTTTTTTTTTCCACTCTCCCTTTGTCTCTTTTATGCATGTAATCAAGTTCAGTGAAAAAAAAAAAAAAAAAAATCTCATTCTGGTTTTTGCACAAAAAAAATGCTAAAAAAACCATGTGTGAACATAGCCTTAAAAATGCAATGACTGTTTGTTTTTTTCTTTTGTTTGTTTTCAGGTGTCCTATAGAAATGACTCGCCCCTGGGGCCTCGGGGTACTCTTTGGGAGGAATCACGGTGGCTGGCCCAGGGCGGTCAGTGCACAAAGGGGTATCACTTATTAGTAAAAAGTTCAGAGAGTTCGTGACGCCACCTGTGGTGTCTGGTGAGGATCACCAGCGCTGCAACAGTCCTCTGAGGTAGATGTCAGGGCAGCTAAAGATGGTACGGCTCCCCACAGGCGGAGCGGGCCTCAGGGCAGTATAAAGTAGATGAATGGTGCGCTGGGTGTTGTAGTGCGGGGGAGGAGGAATGGTGCCGTGAAGAAACAATCAGAGGCTGTTCGATGCAGTCGTCCAAGATTTTTACTTACAGTTCTTGGGCAGTTCACAAGTGCACTTTACAAGTGAAGGCCTCCCTCGTCGTGCCGCGTTCACCGGACAGGGGTTCAATCCCTCTTCAAGCAGCTTAGGAATGTCTGGCGGAACCCCACTTTCTCGTGTTCCTACTTTGACAGTCTTTACACTTGGTCCTTCTCTCCTCTGCCCTACGCTGCCCACTCTCAATCCCGCTCGGGTATGCTGAAGTCCTCCCTGTACGTCGGATCGGGGACCAACCTGACCCCCTGGAGAATAGAATGAAGCAACCGATCTCTCCTGACACCTAGCAGGAGCGGGGCGTACGGGTGCAGTCCTGCACGCGCCGTACCCCCTGGGATCCTTTCCATAGAACGGAGCCTACTCCCTGTGTGGCGCCCTGGTGCGCATTGGTGCCACAGATGGACGGATTCCTCCACAAGAGGCCCTCACAGCATACACACACCTCCACCTTCCACCTCAGACCACCAGAGGGAGCCCGGATAGGGATATAAAAAGGGAAGTTGGAGCTAGGCAGTCCAGTCTGTGAGAGAGTCAGTCTGGTCTGAAGTCAAGTCTGTAAGGAGTTCAGTTACAGTCGGTCTGGAATCTACAGTCTAAGTCAGTCCAGCCCAGACTCAGGGAGCTCAGGTTAGTGAGCACAAGGCGTGCCGACGCCGTAAGAGCGGTGAAGACTAGCGAAGGCCTACTGCCAGTGTGAAGCCTAGTGAGGGCCCCGAGCGCGGCCGAAGGCAAGTAGAGTAAGCGAGCTACATAGGGGGCAGAGGAGCTTAACCAGCTCACCCCACAACCATTTACCGGACACCGGGTCCGCGTCTGCAGGGATCCCTAAGGCCCAGCAGACACTACCGGAACCCCTGGCAAACTATATGTCCCAGGAACACCAAAAGCTGACTGTCATACCAGGGTCAGGAGTCACGGAGGCCCAAGAGACCGGGGAGTGTGATCTCCAACAGAAGGCCCTACCACCAGGTCAGCCGGTGCAAGACAGAGACCAAGTTAGGCCTAGCTCCAGGCAGGTCATAAACTTATCAGGAAAAGGCAAGAAACAGGAGGCCCCACACCCGCTCACTGGGGAGAGTCCTGAAATGCACCCTTCACCCTACAGTGCCCTGGATCGTGCCTGAAACACCACCAGTAAAGGTACTGAAGTGAACTGTTGTGTGTGCCTATGCTTCCTCTGACCCGGCTGGGTCCCCTCTGTCCTGCAACCCTTCTCCTACGCTGCCCTGAGGCCCCGCTCCACCTGTGGGGAGCCGCACCAACCAAGCTGCCTGACCACCGGCCTCAGAGGACTGTCGCAGCGCTGGTGATCCTCACCAGACACCACAGGTGGCGTCACGAACTTTCCCTATCCCATATAACTTTCCCCATTCCTTGCCTTTTAAGAGTGACCCCAGGGTACTGCCTCGGGAGCCGGCCACCGCGGCATCCCCCAAAACCAAACAGCAAGGCCCGGGCGCCGAGTCCCCATCCCTTGGGCGCGTCACCTGCTCCACTCCGGGGCCTCTATCCTGGGCCCTAACTTGTGGAGCAGAGCTCCTGATGAGCCTCTGCTCCCGGACTGTTCCTCTGAACAGCCCTCACTGCAAACTCCCCTTCTACTGTAAAGTTGTCTACCTTTCATATACAGTGGATATAAGTGCTTCCTGTATCTGCTTCCTCCACCCACACCCACTATTGGTTCCCCCTACCTTTTGGGTTCCCCCCACTCCAGCCAGGGTCAGGGCTACGCACATGCATGTTGCCCCTCCAGCCGGCCTGGAGCAGTGTAGTGTTGGATGCAGGTGTTGGGGTTCCGGGCAGCACTCCCTCCTTACCTGAGAGAAGGGAGACACCACACCTCGGGGTGAGGTGCAGTATCTCTGTGGCGACTGAACCCTCAGGGGCGCCACAGAAACATATAGGGGTGAAAAATGCACCAAAACCATACAGTACAACAGCCTGTTTAGACGCAGTGGCCAGTGTTTTAATGAAATGTGATCTACTTTGCTTGGCCCTTTCTAAAACAGTGTTCACATGTAGCGTAAATACTGCATTTTTCTGCTACTTATTTTGCGCAGAAATTCTGCAGCGCTTAACTGTCCAAACAAATGTGATATTTCCTGAAAACTTCACCCACTGACTGCCGAGCGGTGTGGTTTTGGTGCTTTTTTTTTTCTCTATAGGGAGCCTAAAATAGAAATGCATGTAAAAAAACTATTGCTTTTTTAAACGCAGAAACAAAGCTTTTCTGTACTGTAAACAAAAACATTTAATACTGCTTCAAAAGTGCATAAAATACAGCAAAAATGCAAGAACCAGAGATTATTATTACATAGTTTGGTGCGGACATGAGCAGAAAACAAAAATAAATACACAGTATTTATGCAACGTATGAACACGGCCTTATAGACACAAAAAAGCAAGACCTCATAGTGAGGTTTGTGTAAAAATGTGAAGGTTATTGCTGCTACAAATATGAATAAACAAAAATTAAAATCCGTAGATCCCAACCATCCTGGGTACAGCAGAACAATACCGGATTCGGGACTAAGACCCACGGGGCCGGGCATCTGCTACTACAACTGCCCCCTCTGCCATCTCCTGCCAGGATAGAAAAAAAATGGTAATAAGTGTGGCAAGGGGCGTGGTCCAAACTTACGGCTACGCGCACCGCAGTTTGTCTGTTCTGTAAAAGTTAGGATGTGTAATGTAAATGTTAGGCTGAAAATGACACCAATGTAGAAAAAAAATGCAAGCTAAGTAAAAAATATACATATTTTTATTCATACAAATAAAAAAAAAAAAAAAATATATATATATATATATATATATATGTGGCACCCCAGGGGTCTGGTTTCCACAGTAACAAGCAATGTTATGTCTGAGAGCAGGTGGGAGGTCTCTTGGTCAGGAATCCTATGCATGCCACACCTCCTGCCCAGTCCTGGGAGGGGAAGGACTTCCCCTATATAAACCTGGGGCTGAGGCAGGGTTAGAGAGTTCAGAGGGAGAGATCAGCCAGGAGGGCTGACAGGGAGCTGTGGCTCCGGCTGGGCCCAGCTCCTGGGCCATGCCAGAAGTAGAGACAGAGAAGAGAGGCAGCTATGGGAAGAACAACAGGAGCTCTGTGGGAGCAGTGTTACAAGGAGTCAGGGGCTGGCAGTTGCAGAGCTCGCCCTGACAGAGAAGATTTCTTACCGGACCCGGAGTCCGAGGCTGTGGGGACTAACTCCTACCCAGCAGCAGAATCCGTCAGGCAGGGGATTTCAGGTCCTCTGGCCAAGAAACCCGAAGGCACGGTCACACGCATGGGACCAGCACCGCCGTCGTGGAGCGGAAGCTACTAGAAGGCCCCGAGTCACCGGCCATACGGGTGAGCACCACACGGGACACTCAGGGACGTGGGCTACTTCTACCCGCCTCTAGCAAGGTAGCCAGAAGAGTATCGTTAGTTTGGGAGGCCTACAACTCCGCCTGGCCAGGGGAGATCCCATCTGCTCAAGGAATGACCAGGCCCCAATCGCTAGCCAGTACTCCGGGAGGGTCTATCGTTGTCACCAGTAAAGACCCTGAACTACACCGTACCGTCTCTGAGTGATTCCTGCTACCCCCATCATCCACGTCGGCTGCCCTGAGGCCATACCCCTCCCGTTGGGGGTTATACCATCCACGCTGCACCATCCTTCCACCGGCCTCAGCGGTCTGCCCTGCAGCGGCAGCTCCATAGCTGCATTCAACGGGTGGCGTAGTCGTCCATCATCTACCGCTGATACAGCGCCACTTAGTCTGACTCCCTGGGCACGGACCGGATCACCGCCACGAGACTACAACCCTCAACAGATCCGGCTCCGGGTAAGCTCCCGCGTGCGCAACGCTGCGCGACACAGGCCCAGGGGCGCGTCATATATATATATATATATATATATATATAAGTCGTAAGTAATGAGACAGCATAACTGAGTCTAACAGTGGGTACACCTGCAAAGAAAAATGTCCTGCACATTCATAATTAAATTGCAGAATATATGATATATACTAAGTCACCATAATTTAGATTGTGAGCCCCAATGGGGACAGTGATGATAATGTCTGTAAAACGCTGTGGAATTATGATGCTATATAAGTGAGTAAAATAAATTAAAAAAAATAAATAATGCATCAAAGGGTCATCAGTAGAAGATGCTAGGTGGTTCAAAATGGCAATAAACTGTATATTGTATAAGTCTATCGAGATTCAAGGGAAGAAGTAAGAGAATAAATCAAGTAGGTCACTCTATTATTAAATAAAAAATGCAGCCACTTAAAAACCATCCAGTGTAAATATATATACACTATCATATACAAATTATATTAAATACCCATTAGTGTTAAGGCAGGGAAATATTACCTGTGGGATAAAGAGACAGAGACCCACCCCTCCCGACGCACGATTCACAAAGAAATGATTCCTGGTGAAGTGTCTTTGATTTATTAGTACTCCCTGCAGTCTGATGGCGCTCTGCTGACACTCCTCTCATTACTTGCTTATCACGTGTAGCTTCTCAGTCATTCCAGATCCATATCGGTGAATAATAGCGGATTACTGGCTCCTCATCCAGAAAGGAGATATTCTCCTCACACAGACACAGCAGGTTGTCTCCTCACACATTCCTGAGGTGACCGACCACCCCAAACTGGATCATTCTGCCCAGGACCAGAGCTGGCATGTGACTTATTCTCCTGTCATCTTCCAGTATCAGAGCCCTCTGAGCTTCTGAGACATGTAGTTCTCGGGCCTCCTATACTGTCAATAGTAAGCAAAGCAGCAGCAATATTAGGATAAAAGGACATTGTCCATTTCAGATCAGCATGTGGGGGACCCACAGCTGTCACATATAGTCCCCGATGCATTTTTTCACCAGCCTTTGAGGGGGCATGGTGCAGTCAGATGCTCCAGGTTCATGGAGCGGTGGACGAGTGGTGTGCGCCTACAAACGCCATGCCACAAATCTACCTGGAGTAAGATTTCGGTAAAAATGCAATCAAATTCTGAGTGCACACACCACTTCCTTTGAAGTGCTAGCGAAATGGGAGTGTGTAAGGAAGTTGAGGCGTTGCTCCATTTCCCCTTGAAAACACGTGTTTGTTACAATGTTTTTTGGATGTGCATTATTAGGCCACAGCCCCACTATCAGTATTTTGTCAGTATTTTTTCTTAGGAGTGGGGGCCAAAACCAGGTGAGGAACAATCAGAGAAAAGGTATGATAGAAACAAGTCACCAATTCTGCACTTATCACCCACTCATGGTTTTGGCACCCACTCCTGAGAAAAAATACTGACTGAATACTGACCAAATACTGATAGTGGGGCCATGGCCTTAGCAGTAGTAGTTGATAGGGACAGGTAGAGTTAATGGTTGTGACTAATGTGGCGCCCCTGAGGGTTCAGTCGCCACAGGGGTACTGCACCTCACCCAGAGGTGTGGCATCTCCTTCTCTCAGGTAAGGATGGAGTACTTCTTGGGACCCCAACACCTGCACTCAACACTACACTACTCCAGGCCGGCTGGAAGGGCATTATGCACTTCTTCTGCTGCCCTGTCCCTGGCTGGAGTGGGGGGAACCAAAAGAGAGGGGGAACCAGTAGTGTGTGTGGGTGGAGGATGTAGGTCAGGGGAGCACTTGAATAGGAGGTATATATAAAGGGGAGCCATCTTAGAGTAGAGAGCGAGTCACCAAGAGCGAGAGAGAGAAGAGGAGAGGAGCAGAGTCTCTTCAGGAGCTCTGCTCCAGAGTGGGGCCTAGTAAGAGAGGCCCAGGAGTGAGAGGGGAGTCAGGGACGAAGGCTCCAGGAATAGAAGGGATCCCAGGGGGTACGGTGAGTGCAGGACGGCACCTGTACGCCCGAATCTGCCAAGTGTCAGAGGGATCAGGCAGCAAGAAGGGAACCGGTCCCTGGGCTAGCCGAGTTACTCCAGGTCTCGGCTGGAAAACCGGAGGCTTCTGCACTTTCAAAGTACAGTTGCCACAACCACACCTAAGCCGACGTGAAGGGCACCAAGTCAGGTCCGGGAACTCCAAGTTGCCCAGAGGGATCTCAGGTTACCCGATCGGGACTTTGTGTGGTGGGGCGCAGGGCAGGAGGGAGAAGACCCAGCGCGGGAAGTCGGCTAAGTAAGGAACATAAAGAAAGGCGGTCCCGTTAAGTGCTTCTGATATACTTGAAGGAGTGCTGAACCCCTGCCTGGCAAACAAAGTGCGACGTGGGAGGCTTACACCTGTACAGTGCACCTGTGGGAACCTAAAGAACTGTGAGTAAACTCGGATGACCGCACCCCACTGTTTCTGTCATTTATTTCTACCACGCTATCCCTCCCGCACTACAATGCCCAGCATCACCATCTGCATCCCTTCCATCAACCCTGCCCCGGGGGCCCGCTCTGCCTGTGGGGAGCAGAGACATTCCAGCTGCCATTCCATCACCCCACCAGGAGCCACAGGTGGCGTCACGAGACAAAACTGTTAACAAAACCCCTTTTAAAGAGTGACGCCAGGGTACGAGCCCGGGAGCCGACTGCCGTGACCTCCCAAGAAGGTAAAGGCCAGGGTACCTAGTAACCCCCGTGTCCCCCTGGGCGAGTCAACTAACCCAGTGTGGGGGGGGGGCTAAAGCGAAGTGACAGAGGGAGGTTCCTGTCAGGAAGGCAGGTAGGTCTGATTAGTCAGCAGAGCCAGCATGGACAGAAGCCAGGACCAAGCCTCCGCCTCTGGCCTGCAGCAACAAGTGCCCCCCCTCACCCTGGAGGGAACGATAACAAAGCTGTCCCCGGAGGATGCCGAATTCCTCCAGGCTGAGGTGCAAGAGCTGAGCCAGCGTGTGGAGAAGGCCCAGCAAGCGGCGGTCACACGATGGAAGGAGGAGCTGCTGGCGAAGATCACAGCCCGGCGGCAGCCAGTGCTGCGTGTCACCAGCGGCGCCCCAGCCCCGGCGGAGCCTGAAGAGCGCAAGGAGGCCACATGCAGCACAGGAGCAGGTAGGAGAAGTTCCCCTGTCCCGGGCGCTGAAGGCGCCGACCTGCTCCTGGGCCTCCGGCAGCACCCTCCGTCCCCGGCCGCGTATGCCCTGGAGCAACTCCTAAGCCCGGAACCTCCAACCCTGGGCGCCGACTCCGCAGACCTGCTGCTCGGCTCCCTCCCAGAACCGCCAGCCCCGGCACCCGAGTGGGTGTACAGAGCGCCCCCTTTTGACTGGTCCGCAAAGTATGAGGACCAGCAACAACTTCCTCTAGTCCCCGCACCAGCACCCCCGGCTTCCCGCCAAGGAGGAGAAGAATTTAGGTGGGACAACCGGGGGGGGGGGGACCTGTTGGGGTTCCCGCAGGAGACCCAAGCTCAAGCTCTGCAGAGGGAGGAGTTCTGCAGACAGGAGCTCCTGCAGCTGGCAAAGGAACGGCGCACCCGGCAGGTGCACTGGGAACAAATGGAGGCCAGGAACAAGGCCGCCAAAGCCCACGTCCATCAAGCATAGTCCGTCCGGCCTAGTCCCTGTGCGGAGGGACTAATAGTGAAGTTCGATCTGGAAGCCAGATGGGGCTTTATCCGTGATCCGCAGTTCAACAGAGACATTTTTGTCAATTGGCAGGATGTCGAGCCCCACCTGGAACAGGGCCATCCCGACCAAAATCTCTACCCCGGTGACCGTGTCACCTACTCCAGGCACCACGGGGAACGCGGGTGGTATGCCCTCCAAGTGTATCGTGTGGTCGAGGAGGAGGAGGACATGCCCCTGCAGCCTGAGGCTGATGACCCGCTGGGTCAGTCGGCAAGAACCAGGCATACCCCCGGCGGGGATACCACTACTGAGTGAGAGTGAGTGGACACTGTGTACAATAGTTACCCGTAAGGGTACAGTAGGAAAATTTGTTTGTGTGAACTGGAAAATAATGTGTGCATTTAGTTACCCGTGAGGGTATAGAGACTGTAGGTTATGGACGGTGAATAACCGAAAAACTGTCCGTTGTAAATTGTTGCACTTATTAAAGTGCCCCCTATTGGTTTTATGTCAAAAGACCACGGAACAAAAACCCGTTTGGCGTGGCCGAAGACGTGGTCCAACGCCGGATCACTTATGCCCTGTAGCCACGCCCAGGGCCTACGTTGAGGGTTTTCAGATGGGTCCCTCATGCTGCTCATGTTGCACCTTCACCAGTGAGATGGACACCTGGTTATGGAACTCACTGTAACCTTGAGAAGAATGTTTTATAAGTATAAAGAAAAATGTTATTTAAAAAGTCTTATAATGTTTTGATAAATGTAACCAGTAACGTTTAAGAAAAAGTGCCTCCCATACAGGGAAGAAAAGTTGTTCATTATCTTATATGTGAATGCATTCTAAAAATTGCATGTCTGTAATATACCGTGTTTTGCTCTGTTCCAGCCCGCGGACGTGCTGTGTTTTGCCAGGGGAGTATGTGGCGCCCCTGAGGGTTCAGTCGCCACAGAGTTACTGCACCTCACCCAGAGGTGTGGCATCTCCTTCTCTCAGGTAAGGATGGAGTACTGCTCGGGACCCCAACAACTGCACCCAACACTACACTACTCCAGGCCAACTGGAAGGGCATTATGCACTTCTTCTGCTGCCCTGTCCCTGGTTGGAGTGGGGGGAACCAAAAGAGAGGGAGAACCAGTAGTGGGTGTGGGTGGAGGATGTAGGTCAGGGGAGCACTAGAATAGGAGGTATATATAAAGGGGAGCCATCTTAGAATAGAGAGCGACTCAGCAAGAGCGAGAGAGAAGAGAAGAGGAGAGGAGCAGAGTCTCTTCAGGAGCTTTGCTCCAGAGTGGGGCCTAGTAAGAGAGGCCCAGGAGTGAGAGGGGAGTCAGGGAGGAAGGCTCCAGGAACAGAAGGGATCCCAGGGGGTACGGTGAGTGCAGGACGGCACCCGTATGCCCGAATCTGCCAACTGTCAGAGGGATAAGGCCGCAAGAAGGGAACCGGTCCCTGGGCTAGCCGAGTTACTCCAGGTCTCGGCTAGAAAACCGGAGGCTTCTGCACTTTCAAGGTACAGTTGCCACAACCGCACCTAAGCCGCCGTGAAGGGCACCAAGTCAGGTCCGGGAACTCCAAGTTGCCCAGAGGGATCTCAGGTTACCCAATCGGGACTTTGTGTGGCGGGGTGCAGGGCAGGAGGGAGAAGACCCAGAGCGGGAAGTCGGCTAAGTAAGGAACATAAAGAAAGGCGGTTCCGTTAAGTGCTTCTGATATACTTGAAGGAGTGCTGAACCCCTGCCTGGCAAGCGCAGTGCGACGTGGGAGGCTGACACCTGTACAGTGCACCTGTGGGAACCTAAAGAACTGTGAGTAAACTCGGATGACTGCACCCCACTGTTTCTGTCATTTATTTCTACCACGCTATCCCTCCCTCACTACAACGCCCAGCATCACCATCTGCATCCCTTCCATCAGCCCTGCCCCGGGGGCCCGCTCCACCTGTGGGGAGCAGAGACATCCCAGCTGCCATCCCATCACCCCCGGAGGTCTGCAGCAGCGCTGGTACCCATTACCAGGAGCCACAGGTGGTGTCACGAGACAAAACTGTTAACAAAACCCCTTTTAAAGAGTGACCCCAGGGTACGGGCCTGGGAGCCGACCGCCGTGACCTCCCAAGAAGGTAAAGGCCCGGGTACCGAGTAACCCCCGTATCCCCCTGGGCGAGTCAACTAACCCAGTGTGGGGGAGGGCTAAAGTGAAGTGACAGAGGGAGGTTCCTGTCAGGAAGGCAGGTAGGTCTGATTAGTCAGCAGAGCCACATAATTGGGTGTCCTTAAAGTGAGCTGAGTTTGTGACGCTGTGCATTTTATCTATGCAAAGCAAAAAAAGGGGGGAAAAAAGCCGCTGACCAGCCCAGGGGATGGGGATGACTCGGTACCCGGGCCTTTGCCTTGGGGATGTCGCGGTGGTCGACTCCCGGGCCCTTACCCTGGGGTCACTCTTTTAAAGGGTGGATATTTGTTAATTTTGTAAAAATTTGTGACGCCACCTTAGGCTTCTGGTGAGAATCACCATCGCTGCGCAGTCCACTGAGGCCGATGATAAGGCAGCTCGATGGTATAGCTCCCCATAGGTGGAGCTAGGCCTCAGGGCAGCGTATGAAGGGGGATGCAGGACAGGCGAGACCCAGCCGGGTCAGAGCAAGAACAGGGACTGACACGATAGTCACTTCAGTACCTTTTACTGATGGAAATTCAGGCACGTCCCGGAGCACTGTAGGGTGAAGGGTGCATGTCAGGATCCTCCCCAATGAGCGGGTGTAGGGCCTCCTCTTACTTGCCTCTGCGTAATAAGTTTCTGACCTGCCTGGAGCTAGGCCTAACTTTGTCTCTGTCCGGCGCTGGCTGACGTAGTGGTTGGGCCTTCTCTTGGAGTGCACGCTCCCAGCTTACGGGGCCTATGTGTCTCCTGGCTCTATTACATATCAGCACTTTAGCGATCCTGGGACTTGTAGTTCTCCAGGGATTCCGGTTATGCCTTACTGGGTCGTAGAGATCCCGGTAAGCATCGGACCCGGTGTCGGTAAATTCTTCGGGGTGAGCTGGTTAAGCTCCTCTGCCCCCTATGTACTAACTCTCCACTCGCCTTCGGCCTACTAAAGCCCTCACTAGGCTATACACACTAACAGCCGCTTGCCGTGCTTCACCAATCTTATGGCGCCGGCACACCTAAAGCTCACTATTCTGAGCCACAACTGAGTCTAGAATGGGCTTACCTCTGCAGACAGACTTCTGCAAGGACCGAACTGAGAACTCTGTCCCTCTCTGGCTGTGAGCAGGAACTCTGTTCTGGCTAGACTTGACTAGACTGAGCTACCTAGCTCCACCTTCCCTATTTATTTCCCTAACGGGCTCCCTCTGCTGGTCTGAGGTGGAAGGTGGAGATGTGTGAATGTTTATGGGGGCCTCTTGTGGAGGAATCCATCAATGCACTCTTCCAGGATCTGTGATACCAAGCGCAGCTGGGCGTCACATTCCCCCCTAGCAAAGCTCAGCACTCCCGGGCTGAAGTACATTTTATAAAACAATAACAATAGGAAACATGAACAATCTTCCCTTTATGGGAGGCACCAAGCTTAAACGTTGCACAACAACATAAACAAATACAAAGTGTCCTCAGAATTCAAGTCTCTTATGGTGAGGTTCCCAGACAGGATGTCCATCTCACAGGGTAGAGTACTTGGTGATTTGAGGGACCTGTCCCAATCCCCCAACGTAGGCCCTGGGGTGCCTGCAGGGCATGAAGATCCCGAGTTGGACCTCCACCCAGACAGGTTTTTCTTCTGAGGTCACCTAAAAGGGGCACTCCAGGGAGTGCAATTATATACAAAAAGCAGTTTTTGGGCTGCACACAGTCCTCAGCCACGAAGTTCTGTACGTCACAAGGGAAGTGTCCATATCACTTGAACTATTCATTAATAAAGCAAAGCACAAAATAATATACTTCTGCATGAAAATACACAACAATACAGTACATTTCAATGTAATACCCCAGGGTTAATTATCTACACTTGTCAGAGTTTAACTATTTTACGGAGTGTATCTGACAGGGGGTTTACCTCTCGTTGTACGTGTAGATCTGTGTAGTATGGGGATCTGTGTGGTGTCAGTCTGCATTGTCAGTTACCCTACCAGTTCTACGTGTGACTAAGTTGTAAAACTGCCTTAACCTCTCTCTTGGACTAGCAAGTTCACCATTGGCTGGGCCCTCTTGCTCTGCTCCTGCCGGGGATCCTTCATCCGTGGATACTTCTTGAGCTGGCTCTTCTGCAGCACTTACAGGTTCAACTTGCTGTGGAGGGTTTTCTGGCTGTTCGAAGAATTGGAGTGTTGGAATGATTACTGCACCTCCTATTTGAGGCCAATCTGCCGGGAAATCTCCTAGGTCAGTGTGTATCACTGCTTCTTCAGGTTCTTCCGGGATTGTGAGAGGCACTTCTTCCTGGGGTTTCAATAAATCTGGAAACAACTTTAGGTGGTCCCTGGACACTGTTGTAGACCTTCTTCCTCCTACTCGACTGATTAAGCATGTATTCTTATTGTCAAATCTTGAATTCAATACAGTGTAGGGTTCTTTTTCCCACTGATCATCAAGTTTATGGTTTCATCTTTTCCTTTTCAATACTGTTTCATCAGGTGTGAAGGGTTCTGCGGGCGCGGTTTTGTTGTAGTGCGCCTCCTGCTTTTCTCTTACCCGAGTGAGACTGTCCTCGACACAGGCTTGTACTCTTCTGTACTGCTCTTGTCTGGTCGTGTCCCAGTCCTCAGTGGTCATATCAGCTTCAGGCTCAACAACACCAAGCTCCAGATCCATGGGCAGCTTTCCTGGCCTTGCCCGCATGAAATATGCCGGAGTGCAATTGGTGGAACTTACTGGTATATGATTGTACAGATTTACTAGGTCAGGTAGTAGGTCTGGCCACTGATTTTTCTCCTCAAGTGGTATGGTCTTTAGCAGGTCGATGATGATGTTATTCATCTTCTCACAGAGACCATTGGTTTGTGGGTGGTACGGTGTAGTTCTTATCTTCTTACACCCGTAGAGATGGCAGAACTCTTTGAACAACTCAGCCTCAAAGGCCGGGCCTTGGTCCGTTAGCACCTGCTCAGGATAACCATGGGGTCTACAGAAATACGCTTGCAATGTCTTTGCTGCTGTCTCTGCTGTCAGGTCTTTGACGGGGGCGACCACCAGGAAATGTGAGTAGTGATCCACCATGGTCAGAGCATAAGAGTACCCTGACCTGCTGGGGGACAGCTTGACATGGTCCAGGGCCACGATCTCCAGGGGCCGAGTCGCCTTGATGGGTTGCAGGGGTGCCTTCTGGCTGCTGTAGTCTTTTCTTCTAAGGCCACAGGGTCCACAGTCTCGGCACCACCGTTCAATGGAGCTGCGCATTCCTACCCAGTAGAATCGACACTTCAGCAGGGTCTCTAGCTTTTTCCAGCCAAAGTGCTCCACCTGATCATGGTAAGCTTCTAATACCATCTGGATGTCTGTCTTCGGGACCACTATCTGCCATACCATCTCATGGGTTTTTGGATAGACGTACCTCCGGCACAGCTTCTCACGGTAGATAAACAGCCGGCTTCTCTCGTTCCACAGCTGTTTTGCTTGGAGAGACGCTTCCTTCTCCAGGGAGGCACTCTCTTGGGTTATCAGCTCCTTGATGCGGCTGACAACCGGGTCACTGTCCTGGGTCTCTTTCCAGCTGTGGTGAGGCAGGGGGTTTAACGTCTTTTCACTCTGCCTCCTGGAGGCTTATTGCTCGTGGATCATCCCATTCCGGTGAAAGACAGGTAGCTTAATCTCTTCCAGGTCATCCACTTCTTCTTCTGTGTCTGACTGGTGAGGCATCCTAGACAGGGCATCGGCGTTGGCGTTCTTGCTGCCCGCCCGGTATTTAATTGTAAATTGGTAATTTGACAGCCGAGCCATCCATCGTTGTTCCAGTGCCCCGAGCTTATCTGTTTTACGATGGCTCAAGGGGTTGTTATCAGTGAAGGATGTGAACTTGCTGGAGGCCAGGTAGTGCTTAAACCTTTCAGTGATGGCCCAGACCAAGGCCAGGAACTCCAACTTAAAGCTGCTATAGTTCTCTGGTTTCCTCTCTGTCGGGCGGAGCTTCCTGCTTGCGTATGCGATCACTTTCTTTTGGCCATTCTGCTTCTGACTTAGAGCAGCTCCCAGTCCTTCATTGCTGGCATCTGTATACAGCAGGAACGGTTGGCTGTAGTCAGGGTAGGCCAGGATCTCGTCACCTGTCAGGATCTCCTTCATCTCCTGAAACGACTCTGCTTGCTCCTTACCCCAGTGGAATGGGGGATTCCTGCCTTTGAGGGACTGCCCTACCAGGAGGTCTTGCAGAGGAGCTGCTTTCTTGCTGTAGTCTTTTACAAACCTCCGGTAGTATCTTACTAGTCCCAAAAACTGACGCACCTCCTTGAGGTTCTTCGGCTCCGGCCACTTCTGGATGACTGTGACCTTCTCCGGGTCTGGTGCTACCCCTTCCGGACTGACAATGTGCCCTAGGTACTGTACCTTTCTCTTGAGCAGGTGCCACTTTGAGGGTTTCAACTTCATCCCGTACCGGGACAGTGACTCAAATACCTCCGCCAGGTGCTTCAAGTGGTCCTCGTACGTTCTGGAGTACACTATTACATCGTCCAGGTAAATTAACACAGTCTCGAAGTTGCGATGTCCCAGGCAGCACTCCATAAATCTCTGGAACGTTCCAGGGGCGTTGCAGAGTCCAAACGGCATACTGTTGAACTCGCAGAGTCCCATCGGGGTAGTGAAGGCCGTCTTCTCCCGATCCTCCTCAGCCACAGCTACTTGCCAGTACCCACTAGTGAGGTCAAGGGTGGAAAAGTAATTTGCAGACTTTAAGGCAGCTAGGGACTCCTCTATGCGTGGTAAAGGGTATGCATCTTTATGTGTAATGCGATTTACTTGACGGTAATCTACACACATTCTCATGCTCCCGTCCTTTTTCCTAACTAGCACTAGGGGAGCTGCCCAGGGACTACAACTATCCCTTATTACCCCCGCCTTTCTCATGTCGTGCAACATTTCCTTAGCCTTCTGGTAATGAGCTGGTGGTATAGGCCTGTAACGTTCTTTGATTGGGGGATGGTCACCTGTGGGGATATGATGTTGAACCCCCTTAATCCTCCCGAAGTCAAGTGGATGTTTACTGAACACCTGAGAGTATTCTTGAACCACCCGGTGTACGCCCTGTTTCTGATGGGCAGGAGTGGTGTCTGTCCCAACATGGAGCTATTGACACAAATCCTCCACCTGGGTTGCAGGGTCATTATCCTCCTCTTCATCTGGTGAGGTTAAGAACTCTGCCTTGTAAATGCAATTGTTATTTACAGCATGTAATTTGGCAACAGTGGCATAACGTGGCAGTCTGACCTCGTCTTCCCACAATTGAGAAGATGGACGGGCACCCTCCCATTACGTACATCTACCACTCCCCTGGCGGTTAAGAGTGCGGGTCTATGCTCGGAGCAAAGGGGTTCTACTACCGCCTGGTAGCTCTGTCCTCTAAGACCTATAGCAGCTCTACACCAGATGAGCATTTCACTCCTTGGGGGGATGATAATGGGTATGGGGTACGTCAACCGCACATTAGCGATTTCACCGTCTGTTAACCTTACTTGCTGTTGGTACATCAGGACTCGGATCTCCTTCTGCAGTGCCCTCTTTTGTCTTGGTCTGGCAGTGTCAGCTATCTGTTGGAGCAAGAACACAACTTCTCCCAAACAGTTACCAACAATGTTAGTGCCTAGTACCATATACGGAATGGTGTCATCAGGATTAGTCTCTACTACAATTAGCCCCTGGTCCTTCAGCTCCACTCTCCCCACCTTTACAGTCACATTCTTAACCCCGATTAGGTTAAGGGGGAGTCCATTTGAGGCATAAACAGAAAGATTTGGAGCTGGCGGACCTAGGGTGTCCATGGACCAGAACCTCTTGTAGAGGACATCAGGCATGATGGTTACCTGAGATCCTGTGTCCAGCAGTGCATGCGTCGGGATCCTGTCCAACACAATGGACAGGAATGGTCTTCCTCCGACGAACCTGTTGTACCAGTCTGATGGGCCTGGGGAGTTTACTCCTGAGGGTTTTCTCGTTTAAAGGACAATTCTGGGCGGTGTGTCCGGTATTACGGCAGCAGTAGCAGGTAGGGTCCTTCTGTGGACGGCGCTGGTCACTGGTCCTCGTAGAGGGTGGTGTTGGCCTCCTCCTCCTTCGCATCCAGGGGACATCCTCAGGGCTATCGGCTAACAGGATTTTCCCTCCTTCCTCAGGCGCTGTAAGCAGTTGCAGAGCACTCAGCACAGTGGTCAGGGTTTTGCTCAACTGACGCACTTCCGAGCGCAGACTGTCCAGCTCTCTAGGGGACGTTGCTGGAACCTTAGCTTCAGCAGCCACTGGGGAAAAGGTGGGTGTAGCAGGTACTGGGGTAGCTCCACCCTGGTAACATTGGATGGCATTTGTTTCCAGGGGCAGCAGTTCTTTTACAGCCATGTCCTTAAGATTATCAAAGGAGGCATCTGGATGATCCAGGGACCACCAACGCACAGTCCTGCTCTCCTCTGGAGGCCTCAGTCCGCGGACAAACTGGTCCTTCAGCATTTTATTCTCATTTTCGATGCTGGTTGGACTAACCTGTTTCAGAGCCCGCAGGGCCCCCTGTAGACGCCAGACGTAGTCCCGAACATTGTCCTCCAGTTGTTGGGAACAGTTGTAGAACCTCATCCGGAGGTCCGCCTCAGTATGATCCTCAAAAACAGTCTGTAGCTTTTGAAAGATTGCGGACACTGACTCCTGGTCTGCGGCCGACCATGTTTCCACTTCCCGTTCCGCAGCACCAGTCAGTTGTCCTAATACGACAGCGGCTCTTTGCTTGCCTGTCATAGAGTACATGTCTAAGATAAGGCATATCTTCCATTTGAATCCAGACAGGGTATCTGGTTTGCCGTTGTACTGGGGGAGCCACTTTGCTCCAGGAATGTACGGTAAAGTTATAGGAATGACAGGAGTTACAGGCGCTGCTGGTGGAGCGGCTGCTTCGGCCTGCTCATCGTCGGGCGCGGGTTGAACTTCAGGGACTTTAGCCGGTGTCCCGGCGTTGTGCTGTTCGTCGGACATTCTGGCGCCCCCCTAGCTAACTGTGGCCTACCTTCTAGTTTTTCTTACGGTAGGCCGCAGCTCCTCAGGTGACGGTCGTCTTCAGGACCTTGCGTCGCTTGCGTCCTACGTCAGAGCGTTCAGCGACACTCTTTCCAGGACCTGGCGCTTCTTGGTTTGACGTCAAGGCGTGGGGCGCGTCCGGGGCTTCGCGCTCTTTTGCAGGTACGCCCCTCAGTTTCCCGCGGTTACGCCCTTCTTCTCACTCGGCAGCCCAACAATGGCGGCAATCTTCACCACAGTCAAATATACAGTTCACTTCAATAAAGGCGCACAGTACCCGGTGGCAATGGGCATACACTCCGTCATTGCAGCGGGCACGCGATCCTGTTCGTGACTAGAGATGAGCGTTGTTCTACTCGAACTGTTCGCCAATCTCAAATTCGAGCTGTTTTGGGCGGTGTTCGAGCCGGTCGGCGAACACGAACAATTTGAGAAAAATTCGGCTGTTCGAGGTTATGTTCGATAACTGTTCGTGCACCAAAATCATAACTGGATTTTTTCTCAGTAATGATGAAAATTAATGTTAATACGCAGTTTGAGTGTACAGCGGGGCGGGGGGAGGGGCAGGGGATGGATCTCTGCAGGAACAATGAAGATCTCCATTTTTTTTTCTCTTTCCCGCATTTGCAGTGGGGAGGTGCAATCTGTCAGCCTATCAGCAGCGCACAAACGGAGCGAAGTGCTTTTTTTCACACAAGCAAGGGCATGTGTGATTGGCAGTGTATGTCACATGTCCTTGCCCTATAAGACCAAGCCATTTTCCCCGTCGCCACCATTTTCTCACTGCTGCAGCTGCGTGTTAGACGGCACCGCTGTTGCTGTGTGCGCTATACCTTGTTAATTTCAAGCCAATTTTCGCACAAATATACAGATAGCTTGGGAGTAGGGAATAGTTGTGATTGCAGTCCTTTTAAGGACTAGGTTACAGCATTTCCTACGACTTTTATCAGGCAGGCCTGTGCTCTTAAATAGATAGATTGTGGGAGTAAAGACTAATTGTAATTGGAGTCCTTTTCAGGACTAGGTTACATCAGTTCCTATCAGTTTTTGCCAGGCAGGTCTGTGCCAGTGCTGTGCAAGTTTTTTTCACAGCATTTGGCTGAATCTAGCAAAGCTAATCCTTTTTGGCCTATTGCAGAGTGTGTTAGTCAGTGGAGTAGCCTATCTGTGTTGCAAGATATACCACCTGTGTATAGAATACCAATTTTTTTACTGCACCTAGTGAAGTAAAATCTTTTGGGCATAGCATTATTCTATTAGTCCATCTATACTGACCTCCATCAGGTTGCAAACTGAATATAATTTTTTTCTGCATCTAGCTCTGAAAAAATATTTGGGCTTCTAGCAGTGTGTGGGACTTGTTCTATTAGTCCTTCTATACTGACCTCCAGCAGGTTGCAAATTGAATATAATTTTTTTCTGCATCTAGCTCTGAAAAAATATTTGGGCTTCTAGCAGTGTGTGGGACTTGGTCTATTAGTCCATCTATACTGACCTCCATCAGGTTGCAAATTGAATAAAAAAATTTTCTGCATCTAGCTCTGAAAAAATATTTGGGCTTCTAGCGGTGTGTGGGACTTGGTCTATTAGTCCATCTATACTGACCTCCATCAGGTTGCAAATTAAAAATAATTTTTTTCTGCATCTAACCCAGCCAATAGTTTTGGCCTAATACCACAGTTTGGCCACTCAACTCTGCTCGGTTACCATCCATTGTTTTTTTGTGCAAACAACTCCAGAGTTGTGAATTAGTTAACCACCAAAATGAGTGGAAAAAGGCCTGCTGCTGGTGGAAAGGGGAATAGGCGTGTTGGGAAGGGGAAAAAAGGTTGTGTCCGTGGGGTAGGTGCAGAAGAAAGACCATCTTCCAGCCAAACTAAAATGTCTACTTCTTTTAGCGGACAATGTGATAAGATCCCTTTCTTACGGCCACGCCAATCGCTACAAATTCCAGATGAGGCACAAAAACAGCAGGTGCTTCAACGGATATCAAGTGCTCCTTTAAGTGGGCTCTCCTCCACATCAACTTCAACATCACAAATACTCCAGTCCTCAAAGGTGTCACCCAAATCGCACTTGCTTCCTCACAGCTCCCAAATCTCCAGCTGCCCGTCTGAGTATGAGGTAGAACAGATGGTTGAGTCTGCAGAGCTGTTTACTCATACTATAGCCTGGGAATCAGAGGTCGACTCCAGCGCTTCTGTGAATCCAGACGAGGAAATGATCTGCACTGATGCCCAGAATCTTTATGAGTCGGATCCAGGACCAGACGCAGAAGGTTCTGACCATAATGTAGACCCTCATTCCCAAACTGTAACTCCTGTTGGTGGAGACAATGAGGAAGATGATGATAAGACTCAAATACCTGATTGGAGCGACAACTTTAGTTTTTTGTCAGGGCAGGAACAGGTTGGCTCTGAGGACGACGGGTGTGATAACGCACAGGGTGATGATGATGAGGTCGGAGATCCCACTTACTGTCAACCCACAGTCAGCCAAGAGATGAGGTCAGCAGAGGAGGTGGAGGAAGATGCTAGTGACGACGAGGTCAGGTTGCGCCTTCCTGGACAGAGACGTAGTACTGGAAGCACGTCAACAACTGCATCCTCAAACACAACTCTGCCTCTCACCACAAGTCGTGGTGGCTCTTCAGGTCACATGGGTGCTAAGCCTTGCATAGCCTGGGCATTTTTTCAGATCGATAAAGATGACCCAACTCGTGTTATCTGTAACATTTGTCAGCAAAAGCTAAGTAGAGGCCAAAAAATACATAGTTTGAGTACTTCATGCATGAACCGGCACATGGACATGAAGCATAAGTTGCAGTGGGAAGCTCAGTGTGCTACAATGCGGTCTAGCCGGCCGGGCCAACCACCGTCTGCCATATCTTGTGCATCCGCGGCCTCTTCATCCTCTGTGACTGGGGGGACAGCAGTCACACCTGTTTTGGGGCGCAGACCTGCCACCTCTTTACCCGCAACAGCCAGCGTGATTGGCAGGTCATCATTTTCTTTGGAGGTGGTAACACCAGCTGGTCTTGAGCGCTGTCCGACATCGATAGCACCACCTTTGGATCAAGGCAACCTAACATGTCCGCCTGCATCTTCCTCACAGACCGGCAGTTTGCCGGGGACACCCTTATCAACCCCGTCTAAGCACAATAGCCAGCCCTCGGTCCCTCAGATGTGGACAAGTAAAAGACCATTTCCTCCTAGCCATGAGAAAGCTAAGAGGTTGAATTTCACCATCTGCAAGCTCTTGGCTACAGAAATGCTGCCTTTCCGCCTGGTGGACACAGAGGATTTTCGAGACCTTATGTCCGTCGCAGTGCCCCAGTACCAGATGCCCAGTCGGCACTACTTCTCAAAGAAAGGTGTGCCTGCGCTCCACCAGCATGTCGCACACAACATCACCGCTTCTTTGAGAAACTCTGTGTGTGACAGGGTGCATTTCACCACAGACACTTGGACGAGTAGGCATGGACAGGGGCGTTACATGTCGCTGACTGGGCACTGGGTAACTATGGTGACAGCAGGACAAGGGGCTGCTGTCCAAGTCTTGCCGTCCCCACGAGTTGTGCGTCAATCCTCTTTATGTCATTTTTCCTCCACTGCTTCTGCCTCCTCAACCTCCTCTCGGTCTTCCACCTGCACCCAAAGCCTGTCTGGTCATGCCACAAGCTTTCTAACTGCGCAGAAGGGATCCTGCACACCTCCTTACTATGCTGGCAGTAGGGCTCAACGTCATCAGGCGGTTTTTACATTGAAATGTCTGGGAAATGTGAGTCACACAGCTGAGGAGTTGTGGTCAGCTCTGGAGAACCAATTTCATGAATGGTTGTCTCCACTGGACCTGAAACCAGGGAAGGCCGTGTGCGACAATGCTGCAAACCTGGGTGCGGCCCTTCGCCGGGGCAATGTCACACACGTGCCTTGTATGGCTCACGTGTTGAACCTGGTTGTCCAGCAATTTTTAGCCCACTATCCCAGACTAGATGGCCTTCTGCAGAGGGCACGGTCGCTGTGTGCTCACTTCCGCCGTTCGCATCCCGCAGCTCAGCGACTTACATCTCTACAGAAGTCGTTGGGCCTGCCACTTCACCGGCTAAAATGCGATGTGCCTACCCGGTGGAATTCAACTCTGCACATGTTGCAGCGACTGTGGCAGCACCGACAAGCCCTGGTGCAATACGTTCTGACGTATAGCCTGGGACAACGAGATTCAGAGGTGGGGCAAATCACGCTGGAGGAGTGGTCTCAGATCAGGGACCTATGCACCCTTCTGCACAGTTTTGAAATGGCGACGAAGATGTTTAGTGCTGACGATGCCATTATCAGCATGACTATTCCGGTGATTTACATGCTGGAGCACATGTTAAACAGAATTCGGAGTCAGGTGGTGGCACAAGAGGAGGTGGAGGAAGTAGAGGAGGAGGAGTTGTATGCGGAAGGGCTAACATCTGCAAGGTCCAGACGGTCGGCAGCACCAGGGCGGCAGGCATGTGAGGGTGGGGGAGATGATTTTACCAGGGCGCATGGTAGCAGCCAAACTAGTGAGGAAGGTGCAGGAGCCCAGGAAGAAGTGGAGGACGAACTGATGGAAGACTCATCAGATGAGGGAGACCTTGATCACATTTCTGTTGTGCGAGGTTGGGGGGAGAGGACAGAGGAAGGAAGCATGATTGTTACCTCGCCACCAACACAACAGGGACTTGGTGCTCCTGGATGCGCAACACACATGAGTGCCTTCTTGCTGCACTACCTGCAACATGACCCTCGAATTGTGAGAATTAGAAATAATCCTGACTACTGGGTTGCCACACTGTTAGATCCCCGGTACAAAAGTAAATTTGCAGAAATTATTCCTGCCATAGAAAGGGATGCACGCATGCAGGAGTATCAGCAGAGACTGTTGCAGAATCTTACATGTGCTTTTCCACAAAATACCAGTGGTGCACGTAGTGAATCTCACAGTTCCAACTTGCCAACCGTGGGACCGTCAAGTGTTCAGCACTCAAACCGTAACAGAACCACAGTATCTGCTGGTAACATCAATTTTACGGAATCATTTCACCACTTTTTTAGCCCATCCTTTGCAAGGCCACAGGAGACAAGAAGTCTGACACCTAGTCAACGCCTAGAGACGATGGTACAGGAGTATCTCCAAGTAAACATTGAAGCCACGACTGTGTCACTGGACCCTTGCTCTTTTTGGGCTTCCAATCTGGATAAATGGCCGGAGCTAGCCACTTACGCCTTGGAGATCTTGCCATGCCCCGCAGCCAGCGTTCTGTCTGAACGTGTGTTCAGCGCTGCTGGTGGTGTGCTGACAGATAAGCGCACGCGGCTCTCCACTGATAATGTAGACAGACTCACGTTCATAAAGATGAACAAATCATGGATCCGAAACGACTTTTCTACCCCTGTGTCATCCTGGGGAGAGTAAAAGCTTGATGATTGGTTAAAATCACCCTACCAACCGTTTTAAGCTTTCAAATTACTAATCATGTTTATCTGTATCTTGACTGGAAAATAATTTGGGCTTTGTAGCAGTGTGCAGCACTGATCCTATTAGGCCATCTATAATAAGCTTCACCAGATTTAAAATTAAAAATAATTTTTAGCTGCATCTAGCCCGGAAAATAATTTTGGGGCTCCGAGATGCGCAAGACACATAAGTGCCTTCTTGCTGCACTACCTGCAGCATGACCCTCATATTGTCAGAATTCGAAGTAATCATGACTACTGGGTTGCCACACTCTTAGATCCCCCAAACTTTTCGATCAACCTTTTCATTTTAATAAAGACCAAAAAAATGGTCATTTTTGAAATTATAAGCATTAGCAGGTTGTTAGAAACTGAAATCAAACAGTTTTCAACTCAAAACTTTATTCTAGGTGATGTTACATTTTCACATAGGACCCCTTGTTCGAAAGGAGCTTCTGAACTCTCTCGTCCATTGAATTTGTCAGGTTTTGGATGGTTTCTGCTTCAATTGTTTTGCATGAGGACAGAATACCCTCCCAGAGCTGTTGCTTAGATGTGAACTGCCTCCCGCCATCATAGACACTCCTTTTAATGATGCTCCAAAGGTTCTGAATGGGGTAGAGGTCAGGGGAGCATGGGGGTCACACCATAAGTTTGTCCCCTTTTATGCCCATATCAGCCAGAGATGCAGATGTTTTATGTGCAGCATGAGATGGTGCATTATCATGCAGAAAAATGATCTTGCTGTGAAATACACGGTTCTTCTTCTTGAACCATGGCAGGAAGTGCTGTTTGAGAAAATCCACATACATTATGGAGTTCATCTTTAGCGCCTTCAGGGATCCTAAAGGGGCCGACAATCTCTCTCCCCATGATTCCAGCCCAAAACATTACTCCACCTCCTCCTTGTTGGCGCTGTAGCCGTGTTTGCGTGGGGTGTCCATCAACCAGCCATCCTCCACTCCATTCATCTGGACCATCGAGCGCTGCACGGCACTCATCCGTGAACAAAACAGTTTTGAAATCAGTCTTCATGTAATGTTTGGCCCACTGGAGCCGTTTCTGCTTGTGTGAAGTGGATAGAGGAGGTCGACAGGATGGCGTATGCACAGCTGCAAACCTCTGAAGGACCCTGCATCTTGTTGTTCGGGGGACGTTGGAGGCACAAGCAGCTTCAAAAACTTGTCTGCTGCTATGACAAGGCTTTTTTGCCGCTGCTGTTTCAACCTGACGTAATTGCCTGTAGGAAAGAGTCCTCAATTTGCCCTTATCAGCACGCACACGTGTGTACTGTGAATCAGCTACATACTTCTTGATTGCCAAGACACTTCATCCTGATCATCGCACAATGTTGATTGTAGTCATGCCTTGACCTAAACACTCCACAATTTGTTGCTTCTCAGCAGCCGACACATCCTTTTTCTTTCCCATTTTGGCAGAAAATGTAGGCTGCTTAATAATGTGAGAGAGCCTTCTTAAGTAGTCTTGCCTTTCATTGGACACACCTGCCAAACTAATTAGCACAGGTGTCTGCAATTGCTTACAGTGATATAAAGAGCCCTGACACACATCACCATCAATGAGTTTAACTGACAAACAAACAAATTCTTCCCTTATCACTCCTAAACACTTTTTGCATAATAATTTGGAACGCGGTGTACATGTGCTTTTCCACAAAACACCAGTGGTTCACGTAGTGAATCTTACAGTTCTAACTTGCCAACCGTGGTCTGTATGGAATTGTTCAATAAAGGGCCCAAAATTAAGATAACATAGATGGGAGAGGTCTCTATGAATAGGAATTCCTAAGTATTTGATACCCTGTGAGGGCCAGGCAAAGGGAAAGTTGGACTGGATGGAATCCTATATGGATTTAGGGAGGGAGACATCGAGGGCCTCAGACTTCGCTGCATTGATTTTAAAATTTTACCATGTAACAAAGTGATCTATTTCAGCCATAACAGCAGGGATGGATATATGTGATTGAGTGATATATACTAGGACATCATCAGCAAATAGAGAGCACTTGTACTCGGTGCCTCCCACCTCAATCCACCTAATATTGGGGTTATGGCGAATTGATGAGAGCAGGTGCTCCGTCACTAGGATGTATAAGAGAGGGGACAGAGGACATCCCTGCCTTGTCCCATTGGTGATTGTGAAAGGTGATGAAAATGTTCTGACGCACCCCCTGGGCCTTGGGACACCCGGAGCCGGACCCTTTTTGGTGGATGCTGGTGGTTGTAGTCTTCGTGGCGGCGATCCGGTTCCGTGGCTCAGGGCGGTCAAACCAGTGGCGGAAATATTTATGTGGTTTTGATGTTTAAATGTCCGACTACGCCACCCGTGGATTGCGGTCAGAGTGAACCGCCGCTACAGGGCAGACCACTGAGGCTGGTGTTGTGGGTGCAGCAGAGCGTAGCATAACTCCCCACGGGAGGAGTATAGCCTCAGGGCAGTGTATGCGGAGGATGGGGGTGATGGTGCAGGGCAGCAGCAGTAACGACACGGAGTCAGTGATGCAGTTCAGGGCCTTTACTCACAGTTCTTATTATCCAGACCACGTCTGCAGGTAACGGCTGCCCACGTCGTACTGTGCTCACCAGGTGAGGGGCTCAGACAACTCCCAGATAACTTTGGAGCGCTTCACAGGACCCCCTTTGTGTGTCCTTTGTCTGGCCTTTCTTACCAACACTTCTGTCCGGCTGCCTCGGGCCTCCTCTTGGTAAACTTGGCGCCAGTTTCCCTGACCCTATGTGGTGCCTTCCTAGCGGGTGGAGCAAGGGGCTGCGCCACATAAAATGTCAGAGCCTCCGGTTTCTAGCTGAGGGTCGTTTCCTGCCTCCACTAGTTCGGGGACCGGTCTCCCCCTTTGGCCTGACCCCTCCACGCAGGTGGATTCGGGCGTGCGGTGGCGACTCGCCCGTCCGCACCCCTGGGATCCCTTCATTCCTCATTCCTGGAGCCTTCTCCGCTCCTCTTCCTTCCTTCTCCCTCTTCCAGGCCTGGGCCTCTGTTACTAGGCCCGCCTCCGGAGCAGAGCTCATGCAGAGCCCCTGCTCCCTGCCACTTCTGCTCAGACTTCTCTGCACTGAACTAAGATGGTGCCCACCTTTTATACTCCCTTCTCAATGCACCCAGTAACTGCTTCCTCCCTGCTCCTGCACTGCAGGGTTCCCCTTCCTCAGTGTTCCCTCCCCTCACTCCAGCCAGGGACAGGGACTGTCGTGCCCATCTCAGGGGCATATTGGTCGCCCTGCCCCACGGCAATGTGGTGTAATGCATGCAGGTGTCGGGTCCTGATCCACACTCCATCCTTATCTGAGAGTGAGATATCACACCTCTGGGTGAGGTGCAATACGTCTGTAGCAACCGAGCCCTCGGTGCTACAGTTCCATTTATCTTCAGCCTAGGTGACGTATTGTGATACAGGGCCGTGATTTTGGCTATAAAAGGGTCCCCTAGACCCCTACCCCAAGCTTTTTAAGAGAATCATATATGGCGTGCCAGGAGACTCTATGGAATGCTTTCTCAGCATCCAACGAGAGTATCTACTTACAAATTTTTAACTGCATCTAGCCCAGGAAATACTTTGTGCCTAGTAGCAGTGTCTGCTAGTCAGCGGATTATCCCGGCTGTTAAGCATGCTACACCACCTGTAGTTTGGACACTTAATTTTTTCAAAGGAAATGCTTCGGGACCACGGGATACTTAGTGAAGAGCATCAGGAGGCACCCCAAGGCATAGGGGCTGGGACTGGCACTAGGATGCCTTGCGGTGGACAGCCGAGCTCGATCCTTATAAAAGCTTTTTAACTGCAGCAGCTTTAGTGGACGCTACTGGAGCTGGAATTACGCGGCTGCTGGCATGAGACTTGCCCTCCAATAGATCCTTGTAAATGGATTTAAAGTGTATTCATTCAAATTAGAGGGACAATTTAAATTAAAAAGCTTAGAGCTGCCTCCACCACAGGGGGGCTCTCTCGACCCACCAGCGGACAGGCACCAGTATTGGGAGAGGGGGGCTGGCCGTCAGGGTTCACCGCGGCTCTGGCACAAACCCGGCGACACGGAGGTGGCACGGGCAGGAGCGGACTGGCCGTCTCGGCTTCTCACTTTTTGGATTTTAGAAGGGCATGACATGCCTATATCTGTGTCTCCCCCTCCTTTTACTCCTCCACCTCTTTTCTTTTCGCATGACTATATGTACTTGTCACTTTTCCATGTGTTAGTTGTGTCTTCTGAGCAGTTTGTCAGCTTTTGGACACCTTTGAAGGTGTTTTCTATGTGTTTCTATGTGTTTTTGTTTGCCTGCCATTGGTTTTAACGGTGTTCGAAGGTGTTCGACGAACAGTTCGACGAACAGTTCGGCGAACACACGGGTGTTCGACGAACCGAACCGAACTCGAACACTACGGGGGTGGCTCAACACTATTCGTGACGCCAGGAGAGATGACCAGCCCAGGGGATGGGGATGACTCGGTACCCGGGCCTTTGCCTTGGGGATGTCGCGGTGGTCGGCTCCCGGGCCCTTACCCTGGGGTCACTCTTTTAAAGGGTGGATATTTGTTACTTTTATAAAAGTTTGTGACACCACCTGTGGCTTCTGGTGAGAATCACCAGTGCTGCGCAGTTCACTGAGGCCGATGATAAGGCAGCTCGATGGTATAGCTCCCCACAGGTGGAGCTAGGCCTCAGGGCAGCGTATGAAGGGAGATGCAGGACAGGCGAGACCCAGCCGGGTCAAAGCAAGAACAGGGACTGACACGATAGTCACTTCAGTACCTTTTACTGATGGAAATTCAGGCACGTCCTGGAGCACTGTAGGGTGAAGGGTGCATGTCAGGATCCTCCCCAATGAGCGGGTGTAGGGCCTCCTGTTACTTGCCTCTGCGTAGTAAGTTTCTGACCTGCCTGGAGCTAGGCCTAACTTTGTCTCTGTCCTGCGCTGGCTGACGTAGTGGTTGGACCTTCTCTTGGAGTGCACGCTCCCAGCTTACGGGGCCTATGTGTCTCCTGGCTCTAGTACGTATCAGCACTTTAGCGATCTTGGGACTTGTAGTTCTCCAGGGATTCCGGTTATTCCTTTACTGGGTCGTAGAGGTCCCGGTA
Source organism: Phyllobates terribilis (assembly GCF_046119375.1). Taxonomy (NCBI): domain Eukaryota; kingdom Metazoa; phylum Chordata; class Amphibia; order Anura; family Dendrobatidae; genus Phyllobates; species Phyllobates terribilis. The sequence continues at coordinate 399,968,701 of NW_027362765.1, forward strand.
AGCTTCGGACCCGGTGCCCGGTAAATTCTTCGGGGTGAGCTGGTTAAGCTCCTCTGCCCCCTATGTACTAACTCTCCACTAGCCTTCAGCCTACTCAGGCCCTCACTAGGCTATACACACTAATGGCATATTGCCGTGCTTCACCGATCTTATGGCGCCGGCACACCTAAAGCTCACTATTCTGAGCTACAACTGAGTCTAGAATGGGCTTACCTCTGCAGACAGACTTCTGCAAGGACCGAACTGAGAACTCTGTCCCTCTCTGGCTGTGAGCAGGAACTCTGTTCTGGCTAGACTTGACTAGACTGAGCTACCTAGCTCCACCTTCCCTATTTATTTCCCTAACGGGCTCCCTCTGCTGGTCTGAGGTGGAAGGTGGAGATGTGTGAATGTTTATGGGGGCCTCTTGTGGAGGAATCCATCAATGCACTCTTCCAGGATCTGTGATACCAAGCGCAGCTGGGCGTCACACCGCATTTTACAGTTCCAGCAAAGTGGAGGGGATTTATAGAAACCTCTTGTCTTCTGTGCTTTTTCTTTTATGCAGTGTAAACTGACTTATCGCTTGATTTTCAAGTCTTCAACATGTCAATCTCTCGTGAGTATGCCGAGTTGTATGTTCAGATTTTTCCTATAGATTTGGAAGCAGATAATCCACAGGAAAAAAAAACACATAATTCACACATGGGTGAAAAATGCTGATGTGCTGCAGATTTGAAAAAAACAAGCGCTTTAATGGTTCAAATCCATAATGAAAAAATAAACAACATGTGCATGAGATTTCAGAGATGTAATTCACTTTGCTGGTACTTTAAAGTGCAATGTTTTTAACCATTGATAAACATGTGGTGTAGTGCCACTATACGGCTGTGTGCCCACGATGCGTTTTTTAAGCGTTTCCGCAGCAGCAAAAATGCTGCAGAAACGCTTAAAAAACGCATGGTAGAAGGTCTGCCATGTTCCCCAATGATAATCCACATGTGCTGTGCACATGCTGCGGAAATTTCCACTGCGGATTATCATTGCGGAAAAAAACGCAGCACTACCAATTATTTAGCGGAAGTGCTGCGTTTTCGCCGCCATTGATTTGCATTGGAACGCATGGAATCCGCATCACTGCATCTGTACATGCGGAATCCATGCTTTTCAATGTATGGATGGTACCCGGGTCTGGAGTAGCGGAGACTGTCCTCCGGACCCGGGTACCATGGAACCTGTAAAAAAAGAATAAAATAAAAAATAAATATGATACTTACCTTGTGATGGCCCCCGGTGTTCTTGTCTTCACTTGCCGGCAGCTCGTGGTGGACTGAAGCACCTGCGCTGATGTCATAGTCATGTCACGGCAGGTCCTTCAGTGTAGTGTACCGCGAGCTGCCGGCAAGCCGGGACGAAGCGAAGCAAAGTAAGTATAGATTTATTTTTTTTATTTTTTACCATTCTTTAAGGTCACGGTATATAAGTCCATGCCGTTTTTTCTGCCAGGGAGATGCAGAAACGCTCAGGAAAAAATCCTGAGCATTTCTGCATTGTGGGCACATAGCCTATCAATCATTTAATAAAGCTGCCATGTGCCAGGAAAGAAGCGGCTTCAGTGCCGGAGTCCGCATCAAATGACGGAATGCGACCTATGATGTACGAGTATGACGCGCCCCCTTGGCCGTGGGGTACTCGGTAGCCGGGCCGGTCATGGCTAGGGGAGATGTCACAGTGGCGGTGACCCGGTCCATGACCCATGGCGGTCAATTAAAGGGGTCTTTAAAGAAAGGGATTATAGTTTTTATGAAATGTTTGTGACGCCACCTGTGGTATGCGGCTATTTGGAGCCGCCGCTGCGGAGCAGGTCCTTTGGAGCTGATGTTAATGCAGCAGAGTTGGTTTAGCTCTCCACAGGTAGAGCTAAGCTCCAGGGCAGTGTAGATGTTGTATGAGGTAGATGTGACGGGTGCTGTGTAGCGCAGGCAGGTGATGGCGCAGCAATTATTTACAGAGACAGTGGGGTGCAGTCTTCAGGGTTTTACTCACCGTTTGCCAAGATTCCAGGTTACAGTTACCGGTGTATAACCTCCCACATCGTCCTGTGTCTACTCAGGGAGCGGTTCAGCAAACGCTCAGGCAATTCCAGAGTACTTAGTGGGACCCCGTTCTGTGTGTTCCCCCTGGCCGTCTTCCTGCGCTGGCTCTCACCCTCCTGCCCTGCGCCTCACACCCAGTGTCCCAAGCCAGTGACCACGGACCTTGTCGGGCAACGTCTTCTCTGTCCCCTGGGTCCTCTATGGCCTCCTTTTTGGCGATTAGATGTGAATGTTGGCTGCAGCACCTGAAATGCTACACCCTCCGGTTATCTAGTTGAGACTTGAAGTACTCTTCTAGTTTAGGGGCCGGTCTCCTCTCTGCGGCCTGATCCTTCCACTCCTGGTGGGTTCGGGCGCACGGGTGGCATCCGCATTGCCCGTGCCCCTGGGATCCTTTCTGTTCTGGAGCCTTCCTTCCTGCTCCTCTCTTCAGTCTGTCTCACTAGGCCCTCTTCCCTGAGCAGAGCTCCTGCAGAGCTCCAGCTCCACACACTCTCCTTCTCTGACTGAACTCCTCCCTTCTTCTCCACTGACTGACTACACACCCAAGATGGCTTCCCTTTTTATATCCTCCTTCTCAAGTGCTCCCCCTGATCTGCTTCCTCCACCCACTACATGGTTCCCCCTCTTTTGGATCACCCCACTCCAGCCAGGGACAGGGCTCAGCAGCGCAGCAATGCATCTTGCCCCTCCTGCAGGTCTGGAGTAGTGTAGCGTTGGATGCAGGTGTTTGGGTCCAGGGCTGTACTCCATCCTTACCTGAGAGTGGGATACCACACCTCTGGGTGAGATGCAGTACCTCTGTGGCGACTAAACCCGCAGGGGCGCCACATACCCCCCTGGTAAAACACAGCACGTCCACGGGCTGGAGCAAAGTAAAAACAAAGCAATTTAAAGACATGCAAAATTTTTAGATGCATCACTTAGAAGAATTTTCAAACAACTTTTCTTCCCTTTATGGGAGGCACATTTCTTAAACGTTACAGGTTACTATATAAAACTTCTTTTTAAATAACATTTTTCCTTACACATAAAACATTTTTCATATTAACCATTTTTAGCAGGCTACAGCGCGATCTGTAACCGGGTGTTCATTCCACTGAACAAGGTGCTATCTGGTGAACATGAGGGACCCATCCGAAAACCCTCAACGTAGTCCCTGGGCGTGGCTGCAGAGCATAGGTGATCCAGGTGTTGGACCACGCCTTCGGCCACGCCAAACGGGTTTTTGTTCTGTGATCTATATAAAACCAATAAGAGGCACTTTAAGAAGTGCAAACTATGTACAGTTTAAATGTTTTTGGCTGCTCACAGTCCTCAGCTTGTCAGTTTGCATACCCTTACTGGGTAATTATGCACACAAAACTTTTTAGTTCACTCAAACAAGGTTGTACCCTTCCGGGTAACTATATACAGTACAGTTCCATTTGACTCAATAGTGGTGCTCCCTCCTGGGAGACACCTGTCCTGCATAGGCTGGCCCAGCCGGGTCTTCAGCCTCTGACTGCAGGGGCATGCTCTCCTGAACTAGTCTATGTACATTCAGGGCATACCAGCCCCGCTCACCTCTGTTCCTGGTGTAGGTGACTCGATCACCAGGGTACAGATCTCTGTCAAGATGTCCTTGCTGGAGGTGGGACTCCACGTCCCTCCGGTTAACAAATAAATCCGTTGAGACCTGTGGCTCTCTGATGAAGCCCCACCCGGCGTCCAGGTAGAACTTCACGACAGTCCCTTCTACGCGGGGACTGGGTGTGGCCGTTTTTGCCTAGCGGGCCCGAGTCTTCTTCATGTTACGGGCCTCCATTTTCTCCCAGCGCACCCGCCGGATGCGCCGCTCCTTCTCCAACTGCAGGAGCTCCCGCCGACAATGCTCCACCCGGCGTGCAGCCTCCTTACGGGTCTCCCGGGGAAAACCCATGAGGTCCCGCCCCCCGGGTTATCCCACAGGAATGGATCTGCTTCTTCCTGGTGGGCGACTGAGGGCACAGGAGCGGGCAGCAACGGGAGACTTTGGTCTTCCACCTCCGCGGACCAGTCCCAGGGCGTGCGTCCGTACACCCATTTGGGTGTAGGGGCAGGTGGCTCTAGCAGGGGACCCAGGAGCAGGTCTGCATCACCAGCACCCGGCGTTGATGGTTCCGGGCCCAGGAGCAGATCTGGGGCGTGAGCGCCCGGTGACAGAGGTTACGGCAGGGGGACCAGGGACGGAGCAGCGCCAGCCACGTCCGGGACAGGGGTATCACCCCTACCTGCTCCCGCGACTCCATTTTCATGCATGATAATGCACCGTCTCATGCTGCACATAACACATCTGCATTTCTGGCTGCTATGGGCATAAAAGGGGACAAACTTATGGTGTGGCACCCATGCTCCCCTGACCTCAACCCCATTGAGAACCTCTGGAGCATCATCAAAAGGAGTGTCTATGATGGCGGGAGGCAGTTCACATCTAAGCAACAGCTCTGGGAGGGTATTCTGTCCTCATGCAAAACAATTATAGCAGAAACCATCCAAAACCTGACAAATTCAATGGACGAGAGAGTTCAGAAGCTCCTTTCGAACAAGCGGTCCTATGTGCAAATGTAACATCACCTAGAATAAAGTTTTGAGTTGAAAACTGTTTGATTTCAGTTTGTAATAACCTGCTAATGCTTATAATTTCAAAAATGACCATTTTTTTGTTCTTTATTAAAATGAAAAGGTTGAAAACTCTGCTGTGCATAATAATTTGGAACATGCATTTTGAGTGCAGTTTGAGTTTTTAATTTTTTTAAAAATATACTGTTATCATAGGCAGTTTGTACAAAAACCTTTCAGTTATTTGACTGGAAAATTACAATGACTGCAATTCATATAGGTAATTTGGGAAAATCTGAGAAAATATTATTTGCATAATAATTTGGAACACCGTGTAGACTTGAAGAACTCTGCTAGTTTAGGGGCTGGTACCCTCTCTGCGGTCTGATCCTTCCACTCCTGGTGGGTTCGGGCACACGGGTGGCATTCGCACTGCCTGGGTCCCTGGGACCCTTTCTTTTCTGGAGCCTTTCTTCCTGCTTCTCTGTTCAGTCTGTCTTGGGCCTCTCTCACTAGGCCCTCTTCACTGAGCAGAGCTCCTGCTCCACACACTCTCCTCCTCTGACAGAACTGACTGAACTCCTCACTTCTTCTCCACTGACTGACTACACACCCAAGATGGCTTCCCTTTTTATATCCTTCTTCTCAAGTGCTCTCCTGATCTTCTTCCTCCACCCACACCCACTACATGGTTCCCCCTCTTTTGGTTCCCCCCACTCCAGCCAGGGTCAGGGCTCAGCAGCGCAGCAATGCATCTTGCCCCTCCTGCCAGTCTGGAGTAGTGTAGTGTTGGATGCAGGTGTTTGGGTCCCGGGCAGTACTCCATCCTTACCTGAGATTGGGATACCACACCTCTGGGTGAGATGCAGTATATCTGTGGCGACTGAATCCGCAGGGGCGCCACAAGTACATCATAGGTCATGAAGGGGTTAAGGCTACTTTCCGAGGATGAGAAATTGGTGCGTTTTTGACGCTGCATATTTTTGCTGCGACAAAAAAGCAGCAAGTAGATGGCATTTATAGAAATCTCATGCCCGCTGTGCTTCTTTTTAACGCAGCGTAAAGTGACCTGGGTGCGTGTTTGAAATCAGCAACATGTCAATTTCTCCTATGGGTACGCTGAGTTTTCTGTGCAGATTTTCCCCATAGATTTGCATTATCTGCAGAAATTCCGCACATGCATTTTTAGTGCGTTTCCAAGGCGGAAATGCATCAATAACGTAAGTGTATCCATAAAGTTTTGTCAAAGCCAAATACCATGAAGAATTAAAAACAAAGCAGCTTTATTTAAAAAAGACATCAAAAAGAGTCAAAAAACGCAACACGAAAAACACTATAAAAAACGCATGTTAAACCGTACACAAAAACGCAATTAAAAACAAGTAATCCAATTTAATTAATAGGTGAAGAAATTCTGCAACATCAAAAACTCATCAAAAGCTAATTGTGGGAACGAAGTCTTAATGTAGATATAGTAAATTCTGCACCAAATACTCAACGTATGAACTCAGCCATACAAATAAGCTGCGCTGCCTCTTTCTCCATTATGCTTGTACACGTGCATGCATAGGGCTTCATTAATATGGTTTTTAATCTGAAAACTAAGCATAATTACATTCTTTAATCTACCCCAAAGCCCAAGTATAGGATGAGCTGTATGCACTGCAAGGAAATAATATCCTTATAGATGGTGAATACCATAGACATGTCCTGATAAGGGGAGGGCTGGGGCGGCACTGGCTTCATTACTATAACCTCTTTCAGCTACTTTGGGGCTTGATTGGAAATTGCTTTCAAGTTGTGCAGAAGGCCATTACTTCAATGCAAACCCCCCAGCATGGAGACCATTAGGAAGTTGAGAACAAGTTCTGTTCTCTCTCCTGAGTCAGCAGCACCCAGGAATTAGCATGGATATTTTTGGGCAGCATGCATCCAATTCCCAGTCGGGACACTCCTACACTCAGGATTTAGTTGACATTGAGGTCTATTCCAGAGATGACTTTAACCTGTATCAGCAGACGTTGCTCCAGCCTCAGAGGTGTGTTATGTCTGACTATCCAGGGCCAAATGTTGACTCATGTCAGATGTTTCGTTGCTCGGCCATTAATCCTTCATACCTTAATGGGAATGGTTCTAGAAATTTGCCAAATGACTATGCCAACAGCCAAGCCAAAGTCTTGATTCCTGATAGGTATAGAGAGCCAGAGACGCCCTGGTTGACTTATTTAAACCATGATGACTTAATCCAAACGGTGAGACCACCTTACTCCTACTTGGCTTTAATAGCCATGGATATTCAGAACGCACCCGAGAAGAAGCTGACTCTCCGCCAGATCTATAACTATGTTGTCGACAAGTTCTCCTTCTATAGGAGAAGCAAGACTAACTGGCAGCACTGCATCAGGCACTCCTTGACCAACAATGATGGCTTCAAGAAGGTGGCCAGGGATGAAAGCGATCCAGGTGAGTGCCCCCAGCGTCTATATGTAATTTGGAGTGTATCTGTGAATTGATACTGCTGGAGCATGACTTTCATTATCAAGATATTTTTTTGGGTAATTCATTATTTACAACATTTTGAAATGTGCAAAAAAAAACACTAAGCATTTTAATTTGGGATCATGCCGCAGTGTTTCACTTATAAAGGTTATACTAGAAAACCTAAACTTATCAGTTAATGACTCTAATTTAAAAAAAAAAAATAATCTACTTGCTGTCAGTGAATAAGATTCCACGGTGTATCTGAAGGGTAAAATCTGTATTAAAGAAAAAAAACCACTTAAAGGATGACCCTAGAGCTCCAAGCATGCCGTAACAGACGGGGAGCTGTAGTGTTCTGCCATATGTTGAGCTTTGAAATGGAAGCCCATATTGATATGTTACATTGATCTTTGGCGCCACTACAGGAGAGATCAAATATTACACAGAATCATAGAATGTTACAGATGGAAGAGACCTCCAGAGTCATCGTGTCCAACCCCCTGCTCAATGCAGGGGGTTGGACATTGAAATCACAAGTTATCAGTGTAATGCATGTGTCTATGTGGAGTCACAAAGAGGTAATTTTAGTTAACATATGGGTTTTTAATTCAGGACCCTCAGCTATATTAAAGGGGTAATCCAATCCCTCTCGCTTCTGCATCGGGTGATGAGCAAGACTGATGACATCACTGACGGTGCGTGAGCGGCAGGTAGAATACACCTCAGCTACTTATTAGAATTGGATGGGTGCGTGATAATGATAATGGCAGGTTGCTCCTGCAAGGCAGTAGATGTATGTAGACGTGACACCTCCAGCCCCACACAACCATCTGATGTGGAAGTAAGCAGGAATGGATTAACCCCTTTAACGCTCAGTATACCAGATTGACTCCTTTTTTTTAAAGGGTTTCATTTCTGAGAAATCTTTATTGTCAATTCTCAGGATAGATGAGAAATGACAATTACTAGACTGGAGAGGAGGTGGGTGGATTGGGATCTCAATTCCAGAGATCACTATGGGTAAGTCATTACCTATTCTGTAGATAGTTGTTGTAGGGACAAGGATTTTGTGTTGACATTAAAGAAGTTGTCCACTAATTGGACAACCCCTTGTCATACCCCATGCTTGGCCCCGATAAAATAAAAATTTTTTACACACCTCCTGTGCCGGCGCTGTTCCAGTGGTGTCTGCACTCGTGGTCCCGTGTTGTGACACATAGTACCCAGCGCCCAATCAGTGCTTGCATCACTGCTCCCATCTTCGTATGAATTGAACATGAAGAGGAAGCCGGATCAGCTGCAGCCCAGATTTCCTCACCATGTTCAATTCATAGGGCTGATTGGGTGCCTGGCTCATGTGTCACAATCGCACATAGGCCTCGTGTCCACGAGTGCTGACACCGCTAGAATGGCGCTGGGACTGGAGGGGAGTACAGGCTTTTTTTATTTTATTGGGGTCAAACATTTCGATCAAGAATGGGTTGTCCTAGTAGTGAACAACCCCTTTAAAGAGGTTCTCACCCAAACATTTCTCACTGGCACTAATATTTGATCTACAGTATTGTAGATCTCATAAATCATACAGTTGGATTCATTTTGTTTTTTAGCAAAGCTTTTATTTGGGAGTTTGTTCTTTTTTATATATCTTGCTATAAAAAAATATCAGAAAGTCAGAAGAACGCTGCACTGAAACTAGTATTTGTTGGCACCGTAACATTTTATTCCTGCCCCAAATGCAGCATGGTATAGATATAGCTTTTTATTTTTTCATTATATTTTGTGTATGGAAAGTTTAAAAAAAAAAAAAAAAAACGTTGTCGAACTCTCCACGAGCATAGCCTTATGGTATGTTCACACTATATCTTTATCCAGTCGTCAAAAAACATGGTGCGTGTTTTTTTTCTTTTTTTTTTCTGAAAGTTCCTTGTAATTTCTGTTTCCACAGAGAAAGGTGGTTACTGGACTCTAGAGCCAAACTGCGATAAGATATTGGATAACGGCCATTTTAAAGAGCAGTGGAAAAGGTACAATGAGAGTAAATCACATCCAGCTTTTTATAGGAAGCCCCTGAGGGTTGACAGCCTTGCAGAATCTCCAGCTACAGATATGAAATATTTTCCTTCTTTGGACTCAAGCCATTTTTTTGCCAACTTCACATCCTCTGTGATTTCAATGAGGAGTAATGGTGCGTCCACTCAGCTCACAGAGGACTTCTCACTCTACAAACCCTATTTCACCGAACTCTCTACTTGCCCCAGTGAGGTCCACCACAACTGCTCGCTGCAAGGAAAATGTAATTCTCAAGTCAATCTACTTCAAACCTTGACATTACCCAACCAATTCGGAAGCTGCTCTCTTCTGGCCATTATATTAGTGTGCTTGGCCCATCTGTGGACATGTCTGATGGCTTTCATGACCTTGCAGTAAGCTGTTAATGGTCCTACTTGCCTAAGCTTTTCGTGAAGGGTAAACTGGTGTCTACATTCTGATTGTTAGTTTGAGTCCCCATTATAGAAACCACTAATGTCATAGTCATGCTTATGTGACGCCTTCCCTGAGCAGATGGGAGGGAATATTCGGAGCCGGGCCTTGCGGGTGTTGCGGGGATGCAGTCGTGGCCTAGACCTGTTCCGTGCCCAGGGCTGTCACATAAAAATTGGGCTTTCTGGATGAGTGGTTAATTGTTCGACTACGCTACCTGTGGTTTCTGATGAAGGCCACCAGCGCTGCTACAGTCCTCTGAGGCTGGTGTTCTGGCAGCTTGGTTGGTACTACTCCCCACAGGCGGAGTAGGCCTCAGGGCAGTGATTGATGACTGAGTGGAGGAGTAGTGGGTGCAGTGCCGCGCAGGAGTAAAAAAGCGGAGGCGGTGAATGAAGTCATCCAGGTACTTAACTCACGTTAGATGAACTTTCAGCCGCAAAGCTTCTCTCTGCTACACACGGCGTACTGCGGCCACCCGGTAGGGTGTTCAGCACTTCCCAGGTAGATCAGGAGCACCTGTCAAGACCCCGTTAGTGTGTTCCTCTCCTTCTTTTCTCCTCCCGCTTGTGTTCCTCCCTGGGATTCACTAAGCCACCGGGCTTTTCCAACAGTGACGTGAAATACACAGTCAGATATCGGGGGTCAGTCACCCCTCTTGCAGCAGGAATCCCTCTGGCTAAGCCAGAGTGAAGGATACAGGTGGCGACTGCGCTCCGTCCGTATCCCCCTGGGATCCTTTTGCCTGTGGAGCCTATCTCCTCTGCTCCCCTTCAAGGCCTTCTTAGGACAGGACGCTGACTGCGTAGACATACTGGTTAACTCAGACCCGCTCCTCGTCGCAACGCCAGAGTACGAGGACCGTGTATCTTCAGCCAGCTACAGACTCTTGCTGGACCCTGGCAGAAGACCACAATCAAAGACCTTGAACTTAAGATGGCCGTATATTATATATGAATCTATATGTGCTTCCTGTAAGTGTGTCCTCCACCCTCACCCACTACCTAGTTCCCCCTATCTTTGGTTACCCCCCCCCCATCTCCTCTATCCCGGGCTGGGGCAGCACCCTGGTGCATTTAGGCCCCCTACAGGACAGGAGTGGTGTAGTGTTGAATGGTGAAGTGGGGTCCTGTGAGATGCTCCATCCTTACCTGGAAGAGGAGATACCACACCTCATCTGAGGTGCAGTACCCCTGTGGCGACTGAACCCTCAGGGGCGCCACACTTACTGGTGTAATATGGTTCCAATATATTCTTAAATCCTAAATGACCCAAGAGTGCTGTCCCTACTGGAAGTTGGGAGACTGGGGAACCAAAAGATAGGGGAACCAATTAGTGGGTGAGGGTGGAGGATTCACTTTTTAGTGACACTTTAAATTGCATATTTAATTCACAGCCATCTTGGTTCATGGTTCTTTCTTCTGATGGTTCTTTGATCGTTCTTTGATCTTGACCTTCCTCCCCGAGAGTGGATCCTGTGTGGACCTGCAGAGGATGGAGGCATGGCCCTCGTACCCTGGCCTTGGGTCGAGGGGCAGGTTGCAGATAATGTATGTCTCAGCCCGGTCAAGGACCATGACCAAGAAGGCCCGGAGCTCAGGAGTGTAGCTCCACCGCAAATGGATCCCGGGGAGGATGCCGACGGAGCGGTATACGCCACCTGTCCTCGCCTGTCTGATCTATTCAGAGGGATTCCGGCTGCAAGAGGGGTACCGGCCCCCGACACCTGATCTTGCTACTCTACGTCCTGGTCAGGGAAGTCCGGTAGGCACTGAGGATCCCACCGGGTAACGGAAGGAGCAGAGCTGCCACCCGTACCCTTTTTCTGAGTGAAGTTCAGAGGGAGACCCGGCCTATCTACACACACACAGACAGGAAAAGACCCGGTCTAAAGTCTAGGAACACTCTGGTGCGGGGTCCTGATTGAACACTGGACTTACTCGGAGGTTGTCGGACCCCCCCGTCTCTGGTGACCGCAGAACTCCGTGAGGAGCAGGGAGAAGCCTTTCAACTGCAATCTCCACCGTGAGTAAAAACCTTGGAAGTTAACCCCTATGGCCTCCGGACTCTTTATTCTGCATTACACCGCACTACGCAGCACCAGACCTATACTACAACCCCCTCCATCCTGTCTCTCTCTGCCCTGAGGCCCTGCTCCGCCTGTGGGGAGTAGTAACAACGATGGCTGCAATAACACCCTGCCTCAGTGGACTGCAGCAGCGCTGGTGGCCTTCACCAGGTGCCACAGGTGGCGTAGTCGAGATCAGCCACTCAACCTGGATAAGCCCATACCATCCTTTTTAGTGCGACGGCCCTGGGCACTGAGCGGGTCCGGGCCACGGCTGCACCCCATCGACAACACAGGACCCGGCTCCGAGTCCCCATCTCCCAGGGTAGGGCTTTCGAGCGTCACACTGGTTTTTATTTATATTTTCTGTTTCAAGTTCTTATCTGTGGTAAGAAACTGCATTATATTTTAGCATATAATGGATGATAAAAATAGATTTATTTTTTTTAATGGATTGTGTTTTTGTTTTTTTTCCCACCACCTAATTACCTATTACGAAACTGCGCAGTTCTCTATCTAAAAAGCCCCCAGAAGGGACTTGAATTCATAGCAAACATCGAGCCTGAGCTTCCAGGTTGTGGGAACCTGCCATGCAAAGTAGGATCCCACAACCCACTATGGCCCCTCTTGCAGTGAAGATTTTGCTTTTTGCACTACCATATCATTTATGAAGTGGTGACCGAACGGTAACATCCTTAGAGTGGTCACAGGATGTGGCAGCTTTGGTTTAGTGCAAGCGTGGCATCTCATGCTGTTGTACTCAGAGCTGGCATGGAGAGTTGTGGGATCTCTCTCTACATACTCAGATTCCACAACCCTGAAAGTTTCGGATGACTTCTACTAGAACGTTAGGCCCTCAAAGGAGACATCAATGAGTGTTTATCATGCTTTTGTTAATTTGCAACTTTGATAGATATCTCCCATCTTGCACTGACCACTCTATTTTATTAAATAAGGCAGTCCCAAACTAGTGATGTAAAACTTTTTTTTTGTTCTTTCCTTAGGAGAAGGGGTGTGTGTGTTTGGAACCCAGGGTGGTTCAAAAATAAAATGGCTCTTTTGCTGCTGGTCTCCCCTCTTGACTTGATCATCACATGGCGAAGGTGGCTGCAGAGTAGCATCTGTCCACCGTAGACCCATAAAATGCTTTTTCTGTAGTCCAGTTGTAACCAATGTTACCCATGAGAATTGTTTTTAAGGAAAGCTCTAGTTCAATCTCACACAAAACTACGGTGGGCCAAGTATATTCGTCAATGCAATGATCAAAAAATTTCCAGAAATAGTCTGACACTCCTACTCAACCAGTTTTACCAGGGACGTACCATCCATAGACCCTGAGGGTTCAGTCGCCACAGGGGTACTGCACCTCACCCAGAGGTGTGGTGTCTCCTTATCTCAGGTAAGGAGGGAGTGCTGCCTGGAACCCCAACACCTGCATCCAACACTACACTGCTCCAGGCCGGCTGGAAGGGCAAGATGCAATGTGTTTTCCTGCTGAGGCCTGTCACTTGTTGGAGTGGGGGGAACCCAAAGGTAGGGGGAACCAGTAGTGGGTGTGGGTGGAGGAAGCAGTTTAGAGGAGCACTATAGAGTGAGATATAAAAAGGGAGGCCATCTTAGGGTGGCAAGTTAGTAGGTCAGTAAGTGGGAGAAGTCAGTCAGGGAGCAGAGTATCTTTAGGAGCTCTGCTCCACAAGTAGGGCCGAGTCCTAGAGGCCCAGGTGGGGAGCAGAGGAGTAGGCTTCGATCTAAAGAAGGGATCCCAGGGGGTACGGCGAGTGCGGACGGCACCCGTATGCCCCGAATCTGTCAGAAGACAAAGGGATCGTAGGCCGCAAGAAGGGGACCGGCCCCTGGACCAGTCGTGTAACTCAAAGTCTCGGCTGGAAAAACCGGAGGCTTCTGGCTTTCATAGACCAGTTGCCGCAGCCTTATTCTAATCCCCGTGAGGGTCAAGCAGGTCTGGGAACTCCTGCAAGACAGGAGGGACCTCAGAGCACCCGAGCGGGATTGAGAGTGGGGAAGCGCAGGGCAGGAGGGAGAAGACCCAGCGTGAAGACGGTCTAGCTAGGAACGCAAGAAAGTGGGGTTCCGTCAGGCGCTCCTAATCTGCCTGAGGAAGAGCTGAATCCCTGCCTGGTGAACGCAGTGCGACGTGGGAGGCTGGCACCCGTACAGTGCACCAGTGGAACTGTCATAAGAACTGTGAGTAAAGACTCGGATGACTGCACCGTACTGCCTCCGTCCATTCTTTCATCTGCACCCTCTTGCCTCCCGGCACTACAACGCCCAGCGCAACTTACACATCCTACACTGCCCTGGAGCTAGCTCTACCTGTGGAGAGCCACACCATCCCTGCTGCTGTAACACCAGCTCCAGAGGACTGCTCCGCAGCGGCGGCTCCCTTTGGCCGCATTCCACAGGTGGAGTCACGAACACTATTCCAAATCCCCTATAAATAATTCCCCCCCTTTTTATTGACCGCCCTGGGTCATGGACCGGGCCAGCCATAGTGATATCCCCCACCGGCATCCATAGAGGCCCGGCTGCCGAGTACCCCACGGCCCTGGGGGCGCGTCACATAGCGGTAGACCATGAGGCTGCTGTGGAAGGAAGGGAGCTCCGTCTTCTCCCCTCTTCCCCCCAAACCATCACAATTTCAGCAGTATCAGCTTTCACAGGATGCGGATAACGTTGAATAGAATTGTGGATCAGGGAGCTTAAGCCTCTATGATCCATCATTCAGACTGTGCCGCTGAGTCTGACACTCTTTGCACTGCAGGCACGGTGACATCACTACATCATGCCTGCTGTGCTGTACCTCAGTACTCACGCTGCAGACTGGAGCATTGCACTGGGAGAACAGGGACGGGTAAGGAGTTTGGGGGTGGGTTGTCAGTAAGTGTGAGTGGCCTCATCCTTAGTAGGGTGCATCATAATCACAGGTCATCATACTGTGTGTTTGGTGGTTGTGAGGACTGTGTGGATATCATTCTATGTTGGGCACTTTAAGAGGTTTTATACTGTATGTGTTGAGTGAAACTGTGGGCAAACCATTCTCAGAGTGTGGGTGGGAGCATCATATGCCATAGTGCCCATGAGAGGTATTGCTGGTGAGAACACTAAAGAGCGTCAGTCAGGACATAATTACTGTGTACGTTCCACAACACATGTCCTTCAACTGGTTTATAAAAGTTGGAAGATATGACTCCGCCAAACATATGCGAGACATGACTTCTATGTACACCACCGCCTGTAGGCACCCTACTCCTAGACCCCCTTACCAGGTGATATATAATTTTCACCTGGCTCCCAATGAGCAGATACAGCATCTACATTAAAAAATGTAGATGATCATTTCTGATTATCCACTGCTGTAAACATGGCAACTATCACTTGACAAATTGGCCCAATTCTTGATCATCAGGTGACTGGATTGTTTATGATGACACAATCGCTATTATAGGCAGCATATTGCCCCATGTAAACAGGTGATTTGCTGACTATGTGATTGTAGAAGGGATTGTTCTGTCCCCATTTGTTTTGTTGGTCTATGTGAACAATCTGGTTTCATCAAAAGTCGCATGTTTTATTAATTAAAAGTTTTTCAAAAAGTTGCAAAACTTGGCAAAACTAAACTCCACACTCACCTCAGTGTATTTTTGAGTGTGCCTATATTGTAGACCAAACTTTGGCACTAAAAGTCGCAAAAACAGGAACTAAGCCCATTTTTGACTTTGTGGTGAATTAAGTGCGTCATTTTGAGGAATTTGTCACCAAAAAAGGCAACTAACCCCTACAAGTCGCAAGTGACATTACTGGACTATAGAGAATAAAGTCATTAAAAAGAAGCAAATTACTCCATAAAACTGGATTCTGTATATTTTAAGAAAGCCCATCCACGTGCTGCATAAAAAAAATTGAAAATTTGTTATCTGTATTTGTCAATTTTTCATCTCCAAGTTGACAGAAAAACATCTGGATGGTGCAATGGGTAAGAATTAAGATTGGTGCTCCCAACAGTGGGTCCATGTGCTGTCCGTTTTCTACACTGACCAAAAAATACATTCATCTAAATGTACACTACACATCCTTACAAGGTGCATTTACGTCATGTTTTTTATGCGTATTTTCAAGGTTAAAAAATTTTGCACTTTACAGAACCAGCAAATTGAATGAAATTTATGAAATCTCATGTACACACTGCTTATTTTTTCCTTGCAGATTTGAACCTGCAGCATGTCAATTCCTTCAGGTTTTTTTGACCAAATCAAAAGAATGGAAAAAAAACATATAATGCACAGCATTTTTCTTACCAACTCTTTGGGTTTTTGTGTATAAAAATCTGCTCGAAATACTCAATGTGCACACAGTCTAGACCAGGGATGTCAAACCCAAACACACAGAGAGCCAAAATGAAAAACTTGGACAAAGTCGTTGGCCAGCTAGAATACAATATATTGAGCCCCACACAGTCCTCCATGCATAATAATGAGTCCCACATAGTTCTCCATACTGAATAATGAGCCCCACGTAGTCCTCCATACAGTATAATGGGCCTCACATAGTCCTTCATACAGTATAATGGGCCCCACGTAGTTCTCCATACAGTATAATGGGCCCCACATAGTCCTCCATACAGTATAATGGGCCCCACATAATCCTCCATAACGAATAATGGGCCCCACGTAGTCCTTCATACAGTATAATGGGCCCCATGTAGTCCTCCATACAGTATAATGGGCCCCACGTAGTCCTCCATACAGTATAATGGGCCCCACGTAGTCATCCATACAGTATAATGGGCCCCGCGTAGTCCTCCATACAGAATAATGGGCCCCGCATAGTCCTCCATACAGAATAATGGGCCCCGCATAGTCCTCCATACAGAATAATGGGCCCCGCATAGTCCTCCATACAGTATAATGGGCCCCACATAGTCCTCCATAAAGTATAATGGGCCCCACATAGTCCTTCATACAGAATAATGGGCCCCACATAGTCCTTCATACAGAATAATGGGCCCCACATAGTCCTTCATACAGAATAATGGGCCCCACATAGTCCTTCATACAGAATAATGGGCCCCACATAGTCCTCCATACAGTATAATGGGCCCCACGTAGTTCTCCATACAGAATAATGGGCCCCGCATAGTCCTCCATACAGAATAATGGGCCCCGCATAGTCCTCCATACAGTATAATGGGCCCCACATAGTCCTCCATAAGGTATAATGGGCCCCACATAGTCCTTCATACAGAATAATGGGCCCCACATAGTCCTTCATACAGAATAATGGGCCCCACATAGTCCTTCATACAGAATAATGGGCCCCACATAGTCCTTCATACAGAATAATGGGCCCCACATAGTCCTCCATACAGTATAATGGGCCCCACGTAGTTCTCCATACAGTATCATAGGCCCCACGTAATCCTCCATACAGAATAATGGGCCCCACATAGTCCTCCATACAGTATAATGGGCTCCACGTAGTCCTCCATACAGTATAATGGGCTCCACGTAGTCCTCCATACAGTATAATGGGCCCCACATAGTCCTCCATGCAGTATAATGGGCCCCACATAGTCCTCCATGCAGTATAATGGGCCCCACATAGTCCTTCATACAGTATAATGGGCCCCACATAGTCCTTCATACATAATAATGAGCCCCACATAGTCCTTCATACAGAATAATGGGCCCCACATAGTCCTCCATACAGTATAATGGGCCCCACATAGTCCTTCATACAGTATAATGGGCTCCACGTAGTCCTCCATACAGTATAATGGGCCCCACATAGTCCTCCATACAGTATAATGGGCCCTACATAGTCCTTCATACAGAATAATGGGCCCCACATAGTCCTTCATACAGAATAATGGGCCCCACATAGTCCTTCATACAGAATAATGGGCCCCACATAGTCCTTCATACAGAATAATGGGCCCCACATAGTCCTCCATACAGTATAATGGGCCCCACGTAGTTCTCCATACAGTATCATAGGCCCCACGTAATCCTCCATACAGAATAATGGGCCCCACATAGTCCTCCATACAGTATAATGGGCTCCACGTAGTCCTCCATACAGTATAATGGGCCCCACGTAGTCCTCCATGCAGTATAATGGGCCCCACATAGTCCTTCATACAGAATAATGGGCCCCACATAGTCCTTCATACAGTATAATGGGCCCCACATAGTCCTTCATACAGAATAATGGGCCCCACATAGTCCTCCATACAGTATAATGGGCCCCACGTAGTCCTGCATACAGTATAATGGGCTCCACGTAGTCCTCCATACAGTATAATGGGCCCCACGTAGTCCTCCATACAGTATAATGGGCCCCACATAGTCCTTCATACAGAATAATGGGCCCCACATAGTCCTTCATACAGAATAATGGGCCCCACATAGTCCTTCATATAGAATAATGGGCCCCACATAGTCCTTCATACAGAATAATGGGCCCCACATAGTCCTTCATACAGAATAATGGGCCCCACATAGTCCTTCATACAGAATAATGGGCCCCACATAGTCCTCCATACAGTATAATGGGCCCCACATAGTCCTTCATACAGAATAATGGGCCCCACATAGTCCTTCATACAGAATAATGGGCCCCACATAGTCCTTCATACAGAATAATGGGCCCCACATAGTCCTTCATACAGAATAATGGGCCCCACATAGTCCTTCATACAGAATAATGGGCCCCACATAGTCCTTCATACAGAATAATGGGCCCCACATAGTCCTTCATACAGAATAATGGGCCCCACATAGTCCTTCATACAGAATAATGGGCCCCACATAGTGCTTCATACAGAATAATGGGCCCCACATAGTCCTTCATACTGAATAATGGGCCCCACATAGTCCTTCATACTGAATAATGGGCCCCACATAGTCCTCCATACAGTATAATGGACCCCACGAAGTCCTCCATACAGAATAATGGACCCCACGAAGTCCTTCATACAGTATAATGGGCGCCACATAGTCCTCCATACAGTATAATGCGCCCCACGTAGTCCTCCATACAGTATAATGGGCCCCACGAAGTCCTCCATACAGTATAATGGGCCCCACGAAGTCCTCCATACAGTATAATGGGCCCCACATAGTCCTTCATACAGTATAATGGGCCCCACGAAGTCCTCCACACAGAATAATGGCCCCACATAGTTCTCCTTACAGTATAATGGGCCCCACATAGCACTCCATACTGAATAATGGCCACACATAGTCCTCCATACAGAATAATGGGCCCACATAGGGGTGGTGGTTCTGGTGTTGCGGGCCAGACCAGTGTTTCCCAAACCCCATCCTCACGGCCCCCCACAGGTCATGTTTTCAGGATCTCCTTAGTATTGCACAGGTGATTGAAGTATCATCAAGGCATCAGGAATTCTCTCACCTGTGTAATACTAAGGAGATCCTGAAAACATGACCTGTGGGGGGCCGTGAGGATGGGGTTTGGGAAACACTGCTCTAGACTAAGTTACCACAATTTTTGGTGTTGCAGATCTTCTACACCCATTACCTAAATCAGGTTAATTTTTTACATGCAAAGCGTTTTTTTCTGTTTTTTTAAGGTATGCCATGTTTAAAAGAAGGAAAAAAAAAAAGCTTTTTTTTTTATACTTCCTGCTTTGACAAAACATTGATAGTCAAGTGTGGATTATGTGCGTTTTTATAGCCTATTCACACCTTTAGTATTTTACATCAGTATTTGTATGCAAAAAAACAGGAGTGGAACAATCAGAGGAAAAGTATAATAGAAACACGTCACCACTTCTGCATTTTTCACCCACTTCTGATTTTGGCTTACAAATACTGATGTAAAATACTGACCAAATACTGACTCCTGATTTTGGCTTACAAATATGGATAGTGTGAACATGGCCTTAAACTGACACACTGATTAAAATCTGTCCATATCTTGCATATGAGAAAAAGCACTAAGTTCTGATTAAAGGCTTCGAGATACAGTGAGGAATGGTGCAACAGTCACTCCAGTATTTGACAGCGTCATCAAGAGAGTAATTGCAGATCTTGTAGGCTGGGTTCACACACAGAGTATGTGGTGTGGATTTTATACACGCAGTATTTTACAGCAGCAGCAAATTGGATATGTTTTAACTTAATTTCATTCACATCCTGCATTTTCTGTGCAGAAATTGGCATTTGC
The DNA here is from genome assembly GCF_046119375.1 of Phyllobates terribilis. Classification (NCBI taxonomy): domain Eukaryota; kingdom Metazoa; phylum Chordata; class Amphibia; order Anura; family Dendrobatidae; genus Phyllobates; species Phyllobates terribilis. The sequence goes on from NW_027362765.1 coordinate 399,988,594, forward strand.
TTTTTCTCTGCAGTATGTCAATTTCTATTTCATTAATTCCCTTTTTTTAATTTAAATTTTACCCTATAATTTCAACAGGAAAACGATATCTGGAGGTTAAACCGCTGCCCTAGCGTTATTTTGTTGCGTTTCCTCAACTAAAGACGCACATCAAAATGCATGGATAAATGCGGAAAATACGTTCAGACTTTCGATGCAGAAATTGTAAAATCCCCATCGAATACTTAACTCAGCCGTATAAATAAGCTGTGCCGCCCCACTTTCTCCATTATGCCTATACGTGTTTGTGCACGTGGCTTTGTAAATATGGTGCTCAATCCAAAAACTAGCATAATGACATTATAGACTCTACTCTTAAACACCAAGTAAAAGATGAGCTGTATGCACTGCATGGCCAGTGAATACCGGAGACGTGTCCTGATAAGGGGAGGGCTGGGGCGGCACTGGCTTCATTACTATAACCTCTTTCAGCTACTTTGGGGCTTGATTGGAAATTGCCTGCAAGTTGTTCAGAAGGTCATTACTTCAATGCAAACCCGAGCTTGGAGCTCAGTAGTAGGCTGTGGAAAAATCTGGTGCTCATTCCCAAGCAGGCAGCACTTAGGAATTAGTATGGATACATTTGGGCACCATGCATCCACTTTCCAGCCAGGATACTCCTCTATACAGGCTTTTGAGAACATGGTGGTCAACTCTGGAGAGCATTTTAAATCACGTCAGCAGAGCCTACACCATTCTCAGAGGCTGACTCCAGAATATGGTGTAATACATCATCCAGGGCCAAATACCAACTCATACTGGAAGTTTGGCTTCTCGGCCAATAATCCTTCATACGTCAATGGGAACGGCTCTGGATATTTGCCCAGTGGATATGCCAACAACCAAGCCCAAGCCCAAGTCTTAATTCCTGCTGGATTCAAAATGGCAGAGCCGCCCAGGTTGACTTATGATGTGACTCAAATGGTGAGACCACCTTTCTCCTACACTGCTTTAATAGCCATGGCTCTTCAGAACGCACCTGAGAAGAAGCTGACTCTTAGCCAGATCTATAACTATGTGATCAACAACTTTCCCTTCTATAAGGAAAACCGGGCCAGATGGCAGAACTCCATCAGGCACAACTTGTCCATTCACAAATGCTTCAAGAAGGTGGCCCGAAGCGACTATGATCCAGGTGATTGGTCCTTTCTTTATCTAAATGTTTTCAACTAATTCATCATTTGGAACTTTTTTTTTTTTTTTTTTTTGGTGCAATTGTATTGTAGTGAAATATAAAAACTTGTCACATTAGTTGGCAAAAATAATTTTTACATCCATAAAGCTGATTGAAAGGATCGTGCATATATCCATATATTTTTTTTTTACTCTAGGAAAGGCAGTGTTAAAAACAAAAATAGTATTTGAATTTTAGTGATCAAATATTTTGTGTTTTTTGCACAAAAAAAATAAAATGAAAATGCCACTCTTTAACAGATGAAACTACAGCCATTCCACACCCAGGGAGTTGTAGTGTCCTGCCACATGTTGAGCTTTGACAGGGAGGTCCACGTTGGTATGTTACATAGCTCTGCAGTGCCACTACTGGGGAGATCAAATATTACATGGACATTGAAATCCCAGGTTGTCAGTGTAATGCATGGACCTATATGGGGTCACAAACGCAAGAGATGATTCTATTTAACAGATGGTTTCTCATTTTGGGACCTTCAACTATATTTAAGGTGTAATCCAATCCTGCTCGTTTCTGCATCTGGTGATGAGTGGGGCTGATGACATCACTGGTGGGGCGCGAGCGGCATGGAGAATTGGACTGGTGTGTGATACTGACAGACTGCTCATTCAAGGCAGCAGATTTATATAGTGGTGACATCCACAGCCCCATTCACTATTTGATGTGTGGGCTGGATTTTCCTCTTTAGCTCGCAAATAGTTTTTAAAAGGTTTTGTGTTTTCCTTTGGGTACAAATCCACAGTCAGTTTGTGACTACAGACTTGCGAGTAGTCACAAAGTGAGCGTTGTCAGGATTCTCTGTGAGGGCTGCACGTAACGGTAAGTATGTGATTTGCATATATGCGGTCACGTGCCAACTAGAAGTGTGCCGCCTCTCTCAATACAAGTGCATTGAGTGAGGCCGGTCATGTCTAGTCAGAATATGACCAGAAATAGAATCCTGACAGCGATGTAAGGAATCGCAAGTCTACAGTCATAGTGACTGCAGACTTGTACCCCAAGGCTGGACAACCTCTTCAAGCTAGATGGACTCCTGAAAGGGTTTCGCTTTTCTCTAAGCAACCTAAACCACAGGACAGATGACTAATTACTAGAACATGGTGGGGGGGATTGGGACCTAAATTCCAGTGATCACTGTGGGTCCAAATAGTCATTACCTGTTCTGTAGGTGAGACATTTTTGGTGAGAACCTCTTTAATGTCAAGGAAAATCCCTGTCCCTGCAATCAATAAACTTCAGTATTGTAGATCTCATAAGTCATATGGCTGGATGCATTTCACATTTTTTTTTTAGCAGACTTTTATATTTGGTTTTTCATACATTTTGCAACAAAAAATATAGCAGAAAATCAGAACAATGCTGCAGTATAACTAGTGCATTTGTTTGCACCATGACATTTTTTTTATTATTCCTGCCTCAAATGCAGCATGCTAAAAAGTGACTCATTTTTTTTTTTTATTTTTTTTTTTTTTTATTCTCCATGAGCATAGCCTTATGGTATGATCGCACTGCATCTTTATCCTGTGATCAAATACATGCGTGGTGGGGTTTTTACTCTACTCTATTCATTTTTTAAACCACCTTGTGGGTGTGGTGGGAAACTATTCATAGAAACGTAATGTTTTTCTCACCAAGTTCCTTGTCACTTGTGTTTCCACAGGGAAAGGGGCTTACTGGACTTTAGATCCAAACTGCGATAAGAGGTTAAAAAACGGTTGTTTCCAAAAGCATCGAAAAAGAAACAATGAGAATAAACCCTCTAAAAATATGGATAACAAAGATAATGTGAAGTTCCTGAGGAGTGACAGCCTTGTGGGATCTCCAGCGAGTAAAATGAAATCTTCTCTACCTTCGGACACGAGCCCTTGTTTTTCTAACCTCATGTCTTCTGAGATTAAGAGTAATGGGATGTCCACTCTGTTCACGGAGGACTTCTCACCCTACAAACCCTCTACCACTGACTTCAACCACAACTCCTCGCTGCCTGGAGAACCAACTTCTCTAGTCAACCTACCTCAAACCTTGGCATTTCCCAACCGATTGGAGGAGCCTGTGTTCTTCTCTCGACAGCCCTCTACAAGTCAACCAAATGTTTTTAAATCCTCATCACACCTCGGCTTCCCGATTATATTTTAATCTTTTAACTTGCTGAGTCCTGTTTCTTTTATGATTTTGTATACTTTTATTTAAATCAATGGACTTCACCCATGTAATACTAAAATTGTCACTTCAAATTTCTCTTGCCGTGAGAAACACTCCCCTCAAAAAAAGACTTTTTTTTTTCGGAAGCTGCTCTCTTCTGGTCATTACATTAATGTGTTTAGTCCACCTGCAGACATGTTTGATGGTTTTCATGACAATGCAGTAAGTGGTTAACGGTTCAACTGGGATCAGCTTGTTGTGTAGGGACAACTGGTGTCCACGTTCTGATTAGTTGTTTCTATAAAGGGGACTCAAACTAACAATGTAGTAGTCATACTTACTGCTGTAATATGGATCCCGATAGACCTGTACCCAAGACAATCTTTGAGCACATACTTGGTCGTGGACAATGTGCCAGTGCTCTGCTCTCATGGTATTTCTGCAAGAATTAAAACTTTTGTGTATGCTGCTGATTTTTTTTTTTTTATGTATTTTTAGTTCTTAGCTGTGGGAAGAAACTGTGTATTTTTATACTTTGTAACCATTGTTTGCACTTTATGGAAGATAAAAGCGTAATTTTCTCAATGGATTGGTGTTTTGTCCTTAATTAAAAGTGATGTGTTCCCCTACATGTAAAGGTCACTATTCACAAAAGTGCGCAGAATGCTCTAATGCCCCCTGACTTTTTAAGCAAACATTGAGCCTGAACTTCCTGCCATTCAGGGTGGGATCCCACAGCCCACCACAGCTTCTGCTGCAGTGAAGATTTAGTTTTTTGCACATCGTTTACTAAGTGGTGGCCAGCTGGTAAAATCCTTAGCGGAATCACTGTTTGGTAAAGGATGGGGCAGTTCTGGGTTAGTGCAAGAGTGAGATCTCATGTAGGATCCCACAACATGGAAGCTCAAGCTTGACTTTTACTAGAAAGTTAGGCCCTATAGGGGGACATTGGGGAGTGTTCTGCGCACCTTGTTAATTTGCCAGATATCATCCATCTGGGATTGACCACTGTTATTAAAGGAAGCCCCAAACCGGTGCAGAATCAAATGCTTTTTTGTACTGTAAAAACCACATTAAGGCTGTGTGCCCATGATGCATTTTTTTAAGCGTTTCCGCAGCGGCAAAAACGCTGCAGAAACGCTTAAATGCTTGGTAGAAGGTCTGCAATGTCCCCCAGTGATCCGAATGTGCTGTGCACATGCTGCGGAAACTTCCACTGCAGATTATCATTGCGGAAAAAAAACACAGCACTAACAATTATTTTGTGGAAGCGTGGCTTTCTCACCGCCATTGACTTGCATTGAAATGCATGGATTACGCATCACTGTATATGTAGATGCGCATTCCACACGTTTCAATGTGCAGATGGTACCTGGGTGTGGAGGACAGGAGACTCTCCTCCGGACCTGGGTACTATAGAAACTGTGGAGAGAAAAAAAAAAAAAAAAAAATGTTTACCTTCTGATGGCCCCCGCTGCGCTCTTCCTCCCAAGCCGGGAGGTCGCGATGGACTGAAGGACCTGCGCTGACGTCATAGTCATGTGACGGCAGGTCCTTCAGTGTAGTGCACCACGATCTGCCAGATGCGGGGACCATCAGAAGGTAAGTATAGATTCATTTTTTTTATTTTTAACCATTCTTACGGTCACACTATATAAATCCATGCAAGCAGCATGGATTTATATAGTGTGACCAAGTTGACAAGCACTTTCCAAGTGATGCTAAAATTGCTTGGAAAACGCTTGTCAACCCACATGCCGAAATGCATGTGAAGAACGCTTCAAATCCGCATGTCCCAGGCAGGAAAAACGCATGTACAATCCGCATGTACAATCCGCAAGCGTTTTTTCTGCCAGGAGCGTTTCTGCATCTCCCAGGAAAAATCCGGAGCATTTCTGCATCGTGGGCAAATAGCCTAAAGCACTGCTTCAAATCTGCACTAAAAATACATCAAATAAGAGGGAAAAATAAAACACAAAATGCAGCAAAAATGCAATCAGCAGAGAAGATTATTTGCTCTGACATATGCAGCAAACCAAACACCGTATTTATGCCATGTGTGAACCCTGCCTAAAGCTTATGCTGAGTAAACTGACAAGCTGTGCATGTTTAAAAACTGCAAACATGTCAATTTTATTTGTGGGTACGCTGAGAATTGTGTGGATTTTTCCCATATGGCCACATTCACACGGTCAGTATTTGTAAGCCCAAACGAGGAGTGGGTGATAAATACAGAAGTGGTGACGTGTTTTTATTATTCTTTTCCTCTGATTGTTCCACTCCTGGTTTTGGCTTACAAATACTGAACGTGTGAACGTGGCCTTACAGGCACAAAAAAAAAAATTAAAAGAAAAATTTAAAAAAAAAATTCAGAAACGCCGTCGGAGCGGGTTGTCTCCTCACGCCGTCGGAGCGGGTTGTCTCCTCACGCCGTCGGAGCGGGTTGTCTCCTCACGCCGTCGGAGCGGGTTGTCTCCTCACGCCGTCGGAGCGGGTTGTCTCCTCACGCCGTCGGAGCGGGTTGTCTCCTCACGCCGTCGGAGCGGGTTGTCTCCTCACGCCGTCGGAGCGGGTTGTCTCCTCACGCCGTCGGAGCGGGTTGTCTCCTCACGCCGTCGGAGCGGGTTGTCTCCTCACGCCGTCGGAGCGGGTTGTCTCCTCACGCATTTCTGAGGTAACTGACTCGCTCAAACTGGATCATTCTGCCCAGGACCAGAGTCGGCATGTGTTTGGTTCTCCAGTCATCTTCCTGTATCAGAGCCCTCTGTGCTTCTGGGACATGTAGGTCTCAGCCTCCCCTACTGTCTATAGCAAGCATAGCAGCACTATTCGGATAAATGCATATTGTCACATCACATCAGCATGTGCTACACCTATAGGCCCTGATTCATGATTTGTATTTTTTTTTTTTTCTCTTGACAGCCTTGATGAGGGCGTATGGTGGTGTAAGATGCTACTGATTCATGAATATGGAGCATTTGACATGTGGCATGCGCCTGTAAAGGTTGAGAAGATGGCGTAACACCCCTCTGAAGACCCCTGATGTTTTAATGTGTGCAAAATGTATTCTATTTGATGTTTTTATCCTCCTGAGGCTGCAGTTCCTTTTAGCCAGGGGTGATGGGGTTAACTGTAGGGACGGCCCATAGTTTGAGTGAAGTATTTGGAACCATTGTGTCAGTTGCTGTTTTGGAGTTAGTTATTAGAGAGCAGAAGTCCAAAAAGGACACCCTCAGAGGAAGGTCATAATCACTGGGTGTGAGTGTGAACGCCAAGACAAGGAAAGAGAGCCAGTCTTAGCAAGAATTCTACAGTGGGGGCCACTTAAGGAATGGAAAAGCTAAAGAAAGGAGTAGTGTTAACCAGACCTAGAGATCATCCGTGAAGGAATATGGGGTCATCCAGGCTGGGGCAGGTCAGTAAGGTGGTAGACTTGCATTAGATGGGAAAAATTTGCAGCAAAAAAATACACACACTTTTGGTGCGTTTCCGTGGTGGAAATGCATGTAATCCGCACCCAAGTATATCAAAGTTTTGTCAAAGCAAAAAACAGGAAGTATCAAAAACATGCTTGACATACCAAAAAATGACAAACACACACAAATGCAATTAAAAAATGCAAGTAACTTAATTTAAATAAAAGATGCAGAAATTCTGTAACATCAAAAGCTCATCTTGGAAACTTAGCTTTACACCGTTCACATGAGTGCAGTTAGGGTGCAGTGGTCACAGCGAAACATATTGACCCGTGTGGCCCTGTACCAGGAAGATTATAGTTACCCAATTTTTCCTGCTGTTCATCTAGACAGTTTCTCACAAGTAATGTGCTACTGTCCATAACCACTAAGAACATACCTCTGTAGAAGAAAACCACAAGCTTTATTCCTGCAATCCTCTGTACATAAGTTTTAGTGTCAGTAAAAAGGACTTTATTTTTGCAAACTTCTCTGGTTTCTTCACTGTGAGTTTAAAGGGGTCGGGTGCCACAGAAATGGTGCCAGAATTAATCCTGAAGGTGTCCACTGCAGAACCACATGCAACACCCAGGGTCCCCTATGTAAGGTGTTAAGGGGTGCAGATATAGATGTTGGCCAGTATCATCCCTTACACGCCTATGATCGTCATGCCAAAAATCTGACTGGAGTGAGATTTCTGGGAACACCACCGCTCATCATGAATTAGACGAGTTGTGCCACCACGTCCCGTTCTCCCCATTTTGGTGGATCTGGGAGAGACTGGTGCAAAAATGCCAAAAGTCGTAAAACTTCAGCATCAAAATTTTGTGACTTTTCACAGCTTTTATGCCACTTTTTTGAGTCTTTCCCGACGTGGATATTTTCGGTCAGTCGCATACATTGTATATATTGCATACAACAGCTATAACCGGCAATACTTCTAACGGAAAAAAGTTATATGATTATCTTCATATTTCACACTACACGGGGGCATAGAAAGATTTGACGATGGTGCTTCATTACGCAGTAGAAGAGGAAACATAGTATCCAAGTAGTAAAAAAAACATAATGGCACTCACCAATGGTGAAAAATATTCTTCTCTATTAACCCTTCCACAACGTGACCAATTTTTGTTTTTAGAGTTTTCGATTTTTCCTCACCTCTCTTCCCTGAGCCATAACTTTTTTTTTTCATTTTCTGTCCACATAGACATATGAGGGCTTGTTTTTTGCAGGACAAGTTGTACTTTTGAATGACACCATTCATTTTACCACGTAGTGTATTTTAAAAAAGGGAAAAAAATTCCAAGTAGGGAGAAATTGCGAAAAAAAACCCTCAATTCTGACTGTTTTTTGGGAATTGTTTTTATAGTGTACATTGTGTGGTAAAAATGATCTCGCAATATGATTCTCATCATCAGTACGATTACGGCGATACCAAACGTCTAGCTTTTTTATTTTAGTGGTAAGAAAAAAGTTTTGTGTTTTTTAAAAAAAAAAAAAAACTTTGGTGTTTCACCATTTTCTAAGACCCATAATGTTCCGGTCGATAGAGCTGACGGCTTTTTTTTTCTGGGGCAAGACGACGTTTTATGGATAACATTTTGGGACAAATATGTTTTGATTGCTTGGTACAGCATTTTTTGTGGTATTGCTGCGATTAGAAAAAAAACTTAATTTTGTCGTTCTTGAATTTTTTTCGTTTATGGTATTTACAGATCGGATACATTTTATATATATACTTTGATAGTATTTTTTATTTGTAATTGTGACACCATGGTTTTTTTATTCTTTATTTTTAATGGGGGAAAAGAGGGGTTATTTTATCTTTTATGTATTTTGATTTTTTCCATAGCAAGGGCTTGCTCACAGCAGCGTAATACATTGGACGAGTTTTATCCGATTCTTTTTTTTTTGTTGGACAGCACTCGGACCAATGAAGAAGTGGTGACGTGTTTCTATTATACTTTTCCACATGATTATTCCTCTCCTGGTTTTGGCTTACAAATACTGATGTGGAATACTGAAATTGGCCTAATACCCATTTCTGATTATCCACCCATGTAAATATGTCAAAGCAACAATGCTTGTTTGTAAGGTGACTGGATTGTTTATGCTGGGACAATAATCGCCATTATCGGCATCACATTGCCCCATGTGAACAGGTTGTCGCAGAGTGCATCTTCTTACAGTCACCACTGTACTTACGAGAGCTTCAATCAGCAAGATATCTTGAGTAAACAGTATTTACTTCACAGTGGTTAAACATGAGATACAATTCAGTGTCACACAGTCCGTGTGCTGCTGACATAACACATTCAGGAAAGAAAGAAACAGGAAGTAAAAACAACCAACAATTGAGAGCTTTCCTCCCCCACATTACAGAAAGCATATAACTATATACACTATCTCCATCTGCTGTCTGGTTAGTATAAAGTCCTCCTTTCACTTATAATAAGTCCTAATCTGTTGTATATGCCAACACAGGTGATGTTCCGACGATAACATGATACTGTATATGGGGGACAAATTGTATTAGTGATTGTTCCGTCCCCATCATTGTTCGTTGGCTTATGTGAAAAGGCATACCCCACCAAAAGTTTCACTCATTTTCTAAAAATGTGCCAAATTGAAAAATCTTACTGCAGGTAGGGACTGGCGTGAGATGCGCCCTCCCCCCACCATCCCCCCACCAAAAAAAAAATTGGCTTTTGGATAAAGTGACATTTTATTAATTTGTCTAAAACATCTAAATAAGCAAAGTTGTGTTGTAAAAATTTAATAAAAAAAGAAAAAATGTTAAAGAATGACAACTTAAAAAGTAAAGAATAAGGTGCAAATACTAAAGCCACTAAAAAGGACCAAATTTTTCCCGAAAAGTGAAGAAACAACACTGATGAATAGGGGCCAACTTCATGCACACAGGAATATTGGAGTATTTTGAGAAATCGCATCCAGGTGCTGCGTAAAAAAAAACAAAAAAAAAGACAAAACAGGATTTGGATCTGATCTCTGCAGCTCGTCGAATTCCTCATCTTCTTCAAAGTTGGCTGGAACACCTCTAGATGATACAATAAGGACGATTTATTAATATGAGAATTCCTTAAGGGCTCGCTCACACTGGTGTACAACACGGCCAAGTGCTGTCTGATGTTTTATCAGTGCCAACTAGCGCTTCTTGTCTCATATCGAATCGCGTAATGCTGTGAGTGGCTCCAATATTCGGATCACGCTCACCCATACAAGTCTATACATGTGTGTAAAACATCAGACTGCGCTCGAATGTAATCCGAGTGCAGTCCGATTTACGCAGACAGAAAAAATGGCGAAGATGAAGAAATTGAGTTCTCAGTCTTCTCCACAATCGTGATACGATTCTCTCACGCGACAGAATCGAATCACAATAAACTGACACTCTGACCAACCAATCTCTGATAGAGTTTGAGCTGAGTGTCATTATCATAATCTGGCCGATTCTCTCACATGAGAGAACATACGGCCGTCTGACCGCAGCCATAATCACATCCACTTTGCTGGAACTGTAATAAGGCTATGTGCGCACGTGGAGTATTTGGTGCAGAAATTTCTGCACCATTTCTGCATCTCTTGGCAGGAAAAACGCAGCATAAAATAGGTGCTTTTTTTATGCATTTTTTACATGTGTTTTTGGTGCGGATTTTTACGTCATTAGTATGTGTAAGACATGCAGCAGAGACGCTGAAAGAATTGACATACTGCAGACTTAAATCTGCACGTCAAAAATAAGCAACGAGTGCATGAGACTTCAGGATTCTCATTCATTTTGCTGCTTTTTGTGAGAAATCTGTGCCGAAAAAAAAAAATGGCACAAAAACGTGGCAATTCTACAACGTATACGCAGGCCCTAAGGTGCTGCTTTTTTTGAGTATCAAAAATACACAGAGGCAAAAACTCACTAAAAACGCATTGGTGGAACTTAGCCTTAGGCCTTATGCACACATCTGTTTTTCACATACATATTCTATGTTTTTCACAGATAGAACACATAGCCATTTTACTCTATGGGTTTTTTTTTTATCCGCAGTATGTTAATTTCTATTGCAGAAATTCTGCTTTTTAGTTTAGTTTTACCCTTTAATTTCAATGGAAAAACTAAATCTGGAAGTTAAACCTTTGTCCATGTCTTTGGTTGAGTTTGTGCAACAAAAGACGCACATGAAAATGCATGGATAAATGCGGAAAATACGCACGTTCTTTAGAAGCAGAAATAGTAAAATCCCCATCAAATACTCAATGTGTGAACTCAGCCGTACAAATAAGCTGTGCCGCCCCACTTTCTCCAATATTCTTGTACGTGATTGTGTACGGGGCTTCGTTAATATGGCGCTCAATCTGAAAACTAGCATAATGACATTGCAGAATCTATCCCTAGCGCCAGGTATAGGATGAGCTGTATGCACGGCATGGAAATAAGAAACTTATAGATGGTGACTACCGGAGACGTGTCCTGATAAGAGGAGGGCTGGGGCGGCACTGGCTCCATTACTATAACCTCTTTCAGCTTCTTTGGGGCTTGATTGGAAATTGCCTGCAAGTTGTGCAGAAGGTCATTACTTCAATGCAATCCCCCAGCATGGAGATCATTAGCAGGCTGGGGACAAGTCCTGTTCCTGAGTCAGCAGAACGTAGTAGGAATTAGTATGGATACCATTGGGCAGCATGTGTCCAGTTCCCAGCTGGCATACTCCTATACACAGGATTTAGTGGACATTGAGTTCTACTCTGTAGACAACTTTAATATACATCAGCAGAACCTGCACCAGCCTGAGCGGCCATCATCCCTGTATGATAAAACGGACTATCAAGAGTCAAATGCTGACCCTTATTGGTGGTTAGATGACTTTGTCATTAGTCCTTCATACCTCAATGGGAATGGCTCTAGAGATTTGCCAAGTGACCATGCCAATAGTCAAGCCCAAGTCTTGACTCCTGCTGGGTACGAAGAACCAGAGTCGCTCTGTCTACCTAATCTAAGCCATGATGACATAATTGAAATGGTGAAACCACCTTACTCCTACTCGGCTCTAATAGCCATGGCTCTTCAGAACGCACCTGAGAAGAAGCTGACTCTCCGCCAGATCTGTAACTATGTGGTCGATAACTTTCCCTATTTTACGAGCAAGAATAACTGGCAGAAATCCATCAAAGACAACTTGTCATACATCAACTGCTTCAAGAAGGTGGTCAGGGCCAATGGCGATCCAGGTGAGTGGTCCTTTAGGGGCTCCAGCATCTATTATAATTATTTTGGAGTTTCTGTGAATTTCATTATCCAAATGTTTTCGGCAAATTCATCATTTTTGCAATTTTTTGACAATTTTTACGCAACTGTACTCCAGTGGTCTACAAAAGCTTGTATAATTCTAATTTTTTCACATTTAAAGACTGTCATGGTTTAAAACCTATTGAAAGGATCATGGATTATTATTATTTTTTTTTTTTTATATACTGTTTTTTTTTTCTAAAATTCCAAAAAAAAAACTTGCAGTCTGTGAATGAGATACAAGGTTGTGTGTAGAAGCTAAACTCTGTATAAAATTAGCCATTCTTTAAGGATGGAAATACAGTTTAAAGCAGGTACCCATAAACCCTGGGAGCTGTAGTGTCCGGCATTATGTTGCTGGCTGATGACATCACTGACGGTGCAGCTGAGCTACTTCTTATCCTGTCGCTGATATTAAACCCTTATCTTCTCAGTTGATTTCAATGTGAATATGGGCAGGATAAAGGCCAGACTGTTCAGACATCCCTCTATGGGAAGCTCTGTGTAGCAGAAATAATTATCTCCTATGAATGCCGAACATGTACCGGTGTTCCTAGGAGATCTGCAATGATGAGCACAGGGGTCTTCTGCAGACCTCCAGCTGTCATGCCTATCCACTGGGGCCCCGCAATCATGTGACAGGGGCGCCAATGGGCAGCGTTTGTGACACAATTCCTGTTAACGTGATTTAAATGCCGCTGTCAGAGATTGACAGCCGCATTTAACATGTGAACAGCTGTGGGTGGATCTAGATTTCACTCACGGCTGTTAGGGGCACATGCCGGTGTGGCGCCCTGCTGCGCATTGGTGCCACAGAACCCAGAAGGGTGCATGGATGGACTTCTCCACAAGAGGCCCTTGCACATTCACACACCTCCACCCTACCACCTCAGACCACCAGAGGGAGTCTGTTAGGGAGATATATAGGGAGGGTGGAGCCAGGCAGCTGAGTTTCAGATTAGTGTTCAGAGACAGAGAGGAATACAGCTCAGAGGTGAACAGCATGCTTGCTGCCGTGCTTAGGCGAGCCAAGGCCTACAGCACAAGTGAAGGCCTAGTGAGGGCCTTGAGTGGGCCGAAGGTGAGAGGAGAAGGAAGAAGTAGCAAGGGGACAGAGGAGCATACCAGGCTCACCCCGAGATATATACCGGACACCGGGTCTCTTTACACCCAGTAGGGACTACTGTAACCCCTGGAGGATTACAGGTCCCAGGTTTACCAAACGCTGACTACAGTACCAGGGCTAGGAGTACGGAGGCCCCAGCGTCCAGGGAGAGTGATCTCCAAAGAGAAGGCCCTACCACCAGGTCAGCCGGTGCAAGGGAGAGAGACAGTAACCAAGCTAGGCCTAGTTTCAGGCAAGCCAGAAGCTTAACGAGAAAAGCCACGGATCAGGAGGCCCTATACTCGCTCACTAGGGAGAGTCCAAAAGTGCACCCTTCTCCCGGAGTACCCTGGACCGTGCCTGCAGCATCACAAGTAAAGGTACTGAAGCTTACCCCCGTGTGAGTGTCCGTCTTTCCTCCGGGACCGTCCTGCTGTCTCTCCCCAGCATCCTCCATTACACCCCTACACTGCCCTGGAGCTAGCGCTACCTGTGGAGAGCCATACCATCCCTGCTGCCGTAACACCAGCTCCAGAGGACTGCTCCGCAGAGGCGGCACCCCTTTTGCCGCATTGCACAGGTGGCGTCACAAACTTTCCAAATCCCCTATAAATTCCCCTTTTTACTGACCGCCCTGGGTCCCGGACCGGGCCAGCCACCGTGATATCCCCCACCGGCATACGCAGAGGCCCGGCTGCCGAGTACTCCCACAGCCCAGGGGGTGCGTCACCGGTAAAGATGCAGACTCTGCACTGGAGCCCGCAACAAAGAGGGGGTCACAACCTATCACGTACCTATATGCCGAGAAGCGGTTAAACTTGTGGTCGTGTGTGTGGTGTGTTTTTTTTTTGTTTGTTTGTTTGTTTTTTTTCTTGTACATTTTCCAACAAAAAAAATATAGCGGTAAGTTAGAAGAACTCTGCACAGTAACTAGTGCATTTGTTGGCGCCATAACATTTTATTCCTGCCCCAAATGCATCATTGTGCTTTATCAATGTTGTTATGGGGTTTGCTTGTTTGTTTGTTTTTTCTTCCACTAAATGTTTTTCAAAAATGTATTGAGGGTGGGAAATATATAGAATTGTACTGTTTTTTTCAAAGTTCCTTGTCACTTCTTTCCACAGGGAAAGGGGCTTACTGGACTATCAATCCAAACTGCGCCACAATCTTCAATTATAATTTCAAAGGGAAGTGGAAAAAGTGTAACAAATGTAGTAAACACTCTAAAACGCTGGATAACAAAAAGAATGTAAAGTCCCTGAGTTCTGACAGCCTTGCAGGATCTCCAGCGAGTAAAATTACATATTCTTCAGTGACCTCTCCAGCTTTGGACACGAGCCCTTATTTTGCCAACTTCACATCCACCGTCATTTCAATGAGTCATGGGGCGTCCACTCAACTCACAGAGGACTTCTCACCCTTCACAGCCTATTTCAATGAACTCTCTACTTATCCTACTGACGACCACCACAACTTCTCGCTGCCTGGAGAATCTACTCCTCAAGTCAACCTACTTCAAGCCTTGGCATTACCCAACCAATTGGAGGAGCCTGTGTTCTTCTCTCATCAGCCCTCTAGATGCGAACCAAATGCTTTATAAGAGGGAAGCCGAGGTGTGATGATTTTCTTCTAACTTGATGGGTCCTGTTTTTATGCTTTTACTGTAAATTATTTGACTCAATGGACTCGACCCATCCACTGGTAAATTATCACTTGCTTCAATCTTTCTCTCTTGACGCGGGGAACAATCCTAGAAAAGGAGATGCTGGTTTCTTCTAGCCATTACATTAGTGGGTTTGGACCATCTGCGGATGTGGTTGATGACTTTTCATGACCATGAAGTAAGCAGTATTTTATTTTATACTTTTATTTTTTTTTTTCTTTTCATCCTCACCCAAACACACCCCTCTAATCGCATATTAACAAAACTGTGCAGAACACGATCTAAAGCCACCTGAAAGGGCCTGATTTCATGGCAACCGTTGAGGCTGAACTTCAGGTTGTGGGACCCCACCAAGCAAAGTAGAATCCCACAACCCACTATGGCCCCTCTTGCAGTGAAGACTTTTCGTAAACGATGTGCAAAAATAATGAGGTTACCGTTTGGTCACCACTTCAAGTGGTCACTGCTTGGTACAGGATGCGTCTTGGAAGGTTGTGGGATCCCACAATGTAGAGCAAGATTAGGGGATCTTGCTATACATGCTAAGATCCCACCACCCAGGAAGTTCGGGCCTGAATTATTCTAGAAAGGTAGGCCCTTTCGGGGGACACTAGTGAGTATTCCGCATGCTTTGAATTTGCAACTTTGCTAAATATGACCACTCTTATTTAATAAAATAAAGGCAGCCCTGGCCAGTAATGCTAAACTTTTTTTTTTTCTTTTTTTAAGTGGGGGAGGGGATTGTGAACTCCTGGTGGTTCAAAAGTAAAGTCTCTCCTACTGGACTGACGCCTCTCCCTTCTTGGTTCTTCTAGTCAAGGTGTGGGCATCACATGAAGAAGTGTCCACCTTGGGCCCATTTAATGACTATAGCCAGTAGACAACCCCCTCTTAGATTTCTGTAGTCCAGTTGTAACCAATGTTACCATGAGTAATGTTTCGAAGGAAAAGCAGAGCTTGATCTCGCACAAAACTACAGCATGCAGAGCATGTTCGTAAAAGATCAAAAATTTCCAGAAATCTTTTCTAAGCTGACTGCATACATTATAGACTTGATGAGAATTTTCTACTGCATAAATGTAGCGTTTCATCATTGAAATCCGCTTGTGTGACTTGTAGGTTTTGATAATTTCACCTTATGCATTTCATGTATGAATACCGCAATAAATTCTGCACTAAGAATAACATTGTGAATTTCTTTAAATGGAGAACTGCAACTGTGTTAATATGGCTTTAAAATCCTATCGAGTCAAAAGAAAACTTCAAAATTTCTCATAGGACTGTATCACTAGTCTCCTAGTCCCATAATCTGCCCACGAGCCTTGGGTGCATGTATATTTCTTTGCATTGTTCCGCTGTATAGGAAAGTGAAGTTTGCTGCGCTTTCCAATACAATAAAACAAGCGGTATGCAACCAGAGGCCAAAAAATAACAATTTTTGGCCTTTGCCAGGTTCCCAATCACCAGTGACAATGTTAGTCAGGGATGGTGGGGGATAATCCCAATCACCAGTGACAATGTTAGTCAGGGATGGTGGGGGATAACAAGGCAATTTCCCAGGGCCCCCATCCCATAAGAGGCTCTACACTACGAGAGTCAGTAGCCAAGTTAGTCCCTGGGCTGCCTGTCTTAAAAAGCAGAAGCTGCACTAATGGCAGTCCTGCATGATCAGTACAGTCTCAAAGACAACAAGGACCTTTGGGCATAGTCACATGGCCAATGGTCCTTTACCCTGCGGGAGTTTGGAGGAGACACTAGTGAGACGTCCCTATGTACTTTGAACATATTATACAAAATCTGCACGTGGATAGTTGGGACTAGGTAAGGAAAGGGCCACTGACTGTGGTGTCCCTTATTCTTTGGGCCCTTCTAAATGTGAAAGGAACAAATGAAAATGTAACACTTTTCCACAAAAATATGTTGTTTGAGCCCCAAATGTTTCATTTTCACAAGGGTAACAGGAGAAAATGGACAATATAATTTGTTGTTCAGTTTCTCCCGAGTACACCAATATCCCATCTGCAGTGGAAAACTACTGTTTGGATGTACAGCAGGGCTTGGAAGGGAAGGAGCACCATTTGACTTCTGTAATGCAAAATTGGGTGGAATAGATAGCGAATACCATGTCGCGTTTTGCAGAGCCCCTGATGTGCCTAAATAGTGGCAAAACACACACACACACACATGTGACCCTATTTTGGAAACTACACCCCTCAAGGAATTTATCTGGAGGTGTGGTGAGCATCTGGAAGGCAGAAGTGCTTCACAAATTTTTAAAACATTGGACTGTGAAAATTTAAAAAAAAAACATTTCTCAAAAAATATTTTTAGCCCCAAACTTTTCATTTTCACAAAGGTAACAGGCAGGGGCATACATAGAAATCATGGGGGCCCCATAGCCAAAACTCTAATTGGGTCGTCCCCCCCCCCCCCCCGTCCCCAAAAAAATAAAAATAAATAAATATTTTTCTGTCACCGGAGAGCATATCTCACAACTCTCCAGCCTTTACATAGCAATTTTCCTCCTGCTGAAGTCCTAGATTCCTCTTTCATTGCCCCCATAAAGTATGATGCCAATAAGTGCCCCCCAAACACAGTATGATACCACCATGTTGAATTCCTCCACGTGCACAGTATAAGGAGCCTATTGTACCGCACTTCAACTCCCAAGGCAAAGTATAGTGACCCCAACACAGTATGATCCCCCCCCCCCCACTGTAACTCCCACACAGCCCTCCATACAGTATAGTGGCCTGCACTAGCCCTGGAGTGTGTCAGCAGTTCCTGCAAGATGAAAGCATTGAAGCTATGGACTGGCCCACCCGTTCCTCAGACCTGATCCGATTGAGCACATCTGGGACATCATGTCTCGCTCCATCCACCAACGTTACGTTGCACCACAGACTGTCCAGGAGTTGGTGGATGCTTTAGTCCAGGTCTGGGAGGAGATCCCACAGGAGACCATCCGCACCCTCATCAGGAGCATGCCCAGGCGTTGTAGGGAGGTCATACAGGCACGTGGAGGCCACACACAATACTGAGCCTCATTTGGACTTGTTTTAAGGACATTACATCAAAGTTGGATCAGCCTGTAGTGTGTTTTTCCACTTTAATTTTGTGGATGACTCCAAATCCAGGCCTCCATTGGTTAATAAATTTGATTTCCATTGATGATTTTGTTGTCAGCAGATTCAACTTTGTACAGAACAAGGTATTCAATGAGAATATTTAATTCATTCAGATCAAGGAAGTGTTATTTCAGTGTTCCCTTTATTTTTTTGAGTAGTGTAGTATAATGCGCCCCCCATAATCCTCCATATAGTATAATGAACTTCGCATGGTCATCCATAGAATATAATGCACTCTCCATACAGTATATTACACACCCCATAGAGTCAAATGCACCCCACAGTCCTGCAGTATTATGGGCACCACATACTCACTGATTTTAAAATACTGTGTATTTTAAATAACCTGACCTGAGTATAAGCCGAGGCCCCTAATTTTACCAACAAAAAAACTGGGAAAACGTATTGACTCGAGTATAAGCCTAGGGTGGGAAATGCAGCAGCTACTGGTAAATTTCCCAATCCTGGTATGCATGGCACCCCTCATCTCCCAATCCTGGTATCCATGGCCGAATCACTGCACACACAAAAAAACAAACACTTATACTCGCCTTACTTCCTCACCTCTGCTCCAGTGCAGTGTGCTGTCTGCCAGCAGCTCATGTCAGGATCTGAGGCACAGCGCGCACTCTCAGACGCTGATGTGAGCTGCTGCTGCCGACATATTCTCTCCTCTCCACGCCGGGACTATGGGCGTGGAGAGGAGTGAATATACTAGCTCTTTAGTAGCGGGCATTGACAGCAGGCGTCGCGGCTCAGCGCTCCTTCGTGCCCGCTACTAAAGAGAATGGGAGTGGAGAAGAGGGAATATTCATTTCCCTTTAGCAGCGGGCACATGTGGTAGCTGCAGCTGCTTCGGGGCCCCCCCGGCTCATGGGCCCCATAGCAGTGGCGTGACCTGCCATCATTGGCGGTACACCACTGGTAACGGGAAAAAATGGAACAAATAATTTGTTGTGCAATCTCTCCTGAGTACACGGATGCCCTACATGTGCTCAATCCCTTATTGGGGTAAATGACAGGGCATGAAAGGAAAAGAGCACGATTTGATTTCTGGAGTGTAAAATTGTCTAGATATATATTGGACACCATGTCGCATTTGGAGAACCGCCAAAGTTCCAGAACAGCAGAAATCCAAACAAGTGACCCCATTTTGGAAACTACACCTCTCGAAGAATTCCTCCAGGGGTGTATCGAGCATTTTAAACCCACAGCTATTTCACAGCATTGTATAACATTGGGCTGTGAAAATGAAAACTTACATTATTTTACACTAAAATGTTTAAACCCCAAGTTTTTACAAAAAGAATAATAGTAGAAAATGGACCTCAAAATTTGTTACGCAATGTCTCTTGAGTATGTCAATGTCCCATATGTGGTCAAAAACTACTTTTTAGGCACAGTGCAAAGCTCGGAAGGAAAGGAGAGCAGTTTTGCCTGAAATGGTTTGCGGGTGACATGTCACATTGGCAGAGCCTCTGACCTCCATAAGTGACCCCATTTTATAAACTACACGTCTTGATGAAATCATAATAATGTAAACAGGTTACGAGGATGCAACACGCAGACAAGGACAAGGCGGAAGTAACCAACTAAGCTATTTAATACTCTTAACACAAAATGAAAGGGTAAATTTTGCAAGGAGTCAATTGTTCAAGTACAGGATATTAAGTAATGCAAAAATGACAAATGCACTTTTACAGTTCAGATTCTCTATCCTATTTGACTATTTCCCAATAGGAGCGATGCCCTAATGTCCCCTGTGTGATGACTTCCAAGGGCGGCACTCACAACTATAAGGCCAGACGAGTATGTCTCTTCAGCACGTTTCCACTTAAGTTATAGACATTAACGGGGGTCACCGGTATTTCTCGCTATTTCTCGCTAGGCTGCAAGTCCTCCTGACAAAGTCAAGTAAAGCTCTATGGGCCCTCATCCTACTGGCTGGTACCCGTCCCGTCTGCTGCACAGCCTCGGACCAAACCCTGTACCGTACCTCAGTGTCCAAAGTAACGGCCCGCTTCACTCGCACCTCCGGATCACCACAGTGGACATCAAATTCTGCGTGGCAGCCCACACTCTGTCTTCGGTGCTTGACTATAACTATGACTTGACAGATAAGGACTAGGCCTCTGGTCTTGACTGGCATTGTCTGGATCCTAGGCCTTTACTGGCATTGTCTGGATCTCGCTCACTGGCTCATGATGTCCTGCCTGTCTCGTTCTCCAAGTGCGTCCTGGTGACTTGGCCGTGGCGTCACTGTGGGGCAGAAATCCCACTACTTTCACTTGCTGGCACGCACTGACTTCACGCCTTGTCACTCTGGCTTTTCATATCGGGTAACTGTGCCACAGGTGTCACCTGACCCAGTGTTCTCTTTTGATCTGTCCTTCCTGAAACACTTCTCCCATCCTTCGGTTCCACTGGGTTCAGTTTGCGCAATAGGTGGAGATTTTTGGTCACAAATGCTGCACAATGCTGAGGAACCTCACTCTCCATGGCGCATCCCCTTACATTGACACCACATGTGTTTCACAAAAGTTTATATCATTGAACCGTGAATAAAAAAAAAAATTAAATTTTTTACTGCTGCAATGTTATTTTAGCCCCAGATTTTACATTTTCACAAGGGAAAAATGACCACATAATTTGTTACACAATTTCTTGTAAATGTGACATTGCCCATATGTGGCTGTGCAGTACTGCTTAGCCACACAGTGAGGCTCAGGGGGGAAGGAGCGCTATTTGACTCTTGGAGAACAAATTTTCATAGAATAGTTTGCAGACTCCATATACAGAGCCAATAAGTACCAGCAGAGCAGAAAACTCCCTCAATTGACCCCAATTTGGAAATTATACCCCTCTGGGAATTCATCTACAGCTGTAATGATGATTTTGACTCCACGGTTGTGTTCTCCAGAAACGAGCCGCAATGGATATTGGTAAGTGAAAATGCAAATATGTCATTGTAGTGAAGTAGATTGTAGTGCCCAGCTTGTACTTCTGGAGACACACACCCCATAAATTAAGTGGGCTCTCCTTGCTACTTTAATGCCAAACATGTGGACGCTAACTGCCATTTAGGCATACTGCGGGGCTTAGGAGGAGAGGGGCATTTCGATTTGAGAGCGCAGATTTCTCTGGATTTCTTTTGGTGGGAGCCACATCACTTTTCCAGAGCCTTTGTGCTACTAGTAATGTGGACACCCCCTATATTTCTGTTAACAGATGACGAACCTGTGTGGGGACTTGTTTTTTGTGGGTTGAGCAGAAGCTTTTATTGGTGACATTTTGGGGTACAGGACATTTTTTTTTATCACATTTATCCTGTGCTCTACACTGAGCACTTACATCTGGTTTTCCATCTAAATCTACAAAATACGTGATTAAGATGAAAACCCCCAAGGGATCCATTGGCTAATGAGGCAGCAGAGTTACTCTGGACTGTGCGGCTTCTGTTCAGTGGTATCTGGCTTTTCAGGAGTGCACCAAGCTGTGGCCATCCGAAGTTTTATACAAGCTTAAAAACATGAGCACTGCTGGATCATAGGCCAGACGGTGTCCACAGTGCTTCCGTCTGCCTCATTATAGGGAATCTTCTGCCAGAGTATACTTTTGAATCACATATTTCAGAGATTTACATGGCAACCTTGGTACAAGCGCTCAGCGCAGAGCACAGGGTAAATGTGAGTTGAGCCTTACTGCAATCAACAAATCAACAGCAGATTCAGAATTGCTTTTATTTATTTTTTACACAGTTCACCGTGCTGTATAAGTGATTAGGTGGCTTTATTCTTCGGGTCGGTGCGATTACAGCAATACCAGATTTATATCTATTTTTTTTTTATTTGGCTGCTATCACACACTAAAAACCCTTGTTTTTGTAAAAAAATAAAAGTTGCATCGTCATATTTTGAGATATATAATTTTTCTATATTTCTGCTTACAGAGTTATGTGAGAGCTTATTCTTTGCGGGACGAGTTGACGTTTTTTCCGGTATCCTTTTTGGGCATAATATTTTTTGATTACTTTCTATTCCAATTTTGGGGAGGCAGAATGAACAAAAAACAGCAACTCAGATTGTTTGGGCTTTTTTTTGTTTTACTTTATTTTTTTATGGTAAGTGATTAGACAGCTGTATTCTTCGGGACGGTACGATTACAGCGATACCAGATTTATATCACTTTTTTTATGTTTTTGGCGCTTCTACACAAAAAAAGCATTTTTATAGAAAAAATATTTTTTTTGCATTGCTATATTCTGCGATCTATAACTTTTTTCTGTTTTTCCACTGACAGAGCTGTATCGCAGCTTGTTTTTTCCCGGACAAGATGATATTTTCAGCTATATAATTTTTATTTATATTCATCTTTTTTATGGCGTTTTATTCCACTTTTTTTTTCCAGCGGTATGATGAAAGCCCTAGGTTTTTGCCACTTTTTTTTATAGTTTTTTCAATCTTAAATTTTCTTTACTTAGTCCCTCTATGGGACTTTAGCTTTTAGTACTCTGATCATTGGTCTCCTGCATTGCAATGCACCAGTACTATTACAATGCATGAGACCTGTCAGATTATACAGGCAGATCGTCTATTAGACCCAGGCATGACAACCACCGGCTCCCCGTGATTTAGATGCGGGGGGTGAGAGAGGGCGCCAAGTCAGCTTCACCAAGCTCCCGACGGTGATCGTGCAGGGAAGGGCTGAAATTTCGGCACTTCCCATCGATCACATGCTATGATCGGTTAGTCAGATTGGCTGATTGATCACAGCAATCAGAGAGTGGGGACCGCTGCAATGGGTCCCTGCATCTCTAGCCGTGCTGATAAGCTGTCAGTGACCGTTGTATTGCCAACTTCAAGATCCTATTTGAATATGTGTAATAATAATAATAATATTAGCAAATACCTCCAATTAGAAATGTGTACACATGTCCTCTTTTTTTTTTTTTTAACGGACTGAGCAGTACACAAAAAAAAAAAGCACGAATTAATGAATATGAATCATGAAACAAACTCACCAATACAAGTCTGAGTCTGTTTTGACGTCACCGCTCTTCAGACCCTCTGGGTCACGCTGTGCTCTGTGTATGAGCCAGAAGTAGATTTTACAATGTAAATCTATGGAGTGTCTGAACGAGGCTCTATAGGTTTACACTGTAAAAGAGACATTGGGGTCAGGCAGACCATAGAGTGAGCTGAAGAGCAATGATGTGGCACCCCAGGTCTGGTCGCCACAGTGGCAGCAATGTCATGTCTGAGAGCAGGTGGGAGGTTCCATGGTTGGGGACAATTGGCATGCAGCACCTCCTGCCTCAGTCCAGAGAGGGGAGAAACCTTCCCTTTATAAACTGGATCTGGGGCGGGGTTAGTGAGACCAGCTAGAGACAAGTTCCAGACAAGTTGGAGATAGGGACAGGTCTGCAGCAGGCTGAGGAGTCCCTGTAGGCAGAGGAGGAACACGAGGCCAGGAGGGGAACTAGCAGAGTTCGTCCTGGCCAGAGACTTACAAAGCCGGACACTGGAGTCCGAGGCTGTGAGGGTTATAAGCCCAGCAGCAGAAAACCACCACGCAGGGGACTTCAAGTCCTCTGGCCCAAGGAAGCCCGGAGGCTCAGCCGCACGAGAGGGACCACTACTGCCCTGGAGGAGTGAGAAGCAAGGAAGGCCCGAGTCGCCAGTCATACGGGTGAGAACAACACGGTAGACTCAGAGACGTGGGCTACCACTACACTACAGCGGGATAGCCAAGAAAGAGTGAAGTCAGCACGTTAGGCCTTCAAACTCCCCCTGACCAGCGGGATTTCCCAGTTGCTCTCAGACTGACCAGGCCTCCATTGTTAACCTGTATTCCGGACGGGTCCCTATATACCACCAACAGTAAAGACCCTGAATTGCATGACAGACTCCATGTGGTTACTGCTGCTCCCGCGCACCATCACCACCAACATCCCTAGTTACTGCCCTGAGGCTATACTCCTCCCGTGGGGAGTTATACTACCCTCTGCTGCACCCACAACACCAGCCTCAGTGGTCTGCCCTGCAGCTGCGGTTCACTCTGACCGCAATCCACGGGTGGCATAGTCGGACATTCAGCATATAGACTGCCATTTGGTTTGACCGCCCTGGGCACGGACCGGGTCGCCGCCACGGAGACTACAACCCCCAGCATCCACAAAAGGTCCGGTTCCGGGTATCCCCACACACACACGGCCCAGGGGGCGCGTCAATGACAACATGGAGAAGTGGAGCGGAACGGTGCGGGATCTCAGAGAAAGTAGCGGTAGGGGAGTATATTAATATACTCACACTATATACAAATTTAATGAAAAATAAAACTTCATGGGAGGGCTTCTCTAACAGTGTCATAGATAAAAGTTTTGAATCTTTTTTGTTTTTTACATTAGATGAGAAAATCACTGATGATAATAACTGACACACTGATGAAAATCTGTCCAGTGATGAATGGTGCAGTGGTCATTCTAGAAGAGTCAATATGTGGATGAGACGTCAGCAGGGTAATTCCAGTGCAGACCTTGTGGGCTGGGTTCAATCTCATCTGTGTCACCCTGGCCTGGATGCCACAAAATGTAATAAAGCTGTGTCTGAGAGCAAGGGGGAGGTTCTCTAGTCAGGGGAACATTAGCATGCAGTACCTCCTGTCTCAGGCCAGTAGGGGGAGCAGGCTGCCCCTATAAAAGCTGGTGCTGGGGGCAGGGTTAGAGAGAACTGGATGACCTGTCTCAGTACTGAGACGTGTCCCGGAGCAGAGCAGGGACAGAAAGTTGTATTGCACCTAAGAGGAAGTGTGGCAGGAGGAGAGCCACAAGCCAGAGGCCAGAGGCGAAGTGAGCCTGTCTTGGCAGATAAAGGACTTAATTTACCAGACTTTGGTGTCTGAGGCTGGGAGGATTCCACATCCTACAGCAGATAACCAGTCCGCAGGGGACTGTATATTACTTGGCCTAAGAAGCCTGGAGGCTCTGCCACAACAGAAGGGACCAGCACAGCCGTACCAGGCCGGGAGCAGAAAGGAACCCACGTCGCAGGCCATACAGGCGAGAGTACACGGAAAGCTCGGAAACGTGGGCTGTTACCCTATAAGGAGGAGATAGCCAGAAGGAGCTCAGAAAGCACGGTAGGCCTACACCCTCACCCTGACCAGGGCCAATCTCCCAATTGCTCTCAGACATCCAGGTCCCCTCCTAGCCGGGACTGTTTGTGGGTCAGTTTACCTGTTCTAGTAAAGACCCTGGACTGCAACCTGTTGTCTGTGTGCTCCTTGCTCCTCCAGCACTAACGGCACTGGGACTCTCACCACCATCACTCCCACCATCCATTATACTGCCCTGGGGCCGCACTCTTCCCGTGGGGAGTCACACCATCCCAGCTGCATACATCATCAGCCCCAGCGGTCTGCCTTGCAGCGGCGGTTCCTAATGACCGCAAATCCACGGGTGGCGTAGTCGGACATAATCATCAGCACATAACGGACTACCACTGGCCTGACCACCCTGAGCCACGGAACCGGGTTGCCACTACTACTCCCACCGTTTGCCTATTGCCCGGATCCGAGTGCCCCACGGCCCAGGGGGCGAGTCACATCCATATCCCGCATTTTTGGAGCAGAAATTCACCTTTTTTTTTTAGTTTAACCTTTAATTTCAATAGGAAAAATTATTCTGCAGGTTGAACCACTGTCCTGGCGTTGGTTGGTTGAGTTTTCGCAACAAAAGACGTACATAAAAATGCCTGGACAAATGTGGAAAATATGCATGGACTTTAGATGCAGACAGTAAAATCCGCACCAAATACGCAACGTACGATCTCCGCAAATAAGCTGTGTCAACCCACTTTCTCCATTATGCTTGTACGCGCGTGAAGGCGCTTCGTAAATATGGTGCTCAATCCAAAAACTAGCGCAATGACATTGTTCAGTCTAACCCAAAGCGCCAGGTATAGGATGAGCTGTAAGCCCTGCATGGAAATAAAATCCTTATAGTGAATACTGGAGACGTGTCCTGATAAGAGGAGGGTTGGTGCAGCACTGGCTTCATTACTATAACCTCTTTCAGCTTCTTTGGGGCTTGATTGGAAATTGTTTGCAAGTTGTGCAGAAGGTCATTACTTCAATAACAACCCCCCTCAACATGGAGATCATTAAGGGGCTACCGACAAGTCTTGTGCTCTTTTCTAGTCAAGCAAGATAGTCCTGTGGACATGGCGGTCTACTCTGGTGACCACTTTAATCTACATCAACAGAACCTGCTCCAGACTCAGGGGTTGTCTTCAGTGTATGGCATATCTGACTATCTTTGGCCCATTCCCAACCTATACTGGAAGTGGTTTGGTGGCTTTGCCATTAAACCTTCATACATCAATGAAAATAGCTTTGGCTATTTGCCAAGTGACTATGCTAACAATCAAGCCCAAGTCTTGACTCCTGCTGGGTATAGAGAGCCAGAGACGCCCTGTGTGTCTAATCTAAATCAAGTTGTGAGACCACCTTACTCCTACCCCGCTTTAATAGTCCTTGCTCTTCAGAATGCACCCGGGAAGATGCTGACCCTCCGCCAGATCTGTGACTATGTGGTCAACAAGTTCCCCTTCTATAAGAACAGAAAGACCGGCTGGCAGAACTGCATCAAATTCAACTTGTTCAACCACGACTCCTTCATGAAGGTGTTCAGAGACGACCGTGATCCAGGTGAGTGGTCCTTTTTATAAGAAGATTTGGAGTGTACACGTGAACTGTTGCTCCTGGAGCTTGGTCTTCATTATCCAGATGTTTGTCAGCTAATTCAATGATCAAATTCACAACTTCTTCAAATTGTAAAATTTTTGTACAATTGTAATCTAGTATTCTAATGGAGTACTGTCAAGGACGACACCGGCAGGATCATACAATATCCCACCCCTGCCACCAATTTGTCAGGAATTTCCAACACACACAGAGTCAGGACGACACCGGGGAGATCACACAATATCTCACCGTGCCGTTACGCTGTCCGTATTTCGTCCGGAGTCGTGAGCACGCGATCCAGACTACTCTCTACGTAGGTATCGGTAAGCGACCAGTGAGCGTATGGCTCAACACCCTGGGTTCCACAGCCTGGAATCCATGTTTAACGCCCTCCGTACGGTCACTGTCAGCTTCGCGATAGCCCAATTATTAATACTCTCTGCCACCACCGGCCGAGTTTAAAATATAATACAGGCCTGGCCGGACGCCTGCATTTTGGTAGCGTATATGGCTTTGGGGAAGGGAATGATTACAGAACAAAGGAAGGCAGTGTTTAGGAAATATATATACAAGGATGTTACATAGGAGACATTAAAATACATAAGCAGTTACATAAAATAAACAGGAGGAAAGAAGATAACTTTACTTACACTATACGATCGCGGAGACGATTCAATATAGGTGGAGGAGGGGCTCTCCAGATTATGCTGTTATTGAACAGGACCCGTTGCTTATAATTCTTATTCCCTCATGGCAATGAGTGCTCCTGTCTTCTCCATAGATTCTTTTATACCTAAGGGGGGATCTGGCCACACGCCCCTTGTGGTGACATCATGCAGGCCGGTCTCCAGCCTGTACATTTTTATTAAAAACGCTAACTTCTGCTATAACTCATTGCTCGTTGATCGCAGAAGCTTGCAAACTACGCCATTTTTTCCCTTATGATGTTATCTTTATTTTGATATCACACTTCACATAGCTACAGTCTGCTATTCTGGTGTTTTTGCGCTACAGCTCCCTGATTTTGGTTACAGCCCTGGAAAACTACCTAAACATTCCTCGGCTGATTTGGTCACTACACATATTCTGTCCCGTTACTGTCGGACGTATGGAACTCAAAATATCTCAGAATTCATATCGGAGTCATCATGTCTGCAAATTCCCCTTTGAAGCTCGGGAACCAGCCTCATGGGTACACGTAAATTGGTGCAAGCCTGCATTTTAATTACCTCCTGCGTCTTTCAGAGACAAGATGCTTGCTTCCTAACGAAGTTATAACACTCCTTGGCGGGCCTTGTTGGCATTAGCTATTTCTCAGGCATGTGCTAATTGGGGCTTTTGTGCTGAGGAAAATGGGACAGCTCTGTGCTGACAAGTGGTGATAATTTGCATTAGACACTGTATGATTGTCATCTCTGGACAAACAGTACAGCAGAGGGCATGGGAGAAGGGCTAATATTCTGTTAATCTGTCCCTGATATTAATATTTTCCTGACAAGTACAAAAAGTTGTCACTAATGTGACATGTTAAAGTATTGAAAAGATCGTCAAACATTTTAAATTTAACCCTAAAAAGGCACAAAAAAGAGAAAAAAATAATTTTGGCAATGGATGGTCATTAAATAGTGTGTGGTTTGTTTGGCTTTTCTTTTTTTTTTCCCTCTTGTGCAAAAACTGGTAAGACAGCTTTGAATCAGGGCCTTAGTTAATTTTGGAAAAAACGTTACATATATGTATCGCTTTTATAAAGGTTTTCCTCTACTTTCATTATATACTACATAGCTCATATCAGTTAATGACTTTTTTTAATCTGCTTGCTGTCAATGAAAAAACATTCCAGGTTTACATCTAGACCAGGGATGTCAAGCTCAAACACACAGAGGGCCAAAATGAAAAACTTGGGACGAAGTCGAGGGCCAACCAGTATACAGTATAATGGGTCCCACATAGTCCTCCCTGCAGAATAATGGGCCCCTGCATAGTCCTCCATACAGTATAATGGGCCCCACATAGTCCTCCATACAGAATAATGGGCCCCACATAGGGGTGGTGATTGTGGGTGAAAAATGCAGAAGTTGTGACGTGTTTCTATGGTGCCTATGTAACACCCTGGGGGTTCGGTTGCTACAGAGGTATTGCATCCCATCCAGGTGTGCGATATTTCACTCTCAGGTAAGGATGGAGTGTGGATCAGGACCCCGACACCTGCATGCATTACACCACATTTCCGGGGGGCAGGGCGACCGATATGCTCCAAGTAGAGCGTGACAGTCCCTATCCCTGGCTGGAGTGGGGAGAGGGAACACCTAGGAAAGGGGGAACGTGGAGTAACGAACTGTGAGTAAAGATCCTGGACTGCATTACAGAGACTCTGAGTCATTATTCCCGCGCACCATCACCCCCATCATTCACCTACACTGCCCTGGGGCTACACTCTTCCCGTGGGGAGTTATACCATTCCTGTGCTGCTCACCAACACCAGCCCCAGCGGTCTGCCCTGCAGCGGCGGTTCATCCTGACCGCAATCCACGGGTGGCGTAGTCGGACATTTGAAAATAATGAAAACCATATCAATTGACTGCCACTGGTTTGACCACCCTGAGCCACGGGACCGGGTCATCGCCACGGTGACTACAACCTCCAGCATCCCACAAAAGGCCTGGTCCTGGGTTCCCCACGCGGCCCAGGGGGCGCGTCAACTTTGGCGTAGTCGGCAGGATTGTGACCAACCCGCCACAAACGGGTATTGCGTGCCTGAAAAGAGACTGTTTCACTGTATTGAAAATGGCGCCCGCCCCAGAAGAACAGACGCCATAATGTGCGCGCCAAAAGATAACGAGAAGCCACCGCCCATCGTGGGTGAGGTCCCAGAATGGCGCCAACGGCGGAGTCCACCCCCAACAGCCATGAGTGCGGCTGCAGAGAGGTCCATCAATGTGGGGGGGCTGCCCCTGAGAGTGACTGTCAGAAGATGGCCCCAGGACCACCCCCAATGGGAGCGGAAAGAGAAGAAAACCGGGGGACAGGGTGTGGTTTGGATTAGTCTCGGCAGACCACACCCGGAGATGGCAAGCAGCACCGACTCCAGCACCCTGACGGGTGGCTGGCTGCAGGCTATCGCGGCCCCGTACAGCCTCAAGGAGCTGATGGCGCAGCTCCCAGGAGGAGACCCGGAGTTCCTTCGGACGGCGTTGGAGGATTTGGACCGGAGGATGGTCCAGGCGCAGCGAGAAGCTGTAGAGGAATGGAGAGAAGAGATGGCCCGGCGGGTCGCGGCCCAGCAGCATGGAACGCTGCCAGCACCAGCCAGCGAGCCAGCCCCAGAGGACGAGGAGTGGAGGCCGGAAGCTGAGAGCAGCGCAGCCCTGTAGGCAGGTAAGGGGGACACCCCCGCCACCAGCCCTAATGCCACCAACCCGCCTCTAGACGCTGTCGCGGAGCCAGACGTTCAGGGCGTCGCTGCGCCTATAACGCTCCCACCGCCGGCACGCAGGCCCCAAGCCATGAGGTCCGTTGCCGAATCGAGCTCTAGGCCGTGCCCCCTGACCCCGGGTGCGGTCTGAGGCGGCTCGCACCAGGCCCGGTCGCAAGGCCTGACACCTCCAGGCGCCTCCGAACGACGTGCGCCCCCAGTCCCGAAGCCACCACCCTTAGGGGCCGACCTGTACAGCCAGCTCACCGGGCCCGATGGAGAGCCCGTCCCCTTTCCTGAGGGATGGGTTCACCCTCAGCAGCGGAAGAACCTGTCCGCAGAGGCCGAGGCCCCGCTTGCTCCGCTCCTGCCCGTACCACAGCCAGTCGCCGTCTCCCAGCTCCCGGAAGAAGAGGTCCAGATAGAATGGGACCAGTCCCGGGAGGATCCGATGGGGTTTGCACAGGAGACGCAGGCGGCCGCAGTTCACAGGCGGGAGATCTGTGAGCAGCTTGCAAAGGAGGAGCGGGCGCGGCGCCAGAAGAGGGAGCAGCTGCAAGCCCGGAGCGTAGAGGAGAAGACGCGGGCTCGTCGAAACCCCCAAGCAACACGCGGTCCTAAAGTAGCTGGGACCATGGTAAAGTTCCACCTGGAGAAAGGGTGGGGGTTTATCCGGGACTCTACCACAGCCACTGACCTCTGTGAATAGGAGGGACGTGGAGAGTCATCTGCCTGAGGGTCACCGAGGATGGGATCTGTATCCGGGGGACTTGGTGTCCTACACCCGGCATCGAGGATTGCGAGGGTGGTATGCCCTCAATGTCCAGAGGGTGGAGGAAGAACATTACCAGAAGCACTGCTACCCAGAGGACCTGGACGGGTCTGAAGAGTATGGCGAGGAGGAAGAGCGTGCACCAGGAGGACACAGCTATTAAAATGTGAGTGCACTGTAAATAGTTGCCCGTTAGGGTACAAGAAGAGAAAGTTCATCCCGGATGGGGACTGTTGCCTGACTGTTGCCTGTGGGTTGTTTTGCTGAAAGTTACCCGGAGATGGGTTATTAATAGCCGGCTGAGGACTGGGAGCAGCCAACTCTCTGTTTGTATCCGGCTGAGGACTGGGAGCAGCCACTTTTTAGGAACTATCCGACAGAGGACTGGGAGTGGTCAATTTTGTAAATAGTTGCACTTCTTAAAGTGCCCCCTACTGGTTTTATAAGGAACTACAACAACTGACCTCAGAACAAAAACCCGTTAGAGGTGGCCGAAGACGAGGTACGGCAGCTAGATCAGCTATGCCCTGCAGCCACCCCAGGGCCTTCGTTGAGGGTTTACGAAGGGTCCCTCATGTTTAAAAGTTTTGCTAAAGTTTGCACCTTAAGAGTGGACACCTGGTCGCAGCAGGAGCTGTAACTTACTGAAGGACTCCGTCGTTCTGATGCTGCTGAAAGAGTTTTGTGTTTTTCTACTTGAAAATCTGTTTTAAATTTGTATGATTGAAAGTCATATTGAAAGTGAAAAATTCTATATGATGACCGTAACTTTTAAAAAGAAAAATTGCCTCCCATAAAGGGATGAGTTATAATGGTTTATCATCTTATATTTGGATGCATTCTAAAAATTTGCATGTTTTGAATTGTCTTTTGCTCTGTTCCAGCCCGCGGACATGCTGTGGTTTACCAGGGGGGACTGTAGCACCCTGGGGGTTCGGTTGCTACAGAGGTATTGCATCCCATCCAGGTGTGCGATATCTCACTCTCAGGTAAGGATGGAGTGTGGATCAGGACCCCGACACCTGCATGCATTACACCACATTTCCGGGGGGCAGGGCGACCGATATGCTCCAAATAGAGCGCGACAGTCCCTGTCCCTGGCTGGAGTGCGGGGAGGGAACACCTAGGAAAGGGGGAACCCTGTAGTGCAGGAGCAGGGAGGAAGCAGTTCCTGGGTGCACCTAGAGGGAGGTACAAAATGTGGGCACCATCTTAGTTCAGAGAGAAGTCGGTTCAGTTGAGTCAGAGAGAAGATGTGACAGAGCAGGACTCTGTGGAGCTCTGCTCCAGACACGGGTCTAGCCTGTGAGGCCCAGTCAGCACTGAAAGGAGAGAGAAAAAGTTGGGGAGAAGGAATGAAGAAGAGCGGAGGAGGCTCCAGGAACACAGAGGAAAGAAGGGACCCCAGGGGTGTGGACCGGCTGGTAGCCACCATACGCCCGCATCTACCTGAGTAGAGGGGTCTGGCCAAGGGGGAGACCGGTCCCCGAAACTAGGGGAGGCGGGGAACTACCCTCAACTAGAAACCGGAGGCTGTGACATTTTATATGGTGCAGCCCCTCACTACACCCGCTAGGAAGGCACCACATAGAGGTTTAGCCAGAGAAGGCCCGAGGCAGCCGGACAGAAGCGTGGTCACTGGTGGGGTATGACAGGCCAGAGGAAGGACACGAAAAGGGGGCCCTGCGAAGCGCTCCAAAATTATCTGAGAGTTGGCCGAGCCCCCTCACCTGGTGAACATGGTGCGACGCGGGAAGTTACAGCCGGCCGGAGTAACGTGGAGTAACGAACTGTGAGTAAAGATCCTGGACTGCATTACAGAGACTCTGAGTCATTATTCCCGCGCACTATCACCCCCATCATTCACCTACACTGCCCTGGGGCTACACTCTTCCCGTGGGGAGTTATAGCATTCCTGTGCTGCTCACCAACACCAGCCCCAGCGGTCTGCCCTGCAGCGGCGGTTCATCCTGACCGCAATCCACGGGTGGCATAGTTGGACATTTGAAAATAATGAAAACCATATCAATTGACTGCCACTGGTTTGACCACCCTGAGCCACGGGACCGGGTCATCGCCACGGTGACTACAACCTCCAGCATCCCACAAAAGGCCCGGTTCCGGGTTCCCCACGCGGCCCAGGGGGCGCGTCACCTATACACTTTAGATCAAAGTAGTGTTATCCTAAGTAAAAAAAAAATAGTGTGTGTGTGTGTGTGTGTGTGTGTATACATACATACATACAGGGTATATGCTAATTATTTTTTTTCCTTTGGTTTTGTCTTTGAAATGGCCACAGTGTGAACATGCTCTTACATGTTGCATGCATACCAACTTATGCTCTGGTTCATTTCTTTCGTTTTACAAATACTGATGTAAAATATTGAAAGTGTGACCTAACTCAAATACTTTCTAAAGCAGACTGACTCCTGAATGTTTTTTTTTTTCTCAAACTTTTTATTGCTAAAGCCACAGGATAGATGATAAAAGACTGATTACTAGACCATGGTGAGGAGGTAGCCGGATTGGGACCTCAATTCCAGTGATCATTGGGTGCCAAACATGAGTCATTACCAGGGGTGGATTAAGAGTAGCAAGGGCCCCGGGCAGTTTAGAAGGCGCGGACACAGACAGACAGACAGACACAGGGACACACACACACGGGGACTCACACACACGGGGGGACACACAGGGACACACACACACGGACACACATGGGGACACACACACGGGGACACACATGGGGACACACACACGGGGGGACACACACGGGGGGACACACAGGGACACAGCACAGACACACATGGGGACACACACACGGGGACACACACGGGGACACACACATGGGGACACACACAGGGGGACACACACGGGGACACACACACACGGGGACACACACGGAGACACACACAGGGACACACACAGGGACACACACACGGGGACACACACACACGGGGACACACACGGGGACACACACACACGAGGACACACATGGACACAGACGGGGACACACACACGGGGACACACATACATGGGGACACACGGGAACACACACATGGGGACACACACACGGGACACTCACACACGGGGACACACACGGGGACACACGGGGACACACACGACACACGGGGACACACACGAGGACACACACGGGGACACACACACAGGGACACACACACGGGGACACACACACAGGGACACACACACGGGGACACACACACACGAGGACACACACACGGGGACACACGGGAACACACACACGGGGACACACACACACGGCGACACACACGGGGACATATACACGGGGACACACACGACACACGGGGACACACACATGGGGACATGACTCGCCCCCTGAGCAGTGGGGCACTCGGATCCGGGCAATAGGGAGACGATGGGGGTAGTAGTGGCAACCCGGTTCCGTGGCTCAGGGTGGTCAGGCCAATGGTAGTCTGCTACGTTCTGCTGATAATGTCCGACTACGCCACCCGTGGATTGCGGTTATTAGGAACCGCCGCTGCATGCAGACCGCTGGGGCTGATGAGGTGTGCAGCTAGGGTAGTGTGACTCCCCACGGGAAGAGTGCGGCCCCAGGGCAGTATAATGGATGGTGGGAGTGATGGTAGTGAGAGTCCCAGTGCTGATAGTGCTGGAGGAGCAAGGAGCACACAGACAACAGGTTGCAGTCCAGGGTCTTCACTAGAACAGGTAAATTGACCCCAAAACAGTCCCAGCTAGGAGGGGACCTGGATGTCTGAGAGCAACGGGGAAATTGGCCCTGGTCAGGGTGAGGGTGTAGGCCTACCGTGCTTTCTGCGCTCCTTCTGGCTATCTCCTCGTTATAGGGTAACAGCCCACGTTTCCAAGCTTTCCGTGTATTCTCGCCTGTATGGCCTGCGACGTGGGTTCCTTTCTGCTCCCAGCCTTGTACGGCTTTACTGGTCCCTTCAGTTGTGGCAGGGCCTCCAGGCTTCTTAGGCCAAGGAATATACAGTCCCTTGCGGACTGGTTATCTGCTGGAGGATGTAGAATCCTCTCAGCCTCAGACACCAAAGTCTGGTAAAGTAAGTCTTTTATGTCTGCCAAGACAGGCTCTCTTCACCTCTTGTCTCTGGCTTGTGGCTCTCCTCCTGCCACACTACCTCTTAGGTGCAGTGCAACTGTCTGTCCCTGCTCTGCTGAGACATGTCTCAGTCCTGAGACAGGTCATCTGGTTCTCCCTAACCCTGCCCCCAGTACCAGCTTTTATAGGGGCAGCCAACTCCCCCTACTGGCCTGAGACAGGAGGCATTGCATGCTAATGTTCCCCTGACCAGAGAACCTCCCCCTTGCTCTCAGACACAGCTTTAATTACACTTGTGGCATCCAGGTCAGGGTGACACATTCCCCCCTAGTGAAATTTAGTACTCCGGGACTAAACAATAAACAAGGATAATATACATGACAATAAAACATTAATGGACAAACGACGCACAAATTGAGTTCTTTAGGTCACAGTGTGGTCTGTGACCGGGTGTCCATATCACCAGCACAACGGGGAGCCTTAACCAGGTGGGGGTCTGTCCTACCCCAAGTCCTTCACAGTCTTAGTTCATTCCTGGGTTAAGCTCCGAACGCAGTCCACACAAGGTCCCGGTTATAAAAGTCCATAACCTTTGAGTCCTTACGGTAGCTGCAAGAAACTGAAACACGCTATTAATAAACATGCAGGTAACTCTGGCAAACAATTCAATATTTGGCAACAGGGTTATTTACAATCTTAGTACACTCTATATTTTCCAGCAAGCGGGTATCTGCCCCTTTGTGCTCCTGGTTGATCTACGTAGCCCACTGTCTGGTGGTGGACCAACCTGGCTTTCCCCACTAGCGTTAGGGGTACAGCTACCAGCTGGGTGTACAGGTAGGGCAGGCAGCTGTCTGCGGGTCCTTTGGCTTACCGCAGGCATGGCAGGCTCACTGTCAGCAGAGGGTTGACTCTCCTGGGCTGCTGGTACAGGCTCTTCTGCCTCTGGAACCGCTTGCTCCTCTTCACCTTCCGGCTCTGGTGTTGGTTGTTGCTGTGCCGGTTGCAGGAAATGCAGGACGGGTACCACTATGGCATCATTTATGCGAGTCCAGGACTGAGGGAACTCTCCAAGAACGGTGCTGATCATTTCTTCCTTGTCCTCTGCGGGTTCAAGGTCACTCTGATCCTCTTCTGCACTACGGAGCTGCTCGGGGCACCTTTTGAGGTGGTCTCTGGAGACGTACTAGTGGTTTCTCCTCCGTCCTTGGTGATCACGCACACCTTCGGGTTGTCGTGGTCAGACTGCAGTACGGTGTAGGGTTCCCTTTCCCACTGGTCGTCCAACTTATGTAGCCTTCTTTTTCGCTTTAGGACTTGCTCACCAGGTTCTAGGGGACCAGCAGGGGCGTGTTGATTGAAGAGTCTTTCTTGCTTCTCTCTCACCTGGGCTAGGCTCTTCTCCACACTCTCCTGTACCTTCTTGTACTGCAGTTGCCTTTCCGTATCCCAGTCCGCATCCGGGGAGGTGTCCTCAGGTATTAGGACTCCCATCTCCAGGTCTACGGGCAGCTTACCTGGTCTAGCTCGCATCAGGTAAGCCGGGGTGCAGTTTGTCGCGTTCACCGGGATATTGTTGTACATGTCTACCAGGTCCGGCAATTTTTCTGGCCACAGGCTGCGTTCCTCCAGGGGCAACGTCTTCAGGAGATCAATGACTATATTGTTCATCTTCTCACACATCCCGTTGGTTTGGGGGTGGTAAGGCGTTGTCCGAATCTTCTTACAGCCATAGAGGTTGCAGAACTCCTGGAAGATTTCAGCTTCGAACGCTGGACCCTGGTCTGTCAGGACCTGTTCCGGATACCCGTGTGGACGGCAGAAATATTGCTGGAAGGCTCTGGCCGCTGTTTGGGCTGTCAAGTCCTTTACCGGGACCACCACTAGAAAACGGGAATAGTGGTCCACGATTGTCAGGGCATAGATGTATCCTGACCGGCTGGGAGCCAATTTGACATGGTCCAGAGCTACCAGCTCAAGAGGCTGCGTGGTGACGATGGGAATCAAGGGTGTCTTCTGGCTGGCACGGTCCTTCCTCCTTAGGTGACAAGGGCCACAGTCTCTGCACCATTTTTCTACAGCTCCTCTCATGCCGACCCAAAAGAATCTTCCTCTTAGTAGGAACTCCAGTTTCTTCCAACCGAAGTGTCCCACTCTGTCATGGTAAGCCCCCAGGACCATAGCTGCATCCCTCCTTGGGACCACGACTTGCCAGGTCAGCTCGTGCGTCCGGTGGTTGACAATCCTTCTACACAACTTGCCTTCGTAGAGGAACAGCTTGCTCTTCTCCTTCCATAGCTGCTTGGCTTCCTCTGGGGCATCTGGATCTAGGCGGGCGTCTTCCCGGGTCAGCAGATCTTTCACCAGGCGGACTGCAGGGTCACCATCTTGGGTCTCGGCCCAGCTGTGGTGAGGTAGGGGATTCATCATCACAGTTGTTAGATCCTCCTCCTTCACACGGTGAGAGTGTTGAGCGGCTCCATACCGGTGAAACGCGGGGAGTTCTACCTCCTCAGCTCTTCTGGGTCTTCGTCACCTTCAGGTAAGAGAGGAATTCTTGATAGGGCGTCCGCGTTGGCGTTGGTTATGCCTGCCCGGTACTTGATCACGAAGTCATAGTTGGAGAGACGGGCCATCCACCGCTGTTCCAGGGCACCCAGTCTTGCATTGTCCAGGTGTGTCAACGGGTTGTTGTCCGTGTACAAGGTGAACTTTGCGGAGGCCAGGTAATGCTTGAAGCGTTCCGTCACGGCCCACACCACCGCCAAGAATTCTAGCTTAACGGAGCTGTAATTCTCCGGGTTCCTCTCGGTGGGCCTCAGCTTCCGGCTGGCGTATGTGATCACCCTTTCTCTGCCCTGTTGGTTTTGGGACAGTATGGCTCCCAGTCCCACATTACTGGCATCTGTGTGGAGAATGAAAGGCTGGCCATAATCAGGGTAGGCCAGGATCTCGTCCCCTGTGAGGGCCATCTTTAGCTGGCGGAAGGACTCCTCTTCCGGTTTATCCCACTTGAAAGGTGGCTTTTGACTCCTGGACTTAGACTGTCCGATCAGGAGGTCCTGCATAGGAGCTGCCATCTTAGTGAACCCGGGGATGAACCTTCGGTAGTAGCCTACCAACCCGAGAAACTGTCTCACCTCTTTGATGTTCGAGGGGCTTGGCCAGCTCTTGATTGCCGTGACCTTATCAGGGTCGGGGACCACTCCTTCCGCGCTTACCACGTGCCCTAGGTACTGGACCTTTGGTTTCAGCAGGTGACACTTCGATGGTTTCACCTTCAGGCCATAGCCTGCCAGGGCTTCGAACACCTCGGCCAGGTGCTTTAGATGGTCCTCGTAGGTTTTCGAATAGACGATCACGTCGTCCAGGTAAAGGAGGACCGTCTCGAAGTTTCGGTGCCCTAGACAGCATTCCATCAGCCGCTGGAAGGTCCCTGGTGCGTTGCAGAGCCCGAAAGGCATACAGTTGAACTCACTCAGTCCCATCGGGGTGGTGAAGGCGGTCTTCTCCTTGTCAGCCTCTGCCACAGGAACCTGCCAGTACCCGCTAGTAAGGTCCAAAGTAGAAAAGAAGTTAGCAGATTTTAGTGCGGCTAAAGACTCCTCTATTCTAGGCAGCGGATATGCGTCTTTGTGGGTGATACGGTTGATTGTCTATAGTCCACGCACATTCTCATGGTGCCGTCTTTCTTTTTGACCAGAACCAAAGGGGCTGCCCAGGGGCTACAGCTGTCTCTAATGACCCCAGCTTCTTTCATCTCTCTTAGCATGCCCTTTGCGTTCTGATAATGTGCAGGGGGTACAGGTCTCTGCCTCTCTTTTATTGGTGGGTGGCTCCCTGTGGGGATGTGGTGTTCTATCCCTTTTACTCTGCCGAAGTCTAGCGGGTGCTTACTAAAGACTCTCTCGTACTCCTGTACCACCCGGTAGACTCCTTGTTTTTGGTGCAGGGGAGTGGAGTCAGCACCCACATGGAGTTTCTGGCACCAGTCCTCCTTTTGTTTCTGGGAGCCATTACCCTCCGCCTGAGGAGATGGAGGCAAGGGTTCCACGGCCCTGATTGCTTTGTGTTCGACAACAAACAGTTTGGCGAGTGTAGCGTACCTGGGTAAGTGTACCTCCCTCTCCCCAATGTTGAGGATGCGGACGGGCACCCTCCCATGACGGACATCAACCACCCCCCGGGCTGTCAAAATGGTGGGCCTGCTGTCTGAGTACACGGGTTCTACCATGGCTTGGTAGTCTCTACCTCTCAACCCGATTGCAGTCTGACACCAGATCATCATTTCACTTTTGGGAGGCATGGAAATGGGGAATGGGTCACTCAGTCTTACGCTACCGATCTCACCACCAGACAGTTCTACCTGCTGCCGTCTCATCAGGGCTTTTATCTCCTTGTTGAGGACTCTCTGTTGGCTGGAACTAGCATTCACCGCCACCTGTTGTAGAATTACAATTACCTCTGAAAGACAATTTTCAATTATGTTAGTACCCACAGTTATTTTAGGGTGACTTTCATGACGGTCAATGTCCACAATAATCACTCCCTGTGCCGGCAGTTCAACTTTACCAATTTTAATGGTCATCTCCTTGAACCCCATCTGCGGCACGGGTAAGCCATTACTGGCGATGATGCTCAAGTTACTGTCTGGATACCGTGTGATATCAGCATCAGTCCAATACTGCTTAAAAAGTACATAAGGGATTGTGGTTACTTGCGACCCAGTATCCAGCAAGGCGCTCATGGGGATACCGTCCAGCACCACGGGTAAAACCGGGCGCCCCCCAACGTACTTATTACGCCAATTATAAGGGCCTGGTGATCTTATGCCTGGGGGTTGGCCCTCTGCCCCAGGTTGGACCCGTTTAAATTACAGTACCTGGAAATGTGTCCGGGCTGGTTGCATCGACGGCAAATGGGCTGTCCATCCTCTGCGTAGCAGTCTGTGGGCCTCCCTCGGAACGACGGGATCCTCCTCTGTCGACGCCACGGGACATCCTCCGGACTTGAAGCCAGCTCGATGGGTCTTGACGGGTCCACTTGCAACGCCTGGACGGTCCTGGTCAACGCCGCGACACTCCTGGTCAGCTCCTGGACTTGGTGGTGCAGGTCTTTCGACGGGGCTTGGTTCAGGGCCTGTGCATCAGCCTCCACGGAGTCCATAGAGGAGGGCGCCGCCTCCTGGTGGTAGGTGATAGCAGGGCGCCGGGGGTTTATAGCGCCACTGGTTGCAGATTCACGGAGCACCCTTATGGCCCTGTCCTTAAATTGGG
The DNA here is from genome assembly GCF_046119375.1 of Phyllobates terribilis. Lineage (NCBI taxonomy): Eukaryota > Metazoa > Chordata > Amphibia > Anura > Dendrobatidae > Phyllobates > Phyllobates terribilis. The sequence goes on from NW_027362765.1 coordinate 400,028,885, forward strand.
CAAAGGTTAGGTCGGGGTTCTGAAAGAACATGAGGCGCAGTTGGGCCCTGTGGGCGCTAGACAGCAGTCCTTCTATGAATTGTTCTGTTAGCAGCTTATCCGTTTCCTGCACACTGCCAGGGTCAGTTTGTTGAATAGCCCTCAAGGCTTCCTGCAGATTTAGGGCATAGTCTCTGATGCTGTCCTGTGCCCGCTGCTTACATCCATAGAACCTCATTTTAATTTCAGCGGAGGTACGTGTGTCAAAGGTACCCCGCAGCCGGGCCAGAATACCCTTCACAGTCCTTTTCTCCTCAGTGGGCCATGATTTTACCTCCCTTTGGGCTGCGCCAGTTAACTGCCCTGTCAATATGCTGACCTTCTGTTCCTCTGTCAGGGGGTAAACCTGGAACAAACTGTATAGCCTTTCCTTGAAGTCAGTTAGGGCATGGGGCTCCCCTGAGTATTTGGGCAGCCAGGCCGCTCCAGGGATGTAGGGCAGGGAAAAGGGCATCACCGCTGCTGCAGCTGCGTTGGTGGTAGTGCGCGCCTCTGTGTCCGACATCTTCCTCCCCCCTAGTTAAGCGTGGCCTACCTTCCGACGATCCTCTTCTGTAGGCCGCGGCTCCGCTGCTGCTGCTATGGACGAGGACCTGGCGTCGCGTCCTGATGACGTCAGCGTCGCTCTCTCTCCCTTCCAGGACCTTGCGCAGCGTCGGTGCGTGGGGCGGAGCTTCGGTTCTCGCGCGGTTTTGACGTCCACGCCCCTCTTCTTCCCGCGCGGCGTCCTGGAGATGGCGTCCGATGGCGGGAAACAGCTGCAGATGGCGGGAAGACGGCAGAAGACGGCGGGAAACGGTCCAAGATGGCGTCTGATGGCGGGAATCGGCTCCGGATGGCGGGAAACGACTCCGGACGGCGGGAAACTTTGCCACAGGTAAGTTACAAAAGTCTTTTTCAGGCACGCAGTACCCGGTGGTTGCGGGCACGAAATCCTGCCGACTACGCCAAAGCTGACTCGCCCCCTGAGCCGTGGGGCACTCGGATCCGGGCAATAGGGAGACGATGGGGGTAGTAGTGGCAACCCGGTTCCGTGGCTCAGGGTGGTCAGGCCAATGGTAGTCTGCTACGTTCTGCTGATAATGTCCGACTACGCCACCCGTGGATTGCGGTTATTAGGAACCGCCGCTGCATGCAGACCGCTGGGGCTGATGAGGTGTGCAGCTAGGGTAGTGTGACTCCCCACGGGAAGAGTGCGGCCCCAGGGCAGTATAATGGATGGTGGGAGTGATGGTAGTGAGAGTCCCAGTGCTGATAGTGCTGGAGGAGCAAGGAGCACACAGACAACAGGTTGCAGTCCAGGGTCTTTACTAGAACAGGTAAATTGACCCACAAACAGTCCCAGCTAGGAGGGGACCTGGATGTCTGAGAGCAACGGGGAAATTGGCCCTGGTCAGGGTGAGGGTGTAGGCCTACCGTGCTTTCTGCGCTCCTTCTGGCTATCTCCTCGTTATAGGGTAACAGCCCACATTTCCAAGCTTTCCGTGTATTCTCGCCTGTATGGCCTGCGACGTGGGTTCCTTTCTGCTCCCAGCCTTGTACGGCTTTACTGGTCCCTTCAGTTGTGGCAGGGCCTCCAGGCTTCTTAGGCCAAGGAATATACAGTCCCTTGCGGACTGGTTATCTGCTGGAGGATGTAGAATCCTCTCAGCCTCAGACACCAAAGTCTGGTAAAGTAAGTCTTTTATCGCTGCCTTGACAGGCTCTCTTCGCCTCTTGTCTCTGGCTTGTGGCTCTCCTCCTGCCACACTTCCTCTTAGGTGCAGTGCAACTGTCTGTCCCTGCTCTGCTGAGACACGTCTCAGTCCTGAGACAGGTCATCTGGTTCTCCCTAACCCTGCCCCCAGTACCAGCTTTTATAGGGGCAGCCAGCTCCCCCTACTGGCCTGAGACAGGAGGCATTGCATGCTAATGTTCCCCTGACCAGAGAACCTCCCCCTTGCTCTCAGACACAGCTTTAATTACACTTGTGGCATCCAGGTCAGGGTGACACAGACACACACGAGGGCACACACAGACACACACGGGGACACACACACAGGGACACACACACGGGGACACTCACACAGGGACACACACACACACGGGGACACACGGGGACACACACGGGGACACACACCTGGACACACACACACACGGACACACACATGGGGACACACACACACGGACACATGAGGACACACACATGGGGACACACACACGGACACACACGGACACACACACACGGACACACACACACGGACACACACACACACACAAACATGGGGACACACACACGGGGACACACGGGGACATACATACACGGGGACACACACACGGGGACACACACACACGGGGACACACACGGGGACACACACACACGGGGACACACACACACGAAATTAATTTGGCACAATATTACTTCTTATAATTTTTTTAGGCTCTGTGCCCACTATGCGTTTTTTAAGCATTTCCGCAGCGGCAGAAATGCTTAAAAAACGCTTGGTAGAAGGTCTGCTATGTTCCCCAATGATAATCCACATGTGCTGTGCACATGCTGCGGAAATTTCCGCTGCGGATTATCATTGCGGAAAAATCCGCAGCACTACCAACTATTTTGCGGAAGCGCGGCATTTTCGCCGCCATTGACTTGCATTGGAACGCATGGAATCCGCATCACTGCATCTGTACATGCAGATTCCATGCGCTTCAATGTGCGGATGGTACCCAGGTCTGGAGAAGAGGAGACTCTCCTCCGGACCCGGGTACCATAGAACCTGTAAAAAAAGAATAAAATAAAAAATAAATATTATACTTACCTTCTGATGGCCCCCGGTGTCTTTATCCGATGCATCCTGGCTTGCCGGCAGCTCGCGATGGTCTGAAAAGGACCTGCCGTGACGTCATTTAGTCATGTGACGGGTCACGCGACCGCTGACGTCGGCAGGCCATCAGAGGGTAATTAAATATTTATTTTTTTACCATTCTTTTACGGTCACACTATATAAATCCATGCCGTTTGCATGGATTTATATAGTGTGACCAAGTTGTCAAGCACTTTCCAAGTAATGCTAAAATCGATTAGAAAGCGCTTGTCAACCCGCATGCGGAAATGCATGTGAAGAATGCTTCACATCCGCATGTCCCTGGCAGGAAAACGCATGTACAATCCGTATGTACAATCCGCATGTACAATCCGCATGTACAATCCGTATGTACAATCCGCATGTACAATCCGCATGAACAATCCGCATGAACAATCCGCATGTACAATTCACATGTACAATCCACATGCGTTTTTTCTGCCAGGGAGATGCAGAAGCGCTCAAAAAAAAATCCGGAGCATTTCCGCATCGTGAGCTCATAGCCTAACATTAAGTGTATGACTCAATATTGAGCACACGTAGCCATCTATACACGACGGGAGGCCGCACGGCGCCATCTGTACACAGCGGGGGGCCGCACGGCGCCATCTGTGCACAGCGGGGGCCCCACGGCGCCATCTATACACAGAGGGGGGCCGCACGGCACCATCTATACACAGCGGGAGGCCGCACGTAGCCATCTATACACAGCGGGAGGCCTCACGAAGTCACGCACACACAAACATATACAGACATATACATACATGCATAAACACATTTGAAACATAAAAATACATATAAACAGACATCACACAATGATATCTGCCTGCACACACATTCACACACACTCACCATCCCCCGGCTCCAGTCCTCCTGCTCCTCTCCGGTGCAGCAGTGCAGGCCTGGCATGCACTGCGTGACGTCACAGCTAGGAGACACAAGGCCGTGTCTCCTAGTAGTGACGCGGCCGGGCCAGCACAGGGAAGTTAACAGCTGCAGTGCTGGGCCTGCCGAATAAGAAGTAGCGGCCGTGCACCGCTGCTGGGGGAGCGGTCCGGGCCCCCCCGCCACTGTCTGCCGGTGAGGGCAATCTGGCCATAGACACCCCGGAGGTTGGGGCCCCGGGCGGTAGCCCAGATTGCCCTCATTATAATCCGCCTATGGTCATTATCATTACCTATCCTATAGATCAATGTTTCCCAAATGCAGTTCCCACGCCTCCCAACAATCATGTTTTCAGGATTTCCTTAGTATTGCACAGGCGATTAAATTATTGCGAAGGCATCATTAATTGCCGTATGCTCTCATCTGTGCAATGCTAAGGAAATCCTGGAAAAATGATCTGCTGGGGTACGGTGAGGACCGGATTTAGGAAAAAAAAAAAACTGCTGCAGGTGAAACCTTTTGGGTGAGAACCTCTTTTAACCCCTTTCCGACGTGGTACATAATGTTCCGACGTGGTGCGTACTCCCCGGTTCAGCGCGGGCTCCGGCGCTGAGCCCGCACTGAACGGGGCACATGTCAGCTGATGTATACAGCCTGCCACAGCCGCACATGGAATCGTGATCCACCCACGGCTGTTAACTAGTTAATGCCGCTGTCAATCTCTGACAGCGGCATTTAACTCGCGCAAACCTGATGTGTGTCACTTACCCCACCCATCGGTGACCCCGTCACATGATCGTGGGTCATCGATGGGTTGGCATGCAGCAGACCCCTGTAGTTGTCATGTCCAGATTGCTATGAGCACCGCCCAGTGATCGGCGCTCATCGCCTGTATGCAGCAGAGTCGGTCAGGCAAGTGCTGCTTCTAGTCTCCCTATAGAAGTGAGTAAAAAAAAAAAAAAAAAACTGTTTTTTAAAAAATATATAAAAGTTGAAATTACCTCACTTTCGCCCCATTCAAAATAAAACCATAAAATAAAAACACACACACACAGTATCGCCGCATTCAGAATCGCCCAATCTATCAATATTAAAAAAAATTAATCCGATCAGTAAACGGCGTAATGAGAAAAAAAAATTCTAAACGCCAGAATTGCGTTGCTGTTTTTTTTTTTTTTTTTTGTCACCGCAACATTGCAATAAAATGCAATAACGTTCAATCAAAACATTGGATCTACCCCAAAATGGTATGAATAAAAAAACGTCAACTTTGCTCACAAAAAATAAGCCCTCACTCGGCCCCATGTCATGAAAAATGGAGACGCTAGAGGTCTGGAAAATGGTGACTTTATTTTTTCTTTTTTTTTAACAAAAGAACCTATACATGTTTGGTGTCTACGAACTCGTAATGACTTGAAGAATAATAATGGCAGGTCAGTTTTAGCATTCAGTGAACGTGGTAACAAAAAAATGCGGTATTGAACTTTGCAATTTCGCTACACTTGGAATTTTTTTCCTGCTTTGCAGTACACGATCTGGTAAAACCAGTGATGGCATTCAAAAGTAAAACTTGTCCCTCAAAAAAATAAGCCCTCACACAGCCATATTGACTGAAAAAAAAAAAAAGTTAAGGCTCTGGGAACAAGGGGAGCAAAAAACGAAAGCACAAAAAAACAGAAAATGCTCCGGTCATGCAGGGGTTAATATCAACAAAATCCCAGTCCCTACAACTACTAATTTCTGATCTGCAGTACTGTAGGTCTTACAAATCATATGGCTGGATTTTTAAAAAAAAAAAAAATTTTAAGCCATTTCTTGTGTGTAAAATGGAAGAGCAAAAAGTCCTCTAACTCGCCCTGAGCATAGTCTTATATGATGCATCTTTATCCAGTGGTCAAAAAAAGTTTGTTTGTTTTATTCTTAATTCCCACTAAATGTTTTTCAAAACTTCTTGCAGGTGGGAGGAAAAATAATTGATATAAACTTTATTGTTTTTCTCACCAAGTTCCTTGTCATTTGTTTTCCACAGGGAAACAGCGATTGGGTCTTTGATAGCAGCAATTTCAAATGGCAATTGAAAAAGTGCAACAATTGGAGTGTGAAGTTCCCGAGGTCTGACCTCCTCGTGGGATCTCCAGCGAGTAAAATGATGATTTTTCCAGCTTTGGACACGAGCCCTTGTTTTACCAACTTCACATCCTCTGTGATTGCAATGAGGAGCTATATGGGGCATCCACTTAGCTCACGGAGGACTTCTCACCATCCAAACCATATTTCACCAACCACAACTCCTCGCTGCCTGGAAAACCTACTTCTCAAGCCTTGGCATTACCCACCCAACTAATCGGAGGAGCCTGTGCTCTTCTCTCGTCGTCAAGCCTCAACATGTGAACCAAACACTTTATTACTAGGAAGTCGAGATGTGATGAGGATTATATTTTAATTTAACCTACTAGAGCATTTTCATTTTATGCTTCAGTGTACTTTATTAAAATCAATGGACCCGACTCGTACTACTAAATGTTAAGTGTTTTGCATACTTTGTTAATGGGTGATATTTAGAAAAGTTGCCAATTTGTGGCTGCCCAGTAAGTGTTTTTTTGGCCATAGGATGGTTCCAAAAATCTTTTACTGGCCTTGGCCTGCTCTTTTGCTGTTTGTTAGTGTCCCAATCATGGCTTACTCTTTGTCCTATATCATATAAATGGATGCTGTCAGCATTATTGGGCCCAGTGAGGTTCAAAAACCATTTAAAGCTTTACAAGCAGTTGTCAAGCCCTTTTAGGTTTTTTTTTGTATGACACTGGTGTTGTCAACTCTCTGGTGGTCCAGATATCCACACAATATCCCCACCCCTACCAACCAAGCCACTTGCCACAATAAACACAGACTCAAAGGATTTGCATAATATTGGCCTGAGCCACCATGACCCAGAATTAACAACTCCCCCTGTAATGAATTAAAGCAAACATAACGGAGGGAGGATGGGACTCGGGCTTTGACCCAAGGAGTGGGACAATGGGTGACTCCTCCCCCAAACTGGCCTTATAAAGGCCCCCACATTAGCCTTTTCCCTAATAACAGTTGCAATCCACCCCCCTCCAAACTCCCCCTATACTGTCCTCCGCCCATTATGTGGGCCTAGGGCTCTGGCGTCTCCTCTTCAGTTGTAAATAATACTTAATGGGTCTCATGGGCTGAGGTGTTCTGTAGTAACTCTGAGCACCAGTGAAGAAGTGTTTCTTCGGATTCTGGATTTGTTTTTGAAGTTGCCTTCAGATATTTCCCATTGAGAATACATACCCTTAAATTCAGGGGCAACCATATCACCGGTGCAGTTGCACCGAGAGCCCGCTGACACAAGCGACTAGTTCAGCTTGATGTGTCTGAAGACTCTCATTCAGCTCAAATGTATTTCGGCCTAAGGCCACGGCCCCACTATCAGTATTCGGTCAGTATGTTTCTCAGGAGTGGGAGCCAAAACCAGGTGAGGAACAATCAGAGAAAAGGTATAATAGAAACAAGTCACCAATTCTGCATTTATCTCCCACTCCTGAGAAAAAATACTGACCGAATACTGATAGTGGGCCCATGGCCTAAGGGACCCGCTGGCTGCCTTTGCTGCAATATACACCACTGACCAATCAAAGGCTGGCAGCTAAAATCACAGATAGAAGAGGATTCCACATGTCGTGGGAGCAGAGGAAGGTAAGAAGAATCATTCTTAATGTGTTTGAGAAGAACAGGGAACAGTATCCCAGGAAGTGGCACATTATCACTGGATAGGGGACATTATACTAAGAAGGAGGCCAGAGCGGGAGACATTATCCAAGGAAGGGGCCCAGTATGGGGGACATCATTTATATGGGGGAAACAGAGGTCTTTGTAGGATCTAGAATGCTACAAGGGCCCATACATCTGACCAACTTGCAGGTGGGGGCACAGGCCCAAATTTTGCTAAGTATCTGCTAGCATCCTATCCCACCCCTACCACATTTCATTTAAGACCTTGATAATGTCTTCTCCCACCCCCTAATTCATAATGATGCTATCAATAAATGTGTGTGGGGGGAAGGACACAGGACAGAGACTAAGGCTATATGTAGACTTTCAGATTTGCAGCAGAAAATGCTGCTGCAAATCCTGATGTGTTGGCAGGAAAACTGCTACATAAATTGTGTTTTTGCCATGTTTTTACATGCCTTTCTGTTGCATATTTTAGCCTCCAAATGAATTGGGGGAGAGAAGAGTCCCAGGGACTGATACATTTATATCTATTGGGCGGCGGATATTATAGTGAATGGGGGCACAGTGCTGGCTTATCACTTTATATTTTGAATGGTGTGGGCTAAATGTATATGGTGGGGTAAACAGGGCCAGAATGGGGTGTCTGGGGCCCACAGGAAGAATTGACTCTAGGGGCCCACACTTCAGCTATATGCAAATACCTGTTAGCCATTAAGACACAGGCTGCTCCTGCACATCTGTGTGCCACTATATCTGGGATGTACAATTGCGGTAGTTTGCACTGAAGGGTTCTTTGATGAAAACAAGTTATCACCGATCCACAGGATAGGTAGGTGATAACTTATTGATCGGTGGAATCCGAGCACTGGAAACCGCACCGACCGGAAGACTGGAGAACTTTTTATTCCTTACAGGACACTTTTTATCTCCATTTTAAAATGGAGTAGCAGGTGGAATGTCTGAGCGCAGCTCCATTCATCCTCTTTGGGGCTTCCAGAAAAAGCCAAGTGCGGCCCCTTAGGGAATGAGTGGATCAGAGGTCGAGTCGTATATTATGCTCCATACTAATGGGGATAAAAGCTCCACACTCTGCAGATCGGTGCAGGTCCCAGCAGTCGTCCCCAATCAATCAATTATCACTTATCCTTTGGCCACGTTCACACGTTCAGTATTTGGTCAGTATTTTACATCCATATTTGTAAGTCAAAACCAGGAGTGGAACAATCAGAGGAAAAGTATAATAGAAACACGTCACCACTTCTGCATTTATCACCTACTGCTGGTTTTGGCTTACAAATACTGATGTGAAATACTGAATGTGTGAACGTGACCTTAGGATAGGTGATTAGTTACTTGTTTTCATCGTAGAACACCTGTAAGTGCATATTTGCTACTGTGTAATTGACGCGCCCCCTGGGCCGTGTGTGGGGGAATACCCGGAGCCGGGTCTCTGTGTAATGCTGGGGGTTTTGTAGTCTCCGTGGCGGCGACCCGGTCCCGTGACTCAGGGTGGTCAAACCAGTGGCGGATCTGTTTACTTGGTTTTTAATGTTTAAATGTCCGACTACGCCACCCGTGGATTGCAGTCACTGAGAACTGCTGCTGCGGGGCAGACCGCTGAGGCTGATGCTATGTGCGCAGCAGAGGGTAGTATAACTCCCCACGGGAGGAGTATAGCCTCAGGGCAGTGAGTGCAGATGATGGAGGTGATGGTGCGCGGGAGCAACAGTAATGACTCAGAGTCCAGTGATGCAGTCCAGGGTCTTTACTCACAGTTTAACACTCCAAGCCACTTCTGCAGGTAATGGCTGCCCACGTCGTACTGTGCTCACCAGGTGAGGGGCTCGGCCAACTCCCAAGTACCTTTGGAATGCTTTTCAGGACCCCCTTCGTGTGTCCTTTCTCTGGCCCGTCGTACCCTACAATTGACCACGTTTCTGTCCAGCTGCCTCGGGCCTTGGCGGGCAAACGTTTGTTCCGTTTCCCTGGGCCCTATATGATGCCTTCCTAACGGGTGTAGTGAGGGGCCGTAACACGTGCAATGCCACGGCCTCCGGTTACTAGCTGAGGGTAGTTGCTCTCCTCCACTAGATGAGGGATCCGGTTCCCTTTCATGGCCTGACCCCCCTACTCTGGTAGCGGCGGGCGTACGGTGGCGACTGGCCGGTCCGCACCCCTGGATTCCCTTCACTCCACTCCTGGAGCCTCCTCCGTTCCTCTCCTTTCCTTTCTTCTCCTCCAGGCCCTAGCTTTGTGACTTGGCCTGCCCGCGGAGCAGAGCTCGTACAGAGCCCCTGCTCCCAGCCTTCTTCTCTCTCTTTCTCTCCCTTTCTTCTCCCTGACTCCAAGATGATTCCCACCTTATATACTCCTCCTTTCCAGTGCACCCTGTATCTACTCTCCCCACCCACACACTATGGGGTTCCCCCTTTCTAGGTGTTCCCTCCCCCCACTCCAGCCAGGGACAGGGGCAGTTGTGCTCACTCTTGGGAGCATTGTCGCCCTGCCCCCCGGAAATGTGGTGTAGTGCATGTGGGTGTTAGGGTCCTGAGCCACACTCCATCCTTACCTGGAAGTGAGATATCACACCTCTGGGTGAGATGCAATACCTCTGTAGCGACCGAACCCTCGGGGCGCTACATAACAGTCATAGGACAGGGGGGGGTTAAATATCCAAGTAATTAATCTCTATTGGAATTCAAGAATCTTCCCCTTATTGATATCAGAGAGAACAAATGGCCACCATACACAACACAGACCACTATACCAAGACCAATATTACCACATATAAGGAATGATGTACACTACAAAGTTATATTGTAGTACAGTGTTAGCCAGAAAAATCAATGTAAATACTTTTATGCCCAAAAATGACAAAAGTATTCTCATAGTGATACCTTTATTGGCTAACCAGAAAAAAATATGTATATGCAAGCTTTCAGAGCACAGAGGCTCCTTCTTTTATAATATTGCTTGAAGAAGGAGCCTGTCTGCTCTGAAAGCTTGCATATATAATTTTTTTTTTCTGGTTAGCCAACAAAGTTATCACGCCGAGAATACGTTTGTCATTTTTGGGCATAAAAGTATTTACACATATAAGCAACAAATACCGCCACACCGTGACCAGACAACATATTATCACCACACAGTGACCATCTTATATGCACATACAAGGGACAAATACCACCACACCATGACCAGACAACATATTATCACCACATAGTGACTGAATAATACAATACTGATCATTAATAAAAACCACAATACTAATAACACTAATATTACCACTGGTGACATTATACACAAGAGCTCTGTATATAGTGTATAGGTAATACAGGGATAACCAGTGACATTACAGCATATACAGAGCTCCTATGTATATGGCATACAGGTAATAATACAGTGACCACCAGTAGCATTATACACAGCCGGCAGCCATTTAACGTAACTGCTATGTGACGTCAGCGCGTGGCCTGTCACAGAACAGTGTGTCCTGTCACAGCTACAGTCAGCATTCATCTTGATGTGCGTCATCACCAGGGCTGGCTCCAGGTTTTCGTGCGCCCCCTTAACACATACCACAATTCATGATGCACAGATACAGCAGAGAAAAAAAAAAAAAAAAAAATATATATATATATATATATTTATATATATATATATATATATATATATATATATATATCTATAGTACAATGCCAAAGATTTCACTTACTGCTTACATTACATGAGTTATATCTATTGTAAATTCTATAATGGCTCGGAAACCGGTGACTCCCTGCAGCACAAGCCCGGGGATGATTCAAAAGATTTAATTTTAGTCTGGACAGTATAGTCCTCCATACAGAATTATGGGCACCACATAGACCTCTATACAGAATTATGGGCACCTCATAGACCTCCATACAGAATTATGGGCACCACATAGTCCTCCATACAGAATTATGGGCTCCACACAGTATATAATGGGCCCCACATGGTGCACCATACAGTATGAAATGAGACCCACATGTTGCACCACACAGTATGCAATGGGACCCACACAGTGCACCATACAGTATGTTGGGCCCTGTATAATGCTGCATATAGAAAATACTCACCTCTCTCTTTCCCCACAGGTCCGGTGTACTCCGCACTGCTTTTGACTCTGCAGTGCTCAGCACAGAAGGCACACGGTATTGATGTCATCGTGCCCTCAACCTGAGACGTCAGAATCAGAAGACGCTGACGACACTGGAGCTTCTGGGAATGAGGAGAGGTGAGTACTGGAGGAGAGGTGGGGCTCTCCGCTACTCCCATCACCCCTCACCCGACTCATGGGCCCAATAGGGTGACGGTTTCTCCCCCCGGGGCCCCAACACTTACAGTGCCTACAAGTAGTATTCAACCCCCTGCAGATTTAGCTGGTTGACACATGCGGAATTAACTTGGCATTGTGACATTTGTACTGTAGATCAGCCTGGAAGTGGGAAATGCACTGCAGCAAATTATTATTATTTTTTTTTTATTTTTTTTTTAATAACGTAAAAAGTTAATTCAGAGTGTCATTTATTATTCAACCCCTCAAACCACAAGAATTCTGTTTGGTCCCCCTAAAGTATTAAGAAGTAGTTCAGGCACCAAGAATAATGAGCTTCACATGTGTGGATTAAAGATCTCTTTTGCCAGCCTTTTCTGACTATTTAAGACCCTCCCCAAACTTGTGAACAGCACTCGGACATGGTCAACATGGGAAAGACAAAGGAGCATTCCAAGGCCATCAGAGACAAGATCGTGGAGGGTCACAAGGCTGGCAAGGGGTACAAAACCCTTTCCAAGGAGTTGGGCCTACCTGTCTCCACTGTTGGGAGCATCATCCGTAAGTGGAAGGCTTATGGAACTACTGTTAGCCTTCCACGGCCAGGACAGCCTTTGAAAGTGTCCTCCCGTGTCGAGGCCAGGCTTGTCCGAAGAGTCAAGGCTAACCCAAGGACAACAAGGAAGGAGCTCCGGGAAGATCTCATGGCAGTGGGGACATTGGTTTCAGTCAATACCATAAGTAACGTACTCCACCGCAATGGTCTCCGTTCCAGACGAGCCCGTAAGGTACCTTTACTTTCAAAGCGTCATGTCAAGGCTCGTCTACAGTTTGCTCATGATCACTTGGAGGACTCTGAGACAGACTGGTTCAAGGTTCTATGGTCTGATGAGACCAAGATCGAGATCTTTGGTGCCAACCACACACGTGACGTTTGGAGACTGGATGGCACTGCATACGACCCCAAGAATACCATCCCTACAGTCAAGCATGGTGGTGGCAGCATCATGCTGTGGGGCTGTTTCTCTGCCAAGGGGCCTGGCCATCTGGTCCGCATCCATGGGAAGATGGATAGCACGGCCTACCTGGAGATTTTGGCCAAGAACCTCCGCTCTTCCATCAAGGATTTTAAGATGGGTCGTAATTTCATCTTCCAACAAGACAACAACCCAAAGCACACAGCCAAGAAAACCAAGGCCTGGTTCAATAGAGAAAAAGTCAAGGTGTTGGAGTGGCCTAGTCAGTCTCCTGACCTTAACCCAATTGAAAACTTGTGGAAGGAGCTCAAGAATAAAGTCCACATGAGACACCCAAAGAACCTAGATAACTTGGAGAAGATCTGCATGGAGGAGTGGGCCAAGATAACTCCACAGACCTGTGCCGGCCTGATCAGATCTTATAAAAGACGATTATTAGCTGTAATTGCAAACAAGGGTTATTCCACAAAATATTAAACATAGGGGTTGTATAATAATTGACCCACACTTTTATGTTTAAAATTTAATAAAATTCAACTGAGCAACATAACTTTTTGGTTTGTAAGATTTATGCTTCTGTTCATAAAACCTACTCTCGTGTGCAGTTTGAAGGCTCTAACTTATTTGCATCTTATCAAACCAGCTAAATCTGCAGGGGGTTGAATACTACTTGTAGGCACTGTACCTGGGTGCGCTGGTTGGTGACGCTGGCTGTGGTCATTTTAGGTCAGGTCTGCGTACGTGCATGTGTCCCTAAAAATTTTTTTTTTTCTTTCTTCTTCTTTTCTTCTTCCTCTGGGGCCCATCAGGCATTTCACCGGTACCCCGCCAGGCCAGTCCGACCCTGGGGGTACATATTTGTATTCAGGTGCATAGTGTGGGCATTTTTTATTCAGTAGAAAAATGTATGTATACAATATATGTGACCGTATTATTTTCAGGGCTGCGCTGATCAGTGTAACAAGACGAGTCGAGGCTGGGAGATGTCAAAATGAAGGTCTGACCAGATGAAGAAGAAGCAACAAAAAACATCACTAATCAGATGAGACATCATCGGTTACTGGATGTAAATATTAATTCTGTATCTATACTGTATGGCTTGGAGTTATTTATAAAACAACCTCCCTTAGGCCGCATTCTCTCATTGACATGAAATGTCCATGTGCTGCCGTTTTTTTTTTTAATCGGACGGGCCACAAACTCAGAGTTTACAAGATCCATTCACCTATCTGTGAAAAACAAGCAAGGGGGTATGATTACTTAAATGTTTGACCCCGCCATGATGCACCCAGTACCAGTACTTTGAATCACCATTCCATGCTGACAGAAAGAATGGAAGTTTTTAAAGGGACTTTATCTGTCCTCACTGACCACAACCCACTTCTGTGCTTTACATATTCCCCAGCCTGGCAGGTCCTGTATTTCTTCACTGAGACTACGAGGTCTGGCCTCCACATTGCCTCATGCCCCACTTCACCCTTGCTATCTCAAGGTTACCCACAGCTATACCTTGTGGGGCTGCCCGTTGTCACACTGCAGCTAAGTTCTCTTTTGAGCCCACTTTCCAGGATATTACGGCCATATTAGTATGCAGACTGTGACTTTATCCAAAACAGTTACAGGGCTTGCTACCTCAGAAAATCTCCTTCCTGCACTCACACCCAGTGTGCGGTCCAGTCTAGGGGCGGACATACCGCTGGCGCTGACACCGGAACATAGTTCAGCTTGATGTGTGCCTGAGGATGAACATTCAGCTGAAATATATTGCTGCTCAGAGACCCACCGGCTCCGTGCACTGCAATACAAACTTCCAGCGGCATGCATGTCGTTGTCAGTTGCCGGCTCCGTCGCCACCTATAGAGGAGGATGCCGCATGTTGTGGGAGCAGAAGAAGGTGAGTAGAATCGTTTGTAAAAAAAAAAAAACAATGTGTTGAAGAACAAGGGAACATTATTAATACTAGGGGACCAGGATGGGGATATTATTACAGGAATGGGCCAGGATGGGGGCATCATTATATGGGGGGCAAAAATATATTTCTTTATAGGATCTAAAACACTACAAGAACCAATACATCTCACAAACATGCAGGTGAGGGTCCAAGTCTAGGTACTTGATAGCATCCTTTCCCATAACCCAATTCATTATAAGACCCTGATAACATCTTCTCTCACCCCCTAGTTCATTATGAAGCTATCAACAATTTATAATGAATTGGTGGGAGGAGACACAGGACAGGGACTAAGGCTATGTGCACACATTCAGGATGATGTGTTGGCTGCATAAAATATTATGCAATATTTTTTATTGCCGTGTTGTTTACATGCGTTTTTGCTGTGTATTTTTCCCCACTCATTAGTATGGGTTAAATAAATATGCTGCTAGAATTGACATTAAGCAGATTTTAATCAGCTGCAAATCTGCAAGGAAACAATAGGCAATGTGTGCATTCAGGAATCTCAATGACTTTGTTTGTACTATAAAAGGTTCCATATTCTCTGCAAGGAATCCATGCAGAAAAACCGCTACAAAAAACGCAACGTGTGCTCATAGTGACGCGCCCCCTGGGCCAGTGCTGTAGGGGATACCCGGAGCCGGATCTCGATGGGGGTAGTAGTCCTTGTGGCGGTGACCCGGTCCGTGCCCAGGGTGTCAAACTAAGTGGCAGTCTATGGCAACAGATGTTAACTTGATTGTCGACTACGCCACCCGTTGAGTGCGGCTTTGAAGCCGCCGCTGCAGAGCAGTCCACTGAGGCCGGTGGTATATGTGCAGCAGTGATGGTATAACCCCCAACGGGAGGGGTATGGCCTCAGGGCAGAAGGTGTAGATGATGGGGGTTGTGAAGATGCAGAAGGGAAGACTCAGAGTCAGGAGATGCAGTTCAGGGCTTTTACTTACTGGTGTTCTTTTGGTCACTCTGGCCTTGAGTGACCACCCGAGCCGTGCTGCGTCCACCAGGTCCTGGACTCGGCCAACCCCCAGGCAATTCTGGAGCGTGGTACTGAGCTCCTTTCTGACTCTCCCTTCCTCTGGCCGTTCCCACCAGGGATCCACTTTTGGCCGGCTCCCTCGGGTCTCTTGGTGGTCAAGCCTCCTCTGGGCTCCCTGACCCTATGCTCGGTGTGCCTTTCTAGTGGATTTGGTGAGGGTCGTGGCAGATCCTGCCCACAACCTCCGGTTCCTGGTTAAGGTTCGTTTTGGCCTCTGCCAGCTTGGGTTCCGGTACCCTTGTGCGCCAACCCTTCACCCTTCTGTCCTTATTCTGGGATCTTGGGGTTCCTTCTTGTTTCCTCTCTGGGTCCTTATCACTCCTCTCTCTCTCTCTCAGCAGGCTCTGTTCTGGAGCTGGGCCCAGCCGGAGCCACAGCTCCCTGTCAGCCCTCCTGGCTGAGCTCCTCTGCTCTGCTCCTCAGGCTAAAGACTCACTGACTGACCCTGTTCTAAGATGGTGCCCACCTTATATACTCCCTCTATGTGTGAGCTCAGGTGACCAGCACCCAATGAGCTCCTATCTTTACCCAGACTACTCCCCCTATCTGCCCCTACAATACTGGGATGTTCCACCCCCCTCCCACTCCAGCCAGGGACAGACGCTGTCGTACCTGCACATAAACTGGTGGGAGTACCGTTGATCTGTCCCCCGGAAATGGGATGTATGTAGTGCATGCAGCCTACTAGCTCAGTTCCACACTCCATCCTTACCCGGGAGTGGAATACCACACCTCTGGCTTGAGGTGTAATACCCCTGTAGCAGCCGAATCCTCAGGGTGCTACATTCCCCCCTGGTAAATCACAGCACGTCCTCGGGCTGTAAAAGAATAAAAACATCCACAAACATACAAATTTTCTTTCAAAAACATCATAAACATATAAAACACTATATATATATCATCAGCATAAAACTTTTCATATAAAACTTTTCATAGTAAACATTCTTGTTCCTCCGGCCACGGTGCAACTTGTGACCGGGTAAAGTGCAACAGTCTCTTGTAGTAAAAACAACAGTTTCCTATAAAACCGGTAGGGGGCGCCTTAGAAAGCGCAACTATATACAAGGAGAGGTATGGCCGCTCTCAGTCCTCGGCCAGTGGGATTAGGGATGGCTGCTCACAGTCCTCAGCCTGTGGGGAGATGGGACACACTGGAACAGTTCACTGGTCCCAACGGGGACTATAATGGTAACAGTTATTGTACCTTCACGGGTAACTATTTACAGTGCTCCTACTGTACTTTAGTAGCGACGTCCTCCAGCTCCTTCCTCCGTGTATTCTTCAGACCCGTCCGGGTCCTCTTGCTCCTCCTGCGGGGTCCCACTCAAACTGCGCCTCCTCTAACGAGAGCGGGGTCATCTTGACGGGCGCCGGAGCCGGGATCAGGGGCTCATCCAGAGGTCTTTCTTTCCGGAGTCGGGGATGGTGGAACTCCGGTGGCCACACAAAGGGCTGCCCATCCGGGCATGTGTGCTGGGCAAATAGGTCTTCACCCAGGTGTGGCGCTGTGGACGTTGAGGGCGCTGTTTTGGTGGCGGCGCCCGGGTTCACCAGGCCTTGCGACCAGGCTTGGGGCACCCTGAATGTAAAGGGCACCGTGAAGACGGCGGCGCCCGGGGTTACTTGGCCCAGCGACCAGGCCGGTGGCTCAGTGGAGGTAGAGGGCGCTGTTGGTACTGCGGCGCCCGGGGGTACTCGGCCTTGCGACCAGGCCGGTGGCGTCTCCTGCTTGGCCGCGCTCAGGGTTGAGGCGCGTGACGTCACAGGGGGCCTAGTCTGGAGCGGTAGCGGTGCGGCAACGGGCACGATCAGTGGGACTTCGGGCTCTGCGACGGGGAGCGGGGGTAGGCTTACGGTGGCTGGGCTTGGGGTAGTGACGTCCCCTTTACTTGCCTCCGTCTCTTCAGCTCCCTCTGCGGCGTCGTCTCCGGCCTCCGTCCCTTCTGCATCCTCTTCAGGGGCAGGCGTGCTCCTCGTTGCAGGTGGTGTGCTCCGCTGGCGGGTTCCAGCCTGCTGGGCCATCTCTCCGCTCCATGCGGCCAGTACGTCCCGCTGCACTCGGGCCATCCTCTGAGCCAAGCCCTCCAGTGCGGTCCGTGCATGCTCCCGATCTCTGGGGAGCTGCGCCAGGATCTCCACCAGGCCTTCTGGGGTTGTCGCTTGCAACAGGCTCCTGACCACTGGGTCGGTGCTGCCTGCCTCTCCCTCCATCTCCGGGTACGGCTCCTCCAGACTCCTCCAGGCTGCTCCCATCTTCTCTCTTTTGTTCTGTCTCCGCCCACATTGAGGGCGGTCCTGGGGCAACTTGGTGATTGTCAGTTCCAGGGGCAGACCCCTCAGGCTGATGGACATCTCTAACATCACAGTCTCTGCTGGTGGGGGCGGTTTCCGCTTTTGGCGCCATTCCTTGACCTGGCCCACGATGGGAGGTGGCCTCTTGCCACCCTCCGACACGCCCATAATGGCGTCCGCTCTGCCAGGGCGGGAAATCTTCTGAAATGGCGGGAACCGGTTCCCAGTGGCGGGAAACTCCGTGGATGGCGGGAAAAGACTGCAGATGACGGGCAAATGGCGGGAACCGATCCGAGATGGCGTCCGATGGCGGGGACCCTCCGGAATTGGCGGGAGACTTCTTTTTGAGGTAAATGTGAACTTTTCTTCAGGCACGCAGTACCCGGTGGTTGCGGGCACGTTATCCTGCCGACTACACCAAAGTTGACGCGCCCCCTGGGCCAGTGCTGTAGGGGATACCCGGAGCCGGATCTCGATGGGGGTAGTAGTCCTTGTGGCGGTGACCCGGTCCGTGCCCAGGGTGTCAAACTAAGTGGCAGTCTATGGCAACAGATGTTAACTTGATTGTCGACTACGCCACCCGTTGAGTGCGGCTTTGAAGCCGCCGCTGCAGAGCAGTCCACTGAGGCCGGTGGTATATGTGCAGCAGTGATGGTATAACCCCCAACGGGAGGGGTATGGCCTCAGGGCAGAAGGTGTAGATGATGGGGGTTGTGAAGATGCAGAAGGGAAGACTCAGAGTCAGGAGATGCAGTTCAGGGCTTTTACTTACTGGTGTTCTTTTGGTCACTCTGGCCTTGAGTGACCACCCGAGCCGTGCTGCGTCCACCAGGTCCTGGACTCGGCCAACCCCCAGGCAATTCTGGAGCGTGGTCCTGAGCTCCTTTCTGACTCTCCCTTCCTCTGGCCGTTCCCACCAGGGATCCACTTTTGGCCCGCTCCCTCGGGTCTCTTGGTGGTCAAGCCTCCTCTGGGCTCCCTGACCCTATGCTCGGTGTGCCTTTCTAGTGGATTTGGTGAGGGTCGTGGCAGATCCTGCCCACAACCTCCGGTTCCTGGTTAAGGTTCGTTTTGGCCTCTGCCAGCTTGGGTTCCGGTACCCTTGTGCGCCAACCCTTCACCCTTCTGTCCTTATTCTGGGATCTTGGGGTTCCTTCTTGTTTCCTCTCTGGGTCCTTCTCACTCCTCTCTCTCTCTCTCAGCAGGCTCTGTTCTGGAGCTGGGCCCAGCCGGAGCCACAGCTCCCTGTCAGCCCTCCTGGCTGAGCTCCTCTGCTCTGCTCCTCAGGCTAAAGACTCACTGACTGACCCTGTTCTAAGATGGTGCCCACCTTATATACTCCCTCTATGTGTGAGCTCAGGTGACCAGCACCCAATGAGCTCCTATCTTTACCCAGACTACTCCCCCTATCTGCCCCTACACTACTGGGATGTTCCACCCCCCTCCCACTCCAGCCAGGGACAGACGCTGTCGTACCTGCACATAAACTGGTGGGAGTACCGTTGATCTGTCCCCCGGAAATGGGATGTATGTAGTGCATGCAGCCTACTAGCTCAGTTCCACACTCCATCCTTACCCGGGAGTGGAATACCACACCTCTGGCTTGAGGTGTAATACCCCTGTAGCAGCCGAATCCTCAGGGTGCTACAATAGCTATAAATGAGTTGGGCTGATTGATTAACCCCTTTACCCCCCAAGGTGGTTTGCACGTTAATGACCAGGCCAATTTTTACAATTCTGACCACTGTCACTTTATGAGGTAATTACTCTGGAATGCTTCAATGGATCCCCCTGATTCTGAGATTTCTTTTGACATATTGTACTTCATGATAGTGGTAAAATTTCTTCAATATCACTTACATTTATTCGTGATTTTTCATTTTTACAACAAAATTTACAAAGCCATTTTTTTAGGGATCACATCACATTTGAAGTGACTTTGAGGGGTCTTTATTACAGAAAATACCCAAAAGTGACACCATTCTAAAAACTGAACACCTCAAGGTGCTTAAAACCACATTCAAGAAACTTATTAACCCTTCAGGTGCTTCACCAGAATTTTTGGAATGTGGAAGAAAAAAATTACAAGGGTATCATTAAAAAATGGACCCCAAAATTTGTTGTGCAATTCCTCCTGAGCTCCCTGAATCCCCAGGTGCTTCACAGAAGTTTATAACATTGAGCTGTAAAAATATAATTTTCACATTTTTCAAACAAAAATGTTTTTCAGCCCCCAATTTTGCATTTTCATAAGGGTAACAGGAGAAATTGTGCCATAGCATTTGTTGTGCAATTTCTCCTGAGTTCGCTGATACCCCATATGTGGGAGAAAACCATTGTTTGGGTGCACGGCAGTGTTCGGAAGGGAAGGAGCGCCATTTCACTTTTTGAATGTAAAATTTGCTTGAATAATTAGCGGATGCCATGTTGCGTTTGGAGAGCCCCTGATATGCTTAAACAGTGGAAACCCCCCACAAGTGACACCCTTTTGGAAACTAGACCCCTCAGGGAACTTATGTAGATGTGTGGTGAGCACCATGAATCCCCAGGAGCTTTACAGAAGTTTATAACATGGCACCATCAAAATAAAAAAATCTAACTTTTTCCACAATAATGATGTTTTAGCCCCAAATTTTTTACTTTCACAAAGGTAAGAGGAGAAAATGGACCCCAAAAACTTTTGTGCAATTTTTCCTGAGTACGCTGATACCCCATATGTGGGGAAAATACACTGTTTGGGCTCACGGCGGGGTTCAGAAGGGAAGGAGCACTGTGACTTTTTGAACGCAAAATTGGCTGGAATCGAGAGCGGACTCCATGGTCGCGTTTGGAGAGCCCCTGACGCGCCTAAACAGTGGAAACCCCCCAGAAGTGACTCCATTTGGGAAACTAGACCCCTCAAGGATTTTAACAAGGGGTATAGTGTACATTTTGAACCCAGAGGTACGACAGAATTTGATAACATTAGGCCCTCATATTGAATAAATTGTCATTAGTCTTGAGCGCAAGTGCTCGCTACTTGAGTTTGCATCGGGTGCTCGGGTATGCACCGTGTATCTTGGATGCTCAAGTGACATGCTCGAGTGCCCGTCCAGCATGTTTCACAGTTATTAGACACCCCAAAAAGACATGTGGGGATCGCTCGTGCATGGCAGGTAATCCCCGCAAGGTTTTTTTGGCTGTATAACAGCTGCAAAACATATGGGGCGGAGACTCAAGCACCCGCGATACTCGGTGCATACCCGAGCACCCGATGCAAACTCAAGTAGTGAGCACTTTTTGTAAAAATCCCAACCCCAACACAACCCTAACCCCAATCCTAATACAATCCCAACCCTAACCCTAACCTTAGCCCAACCCTAACCCTAGCCTAGCCCTAGCACAACCCTAACCCAACCCCAACCCTAACCCTAGCCCAACCCTAACCCTAGCCCTAGCCCATCCCTAACCTTATGACAACCCTAGCCCTTAAGTTTATTATTTATGCCGTTCCTCGTGCGGTATAAGTGATTAGACGACTTTATTCTTCGGTTCGGTGCAATTACAGCGATGCCAGATTCATATTGGTTTTTATGTTTTTGCATCGCTTTATTATGAGAGCTATAACTTTTTTATTTTTCAGTCTTTGGAGCTGTTATGGCAGCTTGTTTTTTGCCGTTTTCAGCAGTACCATTTTTATTTGCATTCGTCTTTTTGATCACGTTTTATGCCATTTTTTCGCTTGGCGCTATGATGATAAAGCATTGTTTTTTGCTTTGTTTTTTATTTTATTTTTTTACCGTGTTCACTAAGGGGGTTAAGTAGTGGGAAAGTTTTATAGGTCAGGTTGTTCCCTACGCGGCAATACCAAAAATATGTGTACTTTTATTGTTTTATTAGTTTTTTTTCATAATAAATAAATATTATGGGTACAATATATTTTTATTTTTTAGGGATTATTTTTTTCTTTTTTTATACATATATTTTTACAATTTATTTTTTTATTTTTTTTCACTTTCTGGCACTTTTTTCTTACTTTTACACTTTGTCCCACTATGGGACTTTCGCTTTTTCAGCCTGATCGGCTGTATAGCACAGGAATGCAGAGCCATCCCTGTTCTATGCAGCCTGTCATCACTGCACAGGGAGAAGCTACTTTGGTCATGCACTGCGCATGACCAAAGTAACTTCCTGCTGTCTGGTGACCCAGATGTTGTCATGACGACATTGTGTCGTCATGACAACAACTGGAAGCCGCTGCATACACCGCGGGACGCCGGCAGGAGAGGTTAGTATAGCGATCACTTCCTCTTGCCCCCGCAATGCTGCGATCGACTTCGATCGCAGCATTGGGGGGGGTCAATGTCCGAAGCAGCGGTGCGGGACCGCTTCCTGCACATAGCACCGGGTGTCGGCTGTGACAATCAGCTGACACCCGGCGGCGATCGCCCCGCACGTAATAGTGCGTAGCTGGCCCTATAGGCCCAGGGCACAGCTACGTACTATTAATGACAAGGTCATAAAGGGGTTAATACTTATTGGGTGGCAGATATTAAAGTTGCTTATTTTTTCCTTATGGATTTGAACAATCAAAGCGTTTTTTCAACTCTGCAGCATGTCAGTTTTTTCACCCATTTAAAAGAATGGGAAAAAACACATTTTACTCAGAGTTTTTCTTGCTATTACTCTGGTTTTTGGTGCACATTCTAGGCTAAATTTCCACTGAGTTTTTGGTGTTGCAGACTTTCTGCACCTATTGGCTAAATTAGGTTAATTGCATTTTTTACATGTGCTTTTCACAATGTATTTTTTTGTCTCTTTATGGTATGTCGTGATTTAAATAAAGCTACTTTTTTTTAAAACTTCCTCGTTTTTGTCATTGACAAAAATTGTATTGATACAGTCATGTGCGTGTGACATGAGTTTTTAGTGCTGTTCCACAGCTGAAACACACTAAAAATACATATGAGAAAGATCCATAAATAAAACTCAGTGCACTCACAAGTAAAATTGACATGTTAAACACGCAACGCAGGTCAGTTTATTGAGTTTAAAAAAAAACTGTGGGACTGAGACTTCTATAAATCCCATCCTCTTTGTTGACGCTGCGTTTTTTGTGCTGTATAAATAATATCAAAAAGTTAGAATAGGAAGTTAAAGGTGTATTCCCATTTCCAAGATCCTATCCCAAAATGTAGTAGATGTAGTAATAATAATAATAATAATATTAGCATATACCTCCAATTAGCAATGTATAGTTTTTCTAATTCGCTGTGTCTCTTTCCTCATGTGTAGGTATTGCAGCACCTTAGGTATCCATGGTTACGACCACTGAGATAGTGACAATTAGTTGCTAGTGGTCGTAACCATAGAAAACAAAGGTGCGGCAATGCCTGCACATGAGGAAAGAGACATAGCCAATCAGAAAAACTATTATACATTTCTAATTGGAGGTATTTGCTATTTATTATTATTACTACACCTAATACACACTGGGATAGGAACTTGGAGATGGGAATATCCCTTTAACCTTAAGCCTTATTCTGTTTTTCACATTCGCATTCTGTACTGTTTACGGATAGAACACAGTCCCTTTTATAATTTATGGGGCTGTCTGTTCACATGTCCTTGGAGATTTTTTTTTACAGACTGAGCGATCCGAAAAAAAAAAGGCATGACTAAACGACTCTGATTCATGGATCAAACCAACCAATACAACTATGGGTCTTTGAAAGTCGCAGACAGCCATCTGTGAGCGATTTTGTTTTTAGAGAAGCCCTCACATTAAGTATTTTTTTCGTGTAGTGGTGGAGTATTAATATACTCACCTCTGGGATCCAGCCCCGTTCTGCTCCACTTCTCAGTGACGTCACCGCTCTGCAGCCTCTTCGGGTTACATTGCGCTTTGTGTGTGACCCAGAAGTGGCTTTTAGGCTATGTGCCCATGATGCAGAAATGAAGCAGAAAATTTCCACTTCATTTCTGCATCTCCTTGCCTGGAAAAACGCGTGTGGAATTTGAAATGCGTTTTTCGCGCGTTTTGCAAATGCGGAATTGCCTTGCGTTTTCTAATGCATTGTAGATGGCAATTCCGCATGCGTAAACGCACAAATAATGGACATGCTGCGGATTTTTGAGCGCATCAAAAACGCTGCAGAAAAATCCGCAGCATGGGCATTGAAAGTGCGAAATTTCATTGGGGACCATGGGGGAAGGATTACCAAGCATTTCCCAAGCATTTACGCTGCAAAAATTCCGCAGCATAAACGCTTGAAAAACGCATCGTGGGCACGGACCCTCAATGTAAGTCTATACAGCGTCAGAAGGAGGTTTCATAGACTTACATTGTAAAAAAAAAGACTTTGGACTCATGTATAGAGCGACCAAGAGAGTGAAGTGCGGTACCGTCACGGAGAAAAGGAGCACAACATGGCTGGATCCAGGAGAGAGCAGAGGTAGATGAGTATATTAATTCACTGACACTACAGTACATGCACAGATTTAATGAAGAAAAAAACTTCATAGGAGGGTTTCTTTAACATTCTAATTTAGATAAGTTTTGCAATTTTTTTTTTTTTTTTTAAAGCAGATGAGAAAATCACTGATGAAATTCTGATGGTAAGGCCACGTTCACACGTTCAGTATTTGATCACTATTTTAGATCAGTATTTATAAACCAAAACCAGGAGTGGAAAATTGAATGAAAAGTATAATAGAAACACGTCACCACTTCTGTATTTTTCATCCACTCCTGGTTTTGGCTTACAAATACTGATGTAAAATACTGACCAAATACTGAACGTATGAACGTGGCCTTACCATCAGAATTTCATCAGAGATTTTCTCATCTGCTTTAAAAAAAAATTAATTGCAAAATCTCTATAAAGCAGATGAGAAAAACGCTGATGAAATTCTGATGGTAAGGCCACGTTCATACGTTCAGTATTTTACCCCAGTATTTGTAAGCCAAAACCAGGAGTGGGTGATAAATGCAGAAGTGGTGACAAGTTTCTATTATACTTTTCCTCTGATTGTTCCACTCCTGGTTTTGGCTTACAAATACTGATGTAAAACACTGACCAAATACTGAATGTGGCCTAAAACAGTCACACTGACCAAACACTGATGAAAATCTGTTCAATGCTTATGTATTAGAAAAATCACTGACTTTTGAATAAAGCCTTATAGATAAAAGTGATGAACGGTGCAACGGTCACTCTACAAGGACCAGTATGTCAGAGCGTCATAAACAGGGTAATTCCAGTGCAGACCTTGTGGACTGCGTTCACACATGGAGTATGTGGTGTGGATTTTATACACGCAGTATTTCACAGTAGCAGAAAAGTGGATATGTTTTAACTTAATCTCATCCACATTCGGCAATTTTTGTGTAGAATCTGCACAGAAATTGGCTTTTGCTTTTTCTCCGCAGCATGTCAATTTCTATTTCAGAAATTCACCCATTTAGTTTACATATTACCCTTTATCTTTTCAATGGGAAAACCAAATCTGCAGGTTAATCTGCTGCCCTGGAGTTATTTGGTTGAGATTCCACAGCGAAAGACGCACATAATGATACGTGGACAAATGTGGAAAAAACGAACGGACTTTAGATCTAGAAATAGTAAAATCCACATCAAATACACAACGTACAAATTAGCTGTGCCGCCCCACTTTCTCCAATATGCTTGCGCACATCTGTGCTCAGGGCTTCGTTAATATGGCGCTCAATCCAAAAACTACCATAATGACATTGTAGAATCTACTCTAAAGCACCAGGTATCGGATGAGCTGTATGCACTGCATGGAAATAAGATCCTTATAGTGAATACCGGAGATGTGTCCTGATAAGAGGAGGGCTGGGGCGGCACTGGCTCCATTACTATAACCTCTTTCAGCTTCTTTGGGGCTTGATTGGAAATTGTCTGCAAGTTGTGCAGAAGGTCATTACTTCAGTGCAATCCCCTAGTATGGAGATCATTAGCAGGCTGGGGACGAGTGGTATTCTCTTTGCCGATCAAGCAGCACAAAGTATGGATGACTTTGGGCAGCATGTGTCCAATTTGCAGCCAGAATATTCCTGTACACAGGATTTTGAGGACATGGCGGTCTTCTCTGGAGACCACTTCAATGTACATCGGCAGGACCTGCACCAGACTCCGGGGTCATCTTCATTGTATGGTATATCCGAATATACTGGGCCAAATACCAACCCACACTGTAGGTTTGGTGGCTCTGCTATTAAACCTTCATGCATTAATGAAAATAGCTCTGGATATTTGCCAAGTGACTATGCCAACAGTCAAGCTCAAGACTTGACTCCTGCTGGGTATAAAGAGCCAGAGATGCCCTGTGCGCCTAATCTAGATCATAGTGATCTGATCCAAACTGCGAGGCCACCTTACTCCTACCCAGCTTTAATAGCCATGGCTCTTCAAAACGCACCCGAGAAGATGCTGCCACTCAGCGAGATCTGTCACTATGTGATGGACAACTTCCCCTTCTACAAGACAAAAACTGGTTGGCAGAACTGCATCAGTACCAACTTGTCCAACTACGGCGCCTTCATGAAGGTGGCCAGAGACGACTGTGATCCAGGTGAGTGGTCCTGTTATAAGTAGTTTTGGAGTGTACATGTGAATTGTTGTTCCTGGAGTATGGTCTTCATTATCCAGTTGTGAACGTTGAATTAGCTGAAAACAACTTCTTCAAATGTAAAATTTTTGTGCAATTGTAATCTAGTATCCTAATGGCGTACAAAAACTTGTAAAAATTATTTTAGCGGACTAACGTGACACTTAAAAGCCTATTGAAAGGATTTTATGAATTGAACTCTTAAAAAGGCACAAGAAAAGTAAACAAAAAAAATTTGGTAATTCATTAAATATCATGTTTTCCCAGAATTTTTTTTTTTCTTTTTTTTGCACAAAAAAAAAGACCACGTTGAATCATCAGGACAATAGTGTATTTTGTAAAAAATGTTGCATATATGTATCACTTATGAATGTTTTCCTCTACTTTCACTGTATACTATAAAGCTCAAAATTGTTAGTTCATTTTTATCTAGAGGCCATGATCTGTATTAAAAAAATTCCATTCTTAAATGGTGGAACTATACAGCCTAGGAGTTGTAGTGCCCGGCTATATGTTGATCTTTGAAAGCGAGATTCACATTGATATGTTACATTGCTCTGCAGCGCCACTACAGGGGAGATGAAATATTACATGTAAATTGAAGATTGTCACTGTAATGCATGGACCTATAGGGGTCAAAGGCAAGAGGCAATTTTAGTTAAGCTTCTCATTTGGGACCCTCAACTATATTAACCCTTTTACCTCTGAGGGTGGTTTGCACGTTAATGACCAGGCCAATTTTTACAATTCTGACCACTGTTACTTTGAGGTAATAACTCTGGAACGCTTCAATGGATCCCACTGATTCTGAGTGTTCAGGATAGAGCGAAAATTTCTTCGATATGACTTGCGTTACTTTGTGGAAAAAATCTGAAATTTGAAGAAAATCTAGCAATCTTCAAACACTGAATTTGCATGCCCTTAAATTAGAGAGATGTCGCACAAAATAGTTAATAAATAATATTTCCCATATGTCTACTTTATATCAGCACAATTTTGGAACCCAATTTTTTTTTTTTTTTTGTTAGGAAGTTAAAAGTTGATCAGCGATTTCTCATTATTACAACAAAATTTATAAAACCATGTTTTTAGGGACCACATCACATTTGAAGTGACTTTGAGGGACCTTTATGACAGAAAATACCCAAAAGTGACACCATTCTAAAAACTGAACCCCTCAAGGTGCTCAAAACTACATTCAAGAAGTTTATTAACCCTTCAGGTGCTTCACAGGATTTTTTGGAATGTGGAAGAAAGTAATGAATATTTTAACATTTTTTTTTTTTTTTCACAAAAATGTTACTTAAGACCCAATTTTTTTTTTTTTTTTTTTTTTTGCAATGGTAACAGGGAAAAATGGACCACAAAATTTGTTGTGCAATTTTTCCTCAGCACGCCGATATGTGGAAGAGAACCCACTGTTTGGGCGCACTGCAGGGTTCGGAAGGGAAGAAGCACCATTTGACTCTTTGAATGTAAAATTTGTGTGAATAGTTAGCGGACACCATGTCGTGTTTGGAGAGCCCATGATGTGCCTAAACAATAGAAACCCCCCCCCCCCAAGTGACATCATTTTGGAAACTAGACTCCTCAAGGAACTTCTATAGATGTGTGGTGAGCACCTTGAACCCCAGGTGCTTCACAGAAGTTTATAACAGAGCCTTGAAAATAAAAAGAACTTTTTCCACAAAAATGATCTTTTAGCCCCAAATTTATTTTCACAGGAGTAAGAGGAGAAAATTTACCCCAAAAACTGTCGTGCAATTTCTCCTGAGTACCCCCCCCCCCCACAAGTGACCCCATTTTGGAAACTAGACCCTTCAATGATTTTATCAAGGGATATAGTGAACGTTTTGAACCCAGTGGTACGACACAGAATTTGATAACATTAGGTCATCATATTGAATAACTTGTCATTAGTCTTGAGCGCAAGTGCTCGCTACTTGAGTTTGCATCGGGTACTCGGGTATGCACCATGTATCGCGGGTGCTCGAGGCCCTGCCCCGCATGTTTCACGTTTGTTAGACACCCAAAAAAAAAACATACGGGGATCGCTCGTGCATGGCAGGCAATCCCCGCGAGGTGTTTTTGGCTATAAAACACCCGAGAAATATATGGGGCGGAGACTCGAGCATGTCACTCTAGTACCTGCGATACTCGGTACATACCCGAGCACTTGCACCCAACACTAGTCACCATATCGTCATAATTTCTTTTTTTTTCCTTTTGTAAAAATCTCAACCTCAAGCCTTGCACAACCCTAACCCTAGCATTTATTTTTTACGCCATTCCTCGTGCAGTATAAGTGATTAGATGACTTTATTCTTCGGGTCGGTTTATTACAGCGATACCAGATTCATATCAGGTTTTTGTTTGGCAGCTGTCACACACTAAAAGACTTTTTTTTTAAAAGACTTGTTTTTGCAATAACTTATCCACATTTCGGCTGACAGTCATGTGAGGGCTTGTTTTTTTTTTTTTTGTTTTTTTTTTTGCAAGACAAGTTGATGTTTTTATTAGTGCCATTATTTGATCGCTTTCTCTTCTGATTTTTGGGAGCCAGAATAAACAAAAACCAACAACTCTGGATTTTTTTTTTTTGTTTGTTTTTTTATGCCGTTCTGCCTGTGGTAAAATTGATAAGGCGGCTTAATTCTTTGGGTCACTACGTTTACAGCGATACTACATTTTTATATTTATATATATATATATATATATATATTTATATTATTTTTTTTTTTTTTTTTTTATGTTTTGCCGCTTTTACACAATAAAACTTTTATTGAAAGTTTTCTGCATCCCTTTTATTCTGAGAGCTATAACTTTTTTTTTTATATTTCGGCTGATGGAGCTGTATGGCGGCTTGCTTTTTGCGGGACAAGATGACGTTTTCAAGTTACCATTTTTTACATTCGTCTTTTTGATAGTGTTTTTTTCTTGTTTGGTATAATAAAGCATAGTATTCTGCTTTTTTATTTTCTGTACAGTGTTCACTCTGGATGCGGCAATACCAAATATGTGTACTTTTTATTTATATTTTTTTCATAAAGTTTATGGGTACAGTATTCTTGGATTATCTTTTCATTTTTTTTTTTTTTTTTTTTTTAATTAACTTTTTTTTTTTTCCCCCCCCACTTTCTGAAACTTTTTTTTCACTTTTTACACTGTCCCACTATGGGACTTTCATTTTTTGCAGGCTGGTAGCCTGCATAGCATAAGGGTGCTGCTGCATCCCTCTGCTATACAAGAGGTCAGCTCTGCAATGTGCGCAATCTAACTTCCTGGTGACCCGGATATCGTCATGATGACAGGTCATCTTGGCAACGATCAGGACCCCGCGCTGACAGCGCGGGGTCTCTGATCCAAGGTAAGAGGGGCGCTCTTACCACTGCCTGCCCTGAAACTCATGTGACGGACTTTGATCACAGCATTTTGGGGGTTAATGTGCCAGACAGCTCCTGGCACATAGTACCGAGTGTCAGCTGTCAGAATCAGCTGACACCCAGTAGCGTTCGCGCCCGCACAGCCTCTGTGCAAGTGCGATCACATTGTCTTAATAGTACGTACGTGGTCCATAAGGCCAGGGCACAGGGACATACTATTATTGACTATGTCAGAAAGGGGTTAAAAGGGTGATTTTAATCCCGCTCGTTTCTGCATCAGGTGATGAGTGTGGCTAATGTGATCACTGACGGTGAGTGAGCGGCAGGTAAAATGCACCTGAGGTACTTATTAGAATTGGACAGGTACGTGATACTGGCAGGTTGCTCATGCAAGGCAGCAGATATCTGTAGACGTGACACCCCCAGCCCCGCTCACCAGGGCCAATTCCAGGTTTTCCTGGGCCCCTTTAACACATACCATGATTCATGATGCACAGATACGTCAGAGAAATATAGGTATAGTACAATGCCAAAGTGTTGTTTTTTTTTTTTTGTTTTTTTTTTCTCTCCCACTAAACGTTTTTCAAAACTTCTTGCCGGTGGGAGGGGGAACAATTGATAGAAACTTATTGTTTTTCTCACAAAGTTCTTTGTCATTTGTTAACCACAGGGAAAGGGAGTTACTGGACTTTTGATCCAAACAGCGAAAGGGTCTTCAATAGCAGCATTTTCAAATGGCAGTGGAAAGAGTGCAACAATTGGAGTGGGAAGTTCTCGAGGTCTGACGGCCTTGCGGGACCTCCAGAAAATACAATGTTTTCTCCAGCTTTGGACACGAACCCTTGTTTTTCCAACTTTACATACTCTGTGAATGAAATGAATAATGGGGCGTCCACTCTGCTCACAGAGGACTTCTCATGCCCCACACCCTGTTTCACTGAATTCTCGCCTTATCCCACTGACAATCATCACAGCTCCTCGCTGCCCGAAGAATCTACTTCTCAAGACTTGGCGTTGCCCAACATATCAGAGGAGCCAGTGCTCTTCTCTTCGTCAAGCGTCTACATGTGAACTAAATACTCTATGACCGGGAAGCGGAAGTGTGATGAGAATTTTACTTAATTTTTTAACCTGCTGGAAATGTTTTTTTTGTTTTTTGTTTTTTTTTTAAACACTTCATTGTACTTTATTTAAATGGACCCGACCCATGAACTGCTAAACTGTCCCTTATCTCAGTTTGTCTTGGTGTGCAGTACAGTCCTAGAAAAGGAGACACTTGTTCAGAAGATGTTATCCTCTGACCATTACACTGGTGTTTGTTTCATCTGTGGACATGTTTGATGCTTTTCATAACCATGCAGTAAGCGTTAATGGTCCAACTGGCATAAGCTTGTCTTGTAGGGTCAACTGGTGTCCACGTTCTGATTAGTGATGTTTATTAATGGGGGGCTCAAATTAACAAACTCAATGTAGTGGTTATTCTTGCTGGTGTAATATGGTTCCTGTTTTTTCCCTAAAAATTCCTAGCTGACACTACAAGGCTTTTCCCTACCCCAGGACAATCTGTGAGCACATACCCAGACGTGGGCAATTTGCCAGAACTTTGCTCTTCTGGTATTTTAACAAGGTATTTTTTAACTAATTTACGTTGTATTTTCTGTGTTTTTACAATTATTACCTGTGGTAAGAAACTGTAGTTTTGCAATCTGTAAACATATCTTGCATTTTATGAAAGATAAAAGTATATGTTTCTATATGGATTGATGCAATTGTCCTTAACTGAAAGTTACTTTTCCCTAAATGTCCTCTCAACAGAAGCGCACAAAACACTTTTTAATGCTCCATGAAAGGGCTGGAATTTTAATCAAACTTAAGCCTGAACCTATTGGTTGTGGGAACCCACCACGCAGAGTAGGATCCTACAACCCATCACTGCCCCTCTTGCACTGAAGCTTTAGCTTTTTGCATGCTTTACTAAGTGGTGGACAAATTGGTAACATCCATAGAGTGGTCACCACTAACTGAAGGATGTGGCAGCTCTTGACGCAAACTGCGAGACATTGTAAGAAGATTTAAGTGTTGCCCACATTTCACCTTGAAGACACGTTTATTTGTTTTAATGCATTTGAATGTTTAATGTGTTTAGTGACATGTTATTAGTAATAGAAGTTGTAGTCTGCCCAGCAGTAGGGAATTCATGGGGACAGTTAGAGTTAATAGTTGAGACTAACCCAGACTGGGAGCGGCTAAAGTGAAGGGACAAAGGGAGGTTCCTGTTAGGAAGGCAGATAGGGCCCTGCACAATAGAAGCAGACCTATGTTCTGACCAGTGAACAAAGCCACATGAATTGGGTGTCCCTGAAGTGAGAAGAGACAAAGGCAATGGAAAGCGGGATCCAGAGTAGAGATGAGGCAAAGTGATAGTCAGAGTGAGTGTTTTACCAGCAACGGGATATGCGGGAAGGAAGCCTAGCGGGAAGTTTTGTATTTGCTATCCACTGTACATACTTCTCCCAGGTTGATATTAAGTAAAAGACTTTATTTTTGCGAGGTGGGTCTCCCTCACTAAACTTTATAACATCTGGTCCTGACCAGCCAAAGTTCTCGGCATCATGGGGTCTGCAAGGTCGTAGCGCCCCATAGACAAAGCCCACACACCCAGCCAGGACTCCATTTTCATGTAGTGTGGTGGAGTGTGGAAGACTAGAACCTCGACCGTGGCTAACGTGCCCTATTACAACCTCATACAGTTTCACTGTGAGAGCAGCCACAACCTTGAAGTTTGGGCCTGACTTATTTTTACTAGAAAGTGAAGTTCTTTCATGATTATTACTTAGCAACTTTTCTAAATATCCCCCATTTAAAAAAGCACATAGCACTCCCACCGCATCTTTTAGTACGCAGTTGACTCGCCCAGGGGAATGGGGATGACTCGGTACCCGGGCCTTCAGCCTGGCCTTGTAGGGATGTCGCGGTGGTCGGCTCCTGGGCCCATACCCTGGGGTCGCTCCTTTAAAAAGGGTGGATAATTTGTTGAGTTTATAAAAGTTTGTGACGCCACCTGTGGCTTCTGGTGAGGATCACCAGCGCTGCGCAGTCCACTGAGGCTGATGATAAGGCAGCTAGATGATACAGCTCCCCACAGGTGGAGCTAGGCCTCAGGGCAGTGTATGGTGGGGGTATGCAGGACAGGTGAGACCCAGCCGGGTCTGAGCAAGAACAGGGACAGACACAATAGTCACTTCAGTACCTTTTACTGATGGAAATTCAGGCACGTCCCGGAGCACTGTAGGGTGAAGGGTGCATGTCAAGATCCTCCCCAATGAGCGGGTTTTGGGCCTCCTGTTCCTTGACTCTGCGTAGTAAGTTTCTGACCTGCCTGGAGCTAGGCCTAACTTTGTCTCTGTCCTGCGCTGGCTGACCTTGTGGTAGGGCCTTTTCTTGGATTACACGCTCCCAATTTACGGGGCCTATGTGTCTCCTGGCTCTGTTACGTATCAGCACTTTAGCAATCCTGGGACTTGTAGTTCTCCAGGGATTCCGGTTTATCTTACTGGGTCGTGGAGATCCCGGTAAGCTTCGGACCCGGTGTCCGGTAACTGCTTCGGGGTGAGCCAGTTAAGCTCCTCTGCCCCCTATGTACTAATTCTCCTCTCGCCTTCGGCCTGCTCGGGCCCTCACTAGGCTACTCGCACTAACGGCAGCTTGCCGCGTTTCACCGATCTTATGGTGCCGGCACACCTAAAGCTCACTACTGAGCTACAACTGAGTCCACTGTGCTCCACTGCAGACTGACCTTTCTCAGGCTTCTTTACTGCAGGAACTCTCTCAACAGGTTTGCTCTCGGTCAATTCCAGTCTAGACTAACTCCCGAATAGACTAGGCTGCTGCCTGGCTCCACCTTCCCTATTTATCTATCCCTGACGGGCTCCCTCTGGTGGTCTGAGGTGGAAGGTGGAGATGTGTGAATGGTTATGGGGGCCTCTTGTGGAGGAATCCATCAATACACCCTTCTAGGATCTGTGATACCAAGCACAGCTGGGCGTCACACAGTGACCACCCTAAATCTTACCGTTTAGTCGCCACTTTGCAAATGATGCGGTAGTACTGGGTTAGAGCCAACAAGTGAAATCTTCAGTGCAGGGCGTACATAGAAATCATGGGGCTCCATAACAAATAAATATTTGTCTGTGTCACAGAAGAGCAGATCTCACAACTTTTCCAGCCTTTACATAGCAATTTTCCTCCTGCTGAAGTCCTAGATTCCTTCTTCATTGCCCCCATAAAGTATGATGCCAATAAGTGCCCCCCAAACAGTATGATCCCCCCCCCAACTGTGACTCCCACACAGCCCACCATACAGTATAATGGCCCACACCAGCCCTCCAAACAGTATGATGGACCCCACACAAACCTTCACACTGTATAATGGCCCCCCACATAGCCCTCAAAATATTATAATGGCCCCACAAAGCCTTCAATATAGTATAATACGCCACCCATAATCCTCAATATAGTATAATGAACTTCTCATTTTCCTCCATAGAATATAATGCACTCCCCATAGTCCTCCATACAGTATATTACACACCCTATAGGGTAAAATGCAGCCCCCATATAGTATAATGCACCCCACAGTCCTGCAGTATTATGGGCACCACATACTCAAGTATAAGCCTAGGGAAATGCAGGAGCTACTAGTAAATTTCCCCATCTGGGTATGCATGGCACCCCCTCATCCCTCAATCCGGGCATGCATGGCCCCATCACGGCACACACAAAAAATAAACACTTATACTCTCCTTCCTTCCTCACCTCTGCTCCAGCACTGCGTCCTGTTCTGCTGCAGCAGCTCATGTCAGCATCTGAGCAGCGCATGGCATCACAGCCATGTGCTCTCAGACACTGATGTGAGCCGCCGGCATATTCAATCCTCTCCATGCCGGGACTATGGGCGTGGAGAGGAGTGAATATGCATTCTCTTTAGTAGCGGGCACTGTCAGCAGGAGCTGCAGCTCGGCGCTCCTATGAGCCCACTACTCAAGAGAATGAATATTCATCCTTCTCCACGCCCATGGGAGTGGAGAAGAGGGAATATTTATTTCCCTTTAGCAGTAGGCACACGTGGTAGCGGCTACTGCGTGTGCCCCGCTCCTCCGCCGCCGCAACCCCCTCGCCCCCACTATCCACCAAAGGAATTTCTATATACTCGAGGGGACGCTTTTTCAGCACAGAAAATGTTCTGAAAAACTCTGCTTA
Organism: Phyllobates terribilis; assembly: GCF_046119375.1. NCBI lineage: Eukaryota > Metazoa > Chordata > Amphibia > Anura > Dendrobatidae > Phyllobates > Phyllobates terribilis. The sequence goes on from NW_027362765.1 coordinate 400,064,213, forward strand.
TACTCGAGTATATACAGTAACAATACTCGCCCACCGCTCACGGGCCCCATAGCGATTGCGTGGCCTGCCGCCATTGGCGATACTGCACTGCTTCAGTGTAAGCTTCATGGGATACTGCTCTGCATGGCAGAATTCTATAACCTGAAAGCAGTCATCATATTGTATAGCACTGTGTACTTGCAAATTGCTCATTTTGCTTTTCGACCCAGTTAATTTTCCTGTTTTCCATTAGGTCTATGACATCACGTGATTAAAAACTGACTAGCTGAATCCTTCTAAGCTCTATGTAGAAACAGGAAGTCCATTTTGTCTGCATGAGTCACTGGAAAAGTATGTCAGAGGGGAGGAGGAAGCAGCTGGGTCAGGAGTTGGGAAGTTAAATGCAGGGACAAGAGACTTCCTGTTTCCTGCATTTGTAAGTACATAGTGTTAATATATTGTAATTATCATATTATGTAAGAGGATAAAAACTTTCATGGGAGTGCTTCTTTAAATGTTTGACCGTGCCATGATGCACCAAATGCCTGTATTTGGTTCAAACAGTCATTCTGGGCTGACAAATTCCCTATAAATACTCCCATTCTTTCTATCTGTAATTCACTGGCCACAACACTGATGTAACATCCCTGGTGGTGTGCTGGCATGGCTTGCCACCTCCCACCATGCAAGACCGCCATCTTGCCTATCAATCCAGGCTGCACACTTTTCTCCAGTACCTGCTGTGTCTCTTGTCTGATTGCTTAGGGCGGCGGCGCGGCTACTGCCTGATTCTTATAGTTACTGTGTGTGCACTCCTAATGCCTCCCCAGCATATTGCTGTGTGTCACTGGATACTTAAACCCCCTCCACCCAGTAAGGGGTGTCTGAGCAACACTTTCATTCAGTGTGTTCTGCGCAACTGAGTTGCCAGGTCCTGTCCTGTATCTTGTCTGCCTCCGCCACCCTGGGGGCTGAGTTCCCAGGCTCGTTCCGGTATCTTATTCCTGGTTCAGTTCCTGTCTGAACTGTGTCCTAGCCCGTTACCTGTTTCTCTCTATGTCCAAACCTTCCCTTTTCCTGCAGTGTCTGAACCTGCACCTAACTCCAACTCGCTGTCTCTGAACTTCTGTTTGTGAGTTTTGTGTACACTCGCTACTTCATTGTAAGTACCTTGTGTATCTGGTTCTGCTTGTTCACCGCACCGGCGGGTTTTGCTCTGCTCTGCTTGTCTACCGCACCTGCGGCTCCGTTCCTGTGTCCCAGTCTGTCTGCATGCCAGCCGTGCCTGCCAGTGCCCACCTGTCTGTATGCCAGCCTAACCTGCCTGTTCCTGCATTCCCCGGTGTGGGTCAACAGTTGTGACTGGGGTCTGACCTGGAGTAGCACCTGGTCCCTCTGCTCACTTCCTCCCTCGTTCACGGAGTCGACTGAGCCGCCGTGTGACCTTGGTAGGACCGAGTTGATACTTGGTTACGCCCCTCCAGGCACTCCTCGGTTCATGGTCCAGTGGGATCACTAATCATGCTCACGCCAGTCAGTCCGGGCGTGTGTGTGTAACAACTGATACATGTGCGTCAGCCTGGCAGTTCATATGTTACACACACGCCACCTAAGTTCAGATGGGGGCAAGACCAGTTACATGAATTCTTTGGAATCCTGGGGGAACCATTACTCTGGGTGACCATAGGCTGCAGCTTCTCTCAGGGTACACGATAGATTCAGTTGCTGACCAGACACATCTGACGAGTCTTCATAAACGGTAGAACAGTAACATTTAATGAGGCATGGCCAGTGAAATGCAAATGTCTCTTTGAGCAACAGGCTCCAGTAATAACAGTACAGTCTATTATCCTGTAGCACAGTACAGCACAGTTTGTGCATACACAACCACAGGCTTTTCCTTCACAAGGACTCAATAATACACAGCATTCTTTATCCTGCATGGAGATGGAGGGGGGGGTGTGATGAGGGAGATGATCTCTAGGACAGGCTTCCTTCCAGTCATTATCTTCCTGGCCAATAATACTCCACAGTGTTAGCTCAGGGAGTCTAACTGACCTTTTGTTTAGCTTCCCTCCTGACCTGAATTCTATTCCCTTGCCTTCTGTGAGATACAGATCATAAGCCACCTTTCTCATTGGCTCTGGCCAGATAGTAAACCACTTCCCCACAGTCCCCCTGGGGCTCTGCTAAATCACTCCCCTTCTCCTGTGACTGTTAAACCCTCTAGTTGCTGGATGCTTCTGGAGCACAACACTTCGTGTCTCCTGTGCTTGTGTTACTTCTAATAGTTGCTGAATGCTTTTAAAGCATCCACACTACTTCTGCGTGTCACACACACATATATTTCCTCATTAAGACTCCCAGTTCTTGGATACACATTGCCTCTTCTGCCCCACTTTGCCTAGGCTATCAGGGTTACCCACAGCTATACATTTTGGGCTGTTTCACTGCAGCTAGGTTCTTTCTTTTCCACTTTCCAGGATATTCCGGCCACATTAGTATCCAGACTGACTTTATCCAGAACCGTTATAGAGCTTGCTACCTCAGAAAATCTCTTCCGTGTGCACATGACGTGCCCCCTGGGCCGTGGGGTACCCGGTGCCGGGCCAGTAGATGCTGGGGGATGTCACAGTGGCGGTGACCCGGTCCGTGGCCCAGGGCGGTCAACAAAGAAGGGGGAAATTGGTTTTATATGGGGTTTTGGAATAGTTCGTGATGCCACCTGTGGTGCCTGGTAAGGATTACCAGCGCTGCGACAGTCCTCTGAGGCAGATGTTAGGGCAGCTTATGATGGAACAGCTCCCCACAGGTGGAGTGGGCCTCAGGGCAGCATGGGGAAATGGATGGTGGAACAGGTGAGAGACGGCCAGGACGGTTCGGGGAGAAATGACGGACACTCACACGGGGGTTCGCTTTGGTACCTTTACTGGTGTAGATGCAGGTATGGTCCAGGGTACTCTGTACGAAGGGTGCACTTCTGGACTCTACCCAGTGAGCGGGTATAGGGCCTCCTGATCCGTTGCTTTCACTTGCTAAGCTTCTGACCTACTTGGAGCTAGGCCTGGCTTGATTACGGTCTCTCTCTTGCACCTGCTGACCTGGTGGTAGGGCCTTCTCTTGGAGATCACTCTCCCTGGACACTGGGGCCTCCGTGACTCCTAGCCCTGATATGGTAGTCAGAGTTGGTCGACCTGGGATTTGCAGTCCTCCAGGTATCCGGTGGTCCCTACTGGGTATAAAGGGACCCTGTAGGCGCGGAGCCGGGGTCCGGTGTATAGTTTGGGGTGAGCCTGGTACGCTCCTCTGCCCCCTTGTTACTTCTCCTCTCGCCTTCAGCCACACTCGGGGCCCTCACTAGGCTTCAACTCGTGCTGTAGGCCTTGGCTCGCCTAAGCACAGCAGCCAGCGTGCTGCCTCTTCACTGGTCTAAGTGCCAGCACACACTCTCTAGCTTAACTCACTGAGAGACTGACTAACTGCCTGGCTCCACCCTCCATATATATATATAATGTCCCTAACGGGCTCCCTCTGGTGGTCTGAGGTGGAAGGGTGGAGGTGTTTGTATGTAGCGAGGGGCCCTTGTGGAGAAGTCCATCCATGCACCCTACTGGGTTCTGTGGCACCTGTGCGTAGCAGGGCGCCACATCCCCCCCCTAGTACAAAATGCTTCAGTCCAGGAGTACTGAATTGTAACAGGTTACAACAATAATTATAATAACAAGTATGATAACATTAATAAAGTTACAGTAAGTTCCGTAACCTGGTGTCCATTTCACCGATGAAAGAACATGAGGGACCCGCCTGAAAACCCTCAACGTAGGCCCTGGGCGTGGCTACAGGGCATAGGTGATCCAGGTGCTGGACCACATCTTCGGACACTCCAAACTGGTTTTTGTTCTGTGGTCACTTAAGGGGCACTCCAGGGAGTGCAACTATGTATAGGAACAGTTTTTGGGCTGCTCACAGTCCTCAGCCTGCGAGTTTGTGTTCCCTGATGGGTAATTAAAGGCACACATAAATTCAGTTTATACAATAAACATTAGGCAGTACCCAACATGGTAACTATTTACACTGCAGGTATTTCTAACTTATTCCTTATACCTGGCAGGGATCTGGCCTTTTGTACTGCGTGTTGACCTACGTAGTACTGGGGTGCTGTTGATGTCTGTGTTTGCACTGTCTGCTACCCTGTCAGACCAACGTGTGGGCAAATTGTAGAACTGGCTTAACCTCTCGATGGGACTGGCAAGTACACTGTTTACTGGGCCTTCTGGCTCTGCTTCTACCGGTGATCCTTCTTCCGGGGATTCTTCCTGAGCAGGCTCTTCTGGGGCACTTGCAGGTCTTGCTTGCAATGGAGGGTCTTCTGGCTGTTGGTAGAAGTGTATCACAGGTATTATTACAGCTCCATCCAGTTGAGGCCAATCTACCGGGAAATCTCCTAAGACAGTATGGAGTACTTCTTCTTTGGGTTCTTCAGGCACTATAAGAGGTACTTCTTCCTATGGCTTCAATAGACCTGGGCACAACTTCAAGTGGTCTCTTGAGACTGTTGCAGTTGTCTTACCTTCATCTTTACTGATTAGACAGGTTTTGCTATTGTCGAACCTGGAATCCAACACAGTGTAAGGCTCTTTCCCACTGGTCGTCAAGCTTGTGGTTTCTTCTTTCGCTTCAGCACAACTTCTCCAGGTGTTAAGGGTTCTGCTGGTGCACTCTTGTTGTACTGTGCTTCCTGCTTATCTCTCACCCTATTTAGACTTTCTTCGACACAGGCCTGTACTCTCTTGTACTACTCCTGTCGAGTCGTATCCCAGTCTTCAGTGGACATATCTGCTTCTGGTTCCACCACTCCAAGCTCCAGGTCCATGGGCAACTTTCCGGGTCTTTCTCTCATGAGGTACGCTGAAGTACAATTGGTGGAACTCACAGGTATGTGATTGTACAGATCTACCAGGTCAGGTAGTTTGTCTGGCCACTGATTCCTTTCTTCTAGAGGTAAGGTCTTCAGCAGGTCTATGACGATATTGTTCATCTTTTCACATAGACCATTGGTTTGAGGGTGGTACGGCATAGTCCGAATCTTCTTACACCCATACAGATGGCAAAACTCTTTGAACAGCTCGGCTTCAAAGGCAGGGCCTTGATCTGTCAGCACCTTACCCGGGTATCCATGGGGCCTGCAGAAGTATGCTTGAAACGTCCTTGCTGCAGTTTCTGCCGTCATATCCTTGACGGGGGCTACCACCAAGAACCGGGAGTAGTGATCCACCATGGTCAGGGCATACGGGTAGCCTGACCTGCTGGGTGACAGCTTGACATGATCCAGGGCAATGATCTCCAAGGGTCGAGCTGTCTTGATGGGCTGCAGGGGTGCCTTCTAGCTGCTGTAGTCTTTTCTTCTGAGGCTACAGGGTCCACAATCCCGGCACCACCTCTCTATGGAACTCCGCATTCTAACCCAATAAAACAGACTCTTCAGCAGGGTTTCCAGCTTCTTCCAGCCAAAGTGCCCTGCTTGATCGTGGTAGGCCTCCAACACCATCTGGATGTCTGTCCTGGGCACTACGATCTGCCATACCACCTCATGGGTCCTAGGGTTGACATACCTTCGGCACAGCTTCTCTCTATAGATGAACAGCCGGCTTCTCTCATTCCACAGTTGCTTGGCTTGTGGAGGAGCGTCCTTCTCCAGGGAGGAACCTTCCTGGGTTATCAGTTCTTTGATATGGCTGACAACAGGGTCGCTGTCCTGGGTCTCCTTCCAACTGTGATGAGGTAAAGGGTTTAGTGTCTTACCATGATACCTCCTGTGGGTGCGCTGCTCGTGGACCATCCCATTTCTGTGGAAGGCAGGTAGCTCAATCTCCTCCAGGTCATCCACTTCTTCAGTGTCCGACTGGTGAAGCATTCTGGATAGGGCATCAGCGTTTGGGTTCTTGTGGCCTGCCCAGTACTTGATGGTGAACTGATAGTTTGACAGTTGAGCTATCCAACACTGTTCCATGGCTCCCAACTTGGCTGTCTCTAGATGTGTCAAGGGGTTGTTGTCAGTATAGGCCATGAACTTAGTGGAGGCTAGGAAGTGCTTGAATCGTTCAGTGATGGCCCAGACCAAGGCCAGGAACTCCAACTTGAAGGAGCTATAGTTTTCTGGATTCCTCTCGGTAGGGCGAAGCTTCCTGCTGGCATAGGCAATCCCCTTCTCTTTGCCATACTGCTTCTGACTCAACACAGCTCCTAGTCCCTCGTTGCTGGCATCAGTGTACAGCAGGAGAGGTTGGCTGTAGTCAGGGTAGGCCAGGATTTCTTCGCCAGTCAGGATCTATTTCATCACTGCAAAGGACTCATCCTGCTCTTTACCCCACTAGAAGGGGGGGGGGGGGTTGCCTCTGTTGGACTGTCCTACCAGGAGATTTTGCAAAGGCGCTGCCTTCTTGGTGTAGTCCTTTTACAAATCTCCGGTAATACCCGATCAGTCCCAGGAACTGACGTACCTCCTTGAGATTCTTCGGTTCTGGCCATTTCTGGATGGCAGTGACCTTCTCCGGGTCTGGTGCTACTCCTTCTGGACTGACTATGTGCCCCAGGTACTGAACCTTCTGTTTGAGCAAGTGGCACTTGGAAGGCTTCAATTTCATCCCATACTGGGACAACGACTCAAATACCTCCGCCAGGTGCTTCAAATAGTCCTCATACGTCTTGGAGTACACTATCACGTCATCCAGGTATAGCAGCACATTCTCGAAGTTACGGTGTCCCAAACGGCACTCCATCAATCTCTGGAACGTTCCAGGGGCGTTGCAGAGTCTGAACGGCATACTGTTGAACTCGCAGAGTCCCATCGGGGTAGTGAAGGCCATCTTCTCCCGGTCCTCCTCAGCAACTGCTACTTGCCAGTACCCACTAGTGAGGTCAAGGGTAGAGAAGTAATTTGCAGACTTTAGTGCAGCCAGGGATTCCTCTATACGGGGCAAAAGGTATGCATCTTTGTATTATGCGATTTACCTGTCTGTAATCTACACACATCCTCATGCTTCCATCCTTTTTCCTGACCAGGACCACGGGAGCTGCCCAGGGACTACAGCTATCTCTTATTACCCCTGCTTTCTTCATGTCATGCAACATTTACTTCGCTTTCTGGTAGTCTGCTGGTAGTATGGGCCTGTAACGTTCTTTGATGGGTGGATGGTCACCTGTGGGAATATGGTGTTGTACCCCTTTAATCCTCATAAAATCAAGTGGGTATTTGCTGAATACCTGTTCGTATTCCTGGACCACCCTGTGTACACCTTGTTTTTGATGGACAGGAGTGGCGACAGTCCCAACATGGAGCTGTTGACACCAATCCCCCACCTGGGTTTCTGAGTCATTACCCTCCACTGCGTCTGATGAGGTTAAGGACTCTACTGTGTGTATGGCGTTGTTATCCACAGTATAAAATCTGGCAATCGTGGCCGCTTAACCTCTTCCTCCCCATAATTTAGGGGATGGACGGGTACCCTCCCATTGCGTACATCAACTACCCCCCTGGCAGTTAAGAGTGTAGGTCTGTGCTCTGAGCTAATGGGCTCTACTACCGCCTGGTAGTTCTGTCCTCTTAGACCTATTGCTGCTCTACACCAAATCAACATTTCACTCATTGGGGGAATCACAATGGGTATTGGGTCGGTCACCCGTACATTACCAATTTCACCACCTGTTAGCTTTACCTGTTGCTGGTACAGGAGGGCTCGAATCTCTCTGGAGAACCTTCCTCTGCCCTGGTTTGGCAGTGTCAGCAATCTGTTGGAGTAAAAACAACACTTCTCCCAAACAGTTACCAACAATATTTGTACCAAGTATCATATACAATTCTGTATCACCAGGGTTAGATTCCACTACAATCAGTCCTTGGTCCTTTAGTTTCGCTCTCCCCACCTTCACTGTCACATCCTTGACCCCTACTAGGTTAAGAGGAAGGCCGTTAGAGGCATACACAGAGAGGTTCAGGGCTGGCGGCTGGAGTTCATCTACGGACCAGTACCTTTTGTAGAGGACATCAGGTATGATGGTTACCTGTGTGCCGATGTCCAGTAATGCAGGTGTGGCTATACCGTCCACCACGATGGACAGGAAAGGCCTTCCTCCTACGAACCAGTGGTACCAGCTTGATGGGCCTGGTTGATTTACTCCTGGGTGTCGGCCCTCGGCCCCAGGGTTTGCCCGTTTAAAGGACAGTTCCGCGCTGTGTGGCTTGCCTTGTGGCAGCGGTAGCAGATGAAGTCTCCTGGAAGGCGACGTTGGTCGTTGGTCCTCCTCCGGGGTGGCGTTGTCCTTCTACGGGGTGGCGTTGTCTTCCTTCTTCTCCTCATCCAGGGGACATCCTCAGGGCTATCGGCGAAGAGGATCCTTCCTTCCGGCTCGGACTCCGTCTGTAGCTGCAGGGTGCTCAGGACAGTGGCCAGGGTTTTACTTAGCTGGCGCACTTCAGAGCGCAGGCTGTCCAGCTCGCTAGGGGGCACGGTTTGTGTGGCGCACTGCTGCGCATTGGTGCCACAGATCCCAGAGGGGTGCATGGATGGACTTCTCCACAAGAGGCCCTCATAGCATTCACACACCCTACCACCTCAGACCACCAGAGGGAGCCCGGATAGGGATATATATACTGGAGGGTGGAGTTAGGCAGGCAGTCGAGAGAACAGTTTCCTCAGGGGACAGAGTTAGTTCCAGTTCCTGCAGAAGATGAGCCTGAGAGAGGTCAGTCTGCAGTGGAGCTCAGCCAGTTCCTCTAGAGAGAGTTCAGACTCAGGGAGCTCAGATTAGTGAGCCAGGAGCATGCCGACGCTCAGAGTAGCGAGGCCTACTCCCGTGTGAAGCCTAGTGAGGGCCCCGAGCGTGGCCGAAGGCAAGTGGAGTAAGCAAGCAACATAGAGGGGCAGAGGAGCTTAACTAGCTCACCCCAAAACCATTTACCGGACACCGGGTCCGTGCCTACAGGGGGCCTATATCCCCAGCAGGAATAACTGGAACCCCTGGAGAACTATACATCCCAGGTTCACCAGAAGCTGACTGTTATACCAGGGCCAGGAGTCACTGAGGCCCAAGAGACCAGGGAGTGTGATCTCCAAATAGAAGGCCCTACCACCAGGTCAGCAGGTGCAAGACTGAGACCAAGACCGGCCTCAGAGGACTGTCGCAGCGCTGGTGATCTTCACCAGACACCACAGGTGGCGTCACAAACATCCCTATCCCATACAACTCTTCCCCCCCCCAGTTTTAAAAGTGACCCCAGGGTACGGGCCCGGGAGCCGACCACCGCGACATCCCCCAGAACTAGGCAAAAAGGCCCGGGCACAGAGTCGTCCCCATCCCCTGGTCGCGTCATCTTTTTGGCGTCACGAACAGGATTTCGTGCCCGCGGCAACAGCAGAAGTCTATACCCATTGCCACTGGGTACTGTGCGCCTTTCCTAAAGACTGTATTTCCACATTCAATGTGGCGCCCGCCCAAGAAGAACGGGCGCCATTATGTTCAGGGAAAACGACAACTTAAGACCTCCCATCGTGGGCCAGGTTCTACAATGGTGCCAAAAGCTCAGGCCGCCCCTGACAACAGAGACTGTCCGCATAGTTGTGTCCGTCAAGACGCATGGGACGTCCCAAGGAGTGACAGTCTACCGCCCCCGAAAGAGGAGGAGAAAGAGAGGGAGACAAGGTGTGGTCTGGGCAAGTCTAGACAGACCGCACCCGACAGCCGAGATGGAAGGAAAACAGGATGTGCCCTCTGTCGCTGGCCCACCAGCTGCCACCTCCCTCACCCTGGAGGGATACAGCATCCATTTAACAGCGGAGGAAGCAGAGTTCCTCCGCGGCGAGACGCAGGACCTGACCCGCAGAGTTGAGGAGGCCCAGCGGAAAGCTGTCGCGGAATGGAGAGAGGACCTGCTGGGGAAGCTTGCGGCCCAACGCCAAGATACGTCGCGCCCCACCAGCGATGGCCCAGGAGGAGAAGGAGGAAAATCGGGAGGCTGCGTGCAGGCCAGGAGCGGGTAAGAGAGAAACCCTGGTCCCGGGCGTGGAGTGCGCCGACCTGCTCCTGGACCTCCTACTGTCGCCTCCATCCCCGGGCGCCACCGTTTGGGAGCAGATACTGGCCCCGGAACCTGAGGCCCAAGCCGCCGCCGCCTCCGGAGGCCTGCTACCCCTCTCGCTCCCGGAACCATCAGCACCTGCCCTCGCCTGGGTGTACGCACACCCAAACCTGGACTGGTCCGCGAAGGTGGAGGACCTACAGCGCCCCCCGTTAACGCCGTTGCCAGCACCCCCGGTTGCCTGCACAGGAGGGGAGGAATTTAGATGGGACAACCAGGGGGGAGGTCTAATGGGGTTTCCCCCAAGGGGCCCAAGCTGAAGCTCAACAGCGGGAGGAGTTTTGTAAACGTGAGCTCCTCCAGCTAGAGGGAGGAACGACCTGCCCGGAGGGTCCGCTGTGAGCAACTGGAGGTGTGGTCAAAACTCGCCAAGGCCCAAGCCAGACAGGCGGAGGCCTCCCATCCCAGCCCCCGGGAGGAAGGACTTATCGTCCGGTTTCACCAGGAAGCGGGATGGGGCTTCATCCGCAGCCCCCAGTTCAACCTGATGTTTTCGTCAATCGGCGGGACATTGAGCCCCGGTTGGAGCAAGGCCACCCCGACCGCAATCTTTACCCTGGAGACTTGGTCGCATACACCCGCCACCACGGAGTACGTGGGTGGTACGCCCTGGAGGTGCACCGGGTGTTTAAAGAAGATGCCCCCCTGCGCACTGCCACGGATGACCAGTCTGGATCTGTGGGCAAGCACGAGCGGTACCCCCGGTGGGGATACCATCACTAGTGCGGCACCGGAGGCTGGACTTCCTTACCTCCCAGTTATTTTATTTTTCCTTTACTTTTACCCTGTTTACTAAGACATTGTTCCTGCGGACAGTGAGCAGCCAACAAACTCTATTGTATATAGTTTGCACCTATTAAGGTGCCCCTTATTGGTTTTATACGCACAACACCAGACCTCAGAACAAAAACCTGTCTGGCGTGGCACAATTGGGGTCCAACTCAGGATCACCATGCCCTGCAGCCATCCCAGGGCCTACGTTGAGGGTTTGCTTTGGACAGGTCCCTCATGCTGCTGAACTTGCACTTCTACAATATTTTCTACTGTTTTCTATATATATATATATATATATATATATATATATATATATATATATATATATATATATATATATATATATATATATATATATATATATATATATATATATATATATATATATATATATATATATATATGTTTTTCTGATGTTTTTATATTTATCACGTATACCCTGCAACGTTTAAGAAAAGTGCCTCCCATAAAGGGAAGACTTGTTATTGTTTAAAAAGCATTTAAATTTTTGAATGTCTGAAATATATACCATGTCCTTGCTATATTGCAGCCCGTGGACGTGCTGTGTTTCACCAGGGGGGCATGTGGCGCCCCTGAGGGTTCAGTCGCCACAGGGGTACTGCACCTCAGAATGAGGTGTGGTATCTCCTCTCCCAGGTAAGGATGGAGTATTACACAGGACCCCAACCACACACTCAACACTACACCACTCCAGTTCTGAATGGGGCATAAAGCACCATAGTGCTGCCCCGGGCCTGAATGGAGGAGTTGGGGGGAACCAAAGTGAGGGGGAACCACGTAGTGAGTGAGGGTGGAGGAAGTATTTACCTAAGCACTTTACTAAAATTCTATATAACTAGAGGCCATTTTAATAACAAGGTCTTGGGTCGTGGGTCTTTGGGACGGCAAGTCAGCACAAGGCTGCAGCCGGCTGAGGGTCCACAGTCCCCGGTCTCAGGCCTCGAGACGGGGAGCGGGGCAGAGTTATAACTGGCTCTGTCCCCGGTCAGGGTCCAAGCAAAAAGGCCCAGGAGGGGAGCAGAGGAGATAGGCTCCACAGGCGAAAGGATCTCAGGGGGTGCGGACGGAGCGGAGTCGCCACCTGCATACCTTATTCTGGCCTAGCCAGAGGGACCCTGCCGCAAGAGGGGGTAACGGTCCCCGATTATCTGACTTTGCACTTCACGTCTCTGTCGGAAAAGTTCAGAGGCTTATGTGGATCCCAGGGGGATACGGACGGAGCGGAGTCACCACCTGTATGCCCTAATCTGAGTTTATCCAGAGGGACCCGGCCTTACGCCACGTTCTCACCACAAGTCACCAAAAAGGGCACCCAGTCGGTTCGGGAGCTACACGTTACCCACAAGGGACATCGCAGTAACTGTACGGGACTCGGTGGGGAACACAAGACGGGAGAAGTTGAGCAAGAGAGGAACACACTAGAGCGGGGTCCTGACAAGTGCTCCTGAACTAGCTGGAGTGCTGAACCCCACCCTGGCGGCCGCAACTCGCCGTGTGACAGCAGAGAGAAGCTCTGAGCTGACTAAACAACAAAGTGAGTAAAGACTTGGAAGACTTCAACTATCGCCTCAGTTTGTTCTTTCCTCCGCGGCTCTGCACCCGCCAACGCTCTATTCTACACCCTCTCTACACTGCCCTGAGGCCCCGCTCCACCTGTGGGGAGTTGCACCAACTAAGCAGCCTAAACACCGGTCTCAGAGGACTGTCGCAGCGCTGGTGATCCTCGCCAGACACCACGGGTGGCGTCAAACATTCCCCTACCCCATATAATATCCTAACCTAAAAGAAAAACCCCGCATCTTTGCTGACCGCGCCGGGTCAGGGACCGGGCCAGCCGCCGTGATATCCTAACCCCCCCGACCGTCTAGGTGGGCCCATGCTGCCGAGTACCCCACGGCCCGGCGGGCGCGACAGCTTTGGCGTCACGAACAAGATTCCGTGCCCGCTGCAACGACTGAGTGTTGTGCCCGTTGCCACCGGGTACTGTGCGCCTTTAATCAGAACTGTGTATTTAACTGTGGCAAAGATCGCCGCCATTGTGCCGCCGAGTGGGAAGAAGGGCTTAATCGCGGGAAACAGAGGCGTACCTGCTGAAGTGCGCGAAGCCCCTGTCGCGCCCCAACGCCTCGACATCAAACCAGGAAGCGCCAGGTCCTGGAAGGAGCCCCAATGAGCACTCTGACGTAGGACGCAAGCGACGCAAGGTCCTGAAGGAAGACCGTCGCCTGCGGAGCTGCGGCCTACCGAAAGAAAAGAAGGTAGGCCACGGTTCGCTAGTGGGGCGCCAGAATGTCCGAAGACAAGCACAACGCCGAAGTACCAGTTAACGGCCCTGATGATCAACCCGCGCCGAGCAGGCCGGAGCAGCCGCTCCACCAGCAGGGCTTGTAGCCCCCTGTCATACCCATGGCCCTACCGTACATCCCTGGAGCGAAGTGGCTCCCCCAGTACAGTGGCAAACCAGATACCCTGTCTGGATTCAAAAGGAAAATATGCGGTATACTGGACATGTACTCTATGACAGGCAAGCAAAGAGCCGCTGTTGTATTGGGACAATTGACTGGTGCTGCGGAGCGAGAAGTAGAAACCTGGTCGGCCGCAGACCAGGAGTCAGTGTCCGCAATCTTTAAAAAGTTACAGACTGTCTTTGAGAATCGTACTGAGACAGACATCCGGATGAGGTTTTACAACTGCTCTCAGCAACCGGAGGACATTGTTCGGGACTGCCTGGCGTTTACAAGGGGCCCTGTGAGCTCTGAAACAGGTTAGTCCAGCATCAATAATGAAAATAGAATGCTGAAGGAACAGTTTATCCGGGGACTGAGGTCTCAAGAGGAGAGCAGGACTGTGCGTTGGTGGTCCCTGGATCATCCAGATGCCGCCTTTGATAATCTTAAGGACTTGGCTATAAAAGGACTGCAGCCTCTGGAAACAACTGCTATCCAGTGTTACCAGGGTGGGGCCACCCCAGTGCCCGCAGCGTCCACCTTTTCCCCGGTGGCTGCTGAAGCCAAGGTGCAAGCAACGTCCCCTAGTGAGCTGGACAGCCTGCGCTCTAAAGTGCGTCAGTTGAGCAAAACCCTGACCACTGTATTGAGTGCCCTGCAGCTGCGGACGGAGCCCGAGGCAGAAGGAAGGATCCTGCTAGCCGACAGTCCTGAGGATGTCCCCTGGATGAGAAGGAGGAGGAGGACAACGCCACCCCCTGGGAGGACCAGCGACCAACGCCGCCCGCCGAAGGACCCTGACTGCCACCGCTGCCACAAGACAGGTCACGCCGTCCGGAGCTGTCCTTTAAACGAGCAAACCCTGGGGCCGAGGGCCGACACCCAGGAGTAGACCCCTCAGGCCCATCAAACTGGTACCGCAGGTTCGTGGGAGGAAGACCTTTCTTGTCCATCGTGGTGGACGGCATCGCAACACCTGCTCTGCTGGACACAGGATCTCAGGTAACCATCATGCCTGATGTCCTCTACAAGAGGTTCTGGTCCATAAACTAACTTCACCCACCAGATCCAAACGGCCTCCCCCCTTAACCTAGTCGGGGTTAAGGATGTGGCAGTAAAGGAGGGAAGAGTGGAACTGAAGGACCAGGGACTAATTGTAGTAGAGACTAATCCTGATACAGACTTGTATATGGTACTTGGCACAAATATTGTTAGTAACTGTTTGGGAGCAGTGTTGTTCTTGCTCCAACAGATAGCTGACATTGCCAGACCAGGGCAGAGAAGGGCGCTCCAGAAAGAGATCCGAGCCCTTATGTACCAGCAACAGGTAAAGCTAACAGGCTGTGAAATTGGTACCGTACGGGTGACAGACCCGGTACCCATTGTGATTCCCCCGATGAGTGAAATGCTGATTTGATGTAGAGCAGCAATAGGTCTCAAAGGACGGAGCTACCAGGCGGTAGTAGAGCCCCTTAGCTCAGAACATAGACCTACACTCTTAACTGCCAGAGGGGTAGTGGATATATGCAATGGGAGGGTGCCCGTCCGTCTTCTGAACTATGGGGAGGACGAAGTTAGATTACCATGCTATGCCACTGTTGCCAAATTGTACACAATAAATAACCCCTCCATACACACGGCGGAGTCCTTAACCTCAACAGACGAAGTAGAGGATAATGACTAGAGATGAGCGTTGTTCTACTTGAACTGTTCGCCAATCTCAAATTCGAGCTGTTTTGGGCGGTGTTCGAGCCGTTCGGCGAACACGAACTATTTGCGAAAAATTCGGCTGTTCGAGGTTATGTTCGATAACTGTTCGTGCACCAAAATCATAACTGGATTTTTTCTCAGTAATGATGAAAATTAATGTTAATACGCAGTTTGAGTGTACAGCGGGGTGGGGGGAGGGGCAGGGGATGGATCTCTGCAGGAACAATGAAGATCTCCATTTTTTTTTTCTCTTAACCGCATTTGCAGTGGGGAGGTGCAGTCTGTCAGCCTATCAGCAGCGCACACACGGAGCGAACTGCTTTTTTTCACACAAGCAAGGGCATGTGTCATTGGCAGTGTATGTCACATGTCCTTGCCCTATAAGACCAAGCCATTTTCCCCGTCGCCACCATTTTCTCACTGCTGCAGCTGCGTGTTAGACGGCACCGCTGTTGCTGTGTGCGCTATACCTTGTTAATTTCAAGTCAATTTTCGCACAAATCTACAGATAGCTTGGGAGTAGGGAATAGTTGTGATTGCAGTCCTTTTAAGGACTAGGTTACAGCATTTCCTACGACTTTTATCAGGGAGGTCTGTGCTCTTAAATAGATAGATTGTGGGAGTAAAGACTAATTGTAATTGCAGTCCTTTTCAGGACTAGGTTACATCAGTTCCTATCAGTTTTTGCCAGGCAGGTCTGTGCCAGTGCTGTGCAAGTTTTTTTCACAGCATTTGGCTGAATCTAGCAAAGCTAATCCTTTTTGGCCTATTGCAGAGTGTGTTAGTCAGTGGAGTAGCCTATCTGTGTTGCAAGATATACCACCTGTGTATAGAATACCAATTTTTTTACTGCACCTAGTGAAGTAAAATCTTTTGGGCATAGCATCATTCTATTAGTCCATCTATACTGACCTCCATCAGGTTGCAAATTAAAACTAATTTTTATCTGCATCTACAGTACCTCTGAAAAAATATTTGGGCTTCTAGCAGTGTGTGGGACTTGGTCTATTAGTCCATCTATACTGACCTCCATCAGGTTGCAAATTAAAACTAATTTTTATCTGCATCTACAGTACCTCTGAAAAAATATTTGGGCTTCTAGCAGTGTGTGGGACTTGTTCTATTAGTCCATCTATACAGACCTCCATCAGGTTGCAAACTGAATATATATTTTTTTTCTGCATCTACCTCTGAAAAAATATTGGGCTTCTAGCTGTGTGTGGGACTTGTTCTATTAATCCATCTATACAGACCTCCATCAGGTTGCAAACTGAATATATATTTTTTTTCTGCATCTAGCTCTGAAAAAATAGTTGGCCTTCTAGCAGTGTGTGGGACTTTCTCTATTAGTCCATCTATACTGACCTCCATCAGGTTGCAAATTAAAAATAATTTTTGTCTGCATCTAGCTCTGAAAAAATATTGGGCTTCTAGCAGTGTGTGGGACTTGTTCTATTAGTCCATCTATACTGACCTCCATCAGGTTGCAAACTGAATATAATTTTTTTCTCCATCTAACCCAGCCAATAGTTTTGGCCTAATACCACAGTTTGGCCACTCAGCTCTGCTCGGTTCCCATCCATTGTTTTTTTGTGCAAACAACTCCAGAGTTGTGAATTAGTTAACCACCAAAATGAGTGGAAAAAGGCCTGCTGCTGGTGGAAAGGGGAATAGGCGTGTTGGGAAGGGGAAAAAAGGTTGTGTCCGTGGGGTAGGTGTTAAAGCAACAGTAACATCTGCAGAAGAAAGACCATCTTCCAGCCAAACTAAAATGTCTACTTCTTTTAGCGGACAATGTGATAAGATCCCTTTCTTACGGCCACGCCAATCGCTACAAATTGCAGATGAGGCACAAAAACAGCAGGTGCTTCAACGGATATCAAGTGCTCCTTTAAGTGGGCTCTCCTCCACATCAACTTCAACATCACAAATACTCCAGTCCTCAAAGGTGTCACCCAAATCGCACTTGCTTCCTCACAGCTCCCAAATCTCCAGCTACCCGTCTGAGTAGGAGGTAGAACAGATGGTTGAGTCTGCAGAGCTGTTTACTCATACTATAGCCTGGGAATCAGAGGTCGACTCCAGCGCTTCTGTGAATCCAGACGAGGAAATGATCTGCACTGATGCCCAGAATCTTTATGAGTCGGATCCAGGACCAGACGCAGAAGGTTCTGACCATAATGTAGACCCTCATTCCCAAACTGTAACTCCTGTTGGTGGAGACAATGAGGAAGATGATGATAAGACTCAAATACCTGATTGGAGCGACAACTTTAGTTTTTTGTCAGGGCAGGAACAGGTTGGCTCTGAGGACGACGGGTGTGATAACGCACAGGGTGATGATGATGAGGTTGGAGATCCCACTTACTGTCAACCCACAGTCAGCCAAGAGATGAGGTCAGCAGAGGAGGTGGAGGAAGATGCTAGTGACGACGAGGTCAGGTTGCGCCTTCCTGGACAGAGACGTAGTACTGGAAGCACGTCAACAACTGCATCCTCAAACACAACTCTGCCTCTCACCACAAGTCGTGGTGGCTCTTCAGGTCGCATGGGTGCTAAGCCTTGCATAGCCTGGGCATTTTTTCAGATCGATAAAGATGACCCAACTCGTGTTATCTGTAACATTTGTCAGCAAAAGCTAAGTAGAGGCCAAAAAATACATAGTTTGAGTACTTCATGCATGAACCGGCACATGGACATGAAGCATAAGTTGCAGTGGGAAGCTCAGTGTGCTACAATGCGGCCTAGCCGGCCGGGCCAATCACCGTCTGCCATATCTTGTGCATCCGCGGCCTCTTCATCCTCTGTGACTGGGGGGACAGCAGTCACACCTGTTTTGGGGCGCAGACCTGCCACCTCTTTACCCGCAACAGCCAGCGTGATTGGCAGGTCATCATTTTCTTTGGAGGTGGTAACACCAGCTGGTGTTGAGCGCTGTCCGACATCGATAGCACCACCTTTGGATCAAGGCAACCTAACATGTCCGCCTGCATCTTCCTCACAGACCGGCAGTTTGCCGGGGACACCCTTATCAACCCCGTCTAAACACAATAGCCAGCCCTCGGTCCCTCAGATGTGGACAAGTAAAAGACCATTTCCTCCTAGCCATGAGAAAGCTAAGAGGTTGAATTTCACCATCTGCAAGCTCTTGGCTACAGAAATGCTGCCTTTCCGCCTGGTGGACACAGAGGATTTTCGAGACCTTATGTCCGTCGCAGTGCCCAGTCGGCACTACTTCTCAAAGAAAGGTGTGCCTGCGCTCCACCAGCATGTCGCACACAACATCACCGCTTCTTTGAGAAACTATGTGTGTGACAGGGTGCATTTCACCACAGACACTTGGACGAGTAGGCATGGACAGGGGCGTTACATGTCGCTGACTGGGCACTGGGTAACTATGGTGACAGCAGGACAAGGGGCTGCTGTCCAAGTCTTGCCGTCCCCACGAGTTGTGCGTCAATCCTCTTTATGTCAAAGTTCCTCCACTGCTTCTGCCTCCTCAACCTCCTCTCGGTCTTCCACCTGCACCCAAAGCCTGTCTGGTCATGCCACAAGCTTTCTAACTGCGCAGAAGGGATCCTGCACACCTCCTTACTATGCTGGCAGTAGCGCTCAATGTCATCAGGCGGTTTTTACATTGAAATGTCTGGGAAATGTGAGTCACACAGCTGAGGAGTTGTGGTCAGCTCTGGAGAACCAATTTCATGAATGGTTGTCTCCACTGGACCTGAAACCAGGGAAGGCCGTGTGCGACAATGCTGCAAACCTGGGTGCGGCCCTTCGCCGGGGCAATGTCACACACGTGCCTTGTATGGCTCACGTGTTGAACCTGGTTGTCCAGCAATTTTTAGCCCACTATCCCAGACTAGATGGCCTTCTGCAGAGGGCACGGTCGCTGTGTGCTCACTTCCGCCATTCGCATCCCGCAGCTCAGCGACTTACATCTCTACAGAAGTCGTTGGGCCTGCCACTTCACCGGCTAAAATGCGATGTGCCTACCCAGTGGAATTCAACTCTGCACATGTTGCAGCGACTGTGGCAGCACCGACAAGCCCTGGTGCAATACGTTCTGACGTATAGCCTGGGCCAACGAGATTCAGAGGTGGGGCAAATCACGCTGGAGGAGTGGTCTCAGATCAGGGACCTATGCACCCTTCTGCACAGTTTTGAATGGCGACGAAGATGTTTAGTGCTGACGATGCCATTATCAGCATGACTATTCCGGTGATTTACATGCTGGAGCACATGTTAAACAGAATTCGGAGTCAGGTGGTGGCACAAGAGGAGGTGGAGGAAGTAGAGGAGGAGGAGTTGTATGCGGAAGGGCTAACATCTGCAAGGTCCAGACGGTCGGCAGCACCAAGGCGGCAGGCATGTGAGGGTGGGGGAGATGGTTTTACCAGGGCGCATGGTAGCAGCCAAACTAGTGAGGAAGGTGCAGGAGCCCAGGAAGAAGTGGAGGACGAACTGATGGAAGACTCATCAGATGAGGGAGACCTTGATCACATTTCTGTTGTGCGAGGTTGGGGGGAGAGGACAGAGGAAGGAAGCATGATTGTTACCTCGCCACCAACACAACAGGGACTTGGTGCTCCTGGATGCGCAACACACATGAGTGCCTTCTTGCTGCACTACCTGCAACATGACCCTCGAATTGTGAGAATTAGAAATAATCCTGACTACTGGGTTGCCACACTGTTAGATCCCCGGTACAAAAGTAAATTTGCAGAAATTATTCCTGCCATAGAAAGGGATGCACGCATGCAGGAGTATCAGCAGAGACTGTTGCAGAATCTTACATGTGCTTTTCCACAAAACACCAGTGGTGCACGTAGTGAATCTCACAGTTCCAACTTGCCAACCGTGGGACCGTCAAGTGTTCAGCACTCAAACCGTAACAGAACCACAGTATCTGCTGGTAACATCAATTTTGCGGAATCATTTCACCACTTTTTTAGCCCATCCTTTGCAAGGCCACAGGAGACAAGAAGTCTGACACATAGTCAACGCCTAGAGACGATGGTACAGGAGTATCTCCAAGTAAACATTGAAGCCATGACTGTGTCACTGGACCCTTGCTCTTTTTGGGCTTCCAATCTGGATAAATGGCCGGAGCTAGCCACTTACGCCTTGGAGATCTTGTCATGCCCCGCAGCCAGCGTTCTGTCTGAACGTGTGTTCAGCGCTGCTGGTGGTGTGCTGACAGATAAGCGCACGCGGCTCTCCACTGATAATGTAGACAGACTCGCGTTCATAAAGATGAACAAATCATGGATCCGAAACGACTTTTCTACCCCTGTGTCATCCTGGGGAGAGTAAAAGCTTGATGATTGGTTAAAATCACCCTACCAACCGTTTTAAGCTTTCAAATTACTAATCATGTTTATCTGTATCTTGGCTGGAAAATAATTTGGGCTTTGTAGCAGTGTGCAGCACTGATTCTATTAGGCCATCTATACTAAAGCTTCACCAGATTTAAAATTAATAATAATTTTTAGCTGCATCTAGCCCGGAAAATAATTTTGGGGCTCCGTGATGCGCAAGGCACTTAAGTGCCTTCTTGCTGCACTACCTGCAGCATGACCCTCATATTGTCAGAATTCGAAGTAATCATGACTACTGGGTTGCCACACTCTTAGATCCCCCAAACTTTTCGATCAACCTTTTCATTTTAATAAAGACCAAAAAAATGGTCATTTTTGAAATTATAAGCATTAGCAGGTTGTTAGAAACTGAAATCAAACAGTTTTCAACTCAAAACTTTATTCTAGGTGATGTTACATTTTCACATAGGACCCCTTGTTCGAAAGGAGCTTCTGAACTCTCTCGTCCATTGAATTTGTCAGGTTTTGGATGGTTTCTGCTTCAATTGTTTTGCATGAGGACAGAATACCCTCCCAGAGCTGTTGCTTAGATGTGAACTGCCTCCCGCCATCATAGACACTCCTTTTAATGATGCTCCAAAGGTTCTGAATGGGGTAGAGGTCAGGGGAGCATGGGGGTCACACCATAAGTTTGTCCCCTTTTATGCCCATATCAGCCAGAGATGCAGATGTTTTATGTGCAGCATGAGATGGTGCATTATCATGCAGAAAAATGATCTTGCTGTGAAATACACGGTTGTTCTTCTTGAACCATGGCAGGAAGTGCTGTTTGAGAAAATCCACATACATTATGGAGTTCATCTTTAGCGCCTTCAGGGATCCTAAAGGGGCCGACAATCTCTCTCCCCATGATTCCAGCTCAAAACATTACTCCACCTCCTCCTTGTTGGCGCTGTAGCCGTGTTTGCGTGGGGTGTCCATCAACCAGCCATCCTCCACTCCATCCATCTGGACCATCGAGCGCTGCACGGCACTCATCCGTGAACAAAACAGTTTTGAAATCAGTCTTCATGTAATGTTTGGCCCACTGGAGCCGTTTCTGCTTGTGTGAAGTGGATAGAGGAGGTCGACAGGATGGCGTATGCACAGCTGCAAACCTCTGAAGGACCCTGCATCTTGTTGTTCGGGGGACGTTGGAGGCACCAGCAGCTTCAAAAACTTGTCTGCTGCTATGACAAGGCTTTTTTGCCGCTGCTCTTTCAACCTGACGTAATTGCCTGTAGGAAAGAGTCCTCAATTTGCCCTTATCAGCACGCACACGTGTGTACTGTGAATCAGCTACATACTTCTTGATTGCCAAGACACTTCATCCTGATCATCGCACAATGTTGATTGTAGTCATGCCTTGACCTAAACACTCCACAATTTGTTGCTTCTCAGCAGCCGACACATCCTTTTTCTTTCCCATTTTGGCAGAAAATGTAGGCTGCTTAATAATGTGAGAGAGCCTTCTTAAGTAGTCTTGCCTTTCATTGGACACACCTGCCAAACTAATTAGCACAGGTGTCTGCAATTGCTTACAGTGATATAAAGAGCCCTGACACACATCACCATCAATGAGTTTAACTGACAAACAAACAAATTCTTCCCTTATCACTCCTAAACACTTTTTGCATAATAATTTGGAACACAGTGTACATGTGCTTTTCCACAAAACACCAGTGGTGCACGTAGTGAATCTTACAGTTCTAACTTGCCAACCGTGGTCTGTATGGAGTTGTTCAATAAAGGGCCCAAAATTAAGATAACATAGATGGGAGAGGTCTCTATGAATAGGAATTCCTAAGTATTTGATACCCTGTGAGGGCCAGGCAAAGGGAAAGTTGGACTGGATGGAATCCTATATGGATTTGGGGAGGGAGAGATCGAGGGCCTCAGACTTCGCTGCATTGATTTTAAAATTTGACCATGTAACAAAGTGATCTATTTCAGCCATAACAGCATGGATGGATATATGTGATTGAGTGATATATACTAGGACATCATCAGCAAATAGAGAGCACTTGTACTCGGTGCCTCCCACCTCAATCCACCTAATATTGGGGTTATGGCGAATTGATGAGAGCAGGTGCTCCGTCACTAGGATGTATAAGAGAGGGGACAGAGGACATCCCTGCCTTGTCCCATTGGTGATTGTGAAAGGTGATGAAAATGTTCTGATGCACCCCCTGGGCCTTGGGACACCCGGAGCCGGACCCTTTTTGGTGGATGCTGGTGGTTGTAGTCTTCGTGGCGGCGACCCGGTTCCGTGGCTCAGGGTGGTCAAACCAGTGGCGGAACTATTTATGTGGTTTTGATGTTTAAATGTCCGACTACGCCACCCGTGGATTGCGGTCAGAGTGAACCGCCGCTGCAGGGCAGACCGCTGAGGCTGGTGTTGTGTGTGCAGCAGAGCGTAGCATAACTCCCCACGGGAGGAGTATAGCCTCAGGGCAGTGTATGCGGAGGATAGGGGTGATGGTGCAGGGCAGCAGCAGTAACGACACGGAGTCAGTGATGCAGTCCAGGGCCTTTACTCACAGTTCTTATTATCCAGACCACGTCTGCAGGTAACGGCTGCCCACGTCGTACTGTGCTCACCAGGTGAGGGGCTCAGACAACTCCCAGATAACTTTGGAGCGCTTCACAGGACCCCCTTTGTGTGTCCTTTGTCTGGCCTTTCTTACCAACCCTTCTGTCCGGCTGCCTCGGGCCTCCTCTTGGTAAACTTGGCGCCAGTTTCCCTGACCCTATGTGGTGCCTTCCTAGCGGGTGTAGCGAGGGGCTGCGCCACATAAAATGTCACAGCCTCCGGTTTCTAGCTGAGGGTCGTTTCCTGCCTCCACTAGTTTCGGGGACCGGTCTCCCCCTTTGGCCTGACCCCTCCGCGCAGGTGGATTCGGGCGTGCGGTGGCGACTCGCCCGTCCGCACCCCTGGGATCCCTTCATTCCTCGTTCCTGGAGCCTTCTCCACTCCTCTTCCTTCCTTCTCCCTCTTCCAGGCCTGGGTCTCTGTTACTAGGCCCGCCTCCGGAGCAGAGCTCATGCAGAGCCCCTGCTCCCTGCCACTTCTGCTCAGACTTCTCTGCACTGAACTAAGATGGTGCCCACCTTTTATACTCCCTTCTCAATGCACCCAGGAACTGCTTCCTCCCTGCTCCTGCACTACAGGGTTACCCTTCCTCAGTGTTCCCTCCCCCCACTCCAGCCAGGGACAGGGACGGTCGTGCCCATCTCAGGGGCATATTGGTCGCCCTGCCCCACGGCAATGTGGTGTAATGCATGCAGGTGTCGGGTCCTGATCCACACTCCATCCTTACCTGAGAGTGAGATATCACACCTCTGGGTGAGGTGCAATACCTCTGTAGCAACCGAGCCCTCAGGGTGCTACAGTTCCATTTATCTTCAGCCTAGGTGACGTATTGCGATACAGGGCCGTGATTTTGGCTATAAAAGGGTCCCCTAGACCCCTACCCCAAGCTTTTTAAGAGAATCATATATGGCGTGCCAGGAGACTCTATGGAATGCTTTCTCAGCATCCAACGAGAGTATCTAATTACAAATTTTTAACTGCATCTAGCCCAGGAAATACTTTGTGCCTAGTAGCAGTGTCTGCTAGTCAGCGGATTATCCCGGTTGTTAAGCAAGCTACACCACCTGTAGTTTGGACACTTCATTTTTTCAAAGGAAATGCTTCGGGACCACGGGATACTCAGTGAAGAGCATCAGGAGGCACCCCAAGGCATAGGGGCTGGGACTGGCAGTAGGATGCCTTGCGGTGGACAGCCGAGCTCGATCCTTATAAAAGCTTTTTAACTGCAGCAGCTTTAGTGGACGCTACTGGAGCTGGAATTACGCGGCTGCTGGCATGAGACTTGCCCTCCAATAGATCCTTGTAAATGGATTTAAAGTGTAGTCATTCAAATTAGAGAGACAATTTAAATTAAAAAGCTTAGAGCTGCCTCCACCACAGGGGGGCTCGCTCGACCCACCAGCGGACAGGCACCAGTATTGGGAGAGGGGGGCTGGCCGTCAGGGTTCACCGCGGCTCTGGCACAAACCCGGCGACGCGGAGGTGGCACGGGCAGGAGCGGACTGAACGTGTCGGCTTCTCACTTTTTGGATTTTAGAAGGGCATGACATGCCTATATCTGTGTCTCCCCCTCCTTTTACTCCTCCACCTCTTTTCTTTTCGCATGACTATATGTACTTGTCACTTTTCTATGTGTTAGTTGTGTCTTCTGAGCAGTTTGTCAGCTTTTGGACACCTTTTGAAGGTGTTTTCTATGTGTTTCTATGTGTTTTTGTTTGCCTGCCATTGGTTTTAACGGTCTTCGAAGGTGTTCGGCGAACACACGGGTGTTCGACGAACCGAACCGAACTCGAACACTACGGGGGTGGCTCAACACTAATAATGACTCGGCAACCCAGGTGGAGGATTGGTGTCAAGAGCTCCATGTTGGGACAGACACCACACCTGTCCATCAAAAAAAGGGGGTTAACCGGGTGGTTCAGGAATACGAACAGGTATTCAGTAAGCACCCACTTGACTTTGGGAGGATTAAAGGGGTACAACACCATCAGGAGGGCGTTAAACTAGAAGAAGAGGGGATGGGAAGAAAAACGCCGGACACTAACATGAAACCAGAGAACATACTAATGAAAGATATGAAGTGCGACAAAGAAGGTCCAAGACAAGATACTTGGAAGGGAGGTAAGAAAATTTCTAATACAATCCACAGGGAGAAGATTGGAACAAAACAAAATCGTGTGAACTGTGTGCTAGCAAATGCCAGAAGCCTGACAAACGAGATGGATGAACTGGAAGCAGAAATATCTACAGGTAACTATGACATAGTGGGAATAACCGAGACATGGTTAGATGAAAGCTATGACTGGGCAGTTAACTTACAGGGTTAGTCTGTTTAGAAGGGATCGAAGAAATCGGAAAGGGGGTGGAGTATGTCTATATGTAAAGACGTGTCTAAAGCCTACAATACGGGAGGATGTATGGGAGGGAAATGAGGAGGGCTAGTCCAGGTTTCTGTCAATTATCAAAGATAATTATTTGTCACAACTTGTGCAGGAACCAACTAGAGGGACGGCCCTTTTAAACTTAATATTGACTAACAGGCCAGACAGAATAACTGAGGTGCAGGTCGGGGGGCACCTGGGAAATAGTGACCACAACATTATACAATTCCACATGTGCTTCAGTAGGGTGCCCAGCAAGGGAGTGACAAAAACACTGAACTTCAGGAGGGCAAAGTTTGATCAGCTAAGAGATGCCCTTCACCTTATAGACTGGGATAGTATCTTCAGTAATAGGAGCATGGATAGAAAATGGGAAATTTTCAAAACAGTCCTACATAGTCACTGTAGAAGGTCATACCTTATGGGAATAAAAGGGCTAGGAATAGGAGTTAGCCAATGTGGCTAAATAAGGAAGTCAAGAGGGCAATGAAAAACAAAAAAAGGGCTTTCTGTAAACTTAAACAAGAAGGCAGCGAGGAAGCGCTAATATCTTATAGGGAAAAAACAAAATCTGTAAGAAACAAATAAAAATAGCAAAAGAGGAGACAGAGAGACTAATTGCCAAGGAAAGTAAAACGAATCCCAAACTGTTCTTTCACTATATAAACAGTAAAAGGATTAAAACTGATGGAGTTGGCCCATTGAAAAATAACCTGGGTAAAATCATAGAGGGCGATGAGGATAAAGCAAACCTACTCAATAGCTTCTTCTCCACTGTTTTCACAAAAGAAAACAATTTATCGGAGGAAATGCAGAGTGATAAAGTAAACCCTCCGCTAAATATCACCCACCTAACCCAGGAGGAAGTTCAGAAACGCCTAAATAATATCACAATAGACAAGTCACCAGGCCCAGATGGCATACACCCCCGGGTACTAAAAGAATTAAGTAATGTGATAGACAGACCGCTGTATCTTATATTCAAGCACTCTTTATGGACAGGGACTGTACCACTAGACTGGCGCCAAGCAAATGTGGTACCAATATTCAAAAAGGGGTCTAAAAGTGACCCTGGGAACTATAGACCAGTCAGCTTAACGTCTGTTGTGGGTAAATTGTTTGAAGGATTTCTTAGAGATGCTATTGTAGAATATCTTAATGATAATAACTGTCTAACTCCATATCAACATGGATTCATGAGGGATCGCTCCTGCCAAACAAACCTGATCGCCTTCTACGAGGAGGTGAGCTCACAGCTGGACCGGGGAGAGTCAGTGGATGTTGTATACCTTGACTTCTCCAAAGCGTTTGATACCGTGCCACACAAAAGGTTGGTATATAAAATGAGAATGCTTGGTCTGGGGGATAAGGTGTGCAAGTGGGTAAATAGCTGGCTGAGTGATAGAAAGCAGAGGGTGGTTATCAATGGAGTAAGCTCAGGGGGTGTCAGGGTTACTAGCGGGGTGCCTCAAGGGTCTGTCTTGGGCCCTATATTATTTAATATATTTATTAATGATCTAGTGGAAGGGTTGCATAGTAAAATAGCAATATTTGCAGATGATACTAAACTTTGTAAAGTAGTTAATACAGATGAGGATAGGGCACAGCTACAGGAGGATTTAGATAAACTGGGGAGTTGGGCCAAAAAATGGCAAATGGGGTTCAATGCCGATAAATGTAAGGTCATGCACATGGGAAAGAAAAACAGCAGTCACCCATACATGTTAAATGGGAAACCGTTGGGGAAATCTGACATGGAGAAGGACCTGGGCGTCTTGGTTAACAGCAAATTAAATTGGAGTGCCCAGTGTCAGGCAGCAGCTGCGAAGGCAAATAGTCATGGCACGCATCAGAAGAGGAATAGGGGCATATGATGAGAGCATTGTTCTTCCTCTGTATAAAGCGCTGGTAAGGCCGCACTTAGAATATTGTGCACAGTTCTGGGCTCCGGTGCTCAGGAAAGACCTATTCGAACTAGAGAGGGTACAAAGGAGGGCGACTAAGGTAATAAAGGGAATGGAGGGACTAGAATACCCAGAAAGGTTGTCAAAATTAGGCCTATTTACGTTGGAAAAGAGAAGGCTTAGAGGAGACCTCATAAACATGTATAAATACATCAGGGGGCAGTACAGAGATCTCTCCCATGACCTGTTTATACCAAGGATGGTGACAAAGACGAGGGGGCACACTATGCGTCTGGAGGAAAGGAGGTTCCTGCACCAGCATAGAAGGGGATTCTTTACGATCAGAGCCGTGAGACTCTGGAACTCTCTGGGAGAGGAAGTGGTGATGTCCAACTCACTTAATGAGTTCAAGAGAGGCGTGGACGCCTTTCTTGAGAACAATAAAATTACATTTTATGCTTAGTGATAGTTAGTTAATTAATCCAGGGATTTAATCTGACTGCCAGATTGGAGTCGGGAAGTGAATTTTTCCTCAATGATGTAAATTGGCCTATACCGCATGTTTGTTTTTTTTTGCCTTCCCCTGGATCAATGCTGCGGAATAGCTGCAGTGCACAAGAAATAGGCTGAACTGGATGGACGCTTGTCTTTTTTCGGCCTTATAAACTATGTAACCATATCCCCACAGGTGACCATCCACCCATCAAAGAACGTTACAGGCCTATACCACCAGCACACTACCAGAAGGCGAAGGAGATGTTGCACGACATGAAGAAGGCAGGGGTAGTAAGTGATAGTTGTAGTCCCTGGGCAGCTCCCCTAGTTCTAGTCAGGAAAAAGGACGGAAGAATGAGAATGTGTGTAGATTACAGACAAGTATGCTGTTTGGACTCTGCAACGCCCCCGGAACGTTCCAGAGATTGATGGAGTGCTGCCTGGGACACCGCAACTTCAAGACTGTACTACTATACCTGGACGACGTGATCGTGTACTCCAAAACATATGAGGACCACTTGAAGCACCTGGCGGAGGTATTTGAGTCGCTGTCCCGGTATGGGATGAAGCTGAAGCCCTCAAAGTGCCACATGCTCAAGCGAAAAGTACAGTACCTGGGACACATCGTTAGTCCAGAGGGAGTAGCACCAGAGAAGGTCACTGCCATCCAGAAATGGCCGGAACCGAAGAGCCTCAAGGAGGTACGTCAGTTCCAGGGACTAGTCGGGTATTACCGGAAGTTTGTGAAGGACTTTACCAAGAAAGCGGCGCCTCTGCAAGACCTCCTGGTAGGACAGTCCCCCAGAGGCAGAAATCCCCCGTTCCAGTGGGGTAAGGAGCAAGCTGAATCCTTTAAGGTGATGGAGATCCTGACCAGCGAAGAGATCCTAGCCTACCCTGACTACAGCCAACTGTTCCTGCTGTACACTGATGCCAGCAACGAGGGATTGGGAGCTGTATTGAGTCAGAAGCAGAATGGCCGAGAGAAGGTGATCGCCTATGCAAGCAGGAAGCTCCGCCCGACCGAGAGGAACCCAGAGAACTATAGCAGCTTTAAGTTGGAGTTCCTGGCCCTGGTTTGGGCCATCACTGAACGGTTCAAGTACTACCTAGCCTCCAGTAAGTTCACTGCCTTCACTGATATTAACCCCTTGACTCATGTAGAAACGGCCAAGTTAGGCGCCATGGAGCAACAATGGATGGCTCGGCTGCCAAACTACTAGTTCACCATTAAGTATCGGGCAGGCCGCAAGTACGCCAACGCCGATGCCATGTCCAGGATGCCTCATCAGTCGGACACGGAAGAAGTGGATGACCTGGAGGAGATTGAACTACCTGCCTTTCATCGGAATGGAATGGTCCACGAGCAACGAGCCTCCAGGAGGCATCGCGGTAAGATGTTAAACCCCCTGCCTCACCACAGCTGGAAGGAGACACAGGACAGCGACCCAGTTGTCAGCCGTATCAAAGAGCTGATAACCCAAGAAGGTTCCTCCCTGGAGAAGGACGCGTCTCTGCAAGCCAAGCAGCTGTGGAATGAGAAGAGTCGGCTGTTCATCTATAGAGAGAAGCAGTGCCGGAGGTACGTCAACCCCAAAACCCATGAGCTGGTATGGCAGATAGTGGTGCCCAAGACAGACATCCAGATGGTGTTGGAAGCCTACCACGATCAGGCGGGACACTTTGGCTGGAAGAAGCTAGAAACCCTGCTGAAGTGTCGGTTTTATTGGGTAGGAATGCGTAGTTCCATTGAGAAGTGGTGCTGGAATTGTGGACCCTGTAGCCTCAGAAGAAAAGACTACAGCAGCCAGAAGGCATCCCTGCAACCCATCAAGACCACTCGTCCCTTGGAGATCGTGGCCCTGGATCATGTCAAGCTGTCACCCAGCAGGTAAGGATATTCCTATGCCCTGACCATGGTGGATCACTACTCCCGGTTGCTGGTGGTCGCCCCGTCAAGGATCTGACAGCAGAGACAGCAGCGAGGACATTTCAGGCGTACTTCTGCAGGCCCAATGGATACCAGGAGCAGGTGCTGATGGATCAAGGCCCAGCATTTGAAGCCGAACTGTTCAAGGAGTTCTGCCATCTGTACGGGTGTAACAAGATCCGGACTACACCGTACCACCCCCAAACCAACGGTCTCTGTGAAAAGATAAATAACATCGTCATCGACCTGCTGAAGACCTTACCACTAGAGGAGAGAAATCAGTGGCCAGACCTACTACCTGACCTGGTAGATCTGTACAACCTCATACCTGTGAGTTCTACCAATTGTACTCCGGCATATCTCATGCGAGCAAGACCCGGGAAGTTGCCCATGGACCTGGAGCTTGGTGTAGTAGAACCAGAAGCAGATATGTCCACTGAGGACTGGGACACAACCAGACAAGAGCAGTACAGAAGAGTACAGGCCTGTGTCGAAGACAGTCTCACTCGGGTAAGGGACCAGCAGGAAGCCCACTGCAATAAAAGTGCGCCCGCAGAACCCTTCACACCAGGAGAAGTGGTGTTAGAGGAAAAGGAGAAGCCACAAACTTGATGACCAGTGGGAGAGAGAACCCTACACTGTGTTAAATTCAGGATTTGATAGCAAGAAGACCTGTTAGATTAGCAAAGACGGAGGAATAACTACTGCAACGGTATCTAGAGACTATCTGAAGTTGTCCAGACCTGCTGAAGCCCCAAGAAGAAGTGCCTCTCACCGTACCGGAGGAGCCTAAAGAAGCAGTACTCCATATTGACTTAGGAGATTTCCCGGCAGATTGGCCTCAACTAGGAGGAGCAGTAAGAATACCTGTGATCCACTTCTTTCAACAGCCAGAAGACCCTCCACAGCAAGTAGAACCTGTAAGTGCTTCAGAAGAGCCTGCTCAAGAAGAATCCCCGGAAGAAGGATCCCCGGTTGGAGCAGAGCAAGAAGGCCCAGCCAATATACTTGCCAGTCCCGTAGAGAGGCTAAGGCAACCCTGCAGTCCCCCAACACTTTGCACTACCCCCCATTCTGTCCGTTCTAACACTAGTGCCTCACGCATCCCAGTACCACGTAGGTCGACACGTAGCACACGAGGTCAGACCCCTGTCAGATACAGAGAATAGAGAAGGAAACTCTGACAGTGTAGATAGTTACCCCTGGGGTATTGTCTTGTGTATTTTCATGTATGTGTATCTTGATATGTGCTTTGCCTTACTAATAGACAATTTAAGTGATATGGACACTTCCCTTTGTGGCTGAGGACTGTGTGCAGCCCAAAAACTGTTTGCTGTAAATAATTGCGCTCCCTGGAGTGCCCCTTTAGGTGACCTCAGAACAAAAACCTGTCTGGCGTGGCAGAAGTGGAGGTCCAACTCAGGATCGCCATGCCCTGCAGCCACACCAGGGCCTACGTTGAGGGTTCGCTTTGGACAGGTCCCTCAGGCTACCTTGTACTTTACCCGTGAAATGGACACCCTGTCAGGGGACCTCACTGGAACAGACTTAAATTCTGAGGTTGCTTATTGTATGTATGTATTTATTATAATGTTTTATTATGCAACGTTCAAGCAAAGTGCCTCCCATAGAGGGAAGAGTTATTGTTGTTACCTGTTATAAAAATTACTTCAGTCCGGGAATACTGAGCTTTGCTAGGGGGGAAATGTGGCGCCCTGCTGCGCGTTGGTGCCACAGATCCCAGAGGGGTGCATGGATGGACTTCTCCACAAGAAGCCCTCATAGCATTCACACACCTCCATCCTACCACCTCAGACCACCAGAGGGAGCCCGGATAGGGATATATATACTGGAGGGTGGAGTTAGGCAGGCAGTCGAGAGAACAGTTTCCTCAGGGGACAGAGTTAGTTCCAGTTCCTGCAGAAGATGAGCCTGAGAGAGGTCAGTCTGCAGTGGAGCTCAGCCAGTTCCTCTAGAGAGAGTTCAGACTCAGGGAGCTCAGATTAGTGAGCCAGGAGCATGCCGACGCTCAGAGTAGCGAGGCCTACTCCCGTGTGAAGCCTAGTGAGGGCCCCGAGCGTGGCCGAAGGCAAGTGGAGTAAGCAAGCAACATAGAGGGGCAGAGGAGCTTAACTAGCTCACCCCAAAACCATTTACCGGACACCGGGTCCGTGCCTACAGGGGGCCTATATCCCCAGCAGGAATAACTGGAACCCCTGGAGAACTATACATCCCAGGTTCACCAGAAGCTGACTGTTATACCAGGGCCAGGAGTCACTGAGGCCCAAGAGACCAGGGAGTGTGATCTCCAAATAGAAGGCCCTACCACCACCAGGTCAGCAGGTGCAAGACTGAGACCAAGACCGGCCTCAGAGGACTGTCGCAGCGCTGGTGATCTTCACCAGACACCACAGGTGGCCTCACGAACATCCCTATCCCATACAACTTCCCCCATTTTTAAGAGTGACCCCAGGGTACGGGCCCGGGAGCCGACCACCGCGACATACCCCAGAACTAGGCAAAAAGGCCCGGGTGCCGAGTCGTCCCCATTACCCTGGGCGCGTCATTTGCGTCTTTGTTTCAGCCGTTAATGAAGGAGCTGTGGGTGCTGCTGCCACTGGGGTGGCCCCACCCTTGTAACACTGGATAGCAGTCCCTGATGTTTCTAGGTTCTGTAGATCCTTAATAGCCATGTCCTTGAGGGTGTCAAAGGTGGCGTCTGGATGATCTAAAGCCCACCACCGTACAGTTCTGCTCTCCTCCTGAGACCTCAACCCCCGGATGAATTGTTCAGTCAGCATTTTATTCGCCTCTTGTATGCTGGCTGTACTAACCTGTTTCAGGGCCCGCAGGGCTTCCTGTAAGTGCCAGGCGTAGTCCCGGATGCTGTCCTCAGGTTTCTGGACACAATGGTAGAACCTCATCCGTAGATCTGTCTCAGTGCGGTTTTCAAACAGTTTGCAGTCTCTTAAAGATAATGGATACTGATTCCTGGTCTGCGGCTGGGCAGGTCTCAACTTCCCGCTCTGCGGCACCGGTCAATTGTCCCAGCACAACAGCGGCTCTCTGTCATTGAATACATATCCAGTACACCGCATATTCTTCTCTTGAACCCAGACAGGGTGTCTGGTTTGCCATTATACTGGGGAAGCCATTTCGCTCCAGGGATATGCGGCAGGGCCATGGATATCAATGGAGTCACGACCCCTGCTGGTGGTGCAGCTGCTCCGGACTGTGCAGCGCCGGGCGCAAGTTGGGCATCAGGAGCGTTAACCGGTGCTCCGTCGGCTTGCTGGTCGTCGGCCATGGTTGCGCCCCCCTAGTAAACCGTAGCCTACCTTCTTCACTTTTTATCAGGTAGGCTGCAGCTCCGCAGGCGACTGTCTTATTCCAGGACCTTGCGTCGCTCGTGTATGACGTCAGAGCGTCCACTGGACTCCTTCCAGGACCTGACGCTTCCTGGTTCGACCTCAAGGGTGGGGCATATCCTGGGCTTTGCGCGCTTTCACAGTCACACCTCTCGGGTTCCCGTGGTTACGCCCTTCTTCCCGCGCGGCGGCGCGGTAATGGCGGCGATCTTCACCACAGTTAAAACACACAGTTCGATTGGGCACGAAATCCTGTTCGTTGCAACGGGCACGAAATCCTGTTCGTGACACCAGAGATGACGCGCCCCCTGGGCCGTGGGGTACCCGGTGCCGGGCCGGTAGATTCTGGGGGATGTCACAGTGGGGGGTAAGATTGGCGTGCACTCTGTCACAGGTTGAGGTGCAGATGTAATGGGCCAGTAAGCCCAAGTTGAGTTTAGTAGAGTTAATACATTGCACTCTCGTATAGATGCAAAGTGTGGTTTATTAAAACAGCATAAGTAGAAATACTTAAACCAGACCAGTGCTAGAAGGCGACAATACAAAGAATATAGCGAACAGTGAAGACGTTTCGGCCCACTCGGCCTTATTCAATTCAGTCGCTATTTCTACTGGTTAGTATATGTATAGAAATGATAGCTGTGTATTCAGGTAGGTAGGGTTCTTTAGAAGCTAGACTCTTAGTCCAGGTAAGCGTGTAGGGACTGGTAAAACATCCGGTTATAGGCTGTCAGGTAATGCTGGATAGCGGTACTGCCAGCACCTTGCTCTGTGGATCAGCTGTGGGGGATGTCACAGTGGCGGTGACCCGGTCCGTGGCCCAGGGCGGTCAACAAAGAAAGGGGAAATTGGGTTTATATTGGGATTTGGAACAGTTCGTGACGCCACCTGTGGTGCCTGGTAAGTATTACCAGCGCTGCGACAGTCCTCTGAGGCAGATGTTAGGGCAGCTTATGATGAAACTGCTCCCCACAGGTTGAGCGGGCCTCAGGGCAGCGTGGGGAAATGGATGGTGGAACAGGTGAAAGACAGCCAGGACGGTTCAGGGAGAAATGACGGACACTCACACGGGGGTTCGCTTCGGGAATGTCACAAACCGATCGGAGCCACGTGCCCCTGATCCTTCCTCACAACTTCTGTGAGTTCTGGGTTTAGGATAGTGTGAAGCAAGCTTTATAAATTTTATATATTTATTTACTCAAAAGAGCGATGCTAGGTACAAGATATACAGTACAAAGTTTGGACACATTCTCATTTAAAGATTTTTCTGTATTTTCATGACTATGAAAATTGTACATTCACACTGAAGGCATCAAAACTATGAATTAACACATGTGGAATTATATACGTAACAAAAAAGTGTGAAACAACTGAAAATATGTCTTATATTCTAGGTTCTTCAAAGTAGCCACCTTTTGCTTTGATGACTGCTTTGCACACTCTTGGCATTCTCTTGATGAGCTTCAAGAGGTAGTCACCGGAAATGGTCTTGAACAATCTTGAAGGAGTTCCCAGAGATGCTTAGCACTTGTTGGCCCTTTTGCCTTCACTTTGCGATCCAGCTCACCCCAAACCATCTCAATTGGGTTCAGGTCTGGTGACTGTGGAGGCCAGGTCATCTGGTGTAGCACCCCATCACTCTCCTTCTTGGTCAAATATCCCTTACACAGCCTGGAGGTGTGTTTGGGGTCATTGTCCTGTTGAAAAATAAATGATGGTCCAATTAAACGCAAACCGTATGGAATAGCATGCCGCTGGAAGATGCTGTGGTAGCCATGCTGGTTCATCATGCCTTCAATTTTGAATAAATCCCCAACAGTGTCATCAGCAAAGCACCCCCACACCATCACACCTCCTCCTCCATGCTTCACGGTGGAAACCAGGCATGTAGATTCCATCCGTTCACCTTTTCTGCGTTGCACAAAGACACGGTGGTTGGAACCAATGATCTCAAATTTGGACTCATCAGACCAAAGCACAGATTTCCACTGGTCTAATGTCCATTCCTTGTGTTCTTTAGCCCAAACAAGTCTCTTCTGCTTGTTGCCTGTCCTTAGGAGTGGTTTCCTAGCAGCTATTTTACCATGAAGGCTGCACAAAGTCTCCTCTTAACAGTTGTTGTAGAGATGTGTCTGCTGCTAGAACTGTGTGGCATTGACCTGGTCTCTAATCTGAGCTGCTGTTAACCTGCGATTTCTGAGGATGGTGACTCGGATAAACTTATCCTCAGATGCAGAGGTGACTCTTGGTCTTCCTTTCCTGGGGCGGTCCTCATGTGAGCCAGTTTCTTTGTAGTGCTTGATGGTTTTTGCAACTGCTCTTGGGGACACTTTCAAAGGTTTCCCAATTTTTCGCACTGACTGACCTTCATTTCTTAAAGTAATGATGGCCACTCGTTTTTCTTTACTTGGCTGCTTTTTTCTTGCCATAATACAAATTCTAACAGTCTATTCAGTAGGACTATCTGCTGTGTATCCACCTGACTTCTGCACAACACAACTGATGGTCCCAACCCCATTTATAAGGCAAGAAATCCCACTTATTAAACCTGACAGGGCACACCTGTGAACTGAAAACCATTTCCGGTGACTATCTCTTGAAGATCATCATGAGAATGCCAAGAGTGTGCAAAGCAGTCATCAAAGCAAAAGGTGGCTACTTTGAAGAACCTAGAATATAAGACATATTTTCAGTTGCTTCACACTTTTTTTGTTAAGTATTGTGGCAAGACGACTCGCTCGGCTCTCCAGGAGGCAGACTCAGGACACACGTTCTCAGGTTACCTTTCTGCTGGTTTATTGTCTGGCATAAACTCGTGCAGGGTTTCACAGAAAAAATAAACAAGACCCCTCTGGGTTAAACGGAAAAACAAAACAAAGTATAGCTCAGTCCATAGTTGAGCGGGTTCCGCCCGCTCTCGGCAGCATAAACTGCACAGGTAACAAGCTCTGCAGCTTCCACAATACTGTCTGGAGACTTCCCTCTCCAGACCACACTTCACAGGAAAAAAAACAGGACTGAGCTTTTACACATTGCTCAGCCACACCCTGAGGGGAGGTAGGGGGAATGGCATCCCGCCCTCTTTGCCATTCCCATAAAACCGCACACCCTTTAACAGAGTAAATCTACCAGCATATAACATGCTGGCAGAAAAATAAAGTAGGTCTTAGTTCACACAGGAGAGCATCCTGAGTGACACATACCTCCCCTCACATATAAAACCAGTGACACTCACATATCCCCCCACCCCCTCCCCTCTGCCCAAAGCCGGGGGTTTGGGCACCTTCTGACACCAGGCAGGGAATCCTAGAGAGGGCATCTGCATTCCCATGTAACTTCCCGGGCCTATGCTCCACGTGAAAGTTAAAATCTTGAAGCCCTAGGAACCATCTAGTTACCCTGGCATTTTTACCCCTCTTCTCCCTCAACCATCTCAACGGGGCATGGTCTGATACTAATTTAAACTTCCGGCCTAGTAGGTAATATTTCAGTGTATCCACGGCCCATTTTATGGCTGAACACTCTTTCTCTACTATGGCGTAGTTCTTCTCGCAGGAGGACAGCTTTCGGCTTAGATAGAGAATGGGATGTTCTTCCCCATTTATC
Organism: Phyllobates terribilis; assembly: GCF_046119375.1. Taxonomy (NCBI): domain Eukaryota; kingdom Metazoa; phylum Chordata; class Amphibia; order Anura; family Dendrobatidae; genus Phyllobates; species Phyllobates terribilis. The sequence continues at coordinate 400,100,919 of NW_027362765.1, forward strand.
TCTTGGGAGAGTACAGCCCCTAGACCAACCTCTGAAGCGTCCGTCTGGACCGCAAATTCTTTCTTGAAGTCTGGAGCAACCAGGACCGGCTGCTTGCACAGTGTTAGCTTCAACTGTTGAAAGGCTGTCTGTTTCTTCCGTCCATTTCACCATGATTGATTTGGTGCCTTTTAGAAGATCCGTTAGTGGCGCGGCAATCATAGCGAAATTCGGGATAAACCGCCGGTAGTATCCCACCATTCCCAGGAATGCTCTCTCCTGCTTCTTCGAGAGTGGTTGCAGCCAGGTTTTAATTGCCTCCACTTTTTTGATTTGCGGCTTTATTTCGCCTCTCCCGACAACATAGCCCAGGTACTTGGCCTCCTCCTTTCCGATGGCACACTTTCTCGGATTTATGGTAAATCCTGCCTTCCTTAGCGCGTCCAGAACGGCCTGTAGTTTAGGTAGGTGACTAGCCTAGTCTGGGCTAAAGACCACAATGTCGTCGTGGTATGCTACGGCATACTTCTTATGTGGGGCTAGGATCCGATCCATTGCCCTCTGGAAAGTGGCTGGGGCCCCCTGTAGTCAGAATGGCATCCGCGTGTATTGAAAACACCCATCAGGTGTTGAGAACGCCGTCTTCTCCTTAGCCATCTGGGACATGGGGATCTGCCAGTAGCCCTTCGTCAGGTCAAGAGTGGTGATGTACCTCGCCGGTCCAAGCCTCTCGATGAGTTCGTCGACGCGGGGCATCGGGTACGCGTCACACTTGGATACCTCATTCAGTCGGCGGTAGTCATTACAAAACATCCACTCTCCATTGGGTTTCGGCACGAGGACGATTGGGCTCGACCACCCACTCTTTGACTCCTCTATTACTCCGAGGTCTAACATCCTCTTCACCTCAGCCGAGATCACCTCCCGGCGTGCTTCTGGAATCCGATACGGCTTCAGATTCACTCGTACGTGCGGCTCTGTCAGCACATCATGCTCTACCACTTGAGTATGCCCCGGCAACTCTGAGAACAGCTCCCGATTCCGCTGTAGTAATTCTTGACACTGTAGCTTCTGGGCCGGTGATAGTCTCTGCAATAGTGACCTCCTCCACCTTGCCTTCTGGTGCGGCTCCCAGGCAAGGAGTTTCCACAGGTTCACGGTCCCGCCACGGCTTGAGCAAATTTACATGATATATTTGATGCGACTTTCTTCGGCCAGGCTGGTGGACTTTATAATTAACCTCGATGACTTTCTCTACCACCTCATATGGACCTTGCCATTTGGCGAGGAACTTGCTCTCGACGGTAGGGATCAGCACCAAAACACGGTCCCCGGGCTGGAACTGTCTTAGTCTCGCCGACCGGTTATAGACCCTCGCCTGGGCTTCCTGCGCCTGGAGGAGATGTTCCTTCACGATGGGCATCACCTTTGACATTCTCTCCTGTAACTGGGCGACATGTTCGATGCTACTCCGGTGTGGCGTGACTTCAGCCTCCCAAGTTTCCTTGGCGATGTCTAGGAGACCTCTTGGATGCCGCCCATATAGGAGCTCAAATGGAGAGAAGCCAGTGGAGGCTTGAGGGACTTCTCTGACCGAGAAAAGCAGAAATGGGAGCAGGTAGTCCCAGTCTCGCCCATCCTTTTCAACGACCTTCTTGAGCATCACCTTTTTAAGGTCTTGTTGAAGCGTTCTACTAGGCCGTCCGTTTGTGGATGATAACTCAGCTTCGGACCTCGGTTTATCTGAAGGACTCTGCAAAGCTCCTTCATTACCTTGCTCATGAAGGGGGTTCCTTGGTCTGTCAGAATCTCTTTTGGTAGACCTCTTCGAGCAAAAATATGGACCAGCTCTCGGGCTATAATTTTACTGGACATGTTCCTTAGGGGAACCGCTTCCGGATACAGAGTCGCATAGTCCATGACGACCAGGATATATTGGTGGCCCCGAGCTGATTTAACTAAGGGGCCCACGAGGTCCATGGCAATCCTCTCAAAGGGAACCTCTATCACAGGTAGTGGGACTAAGGGGCTACGGAAGTGGGAGGAGGGAGCGGTTATTTGGCAAGTGGGGCAGGACCTACAATAGTTTTGAACTTCTCGATAACACCCTGGCCAATAAAACCTTCTCAATATCCTCTCCTGAGTTTTCTCGACCCCTAGGTGTCCCCCCAGAACATGTGAATGGGCCATATCTAGCACCCGCCGTCTGTATGGCCCCGGCACTAACAGCTGTTCCACTATCTCACCACCCCTCAGTTTGGCCACCTGATATAGCAACTCCCCCTGCACTGCAAAGTGGGGGAATCTGGTGTCGGCCCCCGGCTCTTGGGCAACCCCATTACATACAGTAACCTGGTCGAACGCCCCTTTTAAGGTCAGGTCTCGAACTTGAGCAGTCCCAAAGTTCTCTCTGGACATATCTAACGCAGGGAGGTCGGCCTCCTCGGTCACCGTCTCACCCTCATCACCGACAAGGACGCACAGTGGGAACTCCTCCATCTGAGACTTCGTCCGGGGGTTCTTCTTCAAGGACCTGGCTTTTCCCCATGCTACTTAGTCCAGTTCCCTTCCCCCACAAGTCCCAGAATAAGGAAAAATCACGGCCCAATATGACGGGATGTATCTGGTCCTTTACTACCCCGACTTCATGGGACTGGGCACCACAGTCTGTCCCCACTGTTACTGTGGCCACGGGATAGTACTTGGCGTCACCATGGATGCACCGAACGCCCAGGGTTTTGGAAGGGATCAACTGGTGGGGAAGGGATGCTCTGATCAAGGTCACCAGACTCCCGGAGTCCAACAGCCCAAGCACTTTTACTCCATTAATGGACACTGCACACGCCTGCGGCCCCTCACCGGGTCGACAGTCCACGCTACAGGCTGGATAGGCATAATAGGAGACCTGTCTGCCTAGGCTGCAGTCCATGGGCTCAGGGGATATTTGACACCTGGAGGCTACATGTCCAGGGTTGTGACACCGCCAGCAAACTATATCTTTACCAACTGTTCTAACGCCCCCCAGTGGTGGCTCTAGACCCCTTCCGTGGCCCCCTTTGGGTATCCCAGTAGGGAGAAGTGACTGCATCCGGTTTCCCAAGAGATCTCTCGACTACCTGGTACCTCTCTACCAGGCCGATGAAGTCATCTGCGTTCTGGGGATCACCCTGGGCAACCCAGGTCTGTACTGGCTTGGGAAGGGAATGCATGAATCTGTCAATCACCACCCGCTCAACCATCTGGGCCGCAGTGGAGGACTCCGGTTGTAGCCACTTCTGAACCAGATGCAGGAGGTCAAACATCTGCGAGCGAGGGGGTTTGTCGCTAGCATACGCCCAATGATGAACTCGTTGGGCTCTCACCGCCATATTTACTCCCAGACATGCTAAGATCTGTCTTTAGTTTGGGATACTCCTTAGCATCTTGCAGCGCCAAGTCAAAATACGCCTTCTGGGGTTCACCCGATAAATATGGCACCAGAACCTCTGCCCACTGTGCTGGTGGAAGTCTCTCCCGATCAGCCACCCGCTCAAAAACAGTCAGAAATGCTTCTACATCATCCCCAGGGGTCATCTTCTGCATGGCCCGCCTTACCGCCTTCCTGACGTGAGAATCATCAGTCGGCCCTGGGGGTGGGGCGGCCACTCTGGATGGCGTCTGCCAAAAGCTGTATCTGCTGTTGCACCTCCTGCTGGTGCTGCTGCTGCGACTTTTGCTGCAACTGGATTTGCTGAAGCAACAGTTTGGTTGTCTCCTGGTGCTGCTGCTGTATGCGCTGCTGGGCCTGTAGGTGTTGCTGCTGCATGCTCTGCTGGGCCTGGACCAGGTGCTTAACGAGCTCCTCCATGCTGCTGGACTTCTCTGGCTGGCTGGCGGACTTCACCCAGGACATCCACCGGTCTTTGTGGCAGGTACACGTGTTCCTGGAATCCTGCACGCACTCACACCAACTGTGGCAAGACGACTCTCTCGGCTCTCCAGGAGGCAGACTCAGGACACACGTTCTCAGGTTATCTTTCTGCTGGTTTGTCTGGCATAAACTCGTGCAGGGCTTTGCAGAAAAAATAAACAAGACCCCCTCTGGGTTAAACGGAAAAACAAAACAAAGTATAGCTCAGTCCATAGTTGAGCGGGTACCGCCCACTCTCGGCAGCATAAACTGCACAGGTAACAAGCTCTGCAGCTTCCACAATACTGTCTGGAGACTTCCCTCTCCAGACCACACTTCACAGGAAAAAAAACAGGACTGAGCTTTTACACATTGCTCAGCCACACCTTGAGGGGAGGTAGGGGGAATGGCGTCCCGCCCTCTTTGCCATTGCCATAAAACCGCACACCCTTTAACAGAGTAAATCTACCAGCATATAACATGCTGGCAGAAAAATAAAGTAGGTCTTCGTTCACACAGGAGAGCATCCTGAGTGACACATACCTCCCCTCACATATAAAACCAGTGACACTGTCACAGTATATAATTAAACGTGTTAATTCATAGTTTTGATGCCTTCAGTGTGAATGTACAATTTTCATAGTCATGAAAATACAGAAAAATCTTTAAATGAGAATGTGTCCAAACTTTTGGTCTGTACTGTATATATACAGTAGTCAGACAAATACAGTAAGGAAGCAGTAATACGATACAGTAAAATGAAAAGGAATAAAAGTGAATATACCACACTTTCATCAAAGGTCTCTGGACACGGCAGGAAGGGTGCTGTTATGGGTCCAGGGCGGTGCCTTGTGTCTTTCTGCCAATCTGTAGCAACAGGTGACCCTCAACAGAAGACCCCTCCTCTCTCATAGAGGGACACATTTATACGTAACTTGGGCAGGGCAGAAAATAGGCGATTTTACATGTAATCTCCTCTTCCCTTCTATCAGACATTTCATAATCCATTTCCGAGCAATATTCTCATTGTAAGGTGCGCATGGTAATTGATCTAACACAGGAGCTTCCTCTGACTTCAGAGGAATGGAGGCGGCATAGTAACATAATGGTAATTAAGTCATATCCTGACTGTGGGGATACACCATTTCCCCTGGGGTCCTTTGAAGTCAGACAGACTAGCATTCCTGCAGAGACCTTCATAACTGGGAATATGAATTTCCAGTCCCTGGCCTCACCACAGGTACCTTTACTGGTGTAGATGCAGGTATGGTCCAGGGTACTCGGTACGAAGGGTGTGACGCGCCCCCTGGGCCATATTCTTTAGGGGGAATATCCGGAGCCGGATCAGATGGGAGTTGTAGTCTTCCGAGTGGCTGTGACTCTGTCCGTGCCCAGGGTGTCAAACTCAGTTGTATGTGGCAGTCCTACAGATGTTATTAAGTTATTTATTGTCGACTACGCCACCCGTTGTATTGCGGTCACTATGGCCGCCGCTGCAGCAGGGTCCGCTGAGGCTGATGGTGTAGGTGCAGCTTTTGGTGATATAACCCCCAACGGGTGGGGTATAGCCTCAGGGGGTCAGGTGCAGAGGATGGGGGTTGTGGTGGTGCAGCATAGATGTGAAAGGAAGACAGAGTCGGGTTGTGCAGTTTAGGGTATTTACTCACTGCTGATGTTCCGGTCACTCCAGCTTCAAGTGACCTCCCGAACCGTGCTGCGTCCACCAGGTCCTGGATCCAGCCAACCCCCAAGCGAGTCCGGAGCGTGACCCTGAGCTCTCCTTCTGTCCTTTCTCTGGCCGTCCCCACTATTGATCCACCCAGGTCCAGCTCCCTCGGGCCTTCTGTTGGGAGACCCTTGGCCTTGGGTTCCCTGACCCTCCACGTGGTATGCCTTCGTGGTGGATGTGGTGGGTGGCCGTGGCAGACGCTGCCCACGGCCTCCGGTCTCTGGCTGGGGTGTGTTTTTGCCCCCCACCAGCTTGGGTTCCGGTACCCTGATGCCGACTCTTCACCCGTAGCTTGAATTTGGGTTCTCAGAGTCCTCTCTTTGTCCCCTCTCTGGGTCTTTCTTTCTTTCTCCTCTCTCTCTCTCTCTAGGGCTTCTCTGCTCCTCTTCCTCTGGCTCCTCACAGACTGACTGACTGTGGCTGACTGACCCTGATCTCTGATGGTGCCCACCTTATATACACCCTCTATGTGTGAGCTCAGGTGACCAGCACCCAATGAGCTCCTATCTTTACCCAGGCTGCTCCCCCTATCTGCCCCTACACTACTTGGGATGTACCACCCCCCTCCCACTCCAGCCAGGAACAGACTCGGTCGTACCTGCACATTTCTAAGTGGGAGTACCGTCTGCCTGTTCCTCGGAAATGGGATGTGTGTAGTGCATGCAGCCTACCGAGCTCAGTTCCACACTCCATCCTTACCCGGGAGTGGAATATCACACCTCTGGGTTGAGGTGCAATACCCCTGTAGCAGCCGAATCCTCAGGGTGCTACATTCCCCCCTGGTAAATCACAGCACGTCCTCGGGCTGTAAGACATAACATCCACAAACATACATTTTTTTTTTTTTTTTTCATAAACATAAACATAATAAAACATCATATAAAACTTTTCATATAATCATTCTCGTCGCCTCAGGCTCCTCCTCCGGTCACTGTGCAACGTGTGACCGGGTAAAGTGCGACAGTCTCTCTAGAAAACTGATTTTCCTATAAAACCGGTAGGGGGCGCTTTAGGACGCGCAACTATATACAGGGATTATGGCCGCTCTCAGTCCTCGGCCAGGTATTGGGGAGGAATGACCGCTCTCAGTCCTCGGTCAGTGGGATTTAGGGGTTAAACGGGTAACAGTTCACACTTGCTGGTCCCAACGGGGACTATTTTTAGCAACAGTTACAGTTTCAGTTTCAGTTTATGGTGCCCCGACGGGCAACTATATACAGCTCCTGCTTCGCTGTACTTAGCGACGGCGTCCTCCTGCTCTTTCTTTATTGTTACCTTTGGCTCTAGTTTCAGACCCGTCCGGGTCCTCTTGTTCTTCCTCCTCACACCGCAGCTCTTCCTCCGTCAGACGATGCACATGGAGGGCGTAGGGTCCTTTGGCACACTTGTGCCGGGTAAAGGTGACCTCGTCCCCGATATAAAGGTCACGACCTCTGTGCCCCTCCGGCAGATGGGACTCCACATCTCTGCGCGTGACAAAGACGTCGCCGGGGGTGTTGTGGTCTCTGATGAAGCCCCACCCATGCTGCATGTTGAACTTAATTACAGTCCCGGTGGTGCGGGGACTGTGCGCTGCACGGGGGTCCCTCCTGGCTCGGCTCTTCTGCTCGGCGCTCCTTATTTGGGCCTGTGATGAACCTGTAGCCGCCATCTTGGTAATGATAAATCATATCCAGGGATGGCCACACTTCAGCAGCCCCCACCCTTGGGACCTTCTGTTAAAACGTCAACTAGATAGTTTCCCCCCATCCAGGCTCCTGTAAGATAAGAAGCCTACTTAACACTTGAATGCTAGGAGCTTCAAAGACTTCGAGAGGAAACACAGCCAGCAGGGGGGGGTGCTTCGTCTATCTGTACCTGACCATTTGTCCCATAGGACTAGTTTCTTTGTCTGTCACAAGCATGGAGGCATAAGATATAGAAACATGAAAAGTACACGCATGTTGCGTGGGATGGGCCAATAAAAAAATATCACGGCGTCCCGGAGCCATTGCGCACACAAGCCTCCGCGGTAGACGTTTGTACGTGCTCTGGAAGCCAAGATATAGCGCTGAGCCATTCCTGAGGACCGTATGGTATCATAATTGATATCAAAAGGTCGGTTACGGCGGCCCGAATCCGTGGGAACCCCTGTGGGTATCCTGAGACCATCCCAGAAGAAGTTATTGGGTTCCTTAGAATTTGGGCTTCTGATCGAAGTTAGACCTGAGGGTGGAGACTGAGCCAGCTGACCTCACCAGCAGTGGGCGGGACGGGGCAGGTAAGATAGCAGGACAGACAAGAGACAAGTCAGTCTTGACCCAAGAGTGGTGTGCTGAACATCCGAGCACCAGCTGAGGCCACCAAGGGGAGGAGCAGTTTGACCATGCGGTGGTAGGCCTCAGCCTGTAACAAAGAACCGTGCCTGCGACCGCAGAATCCTCTCCCTGCGTCACAAGAAAATCAAGAAACCGGTAACTGATATGCTGTGGTGATTCTGTGTGTTGTATTCCATTGTTGTATAGTTTAGCCTGACCTTATACCTGTGTATATTTAGTTGTATATCGTGTATCTAGTGTATTATTATAATCAATTACCTCAAGTAATTGTGGGCCTGCCTTTTATTCTGCATAACGAACGCACGTCCGTGTGAGCTCGGCTCAAGCCAAAACGCTACCCAGGGTTGGTTCCTGACCCGATATAGGCCCATTCACGGACTGGGCGTATATCTAAAATAGGGACTGGTGGCAGCATACCAACTGGGGATTGGGGAAGGCTGGTAGTGACGGTCGGAGGTTCAGATATATATATTCCTGGCGCGGCCAAGGAAGATATATATACCGCCCTCACTACAGAGGGCCCCGATCCCCAGTAGGTTACAGGACAGTCTCCCTGGCGACCGCTTATCCTAGGTGCAGTTCCTTGACTGACCTGAGGCTAAGAGGGCGCTAGCGAGTTGTGCTGTGTAGTGACGTTACGGTTTAGTGACGTTGAAGGGATAACACACTACCGTGTTCCCTGCGCTGGTTGCAGCTTCCTGGCACTACTTTCTCTAGGTGCAGTACCTTGACTGACCTGAGAGGTAAGGGGGCGCAAGAGAGCTGCACCCACCAGCCGGCTTTCATCACATTGGTGGCAGAGCGGTGGGATTGCAGAATAATAGTGTTGTGGGACCCCTACTCCCAGGCACTAAAGACTGCCAGTGGTAACTTCCACTGCTGGAGTCTTAAGGTCAGCCCAACGTTAGACGGTCAGGCTAAAAGTATAACAAGGTGTGTGCAAACTCAGGGTTGCAGCGGTGTCGGTTACCAAGATGGCAGACGGCACCAGGAGCAAGACCCTGCAGGAGTCTAATGCTACGGTCCGTGTGGCAGGAGGGGAGGACATTGTTACTCATGGCGAGGAGGAGTCCAGCCCGGGCACCTCAGGGAGCCAGTCCCCAGTATACGGTCCCGCAGTGGGCTGCCCACCACCTACCCAGCCCAGCCTGTCCAGATCACAAGCCCTTTTACAAGCGGCTATGGCAAGTCTCCAGTCTCATGGCGATGCCGTCTACAAAACCCTCCTGGCAGCATCAGAGAAGGCAGCGGAGGAGGAGCGTGCAGAGCGGGCTGCGGAGCGGGCTGCGGAGCGGGCTGCGGAGCGTGAAGCTGCAGAGCGCCGGGAGGCTGCGGAGCGTGAAGCTGCAGAGCGCCGGGAGGTTGCGGAGCGTGCAGAGCGAGCTGCGGAGCGCCAGCACCAACTGGACCTGGCCCAGCGGGGGCTTCCACTAGAGCAACCAACCCATCAGGAGACCAAGTCGTCCAAAGTCCGAGCTGAGGACTTCCCTCTACTGGAGAAGGATGGGGACCTGGACTCCTTTCTGGTGGCATTTGAACGGACCTGTCTTCAGCACCATCTGGCCCGGGATCAGTGGGCCAGATACCTGACCCCCCGTTTGAGGGGTAAGTCCCTGGATGCCTTGGGGGACTTACCTGCCGGGGAGGTACAGAACTACGACTGCATCAAGCGGGCCCTGATCCGGCAGTACAACCTCACTCCCGAGTCGTACCGCCAGAAGTTCCGGAGCCTGCTGCGTGGCCCCAAGGACACCTGGACCGATCATATGCGGGCGCTGTTGAGAGCCGCAGAGCACTGGACCTCGGGTCTAGCGCTTACTACCCGCCAGGAGGTCCAGGAACTGTTCGTCACGGAGCAGTTCTTGTGGAACTGCCCAGAGGACCTCCGACAGTTCCTCCGTGACCGAAAACCAACAGGGGCTTCTGCTACAGCCGCCCTGGCAGACGAGTATGCCAATAACAGGGCGCCTGAGCTGAAGAAGTCTGCCAGCAGCACCTGGAGAGGGGGTAAGCCCAGTCATGCCCCTGTTTCCCCGGCCCCTAGAACACAAGGGGTGTATCCCCCTGTTGCCCTCTCCAGGCAAGGACCAGACGTAAGACGTTGTCATCTATGCAACAAACCAGGACACTTTAGGGCTGAGTGTCCCCAGCGCCAAAAGACCCCATCCCAGTCCCAGAGAGCGCCCAATGTTTTGTGTGTGGGAGGGGGTGGTGGTAGGTCCCTGGACAACATCCAACCCGTCACCATAGGCCGTTCTGCGGTCATGGGACTGCGGGACACTGGCGCTGAACGAACACTGGTACGGCCTGAGGTGGTGTCCCCCCAGGACTTGGTACCAGGAAAGACTCTTTCCGTCTCCGGGGTTGGAGGCGTGGAGCCGGCCCTTCCCGTTGCCATGGTGTATTTGGACTGGGCGTATATCTAAAATAGGGACTGGTGGCAGCATACCAACTGGGGATTGGGGAAGGCTGGTAGTGACGGTCGGAGGTTCAGATATATATATTCCTGGCGTGGCCAAGGAAGATATATATACCGCCCTCACTACAGAGGGCCCCGATACCCAGTAGGTTACAGGACAGTCTCTCTGGCGACCGCTTATCCTAGGTGCAGTTCCTTGACTGACCTGAGGCTAAGAGGGCGCTAGCGAGTTGTGCTGTGTAGTGACGTTGAAGGGATAACACACTACCGTGTTCCCTGCGCTGGTTGCAGCTACCTGGCACTACTTTCTCTAGGTGCAGTACCTTGACTGACCTGAGAGGTAAGGGGGCGCCAGAGAGCTGCACCCACCGGCCGGCTTTCATCACATTGGTGGCAGCGGTGGGATCCAGGCTTCAGCAGCGCGTGGGCCTCGCCTGTAGTCCTCGTACCAAAGAAGGACCGAACTACACGGTTCTGCGTGGACTACCGGGGGCTCAACGCTGTAACGGCCACCGATGCGTTCCCCATACCACGCATCGATGACCTGCTCGATCGGATGGCCGGGGCTAAGTACCTGACCATCATGGATCTGAGCCGGGGGTACTGGCAGATTCCTCTGACCCCCGCGGCAAGGGAACGCTCTGCCTTTATCACCCCTTTTGGACTGTACGAGTCCACAGTGATGCCATTCGGCATGAAGAATGCCCCTGCCACTTTTCAGCGGATGGTCAATACGCTGCTTGAGGGACTTGAAGGGTACGCGGCTGCGTACTTGGACGATATTGCAGTCTTCAGTCCCACTTGGGAGGATCACCTAGAGCACCTGCGGCAGGTGCTCGGTCGGATCCACCGGGCAGGCTTGACCATCAAGCCGGAAAAGTGCCAGCTGGGCATGAGTGAGGTCCTCTACCTGGGTCACCGGGTAGGCGGGGGGGTTCTGAAGCCAGAACCGGGGAAAGTGGATGCCATCGCATCCTGGCCCACTCCTAGGACCAAAAAGCAGGTGATGTCCTTCTTGGGGACCGCCGGGTACTATAGGAGGTTCGTCCCACACTATAGCACCCTGGCCAAGCCCCTGACGGACCTCACCAAGAAGAAGCTGCCCGTCGCAGTCGACTGGACAGTCGCCTGCGAGACAGCTTTCGGGGCACTCAAGGCCGCCCTAAGTAGCTCCCCTGTACTGCAAGCTGCCGACTTCGACCGGCCGTTTGTGGTACAGACCGACGCCAGTGACTTTGGCCTCGGTGCTGTGCTAAGTCAGGTCAACACGACAGGCCAGGAACATCCTGTCTTGTACCTGAGCAGGAAGCTACTGCCCCGGGAGGTGGCTTACTCCACGGTGGAAAAAGAATGCCTGGCAATTGTATGGGCCCTGCAGCGTCTGCAGCCCTACTTGTACGGGAGCCATTTCACCGTGGAGACGGACCACAACCCCCTCAGCTGGTTACACACGGTCTCTGGGTCGAATGGCAGGTTGCTACGCTGGAGCCTCGCTCTCCAGCAGTACCACTTCTCCATTCGCCACAGAAGAGGCCGTGACCACGGTAACGCTGACGGGTTATCCCGGCAAGGGGAGGGTGCAGAAGGACGCACGGGGGAACACAGGAATGTGCTACCCCCTCGCGCCCTCGTATAGGGGGAGGTGTGATGAACCTGTAGCCGCCATCTTGGTAATGATAAATCATATCCAGGGATGGCCACACTTCAGCAGCCCCCACCCTTGGGACCTTCTGTTAAAACGTCAACTAGATAGTTTCCCCCCATCCAGGCTCCTGTAAGATAAGAAGCCTACTTAACACTTGAATGCTAGGAGCTTCAAAGACTTCGAGAGGAAACACAGCCAGCAGGGGGGGGTGCTTCGTCTATCTGTACCTGACCATTTGTCCCATAGGACTAGTTTCTTTGTCTGTCACAAGCATGGAGGCATAAGATATAGAAACATGAAAAGTACACGCATGTTGCGTGGGATGGGCCAATAAAAAAATATCACGGCGTCCCGGAGCCATTGCGCACACAAGCCTCCGCGGTAGACGTTTGTACGTGCTCTGGAAGCCAAGATATAGCGCTGAGCCATTCCTGAGGACCGTATGGTATCATAATTGATATCAAAAGGTCGGTTACGGCGGCCCGAATCCGTGGGAACCCCTGTGGGTATCCTGAGACCATCCCAGAAGAAGTTATTGGGTTCCTTAGAATTTGGGCTTCTGATCGAAGTTAGACCTGAGGGTGGAGACTGAGCCAGCTGACCTCACCAGCAGTGGGCGGGACGGGGCAGGTAAGATAGCAGGACAGACAAGAGACAAGTCAGTCTTGACCCAAGAGTGGTGTGCTGAACATCCGAGCACCAGCTGAGGCCACCAAGGGGAGGAGCAGTTTGACCATGCGGTGGTAGGCCTCAGCCTGTAACAAAGAACCGTGCCTGCGACCGCAGAATCCTCTCCCTGCGTCACAAGAAAATCAAGAAACCGGTAACTGATATGCTGTGGTGATTCTGTGTGTTGTATTCCATTGTTGTATAGTTTAGCCTGACCTTATACCTGTGTATATTTAGTTGTATATCGTGTATCTAGTGTATTATTATAATCAATTACCTCAAGTAATTGTGGGCCTGCCTTTTATTCTGCATAACGAACGCACGTCCGTGTGAGCTCGGCTCAAGCCAAAACGCTACCCAGGGTTGGTTCCTGACCCGATATAGGCCCATTCACGGACTGGGCGTATATCTAAAATAGGGACTGGTGGCAGCATACCAACTGGGGATTGGGGAAGGCTGGTAGTGACGGTCGGAGGTTCAGATATATATATTCCTGGCGCGGCCAAGGAAGATATATATACCGCCCTCACTACAGAGGGCCCCGATCCCCAGTAGGTTACAGGACAGTCTCCCTGGCGACCGCTTATCCTAGGTGCAGTTCCTTGACTGACCTGAGGCTAAGAGGGCGCTAGCGAGTTGTGCTGTGTAGTGACGTTACGGTTTAGTGACGTTGAAGGGATAACACACTACCGTGTTCCCTGCGCTGGTTGCAGCTTCCTGGCACTACTTTCTCTAGGTGCAGTACCTTGACTGACCTGAGAGGTAAGGGGGCGCAAGAGAGCTGCACCCACCGGCCGGCTTTCATCACAGGGCCTGTTGTTCCCGGACCCGCCTCTCTCTCCGCTCCCTCGCAAACTCCTCGAGCTGCTGTCGGCAGCACGCAGCACGCTCCGCTGCAGCTGCCCTGGTTTCTTGAGTGAACCCCATTAGGTCTTCTCCGGTGGGGTCCCACTCAAATTGGGTCTCTTCAAGCGGGGGCGAGATCCTTATCACGGGCTTCGGAGCCGGAATCAGGGGTGCACACATGGCCCCAACTCTCCTCTGGTGCTCCAGTTCATAATATTTCTGGGGCCAGATGAAAGGCTGCCCGTCCGGCCACGTGTGCTGGGCAAACAAGTCCTCTCCCAGACGCGGCACCCTTGGTTTTACGGGTGCGGGCGCGGTGGTGGTGGCGCCCGGGTTGCCCAGGCCTTGCGGCCAGGCCTGGGGCACCTGGAAGGTGAAGGGCACCGTCAGGACGGCGGCGCCCTGGGCTACCTGGCCTTGCGGCCAGGCCGGAGGCTCCGCGGAGGTAGGGGGCGCTGTTGGTGATGCGACGCCCGGGAATTCTAGGCCCTGCGACCAGGCTGGTGTTACTTCCTGTTTTGCCACGCTCGGGGTCGGTGCGCATGGCGTCACAGGGGTCGCGGCGGCGGCTTCCGGTTGGGGCCTAGTCTGCGTCGGTGACATGGCGTTTTCGGGCACAGCAGGGGGACTTTCGGGCTCTGCGACGGGGAGCTGGGGCAGGTAAGCGGTGTCCTGGTTTGGGGTATAGACGTTCCCTTTACCTGCCTCCATGCGTTCGGCTCCCTTCTCGGCGCCGTCTCCGGCCTTGGGTCCTCCCGCGCCATCCTCAGAGGCGGTCTGTCTCCTCATCTTGGCTGGCGTGCTCCGGGTCTTGGTTTGCTGGGCCATCTCTCGGCTCCACTCCGCCAATGTCTCTCGCTGTACCCGGGCCATCCTCCGTGCGAGGCCCTCCAGGGCAGTCTGCGCACACTCCCGGTCTCGGGGGAGCTGTGCGAGGACCTCCACTAGGCCTAGTGGGGTCGTGGTTTCCAGCAGGCTCCTGACCAACGGGTCGGTGCTGCTCTGCTCTTCTTCCAGCAGGCTCCTGGCCAGCGGGCCGGTGCTGCTCTGCTCTCTGGCCATCTCCGGGTGAGCTTCTCTGCTACTCCTCTCCAGGCTTCTTGCCTCCGGGTGCGCTCGCTCTAGACTGCTCCAGGCGGCACCCATCTTCGCTCTCTCCTTTCGTCTCCTCCCCCTTCGAGGGCGGTCCCGGGGCCACTTGGTGATTGTCAGCTCCAGGGGCTGTTCTTTCACGCTGACAGACACCTCTAGCATCACAGTCTCTGTTGGTGGGGGCGGTTTCCACTTTTGGCGCCATTTTCGGTCCTGGCCCACGATGGGAGGTGGCCTCTCGCCACCCTCTGGCACGCCCATAATGGCGTCCGCTCTTCCAAGGCGGGAAACCTTTGGAAATGGCGGGAATCGCTTCCCAGTGGCGGGAAACTCTGCAGATGGCGGGAAAACGCTGTTAATGGCGGACAACCGGCGGGAATCGACTGGTGATGGGGTCCGATGGCGGGGACCCTCCGGAACCGGCAGGAGACTCCTTTTTGAGGTAAACTCGCACTTTTCTTCAGGCACGCAGTACCCGGGTGTTGCGGGCACGTAATCCTGCCGACTACGCCAAAGTTGACGCGCCCCCTGGGCCATATTCTTTAGGGGGAATATCCGGAGCCGGATCAGATGGGAGTTGTAGTCTTCCGAGTGGCTGTGACCCGGTCCGTGCCCAGGGTGTCAAACTCAGTTGTATGTGGCAGTCCTACAGATGTTATTAAGTTCTTTATTGTCGACTACGCCACCCGTTGTATTGCGGTCACTATGGCCGCCGCTGCAGCAGGGTCCGCTGAGGCTGATGGTGTAGGTGCAGCTTTTGGTGATATAACCCCCAACGGGTGGGGTATAGCCTCAGGGGGTCAGGTGCAGAGGATGGGGGTTGTGGTGGTGCAGCATAGATGTGAAAGGAAGACAGAGTCGGGTTGTGCAGTTTAGGGTATTTACTCACTGCTGATGTTCCGGTCACTCCAGCTTCAAGTGACCTCCCGAGCCGTGCTGCGTCCACCAGGTCCTGGATCCAGCCAACCCCCAAGCGAGTCCGGAGCGTGACCCTGAGCTCTCCTTCTGTCCTTTCTCTGGCCGTCCCCACTATTGATCCACCCAGGTCCAGCTCCCTCGGGCCTTCTGTTGGGAGACCCTTGGCCTTGGGTTCCCTGACCCTCCACGTGGTATGCCTTCGTGGTGGATGTGGTGGGTGGCCGTGGCAGACGCTGCCCACGGCCTCCGGTCTCTGGCTGGGGTGTGTTTTTGCCCCCCACCAGCTTGGGTTCCGGTACCCTGATGCCGACTCTTCACCCGTAGCTTGAATTTGGGTTCTCAGAGTCCTCTCTTTGTCCCCTCTCTGGGTCTTTCTTTCTTTCTCCTCTCTCTCTCTCTAGGGCTTCTCTGCTCCTCTTCCTCTGGCTCCTCACAGACTGACTGACTGTGGCTGACTGACCCTGATCTCTGATGGTGCCCACCTTATATACACCCTCTATGTGTGAGCTCAGGTGACCAGCACCCAATGAGCTCCTATCTTTACCCAGGCTGCTCCCCCTATCTGCCCCTACACTACTTGGGATGTACCACCCCCCTCCCACTCCAGCCAGGAACAGACTCGGTCGTACCTGCACATTTCTAAGTGGGAGTACCGTCGGCCTGTTCCTCGGAAATGGGATGTGTGTAGTGCATGCAGCCTACCGAGCTCAGTTCCACACTCCATCCTTACCCGGGAGTGGAATATCACACCTCTGGGTTGAGGTGCAATACCCCTGTAGCAGCCGAATCCTCAGGGTGCTACAGGTGCACTTCTGGACTCTCCCCAGTGAGCGGGTATAGGGCCTCCTGATCCATTGCTTTCACTTGCTAAGCTTCTGACCTGCCTGGAGCTAGGCCTGGCTTGATTACGGTCTCTCTCTTGCACCTGCTGACCTGGTGGTAGGGCCTTCTCTTGGAGATCACTCTCCCTGGACGCTGGGGCCTCCGTGACTCCTAGCCCTGGTACGGTAGTCAGCGTTGGTCGACCTGGGACTTGTAGTCCTCCAGGTATCCGGTGGTCCCTACTGGGTATAAAGGGACCCTGTAGGAGTGGACCCGGGGTCCAGTGTATAGTTCGGGGTGAGCCTGGTACGCTCCTTTGCCCCCTTGTTACTTCTCCTCTCCTCTCGCCTTCGGCCACACTCAGGGCCCTCACTAGGCTTCAACTCGTGCTGTAGGCCTTGGCTCGCCTAAGCACAGCAGCCAGCGTGCTGCCTCTTCACTGGTCTGTGCCAGCACACACTCTCTAGCTTAACTCACTGAGAGACTGACTAACTGCCTGGCTCCACCCTCCATATATATATATAATGTCCCTAACGGGCTCCCTCTGGTGGTCTGAGGTGGAAGGGTGGAGGTGTTTGTATGTAGCGAGGGGCCCTTGTGGAGAAGTCCATCCATGCACCCTACTGGGTTCTATGGCACCTGTGTGTAGCAGGGCGCCACACACACACACCCAGTATGAGGCCTAGTCTCACACTCCCAGTGATAGTAGGAAAGCCAAACTGCTGATTGACTGAAACTTGAAATGGCATGTCTTACTTTAAAAAAAAAAAAAAGCCTCCTATTTGCTGATTTGTGATGCTTATTTTATTTTTTTATTTTTTTAAAGTGCAATAAAAATAGCTTTATTGTAATTGTTGTTCATTATTTAAGTGGTGTATTTTTGTTTTTTTTCTTCCTATAAAACTAATTTTCCTCTAGAATATAGGGACATGGAGATACACTGCTATATACAGATGTATTTAGTATAATCTGCTTGTGAGTTCAGAACCTGCAATGCAGCTTCTAGTATACAAAATTCTCCTAGTGCTGTCAGAGGCAGCAGTGTCTCACAGATTTAACTGTTGCCTGCAATAATGTAAGTTGTGGATTCAATTCTTTGGAAGACTCACACAAAATAAGAAAAAAATGACATGGTTGTTTTTCAATATTTTTTTAGTAGCGTTATAGGAACAAAAAAAATGACATTTTCTTCACCTCTAGAATGTAAATACATAGAAATATACTTGCATAGAGATACATTTGTACATAACAGTATAATCTGCCTGTGGGTTCACTGCCTGTAATGCAGCTTCTAGTATACAAAATACATAAATTGCTAACCATGCAGGTTGTGGCTCAGAGCTTCAGTTACTAGCTGCAATGATGATGACTGTTGGATCGATTCCTGGTGGAGATCGGATCACAAGAAGAGAATCGTTATATTTAATTTATGCACTGCATTTTTCAGACTATAAGACGCACCCCAAATTTATGGGTGGAAAATAGGGAAAAAAAATATTTTTTATAAAAATGGGGGTCCGTCTTACCTGGGGGGTGGTGGAGTCGGGGTCACAGGAGGCAGGGTCCCTCAGCAAGCTGGCGGAAGTGGAGGAATTCTGCGGACTCAGGGTGCTCAAGCAGCAGGGAGTTGCGGTGATGGTGGAGCAGGATCGTAGGAAGTAGGGCCCCCCCGTTCACTCCCTCAGGAACCTGGCAGCGGCACAAGAGGCGAGATGCTGCGGGGCCGGTATCTGGCTGTAGGTAGTTAGGCACAGCGGCGTGCGCTGCTTTTCTGGTGGCCGCGGCCATCTTCCCGAAGCCGTGGGCCTCAGGGAAATGGCTGCAGTGCTCCCAGTCTGCACATGCGCCGGCTCGGGCGGCCATTTTCCTGTAGATAACGGCTTCAGGAAGATGGCCGCGGCCACAGGAAAAGTGGCGCACGTCGCTCTATCTCACCGCCTACAGCCAGACACCGGCCCCGCAACATCTCACCTCTTCTGC
Source organism: Phyllobates terribilis (assembly GCF_046119375.1). Lineage (NCBI taxonomy): Eukaryota > Metazoa > Chordata > Amphibia > Anura > Dendrobatidae > Phyllobates > Phyllobates terribilis. The sequence continues at coordinate 400,119,225 of NW_027362765.1, forward strand.
TGTCGGGACAAAGCACTGATGTGCCGGGACAGTGGAACTGACCCCCTCAAATTGGGACAGCCCTGCTGAATCCAGGATGGTTGGGAGCTATGTAGTATTGAGCGATTGTACTTGGATAACGTGTTATCTGAGCATACTCGGTCTTATCCTAGTATCTTCGGCATATTCTACTAATATGTTTGCCTCCCTGCGGCTGCATGTTTTCCGACAGTAGAAAGACGGAACACATGCGAGGATTGGCTAACAGTCAATCCTCGCATGTGTTGCGTCTGTCTACTGCTGGAAAACTAGCAGCAACAGTTGCGGCAAACATTAGCCAAGCACGCCGAAAATACACGTTATCCGAGCACGTTCCCTCAACACTTAGGCTATGCATTTGCCTGACAGTGGCCGGAGTCAGGATGGGTGCCAAAGTAAAAATGTGCATATTGCATGATATACATTTTTTTGCATTGCTCCTCTATATATGAAAATGCAATCTGCTGCACTTTCTTATACAAACAAACAAAAAATATACAGCCATACACCAGCCGAAAGGAACTAAAAAAATAAACATTTTTGGCCACCTCCTATTGAATGGATGCCTATGGCTTCATTACAGTATATGTTGGGAAAAGCTCCAGTCACAGTGCGTAGCTAGCCTTAGTTATTTGCGGGGTCCCTGAGCTCCTCTTCCTTCCTGGTAGGGTTTTACCCACAAAATTTTTATAGTATTGACTTACAAAAAACTGAACATCCCGTTGTGGGACATAATCGAATATAAGTTGTTTTCACACTGCCTAATGCACTTGTTTTTTTTTTCCCACATGCGGACTTTCCTCATAGAGGTTAGGTCTATGGGGAAAGCAGCATGCAGACCCGCAGGAGAAGTTGACATGCTGAGGTCTGGAAAGACGCGCCACATGTCATTTTCCACGGATGAGCCGCAGACGCATAGTGGACACGGGACTTCTACAAATCCCATCCACTATGCTGTAACATCTGGCTGCTTCGGGTTTGATGCTGCACAAGTCCACAGCGTCAAACCCGTAGCGACTCTGGATCGTGGGCACACAGCCTTAGGCTCCTCACTGAGGCAGTTGCTAGGCGGATGGATTGGTGGGTGGAGCCTCTGGATGTACTAAAAATAGCGGTAACAGTTTTATTCCAGTCAGAGCTCCAGTGAGCACCTCAGCGGACAGTTGGGGACCAGCCAGTGAACCAGTCAGAAACCATGGGAGGGTATTATTATGTTCCCCCTTCCAGTGGGCCGAATAGAGATGGACTTGTGACACCCCAGGGGTCTGGTTGCCACAGTAATAGAGATATTATGTCTGAGAGCAAGTGGGAGGTTTCTCTGGTCAGGAGCCCTAAGCATGCAACACTGCCTGCCCAGACCTGGGAGGGGAGGAATCTGCCCTTATAAACTGGGTCTGGGGCGGGATTAGGTGAGACAGAGCCTGCAGAACAAGCAGAGCAGTCAGAGCCTGGAGAGAGAAAGGGACAACAGGAGCTCTGTAGGAGCAGAGGCAGAAGGCCAGGGGCTGTGAGCAGAGATATAGCTCGCCCTGGATGAAGTTACTAAAACCGGACACAGGAGTCCGAGGCTGTGGGGACTGATATATACCCAGCAGCAGAAACCAGCCGGCAGGGGATTCCAGGTCCTCTGGCCATAGAAGCCCGGAGGCTCAGTCGCAAAGAAGGGACCAGCGCCGCCATCCAGGAGCGGAGGCTAACAGAAGGCCCCAAGTCACCAGCCATATGGGTGAGCACCACACGGTATACTCAGGGACGTGGGCTACTTGTAACCGCTGACAGCAAGGTAGCCAGGAAGAGTGCAGATAAACGGGGAGGCCTACAACTCCACCTGGCCAGGGGAACTCCTGCTTGCTCGCAGACTGACGCCATCTTGGACCGTTTCCCGCCGTCTTCTGCCTTCTTCCCGCCATCCGCAGCTGCTTCCCGCCTTCGGACGCCATCTTCGGGACGCCGCACGGGAAGAAGAGGGGCGTGGACGCCGAAAGCGCGCGAGATCCGAAGCTCCGCCCCACGCTCTGACGCTGCGCAAGGTCCTGGAAGGGAGGAAGAGCGACGCTGACGTCATCGGAGCGCGACGCCAGGTCCTCAACCCCGACGATCGACTGCGGAGCCGCGGCCTATGGAAGAAGAGCATCGCAAGGTAGGCCACGGTCCACTAGGGGGGAAGGAGGATGTCCGACACCGAGGGGAGCTCCACTGCCACAGCCACCGCCAGCGCAACCGCTGCAGCAGTCATGCCATTCACCATGCCCTATATCCCGGGGGCAACCTGGCTACCCCAGTACTCAGGGGAGTCACATACTCTAAATGACTTTAGAGAAAGACTGGATAGCCTCTTCCAGGTGTACCCCCTCACAGAAGAGCAAAAAGTGAGCATCCTGGTGGCCCAATTAATCGGGGCAGCCCAAAGGGAGGTAAAGTCCTGGCCACCTGGGAGGAAGAGGACTGTCAGAGAAATACTAGCCCGGCTGAAAGACACATTTGTTACCCGCACCTCAGCTGAAATAAAGCTCAGATTTTACGGGTGTAAACAGCGGGCACATGAGAGTATAAGAGACTATGCTCTAAACCTACAAGAGGCCCTGAGAGCCATTAAGCAGGCAGACCCTGACAGCGTGGGAAATGAAGATAAGCTGTTGACTGAACAATTTATTGAGGGTCTACTGTGCAATGCCCACCGAACCCAGTTGCGGGCAATGGCCTTACAGGACCCTGACCTGGACTTTGCACAGTTCAAGGACAGAGCCATCCGGGTGCTCCGAGAACCGGCACCAGGTGGCGCTGTGACCCACAGGCGCCCTGCTATCACTTACCACCAGGAGACGGCGCCCTTGTCTGCAGGGCCTGTGGGAGCTCATGCGCAGGCTTTAAACAGTGACCCGGCTACAGACCTGCACCATCAGGTCCAAGAGCTGACTAAGAGCGTTGCCGCGCTAACCAGAACTGTGCAGTCTTTACAGGTCTCTTCTCCAGGAAAGATCCAGCTGGCATCCGGACCGGAGGACGTCCCTTGGCACCGACTGAGGAGGACCCCACCAGCCAGAGGAAGACCCAGCGACAGATGCAACGAGGACGGACGACCCATCTGCCGCCGCTGCAATCAACCCGGACATGTGGCAAGGTACTGTCATTTAAACAGGCACAACCTGGGGTAGAGGGCCAACCCCCAGGCATAAGACCATCAGGCCCATCAAACTGGCGTGATAAATACGTAGGGGGACGTCCAATCTTGCCTGTGGTACTGGATGGCATTCCTATGAGTGCCTACTAGACACTGGGTCACAGGTGACCACCATCCCGTACGTGCTCTTTAAACAGTACTGGAATGACTCGGACATAACCCGCTACCCAGATGACGACCTGAGTATCATCGCCAGCAATAGTCAGCCCGTGCCGCAGGTGGGATTCAAAGAGGTGCCCATTAAGATCGGTAAAGTCGAACTGGCGGCACAAGGACTGATTATAGTGGACATAGACCGTCATGAGAGTCACCCTAGGATAACCTTGGGAACTAATGTGATTGAAAATTGTCTTGCAGAGGTGATTCTCATTTTACAGCAGGTTGCCAAGAACGCCAGTTCCGGCCAGCAGCGTGTGCTCCAAAAAGAGATCCGGGCACTGATGAAGCGGCAACAGGTGGAACTATCTGGTGGTGAGATATGTAGCGTGAGAATGTGTGACCCGTTCCCTATTGCCATGCCCCCAAAAAGTGAAATGATGATTTGGTGCCGGGCAGCTATTGGTCTAAGAGGTAGAGACTACCAAGCAATGGTAGAACCCGTCTACTCAGATAGTAGGCCCACCATTTTGACGACACAGGGGGTGGTCGATGTACGCCATGGGAGGGTGCCCGTTCGCATCATAAATATCGGGGAGAGAGAAGTATACCTGCCCCGGTATGCCACGCTAGCCAAATTGTTCACCATAAACCAGAATTCTGTACAGGCCGTGGAACCCTTGCCTCCATCTCAACCAGAGGAAGGTAACGGCTCTAAGAAACCAATGGAGGACTGGTGTCAGCAACTGCATTTGGGTACTGACTCCACTCCCTCACACCAGAAACAGGGAGTCTATCGGGTGGTTCGAGAGTACGAGAGTGTGTTTAGTAAACACCCGCTAGACTTCGGGCGAGTAAAGGGGGTAGAACACCACATCCCCACGGGAGACCATCCTCCCATAAAGGAGAGATACCGACCCGTACCCCCGGCACACTACCCCAGCCTCCTTCATGTCTCTAAGCATCCCCTTGGCGTGTTGGTAATCAGGGACAGCTGTAGCCCCTGGGCAGCTCCACTAGTCTTAGTGAAAAAGAAAGACAACACCATGAGAATATGTGTAGACTACAGGAAGGTCAACCGTATCACACACAAAGATGCGTACCCGTTACCAAGGATAGAAGAGTCCTTAGCTGCATTAAAATCTGCTAACTTCTTCTCTACTTTGGATCTCACTAGCGGGTACTGGCAGGTTCCTGTAGCAGAGGCGTACAGGGAGAAGACCGCATTCACCACCCCGATGGGTCTCAGCGAATTTAACTGTATGCCGTTCGGGCTCTGCAACGCACCAGGAACCTTCCAACGGTTGATGGAATGCTGTCTGGGACACCGGAACTTCGAGACGGTCCTGTTATACCTGAACGATGTCATCGTCTATTCCAAGACCTACGAGGACCACCTGAAACACCTGGCAGAAGTGTTTGAAGCTCTGGCAAACTACGGCCTAAAGGTGAAACCCTCCAAGTGTCACCTCCTGAAACCAAAGGTGCAGTACCTGGGACACGTGGTGAGTGCTGACGGAGTGGCTCCCGACCCTGATAAGATCACCGTGATTAAGGACTGGCCAAGACCCTCCAGCATAAAGGAAGTGCGGCAGTTCCTCGGGTTGGTAGGCTACTACCGGAGATTCATTCCCGGTTTCACCAAAATGGCAGCCCCTATGCAGGACCTCCTCATAGGTCAATCTCGGAAAGCCAAAAACCAGAAGCCGCCCTTTAGGTGGGAAAAGCTGGAAGAGGAGTCCTTCTGCCAGCTGAAGATGGCCCTCACGGGGGATGAAATCCTGGCATATCCAGACTACAGCCAGCCCTTTATCCTCCACATGGACGCAAGCAACATCGGGCTAGGAGCCGTACTGTCCCAGATCCAGCAAGGGAAAGAACGGGTAATCGCTTACGCCAGCCGAAAGCTACGGCCCACGGAGAGGTACCTTGAGAATTATAGCTCATTCAAGCTGGAGTTCCTGGCAGTAGTGTGGGCAGTGACGGAACGTTTCAAGCATTACCTTGCCTCCTCCAAATTCACCGTGTACACGGATAACAACCCGTTGACACACCTGGACACTGCAAGGCTCGGTGCCCTGGAACAGAGATGGATGGCCCGCCTGTCCAACTTTGAATTCACCATCAAATACCGGGCAGGACGCTCAAATGCCAACGCGGATGCCCTGTCTAGAATGCCGAACTTACCGGACGTAGGGGAAGATCCAGAAGATCTGGAAGAAGTTGAGCTCCCTGCGTTCCACCGTCATGGGATTACCCTGTATTCCCACCGTGTGAAGGACAGGCGCTCCGTGACGTTCAATCCCTTGCCCCACTACAACTGGGCGGAGACGCAAGACCGTGATTCCGCAGTCCATTTGGTGAAGGAAATGCTGACCCAGGCCGATGCCCGTCTTGACCCAGATGCTCCGGAGGAGACCAAGCAACTGTGGAAGGAGAAAAGTAAGCTGTTCCTCTACAGGGAGAAGCTGTGCCGGAGAATGGTTAACTCTCGAACACATGAGTTGACCTGGCAGGTAGTGGTCCCAAGACGAGACGCGACTATGGTTCTGGAGGCATACCACAACGGAGCAGGGCATTTCGGATGGAAGAAGCTGGAGTTCTTGTTGCGTGAACGGTTCTACTGGGTAGGCATGAGAGGAGCCATCGAGAGGTGGTGCAGAGACTGTGGCCCGTGCCACCTGAGAAGAAAAGACCGAGCCAGCCAGAAGACTCCCCTGCAGCCCATCATCACCAGACAGCCACTGGAACTGGTAGCGCTGGACCATGTGAAACTGGCTCCAAGCAGATCTGGGTATGTCTACGCCCTCACAATCGTAGATCATTACTCCCGGTTCCTGGTGGTGGTCCCGGTCAAGGACTTAACGGCTCAAACAGCAGCTAGAGCCTTCCAGCAGCACTTCTGCCGTCCACACGGGTACCCGGACCAAGTGTTGACAGACCAAGGACCAGCCTTCGAAGCGGAGGTCTTCCAGGAGTTCTGCAACCTGTATGGCTGCAAGAAGATAAGAACAACACCCTATCACCCTCAAACCAATGGACTCTGCGAGAAGATGAACCAGGTGGTGATAGATCTGCTAAAAACGTTGCCCCTGGAAGAACGCAGTCTGTGGCCTGAGAAACTGCCCGATCTGGTGGACCTGTATAACCACATCCCTGTAGGTTCCACCAACTGTACCCCGGCTTACCTAATGAGAGCAAGACCTGGTAAGCTGCCTATTGACCTGGATATGGGAGTCCTGACGCCTGAGGACATCTCGCCAGAGGCAGACTGGGATACAGAACGGCAGCAGCAGTATCGGAAAGTACAGGAGAGCGTCGAACGAAGTCTGTCTCAAGCTAGAGAAAGGCAAGAGAAGGCTTATAACCAGTATGCTCCCGCTGTTCCCCTGGTACCTGGAGAGCAGGTCATGAAGAGGAAGAGGCGGCTCCACAAGTTGGACGACCAGTGGGAGAAGGACCCGTACACCGTACTGCCATCAAGCCATGAGAACCCAAAAATCTGCGTAATCAGTAAGGATGGAGGAGAAACCACAGCCATTGTCTCCAGAGACCACCTGAAGAAGTGTCCCGAGCAGCTGCAAAGCCCTGAAGAAGATCAAGGAAACCCTCAACCCGCAGAGGAAAGGGAAGAAATGATCAGTACCGTACTCGGAGACTTCCCCCGGTCTTGGACACAAGTAAACGGCGCTGTCGTGGTACCCGTCCTCACCTTTCTCCAGCCAGCCCCGCAAGTGCCTACAGAGGAACCGGTAGAGCTGGAAGAGCAGCCGGCCCAAGAGGCAGAAGAGTCCACACCAGCAGTACAGGAGGATCAACCCTCTGCTAGTAGTGAGCCTGCCGTGCCCCTAGTGAGCCAAAGAGTGCGCAGACAGCTGCCCAGCTTACCCATAACACTTCCTACACCCTGTAGTGCAGAACCAGTTAGTGAGCTCCGTAGGTCCACTAGTCACTAGAGGTCAGATGCCCGCTCGCTGGAGAATCTAAACTAATGCACTGTGAATTTAACTGTTAACTGTTTATGGTTTATGTTTGTTGCCTGTTATTAATTATGTTTCTCAGTTACCCTGCAGATTTTTATGGACTAACAGGTTATGGACGCTGGATAACCGGAACAGTTTTGTAGATAGTTGCACTTTGGTGCCTCTTGCGAAGACGGCCGCAGAAGAGAAAACCTGTCTGGCGTGGCCTCCTTGCGGCCCAAAGTAGTTAGTCTACCCTTGCAGCCACGCCCAAGGACAACGCAAGGGGTTTGCTTTGGACAGGTCCCCTACTTCGCTTAAAGTTTCACCTTGGGTGACATGGACACCCTCTTGTTTTAAAAACTTCACCTTGGGTGATATGGACACCCGGTTGCGGACACGCTGTGACCTTTAAAGAACTAAAGCTTCTTGTAAATATGTTATCGTATTATTGTTTATACCCTGTTATTATGTTTTAAAAATGTGTTTAGTCCCGGAGTACTAAAATTTACTAGGAGGGAATGTGACACCCCAGGGGTCTGGTTGCCACAGTAATAGAGATATTATGTCTGAGAGCAAGTGGGAGGTTTCTCTGGTCAGGAGCCCTAAGCATGCAACACTGCCTGCCCAGACCTGGGAGGGGAGGAATCTGCCCTTATAAACTGGGTCTGGGGCGGGATTAGGTGAGACAGAGCCTGCAGAACAAGCAGAGCAGTCAGAGCCTGGAGAGGGAAAGTGACAACAGGAGCTCTGTAGGAGCAGAGGCAGAAGGCCAGGGGCTGTGAGCAGAGATATAGCTCGCCCTGGATGAAGTTACTAAAACCGGACACAGGAGTCTGAGGCTGTGGGGACTGATATATACCCAGCAGCAGAAACCAGCCGGCAGGGGATTCCAGGTCCTCTGGCCATAGAAGCCCGGAGGCTCAGTCGCAAAGAAGGGACCAGCGCCGCCATCCAGGAGCGGAGGCTAACAGAAGGCCCCAAGTCACCAGCCATACGGGTGAGCACCACACGGTATACTCAGGGACGTGGGCTACTTGTAACCGCTGACAGCAAGGTAGCCAGGAAGAGTTCCGATAAACGGGGAGGCCTACAACTCCACCTGGCCAGGGGAACTCCTGCTTGCTCGCAGACTGACCAGGCCCCTTATACTAGCCAGTACTCCCGGGAGGGTCTGCCTTGTACCATCAGTAAAGACCCTGAACTGCACCTCACGTCTCTGTGATTCCTTGCCGCACCAGCACCATTAGCACTGGGACCCTCACACCATCACTCCCATCATCTCTCACATTAGCTGCCCTGAGGCAATACTTCTCCCGTGGGGAGTTATCCCATACTCGGCTGCGCAGACAACATCAGTCTCAGCGGTCGGCAGCGGAGCGGCGGTCCCCATTGACCGCAATCCACGGGTGGCGTAGTCGGACATTTGCTATACATTAAGACTGCCACTGGTTTGACCACCCTGGGCACGGACCGGGTCACCGCCACACGGAGACTACAACCCCCAGCATTCTACAACAGGCCCGGTTCCGGGTTCCCCTGCACAACACAGGCCCAGGGGGTGCGTCAGACTGACCAGAAGAAATCTGCAGGATAGCCTGAGGACTAGGACCCTTGAGTCTACACAGCACCCTCAGCCTACCAGAATACCATGCTGTGGACGTAGGAGTACGGGCCTGGAGGGTGGTCCCCCATAATGGAGATGGGGAAAACAGTAATCCGACTACATAAAGAAGGTCAGAGGAATTAGGGATATGGGTTTCTGCTGGTGAACATCACCCCAGTGGGATTGAAGAAGACAATCATGTCAGCTTGGATTACAGAATAGGCTCTGTTCACACTTGCTGTTTATCACACCTCATATCTGCCGTTTCCTGCCTCTGACAGTAAATGCCCATCTGAGGAACTTTGTCATCTGCACATGTTATATTGTACCATCTATGCCGGTGATCCTTTTTGGCTGTGTTACGAGTAAAAGTTTAATCTGTTTTAAAGTTCATCCGCCTCCCGACTCTCCTGTCACCCTTCGCACCCATGTCACAGAGAACAGCCACCATAATCATCCTCACTAGAGAGGGGACAATATAAAAACGAGGGTTAACCCCTGCACATCCATAGCCATGTGCCCTTTTTTTTCACTGTACACCAGAGCACCAGTCACAGTCACCAGACCACCCATGTGACAGTAAGAAGGTTCCGACCCATGCCTGGTGTACTGGGTGCCCTGTGCTTGGGGTAGCACAGACACCTCCCTTTCATACGCAAAATATGCAGTGTAACCTATACTGTGAACTACCAACACTTTGCCTTTTAAGGCCATATTAACACATTAAGTATTTAGTCAGTGTTTTAAATCAGTATTTGTAAGCCAAAACCAGGAGTGGGTGAAAAATGCAGAAGTGGTGTCGTCTTTGTGGCGCCCCATGGGCCAGTTGCCACAGTAGTGTTGACTCCTTCACCGGAGGTGATATTACTCTTGGAAGCAGGAGGAGCTCCCCACGTCAGGTAAACCCCACATGCACATGTGGCACCCTGCTACCACAGGTGCCACAGGACCCAAAAGTGTGCATGGACGGACTTCTCCACAAGAGGCCCTCACTACATTACAAACACCTCCACCCTTCCACCTCATACCACCAGAGGGAGCCCTGTTAGGGAGATATATATCTGGAGGGTGGAGTTGGGCAGTGAGTCTGAGAGACAGTATGCTGGCACTTAGACCAGTGAAGAAGCAGCACGTGAGCTGCTGTGTACTGAGGGCCCAGAGTGTGGCCGGAGGAGAAAGGAGTTAAGGGGGGCAGAGGAGCATCACAGGCTCACGCCAGAATACAAACCGGACACTGGGTCCGTGACGCGCCCCCTGGGCCATGGGGTACTCAGCAGCTGAGCCTCTGTGGATGCCGGTGGGGGATATCACGGTGGCTGGCCCGGTCCGTGACCCAGGGCGGTCAGTAAAAGGGGGGATATTTATAGGGGATTTGGAAAGTGTTTGTGACGCCACCTGTGAAATGCGGCCAAAGGGAGCCGCCGCTGCGGAGCAGTCCTCTGGAGCTGGTGTTACGGCAGCAGGGATGGTGTGGCTCTCCACAGGTAGGGCTAGCTCCAGGGCAGTATAGGGGTAGATGGTGGATGCTGGGGAGAGACAGCAGGACGGTCCCGGAGGAAAGACGGACACTCACACGGGGGATAAGCTTCAGTACCTTTACTGGTGATGATGCAGGCACGGTCCAGGGTACTCTGGACGAAGGGCGCACTTATGGACTCTCCCCAGTGAGCGGGTATAGGGCCTCGTGATCCGTGGCTTTACACGCTAAGCTTCTTGCCTGCCTGGAACTTGGCCTAGCTTGGTTACTGTCTCTCTCTCCCTTGCACCTGCTGACCTGGTGGTAGGGCCTTCTCCTGGAGATCACTCTCCCTGGACGCTGGGGCCTCCGTACTCCTAGCCCTGGTACTGTAGTCAGCGTTTGGTAAACCTGGGACCTGTAGTCCTCCAGGGGTTCCGGTGGTCCTTACTGGGTATAAAGACCCGGTGTTCGGTATATATCTCGGGGTGAGCCTGGTATGCTCCTCTGCCCCCTCGCTACTACTTCCTTCTCCTCTCGCCTTCGGCCACACTCGGGGCCCTCACACGTGCTGTAGGCCTTGGCTCGCCAAAGCACAGCAGCCAGCGTGCTGCCTCTTCGCTGCTCTCTGAGCGTCAGCACGCTCTCTGACTCTGTCTGAACTCCCAGACTGAGCTCTAAACACTAACTGAGCTGCCTGGCTCCACCCTCCCTTTATATATCCCTATCAGGGCTCCCTCTGGTGGTCTGAGGTGGTAGGGTGGAGGTGTGTGAATGTGTGAGGGCCTCTTGTGGAGAAGTCCATCCATGCACCCTTCTGGGTTCTGTGGCACCAGTGCGCAGCCGGGCGCCACATCCCCCCCCTAGTAAAACTCAGTACTCCTGGATTGAAGCATTTTTTCAAAACAGGTTAAACAATAACATTTCTTCCCTTTATGGGAGGCACTTTTCTTGAACGTTACAATAATATAAAGTATTATAATGTTACCTGTATCTTCGGAGTTTCTCAAATCAGTTCCAGTGAGATCCCAACAGGGTATTGACGCACCCCTGGGCCTGTGTCGCGCAGCGTTGCGCACGCGGGAGCTTACCCGGAGCCGGATCTGTTGAGGGTAGTAGTCTCGTGGCGGTGACCCGGTCCGTGCCCAGGGAGTCAGACTAAGTGGCGCTGTATTAGCGGTAGATGTTGGACGACTACGCCACCCGTTGAATGCAGCTATGGAGCTGCCGCTGCAGGGCAGACCGCTGAGGCCGGTGGTAGGATTGTGCAGCGTGATAGTATAACCCCCAACGGGAGGGGTATGGCCTCAGGGCAGCCGACGTGGACGATGGGGGTAGCAGGAACCACTCGGAGACGGTACGGTGTAGTTCAGGGTCTTTACTGGTGACAAAGATAGACCCTCCCGGAGTACTGGCTAGCGATTGGGGCCTGGTCAGTCCTTGAGCAGATGGGATCTCCCCTGGCCAGGCGGAGTTGTAGGCCTCCCAAACTAACTGTACTCTTCTGGCTACCTTGCTAGAGGCGGGTAAAAGTAGCCCACGTCCCTGAGTGTACCGTGTGGTGCTCACCCGTATGGCCGGTGACTCGGGGCCTTCTAGTAGCTTCCGCTCCACGACGGCGGTGCTGGTCCCATGCGTGTGACCGTGCCTTCGGGTTTCTTGGCCAGAGGACCTGGAATCCCCTGCCTGACGGATTCTGCTGCTGGGTAGGAGTTAGTCCCCACAGCCTCGGACTCCGGGTCCGGTAAGAAATCTTCTCAGTCAGGGCGAGCTCTGCAGCTGCCAGCCCCTGACTCCTTGTAACACTGCTCCCACAGAGCTCCTGATGTTCTGTTCCTATATTTGCTTCTTTTCTCTGTCTCTACTTCTTCTCTACTCCTGGCATGGCCCAGGAGCTGGGCCCAGCCGGAGCCACAGCTCCCTGTCAGCCCTCCTGGCTGAACTCTCCCTCTGAACTCTCTAACCCTGCCTCAGCCCCAGGTTTATATAGGGGAAGTCCTTCCCCTCCCAGGACTGGGCAGGAGGTGTGGCATGCATAGGATTCCTGACCAAGAGACCTCCCACCTGCTCTCAGACATAACATTGCATTACTGTGGAAACCAGACCCCTGGGGTGCCACAGTATCCCTCTCACTGGTTAAAGTGCAAAGGTAGCTTGAGGGACCTGTCCGTAAACCCTCCATGTAGGCCCTGGGCTTGGCTGCAGGGCACAGGCAATCCGGGGTCGGACCATGACTTCTGCCACACCAAACAGGTTTTTGTTCTGAGGTCGCTTAAAAGGCACTCCAGGGAGTGCAACTATGTACATGACAGTTTTTTGGCTGCTCACAGTCCTCAGCCACAGAGTCCTTTATATATACCCTTATGGGTAACTAAATGCAATGAGAAGTGTCCGTGTCACATAAATTGTCCCTTAGCAAGGCAAAATAAATCAATAAATAAATGCATGAAATTATTGTAAGAACATACCCTACGGGGTAACTATTTATACTGTCAGTGTTTCTCTGCTCACTCCCTATACCTGACAGGGGTCTGGCCATTTGTGCTACGCGATGACCTACGTAATACTGGGATGCATGTAGTGTGGATGCTCGCGCTATTTTCCGCTCTGTGTTGGTGGACTGCAAGACTGCCTTAGCCTCCCTACGGGACTGGCAAGTACACCGGTTACTGGGCCTATTGGCTCTGCTTCTACCGGCGATCCTTCTTCCGGGGATTCTTCCTGAGTAGGCTCTTCTGGGGCACTTACAGGTCTTGCTTGCAGTGGAGAGTCTTCTGGCTGTTGGTAGAAGTGTATCACAGGTATTATTACCGCTCCATCCAGTTGAGGCCAATCTGCCAGGAAATCTCCTAAGACAGTATGAAGTACTTCTTCTTTAGGCTCCTCCGGTACGGTGAGAGGCACTTCCTCCTGGGGTTTCAGCGGACTTGGGCACAGCTTCAGATGGTCTCTTGATACCATTGCAGTTGTTCTTCCTCCGTGTTTGCTAATTAGACAGGTTTTCCTATTGTCGAATCTGGAATTCAACACAGTGTAAGGTTCCCTTTCCCACTGGTCGTCAAGCTTGTGGCTTCTTCTCTTTCATTTCAGCACAACTTCTCCAGGTGTCAAGGGTTGGGCTGGTGCACTCTTGTTGTACTGCGCTTCCTGCTTATCTCTCACCCTATTTAGACTGTCTTCGACACAGGCCTGTACTCTCTTGTACTACTCCTGTCGAGTCGTATCCCAGTCTTCAGTGGACATATCTGCTTCTGGCTCTACCACTCCAAGCTCCAGGTCCATGGGCAACTTTCCGGGTCTTGCTCTCATGAGGTACGCTGGAGTACAATTGGTGGAACTCACAGGTATGTGATTGTACAGATCTACCAGGTCAGGTAGCTTGTCTGGCCATTGGTTTCTTTCTTCTAGAGGTAAGGTCTTCAACAGGTCGATGACTATATTATTCATCTTTTCACATAACCCATTGGTTTGGGGGTGGCACGGTGTAGTCCGGATCTTCTTACACCCGTACAGATGGCAAAACTCTTTGAATAGCTCTGCTTCAAAGGCAGGGCCTTGATCCATCAGCACTTTTTCCGGGTATCCATGGGGCCTGCAGAAATAGGCTTGAAATGTCCTTGCTGCAGTTTCTGCCATCAGATCCTTGATGGGGGCTACCACCATGAACTGGGAGTAGTGATCCACCATGGTCAGGGCATACAAGTAGCCTGACCTGCTGGGTGACAGCTTGACGTGGTCCAGAGCAACGATCTCCAGGGGCTGGGTTGTCTCGATGGACTGCAGGGGTGCCTTCTGGCTGCTGTAGTCTTTTCTTCTGAGACTGCAGGGTCCACAATCCTAGCACCACCTCTCTATGGAACTCCGGATTCCAACCCAATAAAACCGATTCTTCAGGAGGGTTTCCAGCTTCTTCCAGCCAAAGTGCCCTGCTTGATCGTAGTAGGCCTCCAATACCATCTGGATGTCTGTCCTGGGCACTACGATCTGCCATACCATCTCATTGGTCCTTGGGTTGACATACCTTCGGCACAGCTTCTCTCTATAGATGAACAGCCGGCTTCTCTCATTCCACAGTTGCTTGGCTTGGGGAGAAGCGTCCTTCTCCAGGGAGGAAACTTCCTGGGTTATCAGTTCCTTGATACGGCTGACAACCGGGTCGCCGTCCTGGGTCTCTTTCCAACTGTGATGAGGTAAAGGGTTTAATGTCTTACAATGATACCTCCTGGAGGTGTGCTGCTCGTGGATCATCCCATTTCTGTGGAAGCCAGGTAGCTCAATCTCCTCCAGGTCATCCACTTCTTCAGTGTCCGACTGGTGAGGCATCCTGGATAGGGCATCGGCGTTGGCGTTCTTGTGGCCTGCCCGGTACTTGATGGTGAACTGATAGTTTGACAGTCGGGCCATCCAACACTGTACCATGGCTCCCAACTTGGCTGTCTCTAGATGTGTCAAGGGGTTGTTGTCAGTATAGGCCGTGAACTTAGTGGAGGCCAGGTAGTGCTTGAATTGTTCAGTGATGGCCCAGACCAAGGCCAGGAGCTCCAACTTGAAGGAGCTATAGTTTTCCGGATTCCTCTTGGTCGGACGAAGCTTCCTGCTAGCATAGGCAATCACTTTCTCCTTGCCATTCTGCTTCTGACTCAAGACAGCTCCTAGTCTCTCGTTGCTGGCATCAGTGTAGAGCAGGAATGGCTGACTGTAGTCAGGGTAGGCCAGGATTTCTTTGCCAGTCAGGATCTTTCATCACTGCAAAGGACTCGGCCTGCTCTTTACCCCACTGGAAGGGGGGGGGTTTGCCTCTGTTGGACTGTCCTACCACGAGATCTTGCAAAGGCGCTGCCTTCTTGGTGTAGTCCTTTACAAATCTCCGGTAATACCCGACCAGTCCCAGGACCTGACGTACCTCCTTGAGATTCTTCGGTTCCGGCCATTTCTGGATGGCAGTGACCTTCTCCGGGTCTGGTGCTACTCCTTCTGGACTGACTATGTGCCCCAGATACTGAACCTTCTGTTTGAGCAGGTGGCACTTGGAAGGTTTCAATTTCATCTCATACCGGGACAACGAAAGGCTATGTGCCCACGCTGCGGAAATGAAGCAGAAATTTTCTGCTTCATTTCTGCATGTCCTCACCCGGATAAACGCATGGGTTTATCGCGCGATTTCCACATGCGGAATTGCCTTGCGTCTTTTATTGCACTGCAAAGGCAATTCCGTTTGCGGAAACGTAAAATTAATGAACATGCTGCGGATTTTTCCCCGCAGCAAAAACGCTGCGGAAAAACCCGCAGCATGGGCATTGAACTTGCGTAATCACATTGGGAACCATGGGGGGCGGATAACATAGCGTTTCACAAGCGTTTACGCTCCGGAAATTCCGCAGCATATCCGCTTGAAAAACGCTACGTGGGCACATACCCAAATACCTCCACCAGGTGCTTCAAATGGTCCTTATACGTCTTGGAGTACACTATCACGTCATCCAGGTATAGCAGCACGGTCTCGAAGTTATGGTGTCCCAAACAGCACTCAATCAATCTCTGGAACGTTCCAGGGGCGTTTCAGAGTCCGAACGGCATACTGTTGAACTCGCAGAGTCCCATCGGGGTAGTGAAGGCCGTTTTCTCCCGGTCCTCTTCCGCAACTGCTACTTGCCAGTACCCACTAGTGAGGTCAAGGGTAGAGAAGTAATTTGCAGACTTTAGTGCAGCCAGGGATTCCTCTATATGGGGCAAAGGGTATGCATCTTTGTGTTATGCGATTTACCTGTCTGTAATCTACACACATTCTCATGCTTCCATCCTTTTTCCTGACCAGGACCAGGGGAGCTGCCCAGAGGCTACAGCTATCTCTTATTACCCTTGCTTTCTTCATGTCATGCAACATTTCCTTCGCTTTCTGGTAGTGTGCTGGTGGAATGGGCCTGTAACGTTCTTTGATGGGTGGATGGTGACCTGTGGGTATATGGTGTTGTACCCCTTCAATTCTCCCAAAATCAAGTGGGTGTTTGCTGAATACATGTTCGTATTCCTGGACCACCCTGTATACCCCTTGTTTTTGATGGACAGGAGTGGAGTCAGTCCCAACATGGAGCTGTTGACACCAATCCTCCACCTGGGTTTCTGAGTCATTGTCCTCCACTGTATCTGGTGGGGTCAAGGATTCCACTGGGTGTATGGCATCATCATTCACAGTATACAACCTGGCAACAGTGGCGTATCTTGGTAATTTGACTTCATCCTCTCCACAATTTAGGAGACGTACGGGTACTCTCCCATTGCGTACATCAACCACCCCCCTGGCAGTTAAGAGTGTAGGTCTGTGCTCTGAGCTAATGGGCTCCACTACCACCTGGTAGTTCTGTCCCTTGAGACCTATTGCTGCCCTACACCAAATCAGCATTTCACTCATCGGGGGAATCACAATGGGTATCGGGTCCGTCTCCCGTACATTACCAATCTCACCACCTCTTAGCTTTACCTGTTGCTGGTAAAGGAGGGCTCGTATCTCTCTCTGGAGCACCTTCCTCTGCCCTGTTTTGGCGGTGTCAGCAATCTGTTGGAGCAAAAACAACACTTCTCCCAGTTACCGACAATATTTGTACCAAGTATCATATACAAGTCTGTATCACCAGGGTTAGACTCCACTACGATCAGTCCTTGGTCCTTTTAGTTCTGCTCTCCCCACCTTCACTGTCACATCCTTAACCCCTACTAGGTTAAGAGGAAGGCCGTTAGAGGCATACACGGAGAGGTTCGGGGCTGGCGGCTGGATTTCATCTATGGACCAGTACCTTTTGTAGAGGATCTCAGGTATGATGGTTACCTGTGAGCCGGTGTCCAGCAGCGCAGGTGGTGCTATCCCGTCCAGCACGATGGACAGGAAAGGCCTCCCTCCTACGAACCGGCGATACCAGCTGGATGGGCCTGCTGGATTTACTCCTGGGTGTCGGCCCTCGGCCCCAGGGTTTGCTCGTTTAAAGGACAGTTCCGCGCTGTGTGGTCCGCCTTGTGGCAGCGGTAGCAGATGAATTCTCCTGGAGGGTGACGTTGGTCGTTGGTCCTCCCACGGAGTGGCGGGGTCATCCTTCGGGGCGGCGTTGTCCTCCTTTTTCTCCTCATCCAGGGGACATCCTCAGGGCTGTCGGCAAGTAGGATCCTTCGTTCCGGCTCGGGCTCCTCCTGTAGCTGCAGGGTGCTCAGGACAGTGGCCAGGGTTTGACTCAGCTGACGCCCTTCAGAGCACAGGCTGTCCAGCTCGCTAGGGGGCCCGGTTTGCATCTTTGTTTCAGCCGTTAGTGAAGGAGCAGTGGGTGCTGCGGGCACTGGGGTGGCCCCACCCTGGTAACTCTGGATAGCAGTATCTGATGTTTCCAGGGGCTGCAGACCCTTTATAGCCATGTCCTTAAGGGTGTCAAAGGTGGCATCTGGATGGTCTAAGGCCCACCACCGTACAGTTCTGCTCTCCTCCTGGGACCTCAACCCCCCAGATGAACTGTTCAGTCAGCATTTTATTTTCATTTTGTATGCTGGTTGGACTAACCTGTTTCAGGGCCCGCAGGGCTTCCTGTAAGCGCCAGGCGTAGTCCCGGACACTGTCCTCAGGTTTCTGGGCGCAGTGGTAGAACCTCATCCGGAGATTTGTCTCAGTGCGGTTTTCAAACAGTTTGCAGTCTCTTAAAGATGATGGATACAGACTCCTGGTCTGCGGCTGGCCAGGTTTCAACTTCCCGCTCTGCGGCACCAGTCAATTGTCCCAGCACCACAGCAGCTCTCTGCTTACCAGTCATAGAATACATGTCTAGCACACCGCATATTTTTCTCTTGAATCCGGACAGGGTGTCTGGTTTGCCATTATACTCGGGAAGCCATTTCGCTCCAGGGATATACGGCAGGGCCATGGGTATCAACGGAGTCACGACCCCTGCTGGTGGAGCGGCCGTTACGGCCTGCATAGCGCCGGGCGAGGTGGGGCATCAGGAGTGTCAACCGGTGCTCCGGCGGCTTGCTGATCATCGGCCATGGTTGCGCCCCCCCCTAGTGAACTGGAGCCTACCTTCTTCACTTCTTATCAGGTAGGCCGCAGCTCCGCGGGCGACGGTCTTCTTCCAGGACCTTGCTTCACTCGCATCGGACGTCAGAGCGTCCTCTGGGCTCCTTCCAGGACCTGACGCTTGCTAGTTCGACGTCAGGGGCGGGGCGTGTCCTAGGCTTCGTGCGCTTCCAGCGGATACGCCTTTTCGATTCCCGCGCGGCGACAGGAAGATGGCGGACAATGGCGGGAAATCTCGGGAATGGCGGGAAACCTTCACCACAGTGAATATTACAGTCCTTTAAGGTGCACAGTACCCGGTGGCAACCGGCACGGCATCCTGTTCGTGATGCCAAGTCTGATGCGCCCCCTGGGCCGTGGGGTACTCGGCAGCCGGGCCTCTGTGGATGCTGGTGGGGGATATCACGGTAGCTGGCCTGGTCTGTGACCCAGGGCGGTCCGTAAAAGGGGGAATATTTATAGGGGATTTGGAAAATGTTCGTGACGCCACCTGTGGAATGTGGCCGAGGGGAGCTGCCTCTGCGGAGCAGTCCTCTGGAGCTGGTGTTACGGCAGCAGGGTTGGTGTGGCTCTCCACAGGTAGAGCTTGCTCCAGGGCAGTGTAGGGGTAGATGGTGGATGCTGGGGAGAGACGGTAGGACGGTCCTGGAGGAAAGATGGACACTCACACAGGGGGTAAGCTTCAGTTCCTTTTACTGGTGATGATGCAGGCACGGTCCAGGGTTCTCCAGACGAAGGGCGCACTTTTGTACTCTCCCCAGTGAGTGTGTATAGGGCCTTCTGATCCGTGGCTTTACTCGCTAAGCTTCTGGCCTGCCTGGAACTAGGCCTAGCTTGGTTACTGTCTCTCTCTCCCTTGCACCTGCTGACCTGGTGGTAGGACCTTCTCCTGGAGATCACTCTCCCTGGACGCTGGGGCCTCCGTGACTCCTAGCCCTGGTACTGTAGTCAGCGTTTGGTAAACCTGGGACCTGTAGTCCTCCAGGGGTTCCGGTGGTCCTTACTGGGTATAAAGGGACCCCGTAGGTGCAGACCCGGTGTTCGGTATATATCTCGGGGTGAGCCTGGTATGCTCCTCTGCCCCCTCGCTACTACTTCCTTCTCCTCTCGCCTTCGGCCACACTCGGGGCCCTCACACGTGCTGTAGACCTTGGCTCGCCTAAGCACAGCAGCCAGCGTGCTGCCTCTTCGCTGCTATCTGAGCGTCAGCACGCTCTCTGACTCTGTCTGAACTCCCAGACTGAGCTCTAAACACTAACTGAGCTGCCTGGCTCCACCCTCCCTTTATATATCCCTATCAGGGCTCCCTTTGGTGGTCTGAGGTGGTAGGGTGGAGGTGTGTGAATGTGTGAGGGCCTCTTGTGGAGAAGTCCATCCATGCACCCTTCTGGGTTCTGTGGCAAAAGTGCATAGCAGGGCGCCACATCCGCGCCTACAGAGTCCTTTACACCCAGTAGGGATTACCGGCATACCAGGAGGATTACAGATCACTGGTCAACCTGAAGCTAAACCCTTTACAGGACCAGGAACCACGAAGGCCCCAGCGTCCAGGGATAGTGGTTGCCAGAGAAAGGTCCTACTACCAAGCACAGGTGAGAGAACAACACAAGCTAGGCCCAGTTGCAGGCAGGCCAGGAGCTTAGAGAGAGGGAGAAACGGACCAGGAGGCCTTATACAAGCTCACTGGGGAGGGTCCAGAAATGCACCCTTCCTACAGAGTACCCTGGACCGTACCTGACATCTGCACCAATAAAGGTACTGAAGTGAATCTCCTGTCTGTCAGTTACTCCTGCTGCGCCATCTCTTCCGCACTACAATGCCCAGCATCACCATCTGCACCTACACTGCCCTGGGGCTGTGCTCTGCCTGTGGAGAGCCGCACCAACCCAGCTGCCCTAACACCTGCCCCGGAGGTCTGCAGCAGCGCTAGTATCCATTACCAGAAACCACAGGTGGCGTCACGAGACAAAAACTGTTACCGACCAAAAACCCCTTTTTCAAGAGAGACCCCAGAGTACGGGCCCGGGAGTCGACTGCCGTGACATCCTAAACAAGGTAAAATGCCCAGGTACCGAGTAACCCCCGTATCACCCTGGGCGAGACACACACAGGTTCTGATCCCTAACCTAAAGGGGAAGATGTACACCCTATTTTGGGGAGCTGCCTTTTCTGGCTGGGGGGGGAGGAGTTAGTGAGTGAGTGTGAGAGGGAAGGGAGAGGGGGAGAAAGCAGCAGAGGGAGAAGGAGAAAGTTCTGGGGAGCAGAGCAAGTGAAGAGCTCCCCCCACGCAGCGGAGCAGAGGACGCCAGAGTCCTGGGTTGTATGTGTGTAAAAGTGGGGAAGGGTGTAGCCTTCCCTTGGCACTGAGATAGTTAAAGGAAGTGTTCCTGAAGTCAGACCTCTCTGAACTGTTGGTAGACCAAGCTAAGGGGTTAGCTTTAGTGGGCCAGTCAGTAGAGTAGAGGGGGAACTTGGTGCCCTGATCAAGCCATGAGTGATATAGAGCTTGTTCCTGGCATAATTCCTTGTGGGCTGCAGTACCTGTAAACAGCCACAAGATGCCACTGTCCTGGGTGCAGATGTCAGGTTGAGTCTGCTAGCAGTGTTACAGACAGTGATGAGTTTGACGCGCCCCCTGGGCCATATTCTTTAGGGGAATATCCGGAGCCGGATCAGATGGGAGTTGTAGTCTTCCGAGTGGCTGTGACCCGGTCCGTGCCCAGGGTGTCAAACTCAGTTGTATGTGGCAGTCATACAGATGTTATAAGTTCTTTATTGTCGACTACGCCACCCGTTGTATTGCGGTCACTATGGCCGCCGCTGCAGCAGGGTCCGCTGAGGCTGATGGTGTTGGTGCAGCTTTTGGTAGTATAACCCCCAACGGGTGGGGTATAGCCTCAGGGGGTCAGGTGCAGAGGATGGGGGTTGTGGTGGTGCAGCATAGGTGTTAAAGGAAGACAGAGTCGGGTTGTGCAGTTTAGGGTATTTACTCACTGCTGATGTTCCGGTCACTCCAGCTTCAAGTGACCTCCCGAGCCGTGCTGCGTCCACCAGGTCCTGGATCCAGCCAACCCCCAAGCGAGTCCGGAGCGTGACCCTGAGCTCTCCTTCTGTCCTTTCTCTGGCCGTCCCCACTAGTGATCCACCCAGGTCTAGCTCCCTCGGGCCTTCTGTTGGGTGACCCTTGGCCTTGGGTTCCCTGACCCTCCACGTGGTATGCCTTCGTGGTGGATGTGGTGGGTGGCCGTGGCAGACGCTGCCCACGGTCTCTGGCTGGGGTGTGTTTTTGCCCCCACCAGCCTGGGTTCCGGTACCCTAATGCCGACTCTTCACCCGTAGCTTGAATTTGGGGTCTTAGAGTCCTCTCTTCTGCTTCCCCCTCTGGGTCTTTCCTTCTTTCTCCTCTCTCTCTCTGGATCTGCTCTGCTCCTCTTCCTGTGACTCCTCTGCAAAGGCTGACAGACTGACCCTGATCTCTGATGGTGCCCACCTTATATACACCCTCTATGTGTGAGCTCAGGTGACCAGCACCCAATGAGCTCCTATCTTTACCCAGGCTGCTCCCCCTATCTGCCCCTACACTACTTGGGATGTTCCACCCCCCTCCCACTCCAGCCAGGAACAGACTCGGTCGTACCTGCACATTTCTAAGTGGGAGTACCGTCGGCCTGTTCCTCGGAAATGGGATGTGTGTAGTGCATGCAGCCTACCGAGCTCAGTTCCACACTCCATCCTTACCCGGGAGTGGAATATCACACCTCTGGGTTGAGGTGCAATACCCCTGTAGCAGCCGAATCCTCAGGGTGCTACATTCCCCCCTGGTAAATCACAGCACGTCCTCGGGCTGTAAGACATAACACCAAAACATACAAATTTTTGCATAAACATATAAGACATATAAAACATATTAAACAACATATCCTAGCAGATAAAACATTCTCGTCGCCTCTGGCTCCTCCTCCGGTCACTGTGCAACTTGTGACCGGGTAAAGTGCGACAGTCTCTCTGGAAAACTGGTTTTCCTATAAAACCGGTAGGGGGCGCTTTAGGACGCGCAACTATATACAAAAAGGGAAGGTGGCCGCTCTCAGTCCTCGGCCAGGTATTGGGGAGGAATGACCGCTCTCAGTCCTTGGTCAGTGGGATTTAGGGGTTAAACGGGTAACAGTTCACACTTGCTGGTCCCAACGGGGACTACATTAGCAACAGTAACAGTTTCAGTTTCAGTTTACTGTGCCCCGACGGGCAACTATATACAGCTCCTGCTTCGCTGTACTTAGCGACGGCGTCCTCCTGCTCTTTCTTTATTGTTACCTTTGGCTCTAGTTTCAGACCCGTCCGGGTCCTCTTGTTCTTCCTCCTCACACCGCAGCTCTTCCTCCGTCAGACGATGCACATGGAGGGCGTAGGGTCCTTTGGCACACTTGTGCCGGGTGAAGGTGACCTCGTCCCCGATGTAAAGGTCACGACCTCTGTGTCCCTCCGGTAGGTGGGACTCAACGTCTCTCCTCGTCACGAAGACGTCTCCTAGGGTGCGGTGGTCTCGGATGAAGCCCCACCCATGCTGCATATTAAACTTTATCACAGTCCCGGTGGTGCGGGGACTATGCGCTGCACGGGGGTCTCTCCTGGCCCGGCTCTTCTGCTCCGCGCTCCTTACTTGAGCTTGCTGTTCCCGGACCCGCCTCTCTCTCCGCTCCCTCTCAAAGTCCTCGAGCTGTTGGCGGCAGCACTCAGCACGCTCCGCTGCAGCTGCCCGAGTCTCTTGAGTGAACCCCATGAGATCTTCTCCGGTGGGATCCCACTCGAACTGCGCTTCTGTTAGCGGGGGCGAGATCCTCTTTACGGGCTTTGGAGCCGGGATCAGGGGTTCATCCAGGGGTCTCTCTCTCCGGAGTCGGGGATGGTGGAACTCCGGTGGCCATATAAATGGCTGCCCATCCGGGCACGTGTGCTGGGCGTACAGGTCCTCTCCCAGATGCGGCACTTTAGGTCTTATGGGCGCGGTGGTGTTAGCGCCCGGGTTGCCCGGGCCTTGCGGCCAGGCCTGGGGTATCTGGAAGGTGAAGGGCACCGTAAGGACGGCGGCGCCCTGGGCTACTTGGCCCTGCGACCAGGCCGGGGGCTCCGCGGAGGTAGGGGGCGCTGTTGGTATTGCGGCGCCCGGGGGTACTAGGCCTTGCGACCAGGCTGGTGGTACTTCCTGCTTGGTCACGCCCGGGGTCGAGGCGTGTGACGTCACAGGGGTCGCGGCTCCCGTTTGAGGCCTAGTCTGCGGCGGTGACGTTGCAGCGACGGGCACGGCAGGATAGACTTCGGGCTCTGCGACGGGGAGCTGGGGCAGGTTCGCGGTTTCCCGGTTTGGGGTATAGACGTCCCCTTTACCTGCCTCCACTCGTTCGGCTCCCTTCTCGGCGCCGTCTCCGGCCTTGAGTCCTCCCGCGCCATCCACAGAGGCGGTCGGTCTCCTCGTCTTGGGTGGCGTGCTCCGCTGACGGGTCTCGGTCTGCTGGGCCATCTCTCGGCTCCACTCCGCCAACGTCTCTCGCTGCACCCGGGCCATCCTCCTTGCGAGGCCCTCCAGAGCGGTCTGCGCACACTCCCGGTCTCGGGGGAGCTGTGCTAGGACCTCCACTAGGCCTAGTGGGGTCGTTGTTTCCAGCAGGCTCCTGACCAACGGGTCGGTGCTGCTCTGCTCTCCTTCTGTTGTCTCCAGCAGGCTCCTGGCCAACGGGCCGGTGCTGCTCTGCTTTCTCGCCATCTCCGGGTAAGCTCCTCCGATATTCTTCTCCCGGCTTCTTGCCTCCGGGTGCGCTCGCTCTAGACTGCTCCAGGCGGCACCCATCTTTGTTCTCTCCTTTCGTCTCCTCCCCCTTCGAGGGCGGTCCCGGGGCCACTTGGTGATTGTCAGCTCCAGGGGCTGTTCTTTCACGCTGACAGACACCTCTAGCATCACAGTCTCTGTTGGTGGGGGCGGTTTCCACTTTTGGCGCCATTTTCGGTCCTGGCCCACGATGGGAGGTGGCCTCTCACCACCCTCTGGCACGCCCATAATGGCGTCCGCTCTTCCAAGGCGGGAAACCTTTGGAAATGGCGGGAATCGCTTCCCAGTGGCGGGAAACTCTGCAGATGGCGGGAAAAAGCTGTTAATGGCGGACAACCGGCGGGAATCGACCTGTGATGGAGTCCGATGGCGGGGACCCTCCGGAACCGGCAGGAGACTTCTTTTTGAGGTAAACTTGCACTTTTCTTCAGGCACGCAGTACCCGGGTGTTGCGGGCACGTAATCCTGCCGACTACGCCAAAGTTGACGCGCCCCCTGGGCCATATTCTTTAGGGGAATATCCGGAGCCGGATCAGATGGGAGTTGTAGTCTTCCGAGTGGCTGTGACCCGGTCCGTGCCCAGGGTGTCAAACTCAGTTGTATGTGGCAGTCATACAGATGTTATAAGTTCTTTATTGTCGACTACGCCACCCGTTGTATTGCGGTCACTATGGCCGCCGCTGCAGCAGGGTCCGCTGAGGCTGATGGTGTTGGTGCAGCTTTTGGTAGTATAACCCCCAACGGGTGGGGTATAGCCTCAGGGGGTCAGGTGCAGAGGATGGGGGTTGTGGTGGTGCAGCATAGGTGTTAAAGGAAGACAGAGTCGGGTTGTGCAGTTTAGGGTATTTACTCACTGCTGATGTTCCGGTCACTCCAGCTTCAAGTGACCTCCCGAGCCGTGCTGCGTCCACCAGGTCCTGGATCCAGCCAACCCCCAAGCGAGTCCGGAGCGTGACCCTGAGCTCTCCTTCTGTCCTTTCTCTGGCCGTCCCCACTAGTGATCCACCCAGGTCTAGCTCCCTCGGGCCTTCTGTTGGGTGACCCTTGGCCTTGGGTTCCCTGACCCTCCACGTGGTATGCCTTCGTGGTGGATGTGGTGGGTGGCCGTGGCAGACGCTGCCCACGGCCTCCGGTCTCTGGCTGGGGTGTGTTTTTGCCCCCACCAGCTTGGGTTCCGGTACCCTAATGCCGACTCTTCACCCGTAGCTTGAATTTGGGGTCTTAGAGTCCTCTCTTCTGCTTCCCCCTCTGGGTCTTTCCTTCTTTCTCCTCTCTCTCTCTGGATCTGCTCTGCTCCTCTTCCTGTGACTCCTCTGCAAAGGCTGACAGACTGACCCTGATCTCTGATGGTGCCCACCTTATATACACCCTCTATGTGTGAGCTCAGGTGACCAGCACCCAATGAGCTCCTATCTTTACCCAGGCTGCTCCCCCTATCTGCCCCTACACTACTTGGGATGTTCCACCCCCCTCCCACTCCAGCCAGGAACAGACTCGGTCGTACCTGCACATTTCTAAGTGGGAGTACCGTCGGCCTGTTCCTCGGAAATGGGATGTGTGTAGTGCATGCAGCCTACCGAGCTCAGTTCCACACTCCATCCTTACCCGGGAGTGGAATATCACACCTCTGGGTTGAGGTGCAATACCCCTGTAGCAGCCGAATCCTCAGGGTGCTACAAGTTAATGCTGTGTGATGACAGCTCACTGAGGGTGGGCACATTAGGAAAATCTATGTTTAGTTTCCAGAATCAGGAAGTGATTCTTCAGTAAGAGATAGGACAGTGAATTGTACGGGCAGCTAATATATGTGGCTGCTAGGGTAGACGGGAGCTCCATACCCTCGGACAGTGGGACCACCAGTGTGAAAGTCTCCCTACGCAAGAGCAAGAGTCCTGTTAGCCAGCCGGAGAAACTCATCAAAGTTAGTGAGGACCCGGGGCACTTCTAGTCTGCAGGAAGCAGAGGAAGATAAATAGGACTCCAGGCTAAGACGTGGGGGAGAGATATCGGATCCAGATCACTGTTGGTATTTCAGAAGAGTCTCTTGGGCCAGAGATTAGAGTCACAGAGATGCTTCACTTAAAGAGGGAACCAGGGCTGAAGGAGTTACCAGCGCCTGTGAGAGAGATGATAACCTGTCGGGCCTTATCCATTATATCTGCCTGTAAATATTGTACATATTCCTCTTCCCCAAGTAAAGTTCAAGTTCTGATTAAGAACCTCGTGTCCTCTGAATTTATTGCTGCCCTGGTCCCAGAAGAGAAATGCCTGGAGACAGCCGCGATCGGATGGTTTGAAGTAAGTGGAGAGCCCCACATACACTATCACACATCAGAGGGAGGACACGTATTGTCTGTAGGGTGCCAGAGCGAGAGGGGGCTACAGCTCGCCCACGACTACCTCTCTGGGGCACCTTACATGTGCATTGCACATCGCGGCAACCAAATCTGGGGGACAGGAGACTGCAAGTTTTCTGGCCACAAGCAGAAGCCCAGCAGCACGGCGGCATAACTAGAGCCTGGAGCTGCACCCAAGACAGGAGTACCCATTTTAGTTTCGCACCGCCTGCTAGTACAGAGCTTAGGGCAGGAGTGAAGAAAAGGGACCGCAGGATAGTTCACAGGCAGCGGGGTCCGCAACGGCGAAGTGCAGCAGGCAGGCCTCCAAACCCACCTGACGGGGTGGACTCTGATTGCTTCTAGGCTGACCGGACCCTCCTGGACCTAGTGACCAGTGCCCCGGACTGAACAGCTTTTTCTGCAGTAAAGGTAACCAGACTGCATTCCTCGTGTCTGTCTTCTGCGCCTCCCTGCACCTGTGCTACCACCGCAACTATCATCACTGCTGCTGCCCTGCTCTCTGCACCCTGTTTCCCCTGCCGCCATCCTTCATATCAGCTTTCTCAGGCCCTGGGGGTCCGCTTCACCTGTGGGAAGTGTTTCATCCCAGCTGCTACACCATCTATCCCCCAGGGTCCACACAGCAGCGCTGGTCATCCCTGACCAGGCACCACAGGTGGCGTCACATAAAGACTATGAATCCCCTGTAAATACTCCCTTCATCTGCTTGGTCAGGGCCACGGAGCTGGGTCACTGCCATCGTGACCTCCCTGAAAGACTGCCGGCCCGGCTACCGAGTACCCTAGGCCCTTACAGCTGCTGCATGTTTCTATTATACTTTTCCTCTGATTGCAAGCCAAAACCAGGAGCGGAACAAACACTGATGAGAATTACTGACCAAATACTGAACCTGTGAACGTGGCCTTAGAGAGACACTATACCCTGTTTTCTCCTTCAGTAAAGTGTTAGGTTTACAAAATCACACGTGTGTCTGATGGGCGGTCCAGCACCTGCATCCAGACACTACCTCTACAGGAGCGCCCCGAGGGGTCCTATACCACCTACCACTTTTGACAATTGCTGTGGACACAAAAAAAGTGTTGGGGTCCAGTGACCCTCTTCAGCTACCGTGATTTTAAAATTTACTGTCAGTGGAACTACATGTCCCAGCTGGCTCCTCAGCAACATCTGGCTGTACTATACGAATATCTTCAGGAGATGTCAGCCATCTTTCCACTCCTTAACTTTGCCATGAGTAATCTTTGTAAAGTACATTGTAGATCGATTCTACACAAACCTACAGCATGATGAGCTTGTTATTCTATAACATTCTTATGATATTTGTAAAACACCATTAGGGCAGCTGTATGAATCAAAACAGGACGGGAACCCAGTGTAGGAACTTGCCGTCAGTTCTCCCGACCCAACATGACAGCCTCAGGTTTTTCTTTGCAGCTGTCACGCTCGGGTTGGAAGAGCCGCCAGCCAGTCCGGGTACTGTGTTCTGATCTCGTTCTGATTTATATGGCCGTCTGACTGCGCCCTAATAATGAGGTTAACAAGCCTAATTTCAGACATACCTGTGAATATCCTAATTTTAATAGCTTTTATAACTTTTAATATTTTAATAAATATATTATTTTCAGAGGGCACAGCTTAGGTTAGGCCCACTTCTGCAATGAGTTGAGATGAGCATCTTGCTTCAGGCAGAGGTTTGAAGTGACTTTCCAGGGGCGGTCCCCCGAGAGTAGGGCAAATCTAGCAAATACCAGATGGGCTAGCCCAATAGAGGGTTGCATCGGCCAGCAAAACTTTTAATAGCATTGTTTTCATTAAGATGCTGATACTATTAACAGCTGTAGCGCAACAGAGAGCTACTGGCTCCCCGCTCTGCGACTTAAGGCCCCGTCACACTTAGCGACGCTGCAACGATCCCGACAACGATACGACCTGTCAGGGATCGTTGCTGCGTCGCTATGTGGTCGCTGGTGAGCTGTTAAAAAGGCAGGCTCACCAGCGATCAGGGGAGCAGCGACATCGTGGAAAGAATCTTTCCACGATGTCCTGCTCCTGATTACCAGCCTGCTGAAGCAGGAGCAGGCTGGTAACCATGATAAACATTGGGTTACTAGGGGCACACGCGCACCTAGTAACCCGTTGTTTATCATTGTTACCACTCTGCTACGGTGAGCGGGAGTTTACCGCTCACTTTAGCAGGCTCGTAACCATGATAAACAGTGGGTTACTAAGTGCGCGTGTGCCCCTAGTAACCCGATGTTTATCATGGTTACCAGCCTGATCGCTGGTCACACACACCGATGTGTGCTGACCAGCGGGATGGCAACGACCAAACAATGGTCCAGGACACTTTGCAGCGATCAGCGACCTCACAGCAGGGGCCTGATCGTTGCAAAGTGTCACACATAGCGACATCGCTGGTGAGGTCGCTGTTGCGTCACCAAAACCGTGACACAGCAGCGATCTCGCTATGTGAGACGGGGGCTTTAATCCGGCAGGTTGTGAGTTACTTCTGGCCTCTGATCTGTCGGAGGCCAGTGCCGTGCAAGGGATGTCGGGCTGTGTGATGATATCACTGCATTGCACCACTGGTGCTGGCCCACTGTGAGACAAGCCAAACAAGAAGACAGAGGTTGCGGTGGACTGGAACTAGGATATGGTCAGTATAAGATTTTTTGTAATATGTGGCCCAAGCATGATGGCATCATATATTGTATGGAGAAAGGTACTGTGGGGACATCATACTGTGTATAGGTGGATATGGGCCATCATACGGTCTGTTGGGTGGCTGTAGGCTGTGGAGAGGAGGCACCGCTTAAAGAGGGAGCAGTATGGACAGGGGGATGGAGTGAAGAGGCAGCGTGAGGGACAGTGCGGAGATGGGGGCAGCGTGAGGGACAGTGCGGAGATGGGGGCAGCGTGAGGGACAGTGCGGAGATAGAACCTTTCCATTGTTTCCCGCTATATGGAGAATAGCCTTATGTGTACTATCACACATAGGCTAACGTTGGTTCTATATATTGTCTGTTTTCCACACAGACATCAGCTGGACTAAGAAGACGTTCATCTACATGTGCGCTTAGGTGTCATTCAGACGTCCATTTTTCATGGCATCTAGGACTGTTTGGTCCTAAAAAACAAATGGAGACGTGAACATTTTTTTAAATCCTAAGTCATAGAATAAACTCACCAATACAAAAATCGTGGACAGCACAGGGACGTCATTCATGTGTTTTCTATTTTTAACATTA
This sequence comes from Phyllobates terribilis, assembly GCF_046119375.1. Lineage (NCBI taxonomy): Eukaryota > Metazoa > Chordata > Amphibia > Anura > Dendrobatidae > Phyllobates > Phyllobates terribilis. The sequence goes on from NW_027362765.1 coordinate 400,149,026, forward strand.
CAATGGGGAGGAAAAGCTTTATATAATAAAATCACTGATGAAAATCTGATCACAAAATCTGACACACCGGCTAAACACTGATGAAAATCAGTAAAAAAATTTTAGAAAAATCACTGATGTGAATTGTGAATGAGGCCTTTGAAGGAAAAGTTATAAACAGTGCGACAATCATTCCCAAAGACCAGTATATGAAATATAAATGTGGTAATTCCAGTTCAGATCTCATAGCCTGGGTTCACACATTCAGAATTTGGTGCATATTTTACACACGTGTTTTACATAACCAGAAAAGTGGATACGTTTTATCATTATCTCATTCACACGCTGCATTTTTTTTGTCAAGAATCCAAGTAAAAATGTCTATATCTATTGTATAAATGCACCTTTTTGGTTTAAATTTTACAATTTCAATTCAATGGGAAAACTAAATTCTCTAGTTAAACCGCTGTTTTGGCGTTGTTTGGTTGCTTTTCTGCAACAAAATATGCAAATAGAAATGCATAAATAAATGCGGGAAATATGCACGAATTTTAATACAGAAATTGTACAATCTGCACCAAATACTCAACATCTGAACGCAGCCATACAAATAAGCTGTTTCTGCCCACTTTTTCTAATATGCTTGTACGCATACTTGCAAGGGATTTCGTAGATCAACCGCTCAGTCAGAAAACTTGCATAATCACATTGTTGAATCTAACCCTAAGCACTAAGTAAAAGATGAGCCAGGTATAGGATGAACTGTATTCACTGCATGGAAATAAGACCCTTATAGACAGTGAATACCAGAGACGTGTCCTGATAAGGGGAGGGCTGGGGCGGCACTGGCTTCATAAACTGTTTCAGCTACTTTGGGGCTTGATTGTAAACTCCCTGTAAGCTAAGCAGGTCATTACTTCAATGCAACTTCCCAGCTTGGAGATCATTAGGAGGCTGAGGACAAGTCCTATTCCCTCTCCCAAACAAGCAGCACTTAGGAATCAGCATGAATGCCTTTGGGCAGCAAGCATCCAGTTCCCAGCCGGGACATTCCTATACTCAGGATTTAACAGACATGGAGGTTTTCTCCGGAGACTACTTCAACTTACATCAGCAGAATCTGCACCAGCCTCAGAGGTCATCTTCAGTGTTTGGTGTAACCAACTATCCAAAGCCAAATTCCGACCCATATTGGTGTTTTGGTGGCTTAGCGTTTAATCCTTCATACCTCAATGGGAATGGCTCCAGATATTTGCCAAATGGCTATGCCAACGGCCAAGCCCAATTCTTGACTCCTTCTGCTGAGTATGGAATGGCAGAGACGCCCTGGTTGACTCATCTAAACCATGATGACATGATCCAAACAGTGAGGCCACCTTACTCCTACTCTGCTCTAATAGCTATGGCTCTTCAGAACGCACCCAAGAAGAAGCTGACTCTCAGTCAAATCTATAACTATGTGGTTGACAAGTTCCCCTTCTATAGGAAGAGCAAGGCCGGCTGGCAGAACTCCATCAGACACAACTTATCCCTCAACGACTGCTTCAAGAAGGTGGCCAGGGATGACAGCGATCCAGGTAAGTGGTCCTTTTTAGGGCACCTCAGAATCTATTTTCGAATGTATCTGTAAATTGTTACTGCCGGAGCATGGCTTTCATTATCCAAATATTTTGGGGTAATTTTTCACATAATGTTTGGGAAACTACAGGTTCAAGCATCTCTAGACAGACCCTGGGAGCTGTAGTCCTGTCAGATGTGGGAGACCATTGTGCTAATGGCTAGATTTAAGTGATTGCTAAGAGTGTGTGTTTTTTTTTTTTTTGTAAACTTTCTTTGTGCTATTGTTTCCTATTAGCAGCTCTTTCAGGCTCAGAACCGTTAACTATAATGAGTTTTGAAATCGAGGTCCATATTGAGGCGTTAAATTGCTATACAGCTCCACCAAATGTAGTTTAAATATTACATGTTGTGTATGAAATGTATAGACCTTTGCGGGGTCACAGAGCAATAGTCATTCTTAAGTCTGTGCGCACATGAAGCTAACAGTTTCCCGTTCGGGACCCTGAGCTATATTTAAGGGGTAATCCAACACCATGCGCTTCTGCATCCGGTTCTGAGCAGGGCTAGTGAGGTCATGCACTGGTCCTATTATAATAAGACCGGAGCATGATACCGGCCGCTTATAGATATCACAGGCCCCACTCAACCACCTGATATGGAAGCGAAGGGTGCTAGATTACCCCTTTTTAAAGAGGACCTTTTTACTAATTTTAGCATTAAACTGGCCACATCATGAATAAACTGTTTCAGAGCTGAGGAAAATGTAGTGTTTTTTTTTTTTTCTGTGTCTACCCATTGCATAGATATTGGCTTGTAAAGTTTAGATTTCGGTGTGTTCTTATTCTGTTGTGTGAGAATGACCAATTATAGACGGGCAGCAACATACAAAGAAAAGAATTCCCCCCCCCGCCCACACACATTGGCCACGCAATGAGAAAGTCAAAAGAAAAATGGGTGGTAAATAGTGCATAGTTTTTAATTAGTTTATTTTTTAGCCCCATGGGGCCCTTATTACCCCCCTACACGTGGGCACACCAGGTGTGAATTTTTATTTTTGCTTCCCATAGGTATGTGAAAAAGAGAAAATTACAAAAACACCTTAAAATCATGGCTCTTTTAAATGCAAACTAGTAAAAAAACTCAAATGTAAACTGACTGCACATTGTTTCTTCTTTTACCCCACCACTCTCCCCTTTCCTTTTTCCACTAGTCTTTTTTTTTTTTTTTTTTTGTATGCATGTTTAAGAAAGATTTTGAAATGGGTATGGTCAAAAAAAACCTGTGAACATGGCTTTATTATGGTTTTTCTCACCAAGTTCCTTGTTCCTGTTTCCACAGGGAAAGGAAATTACTGGACTCTCGATCCAAGCTGCGATAAGATGTTCGATAACGGCAATTTCAAACGAAAGAGGAAAAATTGTGACAATGGAAGTAAACCGTCTAAAAAGCTAGGTGACGACAAAAAGAAAGTGATCTCCCTTAGGTCGGACAGCCTTGCGGGAACTCCAGCCAATAAAATGAAGCCTTCTCCAGCATCTTCACCACCTTTGGACACGAGCCCTTGCTTTGCCAACTTCACATCCGCATTAAATATAATGAGGGGTAATAGGGCATCCTCGCAGCCCAGTGATTACTTCTCACCTCCCAACTGTTATTTCACAGAACTTGCCCCACTTAGTTACCCCACTGACGACCACAACTCCTCACTAGCTGGAGAATCTATTGCTCAACCCAACTTCAAGCCTTGGCGTTACCCAACCAATCTGAGTAGCCTGTGCTCATCCCTCATCGACCCTCTACATGGGAATCACATGCTAAATAATCGGAAAGCGGAGGTGTGAAGAAGACTTTATTGAATTATTTCTGGAACTGTTTTTACTCTGTACGCTACTTTCTCTTGGAGTACCCACTGAATATATGTTGCGGACAGTCATAAAGTAGAGACTTGTTTGGAAGCTGATCTATTCTGGCCAATACATTAGGGGGTGGTCGGCCCATCTGCAGACATGTTTGGGTTTTCATGACCATACCTCATAAGCTGGTTATTGGCCCAAGTGGCATGAAACTGTAGTTTAGGGTCAACTGGTGTCCACCTTCTAATTTTGTAGTGGGTTCTAGAATGGGGGCTCAAGTTAACAAACTGTATTCACAATGTTTATTGGTGAAATATGGCTCAATGTGCATTCACACTATGTGGTGTATTGTGGCTCCTATATATCCTAAAATAATTCCCAATTGACCCTACAAAGCTTTTCTCTACCCAGGACAATCTGTGAGGACTTACCCAGACATGGACAGTTTGTTAGCGCTCTGCTCGTATGGTGTTTCTGAAACATTTGTAGTTCATCTATGTTGTAGGGTTTTTTTCTGTATTTTTAGAATTTTTAACCTTTGTAAGAGACTATATTCAAAAGATATATTTTTGCATTTCACGGAACATAAAGTAGATTTTTTTGGATAAGTGCATTTGTCTTTAATTGCTTTAATGTGGGTGTCCAAAATTTTTTTTTTCCGGCATTTGCATGTTCATCCTTCTAATCCTAATCCTAATCCTGGTCATATAAGCGCACAGTCAATGGTCATACAGTATATTTCATTGAATGAGTCAGTGTTGCTGAAGGTGTCCCTCATGCTGAATAGATCATACTTGCATGAGATTGTTCATCCTCAGTATTGTTTGCAAATTGTGGATAAATTGCCTGTATACTCATCCAACAATGAAAATGGTTGTAAGTGCCCTGCACCATAAGATGCAACGCTTTTATTTGCAAAACAGGAAAGACTTATGTTGCTTATCTGAATAATATATATATTTTTTTTCCTTTGCTGAGGGTAATTCAAAAATTAAAAACCTGGCTACTGGACCAGCTGTGCTCTTCTGCTACCTGTGTCCTCCTCCTGATTTAGGGTGCTTTCACATTACATTTTGTTACATGTTCGGTTGTCCCATCGGGGCTTAAGTCCAAACCCCTCCTGGAAAACTGGATTTGGGCGTATGTGCCGACGGGGCCATAGACTATAATGGTGCCGACACCATGAACGTGTGCGCTGTCATGCATCATTTTCGGGCTTATACGCCTACTGGAGGCGGACACCCAGATGTAGTAGACATAAGCCCCATGGGACCACTGAGAGTATGACAAAATGCAATGTGAAAGCACCCTTACTCTTCCGGTAGGGCAGGTGTCACAAGACTAGATGCTAACAGAGCGGTGCCTGTCCTGCAGTTTAGTTAACGTTCTTTATAGCCACCCTTGAACCAACCTCTTTAGGTTTTTGCAGTCCAGTTTATAACCAATATTACCATGCATAACCGTTTTTATAAAGAACAGTGTAGCTTGATCTCGCGCAAAACAACTCTGTGCTGATCATGTTGTGTGTAAATACATTGAGCAAAATCCTTTCTAGGACCCAATTTTCTTCGAGAAAAAAAAAAAAAATTTCTTTACATGAAAAATTTCAACACTGTTCATCATATTGTTTAGTATCCTATCAATTCAAGATGAAAGTTGAAACCTTCTGATAGGACTCAATCACTGATCACCTGGTCTCCTCTTCCTGTACATGACGCGCCCCCAGGGCCGTGGGGTACTCGGCAACCGGGTCTATGGATGCTGGTATGAGGGATATCACGGTGGCTGGCCCGGTCCGTGACCCCGGGCGGTCAATAAAAAGGGGGATTATTTATAGGGGATTTGTGAAGTGTTCGTGACGCCACCTGTGGAATGCGGCCAAAGGGAGCTGCCGCTGCGGAGCAGTCCTCTGAGGCAGATGTTAGGGCAGCTTATGATGGAACGGCTCCCCACAGGTGGCGCGGGCCTCAGGGCAGCGTGGGGTAATGGATGGTGGTGCAGGGGAGAGACGGCCAGGACTGTTCAGGAAGAAATGACGGACACTCACACGGGGGTTCGCTTCGGTACCTTTACTGGTCTTGATGCAGGTATGGTCCAGGGTACTCGATACGCAGGGTGCACTTCTGGACTCTCCTCAGTGAGCGGGTATAGGGCCTCCTGATCCATTGCTTCCACTTGCTAAGCTTCTGACCTGCCTGGAGCTAGGCCTGGCTTAATTACTGTCTCTCTCTCTCTTGCACCTGCTGACCTGGTGGTAGGGCCTTCTCCTGGATGTCACTCTCCCTGGACGCTGGGGCCTCCGTGACTCCTAGCCCTGTTACTGTAGTCAGCATTGGTTGGCCTGGGACTTGTAGTCCTCCAGGTATCCGGTGGTCCCTACTGGGTGTGAAGGTCCCTGTAGGCGTGGACCCGGTGTCCAGTGTATACTTCGGGGTGAGCCTGGTACTCTCCTCTGCCCCCTCACTCCTCTCTCCTTTCCTCTCGCCTTCGGCCACACTCGGGGCCCTCACTAGGCTTCAGTGCGTGCTGTAGGCCTCAACTTGCCTCACACAGCAGCCTGCGTGCTGCTCTCTCACTGAGCACACTAAATTCTAAACACACTTCTGACTGAGCTGCCTGGCTCCACCCTCCCTATATATATCCCTAACGGGCTCCCTCTGCTGGTCTGAGGTGGTAGGGTGGAGGTGTGTGAATGTGTGAGGGCCTCTTGTGGAGAAGTCCATCCATGCACCCTACTGGGTTCTGTGGCACCCGTGCGCAGCAGGGCGCCACATACACTGTTAGTGTCCACTGTCAGGTGCGTACACTCGGGAGGTACACGCCTTGTTATAGGCTGCAGGTGGGATGAATGCCTAAGGCATCTGTCCACCAAGAAGACCTACTGTAAAAGATAAACTGGCTACGGAACTGGAGCAATGCAACGTGAAATTGGTTGGTCAAAAAAAGTTATACCTTATCAATTGGATAGAGAATAACTTGTTGATCCAACTGCTAGGACTACAGCAATCCCAAGATAAAGTCTTCAGAACGTCCTGAATGTAGCAGATATGTGCATACGCGGCTCTTGGCTAGACCTATAGACAATGAACGTAGTGGAGATTGTGGATGTACACCATTTCTACAGCCCTGTTCTCAGGTCCCAGAGGTCGGACCACCAGTGATCGGTAAGTCATTCCCCATCCAATGGATAGGAGATGGCTTGTTTTTTGGAGAATAACTGTTGCAGGGGTTAAGGAGAACCTGTAGTTTCCCCCAAGTGATGCAACTTCTAGGCCACTTCTTGGGCTCAGGACATCCAGTCTTTCACTGTCCGCCGGTCGCACACTCACGCGTTCGGGGCTGCAGTCCCTCACTGACCATCTGTGACACCAATAACTGGTTGCGTTACAGTTAATTATCCACTGATCATAATATTTACTCCGCTTTCTTTGATACTTGCGCCAGACCCGATGATGTAATTCATTGCGTGTAGGAGCTCACCCGCCTCAGTGTTCACACATTGTGTTGTTGTTTTGTGTTCTCCATCCCCCGAAATGAAAATTATAATAATTCTTTGTGTTTCTCTGTAAGAAGATGTCAGTGATTGTGATGGAAGAAAAAAAAATTGGAATTTAATGGAGCGTCTCAATAAATCCGGATCCCTGCAGGGGAGCTCTGTAATTGCTGCCGTCCTGAATGCTGAGGTTTACAACCGGTTATTGTCAGGGGTAGTCACAGTGCCATGGACTGGTAAGGGCATGACAGGCTGGCACATTATTTATTGATTTTTTTTTTTTTTCAAAGCATTGTACCAGCTGCAGCCGCCCCTGACTGTAAATATAGACCCCGGCCGTGTAACCTGTCTGTATCAGCAACTGCGGTACTTTACTGAATGCAAATATCCAATGCACTAATTATATCATTTACTAAATGCAAACAGATCTCTGATAACTGTACTACAGAGCTAGGCTTTCATGCACCCAGAACAAAATTTTTCATTTTGCCACATTAGCCCTCTTTCTAAATACAATGGGCAAGGCCAAGTGCCACCTTGGTACTTAACACCCAGAGCACGTGACCTGGTTGCCTGAACCCTAACTGTACCCCTGCTGTACTGTGAAGTATTTTTTCAAGAGGGTTTTTTTTTTTTTTTTGGAGATCAGCGGCAAAAAAGACAAAAATCACCTTAAAAAAAAACAAATGAAAGACTCTTCCTATTTCAATGTTGATCTTCTTCTTTCCTGTTAAAATATAGAGGATTTTTTTTTCCCCACTCTTGAAAAATGCTTAATTGAGTGGGGGAGGGAAGTGCATGTCACTTCTTTGAAGCGGATCCTGATGCACACCGCTACAAAATAGACGCTGTGCAATCAAAAGGCTGCAAGAAGCTCCACCAAAAAAATCACCAATAAATGAATGTTTCCTGAAATGGTTTCTACTTGAAAAACCACACATTGCACTTTTCAGATGAATTGGCATCCTGGATGCCAATACAGTTGAAAGCAATGATGGAAGAGGGAAGCCGCCCGCTCCCTTCCTCTTTATTCTCCCTCTGCGTCTACCTTCTCAGCACAAAGGGTGCGATGATGTCACTATTTCGCGCCCGCTGTACCGAGCAATAAAGAGCTTCATAGAGCTGACTGCCGAGACAGGAGCAGCGGGGGAACAAGGAGAGGTGGGGCCCATTATACTGTATGGAGGGCTGTGTGGGGATCATTTGGGGCATCATACTGTTGGGAGTCACCATACCTTGCTGAGTGTTTTGGGGGGTACAGTGGGGTCATTATACCGTGCATGTGGGGTATCCTATTGTTTAGGGGGCACTTTTTTGGCATCAAACCTTATGAGAGCAATCTTCCGTGACCCCGATCAATTATTAAGGTTTTTTTTGGGGAGAGGCAATTAGAACTTTGCTATGAGGCCCCATGATTTTTATGTATGCCCCTGCCCACGAGGAAATACCCAATGCTCCAGTCATGTGAACTGACTCTTAAGATTTATTAATTAAAATATACTTTGCTCATGGGACAACTCAATTACGTTTGTTTCCATATGAAAAGGTTCATCCTTATATTTGATAAGGAAAAACTTACTCAATTGTAGACTTTTTTTTTTAAACCAATATTAAGTTTGGCCCACGACTTTGTCAAAGTTTTTAATTTTGGCCCTCTCTGTATTTCAGTTTGACATCCCTGCCTTAGGCTTTGTGCGCACAGAGTTTTTACAAGGAGTTTTTTGGAGCAGAAACTCTCCAAATTCTCTTCAAAAACTGCGTTTCTGTTCTGAAAACTTGACAAAAAGGCTCCATCTACACATACGCTTTAAAGTCTATGGACTTTTTGACCCAAAAAACATTTTTTTGTTACCTGTAAATTGCAATATAAAGTTTCAGGGTACATTCTTAATTCTTTCGTTCATTTTGAGAGCCCCTGATAACCAGTTTGCAGCTCGATCCAAGTTTCAGATTTTTCTGTGATGGGATTGTCTTTCCCAGTAATATAGGTTGGATTTTGAGGTCTGTATTCAGGGTAATGCTGGATTGACTTGCTTTCATGTATCAGTAGAGCTCTAATACTGTAGTTATCTCTTCATCCATGTGCTTTCGTCCTAGTTTAAAGTCTGTTTTCTATACCTTCCCTGAGATACACAACCCCTTCCCTCCTGCTATCAGTAAGGGCTTGTACACACAACAATATTTCGGTCTGAGTCTGAGGAGCAATGCAGATGAGTCTAAATTTTTATTTTTTTCACAAATAACATTCGGATTGAAAATGTGGTCTTGCAAACGTGCCCTAATGCTGAGGAAGGAGATGGAGAGCAATCAGAAATGAGCAGGAGCTCTGACAGATTTGTATCCACTTTGCAGAGCTCTTGGCTAGATTAAAGGATTTACAGACACTGCAGCAGCAAAATGGTAGAACTTTTTTTTTTTTAATGAAGGATATTCAGAAAGTTGCTTCACTTTACATTTAGGAAGCAAATTAACAAAAAGCTAAATTTGGGTGAAGGGGTACATGGCCTTTTAAATATTGCGAGTAAACATTTAAAATGACTGCCAGCAGAGATGTCTTTTAGGCTGTGTTCACACGATGCGTATTTCATGCGTTTCCGCGGCGTTTTTGCAGTTGCGTAAACGCCGCGGAAACGCATGAAAAACGCATGGTAGAAGGGCAGCAATGTTCCCCAATGGAAATCCGCATGTGCTGTGCCCATGATGCGGATTTTTCCGCAGCGTTAACGCTGCGGTCAAAAATCCGCAGCATGTCAATTAATTTTGCGGAAACGCGGCGATTTCGCCGCCATTGACTTGCATTAGAACGCGCCAATTCCGCAAGACTGCATTTGTACTTGCGTAATTGGTGCGTTCTAATGTGCGGATGGTACCCGGGTGTGGAGGAGAGGAGAGTCTCATCCACACCCAGGTACCATTAAAAAAGCTGTAAAAAGAAGAATAAAATAAAAAATAAATGTATTTTACCTTCTGTCGGCCCGCGCAGCGCTCCCGCTTGGTTCCCGGCACTTGCAGTGAGTTGTAGGACCTGCGGTGACGTCAGAGTCATGTGACGGGTCACGTGACGCTGACGTCGGCAGGTCTTTCAATTCAAAGTTGCCGGCAGCCGGGAGAACGGAGTGAGCAGGACAGCGCGGGCCATCAGAGGTAAGTATATACACTCTCTCGGTTCACACTGTATAAATCCATGCTGTTTGCATGGATTTATATAGTGTGACCTAGTTATCAAGCACTTTCCAGGTGATGCTAAAATCGCCTGGAAAGCGCTTGTCAATCTGCATGCGGAAACGCATGTGAATCTGCATGTGGATCCGCATGTATTCTGCAGGAAAAACGCATGCACAATCTGCATGCGTTTTTTCTGCCAGGGAGATGCAGAAATGATGCAGAAATTTTCTGCTTCATTTCTGCATCGTGTGCACATACCCTAAAATGATGATACATTTATATTTACTGCTCTAATAACTTACAAAAAAGTTAACATTTATGCTAAAAAATAAGCTTTATTTGCTAAAATGGTAATACCCTTTTAAGGATAAAGTCCTCATTTTATAATTTACAGTATACTTTTGTTTCAGTACCTCATAACTTTTAGATCTCTGTTTGATGCCTGTGAATGAAAGGCATACACGCGCCACATTTACAGGTATAATCATATTTAACAGCCGCACAGGATGAAAACGCTGCAGAATTTTCCACCTGATTTTCAGATTGCAGTAGCAGCAAGATGGAAGAGAGTTGAAAACATCTGATAAAAATTTTCACATGTAAATGCTGATTTCTGTCATTTGTTTTTTTGCTGCAAAATCAGCAAGGATTTGCTATAAATCACTTTTTCCCATATTCTTCACTGTCACGACCTTTTATTTCTGTAGTTCAGTCTAGTGTAAACTTGGAAGAAGATTGAGATGGCAAGTATACAGATTTTTTTTTTTCTTTTATCAGTTTGTCCGATCAACAGCAGAAAATCTGCATGAAAATCTGTCCCCAAAGCTGCAGTGTAGACTTGTGGAAACTTTACTGTGGAACCCCAGGGGTCTGGTTACCACAGTAATAGCAATATTACGTCTGTGAGCAGGTGGGAGGTCTCCTGGTCAGGAATCCTAAGCATGCCACACCTCCTGCCCAGTCCTGGGAGGGGAAGAACTTCCCCTATATAAACTGGGGCTGAGGTGGGGTTAAAAAGAACACAGACAGAGACACAGTCTGGTCTGGTGTGGATCAGTTACAGGGAAAATAAGAACAGGAGCTCTGTGGGAGCAGTGATAAAAGGAGTCCGGGACTGGAAGCTGTAGAGCTCGTCCGGACTGAAGAGATCTCACCGGACACGGAGTCCGAGGCTGTGGGGACTGTTCCATACCCAGCGGCAGAAACCGACCGGCAGGGGATTTCAGGTCCTCTGGCCAAGAAACCCGAAGGCATGGTCACACGCAAGGGACCAGCACCGCCGTCGTGGAGCGGAGGCTACCAGAAAGCCCTGAGTCACCGGCCATACGGGTGAGCACCACACGGTACACTCAGGGACGTGGGCTACTTTTACCCGCTTCTAGCAAGGTAGCCAAGAAGAGTACAGTTAGTTGGGGAGGCCTACAACTCCGCCTGGCCAGGGGAGATCCTGTCTGCTCACGGACTGACCAGACCCCGACCGCTAGCCAGTACTCCCGGGAGGGTCTATCTTTGTCACCAGTAAAGACCCTGAACTACACCGCACCGTCTCTGAGTGGTTCCTGGTGCCTGCGTGCAATTCTACCATCCCCATCATCCACGTCCGCTGCCCTGAGGCCATACCCCTCCCGTTGGGGGTTATACTACCCACGCTGCACAACTGTACCACCGGCCTCAGCAGTCTGCCCTGCAGCGGCGGTTTCATAACCGCATTCAACGGGTGGCGTAGTCTAACAATATCACATCTGCCACTAAAAACATCGCCACTTAGTTTGACACCCTGGGCACGGACCGGGTCACCGCCACGAGGACTACTACCCCCAGCAGATCCGGCTCCGGGTATCCCCCTGCGCAGCAGAAGCAGCACAGGCCCAGGGGGCGCGTCAACTTTTGGCGTAGTCGGCAGGATCTCGTGCCCGCAACCACCGGGTACTGCGTGCCTGAAAAAGACTGTTAAACTTACCTGTGGTGAAGATTCCCGCCATCCGACGCCATCTTTTGCCTTCTTCCCGCCATCCGTGGAGTTTTCCCGCCATCCGAGGCCATCTTTTGCCTTCTTCCCGCCATCCGTGGAGTTTTCCCGCCATTGGACGCCATCTCGAGGACGCCGCGCGGGAAGAAGAGGGGCGTGGACTCTGAAAGCGCGCGAGAACTGAAGCCCCGCCTCACGTCCGGACGTTGCGTAAGGTCCTGGAAGGAGCCCAGCAGACGCCAACGTCACAGGAGCGCGACGGAAGGTCCTCAACCCTGACGATCCACTGCGGAGCCGCGGCCTACGGAAGAGGGTCATCGCAAGGTAGGCCACGGTCCACTAGGGGGGAGGAGGATGTCGGATACGGAGGAGAGCTTCACTGCTACAGCCACCGCCAGCACCACCGCTGCTGCGGTCATGCCTTTCACCATGCCCTACATCCCGGGGGCAGCCTGGCTACCCCAGTACTCAGGGGAGTCACATACCCTAAATGACTTCAGAGAAAGGCTGGATAGCCTCTTCCAGGTGTACCCCCTCACAGAAGAGCAAAAAGTGAGCATCCTGGTGGCTCAATTAACAGGGGCAGCCCTAAGGGAGATAAAGTCCTGGCCACTTGGGAGAAGGAGGACTGTCACAGAGATACTAGCCCGGCTGAAGGACACCTTTGATACCCGTACCTCAGCCGAGATCAAGCTTAGATTCTACGGGTGCAAGCAGCGAGCACATGAGAATATAAGGGACTATGCACTAAACCTACAAGAGGCCCTGAGAGCCATTAAGCAGGCCGACCCTGACGGCGTGGGGAACGAAGACAAACTGTTGACTGAACAATTTATAGAGGGTCTACATTGCAATGCCCACCGAACCCAGTTGCGGGCAATGGCCTTACAGGACCCTCATCTGGACTTTGCACAGTTCAAGGACAGAGCCATCCGGGTGCTCCGAGAACCGGCACCAGGTGGCGCTGTGACCCACAAACGCCCTGCTACCACTTACCACCAGGAGGCGGCGCCCTTGTCGGCAGGGCCTGTGGGAGCTGATGCGCAGGCTTTAAACAATGACCCGGCTACAGACCTGCACCATCAGGTCCAAGAGCTAACTAAAAGCGTGGCCGCGCTAACCCGAACTGTGCAGTCTTTACAGGTTTCTACTCCAGGGAAGATCCAGCTGGCATCCGGACCGGAGGATATCCCGTGGCGCCGACCAAGGAGGACCCCACCGGAAAGAGGAAGACCCAGCGACCGATACAACGAGGACGGACAACCCATCTGCCGCCGCTGCAATCAACCCGGACATATGGCAAGGTACTGTCCTTTAAACTGGCACAACCTGGGGTAGAGGGCCAACCCCTAGGAATAAGATCACCAGGCCCATCGAACTGGCGTGACAAATACGTGGGAGGACGTCCAGTCTTGCCTGTAGTACTGGATGGCATTCCTATGAGTGCCCTACTTGACACCGGGTCACAGGTCACCACCATCCCGTACGTGCTCTTCAAGCAGTACTGGAATGACTCGGATATAACCCGCTACCCAGACGACGACTTGAGTATCATCGCCAGCAATGGTCAGCCCGTGCCACAGATCGGATTTAAAGAGATGACCATTAAAATCGGTAAAGTCGAACTGGCAGCACAGGGACTGATCATTGTAGACATTGACAAGCTCGAGAGTCACCCAAAGATAACTCTAGGAACTAATGTGATTGAAAATTGTCTTGCAGAGGTGATTCTCATTTTACAGCAGGTTGCCAAGAACGCCAGCTCCGGTCAGCAGCGAGTGCTCCAAAAAGAGATCCGGGCACTGATGCGACGGCAACAGGTGGAACTCTCCGGTGGTGAGATAGGTAGCGTGAGAATGTGTGACCCTTTCCCTATTGCCATGCCCCCGAAAAGTGAAATGATGATTTGGTGCCGGGCAGCTATTGGTCTGAGAGGTAGAGATTACCAGGCAATGGTAGAACCAGTCTACTCAGATAGTAGGCCCACCATTTTGACGGCACGGGGGGTGGTTGATGTACGCCATGGGAGGGTGCCCGTTCGCATAATAAATATCGGGAAGAGGGAAGTGTACCTGCCCCGGTATGCTACGCTAGAAAAATTGTATACCATCAACCAAAATTCTGTACAGTCTGTGGAACCCTTGCCTCCATCTCATCCAGAGGAAGGTAACGGCTCTAAGCAACAAATGGAGGACTGGTGTCAGCAACTGCATTTGGGTACTGACTCCACACCCGCTCACCAGAAACAGGGAGTCCATCGGGTGGTTCGAGAGTACGAGAGAGTGTTTAGTAAACACCCACTAGACTTCGGGCGAGTAAAGGGGGTAGAACACCACATCCCCACGGGAGACCATCCTCCCATAAAGGAGAGATACCGACCCATACCCCCTGCACACTACCAACACGCCAAGGGGATGCTTAGAGACATGAAGGAGGCTGGGGTAATCAGGGATAGCTGTAGCCCCTGGGCAGCTCCACTAGTCTTGGTTAAAAAGAAAGACAACACTATGAGAATGTGTGTAGATTACTGGAAAATCAACCGTATCACACACAAAGATGCGTACCCCTTACCAAGGATAGAGGAGTCTTTGGCTGCTTTAAAATCTGCTAACTTCTTCTCCACTTTGGATCTCACTAGCGGGTACTGGCAGGTTCCTGTAGCAGAGGCGGACCGGGAGAAGACCGCATTCACCACCCCGATGGGACTTAGCGAGTTTACCTGCATGCCGTTCGGACTCTGCAACGCACCAGGAACCTTCCAACGATTGATGGAATGCTGTCTGGGACACCGGAACTTTGAGACGGTCCTGCTGTACCTGGACGATGTTATAGTTTATTCCAAAACCTACGAGAACCACCTGAAACACCTGGCGGAGGTGTTTGACGCCCTGGCAAACTACGGTCTGAAGGTGAAACCGTCGAAGTGTCACCTGCTAAAACCAAAAGTGCAGTACCTGGGACACGTGGTGAGTGCTGACGGAGTGGCCCCCGACCCTGATAAGATCACCGCGATTAAGGAATGGCCAAGACCCTCCAGCATAAAGGAAGTGCGGCAGTTCCTCGGGTTGGTAGGCTACTACCGAAGATTCATTCCCGGTTTCACCAAAAAGGCAGCTCCTATGCAGGACCTCCTGATAGGCCAGTCCAGGAAGGCCAAGAACCAGAAGCCGCCCTTCAGATGGGAGAAGCTGGAAGAAGAGTACTTCCGCCAGCTGAAGATGGCCCTCACGGGGGATGAAATCCTGGCGTACCCGGATTACAGCCAGCCCTTTATCCTCTACACCGACGCAAGTAACATCGGGCTAGGAGCCGTACTGTCCCAGATCCAGCAGGGGAGAGAACGGGTAATTGCTTACGCCAGCCGAAAACTGCGACCCACCGAAAGAAACCCTGAGAATTACAGCTCATTCAAGCTAGAGTTCCTGGCAGTGGTGTGGGCAGTCACCGAACGCTTTAAGCACTACCTCGCCTCTTCCCGGTTCACTGTGTACACGGATAACAACCCGTTGACACACCTGGACACTGCAAGACTCGGTGCCCTGGAGCAGAGATGGATGGCCCGCCTGACCAACTATGAGTTCACGATCAAATACCGGGCAGGACGCTCCAATACCAACGCGGATGCCTTGTCCAGAATGCCAAACCTACCGGACGTAGGGGAAGATCCAGAGGAACTGGAAGAAGTTGAACTCCCCGCGTTTCACTGTCATGGGACTACCCAGTATTCCCACCGTGTAAGGGGTAAGCAATCCGCTACGTTCAACCCCTTACCTCATTACAACTGGGCAGAAACGCAAGACAGTGACCCCGCCGTCCGACTGGTGAAGGAGATGCTGACTCAGCCAGATGCCCCCCTTGACCCAGACGCTCCGGAGGAGACCAAGCAACTGTGGGCTGAGAAGAGTCGACTGTTCCTTTACAAGGGGAAGTTGTGCCGCAGAATGGTTAACGCCCGGACGCATGAACTGGTCTGGCAAGTAGTGGTGCCAAGAAGAGACGCGGCTATGGTCCTGGAGGCATACCACGACGGAGCTGGGCACTTCGGATGGAAGAAGCTGGAGTTCCTGCTGCGCGGGCGGTTCCACTGGGTAGGCATGAGAGGAACCATCGAGAGGTGGTGCAGAGACTGTGGTCCATGCAACCTAAGAAGGAAGGACCGTGCCAGCCAGAAGACCCCCCTGCAGTCCATCGTCACCAGGCAGCCGTTGGAACTGGTAGCCTTGGACCATGTAAAACTGACCCCCAGCAGAAGTGGCTACGTCTATGCGTTAACCATCGTGGATCACTATTCCCGGTTCTTGGTTGTAGTCCCCGTCAAGGACTTAACGGCTCAAACAGCAACTAGAGCCTTCCAGCAGCACTTCTGTAGTCCACACGGATACCCAGAGCAGGTGCTGACGGACCAAGGACCTGCCTTTGAAGCGGAAGTCTTCCGGGAGTTCTGCACTCTGTATGGCTGCCGGAAGATAAGAACAACACCCTATCATCCGCAAACCAATGGACTCTGCGAGAAGATGAACCAGGTGGTGATAGACCTTCTGAAAACATTGCCCCTGGAAGAACGCAGTCTGTGGCCTGAGAAGCTGCCTGATCTGGTAGACCTATACAACCACATCCCTGTAGGTTCTACCAACTGTACCCCGGCTTACCTAATGAGAGCAAGACCTGGTAAGCTGCCTGTTGATCTGGATATGGGAGTCCTGACACCCGAGGACACTTCACCAGAAGCAGACTGGGACACAGAGAGGCAGCAGCAGTACCGGAAAGTACAGGAGAGCGTTGAGCGAAGTCTCTGTCAAGCAAGAGAAAGACAGGAGAAGACTTACAACCAGTATGCTCCCGCTGTTCCCCTGGTACCTGGAGAGCAGGTCTTGAAGAGGAAAAGACGGCTCCACAAGTTGGACGACCAGTGGGAGAAGGACCCGTACACCGTACTGCCATCAAGCCATGAAAACCCGAAAGTCTGCACAATCAGTAAGGATGGAGGAGAAACCACAGCCATTGTCTCCCGAGATACCTGAAGAAGTGTCCCGAGCAGCTACGAAACCCTGAAGAAGATCAAGAAAACCCTCGACCCGCAGAGAAAAGGGAAGAGATGGTCAGTACTGTACTCGGAGACTTCCCTCGATCTTGGACACAAGTAAATGGCGCTGTTGTAGTACCCGTCCTCACCTTCCTCCAGCCAGCATCCCAAGTGCCTACGGAAAAACGGGTAGAGCTGGAAGAGCAGCCGGTCCAGGAGGCAGAAGACCCCACACAAGCAGACCAGGAGAATCGACCCTCTGCTTATAGTGAGCCTGCTGTGCCCCTAGTGAGCCAAAGAGTCCGTAGACAGCTGCCCAGCTTACCTTTGACAGCTTCTACACCCTGTAGTGCAGGACCAGTTAGTGAGCTCCGTAGGTCCACTAGAGCCACTAGAGGCCAGTTGCCCGTACGTTGGAGGATCTAAAGTGTTTAGACTGTTTTATTAATATTTACCTGTTTACTGTTGCTTGTAAATAATTATGTTTTTCCAGTTATTTTATAGGTATCTTTTGTGGATTTACTAGAACTCTATTGTATATATGTTTGGAGCGTAACCCAGGAACGGACTATAGACTGTTAAAGACTCGGGGCAGGACAGACCCCTACCTGGTTACGGCTCCCTGTTCTTTGGTGAAATGGACACCCTTTTTGTTTCAAAAATTGCACCCGGTTGCGGACACGCCGTGACCACTTTAACATGTTTTTCCTTATTGTATAGCTCCTGTTTATACCCTGTTATGTTTTCAAAAATATGTTTAGTCCCGGAGTACTAAATTTTACTAGGGGGGAATGTGGAACCCCAGGGGTCTGGTTCCCACAGTAATAGCAATATTACGTCTGTGAGCAGGTGGGAGGTCTCCTGGTCAGGAATCCTAAGCATGCCACTCCTCCTGCCCAGTCCTGGGAGGGGAAGAACTTCCCCTATATAAACTGGGGCTGAGGTGGGGTTAAAAAGAACACAGACAGAGACAGAGACACAGTCTGGTCTGGTGTGGATCAGTTACAGGGAAAATAAGAACAGGAGCTCTGTGGGAGCAGTGATAAAAGGAGTCCGGGACTGGAAGCTGTAGAGCTCGTCCGGACTGAAGAGATCTCACCGGACACGGAGTCCGAGGCTGTGGGGACTGTTCCATACCCAGCAGCAGAAACCGACCGGCAGGGGATTTCAGGTCCTCTGGCCAAGAAACCCGAAGGCACGGTCACACGCAAGGGACCAGCACCGCCGTCGTGGAGCGGAGGCTACCAGAAGGCCCCGAGTCACCGGCCATACGGGTGAGCACCACACGGTACACTCAGGGACGTGGGCTACTTTTACCCGCTTCTAGCAAGGTAGCCAAGAAGAGTACAGTTAGTTGGGGAGGCCTACAACTCCGCCTGGCCAGGGGAGATCCTGTCTGCTCACGGACTGACCAGACCCCGACCGCTAGCCAGTACTCCCGGGAGGGTCTATCTTTGTCACCAGTAAAGACCCTGAACTACACCGCACTGTCTCTGAGTGGTTCCTGGTGCCTGCGTGCAATTCTACCATCCCCATCATCCACGTCCGCTGCCCTGAGGCCATACCCCTCCCGTTGGGGGTTATACTACCCACGCTGCACAACTGTACCACCGGCCTCAGCGGTCTGCCCTGCAGCGGCGGTTTCGTAACCGCATTCAACGGGTGGCGTAGTCGAACAATATCACATCTGCCACTAAAAACATCGCCACTTAGTTTGACACCCTGGGCACGGACCGGGTCACCGCCACGAGGACTACCACCCCCAACAGATCCGGCTCCGGGTTTTCCCCGCGTGCGCAACGCTACAGAACATGGCCCAGGGGGCGCGTCATTACCGCGGCACATCTGGTACGCGGTGAAATGCTGTGGTTTTGCATGAGGAAAGTTTGCAGCAGATTGCAGCCACATGAGATTTGAACAAATGTCATCTGGAGGCTGCTGATTTTGTTTTTACCGTGCTGATTTTTTGCTAAATTATTGCTTGACTTTATCTCCTTTTGGTGCAAACTGCTGAAATCTGCAAGTGCATTTGATGGCAGATTCTCTCAACAGCCCATCTCCATCGCAGACAAAACATAGGTTTCTAATTACGTTCCTCACAGGACAACTTCATATAATCAGTAACAGATTATGCTTTGCTTCTGACACATTCCCCTGCAGCCATGATTCAATTTAGCACCTTGGTCTCTGACTTAACCTCGGTCTCCTATACACTAAACCTCTACGCTAAAATGCCCCTGGCAATTTTTTTTTGTCTTAAATGACACTGAAGGTGAACGAAGCTCCATAAGTCAGCGGCACTAATACTATAATGGAAGGTTTCACATTCAGAGCAATTTTACATCAATGATCTCTACTTCTTCAGAAAAGCACTTAGATAGGATAAAAGTATCAGAATAGGAGTCACGACCTCCCCTGCACGGGACACGATCCCAGGAGATGACGGAGGGTGGAGAGTCGCACAAACGCCAAGAAACTCTACATAACATTACCGTTAAATTAAAGGTGGCAAGAAGCCCCTCTATCACATAAGAGGGCACCACTATTAATGACAAGTAGCCGACGGGGGTTCGTTTGCACTGAAGCCAACACCTTCAACTTCCACCAAAGATGTAGACAACTTTTCCAGATAGTGCTCGTTCACATGACCGTGTTTTTGGTCCTAGAGCTGTTGGTGAAAAAAACAGGCAATTCAATGGGGCGGTGCGATTGAAAAAAATTGCAGCCTGTACTAGTTGTTTCCATCAATTGGATGAGACTCACCCATTAAAGTCTATGGATATGTAAAAAAAAAAAAAATCAGATCACATACAGAGCCATAGCATAGCCTCCGATTTTTACGGATACATTGCAATTCTGCAACATAGGAAACTGTAAATGGTCCAGTAAATGATGAATAAATGCTGCTGTAAAAACAGGTTGCATATGGATGAAAATTGAGAAAAAAAATCATCCCACTTTTCTGGATGAAACTGTGTACAATTTTTTTTTCTACACTCTTGTGAACCTACCCTGAGCATATCAGCAAGGAGTATGAGAACCTTGCTGGCAGATTCCGTGTGGGTATCTTTTGAAAAGCCCTAAGAGGGAACCTGTGATGGCACTTGAAGAAGCAGAGAGCCACTAATAGGCAACTGAGGCTGGTACTCGGGCTAACCTCTGCGTCCGCTCCGGAACTATAAGAACATCAGCAAAGCACACAATATAGGGGAAAATATGACCGGCACAAAGCAGACTCTGAGGTCAGTACTATGAAGCATGCGAGACAATATGTGGTAATTAGTAATGAGCGCAAGTTCTCATTACTTGAGTTTGCTGAGGGTGCTCGGGTATGCACTGATTATCGCGGGTGTTTGGGTGAAATGTTTGAGTCCCCGCGGCCGCATGTTTCACGGTTGTTAGACAGCCAATGTGGAACCCCAGGGGTCTGGTTACCACAGTAATAGCAATATTACGTCTGTGAGCAGGTGGGAGGTCTCCTGGTCAGGAATCCTAAGCATGCCACACCTCCTGCCCAGTCCTGGGAGGGGAAGAACTTCCCCTATATAAACTGGGGCTGAGGTGGGGTTAGAAAAGAACACAGACAGAGACACAGTCTGGTCTGGTGTGGAGCAGTTGCAGGGAAAGTGACAACAGGAGCCCTGTAGGAGCAGGAGTGAGTGCCGGAGGCTGGAAGCTAGATAGCTCGCCTTGGCTGAAGAGATCTCACCGGACACGGAATCCGAGGCTGTGGGGACTGTTCCATACCCAGCAGCAGAAACCGACCGGCAGGGGATTTCAGGTCCTCTGGCCAAGAAACCCGAAGGCACGGTCACACGCAAGGGACCAGCACCGCCGTCGTGGAGCGGAGGCTACCAGAAGGCCCCGAGTCACCGGCCATACGGGTGAGCACCACACGGTACACTCAGGGACGTGGGCTAGTTTTACCCGCTTCTAGCAAGGTAGCCAAGAAGAGTACAGTTAGTTGGGGAGGCCTACAACTCCGCCTGGCCAGGGGAGATCCTGTCTGCTCACGGACTGACCAGACCCCGACCGCTAGTCAGTACTCCCGGGAGGGTCTATCTTTGTCACCAGTAAAGACCCTGAACTACACCGCACCGTCTCTGAGTGGTTCCTGGTGCCTGCGTGCAAATCCGCTATCCCCATCATCCACGTCCGCTGCCCTGAGGCCATACCCCTCCCGTTGGGGGTTATACTACCCACGCTGCACAACTGTACCACCGGCCTCAGCGGTCTGCCCTGCAGCGGCGGTTTCGTAACCGCATTCAACGGGTGGCGTAGTCGAACAATATCACATCTGCCACTAAAAACATCGCCACTTAGTTTGACACCCTGGGCACGGACCGGGTCACCGCCACGAGGACTACTACCCCCAGCAGATCCGGCTCCGGGTATCCCCCTGCGCTGCAGAAGCAGCACAGGCCCAGGGGGCGCGTCAACTTTTGGCGTAGTCGGCAGGATCTCGTGCCCGCAACCACCGGGTACTGCGTGCCTGAAAAAGACTGTTAAACTTACCTGTGGTGAAGATTCCCGCCATCCGACGCCATCTTTTGCCTTCTTCCCGCCATCCGTGGAGTTTTCCCGCCATCCGACGCCATCTTTTGCCTTCTTCCCGCCATCCGTGGAGTTTTCCCGCCATTGGACGCCATCTCGAGGAGGCCGCGCGGGAAGAAGATGGGCGTGGACTCCGAAAGCGCGCGAGAACTGAAGCCCCGCCTCACGTACGGACGTTGCGTAAGGTCCTGGAAGGAGCCCAGCAGACGCCGACGTCACAGGAGCGCGACGGAAGGTCCTCAACCCTGACGATCCACTGCGGAGCCGCGGCCTACGGAAGAGGATCATCGCAAGGTAGGCCACGGTCCACTAGGGGGGAGGAGGATGTCGGATACGGAGGAGAGCTTCACTGCCACAGCCACTGCCAGCGCCACCGCTGCGGCGGTCATGCCTTTCACCATGCCCTATATCCCGGGGGCAGCCTGGCTACCCCAGTACTCAGGGGAGTCCCATACCCTAAATGACTTCAGAGAAAGGCTGGATAGCCTCTTCCAGGTGTACCCCCTCACAGAAGAGCAAAAAGTGAGCATTCTGGTGGCTCAATTAACAGGGGCAGCCCAAAGGGAGGTAAAGTCCTGGCCACTTGGGAGGAGGAGGACTGTCGCAGAGATACTAGCCCGGCTGAAGGACACCTTTGATACCCGTACCTCAGCCGAGATCAAGCTTAGATTCTACGGGTGCAAGCAGCGAGCACATGAGAATATAAGGGACTATGCGCTAAACCTACAAGAGGCCCTGAGAGCTATTAAGCAGGCCGACCCTGACGGCGTGGGAAACGAAGACAAACTGTTGACTGAACAATTTATAGAGGGTCTACATTGTAATTCCCACCGAACCCAGTTGCGGGCCATGGCCTTACAGGACCCTCATCTGGACTTTGCACAGTTCAAGGACAGAGCCATCCGGGTGCTCTGAGAACCGGCACCAGGTGGCGCTGTGACCCACAAACGCCCTGCTACCACTTACCACCAGGAGACGGCGCCCTTGTCGGCAGGGCCTGTGGGAGCTGATGCGCAGGCTTTAAACAATGACCCGGCTACAGACCTGCACCATCAGGTCCAAGAGCTAACTAAAAGCGTTGCCGCGCTAACCCGAACTGTGCAGTCTTTACAGGTTTCTACTCCAGGGAAGATCCAGCTGGCATCCGGACCGGAGGATATCCCGTGGCGCCGACCAAGGAGGACCCCACCGGCCAGAGGAAGACCTAGCGACCGATACAACGAGGACGGACAACCCATCTGCCGCCGCTGCAATCAACCCGGACATATGGCAAGGTACTGTCCTTTAAAACCGGCACAACCTGGGGTAGAGGGCCAACCCCTAGGAATAAGATCACCAGGCCCATCGAACTGGCGTGACAAATACGTGGGAGGACATCCAGTCTTGCCTGTAGTACTGGATGGCATTCCCATGAGTGCCCTACTTGACACCGGGTCACAGGTCACCACCATCCCGTACGTGCTCTTCAAGCAGTACTGGAATGACTCGGATATAACTCGCTACCCAGACGACGACTTGAGTATCATCGCCAGCAATGGTCAGCCCGTGCCACAGATCGGATTTAAAGAGATGACCATTAAGATCGGTAAAGTCGAACTGGCAGCACAGGGACTGATCATTGTAGACATTGACAAGCGCGAGAGTCACCCAAAAATAACTCTAGGAACTAATGTGATTGAAAATTGTCTTGCAGAGGTGATTCATATTTTACAGCAGGTTGCCAAGAACGCCAGCTCCGGCCAGCAGCGAGTGCTCCAAAAAGAGATCCGGGCACTGATGCGACGGCAACAGGTGGAACTCTCCGGTGGTGAGATTGGTAGCGTGAGGATGTGTGACCCTTTCCCTATTGCCATGCCCCCGAAAAGTGAAATGATGATTTGGTGCCGGGCAGCTATTGGTCTGAGAGGTAGAGATTACCAGGCAATGATAGAACCAGTCTACTCAGATAGTAGGCCCACCATTTTGACGGCACGGGGGGTGGTTGATGTACGCCATGGGAGGGTGCCCGTTCGCATAATAAATATCGGGAAGAGGGAAGTGTACCTGCCCCGGTATGCTACGCTAGCCAAATTGCATACTATCAACCAAAATTCTGTACAGTCCGTGGAACCCTTGCCTCCATCTCATCCAGAGGAAGGTAACGGCTCTAAACAACAAATGGAGGACTGGTGTCAGCAACTGCATTTGGGTACTGACTCCACACCCGCTCACCAAAAGCAGGGAGTCTACCGGGTGCTCCAGGAATACGAGAGAGTGTTCAGTAAACACCCGCTAGACTTCGGGCGAGTGAAGGGAGTGGAACATCACATCCCCACGGGAGACCATCCTCCCATAAAGGAGAGGTATCGTCCCGTACCCCCTGCACACTACCAACAAGCCAAGGGGATGCTTAGAGACATGAAGGAGGCTGGGGTAATCAGGGATAGCTGTAGCCCCTGGGCAGCTCCACTAGTCTTGGTTAAAAAGAAAGACAACACCATGAGAATGTGTGTAGATTACCGGAAAATCAACCGTATCGCACACAAAGATGCGTACCCCTTACCAAGGATAGAGGAGTCTTTGGCTGCTTTAAAATCTGCTAACTTCTTCTCCACTTTGGATCTCACTAGCGGGTACTGGCAGGTTCCTGTAGCAGAGGCGGACCGGGAGAAGACCGCATTCACCACCCCGATGGGACTTAGCGAGTTTACCTGCATGCCGTTCGAACTCTGCAACGCACCAGGAACCTTCCAACGATTGATGGAATGCTGTCTGGGACACCGGAACTTTGAGACGGTCCTGCTGTACCTGGACGATGTTATAGTTTATTCCAAAACCTACGAGGACCACCTGAAACACCTGGCGGAAGTGTTTGAAGCCCTGGCAAACTACGGTCTGAAGGTGAAACCGTCGAAGTGTCACCTGCTAAAACCAAAGGTGCAGTACTTGGGACACGTGGTGAGTGCTGACGGAGTGGCTCCCGACCCTGATAAGATCACCGCGATTAAGGAATGGCCAAGACCCTCCAGCGTAAAGGAAGTGCGGCAGTTCCTCGGGTTGGTAGGCTACTACCGAAGGTTCATTCCCGGTTTCACCAAAAAGGCAGCTCCTATGCAGGACCTCCTGATAGGCCAGTCCAGGAAGGCCAAGAACCAGAAGCCGCCCTTCAGATGGGAGAAGTTGGAAGAAGAGTCCTTCCGCCAGCTGAAGATGGCCCTCACGGGGGATGAAATCCTGGCGTACCCGGATTACAGCCAGCCCTTTATCCTCTACACCGACGCAAGTAACATCGGGCTAGGAGCCGTACTGTCCCAGATCCAGCAGGGGAGAGAACGGGTAATTGCTTACGCCAGCCGAAAACTGCGACCCACCGAAAGAAACCCTGAGAATTACAGCTCATTCAAGCTAGAGTTCCTGGCAGTGGTGTGGGCAGTCACCGAACGCTTTAAGCACTACCTCGCCTCTTCCCGGTTCACCGTGTACACGGATAACAACCCGTTGACACACCTGGACACTGCAAGACTCGGTGCCCTGGAGCAGAGATGGATGGCCCGCCTGTCCAACTATGAGTTCACGATCAAATACCGGGCAGGACGCTCCAATACCAACGCGGATGCCTTGTCCAGAATGCCAAACCTACTGGACGTAGGGGAAGATCCAGAGGAACTGGAAGAAGTTGAACTCCCCGCGTTTCACCGTCATGGGACTACCCAGTATTCCCACCGTGTAAGGGGTAAGCAATCCGCTACGTTCAACCCCTTACCTCATTACAACTGAGCAGAAACGCAAGACAGTGACCCCGCCGTCCGACTGGTGAAGGAGATGCTGACTCAGCCAGATGCCCGCCTTGACCCAGACGCTCCGGAGGAGACCAAGCAACTGTGGGCTGAGAAGAGTCGACTGTTCCTTTACAAGGGGAAGTTGTGCCGCAGAATGGTTAACTCCCGGACGCATGAACTGGTCTGGCAAGTAGTGGTGCCAAGAAGAGACGCGGCAATGGTACTGGAGGCATACCACGACGGAGCTGGGCACTTCGGATGGAAGAAGCTGGAGTTCCTGCTGCGCGGGCGGTTCCACTGGGTAGGCATGAGAGGAACCATCGAGAGGTGGTGCAGAGACTGTGGCCCATGCAACCTAAGAAGGAAGGACCGTGCCAGCCAGAAGACTCCCCTGCAGTCCATCGTCACCAGGCAGCCGTTGGAACTGGTAGCCTTGGACCATGTAAAACTGACCCCCAGCAGAAGTGGCTACGTCTATGCGTTAACCATCGTGGATCACTACTCCCGGTTCTTGGTTGTAGTCCCCGTCAAGGACTTAACGGCTCAAACAGCAGCTAGAGCCTTCCAGCAGCACTTCTGCCGTCCACACGGATACCCAGAGCAGGTGCTGACGGACCAAGGACCTGCCTTTGAAGCGGAAGTCTTCCAGGAGTTCTGCACTCTGTATGGCTGCCGGAAGATAAGAACAACACCCTATCATCCGCAAACCAATGGACTCTGCGAGAAGATGAACCAGGTGGTGATAGACCTTCTGAAAACATTGCCCCTGGAAGAACGCAGTCTGTGGCCTGAGAAACTGCCTGATCTGGTGGACCTATACAACCACATCCCAGTAGGTTCTACCAACTGTACCCCGGCTTACCTAATGAGAGCAAGACCTGGTAAGCTGCCTGTTGATCTGGATATGGGAGTCCTGACACCCGAGGACACTTCACCAGAAGCAGACTGGGACACAGAGAGGCAGCAGCAGTACCGGAAAGTACAGGAGAGCGTTGAGCGAAGTCTCTGTCAAGCAAGAGAAAGACAGGAGAAGACTTACAACCAGTATGCTCCCGCTGTTCCCCTGGTACCTGGAGAGCAGGTCTTGAAGAGGAAAAGACGGCTCCACAAGTTGGACGACCAGTGGGAGAAGGACCCGTACACCGTACTGCCCTCAAACCATGAAAACCAGAAAGTCTGCACAATCAGTAAGGATGGAGGAGAAACCACAGCCATAGTCTCCCGAGATCACCTGAAGAAGTGTCCCGAGCAGCTACGAAACCCTGAAGAAGATCAAGAAAACCCTCGACCCGCAGAGAAAAGGGAAGAGATGGTCAGTACTGTACTCGGAGACTTCCCTCGGTCTTGGACACAAGTAAATGGCGCTGTTGTGGTACCCGTCTTCACCTTCCTCCAGCCAGCATCCCAAGTGCCTACGGAAAAACAGGTAGAGCTGGAAGAGCAACCGGTCCAGGAGGCAGAAGACCCCACACAAGCAGACCAGGAAAATCGACCCTCTGCTTATAGTGAGCCTGCCGTGCCCCTAGTGAGCCAAAGAGTCCGTAGACAGCTGCCCAGCTTACCTTTGACAGCTCCTACACCCTGTAGCTCAGGACCGGTCAGTAAGCTCCGTAGGTCCACTAGAGCCACTAGAGGCCAGTTGCCCGTACGTTGGAGGATCTAAAGTGTTTAGACTGTTTTATTAATATTTACCTGTTTACTGTTGCTTGTAAATAATTATGTTTTTCCAGTTATTTTATAGGTGTCTTTTGTGGATTTACTAGAACTCTATTGTATATATGTTTGGAGCGTAACCCAGGAACGGACTATAGATTGTTAAAGACTCGGGGCAGGACAGACCCCTACCTGGTTACGGCTCCCTGTTCTTTGGTGAAACGGACACCCTTTTGCTTCAAAAATTGCACCCGGTTGCGGACACTCCGTAACCACCCTAACGTGTTTTTTTCCTTATTGTATTGTTCCTGTTTATACCCTGTTATGTTTTCAAAAAAATATGTTTAGTCCCGGAGTACTAAATTTTACTAGGGGGGAATGTGGAACCCCAGGGGTCTGGTTCCCACAGTAATAGCAATATTACGTCTGTGAGCAGGTGGGAGGTCTCCTGGTCAGGAATCCTAAGCATGCCACACCTCCTGCCCAGTCCTGGGAGGGGAAGAACTTCCCCTATATAAACTGGGGCTGAGGTGGGGTTAGAAAAGAACACAGACAGAGACACAGTCTGGTCTGGTGTGGAGCAGTTGCAGGGAAAGTGACAACAGGAGCCCTGTAGGAGCAGGAGTGAGTGCCGGAGGCTGGAAGCTAGATAGCTCGCCTTGGCTGAAGAGATCTCACCGGACACGGAATCCGAGGCTGTGGGGACTGTTCCATACCCAGCAGCAGAAACCGACCGGCAGGGGATTTCAGGTCCTCTGGCCAAGAAACCCGAAGGCACGGTCACACGCAAGGGACCAGCACCGCCGTCGTGGAGCGGAGGCTACCAGAAGGCCCCGAGTCACCGGCCATACGGGTGAGCACCACACGGTACACTCAGGGACGTGGGCTACTTTTACCCGCTTCTAGCAAGGTAGCCAAGAAGAGTACAGTTAGTTGGGGAGGCCTACAACTCCGCCTGGCCAGGGGAGATCCTGTCTGCTCACGGACTGACCAGACCCCGACCGCTAGCCAGTACTCCCGGGAGGGTCTATCTTTGTCACCAGTAAAGACCCTGAACTACACCGCACCGTCTCTGAGTGGTTCCTGGTGCCTGCGTGCAATTCTACCATCCCCATCATCCACGTCCGCTGCCCTGAGGCCATACCCCTCCCGTTGGGGGTTATACTACCCACTCTGCACAACTGTACCACCGGCCTCAGCGGTCTGCCCTGCAGCGGCGGTTTCGTAACCGCATTCAACGGGTGGCGTAGTCGAACAATATCACATCTGCCACTAAAAACATCGCCACTTAGTTTGACACCCTGGGCACGGACCGGGTCACCGCCACGAGGACTACTACCCCCAGCAGATCCGGCTCCGGGTATCCCCCTGCGCAGCAGAAGCAGCACAGGCCCAGGGGGCGCGTCACCAAAACAAATGGGGGGCTTGCCTGCCATACACGGGCAATCCCCACATTTTTTTTTTGCCCATCTAACAGCCACGAAACATTCGGCCGCGGGAACTCGAACATGTCACCCAAGCACCCGCGATACTCCGTTCATACCTGAGCACCCTCGGCAAACTCGAGTAATGACCACTTGTGCTCATCACTAGTGGTAATCTGTTGCGGGCAGTATGGAGACATCTTAGGTAGCTGCTCTGTTGGCACCGTTGGGATATCTGAGCCACTTAAAGAACATATACAATAGGAAAAAAAATATGAAAGGAACTAAGGCACTTGAGTGGCATGCACAAGGGGAATTTGGGTCACGTGGTGAGATCATCTAAGACAGTCACTATGTAGCATCTTTGGCCAGCAGTGAGGGGACATTTGAGAAGGGCACTCCTCGTGGAACTATGGCCCATCTGCGGCATAATAAAAACATCTGCAGTAGGTATTATGGGTGAAAATGTGACAAACATTAAAGGGCATCTAATGTGAGCAATATATGCAGGCATTTCTGGGAACATGTACATCTTAAAGGGAATCTGTCAGCTTATTTTTGCTATGTGATCTGAGAGCAGCATGATGTAGGGGCAGAGATGCTGATTCCAGTGATGTCACTTAATTTACTGGGTGCAGAAGTTGTGATAGAATCATAGTTTTCTCTGCTGCAGATCTAGCAGAGCTCACAATGCTGAGCTCTGTATAACCCCGCCCACACCACCGATTGGCTGCTTTCTGTGTATATTGACAGGAATCTGCTAATCAGTGGTGGGGGCGTGGCTGGACCAGGACGCACGAGACATCTAGTCCTGTAGTGATAATAACCTGCTGATAAAACACTGATTTTATTGAAACAGAAACACACAGCCTAGTAAGTGACACATTGCTGGAATCAGGGTCTTTGCCCGTACATTGTGCTGCTCTCAGATCACATAGCAAAAACCTGCTGACAGATTCCCTTTAATACAGAAATATGGTAAAGTACATATTAGTTTGTGATCATTTGACACATGGACTGGTTACGTTACAGGTGTAATAATACAATTACATAATGATCAGTTATAATAGAGGGATAATAGAATAATAATAATATATTAAAGTACATATTAGTTTACGTTCATGTGGCACACCGACTGGTATAATTGCATAAATCAAACTATAATAGAGGTATAATAATATAGTAAAGTACATAATATTATATTTATGTGGCACACAGACTGGTTAAATTACAGATCTAGTAAAAGCGACTTGTGACAATGCTACATTTTCCGTTTTACAATGACACAATGTTTGTAGAGAGCTCTATATCCACATGTGATATCTATGTCTAATTCCCTGGATCAGTTACAATATTTCTAGAAGTATGTCCGTGACCATGTTCAGCTTTGGAAAGCACAGTGGGGTCTTTCCAAGAATTTCTGGCCCCCTTCAGCGACAATCAGTCATAATCTTAACAATTTGCCTTCCGCCCCCTGCAGTCCACACAGATATAGTAGAAGAGTTTCCCCTTCTGGAAATGTTTGGTAAAGAAAATGCTGTTATAACCGAGGCTTCTGGGGCATTGGTGAAATAATATATCTATGTATAAAATATATTATAAGTGTTATATGGAAGCCAATTAAAGCGACCTCCTTCCTGGGACTGAAAAGTGACAATACATTTCTCATATATGGTCACTCTACCTGGTGCCCTCCGTTTGTCGCCTTCTCCCTCCTCTGCTCAGATCGCTGATCCTTTACACCTTTCCAGATGCCCGCCACAATATAATATTTTTTTAAACTCCTTCCCAGCCCTCAGAATCCAGCACATGGAGACTGGCTGGTGCACGATACTTGTCCGTATCCTCTCAAAATTCAGCTTCGTTCTTATGACTCAGTTCACTCATCTCTAATCACATCATGCTATTCATACTAAATCTACAAGGAATAGTCTTGAATCTTGCCTGCTGGTGATGCCCAGGTATCACCATGGTGTGGCGTCTCTTCCTTATATTTGTTACACACCTGTTCGGGCTGTTCCTCCCTCAACCCAGTTCTCTAAATTCTGTTGTGCTCTATGTCTGGCTTTGCAGATAGTGCGGCGTGCTTCCATGTGATTATCTGCCTGGGCCTATATAAGGCTGGTATTAAGACTTCAGTGCTACTAAGACTCTGAGTTTCTTGGTACACCTTGGCCTGCTCGCCTGCCTGCATGTCTGCGGTTTCCAGCATCCCAGCTGCCTGTTCATGGTCTCCTGGACGTCTCTTGTCTGCCTGCGGTTTTCAGAATCCCAGATGCCTGTCCATGGTCCCCTGGACGTCTTCTGCCTGCGTTTTCCAATCATCCCAGTTGCCCGTCAGTGGTCTCCTGCCAGCCTGCAGTTTCCAGCATCCCAGTTGCCTGCCTGTGGTCTCCTGGACATCTCCTGTCTGATGTTTCCAGCATCACAGCTGCCTGTTCGTGGTCTCCTGGACGTCTCTCATCTGCCTGTGGTTTCCAGTATCCTAACTATCCATGTCCAGCGTGCCTCATCCATTTGCTGTACCAACGCCCGTTGCCCATGTGCCCACCCAGAACTTGGGCTTGAAGGCTCCACCTCACCTGGTGAGCCTAACAGTACTACATTCACAGAATTCTTGCTGATTTTCTCACCACCAATGCTCAAGACTTATATTGTAACCAGGGGTATAACTGGAAACTCTATGACCAATACAAAATCTGTAATAGGACTCCCAACTATCTAATACTGTTGCTTCACTCCTAAATAATGAGAATATTCTTAGTAATCCAATGACTTTGTAATAATACACCTGGTGGCCTAGTGGGTTCAGAATTAATAGCCCTGGTAGTCTAGAGACTTAATAAACAAGTTCTTAGTGCCATTGGGCCAATGGGAGGCTTCAGGGGATTGTGTATGGTGTATTTTTCAGTTAACATATTAGTAATTTCCTTCTATGAAGTAATACATCCTAATGTAATGGCTTATGGCATGTCAAAACCTAAGTCAAATATCAAAGACTGACCGTCACTTCCAAACAGAACAGGTGTGAACAGATGTATACAAAGAGTAGCCACATTAGGTTAGGTTCCCAGAAAAGATTACTTTGTCGTGGCTACTGGGCATACATGAATTGACCAATTTATGCGCTAAATATCTTCATTTTTTTCCTATTTTCTAGAGCAGTAATGCAATTCCAATTTCATATATTTCATGTTTGCATGTGACTTGCCCCCAGGGGCCGGTGGCAGATCACTGGGGTTATAGAAAAAAGAGAGGGGTCGCTCGCTGGTCTATTCGGGTGCTCTAAAGAAAAAAGTAATCTCAAATGCAAAAAGAACTTCGGCACTCCATCCATGAATATATAACAAATATTGTATCTGGACTAATGTCACTTTGAAAAATGAAGGTTTTTTGCGCATAATTTGGCCAATTTATGTGTGCCCATCAACCACGACAAGGTCACCTTCGTATGATGGGAAATTACGCTACGCTACCACTGGATATGCCACTCTTGGGCTGTAAGCCTGTATGAACAATATGGCTCTGCTTGGGCTTTTAACCTACAATGTATGGGCTGGTAGACCTAGTTAAAACCACCTGTGACTGAATGGGAGGGACACATGGTCAGAAAAAAGGCTGTCAAACTTCTAGTAGCGTGAACACGTACCTGCTGCAATGTTCCAGGAGCGGGATCCCAAAAATGATTAATAGAAAAAAGAGAGGGGTCGCTCACTGGTCTATTCGGGTGCTCTGAAGAAAAAAGTAATCTCAAATGCAAAAAGAACTTCGGCACTCCATACATGAATATATAAGAAATATTGTATCTGGACTAATGTCACTTTGAAAAATGAAGGTTTTTTGCGCATAATTTGGCCAATTTATGTGTGCCCATCAACCATGACAAGGTCACCTTCGTATGATGGGAAACTACGCTACGCTACCACTGGATATGCCACTCTTGGGCTGTAAGCCTGTATGAACAATATGTCTCTGCTAGGGCCCAAGAGTGGCATATCCAGTGGTAGCGTAGCGTAGTTTCCCATCATACGAAGGTGACCTTGTCGTGGTTGATGGGCACACATAAATTGGCCAAATTATGCGCAAAAAACCTTCATTTTTCAAAGTGACATTAGTCCAGATACAATATTTCTTATATATTCATGTATGGAGTGCCAAAGTTCTTTTTGCA
Organism: Phyllobates terribilis; assembly: GCF_046119375.1. NCBI lineage: Eukaryota > Metazoa > Chordata > Amphibia > Anura > Dendrobatidae > Phyllobates > Phyllobates terribilis. The sequence goes on from NW_027362765.1 coordinate 400,181,628, forward strand.
TTTGAGATTACTTTTTTCTTCAGAGCACCCGAATAGACCAGTGAGCGACCCCTCTCTTTTTTCTATTAATCATTTTTGGGATCCCGCTCCTGGAACATTGCAGCAGGTACGTGTTCACACTACTAGAAGTTTGACAGCCTTTTTTCTGACCATGTGTCCCTCCCATTCAGTCACAGGTGGTTTTAACTAGCTCTATTAGCCCATACATTGTAGGTTAAAAGCCCAAGCAGAGACATATTGTTCATACAGGCTTACAGCCCAAGAGTGGCATATCCAGTGGTAGCGTAGCGTAGTTACCCATCATACGAAGGTGACCTTGTCATGGTTGATGGGCACACAAATTGGCCAAATTATGCGCAAAAAACCTTCATTTTTCAAAGTGACATTAGTCCAGATACAATATTTCTTATATATTCATGTATGGAGTGCCGAAGTTCTTTTTGCATTTGAGATCACTGGGGTTATCACGGTGGCTGGCCCAGGGCGGTCAGTGCACAAAAGGGGATACCGATTATTAGCTAATGTTCAAAGAGTTCGTGACGCCACCTGTGGTGTCTGGTGAAGGTCACCAGCGCTGCAACAGTCCTCTGAGGCAGATGTCAGCGCAGCTAAAGATGGTACGGCTCCCCACAGGCGGAGCGGGCCTCAGGGCAGTGTAAAGATAGATGGAAGGTGCGCTGGGCGTTGTAGTGCAGTGAGGATTAATGGCGCCGGTGAAGAAACAGACAGAGGCTGTTCGATGCAGTCGTCCAAGGTTTTACTTACAGTTCTTAGGCAATTCACAAGTGCACTTTACAGGTGAAGGCCTCCCTCGTCGCGCTGCGTTCACCGGGCAGGGGTTCAGTCCTTCCTCAAGCAGCTTAGGAATGCCTTCCGGAACCCCACTTTCTCGTGTTCCTACTATGACCGTCTTCACACTTGGTCCTTCTCACCGCTGCCCTACGCTGCCCACTCTCAATCCCGCCGGGTATGCTGAAGTACTTCCTGTACGTCGGATCCGGGACCAACCTGACCCCCTGGAGATTAGAATGAAGCAACCGATCCCTCCTGACACCTGGCAGGAGCGGGGAGTACGGGTGTCGTCCTGCACGCGCCGTACCCCCTGGGATCCTTTCGTAGAACGGAGCCTACTCCCTGCTCCCTTCCGGGGTCTCTATCCTGGGCCCTAACTTGTGGAGCAGAGCTCTGACTGAGCCTCTGCTCCCGGACTGTTCCTCTGAACAGCCCTCACTAAACTCCACTCACTGCACCTCTTACTAGCCTCATCTGAACTAAGATGTCTTCCTTTTATATCTACTGTATAAGTGATTACTCCACCCATACCCACTATTGGTTCCCCCTAACTTTGGGTTCCCCCCTACTCCAGCCAGGGCCAGGGCTCAGAAGAAAACTACATTGCGTCTTGCCCCTCCTGCTGGCCTGGAGCAGTGTGATGTTGGATGCAGGTGTTTGGGGTTCCGTGCGGCACTCCCATCTTACCTGAGAGAAGGGAGACACCACACCTCGGGGTGAGGTGCAGTATCTCTATGGCGACTGAACCCTCAGGGGCGCCACACATGCTATAGCATTACAGAGTGAAACCTAAAAGTCCTACACACACACACACTTTGCAAACGTCCTGTTCTGACAAGTTGAGAGAGTTCACAACTCAGGCTGTGCTACATCAGAATACCCAGAAAATAACACCCTAATAATATGGCGAGAGTCAAGTGTCGGAGCCGAGCTCCCTGCATCTCCTGCAGCATGTCTCCATTTCTCAGCACCACCCTACAAGGTGACACTTATGGATCAGAGGTTATGAAAATACAGATGTAAATCTCTGCCTCTGGGAACATGTAAACCATAAATTATATTTAACATTCCATATCAGAATATAATAGAAAAATCCCAAAAAAAAAGGATAATACTTTAGTGGAGAGATCACAGTACCTGGACTGCTCTTGAAGAATCCTCGATGGTATTAAATGAATGTTTTTATTACACCAACGCGTTTTGGAGCCGGACTGGTGCCTTTTTCAAGATAAAAAAACCTTGTTTTCGCAAGTGCAGCCCAGGTACTGTGAACTCTCTACTAAAGTGAATTGCTATCTGGAAGACCTTCTCCTCCAGCCATGGGGCAGCAGCCGCTGATTCTAAGGCTCTTATTGGTGTTGTTTCCATACACCACCACCCAGGTGAGCACCATCATCCCTCTCGCCCTCCCTCATTTCTCTTGCGGTATTGCCCTATTGTGCACTTCTGTCCCAACCAGACCTGAGCAAAAAAAAGTATAATGGAATACTGACGCGCCCCCTGGGGCCGTGGGGTACTCGGTAGCCGGGCCGGTCAGTGCTGGGGATGTCACGGTGGCAGTGACCCGCTACGTGGCCCCAGGCGGTCAAATTAAATGGAAAAATAAAAAGGGGAATAAAGTTTTTAGAGATATTGTTCGTGACGCCACCTGTGGTATGCGGCTATATGGGGTCGCCACTGCGGTGCAGATCCACTGGAGCTGATGGTGACGTAGCAGAGTTGGTTCAGCTCTCCACAGGCAGAGCTAAGCTCCAAGGCAATAGATGGTGATTTTATGAGGTAGATGTTGTTGGTGCTGTGTAGTGCAGGGCTGGTGATGGCACAGCAATTATTCAAGGACACAGTGGGGTGCAATCTTCAGGTTTTACTCACAGTTGTTAAGTTCCTCAGGTTACACTTTCCAGATTATAACCGCCCACGTCATCCTGTGTCCTCCGGGGTAGTGATCCAGCAAACTCTCAGGTATTTCAGGAGCACTTGCACGGGACCCCGTTCTATATACCTTTCCTGGTCGTCTCACTGCGCTGGCTCTCACCCTCCTGCCCCCGCGCCTCACAATCAGTGTCACAAGCCAGTAGCCTCGGGCCTTGTCGGGCGACGTGCAGTCCCCTGGCCACATTTTCGGCGATGTAATTGTGGTTGTTGGCTGCAGCACCTTGAAAATGCAGCAGCCTCCCGTTATCTAGCTGAGCCTGGTTGTTCTCCACTAGTTTAGGGTCCGGTCCCCTCTCTGCGGCCTGATCCCTCCACGTTCATGTAGATTCGGGCGCACGGGTGGCATCCGTACTCACCGTGCCCCTGGGATCCCCTCTGTTCCTCCTGGAGCCTTCCCTCTGCTCCCGTCCTCTTCTCTCAGTCTTTCCTCCTGGGCCTCTCAGACTAGGCCCTGCTCCTTTCTCCACTCCTCTGAGCAGAGCTCCTCCAGAGCTCCTGCTCCCAGTTCTCTCTCCTCTGTACTCTCCTCAACTGTCTGACTGAACTGAACTCCTTCTAGATGGTTCACTTCCCTCTTATACTCCTACTGACGGTGCTCCCCTCACCTACTTCCTCCACCCACACCCATTACATGGTGCCACCCTCCAGCTAGGGACAAGGAACTGTGCTCTCCCTTAGGAGCAATCTCACCCTTCCCTACTGAAGTGGAGTGTATTGGATGCGGGTGTGTGGGTCCCGAGTAGTACTCCGTCCTTACCTGAGATTGGGGTACCACACCTCTGGGTGAGATGCAGTACCTCTGTGGCAACTGGACCCACAGGGGCGCCACAATACTATAAAATAAAACTAAATAAAGTTGCATCTTTATACCGCCCTTAACTTTGTAGCTGAACTTTTAAAGGTTCTGTTCACATTTTTTCAACTGTATCCGTTTTCGGGAAAGTTGAGAAAACTAATATGACTGCTATCACGGGAGATGTGGCCAAATCTTGGAAAGAGGAGCCCTCTTCTGTAAATGTAAGTCTTTTTGCAAAGTTGTAAGTTATATTGAATGATCAATGGCTACAAGAAAGTTGCATCTTGGAAAATTCCTTTAAAGGGGTTGTCCATTATTATATTTTATTTTATGAATGGGCCCATGGTGGTCTTAAAATAATAATTAAAAAAAAAAACTGGAAAGAAAAGCACACCTACCTACTGTATCCTGACTTTCCTCTACAACACTTCTCCTACCTTTCTGCTTACTGACTCTTTAATTGGGAGACACCTGCAGCCTCTTATGGGCTGGAGTAGTATCCTTTCACCAGAGAAAAAAAGAGAGGTTTTAAGACCACCATGAGCCCATTTGTTGAATAATATATAGTAATGGAAAACCCCTTAAAGCTTTTTTTTACATAAAACTGGAGTTTGAAAATTTTTGTCTTGATGAATATATAAATCATTTTATAGGCCTCCAATAATTGAAAATCTCTCTTGGACCTCCTTCACACGTCCGTATGAAACACGTACATGAAAAACCGGTACCGGTGTCATCGGTGATTTTCATCAGTGTGGTCATCAGTAGGTGTTAAAAGGCTCGGATGCCGCACACAGCACGCAGAGAGTATGGCAGAGGTTTAATTCAAGATTTGGTTTCTCCACGCAGGGAGTGTAAATTTAAGTAACACAACAATAAAACATTAAAATCGGACAATAAACGATTGTGGTTTAACTATAACACAGAAAGGATGAACAATATGGCGCGGTCCCAAAGGTTCAGGCTGAATAAGAGAAGGTAGTTAGAGGCTTGTGTGGAACCCCAGGGGTCTGGTTACCACAGTAATAGCAATATTACGTCTGTGAGCAGGTGGGAGGTCTCCTGGTCAGGAATCCTAAGCATGCCACACCTCCTGCCCAGTCCTGGGAGGGGAAGAACTTCCCCTATATAAACTGGGGCTGAGGTGGGGTTAGAAAAAGAAAAGAACACAGACAGAGACAGAGACACAGTCTGGTCTGGTGTGGAGCAGTTGCAGGGAAAGTGACAACAGGAGCTCTGTGGGAGCAGTGATGAAAGGAGTCCGGGACTGGAAGCTGTAGAGCTCGTCCGGACTGGAGAGATCTCACCGGACACGGAGTCCGAGGCTGTGGCGACTGTTCCATACCCAGCAGCAGAAACCGACCGGCAGGGGATTTCAGGTCCTCTGGCCAAGAAACCCGAAGGCACGGTCACACGCAAGGGACCAGCACCGCCGTCGTGGAGCGGAGGCTACCAGAAGGTCCCGAGTCACCGGCCATACGGGTGAGCACCACACGGTACACTCAGGGACGTGGGCTACTTTTACCCGCTTCTAGCAAGGTAGCCAAGAAGAGTACAGTTAGTTGGGGAGGCCTACAACTCCGCCTGGCCAGGGGAGATCCTGTCTGCTCACGGACTGACCAGACCCCGACCGCTAGCCAGTACTCCCGGGAGGGTCTATCTTTGTCACCAGTAAAGACCCTGAACTACACCGCACCGTCTCTGAGTGGTTCCTGGTGCCTGCGTGCAATTCTACCATCCCCATCATCCACGTCCGCTGCCCTGAGGCCATACCCCTCCCGTTGGGGGTTATACTACCCACGCTGCACAACTGTACCACCGGCCTCAGCGGTCTGCCCTGCAGCGGCGGTTTCGTAACCGCATTCAACGGGTGGCGTAGTCGAACAATATCACATCTGCCACTAAAAACATCGCCACTTAGTTTGACACCCTGGGCACGGACCGGGTCACCGCCACGAGGACTACCACCCCCAACAGATCCGGCTCCGGGTATTCCCCAAACATGGCCCAGGGGGCGCGTCAACTTTTGGCGTAGTCGGCAGGATTTCGTGCCCGCAACCACCGGGTACTGCGTGCCTGAAAAAGACTGTTAAACTTACCTGTGGTGAAGATTCCCGCCATCCGACGCCATCTTTTCCCTTCTTCCCGCCATCCGTGGAGTTTTTCCGCCATCCGACGCCATCTTTTGCCTTCTTCCCGCCATCCGTGGAGTCTTCCCGCCATTGGACGCCATCTTGAGGACGCCGCGCGGGAAGAAGAGGGGAGTGGACTCCGAAAGCGCGCGAGAACTGAAGCCCCGCCTCACGTCCGGACGTTGCGTAAGGTCCTGGAAGGAGCCCAGCAGACGCCGACGTCACAGGAGCGCGACGGAAGGTCCTCAACCCTGACGATCCACTGCGGAGCCGCAGCCTACGGAAGGGGATCATTGCAAGGTAGGCCACGGTCCACTAGGGGGGAGGAGGATGTCGGATACGGAGGAGAGCTTCACTGCTACAGCCACCGCCAGCACCACCGCTGCTGCGGTCATGCCTTTCACCATGCCCTACATCCCGGGGGCAGCCTGGCTACCCCAGTACTCAGGGGAGTCACATACCCTAAATGACTTCAGAGAAAGGCTGGATAGCCTCTTCCAGGTGTACCCCCTCACAGAAGAGCAAAAAGTGAGCATCCTGGTGGCTCAATTAACAGGGGCAGCCCAAAGGGAGGTAAAGTCCTGGCCACTTGGGAGGAGGAGGACTGTCGCAGAGATACTAGCCCGGCTGAAGGACACCTTTGATACACGTACCTCAGCCGAGATCAAGCTTAGATTCTACGGGTGCAAGCAGCGAGCACATGAGAATATAAGGGACTATGCACTAAATCTACAAGAGGCCCTGAGAGCCGTTAAGCAGGCCGACCCTGACGGCGTTGGAAACGAAGACAAGCTGTTGACTGAACAATTTATAGAGGGTCTACATTGTAATGCCCACCGAACCCAGTTGCGGGCCATGGCCTTACAGGACCCTCATCTGGACTTTGCACAGTTCAAGGACAGAGCCATCCGGGTGCTCCGAGAACCGGCACCAGGTGGCGCTGTGACCCACAAACGCCCTGCTACCACTTACCACCAGGAGGCGGCGCCCTTGTCGGCAGGGCCTGTGGGAGCTGATGCGCAGGCTTTAAACAATGACCCGGCTACAGACCTGCACCATCAGGTCCAAGAGCTAACTAAAAGCGTTGCCGCGCTAACCCGAACTGTGCAGTCTTTACAGGTTTCTACTCCAGGGAAGATCCAGCTGGCATCCGGACCGGAGGATATCCCGTGGCGCCGACCAAGGAGGACCCCACCGGCCAGAGGAAGACCCAGCGACCGATACAACGAGGACGGACAACCCATCTGCCGCCGCTGCAATCAACCCGGACATATGGCAAGGTACTGTCCTTTTAAACCGGCACAACCTGGGGTAGAGGGCCAACCCCTAGGAATAAGATCACCAGGCCCATCGAACTGGCGTGACAAATACGTGGGAGGACGTCCAGTCTTGCCTATAGTACTGGATGGCATTCCTATGAGTGCCCTACTTGACACCGGGTCACAGGTCACCACCATCCCGTACGTGCTCTTCAAGCAGTACTGGAATGACTCGGATATAACCCGCTACCCAGACGACGACTTGAGTATCATCGCCAGCAATGGTCAGCCCGTGCCACAGATCGGATTTAAAGAGATGACCATTAAAATCGGTAAAGTCGAACTGGCAGCACAGGGACTGATCATTGTGGACATTGACAAGCGCGAGAGTCACCCAAAGATAACTCTAGGAACTAATGTGATTGAAAATTGTCTTGCAGAGGTGATTCTTATTTTACAGCAGGTTGCCAAGAACGCCAGCTCCGGCCAGCAGCGAGTGCTCCAAAAAGAGATCCGGGCACTGATGCGACGGCAACAGGTGGAACTCTCCGGTGGTGAGATTGGTAGCGTGAGAATGTGTGACCCTTTCCCTATTGCCATGCCCCCGAAAAGTGAAATGATGATTTGGTGCCGGGCAGCTATTGGTCTGAGAGGTAGAGATTACCAGGCAATGGTAGAACCAGTCTACTCAGATAGTAGGCCCACCATTTTGACGGCACGGGGGGTGGTTGATGTACGCCATGGGAGGGTGCCCGTTCGCATAATAAATATCGGGAAGAGGGAAGTGTACCTGCCCCGGTATGCTACGCTAGCCAAATTGTATACCATCAACCAAAATTCTGTACAGTCCGTGGAACCCTTGCCTCCATCTCATCCAGAGGAAGGTAACGGCTCTAAACAACAAATGGAGGACTGGTGTCAGCAACTGCATTTGGGTACTGACTCCACACCCGCTCACCAAAAGCAGGGAGTCTACCGGGTGATCCAGGAATACGAGAGAGTGTTCAGTAAACACCCGCTAGACTTCGGGCGAGTGAAGGGAGTGGAACATCACATCCCCACGGGAGACCATCCTCCCATAAAGGAGAGATATCGTCCCGTACCCCCTGCACATTACCAACACGCCAAGGGGATGCTTAGAGACATGAAGGAGGCTGGGGTAATCAGGGATAGCTGTAGCCCCTGGGCAGCTCCACTAGTCTTGGTTAAAAAGAAAGACAACACCATGAGAATGTGTGTAGATTACCGGAAAATCAACCGTATCACACAGAAAGATGCGTACCCCTTACCAAGGATAGAGGAGTCTTTGGCTGCTTTAAAATCTGCTAACTTCTTCTCCACTTTGGATCTCACTAGCGGGTACTGGCAGGTTCCTGTAGCAGAGGCGGACCGGGAGAAGACCGCATTCACCACCCCGATGGGACTTAGCGAGTTTACCTGCATGCCGTTCGGACTCTGCAACGCACCAGGAACCTTTCAACGATTGATGGAATGCTGTCTGGGACACCGGAACTTTGAGACGGTCCTGCTGTACCTGGACGATGTTATAGTTTATTCCAAAACCTACGAGGACCACCTGAAACACCTGGCGGAAGTGTTTGAAGCCCTGGCAAACTACGGTCTGAAGGTGAAACCGTCGAAGTGTCACCTGCTAAAACCAAAAGTGCAGTACCTGGGACACGTGGTGAGTGCTGACGGAGTGGCTCCCGACCCTGATAAGATCACCGCGATTAAGGAATGGCCAAGACCCTCCAGCGTAAAGGAAGTGCGGCAGTTCCTCGGGTTGGTAGGCTACTACCGAAGATTCATTCCCGGGTTCACCAAAAAGGCAGCTCCTATGCAGGACCTCCTGATAGGCCAGTCCAGGAAGGCCAAGAACCAGAAGCCGCCCTTCAGATGGGAGAAGCTGGAAGAAGAGTCCTTCCGCCAGCTGAAGATGGCCCTCACGGGGGATGAAATCCTGGCGTACCCTGATTACAGCCAGCCCTTTATCCTCTACACCGACGCAAGTAACATCGGACTAGGAGCCGTACTGTCCCAGATCCAGCAGGGGAGAGAACGGGTAATTGCTTACGCCAGCCGAAAACTGCGACCCACCGAAAGAAACCCTGAGAATTACAGCTCATTCAAGCTAGAGTTCCTGGCAGTGGTGTGGGCAGTCACCGAACGCTTTAAGCACTACCTCGCCTCTTCCCGGTTCACCGTGTACACGGATAACAACCCGTTTACACACCTGGACACTGCAAGACTCGGTGCCCTGGAGCAGAGATGGATGGCCCGCCTGTCCAACTATGAGTTCACGATTAAATACCGGGCAGGACGCTCCAATACCAACGCGGATGCCTTGTCCAGAATGCCAAACCTACCGGACGTAGGGGAAGATCCAGAGGAACTGGAAGAGGTTGAACTCCCCGCGTTCCACCGTCATGGGACTACCCAGTATTCCCACCGTGTAAGGGGTAAGCAATCCACTACGTTCAACCCCTTACCTCATTACAACTGGGCGGAAACGCAAGACAGTGACCCCGCCGTCCGACGGGTGAAGGAGATGCTGACTCAGCCAGATGCCCGCCTTGACCCAGACGCTCCGGAGGAGACCAAGCAACTGTGGGCTGAGAAGAGTCGACTGTTCCTTTACAAGGGGAAGTTGTGCCGCAGAATGGTTAACTCCCGGACGCATGAACTGATCTGGCAAGTAGTGGTGCCAAGAAGAGACGCGGCTATGGTACTGGAGGCATACCACGACGGAGCTGGGCACTTCGGATGGAAGAAGCTGGAGTTCCTGCTGCGCGGGCGGTTCCACTGGGTAGGCATGAGAGGAACCATCGAGAGGTGGTGCAGAGACTGTGGCCCATGCAACCTAAGAAGGAAGGACCGTGCCAGCCAGAAGACTCCCCTGCAGTCCATCGTCACCAGGCAGCCGTTGGAACTGGTAGCCTTGGACCATGTAAAACTGACCCCCAGCAGAAGTGGCTACGTCTATGCGTTGACCATCGTGGATCACTATTCCCGGTTCTTGGTTGTAGTCCCCGTCAAGGACTTAACGGCTCAAACAGCAGCTAGAGCCTTCCAGCAGCACTTCTGCCGTCCACACGGATACCCAGAGCAGGTGCTGACGGACCAAGGACCTGCCTTTGAAGCGGAAGTCTTCCAGGAGTTCTGCACCCTGTATGGCTGCCGGAAGATAAGAACAACACCCTATCATCCGCAAACCAATGGACTCTGCGAGAAGATGAACCAGGTGGTAATAGACTTTCTGAAAACATTGCCCCTGGAAGAACGCAGTCTGTGGCCTGAGAAACTGCCTGATCTGGTGGACCTATACAACCACATCCCTGTAGGTTCTACCAACTGTACCCCGGCTTACCTAATGAGAGCAAGACCTGGTAAGCTGCCTGTTGATCTGGATATGGGAGTCCTGACACCCGAGGACACTTCACCAGAAGCAGACTGGGACACAGAGAGGCAGCAGCAGTACCGGAAAGTACAGGAGAGCGTTGAGCGAAGTCTCCGTCAAGCAAGAGAAAGACAGGAGAAGACTTACAACCAGTATGCTCCCGCTGTTCCCCTGGTACCTGGAGAGCAGGTCTTGAAGAGGAAAAGACGGCTTCACAAGTTGGACGACCAGTGGGAGAAGGACCCGTACACCGTACTGCCATCAAGCCATGAAAACCCGAAAGTCTGCACAATCAGTAAGGATGGAGGAGAAACCACAGCCATTGTCTCCCGAGATCACCTGAAGAAGTGTCCCGAGCAGCTACGAAACCCTGAAGAAGATCAAGAAAACCCTCGACCCGCAGAGGAAAGGGAAGAGATGGTCAGTACTGTACTCGGAGACTTCCCTCGGTCTTGGACACAAGTAAATGGCGCTGTTGTGGTACCCGTCCTCACCTTCCTCCAGCCAGCATCCCAAGTGCCTACGGAAAAACAGGTAGAGCTGGAAGAGCAACCGGTCCAGGAGGCAGAAGACCCCACACAAGCAGACCAGGAGAATCGACCCTCTGCTTATAGTGAGCCTGCCGTGCCCCTAGTGAGCCAAAGAGTCCGTAGACAGCTGCCCAGCTTACCTTTGACAGCTCCTACACCCTGTAGCTCAGGACCGGTCAGTGAGCTCCGTAGGTCCACTAGAGCCACTAGAGGCCAGTTGCCCGTACGTTGGAGGATCTAAAGTGTTCAGACTGTTTTATTGGTATTTACCTGTTTACTGTTGCTTGTAAATAATTATGTTTTTTTCTAGTTATTTTATAGGTATCTTTTGTGGATTAACCGGAACTCTGTTGTATATATGTTTGGAGCGTAACCCAGGAACGGACTAAGACTGTTAAAGACTCGGGGCAGGACAGACCCCTACCTGGTTACGGCTCCCTGTTCTTTGGTGAAATGGACACCCTTTTTGTTTCAAAAATTGCACCCGGTTGCGGACACGCCGTGACCACTTTAACATGTTTTTCCTTATTGTATTGTTCCTGTTTATACCCTGTTATGTTTTCAAAAATATGTTTAGTCCCGGAGTACTAAATTTTACTAGGGGGGAATGTGGAACCCCAGGGGTCTGGTTACCACAGTAATAGCAATATTACGTCTGTGAGCAGGTGGGAGGTCTCCTGGTCAGGAATCCTAAGCATGCCACACCTCCTGCCCAGTCCTGGGAGGGGAAGAACTTCCCCTATATAAACTGGGGCTGAGGTGGGGTTAGAAAAAGAAAAGAACACAGACAGAGACACAGTCTGGTCTGGTGTGGATCAGTTACAGGGAAAATAAGAACAGGAGCTCTGTGGGAGCAGTGATAAAAGGAGTCCGGGACTGGAAGCTGTAGAGCTCGTCCGGACTGGAGAGATCTCACCGGACACGGAGTCCGAGGCTGTGGGGACTGTTCCATACTCAGCAGCAGAAACCGACCGGCAGGGGATTTCAGGTCCTCTGGCCAAAAAACCCGAAGGCACGGTCACACGCAAGGGACCAGCACCGCCGTCGTGGAGCGGAGGCTACCAGAAGGCCCCGAGTCACCGGCCATACGGGTGAGCACCACACGGTACACTCAGGGACGTGGGCTACTTTTACCCGCTTCTAGCAAGGTAGCCAAGAAGAGTACAGTTAGTTGGGGAGGCCTACAACTCCGCCTGGCCAGGGGAGATCCTGTCTGCTCACGGACTGACCAGACCCCGACCGCTAGCCAGTACTCCCGGGAGGGTCTATCCTTGTCACCAGTAAAGACCCTGAACTACACCGCACCGTCTCTGAGTGGTTCCTGGTGCCTGCGTGCAATTCTACCATCCCCATCATCGACGTCCGCTGCCCTGAAGCCATACCCCTCCCGTTGGGGGTTATACTACCCACGCTGCACAACTGTACCACCGGCCTCAGCGGTCTGCCCTGCAGCGGCGGTTTCGTAACCGCATTCAACGGGTGGCGTAGTCGAACAATATCACATCTGCCACTAAAAACATCGCCACTTAGTTTGACACCCTGGGCACGGACCGGGTCACCGCCACGAGGACTACCACCCCCAACAGATCCGGCTCCGGGTATTCCCCAAACATGGCCCAGGGGGCGCGTCACTTGCACTTATCTGTCCTTTAGCAATAACTACGTCCGTCTTCAGACACTCACTCCGGAGGGTGTCCGTCTTCTGGTGGCAGTGGGCGGTCTCGGGTCTCACCCACAGGGCCCCCAGTCTTTTTGACAGCGGTCATGACTCCTTTAAGAGCCGTAGCAAGCTGCTCCGGCGTACAACAAACTGCGTTAGGATCACTAATCCCGAGTGCATCCTCACCTGTAGGTCACCGTCAGATGTCTGGAAAACTGTGGTGATGCAGGTAACTGAACGATCACTTTCTGTAGGCCCGGTACAGACCGCACGCCCCTTGTTTTGCGGCAAGCTGTGTCACCCGTTCGTCCGTCACCGCAGACAGGTCAGCACGTCTCTATTTCACCGAGGACAGAGCAGCACGTCTCTCTCTCGTTGTCGGCAGGACAGACTGTTTCTTCCCAACTGCCGGTCTGCTCTCCACAACCAACTCTCTCTTTCGCGCAAGCCCAGACACCTGACTTCCTCTCTTCCGTCCCTCTCCTCTGTCCCCCAGCACTGTCCAGGAAGTCCCCAGTGCACTCTTAATCCCGTCCCCTGGCAACACCGGGCAGGACCCTAGCAGTTCCGGCGCCGGAGCTCCGCACCTATCCCTAGGCAAGTCTTCCTTTTTACATAGGGATGAGCGGTCCGTGGAAGTTCAGGTTCTGGTACCCGACCCATACTTTAGTCCAAAGTTCGGTTCAGGTACTATACTCGAACTTGAATCCAAACCCCATTGAAATTTATGGGGACCCAAACTTTGGAGCTGGAAAATATTCTCTATCTTTCTCTCTCTCTGCAACTGACTTCCAGGGAACGTACATGTTAGGTGTTTAGCACCGGACACTAACTGTCCGGTATGACCGCCGAACATTGGAGAGTTCGGGTTCGCTCATCTCTAGTCATCAGTGGTTTTCCGGTATGGAAAAAAAAAGAAAGAAATTACAAAGCTTTTTTCATACTTTGCAATGTTAAACATGGTCGGCACACGGACTGTACACTGATGCCATCCGTGTGCTGTACGTGTTTTTCACGGCCCTATAGACTTGTATTTCCCTTTGTCATATGTGAAGGGGGCCTTAGTGATTTTTTTCACCAATGCAGATGCCTCCAGCAAATAATGAAGTATCACCAATAGGGAGTGAGCACTTACAAAAGAGTTGCCTACAGCAAACTTTCCAAAAACTATCCCCTACTCCATCAATAATAAAGAATTCTTTTAGAACAGGGTCGGACTCTTAAGTGGTTACCTGAGAGGCCTTCTCACCCTTTGATTTCTACATTTTTCCTGCAAACCTGGATTTTTTTTCCTCCTGTAATTCTCTAACCAGGATCTTAATCATCCTCTTACCACTGGGCTGTGACCAATGGCCCCGGGTGGAAATATCCAATCTCTCTACATCCCTCCCTGGGTAAATTCCCACCGAGCAATCATAAAAGTTTTCATTAACGCTGATATATTACAAATAAGGGCGAGCGAATTTTCCAAAATTTAGAGTTTGTTTAGATTTACTCAAATTTAAATGGAAATTCAATTTGATCTAAGGAGGATAAAAAATTAATTAATTTAAAAAAATCACTCCTCAACCGTCCTGGCAGCACAGCTTCCCGGCCCGTCCTCTGCTGGTTTGCTTCTTTCTTCTGGCGCCTGTCTTCTCCTCCGCCTCAAGTGACATCATGCTGTTAAGATGTTGAGGAGCGATACACGTACTACACGGTCTGATGGCAGATGGAGCCTAGTCAGGGACCGCATTGAATATGGAAGAGAAGACCATCGCTAACTATGAATTAAAAAAAAATTTCTGCTTTACTATTTTCCCAGACATAAGGTCACTTTTATTCATTTGGTATTGAACATAGAGCTGAATTGCAATCCAATCCTATCCCAATATGTAGTAGGTGCAATAATAATAATATTATCAAATACCTCTAATTAGAAATGTAGTATAGTTTTTCTGATTTGCTATGTCTCTTTCCTCATGTGCAGGCATTGCAGGACCTTAGGTATCCATGGTTACGACCACTGATATAGTGACAGTTAGCTAGTTGCTAGTGGTCATAACCATGGATACCTAAGGTCCTGCACATGGAGAAAGAGACAACCCGAATCAGAAATACTATACTACATTTCTAATTGGAGGTATTTGCTATTATTATTATTATTATTATTATTATTACATCTACTACATATTGGGATAGGATCTTGGAGATGGGAATACCCCTTTACCAATAATTATCTAATAAAAGGTACAATTATGACTGACAGGATAATGTTTTCTATGCCACCAGGTCATCATCCATGCTGTGTGTGAAGGGGATTGGCTGACTGGCTCATTTCAATAGCTAAGCCACCTCCATTCTTTGTCAAGGCTGATGGTGATAACTAATGGATCAATGGAATCACCACTTTTTCCGAGAATAGACATTGAAATGTCCCATCACAATAGAGAGGTGGCTGTGCATACACGTCATTGTCCTATTCATCCTCCATGGGATTGGTATCTCTGGCAGTCCCATAGAGAATAAATTGAGTGTTGCGAGGCCACCACTCCAATCCTTTGGATAGGTGATAACTTTACATGTTGAGAATACCCTATAAAGGAGTTTCCAGTTTCGGAAACCTCCTGTTATTCAGCTGCAGTTTGTTTAACAAAAAAAAGGTACCTTACTCACCCTCACTGGGTCCAGTGCTGAGTATTTGCCACTGCCCCCCGCTGTCTGACGGCACATTGACAGCACTGCAGCCAATCAGTGTACTCATCGTGCCATCAAATCTGAGCTTAGTTTTTGGCTGCAGCGCTGTTGATGTGATGCCATCGCTGCAGACAATAGTAGACTTTGGCGACGGTGATGGAGGCTTAATGCTGGACCTGAGGAGGGTGAATAAAGTACAGTTTTGCTTTTATAAAAACAAACTTCAGCCGGTAGACCAGTTTCGGAAAACACCTTTTAGTTTCTTTACCCCTGGTGGTTAGGATTGTGGCAAACAACCCAAGAAGGGGATTCCTTTTCCGCTACTTATGCGCGTGAAATAAGACCAATTATGGATAGTTGTATGTAAGGAGGTGTTAGTTTTCCACCATATTAAGCAATCACAGTCTTGTTGATTATCTCTTGTATGTGGAGACCTCACTCCTGGGGAACCCCTATAACCTGACAGCAAAAATAATGACTTGTAAGAAAAGCTGTATGTATCCGATCTCACAGTCAGATCACGAGCTTCCATCCACTGTGTACATATGGGCAATGCGGCGTTCCAGGGCACAGACAGATGCTGAGCTTTTGAACTATGGAAATAAATGTGCAATTTAATCAATGTGAGTGGAGAGTGATCTGTAAAAGAAAAAGTCATTAAAGAAAATTCACACAAGAGTCTGGAGATCCCACTCGTAGGACCACACAAGACTGTCCTGAGGCACTATGTGCGCTGTGATGAACGTACCTGCGTGTCATAAGGGTCTTTCATGTTAAAGACTCCAGTTAAACAATTAAAGGATCATATTTACTCCGCCATCTGCTGCGGCTCTCCTGTGTAAAGCACAGGCACCTTCACAAAAGTCTCGATATGAACACAAACTATCTTGTTGTATCCACACAAATGACAGGAGAAAAACTTACAGATTGGGTCAAGTTTTTTTTTCCTATGGAGTCACTAATTTTTGAACTCCTCTTAAAATCACAGGATCGCTTTGGATGGAAAATGCTGTTTGTATTTTATTTTTATAAATTGTTTTTTTTTTGTTCTGGAGCTGTTGATTTTGTTGCGGATCGGCAGGTATTTTACAGCAAATTCTGCAAAAAAAAAAGGGGGGTTTATTCTACACTTTGAGGTTTTACAATTTTTCTTTATCCAGGACATTTTATATTACTCATTTTTAGTTTCTGCTTGCTGCCCATCAATAGAAAGCTTCAGTGTTTGCTAGAGTATAAAAATCTTATTTGATCACACAGCTGACTGATTTGTTATAGTGCTATTACAAGGCACAATGTGCAATGTTAAAAGATAGCCGGTCTAAGGTGGCTGCTGGACACATAGTGGATGGGAGATATGTATCATGGAGGTGGTTGTCCTCAATGATGTAAACCTGGAGTAATGCTCTAGTACACATAGTAATAAGAGGGGTTAATCGGCCATGACAGGGCCAGGTTTATTCATGAACAGCTAAAGAGTTTGGCGGGACGGCTGTTCACCATATCTCCACCCCAGGGTGTGGTTCACATTGTAAAATGGGGCCTGTTTGGCTCACACATGGTCTGTGTGTGGAGGAGTGCAGATCTCCTGGATTGAGTGTCTTTGCTAAAGGACTAAGAAGCTGGACTCTAACCCAAGCGGGTGAACCTGCACTATTGTATGGAATTTTTACTGTATGTTTAACTTTGTACCGGACAAGGGCTGTATTTAAGTTTTCCTGTGATGTGGTTTATGAGAAGTGAAAAAAAACAGCCGGACTTTTAAATAGGAACGGTTCCTGTGATACCTCATTCCGCTCAGAAGTGTTAGACTGGCCGGTAACATGTAGCAACAACAAAATTAGCTAGAATAGCAAATAGATAACATTTGTGTGTCTCTCAAAATTCAAAAACCTAGAAAAGGACACATCAAATACATGATTGGATCGTAAAATATCAAAATTTATTGAATCATAAAATTAAAACCAGGATAAGGGGAAAAGGGGAATGCAAAAAGTTTTTTTTTTGTATATTTTATATTTTATACATCTATATGTATCCGAATGTGGTTGGGTCTAGGGTTATGATTCATATTCATATGTGTTTTGTAACTAATTAATTGTGCTTTTTAGTATTTTTTTAATTGCATATTCTATATATTATATAATGTACTGTTATTATAATTTCACCGTTGTTGTTCACCACTATTTGTAAATGGGGCACTATGTCACTAAAAATTCTTTTAAACCACTCATTTGCATGTCACATTGATCCTCTTACCTGATTCTGATTTATTATATCTAGTTCCAGGGATTTTCTCACATGCGCTATACTTGGTGTTCACAGCGTCATCATACATACCTTAAACCTTGTTCCGAGGTTTAAATGATACGTCATTTCCGTGATTCCCTCTCTGCGGTCCACGCTGACATGCACGCCGACGTCACTTCCCCCCGGGCAGCTGCGCTCCATGGAGACGCGTATGCCGGGCAGGATGTGACGCCGGGACTACCATGCATGGCGCTTCTGCTCCTGTATCATCTGTCCACACTTTACAAATTGATTACCAGCCCTATATATACATCGACTCACACACTCATCTACATTCTTGACAAAGCATTGGCGAAACGCGCGTCGGATGTGAGGTGTGGCGCCCAGGGGGTTAGTATTGAATCTATTGAATTTTGAGCTCATGTTTGTTCCACCATTATCTACATATTACACATCCACCAGGAGTACATCCTGTTGTATACCGATCCCCTGAGTATTCAGTTAGGGGTGTTATTACTATTCTCATGGCACTGTGCACTTTATTTTGGCTCCTACTTATAATTGTGGTGATCTGTAATTAGCACATATATATACTAGTGATTTTTTTCCCTGTTGTGGTTATAATTGTTATGTGGACATTTGAGCTATTTTACCATTTACTATTTCTATCCACTCATATACCCTGTGTATGCCACCTCTTCCCCCTTTTTGGATTCCCCTTTTCCCCTTATCCTGGTTTTAATTTTATGATTCAATAAATTTTGATATTTTACGATCCAATCATGTATTTGGCCGGTAACATGTGTTCCTGTTTCCACAATCCGACCTGGCTTCGAAGTGCACTGACCGATCTGTAATAGTCAATTATTCTCGCAGCACAAGACCTGTTTACACAGGATGAGGTGACGCGGAGAACAATGAACTTTTGTGCTGCCCAAAAGATCATTTAACCCTACGAATGTGCGTTTTTGCTCTCTCGGGTGATCTGCAACCCTCTTTTGACTGTACGATTATCAGGAAACGAGCATTTCTGTGGTCTCCATGAAAGAATCACTGGCAGAGGTGACTTATCTCATGGGGGAACAAAAGGATCATCTTTTTAAACTCCAACAAGTTGAATCCTTCTCTCTCCCGTCATCTGTTGGAGGAAAGACGGAAGGGCCCCAAACTCATTACTTGCCGGTTGATCCTGCCAACGTTGGCCAGTTCGTCTGACTTTAGTCTATTACTTATGGTGGCCAATCTTTGTAAGTAAGCCTTCGTTTTCATTAGTCTTTATCCACCAAGCATCCATCGTCTCAAATATTACTCTTTTACTACAGATCCAGTCTATAATAATCTGCTGACACCGGGGGTAGGAAGACAATCGTTTTGCTTTGGAGATTGCCCGTAACCCGGAGGCAAACTTTTCATCGCCAATTACTACAAGAGGTGATAAATATGTCTGGATGAACTTGCCTTCAGCTACAGTAAGATGTCAGGATCAGACGTTTGTGCTAATAACGAGACAGTGATCCCAGGATCCAGCTGACTAATCCTCCCATAAAACTTACATTTTCATTAAGATTCCCTTAGGAAGATAACATAACAGTCTGCTTATAGTGTCAAAGGATGATGGGTGATATCCGTATCCTTGACACGAAGCAGCAAAAAACTGCTATTTTGCTAATCTGGATTTTATTTTAGGACACGGTAGTGCCGAGTTTTATCCTTTTGATCACGCTGGTACTGTTATATGACAATGATAATACATCCACATTATTCAAGGACTTGTGAGTTTCGAACTGTGAGAAACGCATGCTGTAAAATCATACCATGCTAAATAATACAAGATATCCAACCTACAAATATATCCTTCCTCACCTTTCCTCTTTGATGGTTCAAGATGACAAGCTTTGAAAAAAAACAACATAATTTTTAACCCTTTGATGCAGGCTCTGGCGATGAGCCTGCACCTTTCCGGGGACATGACAGCTGATCTGATCAGCTGTCATGTGCCTCTAACAGCTGTTTACATGTTAAATGCCGCTGTCAATCTCTTACAGCGGCATTTAATATGGCCACGGTGGAAGGCCGTCACTAGTCCTGCCCATCGGCGCCCCCCGTCACATGACCGCGGGTCGCCGTTTTGCTGGCATGATAACCCGGGGTTTGCATGAGACCCCTGCGATTGTCATTGCCAGGATACTATGAGCACTTTTGTTACACATAGCCGAGCTGCAACCCTGCTATGCATGACACAAGCGATCAGATGATTGCAGTTTCTAGTCTCCCAAGGAGACTATTGAAGCATGTAAAAAGTAAAAAAAAAAAGAAAAAAAGTTTTTAAAAATATTAAAATAAAAAAAATATAAAAGTTTAAATCACCCCCCTTTCGCCCCATTCAAATTAAAACAATAAAAATAAATCAAATATACACATATTTGGTATCGCCGCGTTCAGAATTGCCCGATCTATCAATATGTAAAAATAATTAATCAGATCGGTAATCGGCAGAACGAGAAAAAAAATCAAAACGCCAGAATTGTGTTTTTTTTTTATCAGCGCAACATTGAAATAAAATGCAATAAACAGACGATCAAAACATCGCATCTACCACATAATGATACCAATAAAAACGTCAGCTCGGCATGCAAAAAATAAGTCCTTACCTGGCCCCAGATCCGAAAAATGGAGACGCTATTGTGGCGCCCCTGACGGTTAGACCGCCACAGGGATGCTGCACCTCTTCAATGGGGTGTGGTGTTCCTCCTTCGAGGTAAGAATGGTGCAATGGTCAGGACCCCACCTCCACATCCAACACCACACTTCTCCCACCAGAGGGGGCTAGTAGGCACTAGTGTGCTGCCCCTACTGGAAATTCAGAGACTGGGGAACCAAGAGATAGGGGGAACCAATTAGTGGGTGAGGGTGGAGGACTCACATTTAGTTACACTTAATGCTTCATATTTAATAAACAGCCATCCTGGCTCGTGGCTCTTTTGATTGTGTTCTCCATCCCTGAACGTGGCTTCTGGGTGAACCTGCAGAGGATGGAGACACGGCCCTCGTACCCTGGCCTTGAGTCGAGGGGCAGGTTGGAGTTAACGTATGTCTCAACCCGGTCAAGGACCATGACCAAGAAGGCCTGGAGCTTAGGAGTGTAGCTCCGATGCAAAAGGACCCCAGGGGGATGCAGATGGAGCGGTATACGCCACCTGTCCTTGCTATTCTGGCCTAGTCAGAGGGATTCCGGCTGCAAGAGGGAAGGGAAGCCCAGCAGGCCCTGAGGATCCCATCGGGTAACGGACGGAGCGGAGCTGCCACCCGTACCCTTTTTCTGAGCAAAGTCCAGAGGGAGACCCGGCCTATCTACACACACACAGACAGGAAAGGACCCGGTCTGAAGTTTAGGAACACTCTGGTGCGGGGTCCTGATTAAGCACTCGAGCTACTCGGAGGTTGTCGGACCCCCGTCCCTGGTGACCGCAGAACTCCACGAGGAGCAGGGAGAAGCCTTGCAGCTGTACTCTCCAACGTGAGTAAAACCCTGAAAGTCAACCCCTATGGCCTCCGGACTCTTTATTTCTGCACCGCACCGCACTACGCAGCACCAGACCTCCTACACTACAACCCTCTCCATCCTTGTCTCTGCCCTAAGGCCCTGCTCCGCCTGTGGGGAGTAGTATCAACGTCGGCTGCCACAACATCACGCCTCAGAGGACTGCAGCAGTGCTGGTGGCCTTCACCAGGTACGACAGGTGGCGTAGTCGATAGCAACCACTCAACCCTGATAGCCCATTACATCCTTTTTAATGTGACGGCCCTGGGCACAGAACGGGTCCAGGCCACGGCTGCACCCCACCAAAAACATAGGACCCGGCTCCGAGTAATCCCCCATCTTCCCAGGGTTAGGGCTGTGAGCGTCACACTATGGCTCTCAGAAAATTGTGACTTTTTTTTTTTTAACAAACTTTGGATTTTTCTTTACCACTTAAATAAAAAAAAAAACATACCTGTTTGGTATCTAGGAACTCATAATGACATGGGGAATCATAATAGCAGGTCAGTTTTAGCATTTAGTGAACATGGTAAAAAAAAAAAAAAACTATGAAATTGCACATGGAATTTTTTCCCTTTTTCCAGTACATGATATGGTAAAAATAATGGTGTCGTTCAAAAGTAAAATTTGCCCCGCAAAAACCAAGCCCTTACATGGCCATATTTAAAAAAAAATAAAAAAGTTATGACTCTGGGAAGAAGGGGAGTAAAAAATGAAAGCGCAAAAACGGAAAAGGGCCTCAGCGTGAAGGGGTTAATATTCTGTTGGGAGATGTTTATACTGTATGTGTCTTTACGTGACCACCCGGCGTTAAGGGTGCAAAGTTAAGGGTAGATACATCTGTATATGAAAACCTTTACACTATAGAGTTAGAATTGCAAGTAGTTTCCCTCTTGGGTTTTCTTACTTTTGGTAAGCAGATACATGACAACTCTCCTGAAACATCCTGAAGGCTCGTGAAGAAAGTGAAGACCTGCCAGACTCCTGGAAGAATGGAAATGGCTTGTGGAAGTGGCATGAAGGTGGCGTGAAAGGTCATGGACTGTAAAAAATGGACGTGTCCATGTTCCCCAACCTCCTACATGTAGAGCAGTAAATGTTGGCAAGTCAAGGAAAAATACAATTCCACCATTGGCCTAGGCACTACTGCTAGTCTACAGCAGTGTTCCCCAACTCCAGTCCTCAAGGCCCACCAACAGATCATGTTTTCAGGATTTCCTTAGTATTGCTCAGGTAATGGAATTATTACCTGTGCAGGTGATGTAATTATCACCTGGGCAATACTAAGGAAATCCTGAAAACATGACCTGTTGGTGGGTCTTGAGAACTGGAGTTGGGCAACCCTGGTCTACAGGTCAAGATGAAATCAGTATCTGGTTTATCAGTTGTCCAGGACTTTAACATTGATGGTCTGTCCTTACCTGATCGGTGGGGGTGCAGCACGTGGCATCCCTGCCGGTCAGCTGTCACACACCTGTCCAAGTCTGGGCTCTGCTCCATCTGCCCCGATCCGTTGAACTTTCTTGTGCTCCAGGTCGGGCTTTGCAGGTGGTCTTGCATGCTTTCATGTGATGGACTGCCTGGACCTATTTTAGGGCTTCTAAGTCACACACCGGCTTTGGGATTGAGTCTAAGACTAGACTTGCAGTTTGTGTGTGCACAGCAGCCAGGCTGTGGACTGCAGGACCTCTTCTGTAGACAAACAGCTTCTAGTACTTCTTCCATCTTGTCTGCGGTTTCTAGTAACTCCAGAGTTCTGTCAGGTTATGCTTGGAGTCTGATCTGTGGACAGCACCCTATAGAGAAGAAAAAGCTGAGCAGAATGATATGAAAGTTTGTTGGAAAAGATTCAGAACAAGTTGCATTTTAGTCATTGAAATCCATGGTATTTGTATGTGTCCAGTGGGCGGTACTACTAGTGACTGACAGTTATCTCTGCACACAGTCATATAGGGAAGACAGGCAATCGCTGAGTGAGACCGTCCACTGGACTCATATGCATACAGACACCAGGGATTTCAATAAATAAAATGCAGATTTTACTGAACCTGCTCTATAACATCCCGCCTGCAGATCAGATACCATTTTCAACAAGAAAGGTTCCCTTTAAAGATGCAGAAAATGTTTCACAACATGTACATGAGATCTAAAAAATCTTTTTCAGTTTGCAGGCACTACAATACTCTGCGTTTTGTTCTGTAGAAAAATTTGCACTTGCAAAAACATAAAATAAAAATTAAAAAAATGCAACGTCCAATCTCATATGTCGTGGATTTTAGAGTGTCATTCCATAGGGAAATCTGCATTTACTCCGAGGATCATCCCCTTCCCATGCTTGATGGATCCTCAACAGCCCTGTTGACATGTAATGGGAAAAACTTGCACTGTCACGGAATAAAATCCTGCATGCTGCTTATTTTGCTTTGAAAAGTCAAGAGTTTTTGTGCAGATATTCTGTTTTACATCTATCTGAAGTTTATGCTTCAAATTTCTGCAGCGGATCTTTTAGTAAAATACGACTTGTATTTGCACTGTGCACATTCGACATAAACATTTCCTACCACAGGCAAATTTTAACTGCAGGATCTCCCCAAAAAATAGTGTTCCAGTGATCGAAAATGGAACTGAATTTGGATTCCTATCACATTTTATAGTGATGTATAATACAGACCAAAAGTTTGGACACACCTTCTCATTTAAAGATTTTTCTGTATTTTCATGACTATGAAAATTATACATTCACACTGAAGGCATCAAAACTATGAATTAACACATGTGGAATTATATACTTAACAAAAAAGTGTGAAACAACTGAAAATATGTCTTCTATTGTAGGTTCTTCAAAGTAGCCACTTTTTGCTTTGATGACTGCTTTGCACACTCTTGGCATTCTCTTGATGAGCTTCAAGATGTAGTCACCGGAAATGGTTTTCACTTCACAGGTGTGCCCTGTCAGGTTTAATAAGTGGGATTTCTTGCCTTATAAATGGGGTTTGGACCATCAGTTGTGTTGTGCAGAAGTCTGGTGGATACACAGCTGATAATCCTACTGAATAGACTCTTAGAATTTGTATTATGGCAAGAAAAAAGCAGCTAAGTAAAGAAAAACGAGTGGCCATCATTACTTTAAAAAATGAAGGTCAGTCAGTCCGAAAAATTGGGAAAACTTTGAAAGTGTCCCCAAGTGCAGTTGCAAAAACCATCAAGTGCTACAAAGAAACTGGCTCACATGAGGACCGCCCCAGGCAAGGAAGACCAAGAGTCACCTCTACTTCTGAGGATAAGTTTATCCGAGTCACCAGCCTCAGAAATCGCAGGTTAACAGCAGCTCAGATTAGAGACAAGTCAATGCCACACCGAGTTCTAGCAGCAGACACATCTCTTCAACAACTGTTAAGAGGAGACTTTGTGCAGCAGGCCTTCATGGTAAAATAGCTGCTAGGAAACCACTGCTAAGGACAGGCAACAAGCAGAAGAGACTTGTTTGGGCTAAAGAACACAAGGAATAAACATTAGACCAGTGGAAATCTGTGCTTTGTTCTGATGAGTCCAAATTCGAGATCTTTGGTTCCAACCACCGTGTCTTTGTGCGACGCAGAAAAGGTGAACGGATGGACTCTACATGCCTGGTTCCCACCGTGAAGCATGGAGGAGGAGGTGTGATGGTGTTGGGGTGCTTAGCTGGTGACACTGTGGGGATTTATTCAAAATTGAAGGCATACTGAACCAGCATGGCTACCACAGCATCTTACAGCGGCATGCTATTCCATCCGGTTTGCGTTTAGTTGGACCATCATTTATTTTTCAACAGGACAATAACCCCAAACACAACTCCAGGCTGTGTAAGGGCTATTTGACCAAGAAGGAGAGTGATGGGGTGCTACGCCAGATGACCTGGCCTCCACAGTCACCAGACCTGAACCCAATCGAGATGGTTTGGGGTGAGCTGGACCGCAGAGTGAAGGCAAAAGGGCCAACAAGTACTAAGCATCTCTGGGAACTCCTTCAAGATTGTTGGAAGACCATTTCCGGTGACTACCTCTTGAAGATCATCAAGAGAATGCCAAGAGTGTGCAAAGCAGTCATCAAAGCAAAAGGTGGCTACTCTGAAGAATCTAGAATATAAGACATATTTTCAGTTGTTTTACACTTTTTTGTTAAGTATATAATTCCACATGTGTTAATTTATAGTTTTGATGCCTTCAGTGTGAATGTACAATTTTCATAGTCATGAAAATACAGAAAAATCTTTAAATGAGAACGTGTGTCCAAACTTTTGGTCTGTACTGTACGTTGAGTTTAGTGAAATGGTGGGGTCTGGGTCCAAGGACAAAATACGCCACTATACTATGACATATCTTATACTGTATATGTGTCCCTTCAGCATTCATTCCCATTTTCTCGGAATACTGGTAAGGAAATAACTGGTGTGCACACAGACCACTTGTGTGCCATAAATCTCCCAGTTAAGTAGCGGGAATGCTCCATGCAGGAATGATTTGATACGCATTGAACAGACAGGGCATAAAACTTGGCAGAACTCAATGACTGTAGACAAGTGCTCAGAAGCGTTTTCCATGCTTGGTGAATGTTACTTTCTTCTGAGACTTGCAGAGATTACTGCACAATAAAAGGCTTCACATCCAGTAAGTATTTTATTTATGTCGCAACATATGTGAGGAGCCATCAAGCATCTTGTTACCATGTGTTTGTCAAGTACGTTCACTTTTTTAGGATTGATTTAATTAACTGCAATGCAAACTGTCTGCAGACGAGACAACATCCGAAGTCTTACAGTGAGACTCCCGTCATTCTGTGTTAAGAGGAAAATTTATCTCATTTTAGTAGGGTTCATCCATGGTCCTTATGTAAGGGGAAGCAGAGGTATCCCTGGAAAGCCCTTGCGGGATGTCACATTAGTGGAGGAAGACTGCCATCCACTGGCCAGGCAAAATCAAGCGGAATCAATTTGTGCTGGAAGATTTACAGAGGGAGCGACTTCATGTGCTGAACCTGATCAGGTGACCTGGATGAGAGACTTCCTTGATAAAAAAGCCCTGGGCGCCAAACCTCAAGCGGAGCGCCAGTGAAGAGAGTGGAGCAGAGGCGCTCCAGGAATGTCACCGAGGCCAGCATGACAGGCCTCAGTGGGAAGTCTACACCGCCCAAAAACCCAAGAGACTTCTGCCGACGGTCAAGCCGAGAAGATCCACGAGGAGACTGCACAAGTGAGCATTGCCTGTCACTTCCAGTTATCACCTATGGTACCAGGGTTGGCTGGGACTAGGACTACAGGTTGGGAGGGGGCCGGTTGGTGCGTGGGAGGCTCCATGGGCTTTGATAGACTACGTCAGAGAGAAACTTGCAGCCTAGCAGGAAAACCCGGTGACCCTCACTAGGGCTAGAGCTGCAAAAGGAACTTATATGGTGACTCCCACAAATGGGTGCACCACCTTTGTTAAGGGAACATTAGCGTTATCTAGTCAAATACTTTATTTCATATTGCAAGCTTATGTTCATTGTTTATTTTCCTTGTTATTAACACTAATTGTTCAGAGTTACTTTAAATTACTGTAAAATTACTACTACACTTAAATAAGAATTATATTGATCGCTGACTGTCGTTGCCTTGTGTTTTCTGTGCGGTGCATCCAGACAACTGTATTACATAGGCAATAACTTTCACATCTTTTTCAACTTTTTTAGTTTGGGGTTTTTTTTGTGCGTTTGTTTATAACTCCCCTTTTAAGAGCCATAACCTTTTCATTTTTTCCCATTAGTTCAGGATGAGTTGTAGTTCTGAATGACACCATTCATCTTACCATATAATGTAATGGAGAAAGTGGAAAAAATATTCCGATTATGGTGAAATGGTGAAAAAAAGAAATTTTTCCATTGTCTTTTTGAGTTTCATTTTTACATCATTCATTGTGCAGTAAAAATGACCTGGCAACATGATTCTTCAGGCCAGCATGAAGACGACGATACCAAACTTGTATAATTTTATTTATAATTTACTATAAAAAAATCAGAACTTTCTAAAAATATTTTTTTTTTGCATTCCGTCACCATTCTCTGAGCACATAAAAAAGGAAAAAGACCAGCTCACCCTTTCAAGGAACCGGTACGGAAGGCTACGATCGACGCCACTGCTCAGCGCCCAGTGAATGCCGGAGAAGAAAGAAAGATCCAGCTTCCAATCCAGGTATATGTAAAACGGATTCCTTTATTAGCAAAAATCACCAAGCCCTCCCTCACACCTTAGAATGTTGGTGTGCATTGGTTATTCTTTTTGTCACATATTTTAACTTTTTGCTAACAAAGGAATCCTGTGGTCTAATGAAACTAAAAGTGAACTTTCTGGGCATAATGACCATCGGTACGTTTGGAGGAAAAAGGGAGAAGCTAGGAAGCCTAAAAACACCATCCCAACTGTGAAACATGAGGGTGGAAGCATCATGTTGTGGGGTTGTTTTGATGCAGGAGGGACTTGTGCACTTCACAAAATAGATGGCATCATGAGAAAAGAAGATTATATGCCAATACTGAAGCAACATCTCAAGACATCAGCCAGGAAGTTAAAGCTTTTGCGGAAATGGGTCTTCCAAATGGACAATGACCCGAAGCATACTTCCAAAATTGTAACAAAGTGGCTTAAGGATAACAAAGTCAGTGTTTTGGAGTGGCCATCTCAAAGCCCTGATCTCAATCCTATTGAAAATTTATGGGCAAAGCTGAAAAGGCTGCGAGCAAGACGACCTACAAACCTGGATCAGTTACACCAGTTTTGTCAGGAGGAATGAGCCCAAATTCCAACCAACTATTGTGAGAAGCTTGTGGAAGGATATCCCAAACGTTTGACCCAAGTCATTCAGTTTAAAGGCAATGGTACCAAATTCAAATGAAATGTATGTAAACTTTTGACTTTGCAGTAAGTAATAAAAATGCCTTAAAACATTTTTTCTCTCTCATTATTCTGCCATTTGGAAAATATTACAAATTATGGTAATCCTAATTGACCTAAAATGGGAAAGGTTTATTCTGATTTCATGTCAGATATTGAGAAAAATATGAATATGTGTCTTTTTATATAGTGTGTGTAAACTTCTGGTTTCAACTGTACCTGAATCGGTAGCTGGATCCTTCTTTTAACTCCACCATTCTCTGAGACTCATAACTTTTTTTTGGCAGCTGCACTGTTTTTGTTTCTTTTTGCATGCTAAGCTGTAGTGTTTATCGGTACCATTTTAAGGTACATGAGACATTTGTATCACTTTAGTTGCTTTTTGGTAAGAAGTGCTGTGATGGAAAAAAAGACAATTTTGGCGTTTGGATTTATTCCTCTTTACGATGTTTTCTGCATGGGTTTATTCATGTTATATTTTCGTAGTTTAGATTCTAACGGCCACAATGATACCAAGTATATTTATTTTTTTAATTCTTCATTTTTTTATTTGAAAAAGGGGTGCGATTCCTGTGTTTATATTTTTTATATTGTTAAAAATATATATATTTTTATTTTTTTATTTTTGCCTCTTTAGGTGACTTGAACCTGCGATACCATAGTATTACAGTACATAATGAAAATCATGGTCTCCTATGAAGTCCAGCCTGTGGCTGTGGGAGTACCAAAATGGCAAAGTGGCAGCAACGGGGGTCATCGATAGGCTCACGTCTGCCATCACAATCCATAGGCACCCCGTGATCACAACGTGAGGAAATGATGGCTGCTGGAATAGCATTTATGTGGTTAAACAACAGCAATTGGAGCTAGCTCCAGTCACTGCTGTTAGAGCCAGTAGCCGCCTGTATGAAACATCTGGCATCTGCCATTCATGGAAGTTTATGTGAACCCCATCCAAAAGTAGACAGTTCCCCTTGAGATGGATGAGTCTCCAGGCAGGTTGGCGGCATAATCAGGCAGTGGAAACAAGATGCCAATCACCCACTGAACAAGATTGTTATATTGCAAAATGATTATGTCATGGGTGTGTCAGAAGTGACCAACAGCCGCCCTGCAATTGGTTGCAGAAGATCTCTTCATTTGGCATTGCAGACACCTTCCTAGATCTTTCTCTTGCTAGGACCCAGTGGCTACCTTCCTCCTGTACTGATTGACACTCAGGACTGAGTGTATAAATAGTTTCACTTTGCAGCAGGAGGGTGCCGGTTATACTCACATGTTTCCTTGTGATTGCTTGGAGCTCTCAGACTGCTACTGCCTCTGTGGTGCTAGGAGAATGTTGGAGTTATCTCTCTGAAGTCGGCTAAGCTACCTTCCCTTGTTTGTCCCCCTTGTTGTCTTTAGTGGTCAGTGGGAATCGACTAGTGCTCAACTTCCTCCTATCCCTAGCCAGGGCTTAGTGCTAGGGTAATACAGGGTTTAGGTTCCTGTGCGCGATTGGTTAGGAACCAATATAGGGACGTTTAGGGGAGACAGGGTGATATCAGATCAGCCTAGGAGGTCTCCATTTCCTCTGTTCCCTAGAGTCTTGGCCCCCTTTTACCCTTCCCTTTGTGTTGCATGTAGTCTTTCCCACACCTGGCGTGACAGATTCTTAGGCTGGCTTCAAATTAATTCTTGGCAGCACACTGTCCCTTTTAAACAGGGTATGTGCTGTCAAGAACAATGAGAGTCTATGTGAACTGAACAGTCTATTCCTGATCGTTCTGTGTGCATATTAAATGCAGTCGGTCTGTTTAGACAGGCTATTTAAAGGCCGCCGATTGGCAAAAATTAAGTCAGTTGGTGGTCGTTTAACGTCGCAAGCTCCCCATCATATTAGTATAATAAGCCCTTTATTCCCCATTCACAGCCTGTAATCACGACATGTCCTGCATTTAATACCATTGTTGCCCCATACACTGATAATGTCCATCATTCAGATCCATATACAAATATGATTTTCTTCTTCCCTACACAGTAACAATATCCCCTATTGTTACTCCAGTCAATGATAATGTCACCCATTCTAGCAGTCATATAGTATAATGTACCCCATTCTGGCCCCCATACAATAATGCCCCCCATAGAGACCCCATTCAATGACAATGTCCCCCATTCTGGCCCCATATACTATAATGGCCCCCATACAATGATAATGTTACCCATTGTGGCCCTAAAATAGTAATAATGTCCCCCATATAATGATAACGTCCCCCATTCTGGCCCCAATACAATGAGGTCCCCCATTTTGGTCCCCATACAGTAATAATGTCCCTCTCTGTAGTGCTCATTACATAGCAATAAAAAACATTCTATTCACCTGTCCAGGGCTCATAACAAGCAGCTCCTTCTTCTTCCTCCATCGCACGACACAGGTGGCTCAATGTAGTGACATCATTGTGCCTTATGTGACGGGGGGACACCTGATGTCACCTGCTGCTGACGGCCTCTGATAGACCGGTGGCATTTACATTTACAGGTATTGTGGTGCAGGGAGCCAGTGACTCTCCGCTCCGCTATACTTTTTCTGAGGACAGACATCCAACTGAAAGTAGCTCTGGCACTGGAGGGCCTGCCTGCGCCCTGGGTCCTGTTTCTGTTGCCCCCTCTCCACCCTCGATCGTTCTGCTTCTGTCTGAGACACTGTGACTGGCGCTGCTTTCAGTCTTAGATATGATTAGCAGCATTTTGCCACCCCATGTTAGACAGCGCAGACCACTACCTGAAGCGATGACCTTATCTTCTCTTGTGGTAGGAGAGGTGTTATGTTCTGCTACCAGAGCTAAGGAAAGAGAGGAGATCTGTCCCTACGATAGAACTCAGCTGAATCCCTACGATGTAACAGGGTTTGATCCTGCGATCAGACCTGCTAAAGTCCTAAGCTAGTCTGTACGGAGACCTATAGATGTGGGGAAGGAATCCCTACAAGTACTAAGGACTGGGAGGAAAATGGGACACCTCCTAACAGAAATAGTAGCAGACAGACAAACAAACAAAATATATAGAACACAGAGGTCCGTAGACCAAGCAAACTAACAGAGTTAGATACTGAGCACAGGCTAGCTAGAAAGTAGTTATACAATGAAGTCCAGCAAAGCCAGAAGGGCGGAGCAGGATTAAATAGGCCAACAAGGTCATGTGACCAGCAAAGGAAAAAACCTAAGAGCAAGGTTCTAACAGTACCCCCCCTTCTAAGAGGATCCTCCGGATCCCCTAGGACCAGGCTTATCAGGAAATCTCCTGTGAAACGCTCTGATAAGTCTGAACGCGGAAACATCATCTGACCTCACCCAAGAGTTATCCTCGGGTCCGAAACCTTTTCAGGCCACAAGATACTGCAAACTACCTCTATACCGTCTAGAGTTAAGGATGCGAGAAATTTCATATTCCCCGTCCTCCACCACCGGAGGAACAGAGGCAGAGGCGTCACCATCCGACACAACAGCTTTTTTTAACAGAGAGACATGAAATACCGGATTAATTCTCCAGGAGGTAGGAACCTCCAACCTAACAGCAGATTGGTTGACAACCTGAAGCACCTTAAAGGGCCCTACAAACTTGGGACCCAATTTCTTAGAAGGAATCCTCAACCGCAGATTCCTAGAGGACAACCAAACCATGTCACCAACAGCGAACAAAACCTCCTGTCATTTCCTATCAAAGTAGTCTTTAGATTTTCTGTTGGCCTCCTGAAGATTACCACGCACATCCGTCCAAACTCTCTCCAAATCACCGGAAAAATTCTCCTCCTCAGGCACGGCAGATCCCAACCTGGAGAACGACCCAAACGACGGATGTCTCCCAGAACAACAAAAAAAAGGCGAACAACCAGCAGAAGAAGATGTATGATTGTTCAGAGCAAATTCAGCAAGTGGCAGAAACTCAGACCACCCCTCTTGATTGTCTGCCACAAAACAACGCAAGAACTGCTCAACATCCTGGTTTTTCCTTTCTGTCTGGCCATTAGATTCAGGATGACATCCGGATGAGAACGACAAATGAACTCCCAACCTGTCACAAAAGGCACGCCAAAAACGAGCCACGAACTGAGGACCCCTATCAGAAACAATGTCAGTAGGAACGCCATGAAGTCTGACAATTTCCTTGACAAAGGCCTTAGCGAGAGTTTTAGCGCAGGGCAGTTTGACGAAGGGAACCAAGTGACACATCTTGCTAAAACGGTCCACGACCACCCAGATGACAGTAAAACCCTCAGAGGGGGGAAGGTCAGTTATAAAGTCCATAGCCAAATGTGTCCAAGGAGCACTGGGAACCTCCAAAGGACAAAGCAACCCCGCAGCAGGAGTATGTGAGGACTTAGATCTAGCACATATAGTACATTGACGCACCCACTTAATGACTTCCTTCTGCCATCCAGGCCACCAAAAACTGCGACCCACCAGTCTCTTGGTCTCAGAGATTCCGGGATGACCTGCCAACCGAGATTCGTGACACTCAACAAACAAATCTCTCCTAAAGGTCCTAGGCACAAACAACCTCCCATGGGGAGTGTTAGATGGGGCATTCTCCTGTGCTTTAAGAATCTCATCTTCCAAAACGGAGTCCAAAGCAGCTATCACAACACCTTCTTGTAAAATGTTCTCCTCTTTCTCAGCACCGACTATGGGAGAAAAACTGCGAGACAAGGCATCCGCCTTAACATTCTTAGTACCAGGGATGTAAGTAACGGAGAAATTAAACCGCGAGAAAAACAGTGCCCACCTAGCCTGACGGGCATTCAGGCGCTTGGCAGCATCAAGATATATCAGATTTTTATGATCCGTAAGAACCTGAACGGGAAATTCCGCACCTTCCAAGAAGTGGCGCCAGTGTTCAAATGCGAGTTTAATAGCCAATAATTCCCGATTACCAATATCGTAATTCAGTTCAGTCTCCGAAAAATTTTTTGAAAAAAAGGCACAGGGATGTAATCCATCCCCGTTATCCTGAGACAATACTGCGCCAACCCCCACAGAGGAAGCATCAACCTCAACCAAAAACGGCTTAGTCACATCAGGCTGCATAAGGATGGGAGCAGAGGTGAACCTCTCCTTGAGATACACAAAAGCTTCAATGGCCTCAGAAGACCACTGAACCGCATCAGCACCTTTCCTGGTGAGATCGGTCAGAGGTTTGACAATACTAGAAAAATTTTTTATGAATTTTCTGTAATAATTGGCGAAACCTAAAAACCTCTGTATCGATTTCAAACCAATAGGCCTAGGCCATTCCTGTACAGCTTGAACTTTAACCGGGTCCATCTCAAAACCTTCGCTGGAGATAATGTAACCCAAAAAACTAATTCTCTGTACAGCGAACTCACATTTCTCCAGCTTAGCAAAAAGCGAATTGTCCACTAATAACTGTAATACCTCACGTACGCTCTGCCAATGAGACTCCAGATCCGGCGAATAAATCAAAATGTCATTCAAATACACAACCACATTTTTGCCGATCAAAGGTCTAAGGATGTCATTAATAAGATTCTGGAAAAATGCAGGAGCATTAGTAAGACCAAAAGGCATAACCAGATTCTCAAAATGACCCACAGGAGTGTTAAAAGCAGTCTTCCATTCGTCACCCTCCTTCATGCGCAACAGATTGTATGCCCCCTTAAGGTCAATTTTAGAGAACCACTTGGCCCCCATTAACTGGTTAAACAGATCAGGAATCAATGGCAGTGGGTAAGGATTGCGTACAGTAATTTTGTTAATCTCACGAAAATCCAGACAAGGACGTAAACCGCCGTCTTTTTTTTTTACAAAAAAAAATCCTACCGCCACAGGAGACTTAGAGGGCCTAATGTGACCGGCGGCCAAACTTGTCTGTATGTATTCCTCCAAAGCCTTCCTCTCAGGAATAGTAAGGTTAAATAAACGACTTTTAGGAAGAGTCGCTCCAGGGACAAATTCAATAGAACAATCATAGTCTCTATGGGGAGGCAAAACCTGCGATTCCTTCTCAGAAAAAACTCTACAAAAATCCTGAATAGGAACAGGCAATTCTCCCCTATCCAAAGCTGCAATACGCCCGTTACAACACTTGTCATAACATTTATGGCTCCAGGATTTAATTTCACTGGTAGACCAATCCAGTACAGGATTGTCAAATTTTAACCAGGGCAATCCCAATATTACTGGAGAAGGCAAGTTATTCAAAACTACCAAATCCAATTTCTCATGGTGAACACCATTAATAGTGAGAGGAAATTCACAGACCTTAAGAGTAATATTCTTCAAAGGGGAACCATCCACAGAAACCACAGCAATGGGGGATGATAAAGGTTCGGGTTTTAAATTGAGTCTTTCCAAGAATCCCCCATCAATTACATTCAGAGTAGACCCACAATCAACAAACACCCGAAATTCCATTAATTTTTCCTGAGCAATCGTGGAAGCAGCTAAAAATACACCCTTGGAATTTAAACAGGCAATACGGGCATGACTGACCATTTTTTTTTCTTTCTTCATACGAAGCTCACAGCCTTTAATCAAATGACCAGATTTTCCGCAATAGAAACACAAGCCTTCCGAAAATCTACGGTCTTTTTCTTGAGAGCGAGGTGCCACCGATCCAATCTCCATCGGTTCACCACTGTTAGTACACACATTCTCATAACCAGAAACTGACATAGCAGAGGATTTGCTCTCATTAACCCTTGCACGCAGTCTCCTATCCACCCGTATAGCTAATTGCATAGCCTGTTGCAAATCTTCAGGTGTAGGATAAGAAATTAGCAGGTCTTTAACCCTTTCATTGAGCCCAGCAAGAAATAGACTTTTCAGAGCAGAATCGTTCCACCCTGTTTGAGTAGACCAACGACGGAAATGAGTACAATATTTTTCCACATTACCTGATCCCTGTTTCAAACGTCTCAACTCAGTCTCAGCTGATGCGACACGGTCAGGATCATCATATAATAGTCCCAAAGCAGAAAAAAAACTATCCACTGATCTGAAGCATGTATCACTAGGTTGCAAAGAAAAGGCCCACTCCTGAGGCTCTTTGCGCAAAAGTGACATTATGAACCCTATGCGCTGGGATTCATCCCCAGAGGACTTGGGTCTCAAACGAAAATACAATAAGCAAGCATTTTTAAATGAAAAAAATTCTCGGTGTTCACCAAAAAATAAATCCGGCAAACATACCTTAGGCTCCAAGAAATGTGCTCCAGGACAGTTACTCACGTGCTGACGGAGCTCGGCCACCTCCAGAGAGAGTCCCTGCAGGCGATGAGCCAAATCCTGAACCGACACCATGATG
Source organism: Phyllobates terribilis (assembly GCF_046119375.1). Lineage (NCBI taxonomy): Eukaryota > Metazoa > Chordata > Amphibia > Anura > Dendrobatidae > Phyllobates > Phyllobates terribilis. The sequence continues at coordinate 400,216,802 of NW_027362765.1, forward strand.
GAACAGAAAAATCTTTCCTTAGAGAATTTGCAGGCTGGACTTACTGTTATGTTCTGCTACCAGAGCTAAGGAAAGAGAGGAGATCTGTCCCTACGATAGAACTCAGCTGAATCCCTACGATGTAACAGGGGACCTGATCCTGCGATCAGACCTGCTAAAGTCCTAAGCTAGTCTGTACGGAGACCTATAGATGTGGGGAAGGAATCCCTACAAGTACTAAGGACTGGGAGGAAAATGGGACACCTCCTAACAGAAATAGTAGCAGACAGACAAACAAACAAAATATATAGAACACAGAGGTCCGTAGACCAAGCAAACTAACAGAGTTAGATACTGAGCACAGGCTAGCTAGAAAGTAGTTATACAATGAAGTCCAGCAAAGCCAGAAGGGCGGAGCAGGATTAAATAGGCCAACAAGGTCATGTGACCAGCAAAGGAAAAAACCTAAGAGCAAGGTTCTAACAAGAGGTCCAGGTAGCCATTATGCAAGGATGCAGCACTGTAGCCATTTCATTCACAGGGGCCATTAATTTTACTAAATATTTATCCTAGTGATACACCATAATTTTCCAAAATCAGAATACCTATTAAGGATTTGCATTTTCTGTACTTTGGGCGCTGTGTATATAACAGCTCAATATCGCCTGAACAGCATAAAACCGCCCCTGGGGTTCTCCCAAATCCTTTGTTGTTGTAAATGATTGCCTCGAAGAAGAGGAAGAGATTAAGGACGTTTTAGTATCAGTGAACTGTGTTTATACTGTAATAAACAGTAGTCATGGCCTCTGGGCATCGATCACAAAATCAAGACTTCCTGCTAGAACAAAACAAAAGCATCAGATAAATGACCTGAAGATACAGATATCACACCACACTAGGGCGATCACCCACCCAAATCCCTCTCCACAATAATCCCCTTCTTGGGCATCTATCCCTGTCCAGGTACAAAATAGACTGTTGTAGGAACCCCCAGGTGCAATCTAAGACCACCCAGCATTATTTAGATATGTAAGCTGGTATTATTTGGGAAAGTATTTAGTATATGGGTGGCAGTATTATAGGGGAAGTATTAAGTAGGCTGTATATGTCAGTATTATTATACCTGAATATTAGAAAAAAAAGTTGTCTAACGCCAGTGCTACGAACTAGTGATGAGCGAGCACTAGAATGCTCGGGTAATCGTTGCTCGGGTCGAGCAAATTGGAATACTCAGGTGCTCGACCCGAGCAAGGAGCCCAATGTAAGTCTATGGGAAACCCGAGCACTTTTCAGGCGGCTCCGCCCGGCGGTCTGCAGAGGGCCTAAAAATTGCCCAAATCGATGGGAACAGTGCTCAAATGACATGGGGACAGCATGGAGAAGACCCTTGGAAGCATCTCTGACTCCCAGATCACTGCTGTCAACAACTTTGCCAGAGTATTACGCCACTTTTACGGACTCACAATAAAACATACAAAAACAAGACCAAAATGGATTTTCCTGGGAAATATGTTAAGGAACATCCTTTCCTTTCCAGGATAATGACTTGTATATATGGCAAAATAAATAACCAAAAACAAAAATACTCCTCCACACATTGGGCTATGTTCACACGTAGCATTTTTGATGCATTTTTGCACTTTTGCATTGCTTTCAACCAAGACAAATGCATTCACTGGGAAATGTCATTTTAACATTTTACAACCTTATCTGGCCATGTGGTGTGTGACATGTGGCGCCCCTGAGGGTTCAGTCGCCACAGAGGTACTGCACCTCACCCAGAGGTGTGGTGTCTCCTTCTCTCAAGGTGAGGGAGTGCTGCCCAGAACCCCAACACCCGCATTCAACACTACACTACTCCAGGCCGGGTGGAAGGGCAAGATGCACTGTGTTTTCTGCTGAGCCCTGTCCCTGGCTGGAGTGGGGGGAACCAAAGAGAGGGCATCCAGTAGTGGGTGAGGGTGGAGGATGTAGAGTAAGGGAGCACCATAATAGGAGGTATAAAATGGGAAGCCATCTTAGTTAAGGTGGTGAGTAGTGCAGAGGACATAGAGTGAGTAGCTAGGAGAGGAGGGGAGCAGAGTCTCTTTAGGAGCTCTGCTCCATAAGGGGCCTAGTAATAGAGGCCCAGGAGGGGAGCAGAGGTGGAAGGCTCCGTTGTCATAAGGGATCCCAGGGGGTACGGTGAGTGCAGGACGGCACCCGTACGCCCGAATCTGCCAGGTGTCAGAGGGATCAGGCCGCAAGAAGGTAACCGGTCCCTGGACCAGCCGTATTACTCCAGGTCTCGGCTGGAAAACCGGAGGCTTCTGCACTTCCATGGTGCAGTTTCCACAGTCTCACCCTAGTCACCGTGAAGGGCATCAAGTAGGTCCGGGAACTCTAGGTTGCCCAGAGGGACTTCAGAGCACCCGATCTGGACTTTGTTTGGGGAAGCGCAGGGCAGGAGGGAGAAGACGGTCTAGTAAGGTACATAAAGAAAGTGGGGTTCCGTCAAGCGCTCCTGATATACTTGAGAAAGAGCTGGACCCCTTAACTGGTAGACGCAGTGCGACGCGAGAGGCTGACACCCGTACTGACACCAAACTGTACGCTAAAAACCCCTTTTTCAAGAGAGACCCCAGAGTACAGGCCCGGGAGCCGACTGCCGTGACATCCTAAACAAAGTAAAAGGCCCAGGTACCGAGTCCCCTATATCCCCCTGGGTGACACAGCTCTCTTCCTGGCGTCACAAACAGGATTTCGTGTCCGTTGCCACCGGGTACTGTGTGCCTTATTTGAACTGTATATTTTCACTGGATGTGGCGCCCGCCCCGAAGAACGGGCGTCATTATGTGCGTGATCAAAGACAACAATATGGAACCTCCCATCGTGGGCCGGGTCCCAGAATGGCACCAAAAGCACAACCCGCCTCTTGCGACTGTGACTGTCTGCATAGATGTGTCCGTCAAGGCGGGAGGACCTCCCAGGGAGTGACCGACAGCAGGCTGCCATGTAACTGCCCCCGAAAAGGGAGGGGAGCAGGAGAGAAGGAATGGAGACAGGGTGTGGTCTTAACCAGTCTAGACAGACCGCACCCGGCAGCCAGAATGGAAGGAGGTCAGGAACAACCCTCTGCCTCTGGCCTGCAGGCGCTGGCAACCCCTCTCACCCTGGAGGAGGCAATAGTGAAGCTGTCCCCGGAGGAGACCGAATTCCTCCAGGGCGAGGTAATGGAGCTGAGCCAGCAGCTGGAAAAAGCCCAGCAAACAACGATCGCCAGGTGGAAAACGGAGCTGCTGGCGAAAATCACTGCCCGGCGGCAGTCAGCGCTGCGTGCCACCTGCAGCACTCCATCCCCGGCGGAGCATGGCGAGCGCCAGGAGGCCGCGTCCAGCACAGGAGCAGGTAGGAGAAGTTCCCCTGTCCCTGGCGCTGCAAGTGCCGACCTGCTCATGGGCCTAATACAGCACCCTCCGTCCCTGGCCACGTACACCCTGGAGCAGCTGCTAAGCCCGGAACCTCCACCCCCGGGCGCTGACTCAGCGGACCTCCTGCTCGGTTCCCTCCCGAAACCGCCAACCCCGGCACCCGAGTGGGTGTACGGAGCGCCCTCGTTTGCCAATTTCGAGGACCAGCAACAACGCCCTCTACTCCCAGTACCAGCGCCCCCGGCTGCCCGCCATGAAGGAGAGGAGTATAGGTGGGACAACAGGGGGGCGACCTGATGGGGTTTCCGCAGGAGACCCAGGCCCAAGCCCTGCAGAGAGGAGTTCTGCAGGCGGGAGCTCCAACAACTGTCAAAAGAGCGGCGCACCCGGCGGGTGCGCTCGGAGCAAATAGAGGCCAGAAACAAGGCCGCCAAGGCACAGGAACGCCAAAACGAAACCATCCGGCCTAGTCCCCGGGAGGAGGGACTCATAGTCAAATTTAACCAAGAAGCCGGATAGGGCTTTATTCGAGACCCAGAATTTGACCGGGACATTTTTGTGAACAGGCGGGATGTCGAGTCCCACCTAGAGCAAGGACACCCTGATCGAAACTTATATCCTGGTGACTATGTCTCCTACACCAGGCACCATGGGGAACGCGGGTGGTACGCCCTCCAAGTCCACCGTGTGTTTAAAGAGGACGAGGACATGGCCCTGCAGCCTGAGGCTGATGACCCGACCGGGTCAGCCAGCAAAAATCAGGAGTACCCCTGGCAGGGATACCATCACTAAGTGAGAGTGAATGGACAAACTGTAAACAGTCACCCGTCAGGGTACAAACAGAAAAGTTGTTTTTGTGTGCATATGACGCTTCCCCGGGGCCATGGGGTACTCGGCAGCCGGGCCTCTGGTTGCCGGGGGATATCATGGTGGCTGGCCCGGTCTGTGACCCAGGGCGGTCAGTGCAAAAGGGGGGAAATATTTGTATATGGGGTTTTTGGGATTTTTCGTGACGCCACCTGTGGATTGCAGCTAGAGGGAGCCGCTGCTGCGGAGCCGTCCTCTGGAGCTGGTGTTGCAGCAGCAGGGATGGTGTGGCTCTCCACAGGTAGAGCAAGCTCCAGGGCAGTGTAAGGTGCTATGGGTTGCGCTGGGCGTTGTAGTGCAGGGAGGGAATGATGGCGCAGACGAAATAATGGACAGAGGCGGTGCGGTGCAGTCATCCGAGTCTTTACTCACAGTTCTTTAGTTCCTCAGGGTGCACTGTCCGCTTACAGCCTCCCGCGTCGTGCTGCATTCACCAGGCAGGGGTTCAGTGCTTCCTCAGGTAGATCAGGGGTACTTGGCAGAACCCCACTTTCACGTGTTCCTATTTAGACCGTCTTCACACTGGGTCTTTCTCCCTCCTGCCCTGCGCTGCCCACTCTCCGGCTCGGGTGCTCTGAAGTCCCTCCTGTGCGTCGGATCCCGGACCTACTTGACCCTCCTGGGGATTAGAATGCGGCTTACGATCCCCCTGTCTTCTGCAAGGTGCGGGGCGTACGGGTGCCTTCCTGCACTCGCTGTACCCCCTAGGATCCCTTCTTAGAACGGAGCCTACTCCCTGCTCCCCTCTTGGGCCTCTGTCACTAGGCCTCTGGTTGTGGAGCAGAGCTCCTATTGAGACTCTGCTCCCGGACTGTTCTTCTGAACTGTCCTGAGCTGTTCTTCTGAACTGCTCTCTCTACTCGACTTAACTGCCACCCTAAAATGGCTTCCCTATATATACTCCTACCAAAGTGCTCCTCCTAACTACTTCCTCCACCCACACCCACTACTGGTTCCCCCTACCTTTGGTTCCCCCCACTCCAGCCAGGGTCAGGGCTCAGCAGAAAACATACATTGCGTCTTGCCCCTCCAGCCGACCTGGAGCAGTGTAGTGTTGGATGCAAGTGTTGGGGTTCCGGGCAGCACTCCCTCCTTACCTGAGAGAAGGAGACACCACACCTCTGGGTGAGGTGCAGTACCTCTGTGGCGACTGAACCCTCAGGGGTGCCACACATAATTACCCGGTAAGGGTATACAGACTTCAGGCTGAGGACTGTGAGCAGCCAAGAACTGATCTTGTATATAGTTTGCACTTATTAAAGTGCCCTCTATTGGTTTTATATTTGCAACCACAAACCTCAGAACAAAAACCCGCTTGGCGTGGTCGAAAACGAGGTCCAGACCTGGATCGTCTATGCCCTGCAGCCACACCCAGGGCCTACGTTGAGGGTTTTCAGATGGGTCCCTCATGCTGCTCGATTTGCACCTTTACCAGTGAGATAGACACCCTGTTTGGGATCTCACTACATTTGCTTGAAAAATGTTGAAAATGTTTTACATGAAAAATATGTATATTCAAGGGAATAGTTTTATATTGTTCTTGATAATGTTAACCTGTAACGTTTAAGAAAAGTGCCTCCCATAAAGGGAAGAAAAAGTTTTATAATCTTCTAAGAGATGCATCTAAAAATTTTATATGTCTAAAATACTGTGTTTTTGCTCAGTTTCAGCCTGCAGACGTGCTGTGTTTTACCAGGGGGGAGTGTGGCACCCCTGAGGGTTCAGTCGCCACAGAGGTACTGCACCTCACCCAGAGGTGTGGTGTTTCCTTCTCTCAAGGTAAGGAGGGAGTGCTGCCCGGAACTCCAACACCCGCATTTAACACTACACTATTCCAGGCCGGCTGGAAGGGCAAAATGCACTGTGTTTTCTGCTGAGCCCTGTCCCTGGCTGGAGTGGGGGGAACCAAAGAGAGGGGAACCAGTAGTGGGTGAGGGTGGAGGATGTAGAGTAGGGGAGCACCATAATAGGAGGTATAAAATGGGAAGCCATCTTAGTTAAGGTGGTGAGTAGTGCAGAGGACAGAGAGTGAGTAGCTAGGAGAGGAGGGGAGCAGAGTCTCTTTAGGAGCTCTGCTCCATAAGGGGCCTAGTAATAGATGCCCAGGTGGGGAGCAGAGGTGGAAGGCTCCGTTGTCATAAGGGATCCCAGGGGGTACGGTGAGTGCAGGACGGCACCCGTACGCCTGAATCTGCCAGGTGTCAGAGGGATCAGGCCACAAGAAGGGAACCGGTCCCTGGACCAGCCGTGTTACTCCAGGTCTCGGCTGGAAAACCGGAAGCTTCTGCACTTCCATGGTACAGTTTCCACAGTCTCACCCTAGTCACCGTGAAGGGCATCAAGTAGGTCCGGGAACTCCAGGTTGCCCAGAGGCACTTCAGAGCACCCGATCGGGATTTTGTTTGGGCAAGTCCAGGGCAGGAGTGAGAAGACCCGTCGCGAGAAGACGGTCTAGTAAGGAACATAAAGAAAGTGGGATTCCGTCAAGCACTCCTGATATACTTGAGAAAGAGCTGGACCCCTTATCTGATAGATGCAGTGCGACGCAGGAGGCTGACACCCGTACAGTGTACCTGAGGAACTTGAACAGAACTGTGAGTAAACTCGGATGACTGCACTCCACTGCCTCCGTCAGTTATTTCCGCTGCGCCATCTCTCCTGCACCACAAGCCCCAGCATCACCATCATCTATACTACACTGCCCTGGGGCCCGCTCCACCTGTGGGGAGCCGTTCCAACTCAGCTGCCCTACCAACCGCCCCAGAGGTCTGAAGCAGCGCTGGTATCTATTACCAGAAGCCACAGGTGGCGTCACGAGACAAACTGTACACTAAAAACCCTTTTTCAAGAGAGACCCCAGAGTACGGGCCCGGGAGCCGACTGCAGTGACATCCTAAACAAAGTAAAAGGCCCGGGTACTGAGTCCCCTATATCCCCCTGGGTAACACATGACACATCATCAGATACATGCATACAGTGCTGAAAAGACATGAGAACAGCATGGGGAAGACCTCTGGAAGCATCTCTGACTCCCAGGTCATTGCCTAAAAGTGTGCCAATCATAAGTGATCATTGGCGCATGTGAAGATCCCTCCCGCCATGCACCTGTTGTTGCGGACTTGCAACAATCACCGTCCACGTCCTTGTCCCAGTGCAGCGTTCTGTTGTCCCTACCCCATTCCTTGGAATGCAAGCGCAAGTATGCAGCAAGCCACCCACAGGCTGCAATACTATACTGCCAAATTTTTGACAGCTGCTTGCACTTGAAATGTGGCCTTTTAGGCTTGTGGAGGCGGAAGCTGTCCACAATCTTATAGCGGCGGCGACTGGGTATCCATACTCGGTCCCCAGCTGCCACTATTTGTCCCGGTGTCGTCTCCGCCTTCCACAAGCACCGGTCCCACAACATTACCCGTGCCCTCCCCAGTGCACTTACTGGGAAGGACTGCCTAACCACAAACACATGGTCAAGTGAATGTGGCCAGGGACGGTACGGAGCCAGTCCACAGCTTTTTTTGCTGAGTAGTATTTCTCCACAGCCATATTCTTTAGCTCGGTGAAAGTACTGGCATAGAGGGAAATCGTATCTACTCCGGCTGTCATTTCTCCGTCACCAGGTTCCGCCCATTGTCACACACGACCATGCCTGGCTGTATGTTCAGCGGTGAGAGCCACAGATCAGGCTGCTGTGTTACAGCTTCCAACAACTCTGCAGCGCTGGGCGGTTTGTCACCTAAGCATTAAGCATATTATCTTCAGCACAACCTGTTGCCACTTGGCCAAGGCAGTGCTGCAGTGCTTTCAGCTTGTGACTGATGTGGTCATTTCGGAGATGGAGGAGGAGGTGCAGGAGCTGAACAATGAGATTACATTGGCAACTCTGTTGAAAGAAAGATCCTACTGTTTTTTTTTACGTTATTTTTTAAGACAAATGCATTCACCGGGAAATGTCATTTTAACATTTTACAACCTTATCTGGCAATGTGGTGTTTGACACATCATCACACACATCCTGTTTCATTTATGATGGAGGGACTCTGAAAGTCACAAAGCCTATTTTTATAGGGCCATCAGGCGGCTCTTACTATTAGAGATGAGCGTTGCTCTACTCGAACTGTTCGCCAATCTCAAATTCGAGCTGTTTTGGGCGGTGTTCGAGCCGTTCGGCGAACACGAACAATTTGAGAAAAATTCGGCTGTTCGAGGTTATGTTCGATAACTGTTCGTGCACCAAAATCATAACTGGATTTTTTCTCAGTAATGATGAAAATTAATGTTAATATGCAGTTTGAGTGTACAGCGGGGTGGGGGGAGGGGCAGGGGATGGATATCTGCAGGAACAATGAAGATCTCCATTTTTTTTTTCTCTTTCCCGCATTTACAGTGGGGAGGTGCAATCTGTCAGCCTATCAGCAGCGCACACACGGAGCGAAGTGCTTTTTTTCACACAAGCAAGGGCATGTGTCATTGGCAGTGTATGTCACATGTCCTTGCCCTATAAGACCAAGCCATTTTCCCCGTCGCCACCATTTTCTCACTGATGCAGCTGCGTGTTAGACGGCACCGCTGCTGCTGTGTGCGCTATACCTTGTTAATTTCAAGCCAATTTTCGCACAAATCTACAGATAGCTTGGGAGTAGGGAATAGTTGTGATTGCAGTCCTTTTAAGGACTAGGTTACAGCATTTCCTACGACTTTTATCAGGCAGGTCTGTGCTCTTAAATAGATAGATTGTGGGAGTAAAGACTAATTGTAATTTGAGTCCTTTTCAGGACTAGGTTACATCAGTTCCTATCAGTTTTTGCCAGGCAGGTCTGTGCCAGTGCTGTGCAAGTTTTTTTCACAGCATTTGGCTGAATCTAGCAAAGCTAATCCTTTTTGGCCTATTGCAGAGTGTGTTAGTCAGTGGAGTAGCCTATCTGTGTTGCAAGATATACCACCTGTGTATAGAATACCAATTTTTTTACTGCACCTAGTGAAGTAAAATCTTTTGGGCATAGCATCATTCTATTAGTCCATCTATACTGACCTCCATCAGGTTGCAAATTGAATATAATTTTTTTCTGCATCTAGCTCTGAAAAAATATTGGGCTTCTAGCTGTGTGTGGGACTTGTTGTATTAGTCCATCTATACTGACCTCCATCAGGTTGCAAACTGAATATATTTTTTTCTGCATCTACCTCTGAAAAAATATTGGGCTTCTAGCTGTGTGTGGGACTTGTTCTATTAATCCATCTATACAGACCTCCATCAGGTTGCAAACTGAATATATTTTTTTCTGCATCTACCTCTGAAAAAATATTGGGCTTCTAGCTGTGTGTGGGACTTGTTGTATTAGTCCATCTATACTGACCTCCATCAGGTTGCAAACTGAATATATTTTTTTCTGCATCTACCTCTGAAAAAATATTGGGCTTCTAGCTGTGTGTGGGACTTGTTCTATTAATCCATCTATACAGACCTCCATCAGGTTGCAAACTGAATATATTTTTTTCTGCATCTACCTCTGAAAAAATATTGGGCTTCTAGCTGTGTGTGGGACTTGTTGTATTAGTCCATCTATACTGACCTCCATCAGGTTGCAAACTGAATATATTTTTTCTGCATCTACCTCTGAAAAAATATTGGGCTTCTAGCTGTGTGTGGGACTTGTTCTATTAATCCATCTATACAGACCTCCATCAGGTTGCAAACTGAATATATTTTTTTCTGCATCTACCTCTGAAAAAATATGTGGCCTTCTAGCAGTGTGTGGGACTTTCTCTATTAGTCCATCTATACTGACCTCCATCAGGTTGCAAACTGAATATAATTTTTTTCTGCATCTAGCTCTGAAAAAATATTTGGCCTTCTAGCAGTGTGTGGGACTTTCTCTATTAGTCCATCTATACTGACCTCCATCAGGTTGCAAATTAAAAATAATTTTTATCTGCATCTACAGTACCTCTGAAAAAATATTTGGGCTTCTAGCTGTGTGTGGGACTTGTTCTATTAGTCCATCTATACTGACCTCCATCAGGTTGCAAATTGAATATAATTTTTATCTGCATCTAGCTCTGAAAAAATATTTGGCCTTCTAGCAGTGTGTGGGACTTTCTCTATTAGTCCATCTATACTGACCTCCATCAGGTTGCAAATTGAATATAATTTTTATCTGCATCTAGCTCTGAAAAAATATTTGGCCTTCTAGCAGTGTGTGGGACTTTCTCTATTAGTCCATCTATACTGACCTCCATCAGGTTGCAAATTAAAAATAATTTTTATCTGCATCTACCTCTGAAAAAATATTTGGGCTTCTAGCTGTGTGTGGGACTTGTTCTATTACTCCATCTATACTGACCTCCATCAGGTTGCAAACTGAATATATTTTTTTCTCCATCTACCTCTGAAAAAATATTGGGCTTCTAGCTGTGTGTGGGACTTGTTGTATTAGTCCATCTATACTGACCTCCATCAGGTTGCAAACTGAATATAATTTTTATCTGCATCTACAGTACCTCTGAAAAAATATTTGGCCTTCTAGCAGTGTGTGGGACTTTCTCTATTAGTCCATCTATACTGACCTCCATCAGGTTGCAAATTAAAAATAATTTTTATCTGCATCTAGCTCTGAAAAAATATTTGGCCTTCTAGCAGTGTGTGGGACTTTCTCTATTAGTCCATCTATACTGACCTCCATCAGGTTGCAAATTAAAAATAATTTTTATCTGCATCTACCTCTGAAAAATATTTGGGCTTCTAGCTGTGTGTGGGACTTGTTCTATTAATCCATCTATACAGACCTCCATCAGGTTGCAAACTGAATATAATTTTTTTCTGCATCTAGCTCTGAAAAAATATTTGGCCTTCTAGCAGTGTGTGGGACTTGTTCTATTAGTCCACCTATACTGACCTCCATCAGGTTGCAAATTCAAAATAATTTTTTGTCTGCATCTAGCTCTGAAAAAATATTTGGCCTTCTAGCAGTGTGTGGGACTTTCTCTATTAGTCCATCTATACTGACCTCCATCAGGTTGCAAACTGAATATATTTTTTTTCTGCATCTACCTCTGAAAAAATATTGGGCTTGTAGCTGTGTGTGGGACTTGTTCTATTAGTCCATCTATACTGACCTCCATCAGGTTGCAAATCGAATATAATTTTTTTCTCCATCTAACCCAGCCAATAGTTTTGGCCTAATACCACAGTTTGGCCACTCAGCTCTGCTCAGTTCCCATCCATTGTTTTTTTGTGCAAACAACTCCAGAGTTGTGAATTAGTTAACCACCAAAATGAGTGGAAAAAGGCCTGCTGCTGGTGGAAAGGGGAATAGGCGTGTTGGGAAGGGGAAAAAAGGTTGTGTCCGTGTGGTAGGTGTTAAAGCAACAGTAACATCTGCAGAAGAAAGACCATCTTCCAGCCAAACTAAAATGTCTACTTCTTTTAGCGGACAATGTGATAAGATCCCTTTCTTACGGCCACGCCAATCGCTACAAATTCCAGATGAGGCACAAAAACAGCAGGTGCTTCAACGGATATCAAGTGCTCCTTTAAGTGGGCTCTCCTCCACATCAACTTCAACATCACAAATACTCCAGTCCTCAAAGGTGTCACCCCAATCGCACTTGCTTCCTCACAACTCCCAAATCTCCAGCTGCCCGTCTGAGTAGGAGGTAGAACAGATGGTTGAGTCTGCAGAGCTGTTTACTCATACTATAGCCTGGGAATCAGAGGTCGACTCCAGCGCTTCTGTGAATCCAGACGAGGAAATGATCTGCACTGATGCCCAGAATCTTTATGAGTCGGATCCAGGACCAGACGCAGAAGGTTCTGACCATAATGTAGACCCTCATTCCAAACTGTAACTCCTGTTGGTGGAGACAATGAGGAAGACGATGATAAGACTCAAATACCTGATTGGAGCGACAACTTTAGTTTTTTGTCAGGGCAGGAACAGGTTGGCTCTGAGGACGACGGGTGTGATAACGCACAGGGTGATGATGATGAGGTTGGAGATCCCACTTACTGTCAACCCACAGTCAGCCAAGAGATGAGGTCAGCAGAGGAGGTGGAGGAAGATGCTAGTGACGACGAGGTCAGGTTGCGCCTTCCTGGACAGAGACGTAGTACTGGAAGCACGTCAACAACTGCATCCTCAAACACAACTCTGCCTCTCACCACAAGTCGTGGTGGCTCTTCAGGTCGCATGGGTGCTAAGCCTTGCATAGCCTGGGCATTTTTTCAGATCGATAAAGATGACCCAACTCGTGTTATCTGTAACATTTGTCAGCAAAAGCTAAGTAGAGGCCAAAAAATACATAGTTTGAGTACTTCATGCATGAACCGGCACATGGACATGAAGCATAAGTTGCAGTGGGAAGCTCAGTGTGCTACAATGCGGCCTAGCCGGCCGGGCCAACCACCGTCTGCCATATCTTGTGCATCCGCGGCCTCTTCATCCTCTGTGACTGGGGGGACAGCAGTCACACCTGTTTTGGGGCGCAGACCTGCCACCTCTTTACCTGCAACAGCCAGCGTGATTGGCAGGTCATCATTTTCTTTGGAGGTGGTAACACCAGCTGGTGTTGAGCGCTGTCCGACATCGATAGCACCACCTTTGGATCAAGGCAACCTAACATGTCCGCCTGCATCTTCCTCACAGACCGGCAGTTTGCCGGGGACACCCTTATCAACCCCGTCTAAGCACAATAGCCAGCCGTCGGTCCCTCAGATGTGGACAAGTAAAAGACCATTTCCTCCTAGCCATGAGAAAGCTAAGAGGTTGAATTTCACCATCTGCAAGCTCTTGGCTACAGAAATGCTGCCTTTCCGCCTGGTGGACACAGAGGATTTTCGAGACCTTATGTCCGTCGCAGTGCCCCAGTATCAGATGCCCAGTCGGCACTACTTCTCAAAGAAAGGTGTGCCTGCGCTCCACCAGCATGTCGCACACAACATCACCGCTTCTTTGAGAAACTCTGTGTGTGACAGGGTGCATTTCACCACAGACACTTGGACGAGTAGGCATGGACAGGGGCGTTACATGTCGCTGACTGGGCACTGGGTAACTATGGTGACAGCAGGACAAGGGGCTGCTGTCCAAGTCTTGCCGTCCCCACGAGTTGTGCGTCAATCCTCTTTATGTCAAAGTTCCTCCACTGCTTCTGCCTCCTCAACCTCCTCTCGGTCTTCCACCTGCACCCAAAGCCTGTCTGGTCATGCCACAAGCTTTCTAACTGCGCAGAAGGGATCCTGCACACCTCATTACTATGCTGGCAGTAGGGCTCAACGTCATCAGGCGGTTTTTACATTGAAATGTCTGGGAAATGTGAGTCACACAGCTGAGGAGTTGTGGTCAGCTCTGGAGAACCAATTTCATGAATGGTTGTCTCCACTGGACCTAAAACCAGGGAAGGCCGTGTGCGACAATGCTGCAAACCTGGGTGCGGCCCTTCGCCGGGGCAATGTCACACACGTGCCTTGTATGGCTCACGTGTTGAACCTGGTTGTCCAGCAATTTTTAGCCCACTATCCCAGACTAGATGGTGCCGTTCGCATCCCGCAGCTCAGCGACTTACATCTCTACAGAAGTCGTTGGGCCTGCCACTTCACCGGCTAAAATGCGATGTGCCTACCCGGTGGAATTCAACTCTGCACATGTTGCAGCGACTGTGGCAGCACCGACAAGCCCTGGTGCAATACGTTCTGATGTATAGCCTGGGCCAACGAGATCCAGAGGTGGGGCAAATCACGCTGGAGGAGTGGTCTCAGATCAGGGACCTATGCACCCTTCTGCACAGTTTTGAAATGGCGACGAAGATGTTTAGTGCTGACGATGCCATTATCAGCATGACTATTCCGGTGATTTACATGCTGGAGCACATGTTAAACAGAATTCGGAGTCAGGTGGTGGCACAAGAGGAGGTGGAGGAAGTAGAGGAGGAGGAGTTGTATGCGGAAGGGCTAACATCTGCAAGGTCCAGACGGTCGGCAGCACCAAGGCGGCAGGCATGTGAGGGTGGGGGAGATGGTTTTACCAGGGCGCATGGTAGCAGCCAAACTAGTGAGGAAGGTGCAGGAGCCCAGGAAGAAGTGGAGGACGAACTGATGGAAGACTCATCAGATGAGGGAGACCTTGATCACATTTCTGTTGTGCGAGGTTGGGGGGAGAGGACAGAGGAAGGAAGCATGATTGTTACCTCGCCACCAACACAACAGGGACTTGGTGCTCCTGGATGCGCAACACACATGAGTGCCTTCTTGCTGCACTACCTGCAACATGACCCTCGAATTGTGAGAATTAGAAATAATCCTGACTACTGGGTTGCCACACTGTTAGATCCCCGGTACAAAAGTAAATTTGCAGAAATTATTCCTGCCATAGAAAGGGATGCACGCATGCAGGAGTATCAGCAGAGACTGTTGCAGAATCTTACATGTGCTTTTCCACAAAATACCAGTGGTGCACGTAGTGAATCTCACAGTTCCAACTTGCCAACCGTGGGACCGTCAAGTGTTCAGCACTCAAACCGTAACAGAACCACAGTATCTGCTGGTAACATCAATTTTGCGGAATCATTTCACCACTTTTTTAGCCCATCCTTTGCAAGGCCACAGGAGACAAGAAGTCTGACACATAGTCAACGCCTAGAGACGATGGTACAGGAGTATCTCCAAGTAAACATTGAAGCCATGACTGTGTCACTGGACCCTTGCTCTTTTTGGGCTTCCAATCTGGATAAATGGCCGGAGCTAGCCACTTACGCCTTGGAGATCTTGTCATGCCCCGCAGCCAGCGTTCTGTCTGAACGTGTGTTCAGCGCTGCTGGTGGTGTGCTGACAGATAAGCGCACGCGGCTCTCCACTGATAATGTAGACAGACTCACGTTCATAAAGATGAACCAATCATGGATCCAAAACGACTTTTCTACCCCTGTGTCATCCTGGAGAGAGTAAAAGCTTGATGATTGGTTAAAATCACCCTACCAACCGTTTTAGGCTTTCAAATTACTAATCATGTTTATCTGTATCTTGGCTGGAAAATAATTTGGGCTTTGTAGCAGTGTGCAGCACTGATTCTATTAGGCCATCTATAATAAGCTCCACCAGATTTAAAATTACTAATCATGTTTATCTGTATCTTGACTGGAAAATAATTTGGGCTTTGTAGCAGTGTGCAGCACTGATCCTATTAGGCCATCTATACTAAAGCTTCACCAGATTTAAAATTAATAATAATTTTTAGCTGCATCTAGCCCGGAAAATAATTTTGGGGCTCCGAGATGCGCAAGACACATAAGTGCGTTCTTGCTGCACTACCTGCAGCATGACCCTCATATTGTCAGAATTCGAAGTAATCATGACTACTGGGTTGCCACACTCTTAGATCCCCCAAACTTTTCGATCAACCTTTTCATTTTAATAAAGACCAAAAAAATGGTCATTTTTGAAATTATAAGCATTAGCAGGTTGTTAGAAACTGAAATCAAACAGTTTTCAACTCAAAACTTTATTCTAGGTGATGTTACATTTTCACATAGGACCCCTTGTTCGAAAGGAGCTTCTGAACTCTCTCGTCCATTGAATTTGTCAGGTTTTGGATGGTTTCGGCTTCAATTGTTTTGCATGAGGACAGAATACCCTCCCAGAGCTGTTGCTTAGATGTGAACTGCCTCCCGCCATCATAGACACTCCTTTTAATGATGCTCCAAAGGTTCTGAATGGGGTAGAGGTCAGGGGAGCTTGGGGGTCACACCATAAGTTTGTCTCCTTTTATGCCCATATCAGCCAGAGATGCAGATGTTTTATGTGCAGCATGAGATGGTGCATTATCATGCAAAAAAATGATCTTGCTGTGAAATACACGGTTCTTCTTCTTGAACCATGGCAGGAAGTGCTGTTTGAGAAAATCCACATACATTATGGAGTTCATCTTTAGCGCCTTCAGGGATCCTAAAGGGGCCGACAATCTCTCTCCCCATGATTCCAGCCCAAAACATTACTCCACCTCCTCCTTGTTGGCGCTGTAGCCGTGTTTGTGTAGCACCCTGAGGATTCGGCTGCTACAGGGGTATTACACCTCAAGCCAGAGGTGTGGTATTCCACTCCCGGGTAAGGATGGAGTGTGGAACTGAGCTCAGTAGGCTGCATGCACTACACACATCCCATTTCCGAGGGACAGACCAATGGTACTCCCACTAGAGAAATGTGCAGGTACGACAGTGTCTGTCCCTGGCTGGAGTGGGAGGGGGGTGGAACATCCCAGTAGTGTAGGGGCAGATAGGGGGAGCAGTCTGGGTAAAGCTAGGAGCTCATTGGGTGCTGGTCACCTGAGCTCACACATAGAGGGAGTATATAAGGTGGGAACCATCTTAGATCAGGGTCTTTGTAGAGGTTTGGTCAGTCAGTCTGTCAGAGTGGAGTCAGAGGAAGAGAGCAGAGGAGAAGAGCAGCTCCAAGGCCCAGAGAGAGAGAGAGGAGAAAGAAGGACCCAGAGGGGGAGAAGAGAGAACTCCAAGAACCCAAGATTAGATCAGAGGGTGAAGAGTTGGCACAAGGGTACCGGATCCCAAGCTGGTGGAGGGCACTAATGCTCAGCCAGAGACCGGAGGTCGTGGGCAGGATCTGCCACGACCACCCACTAAATCCACCCGGAAGGCAGACCAGGAATAGGGTCAGGGAACCCAGAGACAAGGGTTTACCAACAAGAGGCCCGAGGGAGCCGGACTTAGGTGGATCCCTGGTGGGGAAGGCCAGAGAGAAGGACAAGTCAGAAAGGGAGCTCAGGATCACGCTCCAGAATTACTTGGGAGTTGGCCGAGTCCAGGACCTGGTGGACGCAGCACGGCTCGGGCGGTCACTCAAGGCCGGAGTGACCAGCATAACAGCAGTAAGTAAAGACCCTGAACTGCACAGCCCGACTCTGAGTCTCATTACCATCCTCCCTGCACCTCCACAACCACCATCCTCTACACCTGACCCCCTGAGGCTATACCCCTCCCGTTGGGGGTTATACTACCTGAGCTGCACACACATCACCAGCCTCAGCGGACCCTGCTGCAGCGGCGGCCGTATTGACCGCAATTCAACGGGTGGCGTAGTCGACATAAAAGAACATCTAGTAACATCTATAAGGACTGCCACACACTGAGTTTGACACCCTGGGCACGGACCGGGTCACCGCCACTCGGAGACTACAACCCCCATCTGATTCGGCTCCGGGTATCCCCCAAACAACACTGGCCCAGGGGGCGCGTCAACTTTGGCGTAGTCGGCAGGATTACGTGCCCGCAACAACTGGGTACTGCGTGCCTGAAGAAAAGTTCACCGTTACCTTAAAAAGAAGTCTCCCGCCGGTTCCGGAGGGTCCCCGCCAACGAACCCCATCACAGGTCGTTTCCCGCCGGTTGTCCGCCATTTGCAGCTTTTTCCCGCCATCCATGGAGTTTCACGCCACTGGGAGACGATTCCCGCCATTTCCAAAGATTTCCCGCCTTGGAAGAGCGGACGCCATTATGGGCGTGCCAGAGGGTGGCAAGAGGTCACCTCCCATCGTGGGCCAGGTCGAAGAATGGCGCCAAAAGCGGAAACCGCGCCCACCAACAGAGACTGTGATGCTGGAAGTGTCCATCAGCGTGAGAGAACTGCCCCTGGAACTGACAATCAAAAAGTTGCCCCGGGACCACCCTCAATGTGGGCGGAGACTGAACAAAAGAACGAAGATGGGTGCAGCCTGGAGCAGTCTGGAGAGAGCGCACCCGGAGACAAGAAGTCTGGAGAGTAGTCCAGAGAGAGCCTACCCGGAGATGGAGGGAGAGTCAGGCAGCACCGATCCGTTGGTCAGGAGCCTGCTACAAGCCACAACCCCACTAGGCCTAGTGGAGGTCCTGGCACAGCTCCCCCGAGACCGGGAGTGTGCACAGACTGCGCTGGAGGGCCTCGCACGGAGGATGGCCCGGGTGCAGCGAGAGACGTTGGCGGAGTGGAGCCGAGAGATGGCCCAGCAGACCGAAACCCGACAGCGGAGCACGCCACCCGAGACGAGGAGACAGACCGCCTCTGAGGATGGTGCAGGAGGACTGAAGGCCGGAGACGGCGCCGAGAAGGGGGCTGAACGGACGGAGGCAGGTAAAGGGGACGCCTCTACCCCGAGCCGGGAAACCGCGTGCCTGCCCCAGCTCCCCGTCGCAGAGCCCGAAGTTCCCCCTGCCGTGCCCGTCGCTGCATCGTCACCGCCGCCGACTAGGCCTCAACCGGAAACCGCGGCCGCGACCCCTGTGACGTCACACGCCTCAACCTCGAGCGTGGCCAAGCAGGAAATACCATCAGCCTGGTCGCAAGGCCTAGTACCCCCGGGCGCCGCAATTCCAACAGCGCCCCCTACCTCCGCGGAGCCACCAGCCTGGTCGCAGGGCCGAGTAACCACGGGCGCCGCCGTTCTTACGGTGCCCTTTTCCTTTAGCGTGCCCCAAGCCTGGTCGCAAGGCCTGGTCAACCCGGGCGCCGCTACCTCCACAGCGCCCATAACACCTAAAGTACCGCACCTGGGTGAAGATCTATTCGCCCAGCATACGTGCCCGGATGGGCAGCCCTTTGTATGGCCCCAGGAGTACATTCAGCTGGAACTCCAGAGAGCAAGGCCCATGTGCGAGCCCCTGATTCCGGCTCCGAAGCCTGTAAAGAGGACCTCGCCCCCGCTAGAGGAGGCACAGTTTGAGTGGGACCCCACCGGAGGAGACCTCATGGGGTTCACTCAGGAGACTCGGGCGGCCGCAGCGGAGCGTGCAGAGTGCTGCCGCCAGCAGCTCGAGGTCTTCGAGAAGGAGTGGAGAGAGAGGCGGGTCCGGGAACAGCAAGCACAGATAAGGAGCGCGGAGCAGAAGAGCCGGACCAGGAGGAATCCCCGTGCAGCTCATGGTCCCCGTACCACCGGGACTGTGATAAAATTCAACCTGCAGCATGGGTGGGGCTTCATTAGAGACCATCATACCCCCGGCGACGTCTTTGTGACCCGCAGAGACGTAGAAAGCCATCTGCCGGAGGGACACAGAGGTCGTGACCTGTATGTAGGGGACGAGGTCACCTTCACCCGGCACAAGTGTGCCAAAGGACCCTACGCCCTCCATGTGCATCGCCTGACGGAGGAGGAGCTGCGGTGTGAGGAGGAGCAAGAGGACCCGGACGGGTCTGAAACTGAAACCAACCAACAAGAAAGAGCAGGAGGACGCTGTCGTTGAAGTACGGTAGAGAGAGACTGTATAAAGTTGCCCGTCGGGGTACCAAGAACTGTTGCTGATTTAAATATGTCCCCGTTGGGACAAGAGTGAACTGTTAACCCGTGTGTCCCTATTCCCATTACCTGGCCGAGGACTGAGAGCGGCCTTACCTCCCCTTGTATATAGTTGCGCTTCCTAAGGCGCCCCCTACCGGTTTTATAGGAAACCATTTTCTTTAAGAGACTGTCGCGCTTTTCCCGGTCACAAGTTGCACCGTGGCCGGAGGAGCAAGAGTGTTTACAAGGATGTTATTTATGAAAAGTTTTATATGAAAAGTTTTATTGCTGATAATATATGTGATGTTTTATATGTTTATGTTTATGAAAAAAATTGTATGTTTTGGATGTTTTTGTATCTTACAGCCCGAGGACGTGCTGTGATTTACCAGGAGGGAATGTAGCACCCTGAGGATTCGGCTGCTACAGGGGTATTACACCTCAAGCCAGAGGTGTGGTATTCCACTCCCGGGTAAGGATGGAGTGTGGAACTGAGCTCAGTAGGCTGCATGCACTACACACATCCCATTTCCGAGGGACAGACCAATGGTACTCCCACTAGAGAAATGTGCAGGTACGACAGTGTCTGTCCCTGGCTGGAGTGGGAGGGGGGTGGAACATCCCAGTAGTGTAGGGGCAGATAGGGGGAGCAGTCTGGGTAAAGCTAGGAGCTCATTGGGTGCTGGTCACCTGAGCTCACACATAGAGGGAGTATATAAGGTGGGAACCATCTTAGATCAGGGTCTTTGTAGAGGTTTGGTCAGTCAGTCTGTCAGAGTGGAGTCAGAGGAAGAGAGCAGAGGAGAAGAGCAGCTCCAAGGCCCAGAGAGAGAGAGAGGAGAAAGAAGGACCCAGAGGGGGAGAAGAGAGAACTCCAAGAACCCAAGATTAGATCAGAGGGTGAAGAGTTGGCACAAGGGTACCGGATCCCAAGCTGGTGGAGGGCACTAATCCTCAGCCAGAGACCGGAGGTCGTGGGCAGGATCTGCCACGACCACCCACTAAATCCACCCGGAAGGCAGACCAGGAATAGGGTCAGGGAACCCAGAGACAAGGGTTTACCAACAAGAGGCACGAGGGAGCCGGACTTAGGTGGATCCCTGGTGGGGAAGGCCAGAGAGAAGGACAAGTCAGAAAGGGAGCTCAGGATCACGCTCCAGAATTACTTGGGAGTTGGCCGAGTCCAGGACCTGGTGGACGCAGCACGGCTCGGGCGGTCACTCAAGGCCGGAGTGACCAGCATAACAGCAGTAAGTAAAGACCCTGAACTGCACAGCCCGACTCTGAGTCTCATTACCATCCTCCCTGCACCTCCACAACCACCATCCTCTACACCTGACCCCCTGAGGCTATACCCCTCCCGTTGGGGGTTATACTACCTGAGCTGCACACACATCACCAGCCTCAGCGGACCCTGCTGCAGCGGCGGCCGTATTGACCGCAATTCAACGGGTGGCGTAGTCGACATAAAAGAACATCTAGTAACATCTATAAGGACTGCCACACACTGAGTTTGACACCCTGGGCACGGACCGGGTCACCGCCACTCGGAGACTACAACCCCCATCTGATCCGGCTCCGGGTATCCCCCAAACAACACTGGCCCAGGGGGCGCGTCATTTGCGTGGGGTGTCCATCAACCAGCCATCCTCCACTCCATCCATCTGGACCATCGAGCGCTGCATGGCACTCATCCGTGAACAAAACAGTTTTGAAATCAGTCTTCATGTAATGTTTGGCCCACTGGAGCCGTTTCTGCTTGTGTGAAGTGGATAGAGGAGGTCGACAGGATGGCGTATGCACAGCTGCAAACCTCTGAAGGACCCTGCATCTTGTTGTTCGGGGGACGTTGGAGGCACCAGCAGCTTCAAAAACTTGTCTGCTGCTATGACAAGGCTTTTTTGCCGCTGCTCTTTCAACCTGACGTAATTGCCTGTAGGAAAGAGTCCTCAATTTGCCCTTATCAGCACGCACATGTGTGTACTGTGAATCAGCTACATACTTCTTGATTGCCAAGACACTTCATCCTGATCATTGCACAATGTTGATTGTAGTCATGCCTTGACCTAAACACTCCACAATTTGTTGCTTCTCAGCAGCCGACACATCCTTTTTCTTTCCCATTTTGGCAGAAAATGTAGGCTGCTTAATAATGTGAGACAGCCTTCTTAAGTAGTCTTGCCTTTCATTGGACACACCTGCCAAACTAATTAGCACAGGTGTCTGCAATTGCTTACAGTGATATAAAGAGCCCTGACACACATCACCATCAATGAGTTTAACTGACAAACAAACAAATTCTTCCCTTATCACTCCTAAACACTTTTTGCATAATAATTTGGAACACAGTGTACATGTGCTTTTCCACAAAACACCAGTGGTTCACGTAGTGAATCTTACAGTTCTAACTTGCCAACCGTGGTCTGTATGGAGTTGTTCAATAAAGGGCCCAAAATTAAGATAACATAGATGGGAGAGGTCTCTATGAATAGGAATTCCTAAGTATTTGATACCCTGTGAGGGCCAGGCAAAGGGAAAGTTGGACTGGATGGAATCCTATATGGATTTGGGGAGGGAGACATCGAGGGCCTCAGACGTCGCTGCATTGAATTTAAAATTTGACCATGTAACAAAGTGATCTATTTCAGCCATAACATCATGGATGGATATATGTGATTGAGTGATATATACTAGGACATCATCAGCAAATAGAGAGCACTTGTACTCGGTGCCTCCCACCTCAATCCACCTAATATTGGGGTTATGGCGAATTGATAAGAGCAGGTGCTCCGTCACTAGGATGTATAAGAGAGGGGACAGAGAACATCCCTGCCTTGTCCCATTGGTGATTGTGAAAGGTGATGAAAATGTTCTGACGCGCCCCCTGGGCCTTGGGACACCCGGAGCCGGACCCTTTTTGGTGGATGCTGGTGGTTGTAGTCTCCGTGGCGGCGACCCGGTTCCATGGCTCAGGGCGGTCAAACCAGTGGCGGAACTATTTATGTGGTTTTGATGTTTAAATGTCCGACTACGCCACCCGTGGATTGCGGTCAGAGTGAACCGCCGCTCCAGGGCAGACCGCTGAGGCTGGTGTTGTGGGTGCAGCAGAGCGTAGCATAACTCCCCACGGGAGGAGTATAGCCTCAGGGCAGTGTATGCGGAGGATGGGGGTGATGGTGCAGGGCAGCAGCAGTAACGACACGGAGTCAGTGATGCAGTCCAGGGCCTTTACTCACAGTTCTTATTATCCAGACCACGTCTGCAGGTAACGACTGCCCACGTCGTACTGTGCTCACCAGGTGAGGGGCTCAGACAACTCCCAGATAACTTTGGAGCGCTTCACAGGACCCTTCCTAGCGGGTGTAGCGAGGGGCTGCGCCACATAAAATGTCACAGCCTCCTGTTTCTAGCTGAGGGTCGTTTCCTGCCTCCACTAGTTTCGGGGACCGGTCTCCCCCTTTGGCCTGACCCCTCCACGCAGGTGGATTCGGGCGTGCAGTGGCGACTCGCCCGTCCGCACCCCTGGGATCCCTTCGTTCCTCGTTCCTGGAGCCTTCTCCACTCCTCTTCCTTCCTTCTCCCTCTTCCAGGCCTGGGCCTCTGTTACTAGGCCCGCCTCCGGAGCAGAGCTCATGCAGAGCCCCTGCTCCCTGCCACTTCTGCTCAGACTTCTCTGCACTGAACTAAGATGGTGCCCACCTTTTATACTCCCTTCTCAATGCACCCAGGAACTGCTTCCTCCCTGCTCCTGCACTACAGGGTTCCCCTTCCTCAGTGTTCCCTCCCCCCACTCCAGCCAGGGACAGGGACTGTCGTGCCCATCTCAGGGGCATATTGGTCGCCCTGCCCCACGGCAATGTGGTGTAATGCATGCAGGTGTCGGGTCCTGATCCACACTACATCCTTACCTGAGAGTGAGATATCACACCTCTGGGTGAGGTGCAATACCTCTGTAGCAACCGAGCCCTCAGGGTGCTACAGTTCCATTTATCTTCAGCCTAGGTGACGTATTGCGATACAGGGCCGTGATTTTGGCTATAAAAGGGTCCCCTAGACCCCTACCCCAAGCTTTTTAAGAGAATCATATATGGCGTGCCAGGAGACTCTATGGAATGCTTTCTCAGCATCCAACGAGAGTATCTAATTACAAATTTTTAACTGCATCTAGCCTAGGAAATACTTTGTGCCTAGCAGCAGTGTCTGCTAGTCAGCGGATTATCCCGGCTGTTAAGCAAGCTACACCACCTGTAGTTTGGACACTTAATTTTTTCAAAGGAAATGCTTCGGGACCACGGGATACTCAGTGAAGAGCATCAGGAGGCACCCCAAGGCATAGGGGCTGGGACTGGCAGTAGGATGCCTTGCGGTGGACAGCCGAGCTCGATCCTTATAAAAGCTTTTTAACTGCAGCAGCTTTAGTGGACGCTACTGGAGCTGGAATTACGCGGCTGCTGGCATGAGACTTGCCCTCCAATAGATCCTTGTAAATGGATTTAAAGTGTATTCATTCAAATTAAAGAGACAATTTAAATTAAAAAGCTTAGAGCTGCCTCCACCACAGGGGGCTCGCTCGACCCACCAGCGGACAGGCACCAGTATTGGGAGAGGGGGGCTGGCCGTCAGGGTTCACCGCGGCTCTGGCACAAACCCGGCGACGCGGAGGTGGCACGGGCAGGAGCGGACTGAACGTGTCGGCTTCTCACTTTTTGGATTTTAGAAGGGCATGACATGCCTATATCTGTGTCTCCCCCTCCTTTTACTCCTCCACCTCTTTTCTTTTCGCATGACTATATGTACTTGTCACTTTTCCATGTGTTAGTTGTGTCTTCTGAGCAGTTTGTCAGCTTTTGGACACCTTTGAAGGTGTTTTCTATGTGTTTCTATGTGTTTTTGTTTGCCTGCCATTGGTTTTAACGGTGTTCGAAGGTGTTCGGCGAACACACGGGTGTTCGACGAACCGAACCGAACTCGAACACTACGGGGGTGGCTCAACACTACTTACTATTCTTAAAAGGCCAGCAGTCGGCCCTCGCTATGTTTTGTTGTTCCCATTATTAACGAGTGGGTCTCCTATACTGTTATTGCGTATGCAGTGACTGCAAGGGCTGCCAAAAATTTGGACGCAACTCAATACCCCTTTGAAGAGACATAGAGGAGGGTCTCAGTAAAAAAAAATGTTCCATTATAAAGGAGCGGGTCTCCTATAGTGGTAATGGTCATGCTGTGACTGCAAGGGCTTCCAATTTGGGAAAAACCCCACTAACAATTTAAAGACACATAGAGAAGGGCCACAGTAACGACAAATTCCCATTAGAAAGGAGAGGGTCTGCTATACAGTTATAGGGTGTGCAGTGAGTCCAACGGCTGACCAAATTTAGGAAAAACCCTACTAAGAATTTAAAGACACATAGAGCAGGGCCACAGTAACGACAAATTCCCATTAGAAAGGAGAGAGTCTGCTATACAGTTATAGGGTAGTCAGTGAGTCCAGCGCCTGACCAAATTTAGGAAAAACCCTACTAAGAATTTAAAGACACATAGAGCAGGGCCACAATAACGACAAATTCCCATTAGAAAGAAGAGAGTCTGCTATACAGTTATAGGGTATGCAGTGAGTCCAATGGCTGACCAAATTTAGGAAAACCCCACTAAGAATTTAAAGACACATAGAGCAGGGCCACGGTAACAAGTACGACATGTTCCCATTAGAAAGGAGAGGGTCAGCTATACAGTTATAGGGTACGCAGTGAGTCCAACGGCTGACCAAATTTAGGAAAAACCCCACTAAGAATTTAAAGACACATAGAGCAGAGCCACAGTAACAACAAATTCCCATTAGAAAGGAGAGAGTCTGCAATACAGTTATAGAGTATGCAGTTGACTAGCCCAGGGGATGGGGATGACTCGGTACCCGAACCTTTAGCCTGGCCTTGTAGGGATGTCGCGGTGGTCGGCTCCCGGGCCCGTACTCTGGGGTCGCTCCTTTAAAAAGGGTTGGTAATTTGTGAAATTTATAAAAGTTCGTGACACCAACTGTGGTTTCTAGTGAGGATCACCAGCGCTGCGCAGTCCACTGAGGCCGATGATAAGGCAGCTGGATGGTATAGCTCCCCACAGGTGGAGCTTGGCCTCAGGGCAGTGTATGACGGGGTATGCAGGATAGGCGAGACCCAGCCGGATCAGAGCAAGAACAGGGACAGACACGATAGTCACTTCAGTACCTTTTACTGATGGAAATTCAGGCACGTCCCGGAGCACTGTAGGGTGAAGGGTGCATGTCCAGATCCTCCCCAATGAGCGGGTTTTGGGCCTCCTGTTTCTTGCTTCTGCGTAGTAAGTTTCTGACCTGCCTGGAGCTAGGCCTAACTTTGTCTCGGTCCTGCGCTGGCTGACCTTGTGGTAGGGCCTTTTCTTGGATTACACACTCCCGACTTACGGGGCCTATGTGTCTCCTGGCTCTGATACGTATCAGCACTTTAGCGATCCTGGGACTTGTAGTTCTCCAGGGATTCCGGTTGTGTCTTGCTGGGTCGTGGAGATCCCGGTAAGCTTCGGACCCGGTGTCTGGTAACTGATTCGGGGTGAGCTAGTTAAGCTCCTCTGCCCCCTGTGTACTAACTCTCTCTACTCGCCTTCGGCCTACTCGGGCCCTCACTAGGCTACTCACACTAACGGCAGCTTGCCGCGCTTCACCGATTTTATGGCGCCGGCACGCCTAAGCTCACCTCTCTGAGCTACAACTGAACTGGGCTCAACTCTGTATTCAGATTTGCACTAACTGAACTCTCCAGAGGAATTGCTGAATCACTGAGCTCCACTGCAGGCTGACCTGTTTCTGTGTCTCACTCTGCAGGAACTGAACTGCCTGGCTCCACCTTCCCTATTTATCTATCCCTAACGGGCTCCCTCTGATGGTCTGAGGTAGAAGATGGAGATGTGTGAATAGTTATGGGGGCCTCTTGTGGAGGAATCCATCAATACACCATTTTAGGATCTGAGATACCAAGCACAGCTGGGCGTCACATTCCCCCCTAGTTAAACTCAGCACTCCCGGGCTGAAGTACATTTTACAACAACAATAACAATAGGAACATAAACAATGCATGAACAATAAGAACAATCTTCCCTTTATGGGAGGCGCCAAGCTTAAACGTTACATAACCAAAACAAATACAGAGTGTCCTCAGAATCCAAGTCTCCTATGGTGAGGTTCCAAAACTGGATGTCCATCTCGCAAGATAGAGTACTTGGTGGTTTTGAGGGACCTGTCCTAAACCCTCTACGCAGGCCCTGGGGTGGCTGCAGGGCATGAAGATCCCAAGTTGGACCTCCAAAAGAGCCTCTCCAGACAGGTTTTCCTTCTGAGGTCACCTAAAGGGCACTCCAGGGAGCGCAATTATATACAAAAGCAGTTTTTGGGCTGCACATAGTCCTCAGCCACGCAGTTCTTTAGTTATGCATAAAAGAATTAATGAAGTAAAACACAAATTGATAAGCATGCATAAAAATACACAATTAATTCAATACATTTCAATTTATTACATAATACCCCAGGGGTAACTATCTACACTCTCAGAAATTTTTACCATCTACTGCGTGTACCTAGCAGGGGGTTTACTTCTCGTGCTACGTATTGATCTGCGTAGTGCGGTGGTTTGTGGGGTGTCAGTGTCTGTATTCTCACTCAGTTACTCTACCAGCTCTACGTGTGACCAAGTTGTAAAACTGCCTTAACCTCTCTCTTGGACTGGCAAGACGACTATTGGCTGGGCCCTGTTGCTCTGCTCCTGCCAGGGATCCTTCATCCGGGGATACTTCTTGAGCTGGCTCTTCTGCAGCGCTTACAGGTTCAACTTGCGGTGGAGGGTTTTCTGGCTGTTCATAGAATTGGAGTACTGGAATAATTACTGCTCCTCCTATTTGAGGCCAATCTTCTGGGAAGTCTCCTAGGTCAGTGTGGATCACTGTCTTTTCAGGTTCTTCCGGGATTGTGAAAGGCACTTGTTCCTGAGGTTCTGGACACAATTTTAGGTGGTCCCTGGACACTGTAGCAGATATTCTTCCTCCATCTCGACTGATTATACAAGTCTTCTTGTTGTCAAACCTTGACGGTAACACAGTGTAGGGGTCTTTTTCCCACTGGTCATCAAGTTTGTGGTTGCGTCTTTTTCTTTTTAGTACTGTTTCACCAGGTGTAAAAGGTTCTGCGGGTGCGTTTTTGTTGTAGTGCATTTCCTGCTTTTCTCTCACCCGAGTAAGACTGTCCTTGACACAAGCTTGTACTCTTCTGTACTGCTCTTGTCTGGTCTTGTCCCAGTCTTCAGTGGTCATATCAGCTTCAGGCTCAACAACACCAAGCTCCAGATCCATGGGCAGCTTTCCTGGCCTTGCCCGCTTGAGATATGCCGGAGTGCACTTGGTGGAACTGACTGGTATATGATTGTACAGATCCACTAAGTCAGGTAGTAGGTCTGGCCACTGGTTCCTCTCCTCAAGTGGTATGGTCTTTAGCAGGTCGATGATGATGTTGTTCATCTTTTCGCAGAGACCGTTTGTCTGTGGGTGGTAAGGTGTAGTTCTTATCTTTTTACAACCATACAAATGGCAGAACTCCTTGAACAATTCAGCCTCAAAGGCCGGGCCTTGGTCCGTCAGCACCTGCTCAGGGTATCCGTGGGGTCTACAGAAATACGCTTGGAACGTCTTTGCTGCTGTCTCTGCCGTCAGGTCTTTGACGGGGGCGACCACCAGGAAACGTGAGTAGTGATCCACCATGGTCAGAGCATAGGAGTACCCTGACCTGCTGGGGGACAGCTTGACATGGTCCAGGGCCACGATCTCCAGGGGCCGAGTCGTCTTGATGGGTTGCAGGGGTGCCTTCTGACTGCTGAAGTCTTTTCTTCTTAGGCCACAGGGTCCACAGTCCCGGCACCACCTCTCAATGGAGCTGCGCATTCCTACCCAGTAGAGTCGACACTTCAGCAGGGTCTCTAGCTTTTTCCAGCCAAAGTGCCCAGCCTGATCGTGGTAAGCTTCTAATACCATCTGGATGTCTGTCTTCGGGACCACTATCTGCCATACCATCTCATGAGTTTTTAGATTGACGTACCTCCGGCACAGCTTCTCACGGTAGATAAGCAGCCGGCTTCTCTCGTTCCACAGCTGCTTTGCTTGCAGAGACTCTTCTTTCTCCATGGAGGCACCTTCTTGGGTTATCAGCTCCTTGATGCGGCTGACAACCGGGTCACTGTCCTGGGTCTCTTTCCAGCTGTGGTGAGGCAGGGGGTTTAACGTCTTTCCACACTGCTTCCTGGAGGCTCGTTGCTCATGGATCATCCCACTCCGGTGAAAGGCAGGTAGCTCTATCTCTTCCAGGTCATCCACTTCTTCTTCTGTGTCTGACTGGTGAGGCATCCTAGACAGGGCATCGGCGTTGGCGTTCTTGCGGCCTGCCCGGAATTTAATTGTAAATTGGTAGTTTGACAGCCGAGCCATCCATCGTTCCAGTGCCCCCAACTTAGCTGTTTCGAGATGGGTCAAGGGGTTGTTATCAGTAAAGGCAGTGAACTTACTGGAGGCCAGAGAGTGCTTGAACCTTTCAGTGATGGCCCAGACCAAGGCCAGGAACTCTAACTTAAAGCTGCTATAGTTCTCTGGGTTCCTCTCGGTCGGGCGGAGCTTCCTGCTTGCGTATGCGATCACTTTCTCTTGGCCATTCTGCTTCTGACTTAGAACAGCGCCCAGCCCTTCGTTGCTGGCATCTGTGTACAGCAGGAACGGTTGGCTGTAGTCAGGGTAGGCTAGGATCTCATCGCCTGTCAGGATCTCCTTCATCTCCTGAAGCGACTCTGCTTGCTCCTTACCCCAGTGGAATGGGGGGTTTTTGCCTTTGGGGGACGGCCCTACCAGGAGGTCTTGCAGAGGAGCTGCTTTCTTAGTGTAGTCCTTTACGAACCTCCGGTAGTATCCCACTAGTCCCAGGAACTGACGCACCTCCTTGAGGTTTTTCGGCTCCGGCCACTTCTGGTTGGCTGTGATTTATCCGGGTCTGGTGCTACCCCTTCCGGACTGACAATGCGCCCCAGGTACTGTACCTTCCTCTTGAGCAGGTGGCACTTTGAGGGCTTCAACTTCATCCCGTACCGGGACAGTGACTCAAATACCTCTGCCAGGTGTTTCAAGTGGTCCTCGGACGTTCTGGAGTACACAATTACATCGTCCAGGTAGAGTAACACAGTCTCGAAGTTGCGGTGTCCCAGCAGCACTCCATCAATCTCTGGAACGTTCCAGGGGCATTGCAAAGTCCAAACGGCATACTGTTGAACTCGCAGAGTCCCATCAGGGTGGTGAAGGCCGTTTTCTCCCGATCCTCCTCAGCCACAGCTACTTACCAGTATCCACTAGTGAGGTCAAGGGTGGAAAAGTAATTTGCAGACTTTAAGGCAGCTAGGGACTCCTCTATGCGTGGTAAAGGGTATGCATCCTTATGTGTAATGCGATTTACTTGACGGTAATCTACACACATTCTCATGCTCCCGTCCTTTTTCCTAACCAGCACTAGGGGAGCCGCCCAGGGACTACAACTATCCCTTATCACTCCCGCCTTCCTCATGTCATGCAGCATTTCTTTTGCCTTCTGGTAGTGAGCTGGGGGTATAGGCCTATAACGTTCTTTGATTGGGGAATGGTTGCCTGTGGGGATATGATGTTGAACCCCCTTAACCCTCCCGAAGTCAAGTGGACGTTTACTGAACACCTGCGAGTATTCTTGAACCACCCGGTGTACACCCTGTTTTTGGTGGGCAGGAGTGGTGTCTGTCCCAACATGGAGCTGTTGACACCAATCCTCCACCTGGGTTGCAGGGTCATTATCCTCTACTTCATCTGGTGAGGTTAAGGACTCCGCCTCATGGATGCAGTTGTTATTGACAGCATGTCATTTGGCAACAGTGGCATAACGTGGCAGTTTGACCTCATCTTCCCCTAAGTTGAGAAAGCGGACGGGCACCCTCCCATTACGTACATCTACCACTCTCCTGGCGGTTAAGAGCGTGGGTCTATGCTCAGAGCAGAGGGGTTCTACTACCAGCTGGTAGCTCTGTCCTCTAAGACCTATGGCAGCTCTACACCAGATGAGCATTTCACTCATTGGGGGGATGACAATGGGTATAGGGTCTGTTACCCGCACGTTACCGATTTCACCGTCTGTTAACCTCACTTTCTGTTGATACATCAGGACTCGGATCTCCCTTTGCAGTGCCCTCCACTGTCTCGGCCTGGCAGTGTCAGCGATCTGTTGGAGCAAGAACACAACCTCTCCCAAACAGTTACCAACAATGTTAGTGCCAAGTACCATATACGGATTGGTGTCATCAGGATTAGTCTCTACTACAATTAGTCCCTGGTCCTGCAGCTCCACTCTCCCCACCTTTACAGTCACATTTTTAACTCCGATTAGGTTAAGGGAGAGTCCATTTGAGGCATATACTGATAGATTTGGAGCTGGCGGACGTAGGTTGTCCATGGACCAGAACCTCTTGTAGAGGACATCAGGCATGATGGTTACCTGAGATCCTGTGTCCAGCAGGGCATGCGTCGGGATCCCATCCAACACAATGGACAGGAAAGGTCTTCCTCCGATGAACCTGTTGTACCAGTCTGATGGGCCTGGTGAGTTTACTCCTGGGTGTCGGCCCTCTGACCCAGGGTTTTCTCGTTTAAAGGACAATTCTGGGCGATGTCGGTAGCAGGCAGGGTCCTTCTGTGGACGGCGCTGGTCACTGGTCCTTGGCGAGGGCGGTGTTGGCCTCCTCCTCCTACGCATCCAGGGGACATCCTCAGGGCTATCGGCTAACAGGATCTTCCCTCCTTCCTCAGACTCCGTCCGCAGCTGCAGAGCACTCAGCACAGTGGTCAGGGTTTTTCTCAACTGACGCACCTCAGAGCGCAAACTGTCCAGTTCTTTAGGGGACGTTGCTGGGACCTTAGCTTCAGCAGTCACTGGGGAAAAGGTGGGTGTTGCAGGCTCTGGGGTAGCCCCACCCTGGTAACGTTGGATGGCATTTGTTTCCAGGGGCTGCAGTCCTTTTATAGCCATGTCCTTGAGATTGTCAAAGGTGGCATCTGGATGATCCAGGGACCACCAACGCACAGTCCTGCTCTCCTCTGGAGACCTCAGTCCCCGGACAAACTGTTCCTTCAGCATTTTGTTCTCATTCCCAATGCTGGTTGGACTAACCTGGTTCAGAGCCCGGAGGGCCCCTTGAAGACGCCAGGCGTAGTCCCGAACATTGTCCTCTGGTTGGTGGGAGCAGCTGTAGAACCTCATCCGGAGGTCCGCCTCAGTAAGGTCCTCAAAGACAGTCTGTAGTTTTTGGAATATTGCGGACACTGACTCCTGGTCTGCGGCTGACCATGTTTCCACTTCCCGTTCCGCAGCACCGGTCAGTTGTCCTAATACAACGGCAGCTCTTTGTTTGCCGGTCATAGAGTACATGTCCAAGATACCACTTATCTTCCATTTGAATCCAGACAGGGTATCTGGTTTGCCGTTGTACTGGGGGAGCCACTTCGCTCCAGGAATGTACGGTAAAGTCATAGGAATGACGGGTGTTACAGGCGCTGCTAGTTGACCTTGTGGTAGGGCCTTTTCTTGGATTACACGCTCCCGACTTACGGGGCCTATGTGTCTCCTGGCTCTGATACGTATCAGCACAGTAACAAGTACGACATGTTCCCATTAGAAAGGAGAGGGTCTCCCATAGTGTTGGCCTATGCAGTGAATGCAAGGGCTGCCAAAAATTGGGAGGCACTCCAATGCCCCTTGGAAGAGACTTAGAGGGCCTCATAAAAAAATGTTCCCATTAGAAAGGAGCAGGTCTCCTATACTTGTAATGCCCATGCACTAAGTGTATGGGCTGACAAACATTTACCCCTGGGAGGTATACATGAACATAGTGTATACATTTTTTTTTACGGGCATCATAAACACCCTTTAGAAAAATTATGTGGGTGTTGCATCACGGACCACGGTCACCCTGGTGATATGGTGGTGGAGGATGAGGATGAGGAGAAGGAGCAAATAGCCAAAATCAGGAAGCGTATACCCATGTGTGGGTGTGAAGAGGTGGATGGGAATACACCTCCCAAAAAAAGACAATGGATTTGAGTTTATGTTACGCTGCTATCATTCGGTGGTGTTGAGAAGTCTGGCCCAATCCAGCCCTTGTTCATTTTTATAAGAGTCAGCCTGTCATTGTTTTCAGTTGACAGGCAGATGCGCTTATCAGTTATAATTCCACCAGCGGCACTAAAAACCCGCTCTGATAAAATGCTAGTGGCAGGGCAGCCCAGGACCTCCAAGGCGTAGAGAGCCAGTTCATTCCACGTATCCAGCTTGGATACCCAATAATTATAAGGCACAGAGGAATCACAGAGGATGTTGGTACGGTTGGCAAGGTACTCTCTCAGCATCTTCCCAAACTTTACACTCAGTTTGGCCCAGGGCGGTCAGTGCACAAAAGGGGGGGTATCACTTATTAGTAAAAAGTTCAGAGAGTTCGTGACGCCACCTGTGGTGTCTGGCCAGGATCACCAGCGCTGCAACAGTCCTCTGAGGCAGATGTCAGGGCAGCTAAGGATGGTACGGCTCCCCATAGGCGGAGCGGGCCTCAGGGCAGTGCAGTATAGATGAATGGTGCGCTGGGCGCTGTGGTGCAGGGAGGAAGAATGGCGCCGCAGGAGTAACGGACAGAGACAGGGAATTTGCTTTGTTATCTTTACTGGTACATCTGTTAAGTATGGTCCAGGGTACCCCAGGTGAAGGGCGCACTTTTGGACTTCTCCCCAGGGAGCGGGTATAAGGCCTCTTGATCCTTGTCTGTCTCTGTGTATGCTCCTGGCCAGCCTGGAACTGAGCCTAGATTATGTGTCCTGCTTTTACTTCACCTGTTGCTCTGAAGTAGGAACTCTGGTTGGTAACCACTTTCCCTGGACGTCGGGGCCTTCGTGGATCCTGATCCTGTGTGCGTCTAGCTTCAGGTTTGCCAGGGACTTGTAGTCCTCCTGGGATTCCGGTTATCCCTACTGGATGTAAAGGGTCCCTGTAGGCTCGGACCCGGTGTCTGGTTTGTATAACACGGTGAGCTTCCTATGCTACTCAGCCCCCTTGGTTCCACACTCCTTTTCTCCTCGCCGTTGACCACACTCGGGGCCCTCACTAGGCTTCAGAGCTGCTGGAGGCCTAGCTTGCCTCACACAGCAGCCTGCGTGCTGCTCTCTCTTCAGAGCACACTGCACTGTAACTAATCTAATCACTAGACTCTATCTAGACTGAGCTGCCTGGCTCCACCTTCCCTTTATAGATCCCTATCAGGGCTCCCTCTGCTGGTATGAGGTGGAAGGTGGAGGTGTGCGAATGTAGTGAGGGCCTCTTGTGGAGAAATCCATCCATGCACCCTTCTGGATTCTGTGCACCAATGCTCAGCAGGGGCGCCACACCTGTACGATGGGAGGGTCTGAGAAAAATGACCCAGAACTTTGACAGTGTTCCCCTGCCTCTGCTGGATTGCATTTGTGTCTCTCTCGCCTGTACTCCTTGGTTGTCCAACGAACTGTGACCTCTGCCACCAACGTTTTCAGATGGGAATTTTATTAATAGTTCCACAACAAGGGCCTTCTGGTACTGCCACATTTTTGTAGACCTGTCCGCCTCAGGAATAAGAGATATAAAGTTCTTGTAGCGTGTGTCTAGAAGTGTCACCAACCAGTAATGACTGTCACCCAAAATTTTGAGAACGCGAGGGTCATGGGAAAGGCAGCGTAACATAAACTCAGCCATGCGTGCCAGACTGCTAACAGGCAAGACTTCCGTGTCCTCACCAAGAGGATGACTGACCATGCTCTCCTCCTCCCCCTCCTCCTCTCTGTCCTCTGGCCATCCACACTGAACAGACGGTATGACAGTTGTGCAGGTAGTACCGTCTGTGGCGCATGAAACCAGCTCTTGTTCTTCCTCCTCCTCCTCCTCCTCATTGTCACCCAATCCACATTGGGATGAGATGAGGCTGGACTGTGTGTAATCACCTTGTATGGTTCCTTGCTTCATCTCATCATGCTCTGCCTGCAATGCATCCTCTTTGATTGTGAGCAGAGAGCGTTTCAGAAGACAGAGAAGAGGGATGGTGATGCTAATTATGGCGTCATCACCGCTCACCATCTTGGTGGAGTTCTCAAAGTTTTGGAGGATGTTACATATGTCTGACATCCATCTCCACTCCTGAGGTCTTATGTGTGGAGTCTGAACTGAATACCAACGGTCTTGTTGATGCTGGTACTCAACAATTGCCCTCTTCTGCTCACAAATCCTTCCCAACATCTGTAGTGTAGAGTTCCAACGCGTGGGGACATGACATACCAGTCTGTGAGCCGGAAGCTGCAAACGCTGCTGAAACTCGGCAAGGGCGGCGGAAGCTGTAGGTGACTTTCTAAAATGGGCACACAGGCGGCGTACTTTAACAAGCAGATCCGGCAGCTCCGAGTAGGATTTGAGAAACCTCTGAACCATGAGGTTAAGCATATGGGCCAGGCATGGTACGTGTGTGAGCTCGCCTCACCTCAGAGCCGCCACCAGGTTCCGGCCATTGTCACACACGACCATGCCTGGCTGTAGGTTCAGCGGTGTGAGCCACAGATCTGCCTGCTCTTCCAGAGCTGTCCACAACTCTTCAGCATTGTGCGGTTTGTCACCTAAGCATATT
This sequence comes from Phyllobates terribilis, assembly GCF_046119375.1. Classification (NCBI taxonomy): domain Eukaryota; kingdom Metazoa; phylum Chordata; class Amphibia; order Anura; family Dendrobatidae; genus Phyllobates; species Phyllobates terribilis. The sequence continues at coordinate 400,252,067 of NW_027362765.1, forward strand.
AGCTTCAGCACAGCCTGTTGCCGCTAGGCCTAGGCAGTGCTGCAGTGCTTCCAGCTTGTGACTGATGTGGTAATTTCAGAGATGGAGGCTGAAGAGGAGGAGGAGGCTGAGAAGGACGAGGTGCAGGAGCTGTAGACTGTGGGGGCAACCTTGATTGACCTAGGGCCCGCAATCCTTGGCGTCGGGAGGACGTGTTCCGTGCCAAGGTCCGACTGGGTCCCGGCTTCCACTATGTTAACCCAGTGTGCTGTCAGCGAGATGTACCGTCCCTGCCCACAAGCACTTATCCACGTGTCCATGGTTAGGTGGACTTTCCCGGTAACTGCGTTGTTGAGGGCACGGCTAATGTTTTAGGACATGTGCTTGTGTAATGCGGTGACGGCACACCGGAGAAATAGTGGCGGCTGGAGACCGAGTACCGAGGGATGGCCGCCGCCATCAGGTTGTAGAATGCTTCCGTCTCCACGAGCCTAAAAGGTAACATTTCGAGCGCAAGCAGTCGCGAAATGTGGGAATTTAGTAGTGTGGCCTGTGGGGTGTTGGCTGCGTATTTGCTCTTGCATTTGTGACACCCCAGGGGTCTGGTTGCCACAGTAATAGAGATATTATGTCTGAGAGCAAGTGGGAGGTTTCTCTGGTCAGGAGCCCTAAACATGCAACACGGTCCGCCCAGACCTGGGAGGGGAGGAATCTGCCCTTTTAAACTGGGTCTGGGGCGGGATTAGAGGAGTCAGAGTCAGAGTGGAGCTGCAGACAGTTCCAGACACAGGGAAAGCAAGAACAGGAGCTCTGTAGGAGCAGTAGCAGAAGTCCAGGGGCTGGAGCTGAGCAGAGTTCGCCCTGGACGAAGATACTAAAGCCGGACACAGGAGTCCGAGGCTGTGGGGACTGATATACACCCAGCAGCAGAAACCAACCGGCAGGGGATTCCAGGTCCTCTGGCCATAGAAGCCCGGAGGCTCAGTCACAAAGAAGGGACCAGCGCCGCCATCCAGGAGCGGAGGCTAACAGAAGGCCCCAAGTCACCAGCCATACGGGTGAGCACCACACGGTATAGTCAGGGACGTGGGCTACTTGTAACCGCTGACAGAAAGGTAGCCAAGAAGAGTGCAGATAAACGGGGAGGCCTACAACTCCACCTGACCAGGGGAACTCCTGCTTGCTCGCAGACTGACCAGGCCCCTTATACTAGCAAGTACTCCCGGGAGGGTCTGCCTTGTACCATCAGTAAAGACCCTGAACTGCACCTCACGTCTCTGTGATTCCTTGCCGCACCAGCACCATTAGTACTGGGACGCTCACACCATCACTCCCATCATCTCTCACATTAGCTGCCCTGAGGCAATACTCCTCCCATGGGGAGTTATCCCATACTCGGCTGCGCAACCAACATCAGCCTCAGCGGTCGGCAGCGCAGCGGCGGTCCCCACTGACCGCAATCCACGGGTGGCGTAGTCGGACACTTATTACAACATTTAGACTGCCACTGGTTTGACCACCCTGGGCACGGACCGGGTCACCGCCACACGGAGACTACAACCCCCAGCATTCTACAACAGGCCCGGTTCCGGGTTCCCCTGCACAACACAGGCCCAGGGGGCGCGTCACATTCCAAGGACTGGGGTATGGACAACTGAACGCTGCGCTGGGACAAGGACGTGGACGTGCTTTCTGATGCTGCTACTTGAGAGTGTGCAATGACAGGTGCAAGGCAGGAGGCATCTTCGCATGCGCCATGGACAGGGGATTGGTTTGCATGCACAACAGCGGAAGAAGCCGTGGTGCCACCCGCAGACACTGTTCCTGGACCCTGGGGTTTGGCCCACAAAGTTGGGTGTTTTGATGCCATGTGCCTGATCATGCTGATGGTGGTCAGGCTGGTCGTTTTGCCACCCCTGCTGATGATGGACTGGCAGGTGGTGCAAATGGCCTTTTTGGAGTTATCGGCAGAGTCTTTAAAAAACAACCAGACTCGGGAAGACCTAACAGTTGTACTGGCAACTTCCTTCGTGTTGGTCTTACGGGGAACAGTTGCCCGTCTTCTTTCTGTGGCCACCACATTGCTTCTTCATGCCTGTTGGGGTGCTCTGCCTCCCTCCCCCTGTGTGCTGCTGTCCTCGCTCTGCATGTCCTCCTGCCAGGTTGGGTCAGTTACTATATCATCCACCACCTCCACAAAAAGAAAGCATTTAGAGAACTAAAGCAAGTATGTAGTAATGAGGCATTAAATAAATATAGAAAATTAAATAAATTATGTAAAAAACAAATCAAGGCAGCAAAGATTGAGGCAGAGAGAATCATTGCCAGAGAAAGTAAAAATAACCCCAAAATATTCTTTAACTACATAAATAGTAAAAAACTAAAAAATGATAGTTTTGGCCCCCTTAAAAATAGTCTGGGTGAAATGGTGGATGAGGATGAGGAAAAAGCCAATATGCTAAATGATTTTTTTTCAACCGCATTTACACAAGAAAATCGCATGACAGAAAACATGATTAGTGATAACAAAAATTCTCCATTAAATGTCACTTGCTTAACCCAGCAGGAAGTACGGCGGCGTCTAAAAATCACTAAAGTTGACAAATCCACGGGCCCGGATGGGATGCACCCGCGAGTACTGCAGGAATTAAGTAACGTCATAGATAGACCATTATTTTTAATCTTTAAAGATTCCATAATAACAGGGTCTGTACCACACGACTTGCGTATAGCAAATGTGGTGCCAATATTCAAAAAGGGGACAAAAACCGAACTTGGAAATTCTAGGCCGGTAAGCTTAACCTCTACTGTGGGTAAAATCCTGGAGGGTTTCCTAAGAGATGCTATAATAGAGTATCTGAAGAAGAATAACCTCATGACCCAATATCAACATGGGTTTACGAGGGACCGTTCCTGTCAAACTAATCTGATCAGCTTTTATGAGGAGGCAAGTTCTGGACTGGACCAAGGAAATGCAGTGGATGTTGTGTATATGGACTTTTCAAAAGCTTTTGATACGGTTCCACACAAAAGGTTGATACATAAAATGAGAACAATGGGGATAGGGGAAAATATATGTATGTGGGTTAAGAATTGGCTCAGTGATAGGAAACAAACGGTGGTTGTTAATGGAAAACACTCAGACTGGGTCTCAGTTAACAGTGGGGTACCACAGGGGTCAGTATTGGGCCTGCTTCTTTTTAACATATTTATTAATGACCTTGTAGGGGGCATACAGACTAGTATTTCAATATTTGCAGATGACACTAAACTCTGCAGTGTAATCAATACAGAGGAGGACAATTTTATATTACAGGAGGATCTATGTAAACTAGAAGCTTGGGCTGATAAATGGCAAATGAGCTTTAATGGAGATAAATGTAAGGTAATGCACTTGGGCAGAGGAAATAAAATGTATAATTATATGCTTAATTGTAAAACACTGGGCAAAACTGTAACTGAAAAAGACCTGGGTGTATTGGTGGACGACAAGCTCACGTTTAGTGGCCAGTGTCAGGCCGCTGCTGCAAAGGCAAATAAAATAATGGGATGCATTAAAAGAGGCATAGATGCTCATGAGAACATAATTTTACCTCTATACAAGTCACTAGTGCGACCACACTTAGAATACTGTGTACAGTTCTGGTCTCTGGTGTATAAGAAAGACATAGCTGAACTAGAGCGGGTGCAGAGAAGAGCGACCAAGGTTATTAGAGGACTGGGGGGTCTGCAATACCAAGACAGGTTATTACACTTGGGGTTATTTGCTGTGGAAAAAAGAAGGCTTAGGGGTGATCTTATTACAATGTACAAGTATATGAGGGGACAGTACAAAGACCTTTCTACTGATCTTTTTACTCTGAGGCCTGAGACTGGGACAAGGGGGCATCTTCTACGTCTGGAGGAAAGAAGGTTTAATCATAATCACAGACGCGGATTCTTTACTGAAAGAGCAGTGAGACTATGGAACTCTCTGCCGCATGATGTTGTAATGAGTGATTCACTATTAAAATTTAAGAAGGGCATGGATGTCTTTCTTAAAAAGTATAATATTACAGGTTACAGTGCCTACAAGTAGTATTCAACCCCCTGCAGATTTAGCTGGTTTGATAAGATGCAAATAAGTTAGAGCCTTCAAACTGCAAACGAGAGTAGGTTTTATGAACAGAAGCATAAATCTTACAAACCAAAAAGTTATGTTGCTCAGTTGAATTTTATTAAATTTTAAACATAAAAGTGTGGGTCAATTATTATACAACCCCTATGTTTAATATTTTGTGGAATAACCCTTGTTTGCAATTACAGCTAATAATCGTCTTTTATAAGACCTGATCAGGCCGGCACAGGTCTGTGAAGTTATCTTGGCCCACTCCTCCATGCAGATCTTCTCCAAGTTATCTAGGTTCTTTGGGTGTCTCATGTGGACTTTATTCTTGAGCTCCTTCCACAAGTTTTCAATTGGGTTAAGGTCAGGAGACTGACTAGGCCACTCCAACACCTTGACTTTTTCCCTATTGAACCAGGCCTTGGTTTTCTTGGCTGTGTGCTTTGGGTCGTTGTCTTGTTGGAAGATGAAATTACGACCCATCTTAAGATCCTTGATGGAGGAGCGGAGGTTCTTGGCCAAAATCTCCAGGTAGGCCGTGCTATCCATCTTCCCATGGATGCGGACCAGATGGCCAGGCCCCTTGGCAGAGAAACAGCCCCACAGCATGATGCTGCCACCACCATGCTTGACTGTAGGGATGGTATTCTTGGGGTCGTATGCAGTGCCATCCAGTCTCAAAACGTCACGTGTGTGGTTGGCACCAAAGATCTTGATCTTGGTCTCATCAGACCATAGAACCTTGAACCAGTCTGTCTCAGAGTCCTCCAAGTGATCATGAGCAAACTGTAGACGAGCCTTGACATGACGCTTTGAAAGTAAAGGTACCTTACGGGCTCGTCTGGAACGGAGACCATTGCGGTGGAGTACGTTACTTATGGTATTGACTGAAACCAATGTCCCCACTGCCATGAGATCTTCCCGGAGCTCCTTCCTTGTTGTCCTTGGGTTAGCCTTGACTCTTCGGACAAGCCTGGCCTCGGCACGGGAGGACACTTTCAAAGGCTGTCCTGGCCGTGGAAGGCTAACAGTAGTTCCATAAGCCTTCCACTTACGGATGATGCTCCCAACAGTGGAGGCAGGTAGGCCCAACTCCTTGGAAAGGGTTTTGTACCCCTTGCCAGCCTTGTGACCCTCCACAATCTTGTCTCTGATGGCCTTGGAATGCTCCTTTGTCTTTCCCATGTTGACCATGTCTGAGTGCTGTTCACAAGTTTGGGGAGGGTCTTAAATAGTCAGAAAAGGCTGGCAAAAGAGATCTTTAATCCACACATGTGAAGCTCATTATTCTTGGTGCCTGAACTACTTCTTAATACTTTAGAGGGACCAAACAGAATTCTTGTGGTTTGAGGGGTTGAATAATAAATGACACTCTGAATTAACTTTTTACGTTTAAAAAAACAAAAAAAAAAAACAAACAAAAACAAAATTTGCTGCAGTGCATTTCCCACTTCCAGGCTGATCTACAGTACAAATGTCACAATGCCAAGTTAATTCCGCATGTGTCAACCAGCTAAATCTGCAGGGGGTTGAATACTACTTGTAGGCACTGTATATATACTAGATTCCTTGATAGGGCGTTGATCCAGGGAACTAGTCTGATTGTCGTATTGAGTCGGGAAGGAATTTTTTTCCCCAACGTGGAGCTTAGTGTTTGCCACATGGTTTTTTTGCCTTCCTCTGGATCAACATGTTAGGCTATGGGTTGAACTAGATGGACTTAGTCTTCCTTCAACCTTAAAAACTATGTTACTATGTTACCTTGTCTTCCACTTCCGCACCCTGGTCCTCCTCCTGACTTTCTGGCAATTGTGTCTCATCAACGTCCACCTCTTGTGACACTTTCCCATGGTCGCCTTTGCGTGACCGTGGCTGCTCAAATATTTGGGCATCGCTACATGCGATCTCCTCTTGACCCGCTTCAAGTGGACCGGGCGAGAGGCCCGAATCTATAAATGGAAAAGTGAACAGCTCTTCTTAGTGTCCAAGTGTGGGATCAGTTGTACCTGGGCACATGGCTTGGTGGGAGGAAGGAGGTTCAGGGTGAGGAATATGCTGTCAAGACTCACACCTACTGAGACTTGACCGTGTGGAGGACAAGGTGGTGGTGGTGGTGGCTAAGTGACTGGAAACATTATCTGCTATCCAACCAATAACCTTTTCACACTGCTCTGTGTTCAATAGTGGTGTTCTGTTCAATAGTGGTGTTATTAAATGGGGCAGGAAGGTTGAGCGAGAAGATGTGGGTGTTTGTTGTGGCACAATTTCAGCTTGCCCACGGCCTCGGCCTCTGCATGCACAATCATCACCATCACGTCCAGTTCCCCGTCCCTTGCCACGTGCTTTACCAATTTTAAATGGAGGACAATATCTTCCACGCTCACTACAAATGACTGAATTTGGAGCGAACTTATATGGGATCCGTGTGACGGACAAACCACAGTTTTAAATACTGGCCTGTAGGTAACTATTTTGAACGGCAAACTGGTGTCAATTGCTTCACTGACACACTGAAACAAATTTTTAATGGAGGTCAGAAATGGCAGTATTTTCTGAAAAAGTATATGTGATCCGTGTGACGGAGAAAACAGTTTTAAATACCTGGCCTGTAGGTAAAAATTTTGAACAGCAAACTGGTGTCAATTGCATCACTGACACACTGAAAAAACTTTTAATGGAGGTCAGAAATGGCAGTATTTTCAGAAAACGTATATGTGATCCGTGTGACGGAGAAAACACGTTTTTAAATAGCTGGCCTGTAGGTAACTATTTTGAACAGCAAACTGGTGTCAATTGCTTCACTGACACACTGAAAAATTTTAATGGAGGTCAGAAATGGCAGTATTTTCTGAAAACGTATATGTGATCCGTGAGACGGAGAAAACACGTTTTTAAATAGCTGGCCTGTAGGTAACTATTTTGAACATCAAACTGGTGTCAATTGCTTCACTGACACACTGAAAAAATTTTTAATGGAGGCCAGAAATGGCAGTATTTTCAGCGCAATTATATGTGATCCATGTGACGAACAAACCTCAGTTTTAAATAGCTGGGTTTTTAGCGCTGTAATATGGAAAAGACCTGGCTGTATTCTGCAGTACCAACAAGCAAATGGCGCAGAAAAACTGTGTTCTCTGGATTGCTTATTAAGCAAATAATGAGGATTAAGATCCAAAAAAAAATATTCCTGGCCCCTGAGACCTGGGCCTATTTCTAGAAATATCTAACAGCAACAAGAAGGCAGAATTGGAATGGAGCCTCTTGTGCTATATGCACTGCAGTCTGCTATATACACCGCCTGCCTATACACCCTGCCTGCCTGATATCTCTGCAGATAGATTAGTCCTCAGAAGGACTGTTTGTTGAGATGGATATGTGTCTCTAATATAGTCTGTACACCTACACTAACTAGAAACAAGCAAATCTCTCCCTAGCTCAGCAGCACCTCTCCCTACTCTGCCTGATTCCGGAGTGACTGTGACGAGCATGGCGGCGCCAGGTCTGATATAGACCTGATGACGCTGTGCGGTTAGCCAATCACTGTAATGCCACAACCAACATGGCTACAGCATTACAGTGAGTGGCAGGCAATCCCTGCATGTTTATTGGCTCTCTAAAGAGCGCCAAACATGCAGGGAGGAGACCCGAGCTCCCGCCGAGCAACCCCGGAGCAGTAGCAAACACCGAGCAGTAGCGAACATGCTCGCTCATCACTACTAGGAACCAACGAGCATGCTTATTGTACAGGCCGTGGTACCTAGTCAAGGATTTCTAAAAAGTACGGAGCCTTCAAAAGCTTTAAGTCCCTATCATTGTCCCTCCACTGTACCAACAATAAGTGGCCATAGTTGTCCGCCTGACCCTATTAGTGCCAGGTTCTGTGTCTTTATGTGTTAGTGTCAGCGTTCCCTTACCTTCTGAGATACAGCATCGTATGATGTCATGAAGGTGACAGATGAGGAGATGATTTGAAAAAAGCGTCAAATGTGGTAATATACTACCGAAATACACTTTACGACTGTTTAAAAGGTACCATGGGAAAGAAGTTCTTGATTCAGGCAGATCACATTATGTGACTTTATCAAACTTGTGCAAGTGAGATGTGCAACCAATCAGATTAATTTGATCAATAAGGTCATCAGTAAAATCTGTAAAATGTATTATTTCTGTGAGTCACGGTAACAATTCTGAATATAATGGTTCTACTGCCATCTAGTGGTATGAAATAGGAATACACCCAGTCTATAATTTTATCAGAAATGGTCAAATGTTCTTGTTCATGCAATTTTCATGCAGTTTATGCTAATATGTTTTTAGAAAGACAAGATAAATATCACAAAACAATTTACAAGTATTTTCTTTATTTTATGTATTCCTAAATTTAGCTACAAAAGAACTGCTTACAAAATGCAAAGTGAGAACAAGGCCATTAAAAGTGGATTCCCCACTCATGAATGGCAAAAGTAATTCAGTTCAGAACTGACGACGCTTCACTCTTACTTGCCACAGTCTGCTGGCAAACACTTCAGCACCACTTTCTTCACACAAACACACTCTTTGTCTCATTCACAGTGCAGCCCAGAACACACCCACAGGCTTGTAATGACTACTACTCTCGCCGCTTGTGTTTACCACTTTGTGGTTACTTGTGTTTCCAGTTGCTGGGACACTTAGAGGCTGTGAACTTAGATTACCTTGGGTGTGTATTTTACTATACTTGTTAATGAATAAAATAATAAATGAAAAACATGGCGTGGTGTCCCCCATTATTTTCATAACCAGCTGAGGGAAAGCTGACATCTGGGGGCTGATGTTAATATTCTGGGAATAGGCCAAAAGCCCTAAAGGTTCCCAGGCTATTAATATCAGCTCACAATTGTTTGCCTAGATTTTACTGGTTATTATAGGGGAAACCCCCCCAAAAAATGATGTGGGGTTCCCCCTATATTCAATAACCAGCAAAGGCAAATATCAGCCCTCAGAAAAGGCTAAACAGACAGCTGTGGGCTGATATTAATAACCTAGGAAAGGGCCATGGAGAATGGCCCCCTCCCAGACTAAAAACATCAGCTCTCATCCACCCCAGAAATGGTGCATTCATTAGTTCCAAAGTATGAGGAGTTGCGGGTTTATGCGGACACCGTATAAGAAGCGGGGTGGATTGGTACACACATTATGAGGAGTGAGGGGATTAGCGCAGACACAGTATGAGGAGTTGTGGGGATTAGTGCAGACACAGTATGATGAGCGGAGGGAATTATGCAGACAGAGTCTAAGGAGCAGGGGGCATTGGTGCGGACACACTATAAGGAGAGAGGGTGAGATTGGTGTGGACACAGTATGAGGAGTGGAGGGGATTGCTGTGGACACAGTAATGAGTAGCTGTAGGGGTATTGGTGTGGACACAGTATGAGTAGGGGGAGTGTGGGGGATTGGTGAGTACACAGTATGAAGAGCGAGGGGTGGATGTGGCATGAACACAATGTGAGGTGCGAGGGAGGAAATTGGTGCACACACAGTAGGATGGGCGAAAGTTGTGTGGACACAGTATGAAAAGTGCGGGAATTGACGTGCAGACACAGTATGAGGAGGGGGTGGATGGATTGGTGTGGACACAGTATGAGGTGCGAGGGGGAAAATTGGTATGGACACAGTAGGATGGGGGAAAAGTTGTGTGAACACAGTATGAGAAGTGGATGAATTGGTAGGCGGACACAGTATGATCCGTGATAATACAGTATGGAGAGTATGGAATATGTGAGATAACAGTATGAGGAGCAGGGGGAAATTAGTGCACACACAGTAAGATGGGGGAAAGTCGTGTGGACACAGTATGAGAAGTGGGGGAATTGAGGTGCAGACACAGTATGAGGAAGGGGTGGATGGATTGGTGTGGACACAGTATGAGCTGCGAGGGGGAAAATTGGTGTGGACACAGTAGGATTGGGGAAAAGTTGTGTGAACACAGTATGAGAAGTGGATGAATTGGTGGGCGGACACAGTATGATCCGTGATAATACAGTATGGAGAGTATGGAATATGTGAGATAACAGTATGAGGAGCAGGGGGATGGGTGCAAAAACAGTATGGGGAGTGGGGATGTATGAGGCGATAGTATTGAGAGTGAGGGGAAAATGTATGAGGAGACAGGATGAAGATGGAGGGGGAAATGTGTGAAAAGCCTATTGAGGGGAAAATATGGGGGTAGAAAAGTGCGAGGGGCACAGAGTAGAGACTGGGTAGTGTGGGGGGGCAGTATAGAGAGGGGGCAGCATGGAGGAATAATGTGAGGGCACAGTAAGGAGGAGACAGTATGCAGAGGAGGGGGAGTATGATTGTCACGCACAGTGTAGGAAAGGCACAGTGTTACACAGATGGATGAGGGGAAGGAAGCCCAGACACTAGGGGAAGGGGGAAGTGGAGACCTCCTAGGCTGATCTGCAAGCACCCTGTCTACCACTTCCGTCCCTTTATTGGTTCCTCACCAATCGCCACACAGAAACCTATCCCTGCATTTCCTTAGCGCTTGGCCCTGGATAGGATGAGCGCTAGTTGATCCCCACTGACAACTAAAGACAGCGAGGGGAGTCAGACCACGTAAAAGTAGCTTAGCTTGAGTCGACTTCAGAGAGATGGCACACACATCCTCTTAGCACCAGAGAGGAAGTAAGAATTGCACTTGCTCCAAGCCTTCACAAGGGGTCATGTGAATATCACCGGCACCTCCCTCTAGCAACAGCTAGTATTTAAACATACAGCCTGGGTGACAAATAGCAGGAGGGAGGTAGCCGCTGGGTCCTAGAGTGAGACAGCTAAGAAGGTGTTGTGAGGCAGTGACCGGGATCATATACGAGGGATGTTATATATGCCCCAGAATGTGTACAGAGACCTATTAAATCCATTGGAGTGCATTGCAGTCACAGACACAGCTGCGGCTGCAATGCAGGAATGAAGGTGAGCAATGACCTTGTCAGACTACCTGGCTAAGGCAGATTAAGTAAAACCTGGCAGGGCCTTCATTTCTTGGAGGAGGTCACAGGAGGCAGTGGGGCGGCCTCCTCCCTCCAACCCGGGTTTTCCAGTGGCTCTTGCCACAGGTCCTTTAAAATCCCTGCACTAAGGATTAGTGGTGTTCTATGTTGCAACCTGCTAGGAGCATAGCAGGAAAGCTCAGCAGGATTGAGTGTGGCTGAACCACCGCCTAGAAAGGCTCTGCACCTGTCAGGCTCTGAGTGGCCCGGCGTGGCCGTTGTCCCTGGCAACCGTTGTTTATGGACTCATGTTAACCCGGCTGCGAACCAGAGGACTTTCTGTTTACCCGTGAGTTGCTGAATAAAAGCTGTTTATGTTGGACTTGCTTGGGTCACTGCCTCAGTTACTGCACGGTGTGAACACCGCCGCCTTACAGTTTGGTGGAGAATGCGGGCATTGTGACTGAGTCATACCCCCACCGGCAGCTGCATGACCACAATTCGGCCTGCCACCTTTCAGTTCCACCCCATGGACAAAATGGAGGAGCTGTTAAAGCAGCTGGTACTCACCCAGAAGCAGCAGATACAGTCTCAGCGGCAACAGCAGGAGCAATACCTGAGTCTCCAACGGCAACAGCAGGAGCAGCACCAGGATCTCCAACGGCAACAGCAGGAGCGGGAACAGCAGCACAATCAGCAGCAGCAGCTACTGTACCAGCAGCAGCAAAAAACAAATGAACTGATGCTGCAACAGATTGCTGCCCTGCGGGAAACGGCCACAACACCGATTCCGGAACGTCGAGAGGCCCGGAACAAGGTTCGCTCAGCGTTGAGGAAGATGGGTCCGGAGGGCAACATGGAAGCCTTCCTGACCGTCTACGAAGGCACAGCAGAGCGGGAAAAGCTACCAGCCAGCCAGTGGGCGGAAGTGGTGGCTCCGTTTTTGGTTGGCGATGCCCAGAAGGCCTACTTCGACCTCAGTCGGGAGGACGCCCAGGACTTCCAGAGGCTCAAAGATGAGATCCTTGGCCGGCTGGGGGTTAATACATACGTGAGGGCTCAGCGTGTGTTTTCTTGGGCCTATGTGGAGGCCCGACCCGCCCGGTCTCAGGCTTATGACCTCCTGCAGCTGGTAAAGAGGTGGCTCCAGCCTGAGACTTTGTCTCCAGCCCAGATGGTGGAGAGGGTGGTGGTTGACCGGCTGGTGAGGACTCTGCCAGCCGCTATCCAACATTGGGTGGGGCAAGGGGACCCCGGGACACTTGACCAGGTGGTCAGCCTGATCGAGTGCTACTCGGCCTCTCAGGACTTTATGCGGGACTCTGCCCCCTCGCGGCTGTTACGCCGATCCCTGCCAACCCAGGAGTCGGGAAAGGGGTCACGTCCCTCTGCTGGGGACAGTCAGCATCTTACCCGTGCTGAAGGGGAACCTCGGAGTGAGAGTGGCAGGAGACCGATTCCCTCCCAAACTGTTATAATACCTAACAGTACCTCCACCCTTAGGTGCTGGCGGTGTCAGGGGCCGGGACATGTGGTTGCTAATTGTCCCCTGACTACGGAACCCATGGACTGCGGATATAGCCGCCGGGTCTCAATGTATGCCCAGACCGTCTGCACAGCGAACGCCGACCCCCGGGACAGTGAACTCCAACTATGCCAAGTACTGGTTAATGGGTACCCCACGGAGGCCCTCCTGGACTCAGGGAGCCTCGTGACTCTGGTACATGGGTCGCTGGTGGCAGGAGACAACCCCAGTGGACGGCCAGTCGGGGTTGTGTGTATCCATGGGGACCTCCGAGAGTACCCAACTGCGGAGGTAGTTTTGTCCACGCCATGTGGAGATATAAAACATGTGGTAGGGGTGGTAAAGTCTCTTCCCTATGGGACTGTGTTGGGAAGAGACTTGCCCCTGTTCTGGACTCTGTGGAAAAACAAAATCCACTCTCCCCCGGTAAAATGTATTACAGACGCTGTACCCGACGAACCTGCCGTAGGGGTGTCCAACCTAGGGACAGAGTGTGACCCCGATAGGTTTCCCTTAGAGGTGCTGGCAGGAGAGGTCGAGGAGACCCCGTCGATCCCCGAGCTGGAAGTGTCCCGGGACACGTTTGGGACGGCTCAGCTACAGGATCCCACCCTGACTCAGGCACGGGAAAGGGTGGTAGAGGTAAACGGCGTAGCCCAACACCCCAATGCAGATACTGTATTTCCACGCATGGTAGTCAATGGTGAGTTGCTCTATAGGATAGATAAGGTCAGGGACGAGGTCGTGGAACAGTTGGTAGTACCTCAGTCGTACCGTCGGGTGGTTCTAGATTTGGCACACACACACTTGCTGGGTGGACACTTAGGGGTAAAAAAGACGCAAGAACGTATTTTGCAACGGTTCTTTTGGCCTGGGGTTTACGCGGAGGTCAAAAGGTACTGCGAATCATGCCCCGAATGTCAGTTGACCTCACCCACTGCAAGTTTCCGTAGCCCATTGGTACCCCTGCCAGTGATAGAGGTACCTTTTGAACGGATTGCAATGGATTTGGTAGGGCCCATTGTAAAATCCGCCCGTGGCCACCAACATATACTGGTGGTCGTCGACTATGCCACCCGATACCCGGAGGCTATACCACTACGCCACACCTCAGCAAAACTGATTGCACGGGAGCTGTTTGCCATGTTCTGTCGCCTTGGACTACCTAAGGAGATCCTGATGGATCAAGGGACCCCTTTTATGTCCAAAGTGACAAGGGAACTGTGCAAATTGCTAAAAATTAAACAATTGCGCACCTCGGTGTACCACTCTCAAACCGACGGGCTAGTAGAACGGTTCAATAAAACCCTCAAGTCCATGTTAAAAAAGGTGGTTTCTAAGGACGGAAGGGATTGGGACATGTTGCTACCTTATTTGATGTTCGCCGTCCGTGAGGTACCCCAGGCTTCCACAGGGTTCTCTCCCTTTGAGTTATTGTACGGCAGACACCCTAGGGGTCTGTTGGACGTAGCCAAAGAGACATGGGAACAAGAGCCGACTCCACATAGGAGTATAATTCAACACGTGGCTAGTATGCAGGACCGGATCGTGGCGGTCATGCCCATCGTGAAAGAACATCTGTTAGATGCCCAGGCAGCCCAGAGGCGCACATATAATAAAAGAGCCAGAGTCAGGTCTTTTAACAAGGGCGATCGGGTGTTAGTACTGGTACCCACAGCCGAGAGTAAGCTCATGGCCAAGTGGCAAGGGCCATATGAGATTCGAGAAAAAGTGGGGGAGGTAAATTACCGGGTGTATCAGCCCGGAAGGAGGAAACCTGAGCAGCTTTACCATGTAAACCTGCTAAAGCCTTGGAAAGATCGAGAGTGTTTAGTTACAGACGTCACTTCAGGCATATCACCAGAGAGTTCCCTACCTTCAGCCAGGGAAGCATCCGAGGGGGAGGTCAGGATAAGTGATGCCCTCACTAAACAGCAGCGACGGGAGGCTCGCTCGCTGGTGCAGCACAATACCGACGTGTTCTCAGAGCTACCAGGTAGGACTACGGTTATCCAACATGACATTGTCACTGAACCTGGGGTAAGGGTGCGAATAAGACCGTACCGGGTACCCGAAGCCCGTAGGCAAGCCATCACGGCTGAGGTAAAACAAATGCTTCAGTTAGGCGTCATAGAGGAATCACGGAGTGAGTGGGCTAGCCCCATCGTACTGATTCCAAAACCAGACGGATCGTTATGCTTCTGTAACGATTTCCGGAAATTGAATGAAGTGTCAAAGTTTGACCTTTATCCAATGCCCAGGGTGGACGAGCTGATTGAGAGACTGGGGCAGGCCCAGTACTTTACCACGCTCGATCTCACCAAGGGTTACTGGCAGGTACCTCTCACAGATTCGGCGAAGGAAAAGACCGCCTTCGTAACTCCGGAGGGTCTATACCACTATGTGGTCTTACCTTTTGGGTTACATGGGGCCCCGGCTACATTCCAGAGGTTGATGGACATAGTGCTCAAGCCTCATCAGGAGTACGCGTCCGCGTATCTAGATGATATTATCATCTTTAGCACTGACTGGCATACGCACCTATCACAGGTACAAGCGGTGCTGGATTCTCTCAGAGCCGCGGGGTTAACGGCAAACCCCAAAAAATGTGCGATAGGGCTAGAGGAAGCCCGATATTTGGGGTATGTGATAGGTCGAGGAGCTATCAAGCCCCAAATCAATAAAGTTGAGGCCATAAAAAACTGGCCTAAACCGTCAAGTACAAAACAGGTGAGGGCGTTCCTTGGCATCCTTGGGTATTACCCCCGGTTTATACCTAATTTTGCTGGGCGAACGGCGGCCCTGACCGATCTCTTGAAAGGGAAAAAATCGGTAATGGTTTGGTGGAACCCTCAGGCAGAAGAAGCTTTTCAGTCCATGAATTTGGCTCTGTGTGGACAGCCGGTCCTCATCAGCCCCAACTTCAAGGAAACCTTCATTGTACAGACAGATGCCTCGGAGGTAGGCCTAGGGGCGGTATTGTCACAAAAAGTGAATGGTGAAGAGCACCCGGTCACCTACTTGAGTAGAAAACTTGTCCCGGCAGAGAAAAACTATAGCGTGGTAGAGAAGGAGTGTTTGGCTATTAAGTGGGCCTTGGAATCACTACATTATTATTTACTCGGGCATCAGTTCCGCTTGGTGACGGACCACTCACCCTTGGTATGGATGAGGAATGCCAATGAGAGGAATGCGCGAGTCACCAGGTGGTTCATGTCACTGCAAAATTTCAGTTTCTCTGTAGAACATCGCCCTGGGAAGTTGCAAGCAAACGCGGATGCCCTGTCGTGGGCACCCTGTATGGTGGCAAATGTTCAACCCCACAAGTTTGGACAGAGGGGGGGGGGTATGTGAGGCAGTGACCGGGATCGTATATGAGGGACGTTATATATATCCCCCAGAATGTGTACAGAGACCTATTAAATCCATTGGAGTGCATTGCAATCACAGACACAGCTGTGGCTGCAATGCAGCAATGAAGGTGAGCAATGACCTGGTCAGACTACCTGGCTAAGGCAGATTAAGTAAAACCTGGCAGGGACTTATTTCTTGGAGGAGGTCACAGGAGGCAGTGTGGCGGCCACCTCCCTCCAACCCGGGTTTTCCAATGGCTCTTGCCACAGGTCCTTTAAAATCCCTGCACTAAGGATTAGTGGTGTTCTATGTTGCAACCTGCTAGGAGCATAGCAGGAAAGCTCAGCAGGATTGAGTGTGGCTGAACCACCGCCTAGGAAGGCTCTGCACCAGTCAGGCTCTGAGCGGCCCGGCGTGGCCGTTGTCCCCGGCAACCGTTGTTTATGGACTCATGTTAACCCGGCTGCGAACCGTAGGACTTTCTGTTTACCCGTGAGTTGCTGAATAAAAGCTGTTTATGTTGGACTTGCTTGGGTCACTGCCTCAGTTACTGCACAGTGTGAACACCGCCGCCTTAAAGTGTCTGTAATGCCAAACAAATAGATTTTCTGCAACCAACTGCAGGGCGACTGTCTGTCACTTCTGAGACAACCGTGACAGTAGCCCCCTCTACGAGTGGCCTCCGGACACTCAGGAAGAGGTTTCTCAGAATAAGAGGTGTGGAATGAGCAAAACAACCTGGGAGCATTCACCTCTGATGTGGGAAACCCACATCCTCTCTTCTGGGCCATAACCCTCCAGTGCACCAACTATTGTAGGGAACGACGCTGGAGACAAGAATCTACAATCCTCGAAATCTGAAACTCCAGATTACCATCAACAATTATTGGGGGCGGCGCTAGGGGTGAGGGCTCAAGAGGTTCCCCATATTTCTTGAGTAAGGATCTGTGGGAAACATTGTGGACCTTAAGGGCCTGAGGAAGCTCAAGACGAAACGCTGCTGGGTAAATGACTGCAGTTATTTTATAGGGACCAATAAACCTAGGTCCCAGCTTCCAAGAAGGAACTTTCAATTTAATATTCCTGGTAGACAATCACACAAAGTCATTCACATTCAGGTCATGCATTTATACCTGTCTCCCATGATCTTTAAATTACTCGGAACCCCGCGCCACACCGAAGAGAGAGACGAAGCAAAACCGTTCCTCCTCAGGAACTCCCGAAGCTCCTCCACCACTAAAGGTACCAAACTGTGGGTGGTAACTGTATGCACCAAAGAACGGTAACCTGCCAGTGGAATCTTGACGATTATTAATGGCAAATTCGGCCAGCGGTAAGCAGGATGCCCAATCCTCCTGATTTTTGAAGACGAAACACCTGAGGTAGGTCTCCAAATTCTGATTGACATACTCGGTCTGTCCATTCCACTGAGGGTGGAAGGCAGAGGAAAAGGACAGCAGCACCCCGAGTCGAGAACAGAATGCCTTCCAGAACTTGGAAACAAACTGGGCCCTCCGATCTGACACCACATCAGAGGGAACCCCATGAAGCTTCATGATCTCATTTATGAACACCTGAGCAAGTGTCTTAGCATTGGGAAGTGAACCATTTTACTGAACCTATCTATAACCACCAAAACCACAGTTTTGCCTGTAGAAACCGATAGGTCAGTAATAAAATCCATGGACAAGTGTGTCTATGGCCTACTAGGGATATGTAGCGGAAGAAGAGTACCAGACGGACGGGTATGCGAAACCTTAGAGCGTGTGCAAATACTACAAGCAGATATGTATTCAATCACATCTCGATGCAACCTTGTCCACCAAAAACGATGAGAGAGGAGGTCCGCTGTGGCCTTACCACCTGGATGACCAGCAAGCACAGAGTTATGATGTTCCTTAATAACTTTGCGGCGCAGATTAGATGGTACAAATAACCTTCCTGAAGGGCAGGAGGCAGAAGCGTCCACTTGAGCCTCCAACACCTCACTCTCCAGTTCAGGATATAATGCCGAAGGTACCATCTGGCTTGCATAGGGTTGAGACATGTAGCTGACTGGAGATATGACAGGTTCTTATGGTCAGTAGTATCATTAATAGGATGGACAGCCCTCTCCAACCAATGTCGCCCTTCTTTGAACGAGAATTTGATCGCCAAAAGTTCCCTATTACCCACGTCATAATTTCTCTCAGCCAAAGACAATTTTTTAGAAAACAAGTCACATGGACGCCATTTACCAGGGGACGGACCCTGAGACAACACAGCCCCAACCCCAACATCTGACGCATCAACTTCCACAATAAAGGGTTGGGAAACATTGGGTTGACTGAGTATAGGTGCAGTGGCAAAATAATTCTTTAAGGAAGAAAAAGCCTGGAGGGAGGCATCCGACCATTTGGAAAAATCAGACCCCTTCTTAGTCATGGCAGTAAGGGGTTTCACAATTACTGAGTAATTTTGGATGAATTTCCGGTAAAAATTAGTAAACCCTGAAAACGTTGTAGAGCCTTCAGGTTCTCGGGATGGTCCCAATCAAGGCCTGCTCGGATCCTCTCCAGATCCATCCGAAAACCCGATAATGACAACAAATACCCCAAAAACTGCACCTCCTGAACGGCAAAAACACATTTTTCGGGTTTGGCATAAAGTTTGTTATCCCTTAATATCTGAAGCACCTGTTTAACTTGCCCGCGATGTGTCTCAAAATCAGGTGAGTAAACCAAAATATCGTCCAGATAGACCACTACAAATCTCCCCACCAAATGATGGGAAATATCATTTATGAAATGCTGGAATACCGCAGGTGCATTGGTCAAACCAAAAGGCATAACCAGACTCTCAAAATGCCCTTCAGGGGTATTGAATGCTGTTTTCCATTCATCCCCTTCTCTGATTCTAACCAGATTGTAGGCTCCCCTTAAATCCAACTTGGAGAATACCTTAGCTCCTACAACCTGGCTGAACAAATCAGGAATCAGAGGAAGAGGGTATGGATCTCGGATGGTAATTTGATTTAATTCCTGGAAATCTAAACAAGGATGTAGACCGGCATCTTTTTTCTTCACAAAGAAGAACCCTGCCCCCACAGGTGAAGATGAGGGTCTCAAGACTCACCGCAATGAAATCCTTCATGGCTTGTCTCTCAGGACCAGAAAGGTTATACAGTCTGGACTTCGGTAGTTTAGCTTCGGGGGTCAGGTTAATAGGACAGTTATATGCACGATGAGGAGACAAATCCTGACACTTCCTTTCAGAAAAAACATACGCAAAACCAGATAGAAAAGCAGGTAGTATTTCCGTAGAGGCAGTAGCAAGGGAAATATCTAAACAGTTCTCATGGCAGTAATCTCCCCATTCAATAATCTCCCAGGCTTGCTAATCCACCAATCGATTATGTTTCACCAACCAGGGAAGACCCAAAACAATTGGTTTAGGAAGACTGTCCAGGACATAGCAAGGAATTATTTCACAATGAACCGACCCCACCCTCAGTTTTACATTATGTACAATGTGAGTAAATGCTTTCTGTGCAAGTGGCGCCGAGTTGATGGCGAAGATGGAAATAGGTTTATCTAAAGCACAGCAAGCAAAACCATGAGTTTTCACAAACCCAGCTTCAACCATGCTGACTCCGGCTCCACTGTCAACAAACATAAGCGCTCTCTAGCACCACCTCTGCTGTCAGGACAAACCGGGAACTACAGGTTGGCAACAAAGTCACCCCCTGCTTATCCAACTCCTAACTACCAAGAGTTAATCGAGTCTTTTTTTGTTTAGGAATTGAAGGACAGGTCCCAATAAAATGTCCCTTTTTCCCACAAAAAAAAACATACACCTTTTTTCTTACGAATCTCGGGGAAACGTATGATGTAAAGGCACCCCCTAGCTACATGGGCTCCTCCACCTCCCCCAGTATTGGTTCACCGCCAGACCGCCTCCCCGGCAGAGGTACACAACCCAGACAAGAAGACCCCGGAGAAGGTGGTCTCACCCGTCTATCCCAA
Source organism: Phyllobates terribilis (assembly GCF_046119375.1). Classification (NCBI taxonomy): domain Eukaryota; kingdom Metazoa; phylum Chordata; class Amphibia; order Anura; family Dendrobatidae; genus Phyllobates; species Phyllobates terribilis. Next base: position 400,272,005 of record NW_027362765.1, read on the forward strand.
AGGCATCTATCAAGATGTATGGCCAACGACATGGCAGCCTCCAAGGACTGAGGGGTTTCATATACTGCCAAAGCATCTTTCAATCTTTCAGTAAGACCCTCACTGAACCAACTGTAGGGCGACTGTCTGTCACTTCTGACACACCCGTAACAATGATGAGAGGGCACAGTATAGTAAATGGGCACTATAGGGAAGGATACAGTGTGAAAGGACAGTGTGAAGAAGGGGGCAAGTATGGAAAGGAGAGGGCAGTGTGGAGGGCATGAAAGATAGGAGGTAGAGTGTGGCATCATATTTTATGCTCGGAGTACAGTGAGGGACAATTATTTATTCAAGGATACAGCATAGGTCAAATATTTTTAATCAGTTGCATTATAATCACGCTGCTATTTTAAAGGTCACCGGGTTGGGATGTGAACAGAGCAGAACAGAGAAGATGGAAGTCTGGAGAGGCAAGCTGTGAATGTGAAAAGTTATCATGGCATCTGGACAAGATGAAGAAGAAAAGAAATAGAATGTCTCCAATCAGAGACAACTATAAGGTACCTGGATGTAAATGTTCATTCGTGATACTGCCTTCATCTTATCAGTACTGTGGTTCCTGTATGGTCCGCAGTCTGATGGCTGTTAATAACAACACCTTGCATCAACTTACCACTTACCATTTTTAAGGACAAACTGGGACTGGTAGGTTCATGTGATACAATTGTATATGTGGCAGACTTGACATTACAATTGATTGCTATACTAAGCTTGGTGATATATTCATGTACTGATGGTGGTTCTGTTGATGTATTCATGTACTGATGGTGGTTCTGGTGATATATTTCTCTACTGATGGTGGTTCAGGTGACATATTTTTGTACAGGTACATGCTCTTCTCCTGCATAATTCCTCTGCTTGCTGTATATGCCGCCATGTAATGCTCTGCTCTCCTGATTCAACTCACTGGTAGAATTCTCTGCTTGATATTTCTGCTTTATCTGTCCCTTTCCACTCAATACTCACATATGTCTGTCCTTTCCCCACTGTAAACTTTATCTGATGTTTAGAGGTGCTAAACTGCAGAGCCTGCAGAGTCCTAGCCCTGTCTTTGATCACCAGCCATCTCCTGGTGAGATGACCAGCTGCTAATTTAGCCACAAGCAGCTCCCACAATGCCCCTCACCTGATGGTTTAGTGTGCCCTATATATTTAGAAGCTCTTTAAGGGGTGCACGCGTGCTGGGTTGTGCATACGTCTTCTGGTGCAAAGTGGCTTCGGAGATAAGTGGCAGTTATTTCAGAGGCAGTTAGTCAGGGCAGGAGTCAGGTAACCAACACTTTGACCACTTAGTCTCTTTTAACTATGTTTCTGTTAGCTCTCTCTTTTTCCTCTATAGTCCTCCACTTTCTAATAACCCCTCAAATCCCTACACCTAGTAAGAAACTCTCCATCTCTCCCTTCATCCTCCCCATTCATCTCACCTCCTCCTACGAATTATTCCTCAACATTCAATCCTGGATCTCCAAACTCAGACAGCCACCTCATGCTCTCTCTTGCTCCCACCTGCTAACACTTTCTATGCTCCTCCTCACTGCTGGAGATATCTCTCCAAATCCTGGTCCTCCTCGCCATATCCCCACAGTTACTTCTACCTCCTATCCACGACCTTCTACAAACTGTCACAACCCTTCTAACCTCATACCCATCCAACTAATCCCCACTTCCTTAGTTGCTCTAACAGGAGCTCTATGGAACACTCGCTCCGTCTGCAACAAACTTTCCTACATCCACGACCTTTTCATTACTAACAAACTTTCCTTCCTCGCCATTACCAAAACCTGGCTCACCCCCTCTGACACAGCCTCCCCAGCTGCACTTTCATATGGCGGATTCTACTATTCCCACACCCCCCGCCTCAATGGCAAACATGGCGGAGGCGTAGGTTTTCTCCTGTCAGAGACCTGCGCTTTCACCCAAATATCACTGCCACCCTCTGTTACACTCCCCTCTTTTGAGGTGCACTGTGTGCGCATCTTTTCCCCCTCAAACCTCCAACTGGCCGTCATTTATCGACCCCCAGGGCTAGCCACCACTTTCTTAGACCACTTCACCACCTGGCTGCTTCACTTCCTTTCCACTGACATCCCCACTATCGTAATGGGTGACTTCAACACCCCCATTGACACTTCCCACTCGTCTGTCTCTCAGCTCCTATCCCTCACTTCCTCCTTTGGCCTTGCTCAATGGTCTTCGGCAGCTACTCATAAAGATGGCCACACACTGGACCTCATCTTCACCCGCCTCTGTTCCCTATCTAACCTAACTCACCCCTCCCTCTCTCTGACCATAACCTCCTCACATTCTCTACCCTCTCCTCTCCAAGTGCACAGTCTCCACTCCACAAACTTACACACGCTCGCAGAAACCTCAAACACCTTGACCTACACTCACTGTCTGAATCCCTTCTCTCTCTTACAGACATAAATTCCTTACACAATGCAGATGTTGCTGCCGCTTCATATAACACCACAATAGCTGCAGCTCTCGACTTGATCGCCCCTCTCACACATACCAAATCTCGCACAATCAACAGGCAACCCTGGCATACCAAACTTACTAAAGAACTGTGAGGGGCCTCCAGGGTTGCAGAGAGGAGATGGAAAAAGTCTCACTCCATCGAGCACTTCATCGCATTCAAACAATCCCTCACTATCTTCAAGTCCGCGCTCACTACAGCAAAACAAACCTACTTCTCATCTCTCATATCCTCCCTGTCTCACAACCCTAAACAGCTATTTAACACTTTCAATTCTCTCCTTCGTCCCCCAGCACCTCCTCCCTCTTCTCTCATCTCAGCCGAAGACTTTGCCTCATTCTTCAAGCAGAAGATTGACACCATCAGACAAAGCTTTTGCCTAAAGCCCGCACAACCCCTCCTCATATCTACTCAACCTTCCTCCTCCAAACCCCACTTCTCCACCATTACAGAAGGTCAAGTCTCCTCTTTACTCTCCAAATCACACCTCACCACCTGCGAACTTAACCCAATCCCATCCCACCTCATCCCTAACCTTACCACAGTCTTCATCCCAACCCTAACCTACCTCTTCAACCTGTCACTAACAACCGGTGTCTTCCTCTCATGTTTCAAACATGCCGCAATCACACCCATCCTCAAAAAGCCCTCCCTTGACCCATCCTCTCTGACTAGTTACCGCCCCATATCACTTCTCCCCTTTTGCCTCAAAACTACTAGAACAGCATGTCCACCTTGAACTGTCCTCCCACCTCTCCTCCTGTTCCCTCTTCGACCGCCTGCAATCTGGCTTCCAACCGCATCACTCGACTGAAACTGCCCTGACCAAAGTCACCAACGACCTACTAACTGCCAAATCCAAGCGACACAACTCCATCTTCCTCCTTCTGGACCTGTCATCTGCCTTCGACACAGTGGACCATTCCCTCTTACTACAGATTCTCTCATCTCTTGGCATCATGGACTTGGCCCTATCTTGGATCTCCTCATACTTAACAGACAGGACATTCAGCGTCTCCCACTCACGCACCACCTCCTCATCTCAACCCCTATCTGTCGGTGCCCCCAAGGTTCAGTTCTAGGACCCCTGCTCTTCTCCATCTACACCTTTGGCCTGGGACAGCTCATAGAGTCTCACAGCTTTCAGTATCACCTCTATGCTGATGACACACAGATCTACCTCTCTGGACCCGATATCTCCTCCCTACTAACCAAAATCCCACAATGTCTGTCCACCATCTCATCCTTCTTCTCTGCCAGATTTCTAAAACTCAACATGGATAAAACAGAGTTCATCATCTTTCCACCCTCTCATTCATATCCCCCATCTAACCTATCCATCAACGTCAATGGCTGTTCACTCTCCTCAGTCCCACAAGCTCGCTGCCTTGGGGTAACCCTGGACTCTGATCTCTCCTTCAAACCACTTATCCAAGCCCTTTCCACTTCCTGCCGACTCCAACTCAAAAATATCTCCCGGATCCATGCATTCCTCAGCAAAGACTCTGCAAAAACACTAGTTCATGCCCTCATCATCTCCCGCCTCGACTACTGCAACCTCCTGCTCTGTGGCCTCCCTTCCAACACTCTTGCGCCCCTCCAATCTTCGGAGTCATCATACTGCATGAGGGGGCACTGTAGGAGCTTTATACAGTGTGGCGGACACTGGGGGCATCATAGTGTGTGGCTCTGGGGACATCATACTGTGCATGGGTTACACTGGTGGCACCATACTGTCTGTTGGAACAATGGAAACATAAATACTGTTTTGGGGGGAACTGTAGGAGGCATCAAACTGTGTGATGGACACTGGAGTCATCATACTTCATGAAGAGACTCTGTGAGTATATCATACTATGTGGAGGAACTGTGTAAAAGTGTACTGCAGGAGGTATCATACTGTATGATGAACACTGGTGGCTATGGGGGATCATACTGTGTGTTGAGAGATGTTGGGAAATGTACTATGTGAGGCATCATACTATGAGTAGGGGACATTAGAGACATCATACTGTATCTAGGGGCACTGTAGGAGATTTACACTGTGTGGTAGACACTGGGGGCATTATAATGTGTGTGTGTGTGTGTGTGTGTGTGGCTTTGGGGGTATCATACTGTGTGTGGGGGACACTGAGGGCATCATACTGTGTGTGAGGGACGTACTTTGTGAGGTATTAAACAGTGTGCGGGGGCTTTTGGATACTCATACTTTGAGTAGGTGACATCATACTGTATATAGGAGCACTTTAGGGGCATCATTCTTACACTTGCCATTCGTGCACCTTCTAAGCGCCTACTCACCATGTGTCTTGCTCTGCTCCACCCAGTACCTGACCATCACTCTGAGTTGCCTTGTGCTGGTTATGAGTCAGAGGAGGGCATGGCCGAACTCTACAGGAATTTGTATCCACTCTGTCCTGCAGAGATTTGCTTCCCCAGCCTATAACCTGCTAGCAGGTGATATATCAAGCAACTCCACCCGCCATTCCTTGCCCGAACGTTGGTTCCTAGTTTGTTCATCTCCTAGTGTCCTGTTTATGCATTTGTATTGGTTCTCCCGTTATCGACCCGGCTTGTATACCAGTCCTGTCTGACCTTTCTTCTCCTGACCTCGACTTTGTACTCTGATCCTGTACTGCCTGCCCTGACCCTGAATTGTCTGACTACACTTTTGTCTCACCCTCCTGTACCTCGTACCCGCGCCTCTGACCCTCCGGGCAGCTTCTGCTTTCCCGGGGATTGCCCTGGAGTGGTACCTGGTGTCTACTGGCAGCCCAGCCGATTCTCACCATGAGAGGCCCTAGTGAAGACCTTGTAGACACTTAGTCACTCCCCTCCAGGGTAAGCCTGGCCTGTGGCATAGTGGTCCACATCCACCAGCGTTACAATCATACTGTGTGGCTTACACTGGGAGCATCAAACTCTGTGTTGGGGACACTGGTGACATCACACTTAATAAGAAGGCATTGAAGGTGCATCATACTCCGTGGAGGAATGTACTGTGGGAGGCATTATACTGTGTGATGAACACTAAGAGCATCAAACTGTGTGGGCGGCTATACTGTGTGTGAGGAGCTGTGGAGAAATGTACTGTGAGAAGCATCATACTGAGCGTGAGGGACACTGGAGGCATTATACTGTGTGTGGTGGACACTGGCGCCACCACACAGTTTGTAGAGGCACTGTAGGGGGATCATACTGTGAGGTGGACTGTGGAGGCTTCCTACTATGTATGGGAAGCAAGGGGGAATCAAACCATATTTGGGGGGACATTTGGGGATAAATCTGTGTTGAGGGCACTGTAGGGGCATCATAATGTATTATAGACACTTGGGCCATTATACTGTGTGGAGGGGCTGTGGGGGCATCATACTTTGTATGGGGGGCTATAAGAGAATGTATTGTGTGGACATTATACTAGATACTCAGTGTAAGGGATCAAATTGTGTGTGGAGAGCAATGGCAGAATGTACTATGGGGACTTTGGGGTAATGTACTGTAGGGGCATCATACTATATGTGGTGGACTTTGGGGGAAATGTACAATGGGAGCACCATATTGAGTGTCAGGAACAATTCCGTGTGTGTGAGGGAAGTAATGTACTGTGGGGGAAACATGGTGTGTTGGAGAATGTACGGTTAGGGCAACATACTGCGTGTGGGGTAATATATTGTGGGAGTATCATATTATGTGTTCTGGGCTATGGGGAAATGTACAGTGGAGGAACCATACTGGGTGTCGGACACAATACTTTATGGGGGGCTGTAGAGGAGTGTACTATGGGTGCTTAGCATTAAAAAAAATTGATGTGGTGTAATACGCGTGCCACAGAATGTGTCATTCATTATTATCTTTTAAAGTTGTGAGTTACAGTGGGTATGGAAAGTATTCAGACCCCTTTAAATTTTTCACTCTTTTTCTTTTCCTTGCAGCCATTTGGTAAATTCTAAAAACTTCATTTTTTTTCTCAATAAAATACACTCTGCACCCCATCTTGACTGAAAAGAAAACCAGAAATGTAGAAATTTTTGAAAATTTATTAAAAAAGAAAAACTGAAATATCACATGGTCGTAAGTATTCAGACCCTTTGCTCAGTATTGAGTAGAAGCCCCCTTTTGAGCTAGTACAGCCATGAGTCTTCTTGGGAATGATGCAACAAGTTTTTCACACCTGGATTTGGGGATCCTCTGCCATTCTTCCTTGCAGATGCTCTTCAGTTCCGTCAGGTTGGGTGAACGTTGGTGGACAGCCATTTTCAGGTCTCTCCAGAGATGCTCAATGTCTAGTGCAAGAGAATCTCAGTGTCATTCTGTGCCTTTCAGGAGTGACTAGATCCCTGTGCCATGGGAGCATGGAAGAAATGTAGATACTGTAGTGATCCCGGTGTTTTGCTGTTTGTTTGTATAGAGTGGGCCACCAAAAATCGTACTTGGTGAGGTCTAGCAGGCACAGAGTGAAATGTCCCTGTGGAGAATGGAGTCCCAAAATATCACGAAAAGAAAGACGTATGAGGAAAGCGAAGAACAGTGAAAAGAGGACAATTCAAAAGTTTTATGAAGTTGAAAAACCAGGCGCAGTTTTACTTGGACCGAGTGGATGTGAATAAGAGTATTATAGACCACCTAAGTGTGGTTTACTATCTGGATCTGGTCTACTTCATCCTCCACCTGCTGTCAGCTTCTAGCCTCCGTTGCTCCAGCTGCCATTTTGCTTCTACAGCCTCCGTTCCTCCAGCTGCCATTTTGGTTCTACAGCCTCCATTCCTCCAGTTGCTGTTCAGCCTCTACAGCCTTTGTTCCTATAGCTACCATCCTGCCTCTACAGCGTCTGTTCCTCCAGCTGCCATGCTGCCTATTCAATCTCCGCTGCTTCAGCTAGCTTCCCCTCGCTGCATCACTGTCAACAGTTTGTGCTGCATTCCCTCTGCTCATCTGGACCCAAAATTTTGAGGACTCACCTCACCACATAAAACATAACAGAGGGAAAAAGGAAAAGTCACCTGATTAGATTTTAACTATTACTCTTCTCTGCTTTCCTAAAAGAAATAACCTTTGCAATTATTGAATTTAGAGTAATAATCTCGGGAAACAATACCACAGCCCCAGTGTCACCCACTTGGGTCAATCACTTCCGATATGCTAGTGTAACAGTGAATGGAGATGGGACAGCACAGCTTTGCCCTCTCGAATTTGATCTGAGCTACAGTACCCGGGAATGGAACTGTGCTGTTCAGCTCCATTCACTGTTTACATCCAACCACCACTGTTCCTCATTACAGATGATCGTTAGGATCGTTAGGATAATCTGATATTGATGGCCTATCCAAAGGATAGCTTATCAATGTCAGAAACCTGAAGAACCCCTTTAAGGAGGTTCTACATAAAATATCCAATGATGCTCAAATCACTTGACCACTGCAGCTGCTCACAGACCGCAGCGGTCCAGCAGCTGTTGGAATGGTAACAACACCGCTTTCCGTTTCTGTACAGACCATGGATTGCATAAGATCGTTGCCGGTAGGAGAGTATGGCTGAGTTTGTTATTTTCTACATATCCCATCCCCAATTTTATTTTGCCTGGACATTCCCTTTAACTACTGTATTGAACCTATAATGAGAGTTAAAAAACAGGGTGCTCCATAGTGCAGAAATCCTTCATAAAGTGGAGTTGGTAAGCGCTGACAGAAGGAGCATACGGTTGTGCGCTCCCTAGGAGGGATGTGCAAATACCTGGCACAATCCTGTTTCAAATTCAGCAATAGTTATCCTTAGCAGGAGAAGAGAGAAGGAGGAAAAAGAACAAAGAGCGCTGCCTGAGCGTAGTACGGTAATTAATTGTAACACTGTGGATAGGTGAAGTGTATGTAATGAACTCACCCAAAATAGTTGTGCTGGACAGGCACAATACTGGCAGAAAATTTAAAACAGGACTGGAGTTTCTCCTCCAGTATGCTGCTCATCCAATGCTGTGGTAATGTGCTTTTCCTGAAGCCACTCTGACGCGCACCCTGGGCCGTGGGGTACTCGTTAGCCGGGCCAGTCGATGCTGGGGGGGATGTCACAGTGGCGGTGACCCGGTCCGTGACCCAGGGCGGTCAATAAAAGGGGAATAAAGAAAAGGGGAATTAAAGTTTTATATATATAATATTCGTGACGCCACCTGTGGTATGCGGCTATATGGGGCCGCCGCTGCGGTGCAGATCCTCTGGAGCTGATCATGACGCAGCAGAGTTGGTTCAGCTCTCCACAGGCAGAGCTGATCTCCAGGGCAGGAAATGGTGATGTTATAGATGTTGCTGTGCAGTGTAGTGCAGGAGATGGTGCAGATAATAACCAGTCCACAACTTAATGGCGGTTTCCCCATATCTTTACTTGCGGTGGTTAGGCAGACCGGGGCACGGGTACTAGCTGGTAGTGGAGCTCCAGGCGGCCTGGAAGCAAGTTGGGAATCCACCTCGCCAGGTGAAGTTGTAGGCCTTCCCTTTGCGCTACCTCTTTGGCCCTGCTGCTTATAGCTATGCTGCGGCCCTCGTCCCTGAGTAAAACATCTTTGTGCTCACCTGTATGGCAGGCAGCTCGGGCCTTCCTGGAGTGTCACTCCCACGTGGTGGTGCTGGGCCCTATGGTGCTGCTGAGCCTCTGGGAGTCTGATGGGGCCAGGAGACCTGCAGTCTCCTGCCCTCCGGTTTCTGCTGCTGGGCCTTCGGTGCCCCACAACCTCGGACTCCGGTGTCCGGTTCTTTTACGCTCCTCTTTGGGGTGAACTGCCGTGCAGCTCCACTCCCCAGGTCTTTCCTCTTCGCTGTCCTGTATTCAACTCCTCTCACTAACTCTAACTAACCCCGCCTCCAGATTCCAGTTGCTAAGGGGAGGAGCTCCCCTTGCTGGTCTGGAGCCAGGAAAGTTTTGCATGTTAGTATACCTGACTAGGGGACCCCTGCTTGCTTCCAGGCATGGCAACACCCCTTGTGAGGGAGGCAATGCCACTGTGGCAACCGGACTACTGGGGTGCCACAACACCACGTGGAGGTATACAAGGAGAGAAGAACTTGGGACGGCGCTTCCGTTTGAATGTGGAGATCAGACAGTCCATATATCCATCAGACAGTCCATATAAAAAAACAGATTTTACTGTCAAACCACGTTTACCATATAAAACTTTTGAAAACACAACGCGTTTCAACTTCTATGAGCCTTCATCAGGTGTAAAAGAAATAGCGACATCTAGAAACTTTTATACCTTATACTTAATTAGTTGTGGGTGGAGTGTTCCCTCTCACAGATCCCAATCATCAGTATCTACAATGGTGTCAGACACAAGGAACCAGGTATATATACTCCCCAGACAATGTTATTAATCCAGAACGATTCTGGTACAAATATAAAATGTATAAATACATGAATCAAAGAAAAAAAAATAAAACATTTTGTTATAATTTTTTTTTTCTTTTTTTCCCTTTTCCTTTCTTTCTTTTTCTACTATTTGTTACATCCTATCCCTAGGTAAGGTGTATAGTCTGTCAATGGATTTCTCTGAGTATTCGTATTGTGTATGAACATTTGCAAGGAGACCCTCTCAAATTCCATCTCATGTTCACATCAGGTGTGGCTCAGGGAAAAAAACAGTCTCATCAAACCAAGGTAAATGTGAACGGAGGGGAATTAAGTCCAAAGAATTGTTACGCTCACATTGGGTGTGGTTCAGGGGAAAAAACAGTCACATCAAACCAAGATGAATGTGAACAGAGCGGACTTGAGTCCTCAGAGTTCTCAGATGGATTCTAATTAGTGTTGAGCGAGTATGTTCTATTAACCCTTTCGCCGAGTATGCTCGGGCCGAGCTCCGAGTAGTTACAGTTGCTCGGTGATATGTTTGAATCGCTCCCGTGTGCATGATTTGCAACTGTTTGACAGCTTTATTACATGTGAGGAATGTCTATTTCTTACATATTCCTCACATGTAATAAAGCTGTCAAACAGTTGCAAATCATGCACACGGGAGCGATTCAACCATATCACCGAGCAGCTGTAAATACTCGGAGCTCGGCCCGAGCATACTCGGACAGAACATACTCGCTCAACACTAATTCTAATACTTCATTGAGTCCCTCTGGATGTAAACTGCCCAAACGATAGATCCAATAGGACTCTTTTGTATTAAGAACTGATCTCCTATTGAGAACAGTCATAGGAATTTGCTCCAAAGAAGTAACCCTTATAGAATTAAAATTTTTATTCTGACTCAAAGTTATATGCTTGGACAGGCTCTGTTTTAAAAAACCTATTTTCACGCTGTGTCTGTGACCGTTCATGCGGCTACGTAATTTTTGAGTGGTACGTCCCACATAATTGAGTCCACAATCACAGGTCACAACATAAACTATATAATCTGATTGTTTTAATAGTTTTTCCTCTACGAAACACAATATTGGGTTTCGGAGGAATTTGTTCTTTTAATATCGGATATTTCTTTAACAGATGCCAGTATTTATTAAGTATATTACGGATCGTTTTATTTCTCTTATTAAATGTGGTGATAAAACTATAACCCCACTTGGATGCATAATCACTTTTCCCGTTGGTTTTATTATAATTTATAGAAGAATATAGATTCTATAAAAGAATATTCCGCCCAGCCAATTTCGCCGAATTAAGCAAAATTGTACGTCTGTGACAGACTATATAGAACAATCTGAAATACTGCTATCCAGATTTAATGAGAAGGGGTGTCCCAGGAAACTTGTACAAACTGCGTTTGAGTGCAATCTTCTTTTCAATTGAAATGACTGTTTACATTCAATAAATTGTAATAAAACCAACAGGAAAAGTGATTATGCATCCAAGTAGAGTTATAGTTTTATCACCACATTTAATAAGAGAAATAAAACGATCCGTAATATACTTAATAAATACTGGCATCTGTTAAAGAAGTTAAAGAAAGATCTGATATTAAAAGAACAAATTCCTCCGAAACTCAATATTGTGTTTTGTAGAGGAAAAACTATTAAAACAATATAGCACCCAGTTCATTAAAGAGCAAACTAAAATCTACTCTGAATACCCCTAATAGTATTAAAACCAAAAGAGTGGGAGCATATAGATGTGGAAGCTCACGTTGTCAGTGTTGTCGAATTATTAATCGTGGACAAAAAACAGTAAACGGATAAAATATATAATCTTACTCAGGAACTCACATGTAACTCAGATTATATAGTTTATGGTGTGACCTGTGATTGTGGACTCAATTATGTGGGACGTTCCACACAAAAATTACGTAGCCGCATGAACTGTCACAGACACAACGTGAAAATAGGTTTTTTAAAACAGAGCCTGTCCAAGCATATCACTTTGAGTCATGATAAAAATTTTAATTCTATAAGGGTTACTTCTTTGGAGCAAATTCCTATGACTGTTCTCAATAGGAGATCAGTTCTTAATACAAAAGAGTCCTATTGGATCTATCGTTTGGGCAGTTTACATCCAGAGGGACTCAATGAAGTATTAGAATCCATCTGAGAACTCTGAGGACTCAAGTCCGCTCTGTTCACATTCATCTTGGTTTGATGTGACTGTTTTTTCCCCTGAACCACACCCAATGTGAGCGTAACAATTCTTTGGACTTAATTCCCCTCCGTTCACATTTACCTTGGTTTGATGAGACTGTTTTTTTCCCTGAGCCACACCTGATGTGAACATGAGATGGAATTTGAGAGGGTCTCCTTGCAAATGTTCATACACAATACGAATACTCAGAGAAATCCATTGACAGACTATACACCTTACCTAGGGATAGGATGTAACAAATAGTAGAGAAAGAAAGAAAGGAAAAGGGAAAAAAAGAAAAAAAAATTATAACAAAATGTTTTCCTTTTTTTTTCTTTGATTCATGTATTTATACATTTTATATTTGTACCAGTATCGTTCTGGATTAATAACATTGTCTGGTGATTATATATACCCGGTTCCTTGCGTCTGACACCATTGTAGATACTGATGATTGGGATCTGTGAGAGGGAACACTCCACCCACAACTAATTAAGTGTAAGGTATAAAAGTTTCTATATGTCGCTATTTCTTTTACACCCGATGAAGACTCAAAAGTTGAAACGCGTTTTGTTTTCAAAAGTTTTATATGGTAAATGTGGTTTGACAGTAAAATCTGTTTTTAAAACCAATAAATCTAATATGGATATATGGACTGTCTGATCTCCACTGTTTCAAATTCAGAGATGGAAAGAATCAGCTGCTGCTGCCCCCGGTGATGGTCCAGTCCAGGAACCTCCATGTATCAGAAAAAATGTTTAAAAAAATGTAATTAAAAATTGGGTGATAAAAGCTACTGAGTGCGACAGACAGGCAGGTAATATCTTCATAAGAATTTATTAAAAGAATAATTTCTACGCATTTCAACATGAGACAGATGTCTTCATCAGGCCAGGCATGTATCAAGGACGTCTTTCCGACATTGAAACACGTAGCCCTTATTCTTTTAATTAACTCTTATGAAGATATTACCTAACTGTCTGTTGCACTCACCCCATTTTTTGTTTAAATTTAAAACATTTTTTAACTACTGTATAATATTTTAAACTACTTTTATAAGTATTTCTTTCCACTAGATGGCAGCAGTGCAGCAATAAACTAATGAAAGTGAAGAATTTTTTGTAGGGCTTCTATCTGCATTGCTGCGACCAGGATCTGTTTTATGGAAGAGTTCAGATGCTGGGAAATATTTTCTCTCCTACATGTATTATTATTAGTGTTGAGCGAGCATGCTCGACACTGCTCGGTACTCGCCTGAGCATCACGCTACTCGGGATGTTCGGCGAGCACCGAGCATTTCCGGGTTACTCGGGCGGGAGCTCGGGTCTCCGCCTGCATGTATGACGCTCTTTACAGAGCCAATGAACATGCAGGGATTGCCAGCCAGTCACTGTAATGCTGCAGCCATGTTGGTTGTGGGCATTACAGTGATTGGCCGGCCGCACAGCGTCACCTCGAGTATTTAAAACCGGAAGCCGCCATCTTGGACACAGTCGCTCCGGATTAGACAGTGTAGGGACAGCGCTGCTGATTTAGGGAGAGATATATCCTGCAAAATAGTTAGTGTAGGGTCTGTAAAGGCTGCCAGAACAAACAAACAGTCCTTCTCAGGACTAATATCCATCCCAGATATCAGGCAGGCAGGCTGTATAGGAGACGCAGTGGTTATACCAGCAAATGCTGCATTACAGTCCTGTGTGCTCCTGTTGCTGAAATTGCTGGACTTAGCTCCAGGTCTCGGGGGCCAGGAAAAATCCTTTTTTTTTCATCTAAATCCTCTTTTTTTTTCCACCTTCACACTGTACAAATACCCGTCTTATTAACCTTTTGGTGTCCCCCCCGCCCCCAAAAAAAAAAAGTGTGTCTCTGATTTTTCAGACACAAATATATCTGTTGAAAATAGTCTGGTGTAGGCTAGAGAAATACAAGTGTGGTTTTACAGTTCCACGGTTCAAACCTCTGTATTATCCAGTTTTGGGCCATTTGTATCTAAAAAAAACAGTTTGAGTGTGTCGCTCACTGTTCAGCCGCAAATATATATATTTAAAAAAGTCTGGTATACACCAATAAATTATAACTGTGGTTTTGCTGTTCCACGGTAAAAAATATCTATTATCCTGCTTTTGGCATTTTTTGCCGTAAAAAAAAAACTAATAGTGTCTCCCTGATTTTTCAGACACAAATATATATGTTGAAAATAGTCTGGTATACACCAGTAAATTATAACTGTGGTTTTGCTGTTCCACGGTAAAAAAATCTCTATTATCCTGCTTTTGGCATTTTTTGCCATAAAGAAAAACAGTAGTAGTGTCTCCTGATTGTTCAGACACAAATATATCTGTTGAAAATAGTCTGGTGTAGGCCCGAGAAATACAAGTGTGGTTTTGCAGTTCCACGGGTCAAATCTCTGTATTATCCTGCTTTTTTGTATTTTTTGCTGTAAAGAAAAACAGTAGTGTCTCCTGATTGTTCAGACACAAATATATCTGTTGAAAATAGTCTGGTGTAGGCCCGAGAAATACAAGTGTGGTTTTGCAGTTCCACGCGTCAAATCTCTGTATTATCCACTTTTGGGCCTTTTTTACCTAAAAAAAAACAATTTGAGTGTGTCGCTCACTGTTCAGCCGCAAATATATCTATTTAAAATTTTCTGGTATACCCCAGTAAACAATAACTGGTTTTGCCATTCTACGGTAAAAAATCTCTATTATTCAGCTTTTGGTATTTTTTCCGTAAAGAAAAACAGTAATAGTTTCTCCCTCATTGTTCAGATTGTTTAAAAGAGTCGGGTGTAGGCCAGAGAAATAGAACTGTGGTTTTCCTCTTCCACGGTTCTAATCTAGTTTTTATTACCCTTTTTCCAATGATAGTGCGAGTGTAAGCTATTTTACTTCCTTTACAATGGGCAAGGCGTGTGGCAAGGGACGTGGAAGTGGACGTTCTGGCGATGGTGCGTGCAGAGGATGGGGCCGTGGCCAAGGTGAAAATGTGCCACAACCAACAGTCACATCTTCTCGCCCCCACTTCTTGACCGAATTACTAGGGAAGCACAGAACAACACCAGTATTGCGAACTGATCAGTGTGAACAGGTTATTAATTGGATAGCAGATAATACTTCCAGTTACCTGGGCACCACCACCTCCGGTCTGTCTTCCACACAGTCATCTCTTTGTAGCCGTGAGTCTCGACCGCATACTCCTACTCACCCTGATGCTCCTTCCTCCCACCATGCCGAGTGTCGTCAGACAGCAACTGATCCTACACTTGGACACTCTGAAGAGCTGTTCACTGGTCCATTTCCAGATTTGTGCCCCTTGCCTGCTCCGCTTGAAGTGGTGGAAGAGGAGATCCCATGTAGCGATGCCCAAATATTTGAACAGCCACGGCCACAGGAAGTCGACGCTGGTGGACGATGACGAGACACAATTGCCAGGAAGTGAGGAGGAGGGTCTTGGTGCGCAAGTGGAAGAGGAGGAGGTGATGGATGATCTAGTAACTGACCCAACGTGGCAGATGGACATGCAGAGCGAGGCCAGCAGCACACAGGGTGAGGGAGGCAGAGCACCCCAACAGGCAGGAAGAAGCAGTGTGGTGGCCGCACACAGAAGGCGGGCAACAGTTCCCCGTAACACCAACACGAGGGACGTTGCCAGTACAACCTGTAGGTCTTCCAGAGTCTGGAATTTTTTAAAGACTCTGCTGATAACCCCAAAAAGGCCATATGTTCCACCTGCCATGCCAGCATCAGCAGGGGTGACAAAACTACCAGCCTGACCACCACCAGCATGATCAGGCACATAGCAGCAAAGCACCCGACTTTGTGGGGCGAACCCCAGGGTCCACGACCAGTGTCAGCGGGTGTCACAACTGCTTCTTCCGCTGTTGTGCGTGCAATAGAACCCCCTGTTGTGTGTGCAAGGCAATCCCCTGTCCATACTGCATACAAAGATGCCCCCTCCTCTCAGTCTTCACTTGTTATGGCAGTTTCTCAAGAAACAGCTTTAACGTCCACATCCACGTCCCACCGCAGCGTTCAATTGTCCATATCCCAGACCTTTGAATGAAAGCGGAAATTCGCAGCTAACGCCCCACAGGCCACAGTCCTAAATTCGCACATTTCACGACTGCTTGCGTTGGAAATGCTGCCTTTTAGGCTGGTGGAGACGGAACCCTTCCGCAACCTTATGGCGGAGGCCGTCCCTCGGTACTCGGTCCCCAGCCGACACTATTTTGCCCGGTGTGACATCCCCGCACTACACAAGCACGTGTCCCAAAACATCTGCCGTGCCCTCAACAACGCAGTTACTGGGAGAGTCCACCTGACAACGGACACGTGGACAAGTGCTTGTGGCCAGGGACGGTACATCTCCCTGACGGCACACTGGGTAAACATAGTGGAAGCCGAGACCCAGTCGGACCTTGGGACGGAACACATCCTCCCCACACCGAGGATTGCGGGCCCTATGTCAGTCAGAGTAGCCCCCACAGTGTACAGCTTCTGCGCATCATCCTACTCCTCCTCCTCATGTTCAGCCTCCATCTCAGATATCACCACATCAGTTACAAGCTGGAAGCACTGCAGTGCTGCCTCCGCCAAGCGGCAACAGGCTGTGCTGAAACTCATAAGCTTAGGTGAGAAACCTCACACTGCTTGTGAGTTATGGACAGCTGTGAAAGAGCAGGCAGATCTGTGGCTGAAACCGCTGAACCTACATCCAGGCATGGTCGTGTGTGACAATGGCCGTAACCTGGTGGCGGCTCTGAGGCGAGGCGAGATCACACACGTACCATGCCTGGCTCATGTGCTTAACCTCGTGGTTCAGTGGTTTCTTAAATCGTACCCCGAGTTGACCGATCTGCTCGTCAAAGTACGCCGCCTGTCAGCTCATTTTCGCAAGTTGGCTACAGCTTCCGCCGCCCTTGCTGTGTTGCAGCAGCGTTTTCAGCTTCCGTCACACCGACTGGTGTGTGATGTCCCCACACGTTGGAACTCTACCCTCCACATGTTGCAAAGGATTTGTGAGCAGAAGAGAGCAGTTGTGGAGTACCAGCTGCAACAAGGCCATCGATATTCAGGTCAGACTCCACACATAAGACCTCAGGAGTGGACCTGGATGTCTGACATATGTACCATCTTGACAAACTTTGAGGAGTCCACCAAGATGGTGAGTGGCGATGACGCCATCATTAGCGTCAGCATTCCACTTATCTGTCTTTTGCAACGCTCTCTGCAGAGAATTAAAGAGGAGGCATTGCAGCCAGAGTATGATGAGATGGATCAAGAAGCCGTAGCGGTCGATTACATACAGCCCAGCCTCATCTCATCCCAACGTGCATTGGGGGACAATGAGGGAGAGGAGGAGGAGGAAGAACAGGAGATTGTATCATGCGCTGTAGACGGTAGTACCTGTACAACTGTCATACCGTCGGTTCAGCGTGGGTGGCCTGAGGACAGGGGGGAGGAGGAGGAGGAGAGCATGGTCAGTCGTCATCTTGGTGAGGACACGGAAGTCTTGCCCGTTACCAGTCTGGCACGCATGGCTGACTTTATGTTACGCTGCCTTAACCATGACCCTCGCGTTGTCAAAATGTTGGGTGACAGTCATTACTGGTTGGTGACACTTTTAGACCCCCGCTACAAGGAGAACTTTCACTCTCTTATTCCTGAGGTGGAGAGGTCTACAAAAATGGGGCAGTACCAGAAGGCCCTTGCTGCAGAACTGTTAAAAAAATTCCCATCTGAACACGCTAGCGGCAGAGGTCACAGTTCGTTGACCAACCAAGGCGTACAAGCGAGAGAGAGGCAACTCCAATCCAGCAGAGGAAGGGGAACACTGTCAACGTTCTGGGTCATTTTTCTCAGCTTACAGGCCCTGAGGCGCGGGGTACTCTCACAAGGAGTGGAAAGTTTCAAAAGATGGTGAGGGAGTACCTTGCTGACCGTACCAGATTCCTCTGTGCCTTTTAATTATTGGGTATCCAAGCTGGACACTTGGAATGAACTCGCTCTGTACGCCTTGGAGGTCCTGGCCTGCCCTGCCGCTAGCGTGTAATCGGAGCGTGTTTTTAGTGCCGCTGGGGGAATTATAACTGATTAGCGCACTCGCCTGTCAACTGACAATGCTGACAAGCTGACCCTTATCAAAATGAACAAGGTCTGGATTGGGCTAGACTTCTCATCACCACCAAATGACAGCAGAGTAACATAAAGTCAAATCCACTGTGTTATTTCGGGAGGTGTATTCACATGTACCGCTTCACATCCACACATGGGTATACGCTTCCTCATTTCGGCTGTTTTATGTTCTTCTCCTTATCCTCAGCCTCCACCACCACTATACCACCAGGGTGACCGTGGTCCATGCTGCCATTATTGAAAGTTCCTCCGTCCTTATTTTTGGCAGCTTTTGCTTGGAAGGCATAAGCAAAGACTGTGGGAGACACGCTCCCCAATAATGGGAATAATGTTTGTAATATGCTGTACTGCATGGCTCTTGTAAGGGGCATTGCAAGTTCCTCCGTCCTAATTTTTGGCAGCTTTTGCTTGGAAGGCATAAGCAAAGACTATGGGAGACACACTCCCCAATAATGGGAATAATGTTTGTAATATGCTGTACTGCATGGCTCTTGTAAGGGGCATTAAAACCGTCTTGTTAAGCTACTGGGACCTCCACGTCTTTTCCGAGGGGCATTAAAACCGTCTTGTTAAGCTACTGTGACCTCCACGTCTCTTCAAAGGGGCATTAAAAGCGTCTTCTTAAGCCACTCTGAACTCCACAGCTCTTCCAAGGGGCATTGAAATGTTGTTTTTAATTACCTCTAACCTCCACGACTCTTCCAACGGGCACTGCATTTCCTCCTAATTTTAGTCAGCTTTTGCTTTTCAATGCAAAGGCGAAAACTAAGGGAGACCCACTCCCCAATAATGGGTAGAAGGTTTTTAGTACGCTGTAATCCACGTCTGTTTCAAGGGGCATTGCAGTTCCTCATAATTTTTGGAAAGCCTTCCATTCACTGCTTAGGCCAACAGTGTACAGGAGACCCAGTTGCTATAAATGGAATAAACGGTTTAGTTAAGGCCCTCTGACCTCCATGTCATTTCCAAGGGGCATTGGAGTGCCTCAAAATTTTTGGTAGGCATTGCACTCACTGTATGCCCTATAACTGTGTAGCCGAACCGCTCCTTTTGTTACAGAAACATATCCTACAAGACATATGTAGTTGACTGGCCTGATATTGATGTGAATGGTCCCTGTTCCTCCTGCTCTTTCTCCTTTGCCACTTCCTCATCCATCATTTATCACCTGAAGCTTTGTTTTAACGGGAGTCATAGAACTGGGATAGTAGCAGGAAAACATCCAGCAATCCACAGAGGAGGTAGGAAATGCGCCAAAACGCTGACCACCCCAGGTCTAGCCGCAACTACATACATGCTCTTGCATTCCAAGAAAACAAAGCAGATGCTAACTTGTATCATTATCATCATGGTCCTCACCTTGGCACTCTCAACTCCCCTGATGGAGAAGCCAGGGCCCACCGGAGGAGTCTGGTTCTCTGGTGGGCTCGTCCAATGCTGCCCTAATGCAGGCCGGGCTAAGAAAAGTGTGTGGGGGGATGTTCCAAGGAGAAATAGGGGTGGCTGGGGACCGTTTATGGACACTCGGCTGCCCCCAGGCGGCTGGGGACTGTGTGTGGACACCCGGCCGTGGGGCGGCTGGGGACCGAGTATGGACACCCGGCCGCCCCCTGGCGGCTGGGGACCGAGTGTGGACACCCGGCCGCCGGGCGGCTGGGGACTGAGTATGGATTCCAGGCCGCCAACGCAGCCATAACGTGGTGGCCAGATTGCGCTTCCACATGCCTAAAAGGCCCAATTTCAAGCGCAAGCAAGCAGTATGGTATTGCAGCCTGGGGGTGGGTGGGTGGCAGGCTGCACACTTATGCTTGCATTCCAAGAAAACAAAGCAGATGATAACTTGTATCATCATCATCATGGTCCTCACCTTGGCACTCTCATCTCCCCTGATGGAGAAGCCAGGGCCCACCGGAGGAGTCTGGTTCTCTGGTGGGCTCGTCCAATGCTGCCCTAAAGCAGGCCGGGCTAAGAAAAGTGTGTGGGGGGATGTTCCAAGGAGAAATAGGGGCGGCTGGGGACCGTTTATGGACACCCGGCTGCCCCCAGGCGGCTGGGGACCGTGTGTGGACACCCGGCCGCAGGGCAGCTGGGGACCGAGTGTGGACACCCGGTCGCCGGGCGGCTTGGGACTGAGTATGGATTCCAGGCCGCCAACGCAGCCATGACGTGGTGGCCAGATTCCACCTCCACATGCCTAAAAGGCCCAATTTCAAGTGCAAGCAAGCAAGCAGTATGGTATTGCAGCCTGGGAGTGGGTGGGTGGCAGGCTGCACACTTACGCTTGCATTCCAAGAAAACAAAGCAGATGCTAATGTGAGAGTGTGAAATGTGATAACAGCAGAAGAGCACTAGGTCCCTGTGACTTTTGCCTGGCTGAGCTCAGAGGAGGGGCAGTGCAAGAAACTCTGTGTGTTCTAAGGGTGTCTGAGGTGTGAGAGGCTAGACAGGAAGTCTGTGAGAATGGAGCTGCAAGAGGACGCTGTCCTTACACGCTTCCCTGTGGAGTTTGTTTACCCCTTTCTCTGTTTAAGAACAAGTGCTGAGCTGGGGAAAGCTGTGTGGCTCTGTGGAGTTTTGTGGAAGTCCATGCTGAGTGGATTAGAGACTTTGTGCTGAAGGAGTCACTTGTCGAGTGATAAAGGAAGGGACTGAAGAATCCATTTCTGTGACGGAGCACGTGGTTGGTGTACTGGATAAGAGTGAGAGACTTCGGGAGGAAAGAAGGTTTTTGGTGCCATTTCCACTGAGAGGATATTGACAAGCCTTTGTGAAGAGATTCTCCCAGACCTTAATCTGAGGCTACAGGACTAAAGTCCCCGGCGTGTGGGCTCGGCTTCGGCCGACAAGACAAGGAATTTTTGCTGTTTTTGTGAACTTTGTTTTTGTTTTGGCGCCAAAGTATTCCGGGACTAGCTGCAGCCACCGTGATTCACAGGCCTGTGATAGACTTCATCTGAGGTTAACGGTACCATAACTTTAAGATACCCGGGTATCCTGATAATAAGGGTATAAGAGCAATTGATATAGTTTCATGCATTATTATTGTTAATAGTGGTAGGATTGTATTCAGTGTGCCATCTCAGGGGGTCCCCATGTACCGCCCTCAATAGACTGACATTGTGTTTAGGTAAAATTGTTCCAGATCACTAGAATAATTCACATAAGCTGGAAACCTTGAGATTGGCACATTGATTTCAGCTTTTGCTGATTGCGTGTATTTAGTAGAGACACTGTCCCAGGCAGAACCTGAGACTGATTCATCCAATACTGAATTTTAGTCTAATCCCTGTTTTAGTAAAGAAAGTGTTGTTTATTTCTGTCTCTGTCTCAGTTTGTGACTCACTGGATCTCTCTCGGACCCCCGGTCATTACACTAACTTGTATCATCATCATCATGGTCCTCACCTTGGCACTCTCAACTCCCCTGATGGAGAAGCCAGGGCCCACCGGAGGAGTCTGGTTCTCTGGTGGCCTCGTCCAATGCTGCCCTAAAGCAGGCCAGGCTAAGAAAAGTGTGTGGGGGGATGTTCCAAGGAGAAATAGGGGCGGCTGGGGACAGTTTATGGACACCCGGCTGCCCCCAGGCGGCTGGGGACCGTGTGTGGACACCCGGTGGCGAGGCGGCTGGAGACCGAGTATGGACATGTGGCGCCTCTGAGGGTTCGGTTGCCACAGAGGTATTGCATCTCATCCAGAGGTGTGGTATCTCACTCTCAGGTAAGGAAGGAGTACAGCTCAGGACCCTAACACCTGCATTCACTACACCACATTTCCGGGGGACAGGGCGAGATTGCTCCTACGGGAGAGCACAATCCCTGATCCCTGGCTGGAGTGGGGAGGAACCACTTAGAGAGGGGGAACTATGTAGTGGATGGGGTGGAGGACGAAGTTCCTGGGAGCACTGGAGTAGGAGGTATAAAAACTAGACACCATCTTAGATCAGTGTTCAGAGAGTTCAGTCAGAAGTCAGTGAGCGGAGGCTCTGTATGAGCTCTGCTCCACAGGCGGGCCAAGTCAGCAGGCCTGAGCCTGAGAGAGAGGAGAGGGATCAGGACGGCTCCAGGAATGAGGAGAGAAGGGACCCTAGGGGTACGGGCCGTGCAGCAAGCCACCCGTACGCCCGCCGCTACAAGGAGGTAGGGGGGTCAGGCCAGAAGAAGGGAACCGGTCCCTCAACTAGCACAGAGCTACAAGGCCCAACTAGGAAACCGGAGGCTGCAGCATTTCAAGTACTGCAGGCCACAAGTCCACACCAGTACACTAAGAAGGTAGCCACATAGGACCCAGGGCACGGAACATACGTCGCCCACCAAGGCCCGAGGGTACCGGATAGAAATGGCGCTGGGTGTGAGGTGCAGGAAGAAGCCAGAGGAAGGTACACAGAACGGGTCCTGATAAGTGCTCTGGAAATACCTGAGGGTGGACTGAACCCCTCACTGAGTACGCACAGCACGACGGGGGAAGATTGCTTGGTACCTGTAATCTGAACTACAACAACAGTGAGTAAAGACCCTGGGACTGCACTGTCTTGTTTCTGTGTTCCTTGCGGCGCCAGCACTCACAGCACTAGAACGCCCTGCACAATCACCACCATCATCCAGTCGCGCTGCCCTGAAGCTACACTCCTCCTGTGGGGAATCACATCACCTTGCTGCACATACCACCAGCTTCAGCGGACTGCTCCGCAGCGGCGGTTACCAATAACCGCATTCCACAGGTGGCGTAGTCGGACTATATATAACCTATACACATAGACTACCCTGGTTTGACCACCTGGGTCACGGACCGGGTCACCGCCACGGTGACTACAACCTCCAGCATCGGTTTCGGGTACCCCACGGTCCAGGGGGCGCGTCAGACACCCGGCCGCCCCCTGGCAGCTGGGGACCGAGTGTGGACACCCGGTTGCCGGGCGGCTGGGGACTGAGTATGGATTCCAGGCCCGCCAACGCAGCCATGACGTGGTGGCCATATTCCGCCTCCACATGCCTAAAAGGCCCAATTTCAAGTGCAAGCAAGCAGTATGGTATTGCAGCCTGGGGGTGGGTGGGTGGCAGGCTGCATATTTGCGCTTGCATTGCAAGGAATGGGGGAGGTACAATTGAACACTGCCCTGGGACAAGAACTTGCACGGGGATAGTTGCAAGTCTGCATCTTCTGATGCGGCAAGGATGACTTCTGATGGGCACACTTTTAGGCAGTGACCTGGGTGTCAGAGATGCTTCCAGGGGTCTTCCCCATGCTGTTCCCATGTCTTTTCAGCACTGTATGCATGTGTCACACAGCACATGGCCAGATAAGGTTGTAAAATGTTAAAATGACATTTCCTGGTGAATGCATTTGTCACAGTTGAAAGCAATACAAAAGTGCAAAAATGCATAAAAAATGCTACTTGTGAACATAGCCCAAGGTGTGGAGGAGTATTTTTTTTTTTGTTATTTATTTTACCTTATACACAAGTCTTTACCCTGGAAAGGAACTTCCTTAACATATTTGACAGGAAAGCAGTTTCAGTTTCGTTTTTGAACGTTTTATTGTGAACCCTTAAAAGTGGCTTAATACCTCTGACCACGTTGTTGACAGCAGTGACCTGGGGGTCAGAAATGCTTCCTGGGGCGATGCCCATGCTGTCCCCATGTCATTTGAGCACTGTCACTATCGTTTTGGGCACTTGTTAGGCTTTTAAAAGACTGCCGGGGGTGCCACCGCAAAAATGCTCGGGTCTCCCATAGACTAACATTGGGCTCGTTGCTCGGGTCGAGCACCTGAGTATCACGGCGAGCTCGGCCTGAGCTTCGAGCACCCGAGCATTTTAGTGCTCACTCAACACTAATTATTATTATTATAGCACCATTTATTCCATGGTGCTTTACATGTGAAAGGGATATACATAGCACAAACAATTACAATACATTTTGAACAATACAAGTCGGCGACTGGTAAAGGAGGAGCGAGGACCCTGCCCGCGAGGGCTCACAATCTACAGGATCTATATGATAGCCTTTCCAGTTAGTAGTAGGTAATAGTCCGGTAGTACTAGTATTGCTTTGCTAAGGCTTGGTTCACATGTTGTAGCCTGGTTGCAGTTTTGTGAAGCAATGAGTATTTACTGAATTTTAAAGGATTTAGCAAATTCCTAATTATTAATTGCATATTTTACAGCAGCGACAGTGAGAGTAGGGTTACATGTCGCAGAAGCTTTCAGATGGATTATAGGAAAATTAGTGTAAATTGATTACTTCATGGCCACGCACGATGTTCTGCCAAATGTGTCAGGAGGCACCTAAACGTGACCCTACCCTGAATTAATGAATGAAGTTAATTACTTCTTTGGGAGATTGTCGAGAGCTTTACTCATTTACAGGAGCGATTAACCTTCCGAATACTCAGAAAACCCCAGATATGAACAGTAACTATCTGCCTGTAACATTGACCTTCACAAGCAATTTCAGGCTTATGTAAAGCTTAATTATTACATAATGAAGTTTGCAGCTCCTCTAATATGCTTCATGTTTGAAATCCTCAATATTATAAAGATCTCTGCATGCTGTCAGTGAATGAATATATTATATATATATATATAGAGAGAGACTTAAACGGGTTATACGGTTTTACAGGCGGCAGGGATGGTTACAGAATTATAAAATAATACGACAATGATCTGCACCGAGAGAGGAATCAATGGAGTCACGTTCTTCAGATACCTGACCTCTGATTTCCATTAATGATTTTAGCGGTTATCATTCAACGCTCGCTATGGGGTGAAAGACAACACCAGAGCCTTCCATGTCTGTGGTCCCATCCTGTTCAGCTACCTACAAACAAGGTTCCACATAAGAGAGATTCAAGCCATCACTGAAAGCCATCACTGACTACCAAAGGGTCATCATCTCCATGTGGGGTCTGTCACTCTCTACCTGTCCTCTATGTGTAGTGTGGGGTCTGTCACTATCTACCTGTCCTCCATGTGTAGTGTGGGGTCTGTCACTCTCTACCTGTCCTCCATATGTAGTGTGGGGTCTGTCACTATCTACCTGTCCTCTATGTGTAGTGTGGGGTCTGTCACTCTCTACCTGTCCTCCATGTGTAGTGTGGGGTCTGTCACTCTCTACCTGCCCTCCATGTGTAGTGTGGGGTCTGTCACTCTCTACCTGCCCTCCATATGTAGTGTGGAGTCTGTCACTATCTACCTGTCCTCTATGTGTAGTGTGGGGTCTGTCACTCTCTACCTGTCCTCCATGTGTAGTGTGGGGTCTGTCACTCTCTACCTGCCCTCCATGTGTAGTGTGGGGTCTGTCACTCTCTACCTGCCCTCCATGTGTAGTGTGGGGTCTGTCACTCTCTACCTGTCCTCCATGTGTAGTGTGGGCTCTGTCACTCTCTACCTGCCCTCCATGTGTAGTGTGGGGTCTGTCACTCTCTACCTGTCCTCCATGTGTAGTGCGGGGTCTGTCACTCTCTTTCTGTCCTCCATGTGTAGTGTGGGCTCTGTCACTCTCTACCTGCCCTCCATGTGTAGTGTGGGGTCTGTCACTCTCTACCTGCCCTCCATGTGTAGTGTGGGGTCTGTCACTCTCTACCTGTCCTCCATGTGTAGTGCGGGGTCTGTCACTCTCTTTCTGTCCTCCATGTGTAGTGTGGGCTCTGTCACTCTCTACCTGCCCTCCATGTGTAGTGTGGGGTCTGTCACTCTCTACCTGTCCTCCATATGTAGTGTGGGGTCTGTCACTCTCTACCTGTCCTCCATGTGTAGTGTGGGGTCTGTCACTCTCTACCTGCCCTCCATGTGTAGTGTGGGGTCTGTCACTCTCTACCTGTCCTCCATGTGTAGTGCGGGGTCTGTCACTCTCTACCTGCCCTTTATGGGTAGTGTGGGGTCTGTCACTCTCTACCTGTCCTCCATGTGTAGTGTGGGGTCTGTCACTCTCTACTTGTCCTCCATGTGTAGTGTGGGGTCTGTCACTCTCTACCTGCCCTCCATGTGTAGTGTGGGGTCTGTCACTCTCTACCTGTCCTCCATGTGTAGTGTGGGGTCTGTCACTCTCTACCTGTCCTCAATGTGTAGTGCGGGGTCTGTCACTCTCTACCTGTCCTCCATGTGTAGTGTGGGGTCTGTCACTCTCTACCTGGACCAGTTGCCACTCTGGGACCGACCTTGTGTGATAGCAGGTGACTCCCACGGGTTAGATGGCAGGAACTGACCGGTACAGCTGATGAGCACGGCAGGAAGGCTGACGGGTGGTTCGGGTAGTTAAGCAGGCTGGTTCTGCGGATAGCCAGACGGGCGCTCCGGGTAAGCAGGCTGGTGGGCACAGCAGGTAACAAGCAGGTGCTCCCGGTAGGCTGGCGGGTGGGCACAACAGGTAACAGACTGGTGCTTCCAGGTAAGCAGGCTGGTTGGAACGGCAGGTAACTGGCAGGTGCTTCCTGATAAACAGGCTGGCGGACACAGCAGGTAACTGGCAGGTGCTTCCAGGTAAGCAGACTGGCGGGCAGGACTGTAGACTGACTGGCGGGCTGGACTGTAGACAGACTGGCGGGCTGGACTGTAGACAGACTGGCGGGCAGGACTGTAGACAGACTGGCGGGCAGGACTGCAGACAGCGGGACCTGAGGGCTGAAGCAAGTGTTAGCACACGGAACAACAACCTTGCACAGGCACCTCAATTTTGGAGGAGGTGCCTTATATAGGGCCAGTCCTCTGGCCATTGGCCGGGGACTGTATAGGATGGAGCGCGCGGCCCTTTTAAGAGGAGGGGAGCGCGCGCGCCCTAAGCACAGAGCCCGGGAAGCTGCGTGCCACAGCAGAAGGGGAGCGGGATGACGCCGGACCTGGACCGCGGCGATTAAGGGAACGGCGTCTCTGCCCGACAGGAGGCAGAGATGCCGATGCTACACTCTCTACCTGTCCTCCATGTGTAGTGCGGGGTCTGTAGCTCTCTACCTGTCCTCCATCTGTAGTGCGGGATCTGTCACTCTCTCCCTGTCTCCATGTGTAGTGCGGGGTCTGTCACTCGCTACCTGTCCTCCATGTGTAGTGCGGGGTCTGTCACTCGCTACCTGTCCTCCATGTGTAGTGCGGGGTCTGTCACTCTCTACCTGTCCTCCATCTGTAGTGTGGGGTCTGTCACTCTCTACCTGCCCTCCATATGTAGTGTGGGGTCTGTCACTATCTACCTGTCCTCTATGTGTAGTGTGGGGTCTGTCACTCTCTACCTGTCCTCCATGTGTAGTGTGGGGTCTGTCACTCTCTACCTGCCCTCCATGTGTAGTGTGGGGTCTGTCACTCTCTACCTGCCCTCCATGTGTAGTGTGGGGTCTGTCACTCTCTACCTGTCCTCCATGTGTAGTGTAGGCTCTGTCACTCTCTACCTGCCCTCCATGTGTAGTGTGGGGTCTGTCACTCTCTACCTGTCCTCCATGTGTAGTGCGGGGTCTGTCACTCTCTTTCTGTCCTCCATGTGTAGTGTGGGCTCTGTCACTCTCTACCTGCCCTCCATGTGTAGTGTGGGGTCTGTCACTCTCTACCTGTCCTCCATATGTAGTGTGGGGTCTGTCACTATCTACCTGTCCTCTATGTGTAGTGTGGGGTCTGTCACTCTCTACCTGTCCTCCCTGTGTAGTGCGGGGTCTGTCACTCTCTATCTACCCTCCATGTGTAGTGTGGGGTCTGTCACTCTCTACCTGCCCTCCATGTGTAGTGTGGGGTCTGTCACTCTCTACCTCCCTCTATGTGTAGTGTGGGGTCTGTCACTCTCTACCTGTCCTCCATGTGTAGTGTGGGGTCTGTCACTCTCTACCTGCCCTCCATGTGTAGTGTGGGGTCTGTCACTCTCTACCTGTCCTCCATGTGTAGTGTGGGGTCTGTCACTCTCTACCTGCCCTCCATGTGTAGTGTGGGGTCTGTCACTCTCTACCTGTCCTCCATGTGTAGTGCGGGGTCTGTCACTCTCTACCTGCCCTCTATGTGTAGTGTGGGGTCTGTCACTCTCTACCTGTCCTCCATGTGTAGTGTGGGGTCTGTCACTCTCTACTTGTCCTCCATGTGTAGTGTGGGGTCTGTCACTCTCTACCTGCCCTCCATGTGTAGTGTGGGGTCTGTCACTCTCTACCTGTCCTCCATGTGTAGTGTGGGGTCTGTCACTCTCTACCTGTCCTCAATGTGTAGTGCGGGGTCTGTCACTCTCTACCTGTCCTCCATGTGTAGTGTGGGGTCTGTCACTCTCTACCTGGACCAGTTGCCACTCTGGGACCGACCTTGTGTGATAGCAGGTGACTCCCACGGGTTAGATGGCAGGAACTGACCGGTACAGCTGATGAGCACGGCAGGAAGGCTGACGGGTGGTTCGGGTAGTTAAGCAGGCTGGTTCTGCGGATAGCCAGACGGGCGCTCCGGGTAAGCAGGCTGGTGGGCACAGCAGGTAACAAGCAGGTGCTCCCGGTAGGCTGGCGGGTGGGCACAACAGGTAACAGACTGGTGCTGACAGGTAAGCAGGCTGGTTGGAACGGCAGGTATCTGGCAGGTGCTTCCTGATAAACAGGCTGGCGGACACAGCAGGTAACTGGCAGGTGCTTCCAGGTAAGCAGACTGGCGGGCAGGACTGTAGACTGACTGGCGGGCTGGACTGTAGACAGACTGGCGGGCTGGACTGTAGACAGACTGGCGGGCAGGACTGTAGACAGACTGGCGGGCAGGACTGCAGACAGCGGGACCTGAGGGCTGAAGCAAGTGTTAGCACACGGAACAACAACCTTGCACAGGCACCTCAATTTTGGAGGAGGTGCCTTATATAGGGCCAGTCCTCTGGCCATTGGCCGGGACTGTATAGGATGGAGCGCGCGGCCCTTTTAAGAGGAGGGGAGCGCGCGCGCCCTAAGCACAGAGCCCGGGAAGCTGCGTGCCACAGCAGAAGGGGAGCGGGATGACGCCGGACCTGGACCGCGGCGATTAAGGGAACGGCGTCTCTGCCCGACAGGAGGCAGAGATGCCGATGCTACACTCTCTACCTGTCCTCCATGTGTAGTGCGGGGTCTGTAGCTCTCTACCTGTCCTCCATCTGTAGTGCGGGATCTGTCACTCTCTCCCTGTCTCCATGTGTAGTGCGGGGTCTGTCACTCGCTACCTGTCCTCCATGTGTAGTGTGGGGTCTGTCACTCGCTACCTGTCCTCCATCTGTAGTGTGGGGTCTGTCACTCTCTACCTCTCCCCCATGTGTAGTGTGGGGTCTGTCACTCTCTATCTACCCTCCATGTGTAGTGCGGTGTCTGTCACTTTCTACCTGTCCTCCCTGTGTAGTGCGGAGTCTGTCACTCTCTACCTGCCCTCCATGTGTAGTGTGGGGTCTGTCACTCTCTACCTGTCCTCCATGTGTAGTGTGGGGTCTGTCACTCTCTACCAGTCCTCCATGTGTAGTGTGGGGTCTGTCACTCTCTACCTGTCCTCCATGAGTAGTGTGGGGTCTGTCACTCTCTACCTCTCCTCCATGTGTAGTGTGGGGTCTGTCACTTTCTACCTGTCCTCCATGTGTAGTGCGGGGTCTGTCACTCTCTACCTGTCCTCCCTGTGTAGTGTGGGGTCTGTCACTCTCTACCAGTCCTCCATGTGTAGTGTGGGGTAAGTCACTCTCTACCTGTCCTCCATGTGTAGTGCGGGGTCTGTCACTCTCTACCAGTCCTCCATGTGTAGTGTGGGGTCAGTCACTCTCTACCTGTCCTCCATGTGTAGTGCGGGGTCTGTCACTCTCTACCTGTCCTCCCTGTGTAGTGCGGGGTCTGTCACTCTCTACCTGTCCTTCATGTGTAGTGCGGGGTCTGTCACTCTCTACCTGTCCTCCCTGTGTAGTGCGGGGTCTGTCACTCTCTACCTGTCCTCCATGTGTAGTGTGGGGTCTGTCACTCTCTACCTGTCCTCCATGTGTAGTGTGGGGTCTGTCACTCTCTACCTGTCCTCCATGTGTAGTGTGGGGTCTGTCACTCTCTACCTGTCCTCCATGTGTAATGTGGGGTCTGTCACTCTCTACCTGTCCTTCATGTGTAGAGTGGGGTCTGTCACTATCTACCTCTCCTCCATGTGTAGTGCGGGGTCTGTCACTCTCTACCTGTCCTCCATGTGTAGTCCGGGGTCTGTCACTCTCTACCTGTCCTCCATGTGTAGTGTGGGGTCTGTCACTCTCTTCCTGCCCTCCATGTGTAGTGCGGGGTCTGTCACTCTCTACCTGTCCTTTCTGTGTAGTGTGGGGTCTGTCACTCTCTATCTACCCTCCATGTGTAGTGAGGTGTCTGTCACTTTCTACCTGTCCTCCATGTGTACTGTGGGGTCTGTCACTCTCTACCTGTCCTCCATGTGTAGTGTGGGGTCTGTCACTCTCTACCTGTCCTCCATGTGTAGTGCGGGGTCTGTCACTCTCTACCTGTCCTCCATGTGTAGTGTGGGGTCTGTCACTTTCTACCTGTCCTCCATGTGTAGTGCGGGGTCTGTCTCTCTCTACCTGTCCTCCATGTGCAGGGTGGGGTCTGTCACTCTCTACCTGTCCTCCCTGTGTAGTGTGGGGTCTGTCACTCTCTACCTGTCCTCCATGTGTAGTGTGGGGTCTGTCACTCTCTACCTGTCCTCTATGTGTAGTGTGGGGTCTGTCACTCTCTACCTGTCCTCCATGTGTAGTGCGGGATTTGTCACTCTCTACCTGTTCTCCATGTGTAGTGTGGGGTCTGTCACTCTCTACCTGTCCTCCATGTGTAGTGCGAGGTCTGTCACTCTCTACCTGTCCTCCATGTGTAGTGTGGGGTCTGTCACTCTCTACCTGTCCTCCATGTGTAGTGTGGGGTCTGTCACTCTCTACCTGTCCTCCATGTGTAATGTGGGGTCTGTCACTCTCTACCAGTCCTCCATGTGTAGTGCGGGGTCTTTCACTCTCTACCTGTCCTCCATGTGTAGTGCGGGGTCTGTCACTCTTTCTCTGTCCTCCATGTGTAGTGTGGGGTCTGTCACTCTCTACCTGTCCTTCATGTGTAGTGTGGGGTCTGTCACTCTCTACCTGTCCTTCATGTGTAGTGCGAGGTCTGTCACTCTCTACCTGTCCTCCATGTGTAGTGTGGGGTCTGTCACTCTCTACCAGTCCTCCATGTGTAGTGCGGGGTCTTTCACTCTCTACCTGTCCTCCATGTGTAGTTCGGGGTCTGTCACTCTTTCTCTGTCCTCCATGTGTAGTGCGGGGTCTGTCACTCTCTACCTGTCCACCATGTGTAGTGTGAGGTCTGTCACTCTCTACCTGTCCTCCATGTGGAGTGCGGGGTCTGTCACTCTCTACCTGTCCTCCATGTGTAGTGCGGGGTCTGTCACTCTCTACCTGTCCTCCATGTGTAGTGTGGGGTCTGTCACTCTCTACCTGTCCTCCCTGTGTAGTGCGGGGTCTGTCACTCTCTACCTTTCCTCCATGTGTAGTGTGAGGTCTGTCACTCTCTACCTGTCCTCCATGTGTAGTGTGGGGTCTGTCACTCTCTACCTGTCCTCCATGTGTAGTGTGGGGTCTGTCACTCTCTACCTGTCCTCCATGTGTAGTGCGGGGTCTGTCACTCTCTATCTGTCCTCCATGTGTACAGTCATGGCCAAAAGTTTTGAGAATGACACCAAAATGATATTTTCCCATGATCTGCTGGCCTCTTGTTTTTATTAGTGTTTGTCTGATGTTTATATCACATACAGAAATATAATTGCAATCATATTATGAGTACCAATAGGTTATATTGATAGTTAGAATGAGTTAATGCAGCAAGTCAATATTTGCAGTGTTGCCCCTTCTTCTTCAAGACCTCTGTAATTCTCCCTGGCATGCTCTCAATCAACTTTTGGACCAAATCCTGACTGATAGCAGTCCGTTCTTGCATAATCAATGCTTGCATTTTGCCAGAATTTGTTGGTTTTTGTTTGTCCACCCGTCTCTTGATGATTGACCACAAGTTCTCAATGGGATTAAGATCTGGGGAGTTTCCAGGCCATGGACCCTAAATCTCTATGTTTTGTTCCATGAGCCATTTAGTTATCAACTTTGCTTTATGGCAAGGTGCTCCATCATGCTGGAAAAGGCATAGTTGGGTGCCAAACTGCTCTTGGACGGTTGGGAGAAGTTGCTCTTGGAGGACATTCTGGTACCATTCTTTATTCATCGCTGTGTTTTTAGGCAAGACTGTGAGTGAGCCGATTCCCTTGGCTGAGAAGCAACCCCACACATGAATGGTTTGAGGATGCTTTACAGTTGGCATGAGACAAGACTGGTGGTAGCGCTCACCTCTTCTTCTCCAAATAAGCTGTTTTCCAGATGTCCCAAACAATCGAAAAGGGGATTCATCAGAGAAAATGACTTTACCCCAGTCCTCAGCAGTCCACTCCCTGTACCTTTTGCAGAATATCAGTCTGTCCCTGATGTTTTTTCTGGAGAGAAGTGGCTTCTTTGCTGCCCTCCTTGAAACCAGCCCTTGCTCAAAGAGTCTCCGCCTCACAGTGCATGCAGAAGCACTCACACCAGCCTGCTGCCATTCCTGAGCAAGCTCAGCACTGCTGGTAGTCCGATCCCGCAGCTGAAACAGTTTTAAGATACCGTCCTGGCGCTTGCTGGTCTTTCTTGGACGCCCTGGAGCCTTTTTGACAACAATGGAAGCTCTCTTCTTGAAGTTCTTGATGATGCGATAGATTGTTGACTGAGGTGCAATCTTTGTAGCTGCGATACTCTTCCCTGTTAGGCCATTTTTGTGCAGTGCAATGATGGCTGCACGTGTTTCTTTAGAGATAACCATGGTTAACTGAAGAGAAACAATGATACCAAGATCCAGCCTCCTTTTAAAGTGTCCAGTGATGTCATTCTTACTTAATCATGACTGATTGATCGCCAGCCCTGTCCTCATCAACACCCACACCTGTGTTAGTGGATCAATCACTAAAACGATGTTAGCTGCTCCTTTTAAGGCAGGACTGCATTGATGTTGAAATGTGTTTTGGGGGTTAAAGTTCATTTTCTGGGCAAATATTGACTTTGTAAGTACAGTAATTGCTGTTAAGCTGATCACTCTTTGACATTCAGGAGAATATACAAATTGCCATTACAAAAAATGAAGCAGTAAACTTTGGAAAAATTACTATTTGTCTCATTCTCAATACTTTTGGCCATGACTGTAGTGTGGGATCTGTCACTCTCTACCTGTCCTCCATGTGTAGTGTGGGGTCTGTCACTCTCTACCTGTCCTTCATGTGTAGTGCGGGGTCTGTCACTCTCTCCCTCTCCTCCATGTGTAGTGCGGGGTCTGTCACTCTCTACCTGTCCTCCATGTGTAGTTTTGGGTCTGTCACTCTCTACCTGTCCTCCATGTGTAGTGCGGGGTCTGTCACTCTCTACCTGTCCTCCATGTGTAGTGCGGGGTCTGTCACTCTCTGCCTGTCCTCCATGTGTAGTGCGGGGTCTGTCACTCTTTCTCTGTCCTCCATGTGTAGTGCGGGGTCTGTCACTCTCTACCTTTTCTCCATGTGTAGTGTGGGGTCTGTCACTCTCTACCTGTCCTCCATGTGTATTGCGGGGTCTGTCACTCTTTCTCTGTCCTCCATGTGTAGTGCGGGGTCTGTCACTCTCTACCTTTCCTCCATGTGTAGTGTGGGGTCTGTCACTCTCTGAATGTCCTCCATGTGTAGTGCGGGGTCTGTCACTCTTTCTCTGTCCTCCATGTGTAGTGCGGGGTCTGTCACTCTCCACCTTTCCTCCATGTGTAGTGTGGGGTCTGTCGCTCTCTACCTGTCCTCCATGTGTAGTGTGGGGTCTGTCACTCTCTACCTATCCTCCATGTGCAGTGCGGGGTCTGTCACTCTCTACCTGTCCTCCATGTGTAGTGCGGGGTCTGTCACTCTCTACCTGTCCTCCGTGTGTACTGCGGGGTCTGTCACTCTCTACCTGTCCTCCATGTGTAGTGCTGGGTCTGTCACTCTCTACCTGTCCTCCATGTGTAGTGTGGGGTCTGTCACTCTCTACCTGTCCTCCATGTGTAGTGTGGGGTCTGTCACTCTCTACCTGTCCTCCCTGTGTAGTGCGGGGTCTGTCACTCTCTACCTTTCCTCCATGTGTAGTGTGAGGTCTGTCACTCTCTACCTGTCCTCCATGTGTAGTGTGGGGTCTGTCACTCTCTACCTGTCCTCCATGTGTAGTGTGGGGTCTGTCACTCTCTACCTGTCCTCCCTTTGTAGTGTGAGGTCTGTCACTCTCTACCTGTCCTCCATGTGTAGTGTGGGGTCTGTCACTCTCTACCTGTCCTCCCTGTGTAGTGTGGGCTCTGTCAGTCTCTACCTGCCCTCCATGTGTAGTGCGGGGTCTGTCACTCTCTACTTGTCCTCCCTGTGTAGTGTGAGGTCTGTCACTCTCTACCTGTCCTCCTTGTGTAGTGTGGAGTCTGTCACTCTCTACCTTTCCTCCATGTGTAGTGTGAGATCTGTCACTCTCTACCTGTCCTCCATGTGTAGTGTGGGGTCTGTCACTCTCTACCTGTCCTCCTTGTGTAGTGTGGAGTCTGTCACTCTCTACCTTTCCTCCATGTGTAGTGTGAGATCTGTCACTCTCTACCTGTCCTCCATGTGTAGTGTGGGCTCTGTCACTCTCTACCTGTCCTCCATGTGTAGTGTGAGGTCTGTCACTCTCTACGTGTCCTCCATGTGTAGTGCGGGCTCTGTCACTCTCTACCTGTCCTCCATGTGTAGTGCGGGGTCTGTCACTCTCTAGCTTTCCTCCATGTGTAGTGTGGGCTCTGTCACTCTCTACCTGTCCTCCATGTGTAGTGTGGGCTCTGTCACTCTCTACCTGTCCTCCATGTGTAGTGTGGGCTCTGTCACTCTCTACCTGTCCTCCATGTGTAGTGTGGGGTCTGTCACTCTCTACCTGTCCTCCCTGTGTAGTGCGGGGTCTGTCACTCTCTACCTTTCCTCCATGTGTAGTGTGGGGTTTGTCACTCTCTACCTGTCCTCCATGTGTAGTGCGGGGTCTGTCACTCTTTCTTTGTCCTCCATGTGTAGTGCGGGGTCTGTCACTCTCCACCTTTCCTCCATGTGTAGTGTGGGGTCTGTCGCTCTCTACCTGTCCTCCATGTGTAGTGTGGGGTCTGTCACTCTCTACCTATCCTCCATGTGCAGTGCGGGGTCTGTCACTCTCTACCTGTCCTCCATGTGTAGTGCTGGGTCTGTCACTCTCTACCTGTCCTCCATGTGTAGTGTGGGGTCTGTCACTCTCTACTTGTCCTCCATGTGTAGTGTGGGGTCTGTCACTCTCTACCTGTCCTCCCTGTGTAGTGCGGGGTCTGTCACTCTCTACCTTTCCTCCATGTGTAGTGTGAGGTCTGTCACTCTCTACCTGTCCTCCATGTGTAGTGTGGGGTCTGTCACTCTCTACCTGTCCTCCATGTGTAGTGTGGGGTCTGTCACTCTCTACCTGTCCTCCATGTGTAGTGTGGGGTCTGTCACTCTCTACCAGTCCTCCATGTGTAGTGCTGGGTCTTTCACTCTCTACCTGTCCTCCATGTGTAGTTCGGGGTCTGTCACTCTTTCTCTGTCCTCCATGTGTAGTGCGGGGTCTGTCACTCTCTACCTGTCCACCATGTGTAGTGTGAGGTCTGTCACTCTCTACCTGTCCTCCATGTGGAGTGCGGGGTCTGTCACTCTCTACCTGTCCTCCATGTGTAGTGCGGGGTCTGTCACTCTCTACCTGTCCTCCATGTGTAGTGCGGGGTCTGTCACTCTCTACCTGTCCTCCATGTGGAGTGCGGGGTCTGTCACTCTCTACCTGTCCTCCATGTGTAGTGTGGGGTCTGTCACTCTCTACCTGTCCTCCATGTGTAGTGTGGGGTCTGTCACTCTCTACCTGTCCTCCATGTGTAGTGTGGGGTCTGTCACTCTCTACCTGTCCTCCATGTGTAGTGTGGGGTCTGTCACTCTCTACCTGTCTTCCATGTGTAGTGTGGGGTCTGTCACTCTCTACCTGTCCTCCATGTGTAGTGCGGGGTCTGTCACTCTCTACCTGTCCTCCATGTGTAGTGTGGGGTCTGTCACTCTCTACCTGTCCTCCATGTGTAGTGCGGGGTCTGTCACTCTCTGCCTGTCCTCCATGTGTAATGTGGGGTCTGTCACTCTCTACCTGTCCTCCATGTGTAGTGTGGGGTCTGTCACTCTCTACCTGTCCTCCATGTGTAGTGTGGGGTCTGTCACTCTCTGCCTGTCCTCCATGTGTAGTGTGGGGTCTGTCACTCTCTACCTGTCCTCCATGTGTAGTGTGGGGTCTGTCACTCTCTACCTGTCCTCCATGTGTAGTGCGGGGTCTGTCACTCTCTACCTGTCCTCCATGTGCAGTGTGGGGTCTGTCACTCTCTACCTGTCCTCCATGTGTAGTGTGGGGTCTGTCACTCTCTACCTGTCCTCCATGTGTAGTGCGGGGTCTGTCACTCTCTACCTGTCCTCCATGTGTAGTGCGGGGTCTGTCACTCTCTGCCTGTCCTCCATGTGTAATGTGGGGTCTGTCACTCTCTACCTGTCCTCCATGTGTAGTGTGGGGTCTGTCACTCTCTACCTGTCCTCCATGTGCAGTGTGGGGTCTGTCACTCTCTACCTGTCCTCCATGTGTAGTGCGGGGTCTGTCACTCTCTGCCTGTCCTCCATGTGTAATGTGGGGTCTGTCACTCTCTACCTGTCCTCCATGTGTAGTGTGGGGTCTGTCACTCTCTACCTGTCCTCCATGTGTAGTGTGGGGTCTGTCACTCTCTGCCTGTCCTCCATGTGTAGTGCGGGGTCTGTCACTCTCTGCCTGTCCTCCATGTGTAGTGTGGGGTCTGTCACTCTCTACCTGTCCTCTATGTGTAGTTCGGGGTCTGTCACTCTCTGCCTGTCCTCCATGTGTAGTACGGGGTCTGTCACTCTTTCTCTGTCCTCCATGTGTAGTGCGTGGTCTGTCACTCTCTACCTTTCCTCCATGTGTAGTGTGGGGTCTGTCACTCTCTACCTGTCCTCCATGTGTAGTGCGAGGTCTGTCACTCTCTACCTGTCCTCCATGTGTAGTGTGGGGTCTGTCACTCTCTACCTGTCCTCCATGTGTAGTGCGGGGTCTGTCACTCTCTACCTGTCCTCCCTGTGTAGTGCGGGGTCTGTCACTCTCTACCTTTCCTCCATGTGTAGTGTGAGGTCTGTCACTCTCTACCTGTCCTCCATGTGTCGTGTGGGGTCTGTCACTCTCTACCTCTCCTCCATGTGTAGTGTGGGGTCTGTCACTCTCTACCTGTCCTCCATGTGTAGTGCGGGGTCTGTCATTCTCTATCTGTCCTCCATGTGTAGTGTGGGATCTGTCACTCTCTACTTGTCCTCCATGTGTAGTGTGGGGTCTGTAACTCTCTACCTGTCCTTCATGTGTAGTGCGGGGTCTGTCACTCTCTCCCTGTCCTCCATGTGTAATGCGGGGTCTGTCACTCTCTACCTGTCCTCCATGTGTAGTTTTGGGTCTGTCACTCTCTACCTGTCCTCCATGTGTAGTGCGGGGTCTGTCACTCTCTACCTGTCCTCCATGTGTAGTGCGGGGTGTGTCACTCTCTGCCTGTCCTCCATGTGTAGTGCGGGGTCTGTCACTCTTTCTCTGTCCTCCATGTGTAGTGCGGGGTCTGTCACTCTCTACCTTTTCTCCATGTGTAGTGTGGGGTCTGTCACTCTCTACCTGTCCTCCATGTGTAGTGTGGGGTCTGTCACTCTTTCTCTGTCCTCCATGTGTAGTGCGGGGTCTGTCACTCTCTACCTTTCCTCCATGTGTAGTGTGGGGTCTGTCACTCTCTGAATGTCCTCCATGTGTAGTGCGGGGTCTGTCACTCTTTCTCTGTCCTTCATGTGTAGTGCGGCGTCTGTCACTCTCCACCTTTCCTCCATGTGTAGTGTGGGGTCTGTCGCTCTCTACCTGTCCTCCATGTGTAGTGTGGGGTCTGTCACTCTCTACCTGACCTCCATGTGTAGTGCGGGGTCTGTCACTCTCTACCTGTCCTCCGTGTGTACTGCGGGGTCTGTCACTCTCTACCTGTCCTCCATGTGTAGTGTGGGGTCTGTCACTCTCTACCTGTCCTCCCTGTGTAGTGCGGGGTCTGTCACTCTCTACCTTTCCTCCATGTGTAGTGTGAGGTCTGTCACTCTCTACCTGTTCTCCATGTGTAGTGTGGGGTCTGTCACTCTCTACCTGTCCTCCATGTGTAGTGTGGGGTCTGTCACTCTCTACCTGTCCTCCCTTTGTAGTGTGAGGTCTGTAACTCTCTACCTGTCCTCCATGTGTAGTGTGGGGTCTGTCACTCTCTACCTGTCCTCCCTGTGTAGTGTGGGATCTGTCACTCTCTACCTGCCCTCCATGTGTAGTGCGGGGTCTGTCACTATCTACCTGTCCTCCCTGTGTAGTGCGGGGTCTGTCACTCCCTACCTGTCCTCCCTGTGTAGTGTGAGGTCTGTCACTCTCTACCTGTCCTCCTTGTGTAGTGTGGGGTCTGTCACTCTCTACCTTTCCTCCATGTGTAGTGTGAGGTCTGTCACTCTCTACCTGTCCTCCATGTGTAGTGTGGGCTCTGTCACTCTCTACCTGTCCTCCATGTGTAGTGTGGGGTCTGTCACTCTCTACCTGTCCTCCATGTGTAGTGTGGGGTCTGTCACTCTCTACCTGTCCTCCCTGTGTAGTGCGGGGTCTGTCACTCTTTCTCTGTCCTCCATGTGTAGTGCGGGGTTTGTCACTCTCTACCTTTCCTCCATGTGTAGTGTGGGGTCTGTCACTCTCTGAATGTCCTCCATGTGTAGTGCGGGGTCTGTCACTCTTTCTCTGTCCTCCATGTGTAGTGCGGGGTCTGTCACTCTCCACCTTTCCTCCATGTGTAGTGTGGGGTCTGTCGCTCTCTACCTGTCCTCCATGTGTAGTGTGGGGTCTGTCACTCTCTACCTATCCTCCATGTGCAGTGCGGGCTCTGTCACTCTCTACCTGTCCTCCATGTGTAGTGCGGGGTCTGTCACTCTCTACCTGTCCTCCGTGTGTACTGCGGGGTCTGTCACTCTCTACCTGTCCTCCATGTGTAGTGCTGGGTCTGTCACTCTCTACCTGTCCTCCATGTGTAGTGTGGGGTCTGTCACTCTCTACCTGTCCTCCATGTGTAGTGTGGGGTCTGTCACTCTCTACCTGTCCTCCCTGTGTAGTGCGGGGTCTGTCACTCTCTACCTTTCCTCCATGTGTAGTGTGAGGTCTGTCACTCTCTACCTGTCCTCCATGTGTAGTATGGGGTCTGTCACTCTCTACCTGTCCTCCATGTGTAGTGTGGGGTCTGTCACTCTCTACCTGTCCTCCCTGTGTAGTGTGAGGTCTGTCACTCTCTACCTGTCCTCCATGTGTAGTGTGGGGTCTGTCACTCTCTACCTGTCCTCCCTGTGTAGTGTGGGCTCTGTCACTCTCTACCTGCCCTCCATGTGTAGTGCGGGGTCTGTCACTCTCTACCTGTCCTCCCTGTGTATTGCGGGGTCTGTCACTCTCTACCTGTCCTCCCTGTGTAGTGTGGGGTCAGTCACTCTCTACCTGTCCTCCTTGTGTAGTGCGGGGTCTGTCACTCTCTACCTGTCCTCCATGTGTAGTGCGGGGTCTGTCACTCTCTACCTGTCCTCCATGTGTAGTGTGGGGTCTGTCACTCTCTACCTTTCCTCCATGTGTAGTGTGAGGTCTGTCACTCTCTACCTCTCCTCCATGTGTAGTGTGGGGTCTGTCACTCTCTACCTGTCCTCCCTGTGTAGTGTGAGGTCTGTCACTCTCTACCTTTCCTCCATGTGTAGTGTGGGGTCTGTCACTCTCTACCTGTCCTCCATGTGTAGTGCGGGGTCTGTCACTCTTTCTCTGTCCTCCATGTGTAGTGCGGGGTTTGTCACTCTCTACCTTTCCTCCATGTGTAGTGTGGGGTCTGTCACTCTCTGAATGTCCTCCATGTGTAGTGCGGGGTCTGTCACTCTTTCTCTGTCCTCCATGTGTAGTGCGGGGTCTGTCACTCTCCACCTTTCCTCCATGTGTAGTGTGGGGTCTGTCGCTCTCTACCTGTCCTCCATGTGTAGTGTGGGGTCTGTCACTCTCTACCTATCCTCCATGTGCAGTGCGGGGTCTGTCACTCTCTACCTGTCCTCCATGTGTAGTGCGGGGTCTGTCACTCTCTACCTGTCCTCCGTGTGTACTGCGGGGTCTGTCACTCTCTACCTGTCCTCCATGTGTAGTGCTGGGTCTGTCACTCTCTACCTGTCCTCCATGTGTAGTGTGGGGTCTGTCACTCTCTACCTGTCCTCCATGTGTAGTGTGTGGTCTGTCACTCTCTACCTGTCCTCCCTGTGTAGTGCAGGGTCTGTCACTCTCTACCTTTCCTCCATGTGTAGTGTGAGGTCTGTCACTCTCTACCTGTCCTCCATGTGTAGTATGGGGTCTGTCACTCTCTACCTGTCCTCCATGTGTAGTGTGGGGTCTGTCACTCTCTACCTGTCCTCCCTGTGTAGTGTGAGGTCTGTCACTCTCTACCTGTCCTCCATGTGTAGTGTGGGGTCTGTCACTCTCTACCTGTCCTCCCTGTGTAGTGTGGTCTCTGTCACTCTCTACCTGCCCTCCATGTGTAGTGTGGGGTCTGTCACTCTCTACCTGTCCTCCCTGTGTAGTGCGGGGTCTGTCACTCTCTACCTGTCCTCCCTGTGTAGTGTGGGGTCAGTCACTCTCTACCTGTCCTCCTTGTGTAGTGCGGGTTCTGTCACTCTCTACCTGTCCTCCATGTGTAGTGCGGGGTCTGTCACTCTCTACCTGTCCTCCATGTGTAGTGTGGGGTCTGTCACTCTCTACCTTTCCTCCATGTGTAGTGTGAGGTCTGTCACTCTCTACCTGTCCTCCATGTGTAGTGTGGGGTCAGTCACTCTCTACCTGTCCTCCTTGTGTAGTGTGGGGTTAGTCACTCTCTACCTGTCCTCCTTGTGTAGTGTGGGGTCTGTCACTCTCTACCTGTCCTCCATGTGTAGTGTGGGGTCAGTCACTCTCTGCCTGTCCTCCTTGTGTAGTGTGGGGTCAGTCACTCTCTACCTGTCCTCCTTGTGTAGTGTGGGGTCTGTCACTCTCTACCTGTCCTCCTTGTGTAGTGTGGGGTCAGTCACTCTCTACCTGTCCTCCATGTGTAGTGTGGGGTCTGTCACTCTCTACCTGTCCTCCATGTGTAGTGTGGGGTCAGTCACTCTCTACCTGTCCTCCTTGTGTAGTGTGGGGTCTGTCACTCTCTACCTTTCCTCCATGTGTAGTGTGAGGTCTGTCACTCTCTACCTGTCCTCCATGTGTAGTGTGGGGTCAGTCACTCTCTACCTGTCCTCCATGTGTAGTGTGAGGTCTGTCACTCTCTACCTGTCCTCCATGTGTAGTGTGGGCTCTGTCACTCTCTACCTGTCCTCCATGTGTAGTGTGGGGTCTGTCACTCTCTACCTGTCCTCCATGTGTAGTGTGGGGTCTGTCACTCTCTACCTGTCCTCCCTGTGTAGTGTGAGGTCTGTCACTCTCTACCTTTCCTCCATGTGTAGTGTGGGCTCTGTCACTCTCTACCTGTCCTCCATGTGTAGTGTGGGGTCTGTCTCTCTCTACCTGCCCTCCATGTGTAGTGTGGGGTTTGTCACTCTCTACCTGTCCTCCCTGTGTAGTGCGGGGTCTGTCACTCTCTACCTTTCCTCCATGTGTAGTGTGAGGTCTGTCACTCTCTACCTGTCCTCCCTGTGTAGTGCGGGGTCTGTCACTCTCTACCTGTCCTCCATGTGTAGTGTGGGGTCTGTCACTCTCTATCTTTCCTCTATGTGTAGTGTGGGGTCTGTCACTCTCTACCTGTCCTCCATGTGTAGTGCGGGGTCTGTCACTCTCTACCTTTCCTCCATGTGTAGTGTGAGGTCTGTCACTCTCTACCTGTCCTCCATGTGTAGTGTGGGGTCTGTCACTCTCTACCTGTCCTCCATGTGTAGTGTGGGGTCTGTCACTCTCTACCTGTCCTCCCTTTGTAGTGTGAGGTCTGTCACTCTCTACCTGTCCTCCATGTGTAGTGTGGGGTCTGTCACTCTCTACCTGTCCTCCCTGTGTAGTGTGGGCTCTGTCAGTCTCTACCTGCCCTCCATGTGTAGTGCGGGGTCTGTCACTCTCTACTTGTCCTCCCTGTGTAGTGTGAGGTCTGTCACTCTCTACCTGTCCTCCTTGTGTAGTGTGGAGTCTGTCACTCTCTACCTTTCCTCCATGTGTAGTGTGAGATCTGTCACTCTCTACCTGTCCTCCATGTGTAGTGTGGGGTCTGTCACTCTCTACCTGTCCTCCTTGTGTAGTGTGGAGTCTGTCACTCTCTACCTTTCCTCCATGTGTAGTGTGAGATCTGTCACTCTCTACCTGTCCTCCATGTGTAGTGTGGGCTCTGTCACTCTCTACCTGTCCTCCATGTGTAGTGTGAGGTCTGTCACTCTCTACGTGTCCTCCATGTGTAGTGCGGGCTCTGTCACTCTCTACCTGTCCTCCATGTGTAGTGCGGGGTCTGTCACTCTCTACCTTTCCTCCATGTGTAGTGTGGGCTCTGTCACTCTCTACCTGTCCTCCATGTGTAGTGTGGGCTCTGTCACTCTCTACCTGTCCTCCATGTGTAGTGTGGGCTCTGTCACTCTCTACCTGTCCTCCATGTGTAGTGTGGGGTCTGTCACTCTCTACCTGTCCTCCCTGTGTAGTGCGGGGTCTGTCACTCTCTACCTTTCCTCCATGTGTAGTGTGGGGTTTGTCACTCTCTACCTGTCCTCCATGTGTAGTGCGGGGTCTGTCACTCTTTCTTTGTCCTCCATGTGTAGTGCGGGGTCTGTCACTCTCCACCTTTCCTCCATGTGTAGTGTGGGGTCTGTCGCTCTCTACCTGTCCTCCATGTGTAGTGTGGGGTCTGTCACTCTCTACCTATCCTCCATGTGCAGTGCGGGGTCTGTCACTCTCTACCTGTCCTCCATGTGTAGTGCTGGGTCTGTCACTCTCTACCTGTCCTCCATGTGTAGTGTGGGGTCTGTCACTCTCTACTTGTCCTCCATGTGTAGTGTGGGGTCTGTCACTCTCTACCTGTCCTCCCTGTGTAGTGCGGGGTCTGTCACTCTCTACCTTTCCTCCATGTGTAGTGTGAGGTCTGTCACTCTCTACCTGTCCTCCATGTGTAGTGTGGGGTCTGTCACTCTCTACCTGTCCTCCATGTGTAGTGTGGGGTCTGTCACTCTCTACCTGTCCTCCATGTGTAGTGTGGGGTCTGTCACTCTCTACCAGTCCTCCATGTGTAGTGCTGGGTCTTTCACTCTCTACCTGTCCTCCATGTGTAGTTCGGGGTCTGTCACTCTTTCTCTGTCCTCCATGTGTAGTGCGGGGTCTGTCACTCTCTACCTGTCCACCATGTGTAGTGTGAGGTCTGTCACTCTCTACCTGTCCTCCATGTGGAGTGCGGGGTCTGTCACTCTCTACCTGTCCTCCATGTGTAGTGCGGGGTCTGTCACTCTCTACCTGTCCTCCATGTGTAGTGCGGGGTCTGTCACTCTCTACCTGTCCTCCATGTGGAGTGCGGGGTCTGTCACTCTCTACCTGTCCTCCATGTGTAGTGTGGGGTCTGTCACTCTCTACCTGTCCTCCATGTGTAGTGTGGGGTCTGTCACTCTCTACCTGTCCTCCATGTGTAGTGTGGGGTCTGTCACTCTCTACCTGTCCTCCATGTGTAGTGTGGGGTCTGTCACTCTCTACCTGTCTTCCATGTGTAGTGTGGGGTCTGTCACTCTCTACCTGTCCTCCATGTGTAGTGCGGGGTCTGTCACTCTCTACCTGTCCTCCATGTGTAGTGTGGGGTCTGTCACTCTCTACCTGTCCTCCATGTGTAGTGCGGGGTCTGTCACTCTCTGCCTGTCCTCCATGTGTAATGTGGGGTCTGTCACTCTCTACCTGTCCTCCATGTGTAGTGTGGGGTCTGTCACTCTCTACCTGTCCTCCATGTGTAGTGTGGGGTCTGTCACTCTCTGCCTGTCCTCCATGTGTAGTGTGGGGTCTGTCACTCTCTACCTGTCCTCCATGTGTAGTGTGGGGTCTGTCACTCTCTACCTGTCCTCCATGTGTAGTGCGGGGTCTGTCACTCTCTACCTGTCCTCCATGTGCAGTGTGGGGTCTGTCACTCTCTACCTGTCCTCCATGTGTAGTGTGGGGTCTGTCACTCTCTACCTGTCCTCCATGTGTAGTGCGGGGTCTGTCACTCTCTACCTGTCCTCCATGTGTAGTGCGGGGTCTGTCACTCTCTGCCTGTCCTCCATGTGTAATGTGGGGTCTGTCACTCTCTACCTGTCCTCCATGTGTAGTGTGGGGTCTGTCACTCTCTACCTGTCCTCCATGTGCAGTGTGGGGTCTGTCACTCTCTACCTGTCCTCCATGTGTAGTGCGGGGTCTGTCACTCTCTGCCTGTCCTCCATGTGTAATGTGGGGTCTGTCACTCTCTACCTGTCCTCCATGTGTAGTGTGGGGTCTGTCACTCTCTACCTGTCCTCCATGTGTAGTGTGGGGTCTGTCACTCTCTGCCTGTCCTCCATGTGTAGTGCGGGGTCTGTCACTCTCTGCCTGTCCTCCATGTGTAGTGTGGGGTCTGTCACTCTCTACCTGTCCTCTATGTGTAGTTCGGGGTCTGTCACTCTCTGCCTGT
The DNA here is from genome assembly GCF_046119375.1 of Phyllobates terribilis. Classification (NCBI taxonomy): domain Eukaryota; kingdom Metazoa; phylum Chordata; class Amphibia; order Anura; family Dendrobatidae; genus Phyllobates; species Phyllobates terribilis. The sequence goes on from NW_027362765.1 coordinate 400,316,945, forward strand.
CCTCCATGTGTAGTACGGGGTCTGTCACTCTTTCTCTGTCCTCCATGTGTAGTGCGTGGTCTGTCACTCTCTACCTTTCCTCCATGTGTAGTGTGGGGTCTGTCACTCTCTACCTGTCCTCCATGTGTAGTGCGAGGTCTGTCACTCTCTACCTGTCCTCCATGTGTAGTGTGGGGTCTGTCACTCTCTACCTGTCCTCCATGTGTAGTGCGGGGTCTGTCACTCTCTACCTGTCCTCCCTGTGTAGTGCGGGGTCTGTCACTCTCTACCTTTCCTCCATGTGTAGTGTGAGGTCTGTCACTCTCTACCTGTCCTCCATGTGTCGTGTGGGGTCTGTCACTCTCTACCTCTCCTCCATGTGTAGTGTGGGGTCTGTCACTCTCTACCTGTCCTCCATGTGTAGTGCGGGGTCTGTCATTCTCTATCTGTCCTCCATGTGTAGTGTGGGATCTGTCACTCTCTACTTGTCCTCCATGTGTAGTGTGGGGTCTGTAACTCTCTACCTGTCCTTCATGTGTAGTGCGGGGTCTGTCACTCTCTCCCTGTCCTCCATGTGTAATGCGGGGTCTGTCACTCTCTACCTGTCCTCCATGTGTAGTTTTGGGTCTGTCACTCTCTACCTGTCCTCCATGTGTAGTGCGGGGTCTGTCACTCTCTACCTGTCCTCCATGTGTAGTGCGGGGTCTGTCACTCTCTGCCTGTCCTCCATGTGTAGTGCGGGGTCTGTCACTCTTTCTCTGTCCTCCATGTGTAGTGCGGGGTCTGTCACTCTCTACCTTTTCTCCATGTGTAGTGTGGGGTCTGTCACTCTCTACCTGTCCTCCATGTGTAGTGTGGGGTCTGTCACTCTTTCTCTGTCCTCCATGTGTAGTGCGGGGTCTGTCACTCTCTACCTTTCCTCCATGTGTAGTGTGGGGTCTGTCACTCTCTGAATGTCCTCCATGTGTAGTGCGGGGTCTGTCACTCTCCACCTTTCCTCCATGTGTAGTGTGGGGTCTGTCGCTCTCTACCTGTCCTCCATGTGTAGTGTGGGGTCTGTCACTCTCTACCTGACCTCCATGTGTAGTGCGGGGTCTGTCACTCTCTACCTGTCCTCCGTGTGTACTGCGGGGTCTGTCACTCTCTACCTGTCCTCCATGTGTAGTGTGGGGTCTGTCACTCTCTACCTGTCCTCCCTGTGTAGTGCGGGGTCTGTCACTCTCTACCTTTCCTCCATGTGTAGTGTGAGGTCTGTCACTCTCTACCTGTTCTCCATGTGTAGTGTGGGGTCTGTCACTCTCTACCTGTCCTCCATGTGTAGTGTGGGGTCTGTCACTCTCTACCTGTCCTCCCTTTGTAGTGTGAGGTCTGTAACTCTCTACCTGTCCTCCATGTGTAGTGTGGGGTCTGTCACTCTCTACCTGTCCTCCCTGTGTAGTGTGGGATCTGTCACTCTCTACCTGCCCTCCATGTGTAGTGCGGGGTCTGTCACTCTCTACCTGTCCTCCCTGTGTAGTGCGGGGTCTGTCACTCCCTACCTGTCCTCCCTGTGTAGTGTGAGGTCTGTCACTCTCTACCTGTCCTCCTTGTGTAGTGTGGGGTCTGTCACTCTCTACCTTTCCTCCATGTGTAGTGTGAGGTCTGTCACTCTCTACCTGTCCTCCATGTGTAGTGTGGGCTCTGTCACTCTCTACCTGTCCTCCATGTGTAGTGTGGGGTCTGTCACTCTCTACCTGTCCTCCATGTGTAGTGTGGGGTCTGTCACTCTCTACCTGTCCTCCCTGTGTAGTGCGGGGTCTGTCACTCTTTCTCTGTCCTCCATGTGTAGTGCGGGGTTTGTCACTCTCTACCTTTCCTCCATGTGTAGTGTGGGGTCTGTCACTCTCTGAATGTCCTCCATGTGTAGTGCGGGGTCTGTCACTCTTTCTCTGTCCTCCATGTGTAGTGCGGGGTCTGTCACTCTCCACCTTTCCTCCATGTGTAGTGTGGGGTCTGTCGCTCTCTACCTGTCCTCCATGTGTAGTGTGGGGTCTGTCACTCTCTACCTATCCTCCATGTGCAGTGCGGGCTCTGTCACTCTCTACCTGTCCTCCATGTGTAGTGCGGGGTCTGTCACTCTCTACCTGTCCTCCGTGTGTACTGCGGGGTCTGTCACTCTCTACCTGTCCTCCATGTGTAGTGCTGGGTCTGTCACTCTCTACCTGTCCTCCATGTGTAGTGTGGGGTCTGTCACTCTCTACCTGTCCTCCATGTGTAGTGTGGGGTCTGTCACTCTCTACCTGTCCTCCCTGTGTAGTGCGGGGTCTGTCACTCTCTACCTTTCCTCCATGTGTAGTGTGAGGTCTGTCACTCTCTACCTGTCCTCCATGTGTAGTATGGGGTCTGTCACTCTCTACCTGTCCTCCATGTGTAGTGTGGGGTCTGTCACTCTCTACCTGTCCTCCCTGTGTAGTGTGAGGTCTGTCACTCTCTACCTGTCCTCCATGTGTAGTGTGGGGTCTGTCACTCTCTACCTGTCCTCCCTGTGTAGTGTGGGCTCTGTCACTCTCTACCTGCCCTCCATGTGTAGTGCGGGGTCTGTCACTCTCTACCTGTCCTCCCTGTGTATTGCGGGGTCTGTCACTCTCTACCTGTCCTCCCTGTGTAGTGTGGGGTCAGTCACTCTCTACCTGTCCTCCTTGTGTAGTGCGGGGTCTGTCACTCTCTACCTGTCCTCCATGTGTAGTGCGGGGTCTGTCACTCTCTACCTGTCCTCCATGTGTAGTGTGAGGTCTGTCACTCTCTACCTTTCCTCCATGTGTAGTGTGGGGTCTGTCACTCTCTACCTGTCCTCCCTGTGTAGTGTGAGGTCTGTCACTCTCTACCTTTCCTCCATGTGTAGTGTGGGGTCTGTCACTCTCTACCTGTCCTCCATGTGTAGTGCGGGGTCTGTCACTCTTTCTCTGTCCTCCATGTGTAGTGCGGGGTTTGTCACTCTCTACCTTTCCTCCATGTGTAGTGTGGGGTCTGTCACTCTCTGAATGTCCTCCATGTGTAGTGCGGGGTCTGTCACTCTTTCTCTGTCCTCCATGTGTAGTGCGGGGTCTGTCACTCTCCACCTTTCCTCCATGTGTAGTGTGGGGTCTGTCGCTCTCTACCTGTCCTCCATGTGTAGTGTGGGGTCTGTCACTCTCTACCTATCCTCCATGTGCAGTGCGGGGTCTGTCACTCTCTACCTGTCCTCCATGTGTAGTGCGGGGTCTGTCACTCTCTACCTGTCCTCCGTGTGTACTGCGGGGTCTGTCACTCTCTACCTGTCCTCCATGTGTAGTGCTGGGTCTGTCACTCTCTACCTGTCCTCCATGTGTAGTGTGGGGTCTGTCACTCTCTACCTGTCCTCCATGTGTAGTGTGTGGTCTGTCACTCTCTACCTGTCCTCCCTGTGTAGTGCAGGGTCTGTCACTCTCTACCTTTCCTCCATGTGTAGTGTGAGGTCTGTCACTCTCTACCTGTCCTCCATGTGTAGTATGGGGTCTGTCACTCTCTACCTGTCCTCCATGTGTAGTGTGGGGTCTGTCACTCTCTACCTGTCCTCCCTGTGTAGTGTGAGGTCTGTCACTCTCTACCTGTCCTCCATGTGTAGTGTGGGGTCTGTCACTCTCTACCTGTCCTCCCTGTGTAGTGTGGGCTCTGTCACTCTCTACCTGCCCTCCATGTGTAGTGTGGGGTCTGTCACTCTCTACCTGTCCTCCCTGTGTAGTGCGGGGTCTGTCACTCTCTACCTGTCCTCCCTGTGTAGTGTGGGGTCAGTCACTCTCTACCTGTCCTCCTTGTGTAGTGCGGGTTCTGTCACTCTCTACCTGTCCTCCATGTGTAGTGCGGGGTCTGTCACTCTCTACCTGTCCTCCATGTGTAGTGTGGGGTCTGTCACTCTCTACCTTTCCTCCATGTGTAGTGTGAGGTCTGTCACTCTCTACCTGTCCTCCATGTGTAGTGTGGGGTCAGTCACTCTCTACCTGTCCTCCTTGTGTAGTGTGGGGTTAGTCACTCTCTACCTGTCCTCCTTGTGTAGTGTGGGGTCTGTCACTCTCTACCTGTCCTCCATGTGTAGTGTGGGGTCAGTCACTCTCTACCTGTCCTCCTTGTGTAGTGTGGGGTCAGTCACTCTCTACCTGTCCTCCTTGTGTAGTGTGGGGTCTGTCACTCTCTACCTGTCCTCCTTGTGTAGTGTGGGGTCAGTCACTCTCTCCCTGTCCTCCATGTGTAGTGTGGGGTCTGTCACTCTCTACCTGTCCTCCATGTGTAGTGTGGGGTCAGTCACTCTCTACCTGTCCTCCTTGTGTAGTGTGGGGTCTGTCACTCTCTACCTTTCCTCCATGTGTAGTGTGAGGTCTGTCACTCTCTACCTGTCCTCCATGTGTAGTGTGGGGTCAGTCACTCTCTACCTGTCCTCCATGTGTAGTGTGAGGTCTGTCACTCTCTACCTGTCCTCCATGTGTAGTGTGGGCTCTGTCACTCTCTACCTGTCCTCCATGTGTAGTGTGGGGTCTGTCACTCTCTACCTGTCCTCCATGTGTAGTGTGGGGTCTGTCACTCTCTACCTGTCCTCCCTGTGTAGTGTGAGGTCTGTCACTCTCTACCTTTCCTCCATGTGTAGTGTGGGCTCTGTCACTCTCTACCTGTCCTCCATGTGTAGTGTGGGGTCTGTCTCTCTCTACCTGCCCTCCATGTGTAGTGTGGGGTTTGTCACTCTCTACCTGTCCTCCCTGTGTAGTGCGGGGTCTGTCACTCTCTACCTTTCCTCCATGTGTAGTGTGAGGTCTGTCACTCTCTACCTGTCCTCCCTGTGTAGTGCGGGGTCTGTCACTCTCTACCTGTCCTCCATGTGTAGTGTGGGGTCTGTCACTCTCTATCTTTCCTCTATGTGTAGTGTGGGGTCTGTCACTCTCTACCTGTCCTCCATGTGTAGTGCGGGGTCTGTCACTCTCTACCTGTCCTCCATGTGTAGTGTGAGGTCTGTCACTCTGTACCTGTCCTCCATGTGTAGTGGGGCGTCTGTCACTCTCTACCTGTTCTCCATGTGTAGTGTTGGGTCTGTCACTCTCTACCTGTCCTCCATGTGTAGTGTGGGGTATGTCACTCTCTACCTGTCCTCCATGTGTAGTGTGGGGTCTGTCACTTTCTACCTGTCCTCCATGTGTAGTGCGGGGTCTGTCACTCTCTACCTGTCCTCCATGTGTAGTGTGGGGTATGTCACTCTCTACCTGTCCTCCATGTGTAGTGCGGGATTTGTCACTCTCTACCTGTGCTCCATGTGTAGTGTGGGGTCTGTCACTCTCTACCTGTCCTCCATGTGTAGTGTGGGGTCTGTCACTCTCTACCTGTCCTCCATGTGTAGTGGGGGGTCTGTCACTCTCTACCTGTTCTCCATGTGTAGTGTTGGGTCTGTCACTCTCTACCTGTCCTCCATGTGTAGTGTGAGGTCTGTCACTCTCTCCCTGTCCTCCATGTGTAGTGGGGGGTCTGTCACTCTCTACCTGTCCTCCATGTGTAGTGCGGGGTTTGTCACTCTCTACCTGTCCTCCATGTGTAGTGTGGGGTCTGTCACTCTCTACCTGTCCTCCATGTGTAGTGTGGGGTCTGTCACTCTCTACCTGCCCTCTATGTATAGTGGGGTCCTGCGCCTCCCTCATGTATAAAAGTGAGGAAGACTGAAAATAATGATTCCCTGAGTCTACCTGTCTGAATTAATATATCTGAGAATTGAAGTAAGCAACTCAACACCCCAAGTTATTGGTGCACCCCTTCGGCTTTTCTTATTTTTCAGGCATCATATTCTCCAAGGACATAAATTAGGAGAACATGAAATGTATTTTGCATATTTAGTAGAACTTTTGATCATCAGCAGAAATTTACTTTAAGTCACCGAAAGTTCAGTGAATAAGAAATAAGACCCAGAAGACGTGGGACAGATTTATTAAAACTGTCTAAAACTAAAACGGTCCTTGTTTCCCATAGCCCCCAACCACGGAGCAGGTTTCATTTTTATCATTTCCCTTGAAAAATAAAAGTTGCACTCTGGTTGCTATGGGCAACACAGATTTTTTTTCATCTGATGCTCTAAATAAAGTAAGTGAACCATACTACTGGACTCAGTCATCAATGGGCTTCCTTGATTTTGTATCTTCAAGTTGATGCATTAAAAGTTCACTGTCCAAAAAATACGCTTAAAGCTCCTCAGTTCCAGTGCAAAATTTGTGTAGATCCTCCAGGACTGCAGCTATCCTCTTATATTGCATAAACTGCCCCCAAAACCCATATTAATACAAGAACACCACTCCGTTTTAGCCTGGAACAGCCCTAAAATTGCCAAGGTTGTATCTGAAAAATTGGGATAGTCCCGGCAACTTCAGGACTGTTGCTTACAATGGTGTAGATATCACCTCAGGACATCAAGCAGTAAAATAAAGGGGCCACACAATATTTTTGATCCTTTAGTGCGTTTTTCAGGTTAGATCTGTAATAAATGTGTACCTCTTATACAAATAAATTAGGGTCTGCCCAAAAAAATTGCATTTACTTAATTTTTTGGGGCTTGAAACACATTGATGGCCTAGTAATGTGTTCCTGGTGAGTTTCTACTCCTAGCTCTTCTATACTTATCAAAACGCAGCAGTACATTCATATTGGCGCCTGTGCTTGGTACTGCCATTCTGCCCCATTCAAGATATAGATACTGCCCATTTAAAAAGAATCTGTCATCCGGTCAAAAGTGGGCAGTTTTTGCTCTTATTTTATTCCTGCTGCTCTCCTGCGTAGTGATGGGCGAACCCGAACAGTAAAGTTCAGGGTCCATACCGGACACCTAGTGTCCGTGCAGAGACCCTGAACAAGGACTTCTCACGGAAGTCCATGTTACTGTTCGGGTTCGGCAGCCCGAACAAAGCTTGTTGAAAGTCTGCAGCGCAGCCGATCAACAAGCTTTTCCGGTATGGGCACTTCCGGCTCCATGACAGCCATCCCTTCTATTTTTGATAACGAGAGTAGGTAAAACAGACAGCTGCGGGCTGCAGCCTACAGCTGCCCGATTTATTGTGGCTGGTTATAAAAAATAGAGGGGCCTCCATGCTGTTTTTTTTAATTATTTAAATAAATAATAAAAAAATGGAGTGGGGTCCCCCCTATTTTTGATAACCAGCCAAGGTAAAGCAGACAGTTGGAGGCTGGTATTCTCAGACTGGGAAGGTCCATGCCTAAAAACACCTGCCCGCAGCCTCTGCATGCTGTAATCCCCAGTTGCTTACAAGACAATTCTGAAAAGTTGGCAAGTATGGGTAAAGACCATAGAGAAATATAATGTCATAGACTATACAAACATCTTACTGAGGAGTGATGTAGCTGCAAAGGCTTAAAGCAACTCTCCACTTTTTGGCCAACATATTTAGAACATCCATCATTAAATTCTACAGAATATGTTGATTATCTTTGCAAATCCCTTCCTTTACTTTTCTTACGCCGCTTCTTAGCTAAATGATTTTTATTCTGCCTTCAGACAACTTTCTGCTGGTTTTCAGTTACAGGAGAGCAGTGCACATGACTTTCTGCACAGCACAGACAACCACATACACATTCCAAGACAAAACTTGCAGAATTCTTACTTTCATTTTGGTGTCAAAGTGCAAAGAAAATGACAAACGGCACAAAATCAGTGCAAAATAATGAAATGAAAGTATTTACAAAAAATCTCATCTCTTTATGTAGAATTTAATTGCAAAAGGTTATTAAGAAGTGGAGATTTCATCCAAGAGACAGCACCTAGGCCCCAGTGATAAGAATAGAAGTATATTCCAAGATATTTTTCATCAGGTGTATGGCAGGTAGAAGTGGTACCCGGATTGAGGTGCCTGATGGTCTTCAAAAGCCTCTGCCACGTAAGAAGACCCCGGTATTATAAATAGCACATGGCAGGAAGGAGCTGTATGCATTGGGTTGGATTTTGTATCCCAAAATGTGTTTAACCCTAGCAGTAAGTGATCCTCCCCACTGTCTAAGGTTGCTTTGTCCTATGGTAAAGGTCAAAGAGGGCCATTACGGCCACAAATATCATATCATTGCAATAATTCCCTTTGGTAGTGTTCATAGCGTAGATACTATGGAGCATGTAGACATTGGGGAACGTGTACTAATCCTGTCTACAAGTGCAAAAAATGACCCACGATAGCCCATGCTGGATAAAATCTTTAGCATAGTTTTAGAAACTCTACACCACCCCTTGGGGTTCTTACTTTGTGCCACTTATTGCACCTAATTTGTGCTGCAAATTGGTGCATTTTGTAAGATTTAAAGTCACATCCCCCTTTTTGTTAAGCTGCACACCTTTCACATGCACCACAATGTGTTTTAAAAGCATAATAACTGAAGGAGACAATTTACTGTCAAAGTTGAGGTGCACTTAACCCAGTGTATAGAATGGCGGCCAATTTCCTGATGAAGAAGTTTGTAACTTCGAAACGCGTTGACTAATAAACCACATTTCTGGATACCGCTTTTATCTTCCATCCATGATCTACTAGCGGTGCAGAATTAACCATTTCAGTCCTGCTAGATCTTTGCTAATGAGTAGAGATGATCGAATCTCCAGAAATTTGCTTGAATTGGTCAACAGATTCGATTCGGTCTTATTAAAATCGGTGTGAACGAAAATGCCCCGAATACCATGAAAAGAAGTTCATCATGCTTTAAATTCTCTCTAGACCCCAAAGTATAATAAACAATGGACTGGGAAGGGGTTGAAAATATAAAAATATACAGTACATAATACTAATTTGTACTTGGCCCTTACCTGACTCTTTACGTCACTTTTGCCATCGCTGAAGCTTCCTCATTCCTCCGGGCAAATCTCCAATTCTTTTGTCCCTAGACCCAAGTGCCGGGAGAGCCAAAGACGTACGCAAGGGACCGATGAAGCTGTTGCGGCAGTGTAGATAGCAATGAGTTAGACGAGGGCCTAGAACGTGTGTTTTTTTTTATTGTAGTATTCTGCATAATTGTGTCCAACTAGTCGGTCATTTCCAGAAATCGTGCAAATCCATTACCGAAAATTTCCAATTCATCGGAATCGTAAATTTTCGGGAAATCTGTAATGAATTTGATTAGTTACGGATCGATTTGCTCATCTCCACTAACGAGGCTTTTGTTATTGAGAACTCAAAGATAAAGAAAATATCTTCCAAATATAAAATTTAATAAAACTTCAGATTAATTAACAAACGCTTCATATATTATAACCAAGTGACTGGTCTCCGGCTCGTCTCGGCACCCCCGGTAGGATCCGTTACACCGTTCCTACAAATAATGTCAGCGCCTGCTGCGCGGGAGGATACAACTCCTGCCGTTAACAAAGAGAATAATTGTTTAATATAAATTGGCCCCTACAGTTCGGAAGCGTCTCCTAGCCTAACAGAATGTACATCTATTCACTTGCGGTATCTCTTCAACCTAAAGTGTCCAATAATTACGGGATATTAGAGTATTAAACGATCAGCGAAGCCCGATCATCCCCAGAAATCCCTGCTGCTTTATTACGAGTGCCTAGTAAGTCACATAATAAAGGCAATTAAATAATAAGTCTCTTCCTCAGTGAGGAGTCCGGGCCATTCCTTCAGAATAGGATAACATCCCGGCTCGCTGCCTCCATGGGTCTTTCTTTTTCTACTTGTTGGCTGTTTCTCATATGTTGGTAATAGTAAATAATTGCAATTGTGCCGAGATTGAGGAATAGGCTGAGTAGCAGGAGCCAGAATGAATATCCATATTTGTTGTGGGTAGATCCAAAAACATCACTGGTCCCATCCAGGGCGAGTGCAATTTCCTTTGGTAGGTTGTTGGCTTCTACATTTATTGCAAACAAGATCATGGCGAGGAGGATGGGGATCCCTGGAAGAATAAATCAGTCCGTTAATTGCAAGAATTAATCAACAACTGTCAGATATGTCCTTCCTTGTTTAATCCAAAGGAAATAGGTAAAAGATATTTGTATAGGAGTGGAGGCTAAATTTTCTTAAAAGGGTTGTCCAGGACATTAACATTGATGGTCTTTCCTTAGGATAGGTCATCAATGTCTGATCGGTGGGGGTGCGACACCCAACACCCCAATGATCAACTCTCTCTGGTGTCAGCGGCGGCCAGAACAGCTCAGTTGCATAGCTGCACAGTTCTTTCAATGGAATAGTGGCCATGGCCAGTACTGCACATCCATCCACTATTGATTTGAATACCTGATGGATGTGCAGTTCCGGCCGTGGCCACTATACAGTGCTGTGCAGCTGCGTAACTGAGCAGTTTCGGCCACCGCTGACACCGAGAACAGCTGATCAGCGGGGGTGCCAAATGTCGCACCCACACCGATCAGACATTGATGACCTATCATAAGGATAGACCATCAATGTTAAAGCCCCGTCTATCCCTTTAAAAGCGTAACTAAACTTTTTTTTTTTTTTCTGCATTTAAAGTTATAAAACTTTGCAAATCACTTCATTACCAGATTTGCCTCTGCTTTTACCAGTCTATTTGCCTACCTTCAGCTGCACTGATATCAGAAAGTTCTCATCTGGCATACAGATGATGTCAGTGATGGGTCAGCCCCGTCTCCTCCTCTGAGTGTTGTGTCTATCAGAACAATCTCCTGCAGCAGCTTGTCCCCAGAGTTAGGGACACAAGTGCTGAGCTGACCCATCACTGCCATCATCTGTGCTCCTAATAAGTACACTCTGATATCAGTGCAGCTGAAGGTGGCAAATAGACTGGGGAAAAGCAGGAGTTCGGAAGCCACTTTCATTAAACTTATTTTTACACTAATGCCTATGCAAGACTGTGATAAGCCAACTATTCACAAGTCAGGGCAAAGTGCTGCTCAGGAAGGAAAAGGTGAGCACTGTGACAGCGTCACTGGTGATATATATGAGGGGAGATATGTTTCACTGCGGCTACTAGCTTCAGTGAGCTAAACCCACAAATTTTCTCCAGCATGTTAAGTGTTGGGGGTTAAACCACCATTTTCAAAGAGAGTGTTTTTTTTGTGATTGACATTGAGAAGGGCGAGAGGTCGTTCACCATATCTCTACCTCAAGGTGTGGCTGGGCAAGTTAAATGCTCAGTCACTGTTTTTTTTCTCTGGTGTGGTCTGGAGAAGGAAGTCTCCAGACTGTGTGTGTGTGGAAGCAAGAGAGCTCCATCGAAGGACTTTTATTTGGTGAAACTTCATTGTGCTACCCGAAGCAGGTGAAACCCCGCTCACCTATGGACTGTACTATGCTTTATCTTTTTGTTTTTCATTATCCCCGAGAGGACGTGTTTTATTTTGTAGAACCCTGCTGAGGTTTATGCCGTATATTAATAAACCTGCCGAAAGTTAACCCAAGACGTGTTTCCTGTGTCTGCCTCTGGGAGAGCCGAGCAAGTCGCTGTACCACAACACATACTGCACATAGTTTTTCAGAAGCAAGACACCAACCTGGCAGTGAGAGCACTTCCTGAAGGTTCTCCAAACACCAATTGCATTTCTTGATCATTTTAATTAAAGTACATGGGTATGTGCCAAGGACGTCTTTATCAGGTGAATTCTACTTGGAATCAGCCTGAAAAAGTGCTAAAAAGAAGCTACAAAGAATAAAAATAATGCACAGTAGTGTCACAGCAGCATTGCTGTGCACATGTTCTGTCTTTTGCTACTTTTTTCACCGCTTCAGGCTTTGAAATCCGTGGAAGGGGCTAAAAAAAGTGATGTGTCCATATTTTGGGCAGCTTCCGCTTGGAAACATCTCACTTCAAAATGATCAAAAAAGGTTGCTACAAAAAAGACGTAGAAAAGACACTTCAAGAAAAAGATGGCCGGAGTTTTCCAGAAGTGTCTTCGCTTTGAAAAACTTAGTGGCTGTAGCATCGGCGTCTCTGCCTCTTGCCGGGCAGAAACGTTGTTCCCCTCACCACCGCGGTCCCGGTCCGACGTCCTCCAGCTCCCATGCTGCTGTTGCGCGCACCGCGCGCAGCTTCTCGGGCACTGTGCTTAGGGCACGCGCTCCCTCCCTCTTAAAGGGGCCATGCGCGCCGTCCTAAAGAGTCCCTGGCCAATGGCCGGTGGACCACTCCTATTTAAAACACCTCCTCCAAAATGGAGGTGCCTGTGCAAGGTTGTTGTTTGTGTGCTAACACTCTCCTCAGCCCCCAGGTTCCAGTGCCTACCAGTCTGTCAGCCGTGCCCGCCTGCCTGTCTTTCAGTCGTGCCCGCCAGCCTGCCTTTCAGCAGTGCCCACCAGCCCGTTTATCAGCCGTGCCCGCCAGCCTGTCTACCGGCCGTGCCCGCCGGCTTGCCTATCCGGATCACCTGTAAGGTTACCTGCTGTGCTCGCCTGCTTGTCTACCCGGATCACCTGTCTGGCTACCTGCCGTGCCCGCCTGCTTGCTTACCTGGATCACCTGTCAGGCTAGGCTACCTGCCGTGCTCATCCGCTGTACCTGTCAGCCTCAGCCACCTGATCCGGGGGAGTCACCTGCTCTCACACAAGGTCGGTCCCAGAGTGGCACCTGGTCCACCTGCCCCGTCCCTCCTTGGTTCACGGAGTCGACTAAGCCGCCGTGTGGCCAGGGTCGGTCTGAGTTGGCACTTAGTTACGCCCCTCTTGTCCCCCCTTGCATCCCAGCACAGAGGTTCCACCACCCGAATCCGTATCAGCGGCATCTAAAAGAAGATGTCGTGTTCACTTGACAAGTTTTTTAATTTTTGAAAAGAGAAACAAAAAATTGGATCTGACAATAACCAACATCAATTCTCTACATTTAGCTAAGGATTTCTGCTAGGGCTCGTGCACACGACTGTAAATATTATACTATATAATATAATATTATATATTATATTATATAAATAAATACGACTGTTATATTATGGGGCTGTGCAGATGTCCGATTTTTTAAATATATCGCAGAGTGAGTGCATGATTTGCCTTCAAGAATCGTATCGTACTCGCCCATTCAAGTCTATGGGTCCGTGAAAAAAAATCAGACCGCCCTCCAATGACTGACTGTATGGAGAAAGTGGAGAAACTTTTTTTTTCCTCTCTCTACCTCCGAGAAAATTGGATCCCACTCTGATCACAACCATGATCACACTCCGATCAGCATAATTGGACTGTGTTTCTCAGATGGAGAGAAAGCAGCGGTGTGACCCGAGCCTTAGCGTTCACCTCGCCTCAGATCAGTGCCACCAGGATGAAGTTATGGGATGGCTGGAACTGTGCTGTAATACATCATGCGTTGCAAATCAGGAGCATCGTTAATAAAGATAACATGGGTTGAGCTGACATTAAGCGCTATAAGAGCATTCTGCAATGACCTTTAGAAAATCAAGACCTTTAGCTGAATGTCTTGGAGGATTTTCCATTTTTTTTATGGACAAATATCGTCCAAGGAAAGCAAAATCCCCTTTAAGAAAACTTGTATGCGGTCAGCCGAGCACGCTCATCTACTACTGAGTTGGTAGGGATCTTTAAATAGACCCTATACCAATATCTTTATACCAAGCCAATAGGTCATTTTTTTTTTCCAAGTCATGCATCACGTCTCATAGAAAACATAAAATATCATCTATGTGATACGTTGTATATCTCCAACGCCTTTTGTTATTTTTACATTTTCTGATATTTTGTGCGATATTGAAAATATTTTTGCAATCTGGAAACCATCAGTAAACTACTGTTGATGGATCTGGTGTTCATATTACGGCGTTCTGCTACTTTGAATGCTTTGGGTTGTCCATCTGTAAATAGTCTACATGTCTCTACATGGTCCAGAAACATAAAATATATCATCTATGTAACATGTTTTTTTAACAGCCTTCATTATTTTCTAGTTTGCTTGTGTTCTGCGCAATGCAAAGAATATTATTTTTGCTACCTGGAAACCATCAGTAAGCTAATGTTAATGGAGCTGATATTTTTGTTATGTCATTATACTAGTTATCTACATGGGCTTTGGGGTATAAAGGGTTTTTCAACCAATAGAAGTGAATCAATAGTGCGAGGAGAAGCTATCACTTTCTGATCAGTGGGGTCTGGATGCCTGGACCCCCAATAATCATGAAAATAAAGGCTCCTTCACAATTTTTCTCTGTACAGCACAGCTCCATTCACTGGATCCAGTGATTAGACCATCACCACCAATAATAATGATGCAGCACATCCTACAGATATGCCATAGAATTATAAAATATGAATATTCCCATAGCAAAAACATTACTGTTGCACTGAAAATATTTTTGCCACCCGGAAACAATCAACAAACTACTGTTGATGGATCTGTTATTTTTACTATCTCATTAATTGCTTTGGATTTTCAATCTATAAATGGCTTAGATATGGCAGAACATAAAATATATCATCTTTATAACATACTGTATATTCTAAAGCCTTCATTACCTTTTAGTTTGCTTGCAATCTGTGCAATGCTAAAAAAATATTCTTTTTTGCTACCTGGAAACCATCAGTAAGCTACTGTTAATGGATCTGTCATTTTAATTTTGGTATTCTAATAGTTGTTTGTTTGGACTTTAGGATAAAAAAGGTTTTTCAACTATTTAGAATTAATGGTATATTGTTAGAATAGATAATCACTTCCTGGTTAATGGGGGGTCTACTGCTTGGTACCCCCCACCTATCCTCAGAATAAAGGCTCCTTTACATTTTTTCTCTGCACATCAAAGCTGCTGTCCACCACAGCTCTATTCCCTTGACCCAGTGGCCGGTCCCCCCATTAATCATAATGGTATGGCATATCATAGAGTGAAACCTTTATATATGGTATATTTAGATGTTCAGATGTTAATGAACCGAGTTATACAAGTCATATTATGTAAAAGGAAATAAATCTGTAATAAAATATTTCAGTAATAGCTATTCAGCTTGCTGACAGTTTCCAAGTGATGGAGATATATTATGAATGTGCCAGGTGTAACAATTACTGATGAGAGTAAAAAATATCCATCACAAATTAAACTTATATTTGTTAAGATGTAAATTAGTTACAATCCCACCTACTTACCATTGATTCCAGTCCACACATAAACCCCAAGAGGTCCCAGGAACGTCAGGTAAGGATTGCTGACGCTGTTCAGACATGTAGTCACCGAGCCCAGGAATGATGAAATAAGGCCGATAACCAGTAATATTATGACTAAGATGTGGATGATTTTAATGCTGTTTGTTTCCTTCAATATCTGAAAAACTAAAGTTTAAGTTCAGTTAGTAAATCTGGCAAAAAATAATTATCATCATGCAAGAAAACATTTCAAAGAGTCGTTACTTAAAGGAGATCACCATCAATGTTAACATGGACCTGTCATGGTGCCTTATCTGCATGTAGCGTGGTATCGAGCAGGACGAGTAGATTTATATATATATATATATATATATATATATATATATATATATATACACTGCTCAAAAAAATAAAGGGAACACTCAAATAACACATCCTAGATCTGAATGAACGAAATATTCTCATTGAATACTTCGTTCTGTACAACGTTGAATGTGCTGACAACAAAATCACACAAAAATCATTAATGGAAATCAAATTTATTAACCAATGGAGGCCTGGATTTGGAGTCACCCCCAAAATGAAAGTGGAAAAACACACTACAGGCTGATCCAACTTTGATGTAATGTCCTTAAAACAAGTCAAAATGAGTCTCAGTATTGTGTGTGGCCTCCACGTGCCTGTATGACCTCCCTACAATGCCTGGACATGCTCCTGATGAGGTTGCAGATGGTCTCCTGTGGGATCTCCTCCCAGACCTGGACTAAAGCATCCGCCAACTCCTGGACAGTCTGTGGTGCAATGTGACGTTGGTGGATGGAGCGAGACATGATGTTCCAGATGTGCTCAATCGGATTCAGGTCTGGGGAACGGGCGGGCCAGTCCATAGCTTCAATGCCTTCATCTTGCAGGAACTGCTGACACACTCCAGCCACATGAGGTCTGGCATTGTCCTGCAATATGAGGAACCCAGGGCCAACCGCACCAGCATATGGTCTCATAAGGGGTCTGAGGATCTCATCTAGGTACCTAATGGCAGTCAGGCTACCTCTGGCGAGCACATGGAGGGTTGTGCGGCCCTACAAAGAAATGCCACCCCACACCATTACTGACCCACTGCCAAACCGGTCATGCTGAAGGATGTTGCAGACAGTAGATCGCTCTCCACAGCGTCTCCAGACTCTGTCACGTCTGTCACATATGCTCAGTGTGAACCTGCTTTCATCTGTGAAGAGCACAGGGCGCCAGTTGCGACTATGCCAATCCTGGTGTTCTGTGGCTAATGCCAAGCATCCTGCACGGTGTTGGGCTGTGAGCACAACCCCCATCTGTGGACGTCGGGCCCTCATACCACCCTCATGGTGTCGGTTTCTAACCGTTTGTGCAGACACATGCACATTTGTGGCCTGCTGGAGGTCATTTTGCAGGGCTCTGGCAGTGCTCCTTCTGTTCCTCCTTGCACAAAGGCGGAGGTAGCGGTCCTGCTTCTGGTTGTTGCCCTCCTACGGCCCCCTCCACGTCTCCTGGTGAACTGGCCTGTCTCCTGGTAGCGCCTGCAGCCTCTGGACACTACGCTGACAGACACAGCAAACCTTCTTGCCACAGCTCGCACTGATGTGCCATCCTGGATGAGCTGCACTACCTGAGCAACTTCTGTGGGTTGTAGAGTCCGTCTCATGCTACCACGAGTGTGAAAGCACAGCCAACATTCAAAAGTGACCAAAACATCAGCCAGAAAGCATTGGTACTGAGATGTGGTCTGTGGTCCCCACCTGCAGAACCACTCCTTTATTGAGTGTGTCTTGATAATTGCCAATTTGCCAATAATTTCCATCTATTGTCTATTCCATTTGCACAACAGCATGTGAAATTGATTGTCAATCAGTGTTGCTTTCTAAGTGGACAGTTTGATTTCACAGAAGTTTGATTCACTTGGAGTTATATTCTGTTGTTTAAGTGTTCCCTTTATTTTTTTGAGCAGTATATATATATATATATATATATATATATATATATATATATATATATACAGTACAGACCAAAAGTTTGGACACACCTTCTCATTTAAAGATTTTTCTGTATTTTCATGACTATGAAAATTGTACATTCACACTGAAGGCATCAAAACTATGAATTAACACATGTGGAAATATATACTTAACAAAAAAGTGTGAAACAACTGAAAAAATGACTTATATTCTAGGTTCTTCAAAGTAGCCACCTTTTGCTTTGATGACTGCTTTGCACACTCTTGGCATTCTCTTGATGAGCTTCAAGAGGTAGATGTAGGGGGCGATATCATAGATTTTGCATGGAGGCTTAGTAGCTCCAAGTTATGCCTCTGACAGAAGCATAATCCTGGGGGGTGTCAAGGTCCCACCCTAAACCCTAAGTAATATGGAATAGCAGCCACCATATTTGTTTGAGAGGTTAGATGAGGATGCCGGCCCATGTGGTGTAGTAACCAATTAAATGGGTTATCCAGGACTATAGAATTTTTTTTACTGTGGGTGACGCGCCCCCTGGGCCGTGGGGTACCCGGTGCCGTGCCGGTAGATGCTGGGGGTTGTAGTCACGGTGGCGGTGACCCGGTCCGTGACCCAGGGCGGTCAATCCAAGGGGAAAGATATGTATAGGTTTTTATAATGTCCGACTACGCCACCTGTGGAGTGCGGCTAAAGGGGGCCGCTGCTGCGGAACAGTCTTCTGAAGCTGGTGGTTGTGCAGCAATGATGGTATAACTCCCCACAGGAAGAGTTAGCTTCAGGGCAGTGTGTGGATGATGGCGGTTGTGCAGGTTGTGCTGGGCGCAGTAGTGCAGTGAGGGATGGCGCAGCAAGAAACACAGAGACAAGATAGTGCAGTCCCAGGGTATTTACTCACAGTTATTGCAGTCCAGATTACAGAGCTCAATGTAATTGGCCACGTCGTTCTGTGCTTACTCAGTGAGGGGCTCAGTCCACCCTCAGGTATTTCCAGAGCACTTAACAGGACCACTTTGTATGTGCCTTCCTCAGCCGTCTTCCTGCGCTGGCTCTCAACCTCCTGCCCTGCTCCTCACAGTCAGTGTCCCAAGCCAGTGGCCTCGGGTCTTGGCGGGCGACCTGCAGTCCCCTGGGCCCTATGTGGCCACCTTTTCGGCGATTGTTAACTGTGGTAGTGGGCAACTGCACCCTGAAAGTAAAGCCACCTCCGGTTGCTAGTTGGACTTAAAGTATCCGTACTAGTTAAGGGGCCGGTCCCCTCTGCGGTTTGATCCTTCCACTGTCTTGCAGATTCGGGCGTACGGGTGGCCTCCAGCACTGCCCGTACCCCTAGGATCCCCTCATTCCTCCTGGAGCCTTTCCTGCTCCCCTTCTCTTCCCAGACTTGGGCCTCACTGTCCAGGCCCGCCTCTGGAGCAGAGCTCATACAGAGCCTCTGCTCCTGTCACTTCTCCTCCTCTGACTGGCTGCACTGAACTAAGATGGTTTCCTATTTATACCTCCTTCTGAAGTGTTCCCTTGATCTACGTCTTCCACCCACACCCACTACATGGTTCCCCCTCTCTAGGTGGTTCCCCCCACTAGGTGGTTCCTCCCACTCCCGTCAGGGACCAGGGACTGTGCTCTCCCGTAGGAGCAATCTCGCCCTGTCCCCCGGAAATGTGGTGTAGTGAATGCAGGTGTTAGGGTCCTGAGCTGTACTCCATCCTTACCTGAGAGTGAGGTACCACACCTCTGGATGAGATGCAATACCTCTGTGGTGACTGAACCCTCAGGGGTGCCACATGTGCCTAAGAACTAACAGGCAAGTAGTTGTTAAGTTCCTGGCTGTTGTGCCCAGTGCCAAGCTCTGCCTGAACAGAGCACTCACAGACCGCTCCTACCGGAACAGAGGACTCACAGACTGCTCCTACCGGAACAGAGCACTCACAGACTGCTCCTGCCGGAACAGAGCACTCACAGACCGCTCCTACTGGAACAGAGGACTCACAGACTGCTCCTGCCGGAACAGAGCACTCACAGACCACTCCTGCCGGAACAAAGAACTCACAGACCGCTCCTGCCGGAACAGAGCACTCACAGACCACTCCTGCCGGAATAGAGCACTCACAGACCGCTCCTGCCGGAACAGAGAACTCACAGACCGCTCCTGCCGGAACAGAGCACTCACAGACCGCTCCTGCCGGAACAGAGCACTCACAGACCGCTCCTGCCGGAACAGAGAACTCACAGACCGCTCCTGACGGAACAGAGCACTCACAGACCGCTCCTGATGGAACAGAGCACTCACAGACCGCTCCTGCCGGAACAGAGCACTCACAGACCGCTCCTGATGGAACAGAGCACTCACAGACCACTCCTAATGGAACAGAGCACTCACAGACCGCTCTTGCTGGAACAGAGCACTCACAGACCGCTCCTGCCGGAACAGAGCACTCACAGACCGCTCCTGCCGGAACAGAGCACTCACAGACCACTCCTGCCGGAACAGAGCACTCACAGACCGCTCCTGCCAGCGATTCAGCGGCTTCCACTTACGTCACGTCGACAGAGCAGAGGCTTCTCTACCGCTCTGTTGATGGGGCATTTCTGCCAAAGCAATGCTGATTGACAGCTGGCACCACTCTGCCTAACTATGGACAGCTATCTGTCAATCAGCATGGTGCCAGCAGTCATGCCCCATCAGTAGAGCAGCCCGGAAGAAGAGGAGCTGCTCTGTTGACCAGGAGAGGCTGAATTGCCAGCAGGAGAGGTCAGTGACCATTCTGAGCCATCACCGAGTAGAACAGGTAAGTAGTTGCCTCTGTTAGTATGACGCCCAGCTGCGTTTGGTATCACAGATCCTAGAAGGGTGTATTGAAGGATTCCTCCACAAGAGGCCCCCATAACCATTTACACATCTCCACCTTCCACCTCAGACCACCAGAGGGAGCCCGTCAGGGATAGATATATAAGGGAAGGTGGAGCCAGGCAGCAGTTAGTCTATTCTGGTTTAGCAGTGAGTCCAGTACAGTCTGTGAAGAGTTACCTCAGAGGACAAAAGCCTGTTCCAGTTCCTGCAAATGCTATCCTGCAGTGGAGCTTATCCAGATCAAGACTCAGTGTAGCTCAGAGAGGTGTGCTGGCGCCATAAGATCGGTGAAGCACGGCAAGCTGCCGTTAGTGTGAGTAGCCTAGTGAGGGCCCGAGTAGGCCGAAGGCGAGTAGAAAGTTAGTCCATAGGGGGCAGAGGAGCTTAACTAGCTGACCCCGAAGAAGCAGTTACCGGACACCGGGTCCAAAGCTTACCGGGATCTCTATGACCCAGTAAGGCAAACCGGAATCCCTGGAGAACTACAAGTCCCAGGATCGCTAATGTGCTGATACGTACCAGAGCCAGGAGACACGTAGGCCCCGTAGGTCGGGAGCATGTAATCCAAGAAAAGGCCCTACCACAAGGTCAGCCAGCGCAGGACAGAGACAAAGTTAGGCCTAGCTCCAGGCAGGTCAGAAACTTACTACTCAGAAGCAAGAAACAGGAGGCCCAAAACCCGCTCATTGGGGAGGATCCAGACATACACCCTTCACAGTGCTCCGGGAAGTGCCTGAATTTCCATCAGTAAAAGGTACTGAAGTGACTATCGTGTCTGTCCCTGTTCTTGCTCTGACCCGGCTGGGTCTCGTCTGTCTTGCATTCCCCGTCCATACACTGGCCTGAGGCCTAGCTCCACCTGTGGGGAGCTATACCATCAAGCTGCCTTATCACCGGCCTCAGTGGACTGCGCAGCGCTGGTGAATATCACCAGAAACCACAGGTGGCGTCACAAACTCTTTTATAAACTTAACATAAATCACTAACCCTTTTTAAAGGAGCAACCCCAGGGTACGGGCCCGGGAGCCAACCACCACGATATCCCTAAAGGCCAGGCTAAAAGCCCCGGTACCGAGTCATCCCCATTCCCCTGGGCTAGTCATCTCCAACTTGACGTCACGAACAGGATTGCGTGCCCGCTGCAACGACAGTGTGTTATTCCCGTTGCCACCGGGTACTGTGCGCCTTTATTCTGAACTGTGTACGTAAAGTTGTGGTGAAGGTTGCCGCCATTGTTGGGCCGTTGAGCGAGAAGAAGGGCGTAACCGCGGGAAAATAAGGGGCGTACCTGCGAAAGAGCGCGAAGCCTCGGACACGCCCCACGCCTCGACGTCAAAGCGAGAAGCGCCAGGTCCTGTAAGGAGTGTTGCTGAACGCGCTGACGTAGGACGCAAGGTCCTGAAGATAACTGTCACCTGCGGAGCTGCGGCCTACCGGAAGAAAAACCAGAAGGTAGGCCACGGTTAACTAGGGGGGCGCCAAGATGTCCGACGAGCAAGAGCAGAACGCCGACATGCCGGCCAACGTCCCTGATATTCAACCCGCGCCCGATGATGAGCAGGCCGAAGCCGCCGCTCCACCGGCAGCGCCTGTAACACCTGTCATTCCTATGACTTTACCGTACATTCCTGGAGCAAAGTGGCTCCCCCAGTACAACGGCAAACCAGATACCCTGTCTGGATTTAAACGGAAGATATGTGGTATCTTGGACATGTACTCCATGAACATGCAAACAAAGAGCTGCCGTTGTATTAGGACAACTGACTGGTGCTGCGGAACGGGAAGTGGAAACATGGTCGGCCGCAGACCAGGAGTCAGTGTCCGCAATATTCCAAAAACTACAGACTGTCTTTGAGGACCTTACTGAGGCGGACCTCCGGATGAGGTTCTACAGCTGCTCCCAACAACTGGAGGACAATGTTCGGGACTACGCCTGGCGTCTTCAAGGGGCCCTGCGGGCTCTGAACCAGGTTAGTCCAACCAGCGTTGAGAATGAGAACAAAATGCTGAAGGAACAGTTTGTCCGGGGACTGAGGTCTCCAGAGGAGAGCAGGACTGTGCGTTGGTGGTCCCTGGATCATCCAGATGCCACCTTTCACAATCTCAAGGACATGGCTATAAAAGGACTGCAGCCCCTGAAAACAAATGCCATCCAACGTTACCAGGGTGGGGCTACCCCAGAGCCTGCAACACCCACCTTTTCCCCAGTGACTGCTGAAGCTAAGGTTCCAGCAACGTCCCCTAAAGAGCTGGACCGTCTGCGCTCTGAAGTGCGTCAGTTGAGCAAAACTCTGACCACCGTGCTGAGTGCTCTGCAGCTGCGGACGGAGCCTGAGGAAGGAGGGAAGATCCTGTTAGCCGATAGCCCTGAGGATGTCCCCTGGATGCGGAGGAGGAGGAGGCCAACACCGCCCTCGCCGAGAACCAGTGACCAGTGCCGTCCACAGAAGGACCCTGCCTGCTACCGCTGCCGCAAGACCGGACACATCGCCAAGAATTGTCCTTTAAACGAGAAAACCCTGGGTCCGAGGGCCGACGCCCAGGAGTAAACTCACCTGGCCCATCAGACTGGTACAACAGGTTCGTCGGAGGAAGACCTTTCCTGTCGGATCCCGACCCATGCCCTGCTGGACACAGGATCTCAGGTAGCCATCATGCCTCAAGTCCTCTACAAGAGGTTCTGGTCCATGGACGACCTATGTCCGCCAGCTCCAAATTTGTCTGTATATGCTTCAAATGGACTCCCCCTTAACCTACTCGGGGTTAAGAACGTGACTGTAAAGGTGGGGAGAGTGGAGCTGAAGGACCAAGAACTAATTGTAGTAGAGACTAATCCTGATGACGCTAACCCGTATATGGTACTTGGCACTAACATTGTTGGTATCTGTTTGGGAGAGGTTGTATTCTTGCTCCAACAGATCGCCGACACTGCCAGACCGAGACAGAGAAGGGCACAGCAGAGGGAGATCCGCGTTCTGATGTATCAACAGCAAGTAAAATTAACAGACGGTGAAATCGGTAAAGTGCGGGTAACAGACCCCATACCCATTGTCATTCCCCAAATGAGTGAAATGCTCATCTGGTGTAGAGCTGCCATAGGTCTTAGAGGACAGAGCTACCAGGTGGTAGTAGAACCCCTTTGCTCCAAGCATAGACCCACGCTCTTAACCGCCAGGGGAGTGGTAGACGTACGTAATGGGAGGGTGCCTGTCCGTCTTCTCAACTTAGGGGAAGATGAGGTCAAACTGCCACGTTATGCCACTGTTGCCAAATTACATGCTGTAAATAACAACTGTATCCATGAGGTGGAGTCCTTAGCCTCACCAGACGAAGTGGAGGATAATGATCCTGCAACCCAGGTGGAGGATTGGTGTCAACAGCTTCATGTTGGGACCGCCACCACTCCTGCCCATCAAAAACAGGGTGTACACCGGGTGGTTCAAGAATACTCGCAGATGTTCAGTAAACATCCACTAGACTTCGGGAGGGTTAAGGGGGTTCAGCATCATATCCCCACAGGCAACCATTCCCCAATCAAAGAACGTTATAGGCCTATACCCCCAGCTCACTACTAGAAGGCAAAAGAAATGCTGCATAATATGAGAAAGGCGGGAGTAATAAGGGATAGTTGTAGTCCCTGGGCAGCTCCCCTAGTGCTAGTTAGGAAAAAGGATGGGAGCATGAGAATGTGAATAGATTACCGTCAAGTAAATCGCATTACACATAAAGATGCATACCCTTTACCACGCATAGAGGAGTCCCTAGCTGCCTTAAAGTCTGCAAATTACTTTTCCACCCTTGACCTCACTAGTGGGTACTGGCAAGTAGCTGTGGCTGAGGAGGATCGGGAGAAGACGGCCTTCACCACCCCGATGGGACTCTGCGAATTCAACAGTATGCCGTTTGGACTCTGCAATGCCCCCGGAACGTTCCAGAGATTGATGGAGTGCTGCCTGGGACACCGCAACTTCGAGACTGTGTTACTTTACCTGGACGATGTAATAGTGTACTCCAGAACGTACGAGGACCACCTGAAACACCTGGCAGAGGTATTTGAGTCACTGTCCCGGTACGGGATGAAATTGAAGCCCTCAAAATGCCACCTGCTCAAGAGAAAGGTACAGTACCTGGGGCACATTGTCAGTCCGGAAGGGGTAGCACCAGACCAGGAGAAAGTCACAGCCATCCAGAAGTGGCCGGAGCGGAAGAACCTCAAGGAGGTGCGTCAGTTCTTGGGACTAGTAGGATACTACCGGAGGTTCGTAAAGGACTACACCAAGAAAGCAGCTCCTCTGCAAGACCTCCTGGTAGGGCAGTCCCCCAAAGGCAGAAATCCCCCATTCCACTGGGGTAAGGAGCAAGCAGAGTCGTTTCAGGAGATGAAGGAGATCCTGACAGGTGATGAGATCCTAGCCTACCCTGACTACAGCCAACCATTCCTGCTGTATACAGATGCCAGCAATGAAGGTTTGGGAGCTGTCTTAAGTCAGAAGCAGAATGGCCAAGAGAAAGTGATCGCATATGCAAGTAGGAAGCTCCGCCCGACTGAGAGGAACCCAGAGAACTATAGCAGCTTTAAGTTGGAGTTCCTGGCCTTGGTCTGGGCCATCACTGAAAGGTTCAAGCACTATCTGGCCTCCAGCAAGTTCACTGCCTTTACTGATAACAACGCCTTGACCCATCTTGAAACAGCTAAGTTGGGGGCACTGGAACAACGATGGATGGCTCGGCTGTCAAACTACCAATTTACAATCAAATACCGGGCGGGCCGCAAGAACGCCAACGCCGATGCCCTGTCTAGGATGCCTCACCAGTCAGACACGGAACAGGAAGTGGATGACTTGGAAGAGATTGAGCTACCTGCCTTTCATCGGAGTGCGATGATTCACGAGCAACGAGCTTCCAGGAAGCAGCGTGGAAAGACGTTAAACCCCCTGCCTCACCACAGCTGGAAAGAGACCCAGGACAGCGACCCGGTTGTCAGCCGCATCAAACAGCTGATAACCCAAGAAGGTGCCTCCCTGGAGAAGGATGCGTCTCTGCAAGCAAAGCAGCTGTGGAACGAGAGAAGCCGGCTGTTTATTTACCGTGAGAAGCTGTGCCGGAGGTACGTCAATCCAAAAACCCATGAGATGGTATGGCAGATAGTGGTCCCGAAGACAGACATCCAGATGGTATTAGAAGCTTACCATGATCAGGCGGGGCACTTTGGCTGGAAAAAGCTAGAGACCCTGCTGAAATATCGATTCTACTGGGTTGGAATGCGCAGCTCCATTGAGAGGTGGTGCCGGGACTGTGGACCCTGCAGCCTAAGAAGGAAAGACTTCAGCAGCCAGAAGGCACCCCTGCAACCTATCAAGACGACTTGGCCCCTGGAGATCGTAGCCCTGGACCATGTCAAGCTGTCCCCCAGCAGGTCAGGGTACTCTTATGCTCTGACCATGGTGGATCACTACTCACGTTTCCTGGTGGTCGCCCCCGTCAAAGACCTGACGGCAGAGACAGCAGCAAAGACGTTCCCAGCGTATTTCTGCAGACCCCATGGTTA
Organism: Phyllobates terribilis; assembly: GCF_046119375.1. Lineage (NCBI taxonomy): Eukaryota > Metazoa > Chordata > Amphibia > Anura > Dendrobatidae > Phyllobates > Phyllobates terribilis. The sequence continues at coordinate 400,342,374 of NW_027362765.1, forward strand.
CCCTGAGCAGGTGCTGATGGACCAAGGCCCGGCCTTTGAGGCTGAGTTGTCCAAGGAGTTCTGCCATCTGTGCGGGTGTAAAAAGATAAGAACTACACCATACCACCCACAATCTAACGGTCTCTGCGTAAAGATAAACAACATCATCATCGACCTGCTGAAGACCATACCACTTGAGGAGAGAAACCAGTGGCCAGACCTACTACCTGACTTAGTGGATCTGTACAATCATATACCAGTGAGTTCCACTAATTGCACTCCAGCATATCTCATGCGAGCAAGACCAGGAAAGCTGCCCATGGATCTGGAGCTTGGTGTAGTTGAACCTGAAGCTGATATGACCACTGAGGACTGGGACACCACCAGACAAGAGCAGTACAGGAGGGTACAAGCTTGTGTCAAGGACAGTCTTACTCGGGTGAGAGAAAAGCAGGAAGTTCAATACAATAAAAACGCACCCGCAGAACCTTTTACACCTGGTGAAAAGGAAAAGACGTAACCACAAACTTGATGATCAGTGGGAAAAAGACCCCTACACTGTGTTACCGTCAAGGTTTGACAACAAAAAGACATGCATAATCAGTCGCGATGGAGGAAGAACCACCTAAAGTTGTGTCCAGACTTACTGAAACCCCAAGAAAGAGTGCCTCTCACAATCCAGGAAGAAACTAAAGAAGCAGTGATCCACACTGACCTAGGAGACTTCCCAGCGGATTGGCCTCAAATAGGAGGTGCGGTAATTATTCCAGTACTAAAATTCTATGAACAGCCAGAAAACCCTCCACAGCAAGTTGAACCTGTAAGTGCTGCAGAAGAGCCAGCTCAAGAAGTATCCCCGGATGAAGGATCCCCGGCAGGAGCAGAGCAAGAGGGCCCAGCCAATGGTAGACTTGCCAGTCCAAGAGAGAGGTTAAGGCAGTTTTACAACATGGTTACACGTAGAACTGGTAGAGTAACTGAGAATACAGACACTGACACCCCATCAACCATTGTATTATGCAGATCAGTACGCAGCACAAGAGGTAAACCTCCTGTTAGGTACACTCAGTAAATAGTTAGATTTCTGAGAGTGTAGATAGTTACCCCTGGGGTATTAAATTGAATTGTATTAAATTGAAATGTACTGAATCACTTGTGTATTTTCATGCATATGTCTCTATCAATTTGTGCTTTTTCCTATTAATTTCTTTATTACCTACATAATGAACTTCGTGGCTGAGGACTGTGTGCAGCCCAAAAAACTCTAATTGTATATAATTGCGCTCCCTGGAGTACCCTTTAGGTGACCTCAGAAAAAAAAAAAAAAACCTGTCTGGAGTGGCTCTTTTGGAGGTCCAACACGGGATCTTCATGCCCTGCAGCCACCCCAGGGCCTACGTAGAGGGTTTAGGACAGGTCCTTCAAAACCACCAAAGTACTCTGCCCTGTGAGATGGACATCCTGCATGGGAACCTCACCACAAGAGACTTGAACTCTGAGGACACTTTGTATCTGTTTATGTTTTATTATGTAACGTTTAAGATTCGTGCCTCCCATAAACGGAAGATCGTTCTTGTATTGCTTATGTTTCCTATTGTTATATAAAATGTACTTCAGCCCGGGAGTGCTGAGTTTAACTAGGGGGGAATGTGACGCCCAGCTGCGTTTGGTATCACAGATCCTAGAAGGGTGTATTGAAGGATTCCTCCACAATAGGCCCCCATAACCATTCACACATCTCCACCTTCCACCTCAGACCACCAGAGGGAGCCCGTCAGGGATAGATATATAAGGGAAGGTGGAGCCAGGCAGCAGTTAGTCTATTCTGGTTTAGCAGTGAGTCCAGCACAGTCTGAGAAGAGTTACCTCAGAGGACAAAAGCCTGTTCCAGCTCCTGCAAATGCTGTCCTGCAGTGGAGCTTATCCAGATCAAGACTCAGTGTAGCTCAGAGAGGTGAGCTTTAGGTGTGCCGGCGCCATAAGATCGGTGAAGCACGGCAAGCTGCCGTTAGTGTGAGTAGCCTAGTGAGGGCTCGAGTAGGCCGAAGGCGAGTAGAAAGTTAGTCCATAGGGGGCAGAGGAGCTTAACTAGCTGACCCCGAAGAAGCAGTTACCGGACACCGGGTCCAAAGCTTACCAGGATCTCTATGACCCAGTAAGGCAAACCGGAATCCCTGGAGAACTACAAGTCCCAGGATCGCTAATGTGCTGATACGTACCAGAGCCAGGAGACACGTAGGCCCCGTAGGTCGGGAGCGTGTAATCCAAGAAAAGGCCCTACCACAAGGTCAGCCAGCGCAGGACAGAGACAAAGTTAGGCCTAGCTCCAGGCAGGTCAGAAACTTACTACGCAGAAGCAAGAAACAGGAGGCTCAAAACCCGCTCATTGGGAAGGATCCAGACATACACCCTTCACCCTACAGTGCTCCGGGAAGTGCCTGAATTTCCATCAGTAAAAGGTACTGAAGTGACTATCGTGTCTGTCCCTGTTCTTGCTCTGACCCGGCTGGTTCTCGTCTGTCCTGCATTCCCCGTACATACACTGGCCTGAGGCCTAGCTCCACCTGTGGGGAGCTATACCATCAAGCTGCCTTATCACCGGCCTCAGTGGACTGCGCAGCGCTGGTGAATATAACCAGAAACCACAGGTGGCGTCACGAACTCTTTTATAAACTTAACATAAATCACCAACCCTTTTTAAAGGAGCGACCCCAGGGTAAGGCCCCGGGAGCCGACCACCGCGACATCCCTAAAGGCCAGGCTAAAGGCCCGGGTACCGAGTCATCCCCATTCCCCTGGGCTAGTCATTAGCAACTACCTGCCTGTTAGTTTATAGGTCCATAGTTAAAAAAATAATAAAATAGTCCTGGACAACCCTCTAAGAAGGATTTTACTAGGAAGGTCATGGGCCAACTACAAGATGCACATGAAGGTTACTAACCATCTGTACAAATAGTGGACTTTTGGCCAATGTCTATGATGAAGAAGATGAAGAATTAACAGTCTATGCCTTGTTTTTTGGTTGGCATATACGGTATATACATATATATATATATATATACTGTATATAACAAAAAAACAAAACATATACAGTACAGACCAAAAGTTTGGACACACCTTCTCATTTAAAGATTTTTCTGTATTTTCATGACTATGAAAATTGTACATTCACACTGAAGGCATCAAAACTATGAATTAACACATGTGGAATTATATACTTAACAAAAAAGTGTGAAACAACTGAAAATATGTCTTATATTCTAGGTTCTTCAAAGTAGCCACCTTTTGCTTTGATGACTGCTTTGCACATTCTTGGCATTCCCTTGATGAGCTTCAAGAGGTAGTCACCGGAAATTGTCTACCAACAATCTCGAAGGAGTTCCCAGAGATGCTTAGCACTTGTTGACCCTTTTGCCTTCACTCTGCGGTCCAGCTCACCCCAAACCATCTCGATTGGGTTCAGGTCTAGTGACTGTGGAGGCCAGGTCATCTGGCGTAGCACCCCATCACTCTCCTTCTTGGTCAAATAGCCCTTACACAGCCTGGAGGTGTGTTTGAAGTCATGTCCTGTTCAAAAATAAATGATGGTCCAACTAAACGCAAACCGGATGGAATAGCATGCCGCTGCAAGATGCTGTGGTAGCCATGCTGGTTCAGTATGCCTTCAATTTTGAATAAATCCCCAACAGTGTCACCAGCAAAGCTTCCCCACACCATCACACCTCCTCCTCCATGCTTCACGGTGGGAACCAGGCATGTAGAGTCCATCCGTTCACCTTTTCTGAGTCGCACAAAGACACGGTGGTTGGAACCAAAGATCTCAAATTTGGACTCATCAGACCAAAGCACAGATTTCCACTGGTCTAATGTCCATTCCTTGTGTTCTTCGGCCCTAACAAGTCTCTTCTGCTTGTTGCCTGTCCTTAGCAGTAGTTTCCTAGCAGCAATTTTACCATGAAGGCCTGCTGCACAAAGTCTCCTCTTAACAGTTGAAGAAGAGATGTGTCTGCTGCTAGAACTCTGTGTGGCATTGACCTGGTCTCTAATCTGAGCTGCTGTTAACCTGCGATTTCTGAGGCTGGTGACTCGGATAAACTTATCCTCAGAAGCAGAGGTGACTCTTGGTCTTCCTTTCCTGGGGCGATCCTCATGTGAGCCAGTTTCTTTGTAGCGCTTGATGGATTTTGCAACTGCACTTGGGGACACTTTCAAAGTTTTCCCAATTTTTCAGACTGACTGACCTTCATTTCCTTAAGTAATGATGGCCACTCGTTTTTCTTTACTTAGCTGCTTTTTTCTTGCTATAATACAAATTCTAACAGTCTATTCAGTAGGACTATCAGCTGTGTATCCACCAGACTTCAGCACAACACAACTGATGGTCCCAACCCCATTTATAAGACAAGAAATCCCACTTATTAAACCTGACAGGGCACACGTGTGTAGTGAAAACCATTTCCGGTGACTACCTCTTGAAGCTCATCAAGAGAATGCCAAGAGTGTGCAAAGCAGTCATCAAAGCAAAAGGTGGCTACTTTGAAGAACCTAGAATATAAGACATATTTTCATTTGTTTCACACTTTTTTGTTAAGTATATAATTCCACATTTGTTAATTCATAGTTTTGATGCCTTCAGAGTGAATGTACAATTTTCATAGTCATGAAAATACAGAAAAATCTTTAAATGAGAAGGTGTGTCCAAACTTTTGGTCTGTACTGTACATATATTTTTTTATTATTATTATCTTTTTCAATAATTTTTGCTTTTCAGTTGTCCACGATTTTTTGTCAAGTCTTCTCCTTTGTGATTTGTTGGAAATTTTGTAAGTGTGGCGCCCCTGAGGGTTCAGTCGCCACAGAGGTACTGCATCTCACCCAGAGGTGTGGTATCTCACTCTGAGGTAAGGAAGGAGTACAGCTCAGGACCCTAACACCTGCATTCACTACACCACATTTCCGGGGGACAGGGCGAGATTGCTCCTACGGAAGAGCAGAGTCCCTGATCCCTGGCTGGAGTGGGGGGACCCACCTAGAAAGGGGGAACCATGTAGTGGATGGGGTGGAGGACGTAGATCCTGGGAGCACTTTTGGAAGGAGGTATAAAATAGAGATACCATCTTAGTTCAGTTAAGCCAGTCAGTCGGTGAGTTCTGAGGAGGAAGGTGACAGGAGCAGAGGCTCTGCACAAGCTCGGCTCCGGAGGCGGGCCTAGCACTGAGGCCCAAGCCTGAGAGGAGAGGGAGCAGGACAGCTCCAGGAATGAGGAGTGAAGGGACCCTAGGGGTAAGGGCCGTGCAGCAAGCCACCCGTACGCCCGCTGCTACTAGGAGATAGAGGGGTCAGGCCAGATAAGGGGAACCGGTCCCTCAACTAGTGGAGAAAACTACGAAGGCTCAACTAGAAACCGGAGGCTGCAGCACCTTATGGACTGTAAGCCAGAAGTCCATGCCAGCTTCACTAAGAAGGTAGCCACATAGGACCCAGGGGACGGAACACACGTCGCCCGCCAAGGCCCGAGGGTACCGGATAGAAGTGTCGCTAGGTGTGAGGTGCAGGGAGAAGGCCAGAGAAAGGACACATAGAAAGGGGTCCTGTTAAGTGCTCCGGAAATACCTGAGGCTGGACTGAGCCCCTCACTGAGTACGCACAGCAAGACGGGGGAGATTGCTCTGGTACCTGTAATCTGGACTGCAACAACTGTGAGTAAAGATCTTGAGACTGCATCACTTGGACTCTGTGTTCTTTACTGACTCCCTGCACTACAACCACCATCATCCACCTACACTGCCCTGAAGCTACACTCTTCCTGTGGGGAGTTATACCACCCTCGCTGCCAAACCACCAGCTTCAGAGGACTGTTCCGCAGCGGCGGCCTTATTAGCCGCACTCCACAGGTGGCGTAGTCGAACATTTACACCCATATATATAAATACGCCTTGGATTGACCGCTCTGGGTCACGGACCGGGTCACCGCCACAGTGACTACAACCCCCAGCATCTACCGGCCCGGCTCCGGGTACCCCATGGCCCAGGGGGCGCGTCATAAGCCTTACATGAATAGACCTTGGGAGAAAGCAACAGCCGAGACGTCAACGGAAAGAGTCATCTCAGCTCCTATTGAGGTCAAAAGGGCTGCGAGGAGGGTTTGACATTACAATGTAATAGCGCAAGTCCCAGTGCTGTAGTCATATTGAATACACTGCAAACCATTGTCAAACTTGGGCATAAAACATTTGTGGTGTTGCAAGCTGAAAAGTCAGATAAAGTTGCAGAACTTTGGGAAAGGGTGTCTAGTCATATGAATTACTACCTGCTTTAAAAAAAGAAATTGTGTATTAAAAAAAAGACTTTTGTAATTTTTCATTGTTTCCATACAGGACCGGAATAAGATTAGTAAAGGCTCCTGTGTGAAAAAGTTGTTGGTGGCCACCGTCCCATTCCTACCCCTTGAAATTAGCCACCACCTCATCCCCTATCGTAGCTACATAGGTCATTAGTATATTATAGTCTATGGGACTTTTGGAGACAGCCAAGCCCGCGAATGCATAGATTTATTACAAAAAAGCAAATGCATGTGTGAGCTCCTCTACACTAGATGGGTCACCGAGTGCCCATCAGGAAAGGTAGAGAGGTCTTCTCCTAGGACTTCATAGTGGTGAGGGCCCCATGATACGTCCATGATGCCTTCCCTTAAGTGTTAAAGGATGTGTACTATTGAACCTGCAGAAAGTACTGATGCACTGGGGGTAACCGATGACTTGCATAAATTTCTACCATAAAAGTCAAGTGTTACCTTCATGTCGAGTCTTTGGGGTGTTGAGCCCCACTCCCTGAGTGATCGTCTTAGCATGACTGGTCTGGAACAATCCAAGGTTTACATCCGCAATTCCGGAATAATTTGTCCCGGTGAATTGGACCTCACTGGAGACCCATTCGGGAGTGGCCAGACAAGTGCAGATGATGGCAAAAGACCCGATACTTGACACGAAGCCAGCGGAGAACAGCAGGGTCTTCTGCTTAGACGGCATTCTTTACAGAGCGTTCCTCTGTACACCGTCCTCACGGACCACAGTCCACCCTTGTGAAACTTTGCTGCTTCTAGTAAGACATAAACAGGATTTAATATTTGCAGAGAGTTTTCCCATTGAACCTTGCACTCTCGGTAGCCATAAATGTTCCCAGTAATTAATCCCTGATCTTTAGTACTGTAGTACGTTGCTGTAGTCACAGCAGATAAAAACTGACGGTCAGGAAAATACGCAAAGGTTTTTTTTAAGAATTTGAATATGATATTCAAATGTAGCAAAGCCGAGTTGATTATTTGGCGCTGCTAGTCGTGATGTCACATGTTTGACTTCCCATATTATGTCAGGTCTGTCTACTGCTGCAGGTTGGATAATGGAAATGTAATGACTGTGCACCCTGTTAAAATGTAACTTTTACTGCCTGTATTTATGTCTAAATTATATAGTGAATCATAAGCCTTCACATACATCAGATCAAAGAGTGCCGAATCCACCAATAATGGTGGAATTTGCCAATCTAGGGGCTCCAGACAGATGTTTGAATTCACCCAAGCCATTTGTTCTCCGGACAGAAAAGCACCGACAGCAACCTTCTCCTCTCTTCCCAATGAAATCACATCAACGATAGTCTCAGTTATCATGTATATGGATAATTGTAGGTGGTAGTACGTGAAACGGTAGGGTGCGGCATGATTTTGTGAGCCTTTGAATCCCTGTGCCATGTATTGCCCCCCCTCTGGTTTTTCACTAATCTTTACCTTTGCTAGTATATTATGGAAGTAAAAATACAGTATATTCTCCTCCACTGTAGTTTTCTGAGGCTACTCCATTTATATCAGTCAGTACCAGGACTTGTGCACAACTTGACCATGTGAGGGGTGTACCGATAGTGGATGCATGGGTTACAGGTGCACCGAGGCACTGGAGCCTAAGAAGGCCCTATAGGAGCCTTTGGTATATATGAGCATGTTATTACTACTTAATGACCCATGATCGTTGGCGGCCCATTGAAAGGTCCCAAGTCACACTACTGACTGTTTCCCTAAATTGGAGGTACCTTACCGTATTGAAATTATTGCTATTGTCATGCAAAATGTTTTGGAAATGCCGCCATTGTTATGTGACACTCATAAGTGGCCGCGCCTGGGGCTGTCCAGGATTAAAATATTGACAGTATAGATCATACATACGAGATTAGTCAGGGTAACTTAAATGGAAGATGAACTGCAGTACCCGGAGTGGTCACTAAACCATGGATGGAGCTGTTGTGTTCCGCTCCGTACATTGCATATATTTGGAGCAGATATCAGATGATTGTTGGGGGTGCTGGGAGTCGGACCACCATTGATCTGATCAATCGTTTAGTCCCTTTGAAAGCTTGAGCCTTAAAGGGGTTGTCCAATCTTAAGCTACTAGTCTGCAGTCACTCAATGTAACTGCAGACTTGGGCATCCCCACTTGGCGCGCACTGCCAGGAGTGGCGGCGCATGACTGCTAGAAAGCGATTTTCATACATGCGGTCACGTGCCGACTAGATGGGTGCTTCATTACTCAATGCAAGTGTATTGAGGAGGTCAGATACAATCTATTCGGAATATGGCTCCCAGCGCTGCGATGTCCGGATTCACAAGTCTGCAGTCACATACACTTAAGACTAGACAACCCCTTTAAAGAGGCATGCCCTTTATTCCACAGGATATGCGATGAATGTCTGACTAATGCGGGTCCTTCAATCTGGAGGTCTCCGAAGTGGGGCTTGCATCTTTTTGATATGCAATCAATGTTAAACTGATATGACCCCTTAAAAGAGGTAAGAGATAGATGATAACTGTCTGATTAGTGGGGACATGACCTCCTCTCTAAAAATGAGACTGTAGTCATGACCCCCACCCTGCGGTATAACCCTGGCAAAAAAAAGTTTAATTGGAGTGTCGGTAGAGCATGAAGTGGATAAGTGATGCATATATTTGGCCAGAACACCCCTTTAAAAACAACTTCCTTAAACTTTGCTGCAAGTTAATTGTTGCCCTAATAAAATGTCTACAAAATATGATAACCATGATGTCAGTAATATTAATAGTAACAACTATCACAAGAATTATAATACTGATAATGATGTAGCAAACACTGTTATCTCTATCAGTGATCTGACCTCGACTTGTGAGTGCACCGCGTTTCCTGACCAGCCGTGACTCATCCGGATGACGTCAGCAAGACATTCATAGGAATACGCCCTCTGATGTATAAAGAGCTGGCAAATATATATACACTACTCAAAAAAATAAAGGGAACACTTAAACAACACAATGTAACTCCAAGTCAATAACACTTCTGTGAAATCTACCTGTCCAGTTCACTCATTGTGAATCAATTTCTTCTGCTGCTGTGCAAATGGAACAGACAACTGGTAGAAATGATCGGCAATTAGCAAGGTACCCCCTATAAAGGAGCGGTTCTGCAGGTGGTGACCACAGACCATTTCTCTGTTCTCATCCTTTTTGGCTGCTGTTTTGGTCACTTTTTCATTTTGCCATTGCTCTCACCCCTAGAGGTACAGTAGCATGCGGCGGTGTCTACAGTACAACCCACAGAAGTTGTTCAGGTAGTGCAGTTCATCCAGGATGGCACATCAGTGCGAGCTGTGGCAAGAAGGGTAGCTGTGTCTGTCAGCGTAGTGTCCAGAGGCTGGAGGCGCTACCAGGAGACAGGCCAGTACACCAGGAGTCATGGAGGGGGGGTAGGAGGGCAACAACCCAGCAGGACCGTTACCTCCGCCTTTGTGCAAGGAGGAACAGGAGGAGCACTGCCAGAGCCCTGCAAAATGACCTCCAGCCGGCCACAAATGTGCATGTGTCTGCACAAACGGTTAGAAACCGACTCCATGAGGGTGGTATGAGGGTCCGACGTCCACAGATGGGGGTTGTGCTCACAGCCCAACACCGTGCAGGACGCTTGGCATTTGCCACAGAACACCAGGATTGGCAAAGTCGCCACTGGCGCCCTGTGCTCTTCACAGATGAAAGCAGGTTCACACTGAGCACATGTGACAGACGTGACAGAGTCTGGAGACGCCGTGGGGAGTGATCTGCTGCCTGCAACATCCTTCAGCATGACCGGTTTGGCAGTGGGTCAGTAATGGTGTGGGGTGGCATTTCTTTGGAGGGCCGCACAGCCCTCCATGTGCTCGCCAGAGGTAGCCTGACTGCCATTAGGTACCGAGATGAGATCCTCAGACCCCTTGTGAGACCATATGCTGGTGCGGTTGGCCCTGGGTTCCTCCTAATGCAGGACAATGCCAGACCTCATGTGGCTGGAGTGTGTCAGCAGTTCCTGCAAGATGAAGGCATTGAAGCTATGGACTGGCCCGCCCGTTCCCCAGACCTGAATCCGATTGAGCACATCTGGAACATCATGTCTCGCTCCATCCACCAACGTCATGTTGCACCACAGACTGTCCAGGAGTTGGTGGATGCTTTAGTTCAGGTTTGGGAGGAGATCCCACAGGAGACCATCCGCAACCTCATCAGGAGCATGCACAGGCGTTGTAGGGAGGTCATACAGGCACGTGGAGGCCACACACAATACTGAGCCTCATTTTGACTTGTTTTAAGGACATTACATCAAAGTTACATCAGCCTGTAGTGTGTTTTTCCACTTTAATTTTGGGGGTGACTCCAAATCCAGGCCTCCATTGGTTAATAAATTTGATTTCTATTGATGATTTTTGTGTGATTTTGTTGTCAGCACATTCAACGTTGTACAGAACAAAGTATTCAATGAGAATATTTCATTCATTCAGATCTAGGATGTGTTATTTGAGTGTTCCCTTTATTTTTTTGAGCAGTGTATATAAGATTATCTGTTGATCATTAAATGTTGCTGGATAACTGGAGATGTAGAATTTGCCTCTGCTCCGTACTGCTGACACAATGGCCATGTATCCTTTTTTATTTCAGTTTCTTTTATGTTCGGTGTTACACTGTGTTTATTTTAGTTGTGAAATAACAATAGTTCTTTGAATGTTTATATAAAAGAATAAAACATGTAACATTAGTACAGAATGCATACAGCACCGTAAAGACAGCTATATACAGATCTTTCAGTACAGAATGTTGTGATACAAGGAGACTGTCAGCAAGCAGGCCAGCTGCCATTTATATATTTCATTTTTCTTTCATTCTTTTTTTATTACGATTATTATAATTATTATCAATTTGTGTTCTGAATGGGCCATGGTTGTGTTAAAAGGGTATTTCCTTTAAGAATGAGACCCCACCATTCCAAAAATGTGCATGCAAAAAAAACCTCACCTGTTGGATTCTTGTTTACCAGTCAGGAGATGTCATCGATCCGTCAGCATGTCCCCACAGATTGTTGGTAGAACGTGGAAATCATAGTATCAACCCTCCACTATTCTTTTATCATTTAAACTGCAAGAAAGAGCCACTAAGCCAGTGATCTCCAACTTATGGTTCTCCAGCTATTGTAAAACTACAATTCCCAGCATGCACTGGCAGCTGAAACCTGTTAGTAAGAATTTGTTTGGACAGAATGGGAAAACTGCAGCCATCAGCGACTCTGGTCTAGGAGGTACAGAGTACAGGTTGCTTTTTTTTTCTCCACAATAATTTTAAAGTGTTGAAAAACCTCTTTAATGTATAACTGTATGCAGTGAGCTCCCTCTAGTGGGTGCTGCAGGAAAATAGACATTTATTATATAACTATGTCTTTGCAGGGAATTCTGAGCCTTTCATTTGAACCTCTGACTGCTATTAAATCACAACCAATTACTTGATATAGATTATTGGAACCATTACAGGGGTATTTCCATCTCCAAAATCCTATCCCCTTATGTAGTAGATGTAATAATAATAATAATAATATTAGCAAATACCTCCAAGTAGAAATGTAGGATAGTTCTTCTGATTAGCTATGTCGCTTTCCCCATGTGCAGGACATTACATTAGCTTAGGTATCCATGGTTATGACCACTAAGAGCTAACTAACTGTCACTATATGAGTGGTTGTAACCATGGATACCTAAGCTACTGCAATGTGCTGCACATGGGGTAAGCAACATAGCGAATCAGAAGAACTATACTATATAATTGGAGGTATTTGCTAAAATTATTATTATTATTATTATTATTATTACACCTACTACATATTGGGATAGGATCTTGGAGATAGGAATACCCCTTTAAGGTTAAAAAACGAAAATGTCTTCAAATGTTAACTTCTATGTTATGATGCTGAACCAAAAAATGGTTATCCCTTTAAAGAGGACAAGTCACTTGTCAGAAATATATATATATACAGTACAGACCAAAAGTTTGGACACACCTTCTCATATAAAGATTTTTCTGTATTTTCATGACTATGAAAATTGTACATTCACACTGAAGGCATCAAAACTATGAATTAACACATGTGGAATTATATACGTAACAAAAAAGTGTGAAACAACTGAAAATATGTCTTATATTCTAGGTTCTTCAAAGTAGCCACCTTTTGCTTTGATGACTGCTTTGCACACTCTTGGCATTCTCTTGATGAGCTTCAAGAGGTAGTCACTGGAAATGGTCTTCACTTCACAGGTGTGCCCTGTCAGGTTTAATAAGTGGGATTTCTTGCCTTATAAATGGGGTTGGGACCATCAGTTGTGTTGTGCAGAAGTCTGGTGGATACACAGCTGATAGTCCTACTGAATAGACTGTTAGAATTTGTATTATGGAAAGAAAAAAAGCAGCTAAGTAAAGAAAAACGAGTGGCCATCATTACTTTAAGAAATGAAGGTCAGTCAGTGCGAAAAATTGGGCAAACTTTGAAAGTGTCCCCAAGTGCAGTTGCAAAAACCATCAAGCGCTACAAAGAAACTGGCTCACATGAGGACCACCCCAGGAAAGGAAGACCAAGAGTCACCTCTACTTCTGAGGATAAGTTTATCCGAGTCACCAGCCTCAGAAATCGCAGGTTAACAGCAGCTCAGATTAGAGACCAGGTCAATGCCACACCGAGTTCTAGCAGCAGACACATCTCTTCAACAACTGTTAAGAGGAGACTTTGTGCAGCAGGCCTTCATGGTAAAATAGCTGCTAGGAAACCACTGCTAAGGACAGGCAACAAGCAGAAGAGACTTGTTTGTGATAAAGAACACAAGGAATGGACATTAGACCAGTGGAAATCTGTGCTTTGGTCTGATGAGTCCAAATTTGAGATCTTTGGTTCCAACCACCGTGTCTTTGTGCGACGCATAAAAGGTGAACGGATGGACTCTACATGCCTGGTTCCCACCGTGAAGCATGGAGGAGGAGGTGTGATGGTGTGGGGGTGCTTTGCTGGTGACACTGTTGGGTATTTATTCAAAATTGAAGGCATACTGAACCAGCATGGCTACCACAGCATCTTGCAGCGGCATGCTATTCCATCCGGTTTGCGTTTAGTTGGACCATCATTTATTTTTCAACAGAACAATGACCCCAAACACACCTCCAGGCTGTGTAAGGGCTATTTGACCAAGAAGGAGAGTGATGGGGTGCTACGCCAGATGACCTGGCCTCCACAGTCACCAGACCTGAACCCAATCGAGATGGTTTGGGGTGAGCTGGACCGCAGAGTGAAGGCAAAAGGGCCAACAAGTGCTAAGCATCTCTGGGAACTCCTTCAAGATTGTTGGAAGACCATTTCCGGTGGCTACCTCTTGAATCTCATCAAGAGAATGCCAAGAGTGTGCAAAGCAGTCATCAAAGCAAAAGGTGGCTACTTTGAAGAACCTAGAATATAAGACATATTTTCAGTTGTTTCACACTTTTTTGTTAAGTATATAATTCCACATGTGTTAATTCATAGTTTTGATGCCTTCAGTGTGAATGTACAATTTTCATAGTCATGAAAATACAGAAAAATCTTTAAATGAGGTGTGTCCAAACTTTTGGTCTGTACTGTATATATATTTTTTTCAGCTGGTATGAATGTCGCTGTTTTCCTGAATCCGGCGTTGTTTTTCTTTTATTCTTGAGCCTCTCCGTTCATGAGATATGGTTCTCTCTTCCATGTACCATATATAAATGTAGTCTTTTTTTCCAACTGGGCGTGGTCCTCAAGAAAACGCCCACAAAGTAGATTTGAGGACTACGCCCAGTTGGCTAAAAAAAGACCAGATTTACTGTACATACCGGGAAGAAGGAATGGAGAGGAGCAGGAGCGAACGAAAAACAATGCCGGATTCAGGAGAACAGCGGCATTTACACCAGGTAAATATATATATATTTCTGCCACTTGAAAGATTAATGATACATAGAATGTAAAAATAGACTAGAAAACAGATTTTACAGATGCAGTTTCAATAGAATCTAGGTGCCCGCACGTTACTTTTCCTCCAGGATTTTCTTGTTTATCACATTGGTCCATTAGAGCTTACTTCTGTCTCCATATAAAGATTGATGGAGCAGGGAAGCGCTGGCTTATTCAAAACTGAGGGCGTCTGAGTCCTTGGGAATTGGATTGTAAAGGCCATTATTCATTCACGATATGAACATTAATCCTCAGATTCCACTCAATCAAGAAGGAACGTATAAACAGGCGCCGGCTAGAAAGAAGCCATGTTTTATCGTCAGCTGGAAGGAAAACTTACGCCTGTCTGCAGCAAACTCGATATATTGCCCTGTCTTCAGAATAGTCTTACTACTTTATTTTTTGGGGAAGAGGAGCAAATAAAATAAAAAATAAATATTCACGCAAATCAGATCATTCCATATAGAGATGGCTGAATTCAGTGTCTATATACCTGTGTTTCGTAACCTTGTTATACATAACTTTTAGTAAGTTACAAAAAAAAGGTTAAAAGTAATGCAAAATTATTTACTACAACCTAAAAATTTACTAAGTAAATAAAAAGCATGTCCTAATTGTCCAGGCTTGAGTCTCAAGTCTGCAGTCACTCTATGTGACTGCAGAGTTGTGAATACTCAAAGTGTGTGCAGTGAGCGCTGTCAGGATTCTCCGGTGCCGGGAGTGGGAGTGGTACTTCGTGCAACATTCCGACTAGACTTGTCGGGGCTCACTCAATTCACTTGTATTGAGCGAGGCCGTGCACGTTTAGTCTGCATGTGACTGAATGTATGAAAATCTCATAATTCCGATCACATGCCCACCCACTTCTGGCATCGGCACTGGAGAATCCTGACAGCACGCACACTAAGCGCTTTGAGG
Source organism: Phyllobates terribilis (assembly GCF_046119375.1). Lineage (NCBI taxonomy): Eukaryota > Metazoa > Chordata > Amphibia > Anura > Dendrobatidae > Phyllobates > Phyllobates terribilis. Next base: position 400,357,589 of record NW_027362765.1, read on the forward strand.
ATTCACAAGTTTGTAGTCACATGTAGTGACTGCAGTTTTGAACCCCAAGCGTGGACAACCCTTTTAATGTAGATCTGTCACCAACATTCAAAACGCAGTCTTCATATATTTTTTAAATAGATCTCTTAGACCAGGTGAAGCTGGTGTACATACTTCAAAAATCCATGTTAAAATAGATGTATAATCCTGACTTTAAAATAAGCATTTCTTGAGTCCAGCGAAAAAGTGAGTCTCATGGGTCCAAGTTATTCATTCTAAGTCCACCCAGCCTGACTGACAGATGCAGCTTGTACATAGCAGTGTGGGATCTCAGCAGCAGCAGGGAAGAGGAGGAGGGACACTGAGGATCATTTAATCAGGTTAGGTTGGCGGAGATTAAATTTAAGCTTTCATAAAGGATTATACAGCCATTTTTAAAATAATTTTCATAGTAAATACACAAGACTCATCAGGTCTAAGAGATCTATTTAATCTATGCAGCTTGCATTGCAAAATTTGGTTGGTGACAGATCATCTTTATATGGGACGACTTATGATGATCTTAGGTCATAGCGATGTCATACAGGGGGTCCCAGATTTGAAACACACCTCTATGAGCCACTAATGAAGAACAGCTCTTGAAGACCTCCTTCGTCCTTTTTCTTTTTACATTTGCTAGTGTTCATTTGCTATGAAGATCATCCTTGAAGGATGGAGATCATTGTACCTGAAAGGAGAAGTCATCTGCTTGCAGAATGTTTCAGTAGTTGGACCCGCAATGCCAGGGCTACCGCTGGCTGACATGACTTGTCCTGATGAATCTGTAACATTGGACATGCAATTCAATCTGCAGGAAGTATGTGATAGAGATGGAGGAGCTGAGAACATTGATCTATAGGTCTGTGGGACAAGAGTCACTTGACTCTAAGGAGTCCGGTGGGCGGTCTTAACAATGATTGACAGTATAAATCTGCATGTAAATGGCCTTCTGAAGAACCCATAAGGATAGGGCGATACCTGAATATTAGTGCCCTGATATAAGGATGAATATGGAGGAAGACAGTAAAGCACAGATTGAAATTTGGTTCAGATAACAATGGAGAATTTGCCTAATTCAAATATAGCAGGACCATTAATTAACCAGTCAGCTGTATTATGGATTTATTATGCTTCACACCCTTTGAAATAGTCCCATCAAGCCATGTGCTAAGCCTAAAGCTGTTCCCCCTGACACCCCCATATTAATGCACATTCAGCTTGGTTGTGCTCTCCATACAGGGAGAAAGCTGGTGACAGATGTGGCAGCTTATCTGCCTAAAGAACAAAAGGATCAGGCATGTTGAAATCCAACATGTCCAACCTTTCTCTTCTCGTACATTTACCATTGGGAAAAAGACAGGAGGCCCCCATATACACAGCAAATGGTGTGCGTCTTACCCAAATCACCCGATTCAGCCAACAGTCATTAAATATGTATGGCCTTTTAATTCATCAGTTTTAGCTGTAGTTTTTTTTTAGTGTTCACCTCACCCAATTTTCCCTTTTTTGGTATTTTTTTAGATTTTCCTTACAGTGTAGCATGAAATGTATATACTGTATAAATATATATACAGTTGAAACCAGAAGTTTCCATACACTATATAAAAAGACACACATGCATGTTTTCCTCAATATCTGACATGAAATCAGAATAAACCTTTCCCGTTTTAGGTCAATTAGGATTACCAAAATTTTTAATATTTGCCAAATGCCAGAATAATGAGAGAAAGAGAGAGAGAATGTTTTAAGGCATTTTTATTACTTACTGCAAAGTTAAAAGATTACATACACTAAGATTACTAAGCCTTTAAACAATTCTGGACTGCCCATATAATGATGCCATGTGTTTGGAAGCTTCTGAGTTAATTACAGACACACCTGTGGATGTATTTTAATGCACACCTGAAACACACTGCTTCTATATGTAGCATCATGGGAAAGTCTAAAGAAATCAGCCAAGATATCAGGAAGATAATTGTGGACTTGCAGAAGTCTGGCTCATGCTTGGGTACAATTTAATGATACCTGAAGGTGCCTCGTTCATCTGTACAAACAATTATACACAAGAACAAACAAGATGGGAATGTCCAGCCATCATACCACTCAGGAAGGAGACGGGTTCTGTGTCCCAGAGATGAACGTGCTTTGGTCCGACATGCGCATATCAACCAAAGGACAAAAGCAAAAGACCTTGTGAAGGTGATGGCAGAAGCTGGTAAGATTGTGTCAATATCCACAGTGAAACGAGCACTGTATCAACATGGTGTTATGTTCTGCTACCAAAGCTAAGGAAAGAGAGGAGATCTGTCCCTACTATAGGACTCAGCTGAATCCCTACGATGTAACAGGGAACCTGATCCTGCGATCAGACCTGCTAAAGTCCTAATCTAGTCTGTACGGAGACCTATAGATGTGGGGAGGGAATCCCTACAAGTACTAAGGACTGGGAGGAATATGGGACACCTCCTAACAGAAATAGTAGCAGACACGAACAAACAAAATAGATAGAACATAGAGGTCCGTAGACCAAGCAAACTAACAGAGTTAGATACAGAGCACAGGCTAGCTAGAAAGTAGATATACAATGAAGTCCAGCAAAGCCAGAAGGGCGGAGCAGGACTAAATAGGCCAACAAGGTCATGTGACCAGCAAAGGAAAAAAAACCTAACAGCAAGGTTCTAACAGTACCCCCCCTTCTAAGAGGATCCTCCGGATCCCCTAGGACCAGGCTTATCAGGAAATCTCCTGTGAAACGCTCTGATAAGTCTGGACGCGGAAACATCATCTGACCTCACCCAAGAGTTATCCTCGGGTCCGAAACCTTTCAAGGCCACAAGATACTGCAAACTACCTCTATACCGTCTAGAGTCAAGGATGCGAGAAATTTCATATTCCCCGTCCTCCACCACCGGAGGAACAGAGGCAGAGGCGTCACCATCCGACACAACAGCTTTTTTTAACAGAGAGACATGAAAGACCGGATTAATTCTCCAGGAGGTAGGAACCTCCAACCTAACAGCAGATTGGTTGACAACCTGAAGCACCTTAAAGGGCCCTACAAACTTGGGACCCAATTTCTTAGAAGGAATCCTCAACCGCAGATTCCTAGAGGACAACCAAACCATGTCACCAACAGCGAACAAAACCTCCTGTTGTTTCCTATCAAAGTAGTCTTTAGATTTTCTGTTGGCCTCCTGAAGATTACCACGCACATCCGTCCAAACTCTTTCCAAATCACCGGAAAAATTCTCCTCCTCAGGCACGGCAGATCCCAACTTGGAGAACGACCCAAACGACGGATGTCTCCCAGAACAACAAAAAAAAGGCGAACAACCAGCAGAAGAAGATGTATGATTGTTCAGAGCAAATTCGGCAAGTGGCAGAAACTCAGACCACCCCTCTTGATTGTCTGCCACAAAACAACGCAAGAACTGCTCAACATCCTGGTTTTTCCTTTCTGTCTGGCCATTAGATTCAGGATGATATCCGGACGAAAACGACAAATGAATTCCCAACCTGTCACAAAAGGCACGCCAAAAACGAGCCACGAACTGAGGACCCCTATCAGAAACAATGTCAGTAGGAACGCCATGAAGTCTGACAATTTCCTTGACAAAGGCCTTAGCGAGAGTTTTAGCGCAGGGCAGTTTGACGAAGGGAACCAAGTGACACATCTTGCTAAAACGGTCCACGACCACCCAGATGACAGTAAAACCCTCAGAGGGGGGAAGGTCAGTTATAAAGTCCATAGCCAAATGTGTCCAAGGAGCACTGGGGACCTCCAAAGGACAAAGCAACCCCGCAGCAGGAGTATGTGAGGACTTAGATCTAGCACATATAGTACATTGGCGCACCCACTTAATGACTTCCTTCTGCCATCCAGGCCACCAAAAACTGCGACCCACCAGTCTCTTGGTCTCAGAGATTCCGGGATGACCTGCCAACCGAGATTCGTGACACTCAACAAACAAATCTCTCCTAAAGGTCCCAGGCACAAACAACCTCCCATGAGGAGTGTTAGATGGGGCATTCTCCTGAGCTTTAAGAATCTCATCTTCCAAAACGGAGTCTAAAGCAGCTATCACAACACCTTCTTGTAAAATGTTTTCCTCTTTCTCAGCACCGACTATGGGAGAAAAACTGCGAGACAAGGCATCCGCCTTAACATTCTTAGTACCAGGGATGTAAGTAACGGAGAAATTAAACCGCGAGAAAAACAGTGCCCACCTAGCCTGACGGGCATTCAGGCGCTTGGCAGCATCAAGATATATCAGATTTTTATGATCCGTAAGAACCTGAACGGGAAATTCCGCACCTTCCAAGAAGTGGCGCCAGTGTTCAAATGCGAGTTTAATAGCCAATAATTCCGGATTACCAATATCGTAATTCAATTCAGTCTCCGAAAATTTTTTTGAAAAAAAGGCACAGGGATGTAATCCATCCCCGTTATCCTGAGACAATACTGCGCCAACCCCCACAGAGGAAGCATCAACCTCAACCAAAAACGGCCTAGTAACATCAGGCTGCATAAGGATGGGAGCAGAGGTGAACCTCTCCTTGAGATACACAAAAGCTTCAATGGCCTCAGAAGACCACTGAACCGCATCAGCACCTTTCCTGGTGAGATCAGTCAGAGGTTTGACAATACTAGAAAAAATTTTTATGAACTTTCTATAGTAATTGGCGAAACCCAAAAACCTCTGTATCGATTTCAAACCAATAGGCCTAGGCCATTCCTGCACAGCCTGAACCTTAACCGGATCCATCTCAAAACCTTCGCTGGAGATAATGTAACCCAAAAAACTAATTCTCTGTACAGCGAACTCACATTTCTCCAGCTTAGCAAAAAGCGAATTGTCCATTAATAACTGTAATACCTCACGCACGCTCCGCCAATGAGACTCCAGATCTGGCGAATAAATCAAAATGTCATCCAAATACACAACCACATTTTTACCGATCAAAGGTCTAAGGATGTCATTAATCAGATTCTGAAAAAATGCAGGAGCATTAGTAAGACCAAAAGGCATAACCAGATTCTCAAAATGACCCACAGGAGTGTTAAAAGCAGTCTTCCATTCATCACCCTCCTTCATGCGCAACAGATTGTATGCCCCCTTAAGGTCAATTTTAGAGAACCACTTGGCCCCCAATAACTGGTTAAACAGATCAGGAATCAATGGCAGTGGGTAAGGATTGCGTACCGTAATTTTGTTAATCTCACGAAAATCCAGACAAGGACGTAAACCGCCGTCCTTTTTTTTTACAAAAAAAAATCCAACCGCCACAGGAGACTTAGAGGGCCTAATGTGACCGGCGGCCAAGCTTGTCTGTATGTATTCCTCCAAAGCCTTCCTCTCAGGAATAGTAAGGTTAAATAAACGACTCTTAGGAAGAGTCGCTCCAGGGACAAATTCAATAGAACAATCATAGTCTCTATGGGGAGGCAAAACCTGCGATTCTTTCTCAGAAAAAACTCTCCAAAAATCCTGAATAGGAACAGGCAATTCTCCCCTATCCAAAGCTGCAATACGCCCGTTACAACACTTGTCATAACATTTATGGCTCCAGGATTTAATTTCACTGGTAGACCAATCCAGTACAGGATTGTGAAATTTTAACCAGGGCAAACCCAATATTACTGGAGAAGGCAAGTTATTCAACACTACCAAATCCAATTTCTCATGGTGAACACCATTAATAGTGAGAGGAAATTCACAGACCTTGAGAGTAATATTCTTCAAAGGGGAACCATCCACAGAAACCACAGCAATGGGGGATGATAAAGGTTCAGGTTTTAAATTGAGTTTTTCCACGAATCCCCCATCAATTACATTCAGTGTAGACCCGCAATCAACAAACACCCGAAATTCCATCAATTTTTTCTGAGCAATCGTGGAAGCAGCTAAAAATACACCCTTGGAATTTAAACAGGCAATACGGGCGTGACTGACCATTTTTTTTTCTTTCTTCATACGAAGCTCACAGCCTTTAATCAAATGACCAGATTTTCCGCAATAGAAACACAAGCCTTCCGAAAAACGACGGTCTTTTTCTTGAGAGCGAGGTGCCACCGATCCAATCTCCATCGGTTCACCACTGTTAATACACACATTATCATAACCAGAAACTGACATAGCAGAGGATTTGCTCTCATTAACCCTAGCACGCAGTCTTCTATCCACCCGTATAGCTAATTGCATAGCCTGTTGCAAATCCTCAGGTGTAGGATAAGCAATTAGCAGGTCTTTAACCCTTTCACTGAGCCCAGCAAGAAATAGACTTTTCAGAGCAGAATCGTTCCACCCTGTTTGAGTGGACCAACGACGAAAATGTGTACAATATTTTTCCACATTACCCGATCCTTGTTTTAAACGTCTCAACTCAGTCTCAGCTGATGCGACACGGTCAGGATCATCATATAATAGTCCCAAAGCAGAAAAAAAACTATCCACTGATCTGAAGCATGAATCACTAGGTTGCAAAGAAAAGGCCCACTCCTGAGGCTCTTTGCGCAAAAGTGACATTATGAACCCTACGCGCTGGGATTCATCCCCAGAGGACTTAGGTCTCAAACGAAAATACAATAAGCAAGCATTTTTAAATGAAAAAAATTCTCGGTGTTCACCAAAAAATAAATCCGGCAAACATACCTTAGGCTCCAAGAAATGTGCTCCAGGACAGTTACTCACGTGCTGACGGAGCTCGGCCACCTCCAGAGAGAGTCCCTGCAGGCGATGAGCCAAATCCTGAACCGACACCATGATGGAACAGAAAAATCTTTCCTTAGAGAATTTGCTGGCTGGACTTACTGTTATGTTCTGCTACCAAAGCTAAGGAAAGAGAGGAGATCTGTCCCTACTATAGGACTCAGCTGAATCCCTACGATGTAACAGGGAACCTGATCCTGCGATCAGACCTGCTAAAGTCCTAATCTAGTCTGTACGGAGACCTATAGATGTGGGGAGGGAATCCCTACAAGTACTAAGGACTGGGAGGAATATGGGACACCTCCTAACAGAAATAGTAGCAGACAGACGAACAAACAAAATAGATAGAACATAGAGGTCCGTAGACCAAGCAAACTAACAGAGTTAGATACAGAGCACAGGCTAGCTAGAAAGTAGATATACAATGAAGTCCAGCAAAGCCAGAAGGGCGGAGCAGGACTAAATAGGCCAACAAGGTCATGTGACCAGCAAAGGAAAAAAAAACTAACAGCAAGGTTCTAACACATGGGCTGAAAGGCCACTCTGCCAGGAAGAAGCCATTACTCCAAAAGAAACATTAAAAAGCCAGATTAATGTTTGCAAATGCACACAGGAACAAAGACCTTCATTTTTGGAGACATGTCGTGTGGTCTGATGAAACAAAAATGTAACTTTTTGGGAATAATGACGATCATTATGTTTGGAGGAAAAAGGTAGAGGCTCGGAAGCCTAAGAACACCATCCCAACTGTGAAACACGGGGGTGGCAACATCATGTTGTGGGGTTGTTTTGCTGCAGGAGGGACTGGTGCACTTCACAAAATAGATGGCATCATGAGAAAAGAAGATTATGTGGCAATACTGAAGCAACATCTCATGACATCAGCCAGGAAGTTAAAGCTTGGGCAGAAATGGGTCTTCCAAATGCACAATGACCTGAAGTATACTGCCAAAATGGTAACAAAGTGGCTCAAAGATGACAAAGTCAATGTTTTGGAGTGGCCATCACAAAGCACTGATCTCAATCCTATTGAAAATTTATGGGCAAAGCTGAAAAGGCTGCGAGAAATGCGACCTACAAACCTGGATCAGTTACACCAGTTTTGTCAGGAGGAATAGGCCCAAATACCGACAAACTATTGTGAGAAGCTTGTGGAAGGATATCCCAAACGTTTGACCCAAGTCATTCAGTTTATGGGCAATGGTACCAAATACTAATGAAATGTATGGAAACTTTTGACTTTGCAGTAAGTAATAAAAATGCCTTAAAACATTCTCTCTCTCTCAATATTCTGGAATTTGGCAAATAATAAAAATTCTGGTAATCCTAATTGACCTAAAATGGGAAAGGTTTATTCTGATTTCATGTCAGATATTGAGAAAAACATGCAGATGTGTCTTTATGTAGTGCATGGAAACTTCTGGTTTCAACTGTAGATAGGTAGATAGCGAAACAAATTCAAGTTCATGCATCCATTTCCTTCTTTGTAAATATATCATCACTACATTATTCGACCCAGGGAAAACGATACTGCTGATACAGTATTCTCATTATTTGCATCTGTTTAGTACTTTTAGTGCACAATGTTACCATCTGGTGAGAGGGATATGGTTGTGACTGGCTAATTAACACTTTAGCACACCAATTCATGCCAATTATCCAGATGTAGCTGGGACGGCCCCTTAAAGGAGTATTCCCGTCTCCAAGATCCTATACCAATATGTAGTAAGTGTAATAATAATAATATTAGCAAATACTTCCAATTAGAAATGTAGTATAGTTCTTCTGATTCGCTCTGTTGCTTACCCCATTTGCAGGGAATTGCAGTAGCTTAGGTATCCATGGTTACAACAGCTAACAACTAACTAACTAATTAACTGTCACTATATGAGTTTTCCTAAACATGGACACCTAAACTGCTGCAATGCCCTGCACAAGGGGTAAGCGATATAGTGAATCAGAAGAACTATACTACATTTCAAATTGGAGGTATTTGCTAATATTATTATTATTATTATTCCTACTACATATTAGGATAGGATCTTGCAGATAGGAATACCCCTTTAAGTTAGTCAGAAAAATGTATGAGGCTTTGTAAATTGTACCTCCAAAGAGGCATTTTGTGTATTCCCCGACTAGAGCTATGATTTAAATTTCCGGGTTTTGTGCTTACAAACCTTTATAACTATGGGCTGCTGCTGCTTTAACTCATGAACAAGCACTGTAGGTATAAGGTTTGCACTATATACACATCAGTCTGTTTGGATGTAATGGCTATTTAATCACAATAAATTACAAGTACATACTTACAGCATGTAGCCTCCTTGCTGACGGTTTCCATGCATTTACAAATTGCTTTTTTCTAAGATGCACAGAAAAAAAAAATTAACATCTCTTTAAGGTATTTACTAATCTATTCCCACTGTGCCTCTTAGGATACTTTTATATTCTGATCGATGATCTGCTACCATTCCTGACCTTGTGTCTTTCATTAATGGAACTGTAATTGCAGAAACATCAATAATCGTCCATGTTCTAGTTAAATATGTGGGATCAATGGATGTAATGTAGTCGGGTGCGGGGAGCGTGCAGTATGTGCACTGTGTGCTCTCCATCTGTGTTCTGCCTGGTGTGTATTTCATTTCATGTTAGAAAATTGTACTGCAAATGTGTCCACATATCGAGGCCAATAAATTGTGATAAATTATACAGTGCTATGCAACCTGTGAGACTACAACTCCTATCATATCCTAACAGCCACACGCAGAAGCCATCATCCATGTTTCTTCACCTCAGGATGACAAATAGTTATGTGATATTTTTACTATATTATCATTCATGTTATGTTATTGTTAGCTATGATCTTATAAAGTCCTGACATAATCATAGAATCATAGAATCATAGAATCATAGAATGGTAGAGTTGGAAGGGACCTCCTGGGTCATCTGGTCCAACCCCCTGCTCAAAGCAGGATTCACTAGATCATCTCAGACAGATGTCTGTCCAGCCTCTGTTTGAAGACGTCCATTGAAGGGGAACTCACCACCTCTCGTGGCAGCCTGTTCCACTCATTAATCACCCTAACTGTCAAAAAGTTTTTTCTAATATCTAATCTGTGTCTCCTCCCATTTAGTTTCATCCCATTGCTTCTAGTCTTTCCTTGTGCAAATGAGAATAAAGATGATCCTTCTACAATGTGACAGCCCTTGACATATTTGTAGACAGCTATTAAGTCTCCTCTCAGTCTTCTTTTTTGCAAGCTAAACATTCCCAAATCCTGCAACCGTTGCTCATAGGACATGGTTTGCAGACCAGTCACCATTCTGGTCGCTCTTCTCTGAACTTGCTCCAGTTTGTCGATGTCTTTTTTAAAATGTGGTGCCCAAAACTGTACACAGTATTCCAGATGAGGTCTGACCAAAGAGGAGTAAAGACCGATAATGACTTCACGTGATCTAGACTGTATGCTTCTGTTAATACATCCCAGAATTGTATTTGCCTTTTTTGCTGCTGCATCACACTGTTGACTCATGTTCAGTCTATGATCTATTAGTATACCTAAGTCTTTTTCACATGTACTGTTGCTTAGCTCTATTCCTCCCATTCTGTATATGCTTTTTTCATTTTTATTGCCCAGATGTAGTACTTTGCATTTTTCCCTGTTAAAAACCATTCTGTTGGTTGCTGCCCACTGCTCCAGTTTATTTAGGTCTTTTTGAATCCTCTCTCTCTCTTCTCTAGTATTAGCTATCCCTCCTAGCTTTGTGTCATCAGCAAATTTAATCAGTTTACCCTCAATTCCTTCATCTAAATCATTGATAAAGATGTTGAACAATACAGGTCCCAGGACGGAGCCCTGTGGTACCCCACTTGAGACATTCATCCAGCTGGATGTGAAGCCATTTACAACCACCCTTTGAGTCCGATCACTAAGCCAGTTATGAATCCACCTAACAGTTGCCTGGTCCATTGCATACTTGGTCATTTTTTCAATAAGGATGATGTGAGATACTTTGTCAAATGCTTTGCTGAAGTCAAGATATACTATATCTACAGCATTTCCCTGATCCACCCAGTCAGTGATTCTGTCATAGAAGGAAATTAAGTTAGTCTGACATGACTTGTTAGTTACAAACCCATGCTGACTCTGGTTAATCACTTCATTCTTATCCATGTACTTACATACATGTTGTTTAATAATTTGTTCAAAGATCTTTCCTGGTATAGAAGTCAGACTCACCGGCCTATAGTTCCCTGGGTCCACCTTCTTCCCCTTTTTGAAGATAGGAACAACATTTGCTCTTCTCCAGTCTTCTGGGACTTCTCCTGTTCTCCAAGAATTTTCAAAGATTATGGAGAGTGGTTCTAAAATTTCTTCTACAATCTCCTTCAGTACTCTGGGGTGTAATTCATCTGGACCTGGAGACTTGAACTCATTTATGTTAGCTAAATATTCCCTCACAATCTTTCTGTTTACTGATAACTTGGATTCCTCTATTCCTTTAAAAGGACAGTGAAGATCAGTTGATGTTACATTTTCTTTCTGAGAGAAAACAGATGCAAAATAGGAATTAAAAAGTTCGGCCTTCTCAACATCCTCTCTTACCATTTCTCCATTTTCATCCTGTAAAAATCCTATAGCATCTTTGACTTTTCTTTTACTTTTGACATACCCCCAAAATCCTTTTTTATTGCTTTTGACATCTCTTGCAAGCCTTAATTCATTGTCAGCTTTAGCTAACCTGATACGTGCCCTGCAGGATCTGCAGACTGCATTATAATCTTCTTTAGATATGCCTCCCTCTTTCCATTTAATAAACATTTCTTTCTTTCTTTTTAGCATGTGTTTAAGTTCTGTGTTCATCCATCCTGGTTTCCTTAAATGCTTCCCATTCTTCCTACTTTTCGGGATTGTTAACGATTGTGCTTTGAGAATCTCATTTTTAAAAATTTCCCATCCTTCCTGGACATTTTTGTCCTTAAGGACATCCAGCCATTGGATCCCTCCTATTCTCTTTCTGAGTCTCTTAAAATCTGACTTTCTAAAATCTAACCTTGAAGTTTGAGTCTTCACATGTCTTCCTCCTCTAGTTATCCAAAATTCTATAATAGCATGATCGCTGCCTCCTAGGGTCCCAGCCACCTTTACCTCCTCAACCATTTCCTCCCTGTTTATAAGGATTAGATCCAAAGTAGCAGATCCCCTTGTTTTCTCCCCTACCGTTTGGAAGATAAAGTTGTCAGCAAGAGAGGATAAGAATTTGCTTGACCTGTTAGTTTTACTTGAGAGAGATTCCCAACAAATGTCTGGATAGTTGAAATCTCCCATGACCACTACGTCATATTTTTTGGAGAACTTGGTCATTTGATACATAAAGAGCTCATCCATATCTTCAGCTTGCCCAGGTGGCCTGTAGTAAATGCCTACAATGGTGTCCTTTCCGTTGTTCTCTCCTTGTATTCTTACCCAAACAGTTTCCACAGAACTCCCAGTCTCTGAAGCTTCAATCTCTGTGCAGATATACGCTTTTCTAATATACAATGCAACACCTCCTCCTCGTTTATCAAGTCTGTTTCTTGCAAATAAGTTGTATCCTTTTAGCCTTTTATTCCAATCATGTGTATCGTCCCACCAAGTTTCAGTGATTCCAATGACATCATATTCCTTTTCCTGCATTAGTAGTTCCAATTCTCCTTGTTTGTTGCCCATGCTTTGTGCATTTGTATAAAAACATTTTAGTTTGTGATTGGTTTCTCTTCCTCCCATATTTTTATTATTTAAATTGTTTTGTCTTTGTTCTTCTTTCCACTTCCAGTAGCAGAGATCTCAATAGTATTTGTCAGCTGTATGGCTTTTTCTGGCCTTTTGCTTCCCTTCCCACATTGTTCTAGTTTAAAGCTCTTCTGATGAGTGTAGCAAGGCGACTTCCAAATACATGTTTTCCAGTCTTCGTAAGGTGCACCCCATCTCTAGCAAGTAGTCCATCGTATAGGTAATTCATTCCGTGATCCAGAAATCCAAATCCTTGTTGACGGCACCATCGACGTAGCCAGTTGTTCACCTGTAGAATCTTATTCCACCTCATTGTTCCATGGCCATCCACTGGGAGGATGGATGAGAAGACCACCTGCGCTCCCAATTCTTTCACTTTCTTGCCTAAGTCTTCAAAGTCACTGCAGATGGTTTCCAGGTCCTTTCTTGCGGTGTCATTTGTCCCCACATGTATTAGCAGGAATGGGTAGTGATCTGTAGGTCTGAAGAGTCTTGATATCCTGTCAGACACATAACTAGGATTGCAAATAAGTTCTGAGATTGGGATGTTCTTTTGTGGAACCAAGGGTGCAACAATCAAGGGTGCAACTGCGACCGGGCCCATATGGGAATGGGGCCCATTGACACCGGCACCAATTTCACATGGATGTGCGTCCTCTGATGCACATTAAGCTGAAATGTATTGTGGTGCAGAGACCAGTCGACTCCCTGCGCTGCAATACATGTTGCTGATGTCATGCACCGTCCGAGCCGGCACACCAAAATCAGCTACCGGCTTCAGCTCCAGCTATAAAGGACACTGCACGTCGTGGGAGCCGGGAAATGTAAGAATAATCATTTGCTTCTTTTTAAAATGTGCTGGAGAAGAATGAAAGGGGCCCAGGATGGGGGACATTATACAAGGAAGGGGCCCAGGATCGGGGGCATTCTACTAGGAAGGTGCCCAGAATGGGGGGCATTAAACTAGCAAGGGTCCAAGGATGGGCGGTATTATAAAAGGAAGGGGCCCAGGATGGGGGCATAATACCAGGAAAGGGCCCAAGATGGAGGACATTATACCAGGAAGGGGCGCAGGATGGGGGGCATTATACTAGGAAGGGGCCAAGGATGGCGGGATTATGCCAGGAAGGCACTTAGGATGGGGGCATTATACCAGGAAGGGACCCAGGATGGGGGGTATTGTACTAGGATTGGGAACATTATACAAGGAAGGGGCCCAGGATAGGGTACATTATACCAGGAAGTAGCCCAGGATGAGGGACATTGTTTTAGCATGGGGTCCAAGATGGGGGGCATTATTTCTGGAATGTCCCAGAATGTCCCAGGATCGGGGGCATTGTACCAGGATGTGGTACATTATACCAGTAAGGGGCCTAGGATGGGGGCATTATTACTGGAAAGCCCAGGCTGGGGGACATTATTCCTGAAGGGGGTCCAGGATGGGGGACATTATTACAGGAAGGGGCCAGGATTGGAGGAGATTGCTACAGGAAGCTGCCAGGACAGGAAATACAATTTAAATAGGGGGCAACCATGGATGTCTTTATAGGATTTATGCAAATTGCCTCTTCAAAGAGGTAAAGGATGTCAACTCTATTGGAAGCATTAATCCTAAAAGTCAATATCAACTCTTTAACAAACCTTGCCTCATGACTTAGGGTAAAAGCAAAACCAGAATCTCAATTTGTAGACAGTGTTTTGGGGTGCTGCCCCTCATCAGTGCACAGTATGAGATATAATTTGGCTAGGTGAGAGGCTCTTGACTGAGATCTAAGGGGTATCGTTTCTCCTTGTGGAGAGTGACATACCTGACATGCCAGTGTAAGGAGGCCTATATTGTAGCGCCCCGAGGGTTCGGTTGCTACAGGGGTATTGCACCTCAACCAGAGGTGTGATATTCCACTACCAGGTAAGGATGGAGTATGGACCAGGGCTCAGTTAGCTGCATACACCACACACACCCCATTTCTGGGGGACAGCTCGACGGTGCTCCCATGTATATATATGCAGGCACGACTGACCATGTCCCTGGCATGAGTGGGGAGGGGGGAGAGAACCCTGTGATGTAGGAGCAGAAGGGGACGGTTTCTGGAGCATAGGAAGGAGCTCATTGGTTGCAGGTCACCTGAGCTCAGACACAGTGAAGCAGATAAAAAGGTGGGAGCCATCTTAGGAGGGAGTTGAGTGTTCTGTGAGAGGAGAAGGCAGGGAGCAGAGCTGCTGCATGGGCTCTGCTCCCTGGGCAGGCCTAGCACAGAGGCCGGAGCCTGAAAGGAGAAGAGGAGAAGGAGAAGGAAGGAAGAAAGGTGGAGAGAAAGAGGAGTAGAAAGGCTCCAGAAACAAGAAGGCAGAAGGGACCCTAAGAACCCACGAGATAACGGGTGAAGGGTCGGGCAGAATAAGGGTACCGGATTCCCAAGTTGGTGGAGGTAAATTATCCCTCAGCCAAAGACCGGAGGTCGTGATCATCTATTGGTGCGACCCCCTGCTACACCCACTAGGAAGGCACCACATAGGGTCAGGGAAACCGGCGACAGGTTTCACCAAGAGAAGGCCCAAGGCAGCTGGACAGAAGTGTGGTCACTGGTGGGGCACGAGAGGCCAGAGAAAGGATAGAAGGGAGTCCTGTGCCACACTCCTGAGTTGCCTGGGGGTTGACCGGGCCCCTCACCTGGTGGACGCAGCACGGCTTGGGCAGTCATTCCCTGCAGAAGTGACTCGGATAACAACTGTGAGTAAAAGACCCTGGACTGCATCACTGACTCTGTGTTTCTTACCGCGCCAGCACTAACGGTACTGGGACGCCCTGCACCATACCCCCACCATCTACGCTCACTGCCCTGAGGCTACACTCCTCCCGTGGGGAGTTATACTATTCTCTGCTGCACCCACAACACCAGCCTCAGCGGTCTGCCCTGCAGCGGCGGTTCACTCTGACCGCAATCCACGGGTGGCGTAGTCGGACATTCATAACTATACTAATAGACTGCCACAGCATTTGGTCTGACCACCCTGAGCCACGGGACCGGGTTGCCACTACTACCCCCATCAGCACCGTACACTAGAAGCCCGGTTCCGAGTGCCCCACGGCCCAGGGGGCGAGTAATATATGCCCTGCAATGCTCCTCTGGGAAATTAAATATGCAAATTGCTTCTTCAGAGATGAAAAGGACTTAAACTGTAGTTGCACTTATTGGATGGAGCAATCCTAAATGTTAATGAGCTTTGCCACATGATTTAGGATAAAAATCAAATCAGAATCCAAATTTGCAGACACGTGTTTTGGGGTGTTTCCCCTCGTCAGTGCAAAGTATGAGATCTGATTTGGAGAAATGCTAACCCTTAAATCCCAGTCAAGAGCCTCTCACTTAGCCAAATCAGATCTTATGCTTTGCACTGACGAGGGGCAACACCCCAAATGATCGTGTCTTCTAAATGAGATTCTGGTTTGGCTTTTATCCTAAGTCATGTGGCAAGGCTTGCTAATGGGTTGATATTGACTTTTAGAATTGATACTTCATCTTGCCCTCTGTGCTCCACATAAGCAGTGCTGAGTACTCACTGACTTGCACCACAAAGTGGTGAAGAGATGGATAGATAGATCAATTGATCGATCTTGAGCTTCTTGGCCCAACGTGTTACAGGGCCAGCCCCCCACCTACACAATGACAATTCTAATACTGGTAATTTTTTAGGAGGCAGAAGGTCATTTTCTTTGGCACCAGATCTGGATACTTCCTCTGCCCTTCTCTATAGCTTCTCCCATGTTTTACATATTTAATGACCCCTTGACATGGCAGATACAGTTACATTTTTCACATTCGGTTTATTACTGCTTTCTCCTGCTCGTCATCAATCACTCGCTTAAAGCGCAGAAATCCATGGAAGCAGATCCTCTCTGATGACAGAGGAGTCTATTTTCTTCTCATCAGTCTGCTGACATTATCTCATGGAAGGATGAAAACACTGGAGACAGCAAACCTGGAAGCAGCAAGCGATAACACATGATAAATGCACCATGGGTATTGAAAACGGAACGTACAACTTTGGATCTGAATGCGATGGAATGATGAACGACTGGGCTCGTCTTACAGATCTATCAGCAGAATGCAGACTGCCACAGAGTCTGATGGACTTCACACTTTTCTTTATCTTCTTTGGTCCATCCCTCTCTGTTAGAAGGGTTCCCCGACATACACTGCAGCTGATCGGAGGTTGTTCCACAGCTTGAATGCCCATCAGTTGTGATCACTGGGATTTCTTTGCAGTGCCACCACAGGAGAAATGAAGTATTACACTCTTCACATGAAAATGAACAGGATGTCTGTGTGCTGTATAGTTATCTTGGATACTACAGAAAGACAGCTACTCGGGATCCCCTCTTTTAACTGAGAACTGCTTACTAGGCAATTTGAAAATTAGTTTCCCTAATCAGAAAACCCCTTTAACAATTTATTGACTCTCGTTGACAGGATGCCATTGATTTCTATGTGACTCAAACTGACTGCAAATAGCATCAGTAATTTATTAACTCCATCAGGACCAGATGCAAAAATGCAGCTCAGAGTCCGTCTACACCAGCATTATGCTAGGGAAAAATCAAACATATCCATCAATAAATCCATCTGTTTCTACTGCATCAGCCAAAGGGAACAAAAGCTCCAAAGTCTCCCAAGCCCTGCGAGGATTTTGGATCTGTCGTCATGAATTTTTTTTATCATTTAATCAAGGTTTATTTTTTGTTTTTATTATATTTTTTTTTTTTTAAAGAATATTTGTTTCTATTGAATTCCTTCACTACTAATACAATTAAAATTCAGTGTCCACTGTTGCAACAAAGTTTCCATTACCTAGCCAAATCAGATCTCTTGATTTGCGCTAAGGAGGGGCAACACCCCCAAAACATGTGTCTGCAAATGGAGTTTCTGGCTTGACTTCTTATGCTAAGTCATGTAGCAAGGCTCATTAAACGGTCAATATTGACTTTTAGGATTGCTAGTTCCAAGAGGTGGCCCCAGAGATCAAGTCCGCTTACTTCCGAAGAGGCTATTTGCATATTTAAAACCCCAGAGGAGCATTGCATGGCCTATGAGTCTCCTTATGTAGGCTTGGCACTCTCTGCTAGGAAAATGTTCCCCAGAATATCAATTTTATTAATTAATTAAGGGGGTCCTTTATTCGGGATCCTCATATGCAGTTACAAAGAGCTTCTCTTGCTCTGGAGGACCTGTCCTGTATTACACAGAGAACCCAAGCTCTGTGTAATGCTTATTTTCCCATGTGGTGGCGCTACAGGGAAAGTATACAGGTTCCCAGCATGCTGAAACTTTGTGATCTACTTGTAGCCAAGGGATTCTTCTAAGAAACAGAAATTTGTTGCCTGTTTTTTCATTTGCACAAAATTATTCTTTTAATTTGTGCTTTTTTAAATTTTATTATATGTGTTTGCCTGTTTCTTAATGTTCATCATTGTGGTCAGGACTTGGGTTTTCCAGATGTTTTCTGTTGATTCATCAATTACCACTTTTTTAAAAAGTTGTTACATTTTTGCTCAAATATAGCCCTTCTCCCCACCAGGAAAAAATTTTATGGACACCAGATATTTTGTTGCAAATTTTGCAACATTTTAGCAGAGCATTCAACTTTGTTGTGATAAAAAGTGGCAAAAATGGTTAAAGACAAATAAAGAGCATTTTTTTTATTTTGCGCAAAATTCATTCATTCATAATTTGCCACAAATAAAGTCTACGAATACTACACAACAAAAAAAAGAAAAAGACACAAATAATGAATCAGGCCTTGAATTTTTAAAAGGGAGTAGCCCTTTAAGAAGTTTGTACTGGAAACTGTATAATTCCTTTTCGAATAAATAAAATAAAAATATCCCTTTAAGAACAAAGTTTCCATCTTGCCATAATTTGGATCAATAAATATGAACTATAAAGTAAATCGCTTTGCGAATATTTCCTGAAGGGCGTCATATCATATGTCAAGTGTCAACTGCTCGGCGCGGAACGTTTCCCATTATCATATGTCATCGTGATACATTTTCCTCAGGCAAAGAAGTCATTACCAGACATTGAAGTGAAAGACTAAAGCTAATGTCTTCTCCAATGTATGAGATAATGCTACTTATTTTATGTATTTATTTTTAATTTCATGAATCAATAATACACGATAAATTAAGAAACTTTGTAATGTATCTTATCAGAAAAATCTACTTCTTTCTCCTCCTGAACTGATTGTTCTTTCTGAAAATTCTCAATTCAAGGCAAAAACAATTTTCAGTAAATACTGATTTTCCCGGTACTTTGATAAGAGATGACAAGTGGTGCCAGGGGATGCGACCACAACCTGGCCCGTGAAGGATGGGGGCCCGAGGATTCGCGTTCAGCTGAAGTGTATTGCGGTGAAGAGACCCGCAGGCTCCCTGCACTGCAATATACACTACCGGCCAATCAGATGACATCTGCAGGCCTGTCTCGAGCGGCGCATGGCAGTGATATCATGCGCCGCCCATGGTTTGCACGTTAAAGTCAGTTGCAGACAATAGAAGAGGACGCCACACATCATGGGAGTGGAGGAAGGTAATGAGAATTGTTGTTTGTTTAATGTATTGGAACTGAGCATCAGAACGGACATTATACCAGGATGGGGGTCATTATACAAGGAAAGGATCCAGGATGTTAGTTATTACCCCAGGAAGGGACACAGGATGAGGGTCATTATATCAGGATGGGGTTCATTATACCATGAAGTGGCATAGGATGGAGGACATTATACCAGGAATGGGCCCATGATGGGGGACATTGTACCAGGATGGGGGACATTATACCAAGATGGGGGACATTGTTACAGGAAGGGGCCAGGATGGGGGACATTATACCAAGATGGGGGACATTGTTACAGGAAGGGACACAGGATGAGGGTCATTATATCAGGATGGGGGTCATTATACCATGAAGTGGCTTAGGATGGAAGACATTATACCAGGAATGGAAACATGATGGGGGACATTATACCAGGATGGAGGACATTATACCAGGAATGGGCCCATGATGGGGGACATTATACCAAGATGGGGGACATTGTTACAGGAAGGGGCCTGGGGGACATTATTATAGTAAAGGGGCCCAGGACAGGGGAAATTATACAAGGAAGGAGCCCAAGATGAGGGATATTATTACAGAATTGGGGGCCAGGACAAGGGACATTATTACAAGAAATGGCCAGGATGGGGGACATTATTACAGGAAGGTGCCTGGATCATTGAACAAAATAGAAAAAAATCCAGCTCACCACTGTAGCAGGAGGATCCAGTGTGCACGGAACCACGTGAGGCTGTACGTGAAATAGTAAGAAATATGCTTAGCTGTAACAAAGAACGCTCGTTCGAAATGCGTTGCTTTTCCTTTCTTCCACCCTAGCGTCTTTATGCTATGTTTTAAAGTAACCTAATAAAGAAACTAGTTTTAACTGCTATCCTGGAGTGGGAACAAGTATTTTTTCTCCATGGGAACATCATTAAATGGAGGGTGAACACATATGTTTTATAGGATCTAGAACCCTACAAGAGCCCATACATATAACCAACGTGGAGGTGGGGGGTCCAGGTCCAAATTTTGCAGCTGAGCCCATGGGACTCTAACTACGCCACTGGTTGGTGCTTATAAGATTCTATGGAGGCGCAGGAGGGAGGAGCTAGAGGAAGACACAGACATTCCGCTGCAAGTTCTCCAGAAACGTCAGTTACATTTTAAATTCTAGGTTCTGCGAACTGCCTACACCTGACCACTGTAACCAATCACTGGTCTCATGCTGTACATCTTCCTGCCAGTGATTGGCTGCAGCAGTCATGTGTATAGACAGCACATCATCACAACAGCCAAGAAAACATAGAGCAGCAGCAAGGGATATAAATGAGTATCAAGGTTTTTTTTATTATTATTTATCACATTCTCCCCATTCCCTTTTATTCTCCTTTTTTTTTCTAAAAACCTCTTTAAAATGTTTATATATAATTAAAGGGGTTGTCTGATTTTTAATTATCTTAAAAGGGAATTCTGAGTTAACAGAGGTGGTCAGACACTTTAGGATCCTTGTGTATTAAAGTGGTTGTCCAATAACACATTTTTTTGGCATGGATTGATTGAGAATAATGAATGGAGGCATACTCACTTTCCAGAATCCCATGGATCCAGTGTTTCTCGTTCCGGTGTTTTTTACCAGGTCTGGAAGCAGTGTCTGCCCTGTTCAGAAGCTACAGCACTACTGCAATGGTCAGGTGATTAGAATTGCAATTTATTGAATGTTTCTCTGACTATGCGCTCTTTTAGTCACCTGACCACTGCAGCCAATCACAGGCTACAGCAGAGCAATGACTTTCGAACTGGACAGACACTGCTTCCGGATCTGCTAGAGGTCTCCCTAGCCAGTAGCACTGGATCCACGGAGGGCACTGGAAGGTGAGTATCCTTCCATTTAATATTTTAAACTAATCCATGCCTCATTTTTCTTCCTGTTGGACAATCCCATTAACCAGGGCAGAGAACAACTACAAAGAGTGTCTCTTGTTCAGAAGAAGCAGCACTCCTTTTATGTTACATGAGCAGCTTATTGTAATTCTTCATTTCTCCTGCGGGGGTGCTGTTGGTGAACTGAATGCTTGAGGAATGTGGAAGCCCTATACTATACTGGGAAGGCAGTGTCCCTGCATAGCAAGATGAGTAACTATTTATGCACTTTTACTCTATATGCACTTTATCTGAAATATCTAAAACTGTAGTGGGAGGTATTGCTTCATCTGTGCATACTTCATACTATATGAACCTTTTTTTTTTTGCAAGGGAACCTGCTGTTACATCCCAGCCTGGGGAAGTTATTTATCTATATATTAGTTTGTAATTTTGGAGTACTACTATCACCTGGTGATTATAGTGCTAACTGCAGCTAGTTATTAAGCATATTCACATTAACAGGTGATATGCTGAGTAGTGTTGAGCGATACCTTCTGATATCGGGAAATATCGGATCGGATTGGATCGGACCGATACCGAAAAAGTATCGGATATCGCCGATTCCGATACCGGAAACCAATGCAAGTCAATGGGACAGAAATATCGGAATGAAAATAAACCCTTTCTTTCCTTGTAGGTTAATTCTACATGAAGGAAAACAACTAAGAATAATGTAGAATGTATTGGGGGAGGTGGGGGAGACAATAAAGGCATAGAGGTTTAGCCCAATCAAATGGAATAGCAGGAATTAATATTTTTTTTAAGACGTTCTGAGTTACGGAAATATTGACTATGTTAAGTATTTTTATATTTTGTCAGATATTTATGTTTCACTACTTCCATGCTCTTCACCTTCTTTTTTACTTCTCCCACACTTTCTCCTTCATCATCCTCAGCATCTTTTTCATCCACTTCTTCTTCACCTTCTTCATCTTCTTCTTCTTCACCTTCTTCGTATTATTCTTTTTTTTTACATTCTTCATATTCTACTTCTTCATATTCTTCATATTCTTCTTCTTCATCATATTCTTATTGGTGACAGGCATTCCTGTAGTTGTTATCTATAAAAGGTTGGACATTACACCTGTCGTTCTGCCCGTCACAAAAGATTTACAACAGGATTTGTCCGCATTCAGTTTGGGTTGCAGCAGCAGGTCTTTTCCAGGGGCACCACGAGGAGGAACGGACTCACCCCCATACACTGCTTAGTCATCTTCTGCTTATAATTTAGATATTATCTTTTGCTCTGATTTTTAGTCTTATGCTTAATGTTCTTCCGCTTTTTGTTCTGAAGCTTCTTGTATTTCTGCTTCTTGGTTTTCTGTCTCTTGTTCTTCTGTATCTTGGTGCTTGTCTTCTCTTCTTTGTCCTCTTGGTCAACTTCTTCAGGGTCATCTTCTTGGTCTTCTTCGGGGTGGTCTTCAGGGTCGTCGTCTCCGAGGGTCGTCGTCTTCGGGGTCCTCGTCTTCTTCGGGTTGGTCTTCTGGGTCCTCGTCTTCGGGGTCCTCGTCTTCTTCGGGGTGGTCTTCAGGGTCCTCGTCTTCTTCGGGGTGGTCTTCAGGGTCCTCGTCTTCAGGGTCGTCGTCTTCGGGGTCCTCGTCTTCTTCGGGTTGGTCTTCAGGGTCCTCGTCTTCAGGGTCCTCGTCAGGGAGATCCAGAGTGATTACCAAGAACCATTTCAAAAAGCTTGAACTTGGAAATGTAGCAGAAGGTACAAGAAGGCTGAGGAACTACCGAGGACCAGCTGACGGTACTGGAACCCGGATGGGTAGCAGAAGGTACAAGAGCCAATGGAACTACCGAGGACCAGCTGACGGTACTGGAACTCGGTTACTAAGCAGGAGGTACCTGTGCCAGAAAGCACTACCAAGGACCAGCAGACGTTGGTGGAACTTGGATACCGAGAAGGAGGCACCTAATCCAAAGGCACTGCCGAGAACCAGCTGACGGTACTGGAACCCGGATGGGTAGCAGAGGGTACCCATGTAAAAAAAAGTTTCAAGGTCGCGAGCCGGCCACAGTTACCAAAACCCACAGTCCTACAGGGGGTGCTTGTCCTATTGGCACTATGGAACCAGCCTTCATTGCCAGATCCCGCAGCCCACATAGGAGTCACCTAAACTGCAGGCACCATAGAGTCGGCTAACCCGACCGCAACACGACAGGACAACGCATTGGAGGCAAAGTGACGTTGACACTACCCGGAAACAGCTGGCGTGCTGGAACCAGGCTGGGCAGGAGGGAGTACCCATGCCAAAGACACTGCGGAGAACCAGCTGACGGTACTGGAACCCGGATGGGTAGTAGAAGGTACAAGAGCAAATGGAACTACCGAGGACCAGCTGACGGTACTGGAACCCGGATGGGTAGCAGAAGGTACAAGAGCCAATGGAACTGCCGAAGACCAGCTGACGGTACTGGAACTCGGTTACTAAGCAGGAGGTACCTGTGCCAGAAAGCACTACCAAGGACCAGCAGACGTTGGTGGAACTTGGATACCGAGAAGGAGGCACCTAATCCAAAGGCACTGCCGAGAACCGAGAACCAGCTGACGGTACTGGAACCCGGATGGGTAGCAGAAGGTACCTATGTAAAAGAAAGTTTCAAGGCCGCGAGCCGGCCGCAGTTACCAAAACCCACAGTCCTACAGGGGGTGCTTGTCCTATTGGCACTATGGAACCAGCCTTCATTGCCAGATCCCGCAGCCCACATAGGAGTCACCTAAACTGCAGGCACCATAGAGTCGGCTAACCCGACCGCAACACGACAGGACAACGCATTGGAGGCAAAGTGACGTTGACACTACCCGGAAACTGCTGGCGTGCTGGAACCCAGGGTAAATACTAAAAACAGAGTGGAGCCAGAGGCGTAATTGGAGCAAATTTAAAATCTGTAGTAGTGTGAATGTGGACAGAGCAGGAGAATTTGCCGAACACACAGCTGGGGAACAGCTGACGTTACTGAACCCCAATAACACTGGAGCAAGCGTTGACTGTGCAGACGGCACTTCTGAGCAGCAACTAGTGGTATTGGAGCCCAGGGTAAATACTAAAAACAGAGGAGCCAGAGGTGTAATTGGAGCAAGTTTTATATCAGTAGTACAGTGGATGTGGACAAAGCAGGAGAATTTGCCGGACACACAGCTGGGGAACAGCTGACGTTACTGAACCCCAATAACACTGGAGCAAGCGTTGACTGTGCAGACGGCACTTCTGAGCAGCAACTAGCGGTATTGGAGCCCAGGGTAAATACTAAAAACAGAGGAGCCAGAGGTGTAATTGGAGCAAGCTTTAAATCAGTAGTACAGTGGATGTGGACAAAGCAGGAGAATTTGCCGGACACACAGCTGGGGAACAGTTGACGTTACTGAACCCCAATAACACTGGAGCAAGCGTTGACTGTGCAGACGGCACTTCTGAGCAGCAACTAGCGGTATTGGAGCCCAGGGTAAATACTAAAAACAGAGGAGCCAGAGGTGTAATTGGAGCAAGTTTTAAATCAGTAGTACAGTGGATGTGGACAAAGCAGGAGAATTTGCCGGACACACAGCTGGGGAACAGCTGACGTTACTGAACCCCAGTAACACTGGAGCAAGCGTTGACTGTGCAGACCGCACTTCTGAGCAGGAACTAGCGGTATTGGAGCCCAGGGTAAATACTAAAAACAGAGGAGCCAGAGGTGTAATTGGAGCAAGTTTCAAATCAGTAGTACAGTGGATGTGGATAAAGCAGGAGAATTTGCCGGACACACAGCTGGGGAACAGCTGACGTTACTGAACCCCAATAACACTGGAGCAAGCGTTGACTGTGCAGACGGCACTTCTGAGCAGCAACTAGCGGTATTGGAGCCCAGGGTAAATACTAAAAACAGAGGAGCCAGAGGTGTAATAGGAGCAAGTTTTAAATCAGTAGTACAGTGGATGTGGACAAAGTAGGAGAATTTGCCGGACACACAGCTGGGGAACAGCTGACGTTGCTGAACCCCAATAACACTGGAGCAAGCGTTGACTGTGCAGACGGCACTTCTGAGCAGCAACTAGCGGTATTGGAGCCCAGGGTAAATACTAAAAACAGAGGAGCCAGAGGTGTAATTGGAGCAAGTTTTAAATCAGTAGTACAGTGGATGTGGACAAAGCAGGAGAATTTGCCGGACACACAGCTGGGGAACAGATGACGTTACTGAACCCCAATAACACTGCAGCAAGCGTTGACTGTGCAGACGGCACTTCTGAGCAGCAACTAGCGGTATTGGTGCCCTGGGTAAATACTAAAAACAGAGGAGCCAGAGGTGTAATTGGAGCAAGTTTTAAATCAGTAGTACAGTGGATGTGGACAAAGCAGGAGAATTTGCCGGACACACAGCTGGGGAACAGCTGACGTTACTGAACCCCAATAACACTGGAGCAAGCATTGACTGTGCAGACGGCACTTCTGAGCAGCAACTAGCGATATTGGAGCCCAGGGTAAATACTAAAAACAGAGGAACCAGAGGTATAATTGGAGCAACTTTAAAATCTGTAGTAGTGAGAATGTGGACAGAGCAGGAGAAATTGCCGTCCGCACAGCAGGGGAACAGCTGACGTTACTGAACCCCAATAACACGGCAGCAAGTGTTGACTGTGCAGACGGCACTTCCGAGCGCCAACTGGCGGTGTTGGAGCTCAGGGATAATACTGAAAACAGAGGAGCCAGAGGTGTAATTGGAGCAACTTTAAAATCTGTAGTAGTGAGAATGTGGACAGAGCAGGAGAAATTGCCGTCCGCACAGCAGGGGAACAGCTGACGTTGCTGAACCCCAATAACACGGCAGCAAGTGTTGACTGTGCAGACGGCACTTCCGAGCACCAACTGGCGGTGTTGGAGCTCAGGGATAATACTGAAAACAGAGGAGCCAGAGGTGTAATTGGAGCAACTTTAAAATCTGTAGTAGTGAGAATGTGGACAGAGCAGGAGAAATTGCCGTCCGCACAGCAGGGGAACAGCTGACGTTACTGAACCCCAATAACACGGCAGCAAGTGTTGACTGTGCAGACGGCACTTCCGAGCGCCAACTGGCGGTGTTGGAGCTCAGGGATAATACTGAAAACAGAGGAGCCAGAGGTGTAATTGGAGCAACTTTAAAATCTGTAGTAGTGAGAATGTGGACAGAGTAGGAGAAATTGCCGTCCGCACAGCAGGGGAACAGCTGACGTTACTGAACCCCAATAACACGGCAGCAAGTGTTGACTGTGCAGACGGCACTTCCGAGCGCCAACTGGCGGTGTTGGAGCTCAGGGATAATACTGAAAACAGAGGAGCCAGAGGTGTAATTGGAGCAACTTTAAAATCTGTAGTAGTGAGAATGTGGACAGAGCAGGAGAAATTGCCGTCCGCACAGCAGGTGAACAGCTGACGTTACTGAACCCCAATAACACGGCAGCAAGTGTTGACTTTGCAGACGGCACTTCCGAGCGCCAACTGGCAGTGTTGGAGCTCAGGGATAATACTGAAAACAGAGGAGCCAGAGGTGTAATTGGAGCAACTTTAAAATCTGTAGTAGTGAGAATGTGGACAGAGCAGGAGAAATTGCCGTCCGCACAGCTGGGGAACAGCTGACGTTACAGAACCCCAATAACACGGCAGCAAGTGTTGACTGTGCAGACGGCACTTCCGAGCGCCAACTGGCGGTGTTGGAGCTCAGGGATAATACTGAAAACAGAGGAGCCAGAGGTGTAATTGGAGCAACTTTAAAATCTGTAGTAGTGAGAATGTGGACAGAGTAGGAGAAATTGCCGTCCGCACAGCAGGGGAACAGCTGACGTTACTGAACCCCAATAACACGGCAGCAAGTGTTGACTGTGCAGACGGCACTTCCGAGCACCAACTGGCGGTGTTGGAGCTCAGGGATAATACTGAAAACAGAGGAGCCAGAGGTGTAATTGGAGCAACTTTAAAATCTGTAGTAGTGAGAATGTGGACAGAGCAGGAGAAATTGCCGTCCGCACAGCTGGGGAACAGCTGACGTTACAGAACCCCAATAACACGGCAGCAAGTGTTGACTGTGCAGACGGCACTTCCGAGCGCCAACTGGCGGTGTTGGAGCTCAGGGATAATACTGAAAACAGAGGAGCCAGAGGTGTAATTGGAGCAACTTTAAAATCTGTAGTAGTGAGAATGTGGACAGAGTAGGAGAAATTGCCGTCCGCACAGCAGGGGAACAGCTGACGTTACTGAACCCCAATAACACTGGAGCAAGCATTCACTGTGCAGACGGCACTTCTGAGCAGCAACTAGCGATTTTGGAGCCCAGGGTAAATACTAAAAACAGAGGAACCAGAGGTGTAATTGGAGCAACTTTAAAATCTGTAGTAGTGAGAATGTGGACAGAGCAGGAGAAATTGCCGTCCGCACAGCAGGGGAACAGCTGACGTTACTGAACCCCAATAACACGGCAGCAAGTGTTGACTGTGCAGACGGCACTTCCGAGCACCAACTGGCGGTGTTGGAGCTCAGGGATAATACTGAAAACAGAGGAGCCAGAGGTGTAATTGGAGCAACTTTAAAATCTGTAGTAGTGAGAATGTGGACAGAGCAGGAGAAATTGCCGTCCGCACAGCAGGGGAACAGCTGACGTTACTGAACCCCAATAACACGGCAGCAAGTGTTGACTGTGCAGACGGCACTTCCGAGCGCCAACTGGCGGTGTTGGAGCTCAGGGATAATACTGAAAACAGAGGAGCCAGAGGTGTAATTGGAGCAACTTTAAAATCTGTAGTAGTGAGAATGTGGACAGAGCAGGAGAAATTGCCGTCCGCACAGCTGGGGAACAGCTGACGTTACTGAACCCCAATAACACGGCAGCAAGTGTTGACTGTGCAGACGGCACTTCCGAGCGCCAACTGGCGGTGTTGGAGCTCAGGGATAATACTGAAAACAGAGGAGCCAGAGGTGTAATTGGAGCAACTTTAAAATCTGTAGTAGTGAGAATGTGGACAGAGTAGGAGAAATTGCCGTCCGCACAGCAGGGGAACAGCTGACGTTACTGAACCCCAATAACACGGCAGCAAGTGTTGACTGTGCAGACGGCACTTCCGAGCGCCAACTGGCGGTGTTGGAGCTCAGGGATAATACTGAAAACAGAGGAGCCAGAGGTGTAATTGGAGCAACTTTAAAATCTGTAGTAGTGAGAATGTGGACAGAGTAGGAGAAATTGCCGTCCGCACAGCAGGGGAACAGCTGACGTTACAGAACCCCAATAACACGGCAGCAAGTGTTGACTGTGCAGACGGCACTTCCGAGCGCCAACTGGCGGTGTTGGAGCTCAGGGATTACAGTTCAGGTGGTAGAAAAATGAACACAACAGGAGACCTGGATACTGTTGCCAACCAATTATTTATTCTGGAAGAGGACTGGCAAATTCATGAGAGATCCAGGCCTTGTTCATTTTGAGAAAAGTAAGCCGGTCAACGTTATCGGAGGATAGTCGCATGCGACGGTCTGTTAGTACACCACCTGCGGCACTAAAGACGCGTTCCGATAATACACTAGCAGCAGGGCAAGCTAGCACCTCCAATGCATACTGACTAAGCTCTGGCCATGTATCCAGCTTACAGACCCAAAACTTGAAGGGAGAAGAGCCGTCTGGGAGTACACTAAGAGGGTAAGACATGTAGTCTGTCACCATCTGACGGAAACGTTGCCTCCTGCTGACTGGAGCCGTCTGTGATGGTGTAGACATTTGTGGCGGCGGGGACACAAAACTTTGCCACATTTCGGCCATACTGGTCTTGCCTTGTGCTGAGGCGCTGCTTCTGCTCCCTCTTTGTGCAGAGCTTCCTCCACTGCCTTGACGCACTGAGCTGCTTTGTAAAGCACTAGCAGCACTGCTCTCGGTTGGAATGGAGAACATGATGGAATGCACCAGTGCGTCTTGGTACTCCCGCATTTTACGCTCCCGGTTCAACGGTGTTATGAGGCTTTGTAAGTTGTCCCGGTAGCGAGGATCTAGGAGGGTGGACACCCAATAATCAGCCGTGTTGAGAATGTGGGCGATGCGGCGGTCGTTTCTCAGGCACTGCAGCATGAAATCAACCATGTGCTGCAGACTGCCAACTGGCCAAGAAACGCTGTCCCCTGCTTGAGGCGTGATCTCTGCCTGCTCTGCATCACCCCACCCTCGCTCTAGATACTGACTACTAGAGCATTGTGTACCTCCCTCCTCTGGACAGATGTCTTCCTCATCCATTGACTCCTCCTCATCCTCCTCACAAAGTGTCCCCTGCCTAGGCCTTTGTGAGGAACCACGTTGCGCAGACTGTAGAGAAGCAGATGGCATTTGTGACTCCTCATCCTCCACCTCTTCCAAAACCTCGTCCCTTAGTGCTTGCAGTGTTTTTTCAAGCAGGCAGATAAGGGGGATAGTCATGCTGACTAGTGCATCATCTGCACTCGCCATCCGCGTGGAATAATCGAAGGCACGCAAAACGTGGCGAATGTCCTTCATAGAGGCCCACTCAGTGGTGGTGAAATGTGAACGGCGCGCACTGCGACTTGTTTGCGCCTGCTGCAGCTTGTACTCCATTACTGCTGCCTGCTGCTCACACAACCTCTCCAACATATGTAACGTTGAATTCCACCTGGTGGGTAGGTCACATATGATGCGATGTTCCGGAAGACGTAATCGGCGCTGCAGAGCTGCAATGCGTGATGTTGCGTTGCTGGAACGCCGCAAGTGAGCGCACTCTATGCGGACCTTGTGAAGCAGTGCATCAAGATCCGGATAGTCCCTCAAAAAACTCTGCACGACCAAGTTGAGCACATGTGCCAGACATGGGATGTGAGTGAGGTTTGCTAGGCCCAGAGCTGCCACCAAATTTCGGCCATTGTCACACACTACCATGCCTGGCTGGAGATTCGCTGGCACAAACCACACGTCGCTCTGCTGCTTGATGGCATTCCAGAGCTCCTGCGCTGTGTGGCTTCGATTCCCCAAATAAATTAATTTGAATACGGCCTGTTGACGTTTGGCCACGGCTGTGCTCATATCGGTCATCATAACAGGTAACCGTTCACGGGTCGATGTGGAGGTAGACCGTGACGGCTCCTGCAGCGCTGATTCAGAGGAACTGGAGTATGAGGAGGAGTCAATGTGTACAGACTGGATTCCTGCAATCCTTGGAGTTGGCAGAACACGTACAGCGCCACTCTCAAGATCTGTACCCGGCTCCACAACATTTACCCAATGGGCATTGAGGGAAAGGTATCGTCCCTGTCCATGCTTACTGGTCCACTCATCGGTGGTCAGGTGGACCTTGGTACTGATGGCGTTTTGTAGCACATGTTTAATTTTTCCCTCCACATGATGTTGCAGGGCAGGGACGGCTTGCCTGCTGAAATAAAAGCGGCTGGGCACGTTGTATTGTGGGACTGCCAATGCCATAAAGTTACGGAATGTGTCAGTCTCCACCAGCCTGAATGATAGCATTTCAAGGGCCAGTAGTTTAGCAATGCCAGCATTCAGAGCCTGTGCTCGGGGGTGGTTTGCCGAGTATGGGCGCCTTTTCTCCCATGCCTGTGCTAACGATGGCTGTAGACTGGCCTGGGAGTGTGAGGATGACTGGGAAAGTGGTGCTGTGGGTGGAATTACACTGTGTCTCTGTACAACAGTGCCAGAGATTCTTCCATGACGATCCTGTGAGGAAGCCGAACCAGCTGTGTGTGAGCTGGAGGAAGAGGCTACAACACGAGCTGAAGAGGTGGTAGGTGGCGCTGTAGGTTGGCCTAGGCCTTCAGTGTGTTTTTGTAACTCCACCACGTGCTTGGTCCGCACATGTTTCCACATATTTGTGGTATTGAGGTTGCTGACACTTTTCCCTCTTTTCACCTTCTGATTACACAGCTTGCATTTGACAAAGCAAATGTCATCTGCAACTGTGTCAAAAAAGGACCAGGCACTGCAAGTCTTGGGAGCGCCCGCTTTGGATTTTGAAAGAGCCATGCTCCTAATGGGTGCCGAAGTGGAGGCTACAGGCAACCAAGTCTGCCCCCTCCCTCTCCCTCCTTTTTGGGCTGTTCGGGGAATCTCTTCCTCAGAGCTGCTCCCACCACCTTCCTGTCCCTCACGCCATGATGGGTCAAGGACCTCATCATCTACACCACCCTCTTCAAACAACGGCTTCTCCTGGGTAGTCTCGACAGCACAGTACGCACCAGAAAGTGGCACCTGAGTCTCATCATCAGATGCATACTGAGGTGTGCTGCTGACCATAGGCACTGGCCCACCCACCTCTTCAGATTCAGAGAGACAAAACGGTTGCGCATCACTGCATACTACCTCTTCTTCAAATTCTCGAATTCTGCTTGGCTGGCCCCCTCTTTCCAAGCCAAGAGATTCAGAGAACAGAAGTAGAGATGGCTCCTGTCCAGGGCTCTCTGACTGCCTGGGCAATTTGGCAGGTGGTGAAGAGACAGATGGGTGCTCTTCAGTGCTCAGGACCTTAGAGGATCTGGAACTAATTGAAGTCGATGCGTTAGCTGCCATCCATCCGACAACGGCTTCAATTTGGTCCTCCCGCAGCAGTGGGGTACGGCTAGCTCCTACAAAGCTGCGCATAAAGGACTGTTCCCTGGTAAAACTGGGGGATGCTGAGTCACTGGTGCCCACAGCAGGCACAGAATCCCCACGTCCTCTCCCTGCAGGCACAGAATCCTCACGTCCTCTCCCTGCAGAAACTCCACGCCCACGCCCACGACCACATGCCTTACTCCCTGCCTTCTTCATCTTGGTAGACTGATAAAGATAGGCAGAAAAGTACTAAGGGCTTAGTGTGCTTATTCCTGAACAGCTGCTAACAGGTATAAGAAACACTAATTTTATAAAGTGTGGACTAGACTTTAATATGAGCTAATGTGGCCTACACAACTGTAAAGTGGAGTGTTTGGTGAACTTTATTTAGGTTTTTTTTGTCACAAAAAGACACTGGATGTGCCTAAAGATGTAATATCGATAGTATCACAAACTTTTTGTAGCTATTACAATGTAGGAAGGTAACCTACAATGCAATAGATGAGGCTACAAAAAATAGGCTAATACTAATCTGGCTGGGGCTGCAGGGCCCAATGCTGCAGAAAGGCTCCTCTAACTACTCCTATATAGTGTGTTTGGAACCAATTTAGCTGAATACGGATGGAACCACCACACTAATAGGAGAAATCAGGAAAAATTATGAATTGGTAAAAAAGGACAATGTATGAGGCAGTGACACACACTGAGTGCACTACAACCAGACGTGGTTGAAGCACACACTACAGGGTGAGCTGCACTCACACACACAGACCTTGCAGACAGCGGTGAACAGCACAGAGAACTGTGCACTAGCACTGCAAGGCACAGCGATTTATAAAGTAGCTTGGGTAAAGCAGAATAGACCAAATAGTAGCTAAAACTGTCCCTCAGAACAACAGCGTCCTATCCCTAACTGAATTCACAGCAGAGTGAGCTCAAAATGGCGGCGGCGGCTTTTATAGTGCATCATGACATCATTTCAGCAGCCAATCACAGCCATGCCATTAGTTAAGATGCCTACATGCCTAACAGGATGTGCCCACACTTCTTAGGATCCTCATTGGCTGAATAAAATGAAAATGGCTCATTGCATTATGGGAACTTCCGATTCCGGTATACGATATTGCAAAAGTATCGGAATTAAGTATCGGAATTTCGATACCGCGAATATCGGCCGATACCCGATATTTCAGTATCGGAATGCTCAACACTATTCAGGAATCATCTTATATTGTACTGAT
The DNA here is from genome assembly GCF_046119375.1 of Phyllobates terribilis. Lineage (NCBI taxonomy): Eukaryota > Metazoa > Chordata > Amphibia > Anura > Dendrobatidae > Phyllobates > Phyllobates terribilis. The sequence continues at coordinate 400,390,390 of NW_027362765.1, forward strand.
GTCACCTCCACCGGGGATCTTTTTTGAATCAAAATAAATGAGTAATATATTCTAACGGTACTCTTAATGGCTAATCTTGCTATGATCTATGACTGTTATATAATAATAGGCTTTTGTGAGAGACTCTGAATGGTTGGGTCTCTCTGGACTACATGTCGTCTTGTTAGACGTTATAGCCTATAGCTTGATGTCTTTCTATATATCCATCTGAGCTAACAGCATTTGATCATCTTTTCACAAATTGTATGTCTATTTCTATGTTATACAGTATTTGTTTGTGTACCTTAAGGCAATATTTTAATGATATCTAGTAAAGGTTATTTTTTATGGGTTTTTTGATGTGAGATATAATTATATACCCATGAGGTTATCCTATTTCTGTAATCTGAACTAAATGCTTAGAACTTTGTTGGAATAACCTGTGAACAACGTATGGGACCCTTCCAACTGAAAGGAATTTCATAAAGTAGACAGCTCCTTTAATTTCTCCTTTTCTCCTACATATTGTGAACATTTTTTGTAGAGTTCTGTAAGTAAACAGAAGTCTACAGAAAAATGTATACATGTTTTATACGACCACATGAAAAGCCCAATGGATCACCATTGGATCCGCAATAGTGACCTCTGCATACCGATGTGACATGGATGGATTTCACGGTCATGTGAGATGCCTACATATAAATGTGAGTGCTCGGTGGTGTCCTCTGCACCCAAAATTTCACAGACTGCAGACACCACTTCCTCTTTCTGACTAACTCCTTGTGATGACTCATGTCCCACGAGAAGCAGCACTTTTGACCACCACCTAGTCTGCAGATCTTTCACGAGATAAAGACCTGATGGGACCTGGGGGATACTCAGAGACTGTCCTTTTGGTGTACATCTCGAAGATATACATTGGTATACACAGAATAATGTAGGAGATTATGCTACTTAAAGGGAACCTGTCACGTCATTTCAAGCATCTAAGCAGTCCCCAGTGCATTGTTAGTGATGCAGTGTGCATCACTAACACATTATTTCCATTAAAAACGAGGGACTAATCATGTGCAAAAAGCACTTTATATAATTATAAGGTACCTTCTCGTTTAGCCATAGGGGTGTGCTTAATTTTTTCTTCAGTCATGGGTGTCGCCGCCCACTTAATTTGATTGATTGCGCCGACATCACTAGAATCCCGCGCTTGCCCAGTGTGTAACTGGCCGCGCTTGCACAGAGTGACGCTTGGAGATGTGCTTGCCCAGTGTGTAGCCGGCTGCACTTGCGCAGTGTGATGCTTGGAGCCGCGCTTGCGCAGTGTGATGCTTGGAGCCGCGCTTGCGCAGTGTGATGCTTGGAGCCGCGCTTGCGCAGTGTGATGCTTGGAGCAGCGCTTGCGCAGTGTGTAGCCGGCCATGCTTGCGCAGAGTGACGCTTGGAGCACGCTTGCCCAGTGTGTAGCCAGCCGCATTTGCACAGTGTGAAGCTTGGAGCCGCGCTTACGCAGTGTGCAGCCGGCCATGCTTGTGCAGTGTGATACTTGAAGCCGCGCTTGCGCAGTGTGTAGCCGGCCATGCTTGCACAGAAAGATGCTTGGAGCCGCGCTTGCCCAGAGTGTAGCCGGCCGTGCTTGCGCAGAGTGATGCTTGAATCCGCGCTTGCCCAGTGTGTAGCCAGCCGTGCTTGCGCAGTGTGATACTTGGAACTGCGCTTGCCCAGTGTGTAGCCGCCCGTGCATGCGCAGTGAGATACTTGGAGCCACGCTTGCTCAGTGTGTAGCCGACCATGCTTACGCAGAATGTAGCTTGGAGCCGCGCTTGCCCAGTGTGTAGCCGCCCGTGCTTGCGCAGTGAGATACTTGGAGCCGCGCTTGCGCAGTGTGTAGTCGGCCATGCTTGTGCAGAATGATGCTTGGAGCTGCACTTGCCCAGAGTGTAGCTGGCCGCGCTCGCGCAGAGTGATGCTTGTAGCCGCGCTTGCCCAGTGTGTAGCCGGCTGTGCTTGCGCAGTGTGACGCTTGGAGCCGTGCCTGCGCAGTGTGTAGCCGGCCGCGCTTGCGCAGAGTGACGATTGGAGCCACACTTGCGTAGTGTGCAGCCGGCAAGGAGCCACGCGTCATGGCACATGTTCGGCTTCCCGATTGACACTGAACAAGCCCGGCCGGCTACACACTCCACAATCACGTCTCTAAGCTCCTCTGAGCAAGGTCGGCCGGCTACACACTGCGCAAGTGCAGGATTCTAGTGATGTCGGCGCAATCAATCAAATTGAGTGGGCGGCAACTCCCGTGACTGAAAAGAAAATTAAGCGCACCCCTATGGCTAAACGAGCAGGTAGCATATAACTATATAAAGTGCTTTTTTACCACCATTTTAATGAAAATAACGTGTTAGTGATGCATTTTGCATAACTAACAACGCACTGGGGACAGTTTATATGCTTGAAATAACGTGACAGGTTCCCTTTAATACAAAGGTATAGTAATAAAAAACATACATTTTATTTTGCACATTTTTATAAGACATACGCATCCAGTGTGGGATTTCAAGGTCTCGATGTTGATGGCTTATTCTTTAGTGTGAACTGTGTAATTCTTCATTTCTCCTGCAGGGGTGCTGCTGAGAAATTGAATACTTGTAGCCCTGTACACCAGCATTGATTAATAGGGTTTTCTGGGGCTTTGATATTCATGGTCTATTCTTTAGTTACAACTGTGTAATTCTTCATTTTTCCTGTGGGGGTGCTGCTGGATTGACAGCCCATTAATATCAAATCACTGCGAGTAAGACCAGAATCAGCTGATGGGAGGCGCTTTCTCTTCATTGTTTACTAGGCATACCGCTGCACATTAGACTATGGCTGTGCCTGGTGCTGTAGGCAATAATGGGAACAGTCACCAAATACACTCCACAACATTGAAATTGCAACACCAAAAAGGAAAAGTCATGGAATTATGAAAATCTCAGGATGGTTAGAAATGTTACTGATATGCAAATGATGAAAAATTGGAAATTTTTAAAACATCTCAATTTATTCAGTATTGAGTATGAGAACTATCAGTGAGGTTATTAATGATCATCTGAGGAATGTTCTGCAGCCACTCTGAATGCACTTGAACAAATCATCAAGATCCACTGCTGGCAGCTCCCTCTGCAATTGCCAAACAATGATGTCCCAGATGTGCTCGAAGGGAGACAAGTCCAGAGATGCCACAGGCCATGGTAGCACGTTTAGGCTACACAGGTTGCTCACAGTAGGACGAGCAACATGCAGTCTGGAATTGTTGTGTTGAGAAACAGCTCATAGAACACATTGGAGAAATGGCCGTATCACTGGTTCCACAACCAAATCAATGCAACGCTGAGCTGTTAGTGCACCTGGAATGAAGACTAGAGTGGTCCAGCTACCTAACATTATGCCACCCCACACCATAATCCTAAGAGTAGGACATCTTCATGGCGCTGCCCATGTGGTCTCCAGCCAAACCTCCAGCTACCATTGCCTCTAAGACAAAAGCGGGACTCATCGCTGAAGAGGATGGACCTCTATTCCAGCCTCCATTGTCATCTTGCTCTGCACCATGATGGCCTTTGAGGGCGGTGGTTTGAGGTCAATGGACACCTGTAGCTGGACATCTGGCTTGTAACCCAATGTCATGCAAACATGTTCTCAAGGTTTGTGTAGACACCTTAGACTTGGTATGTGACGTCCAATTTCCTGTATCGTACAGAATGGATCAATCATGGAACCAGTGACGGGACCATTTTTTCAAAGTGTCTGCAAAGAAACACGGACATGTGAACAGCCCCATAGACCATGATGGGTATCTTTATTTTTTGTCTATGAAAAACCTGGATGGAACATGTACGTGGATGAGGTCTTAGTCAATGAAAAAATAAAAATACTTATAGATTCCTGCAGGCGGAGATAAGAAAACCATCGAGATCATAAAGGTCACAATTAACTACAGGAGTAAAGAGTTAAGGGAATTACTCAGAATTCCAAAAAATATTACCCAAAGTACCTCTAAACAAAGGGTATTTTCTGTAGAACATAGCTTTCTAAAGATGCAATTTGTTTACCACGTTGTGACTTTGTCAGAAGAGTCTGGAACTTTTGTAACGAGTCTTCCTCGAAAAGATGGAACATTGCCCAAAGATGGGCTCGGAGTAATTTAGGGACGGGAAAACGAGCGCTCTTCCCTGGTGTTCTGGAACCTAGCAACTCGCTTGTCTATTTCTTCCAGCTATAGCGTCCAGCTGGAAAGTCTTGAAATAGCCAGATTCACAATGTTTGCCCAGTCGAATGTTCCCAGAAAGATGTAACTCACAGATCAGTGATAGGGGTAGATAGGGGTAGAGAGGGGGAGTGGTTTTCTATGCCGGGATTTCACAACATTTTACCAAATGCAAATCTAAATACAGAAAGACTGTCTTGGCAAAATCAGGACTGTTGGCAGGTACACTCCCTCCCATGCAGTGCAAGAGTTCTGGATGACATGAACTTCAGAGACGTGGTCAAACTTGAATAATTTAAAGCTTCTTTGTCCTAATCCAAAATCAGCAACAAAATCCCTGCAATTACCAAACGTCCCAAATCTCGCAGGACTAACATGTTTTTTTATACATAAAAGGACATGTGCTATTAGAAAATGACTCATGTTTTTTATCAGGTTTATACGTTAACGTATTTTTTTTAATTATGATCTTTTTTTTTTAATTTCCATATCACTATCAATGCAAAATAATTCTGACATGTTGTTATATTCACACTAGTCACTTGGCCTAATATTAGAGTCATGATTTCTGTTCTTTAAAGATGACTTTTCATCAGTCACATTATTGTCGCATACATGATTACAATGACATGCAGCACCTCTGAGTAATAGATAACACAGGATCCACCATTGACAATAGGTGATGTCACAGCTCACCTCCTCCTCCTGTACAATGACTGATAACACCTCTATATACAGTAGATAACACAGCATCCACAATTCATAATAGGTGATGTCACAGCTCATCTCCTCCTCCTGATAACATAGGATCCACAATTCATAATAGGTGATGTCACAGCTCACCTCCTCCTATTGTACAATGACTGATAACACCTCTATATGCAGTAGATAAAACAGGATCTACCATTCACAATAGGTGATGTCACAGATCACCTCCTCCCCCTCCTGTACAATGACTGATAACACCTCTATATACAGTAGATAAAACAGGATCTACCATTCACAATAGGTGATGTCACAGATCACCTCCTCCCCCTCCTGTACAATGACTGATAACACTTCTATATACAGTAGATAACACAGGATCCATCATTCACAATAGATGATATCACAGCTCACCTCCTCCCCCTCCTGTACAATGACTATTAACACCTCTATGTGCCTATAGACCTGATTGTGGGGGAGTAAAAAGCCCAATACAGGCTGACCGTAGATTCAGCCACGGGTCGCATGTACACACCTAGATTTAGAGGAATTTAGATTTTGTATCCAACTTTTTTTCACAAAAGATTTTATCGTCAGTGTCCGTTTTGCAGAAGCCGAATATCTGAGATGCACCGACAACCAGCAATCTCTGTCATTACACAACTTGTGGTGAAACCAGAAAACTTCCAGTATCCTGTTTATGTAATAGAAGTCGTGCAAAATGGGTTTAGTTATTTTACTGCTCTACGTGTCATCTCTATTACAGTCTGTGACTGGATAGCATAAAACTAGACAAAAAAACACATCACAGTGAACTGCAGAAAAGATCAAGCTAGAAACACTGCTCATTTCACCCTTAAAGCGAATGTCATCAAAAATGACCTAAAGTTTAAATCAAGTTTTGATTCTAAATGTATATTTAAAAATGTAATCTTTAAAAAAAAAAGATTTTTCACTTGCTGATCTTTTAGCAGATTCACATGTATATTAGCAGCAACAGACTGACTCAGACCTTACTTAGTTGTGTTGAAGCAGCTAATGAGCGTGTGCAAAGGTTATTGTAAAGGTAAGGAGAGCAGGAGGAGCTGGGTCATCGCCTATTGTGATTGGTGGATTCTGTGTTACTTGTCATAGTAATCCAGCCTCTGCTGATAATGAACCTGCTGAAAATTTAGAACAGGAAGTGTGAATCTAAAATAGCCAATATGCCCAGTGTGAAAATGACAAGATTTCTAATATTTTTATAAATACAAATTGTGATATGAAGAAAAAAACATTTTTTTAAAAAAACATGTAACAGAAAAAACTGATTTTAAAAATCATTATTTGATTATACATTTGCTTTAAAGGGACAGCAATTGTCCAGCTAAAAGAAAAAAATATTCAATATATTTATAGGGGCTGCAGGGGACCGAAATATTGTCAGATATTGATTTTTTTCCTTGTCGTCTCTAGCGAAGAGTGTGTGAGCCGAACAGTGCAAAAAGTGAATAAAATAATTCCGTCTGCCAGACAAGAGCTTTCCTGTGGCCATTATTAGCCAGCAATGCCCACAGGGCAGCGACATAGCTGTCAAATGGACAATCATTTATTTGATTGCCCCCAACTTCCCAACCAATGCACTAAAGGGAAGTGCTCACCCGATACGGAGACTCCGCTCCCTATTGTTTGTAAAAAGAAATCTGAAGTTGGTGCTTTTGTTTTAACACAATAACATCTTTACAGTGGTGTTTTTTTCTTTTTTATGTTACTGAGCTTCAAAGCTATAGATACATGATCAATTTCTGTCCATCTGCAGTCACCACTAGGGGGAGGTTATCGTCTATGGATTTATATACCTCCTTTTTATTATGAGTCAATAGGATCTGTCTCGAGACATTACAGACATATATACACAGTGATGTCACAGTACAGGGATAATACACACAGTGATGTCAGAGTACAGGGATAATACACACAGTAATGTCACAGTACATGGATAATACACACAGTGATGTCACAGTACAGGGATAATAAACACAGTGATGTCACAGTACAGGGATAATACACAGTGATGTCACAGTACAGGGATAATACACACAGTGATGTCACAGTACAGTGATAATGCACACAGTGATGTCACAGTACAGGAATAATAGACACAGTGATGTCACAGTACAGGGATAATGCACACAGTGATGTCACAGTACAGGGATAATAAACAGTGAGGTCACAGTACTGGGATAATAAACACAGTGATGTCACAGTACAGAGATAATAAACACAGTGATGTTACAGTACAGGGATAATACACACAGTGATGTCACAGTACGAGGATAATACACACAGTGATGTCACAGTACAAGGATAATACACACAGTGATGTCACAGTACAGGGATAATACACACAGTGATGTCAGAGTACAGGGATAATACACACAGTGATGTCACAGTACAGGGATAATACACACAGTGATGTCACAGTACAGGAATAATAGACACAGTGATGTCACAGTACAGGGATAATGCACACAGTGATGTCACAGTACAGGGATAATACACACAGTGATGTCACAGTACAGAGATAATAAACACAGTGATGTCACAGTACAGAGATAATAAACACAGTGATGTCCCAGTACAGAGATAATACACACAGTGATGTCACAGTACGAGGATAATACACACAGTGATGTCACAGTACAGGGATAATACACACAGTGATGTCACAGTACAGGGATAATAAACACAGTGATTTCAGAGTACAGAGATAATAAACACAGTGATGTCACAGTACAGGGATAATAAACACAGTGATGTCACAGTACAGAGATAATAAACACAGTGATGTCACAGTACAGGGATAATACACACAGTGATGTCACAGTACAGGGATAATACACACAGTGGTGTCACAGTACAGGGATAATAATCACAGTGATGTCACAGTACAGGGATAATAAACACAGTGATGTTGTGGCACCCTGCTACCACAGGTCTCAAAAGGGTGCATGGACGGACTTCTCCAGAAGAGGCCCTCACTGCAAACAAACACCTCCACCCTTCCACCTCATACCACCAGAGGGAGCCTGTTAGGGATATATATATGGAGGGTGGAGCTAGGCAGTGGAGTTCAGTACTTCAGTTCAGTCAGACAGTGTGCTGGCACTTAGACCAGTGAAGAAGCAGCATGTCTGCTGCTGTGTTGAGGGCCCTGAGAGTGGCCGAAGCAAGGAGAGAGGAGTTAAGGGGGCAGAGGAGCATCACAGGCTCACCCCAAGACACAATCCGGACACCTACAGGGTTCTCTATACCAGGTAGGGACAACCGGCATACCAGGAGGCTTCCAGACCCCTGGTCATCCTGAAGCTACCATCAAATACAGGACTAGGCCCCGGCGTCCAGGGATAGTGGTTGCCAAAGAAAAGTCCTACTACCAAGCGGTCAGGTGAGAGAGCAACGCAACATAGAAGCCAGGCCAAGTTCCAGGCTGGCCAGAAGCTTAGAGAGAGGGAGACACAGATCAGGAGGCCTTATACCCGTCACTGGGGAGAGCCCTGAAGTGCACCCTTCCTAGCAAGTACCCCGGACCATACCTGCTGTTACACCAGTAAAGGTACTGAAGCGAATCCCCTGTGTGCGTGTCCGTCATTCCCCCTGACCCGACCGGACCATCTCTCACCTGCATCCCATCCATCAACCCTGCCCCGGGGACCCGCTCCGCCTGTGGGGAGCAGAAACATCCCAGCTGCCATCCCATCACCCCTGGAGGTGTGCAGCAGCGCCGGAAACCATTACCGGAATCCACAGGTGGCGTCATGAGACAAACTGTTAACAAAAACATACAAAACCCCTTTTAAAGAGTGACCCCAAAGGACGGGCCCGGGAGCTGACTGCCGTGACATCCCACAGAAGGTAAAGGCCCGGGTACCGAGTTTCCCCCATTTCCCCCTCTGGGCGAGTCAGCTCTTCCTGGCGTCACGAACAGGATGCTGTGCCCGTTGCCACCGGGTACTGTGTGCCGTATTTGAACTGTGTTTGAACTGTGGTGAACATCGCCTCCATTACCGCATTGCCGCGCGGGAAGAAGAGGGGCGTAACCGCGGGAACCAGAGAGGCGTGACTGTTGGTAGCGCGCGAAACTCAAGCCCCGCCTCGCGCTCTGATGCAACACTAGGAAGCGTCAGGTCCTGGAAGGAGACCGTTGTCTGCGGAGCTGGGGCCTACCTGATAAAAGCGAAGAAGGTAGGCTACGGTTTACTAGGGGGGCACAACCATGGCCGACGACCAGCAAGACTCACGCCCGGCGCTGCTCAGGCCGGAGCGGCTGCCCCATCAGCAGGGGTCGTGACTCCATTCATACCCATCGCCCTGCCGTATATCCCCGGAGCGAAATGGCTTCCCCAGTATGACGGCAAACCGGACACCCTGTCTGGATTCAAAAGGAAAATATGCGGTGTACTGGACATGTACTCAATGACTGGTAAACAGAGAGCCGCTGTTGTGTTGGGACAATTGACTGGTGCCGCAGAGCGGGAAGTTGAGACCTGGCCAGCCGCAGACCAGGAATCAGTATCCATTATATTTAAGAGACTGCAAACTGTGTTTGAAAACCGCACTGAGACAGATCTTCGGATGAGGTTCTATCACTGTACCCAGAAACCTGAGGACAGTATCCGGGACTATGCCTGGCATCTACAAGAGGCACTGCGGGCCCTGAAACAGGTTAGTCCAGCCAGCATACATGATGAGAACAAAATGCTGACAGAACAATTCATCCAGGGGTTGAGGTCCCAGGAGGAGAGCAGAATTGTACGGTGGTGGGCCTTAGATCATCCAAATGCCACCTTTGACACCCTGAAGGACATGGCTATTAAGGGCCTTCGGCCCCTGGAAACATCAGATACTGCTATCCAGCGTTACCAGGGTGGGGCCACCCCAATGGCTACAGCACTCACTGCCCCTTCATTAGCGGCTGAGACAAAAGTGCAAACAGCGCCCCTTAACGAGCTGGACAGCCTGCGCTCTGAAGTGCGTCAGCTAAGTAAAACTCTGACCACTGTCCTGAGCGCCCTGCAGCTACAGGCGGAGCCCGAGCCGGATGGAAGGATCCTACTCGCCGACAGTCCTGAGGATGTCCCCTGGATGAGGAGAAGAAGGAGGACAACGCCACCCCGTCGGAGGACCAACGACCAACATCACCCTCCAGGAGAACTCATCTGCTACCGTTGCCACAAGGCAGGCCACACCACACGGATCTGTCCTTTAAACGGGCAAACCCTGGGGCCAAGGGCCGACACCCAGGAGTAGAACAACCAGGCCCATCAAGCTGGTACGACCAGTTTGTAGGAGGAAGGCCTTTCCTGTCCATCGTGCTGGACGGCATAGCAACACCTGCGCTAATGGACACCGGCTCACAGGTAACCATCATACCTGATGTCCTCACCAAAAGGTACTGGTCCATAGATGAACTCCACCTGCCAGCCCCAAATCTCTCTGTGTATGCCTCCAATGGCCTTCCTCTTAGCCTAGTAGGGGTTAAGGACGTGACAGTGAAGGTGGGGAAAGTGGAACTAAAGGACCAAGGACTAATTGTTATAGAATCTAACCCTGGTGATACAAATCCATATATGATACTTGGTACAAATGTTGTTGGTAACTGTTTGGGAGAAGTGTTGTTCTTGCTCCAACAGATTGCTGACACTGCCAAACCAGGGCAGAGGAAGGTGCTCCAGAGAGAGATACGAGCCCTCCTGTACCAGCAACAGGTAAAGCTAACAGGTGGTGAGATTGGTAATGTACGGGTGACAGACCCGATACCCATTGTGATTCCCCCAATGAGTGAAATGCTGATTTGGTGTAGGGCAGCAATAGGTCTCAAGGGACAGAACTACCAGGCGGTAGTAGAGGCCATCAACTCAGAACACAGACCCACACTCCTAACTGCTAGAGGGGTAGTTGATGTACGCAATGGAAGGGTACCCGTACGCCTCCTAAATTGTGGGGAGGAGAAAGTCAAATTGCCACGATACGCCACTGTTGCCAGACTGTATACTGTGAATAATGATGCCATACACACAGTGGAATCCTTGACCCCACCGGATACAGTGGAGGACAATGACTCCGAAGCTCAGCTGGAGGAATGGTGTTGACAGCTCCATGTTGGGACTGACGCCACTCCTGTCCATCAGAAACACGGTGTTTACAGAGTGGTTCAGGAATATGAACAGGTGCTTAGTAAACACCCACTTGATTTCGGAAGGGTTAAAGGGGTACAACACCACATACCCACCGGTAACCATCCACCCATTAAGGAGCGTTACAGACCCATACCACCAGCATATTACCAAAAAGCCAAGGAAATGTTGCATGATATGAAAAAGGCAGTGGTAGTAAGGGATAGCTGTAGCCCCTGGGCAGCTCCCCTGGTCCTTGTCAGGAAAAAGGAAGGTAGCATGAGGATGTGTGTAGAGTACAGACAAATTAATCGAATAACACATAAAGATGCATACCCTTTGCCCCGTATAGAGGAATCCCTGGCTGCACTGAAATCTGCCAATTATTTCTCTACATTGGATCTCACTAGTGGGTACTGGCAAGTCTCTGTTGCTGAGGAAGACCGGGAGAAGACAGCCTTCAGCACCCCGATGGGATCATGCGAGTTCAACAGCATGCCGTTTGGTCTCTGCAAAGCACCCGGAACGTTCCAGAGGTTGATGGAGTGTTGCTTGGGACACCGGAACTTTGAGACAGCGCTGCTATACCTGGATGACGTTATCGTGTACTCGAGGACGTATGAAGACCATCTAAAGCACCTGGCGGAGGTATTTGAGGCGTTGTCCCGGTATAGGATGAAACTAAAACCTTCCAATTGCCACCTGCTTAAACAGAAGGTTCAGTACCTGGGACACGTGGTCAGCTCAGAGGGAGTAGCACCAGACCCGGAAAAGGTCACTACCATCCAGAAGTGGCCTGAACCAAGGAACATCAAAGAAGTACGTCAATTCCTGGGACTGGTCGGGTACTACAGGAGGTTCATTAAGGACTATACCAAAAAGGCAGCACCTCTACAAGATCTCCTGGTAGGACAGTCCAAAAGAGGTAAAAGTCTCCCATTCCAGTGGGGCAAAGAGCAGACTGAGTCCTTTGCATTAATGAAGGAAGTCCTAACCGGTGAGGAAATCCTGGCTTACCCCGACTACAGCCAATCTTTCCTGTTGTACACAGATGACAGCAATGAGAGACTGGGAGCTGTGTTGTCCCAGAAGCAAAACGGCAGAGAAAAGGTAATCGCCTATGCCAGTAGGAAGCGTCGCCCTACTGAGAAGGAACCCGGAGAATTACAGCTCCTTCAAGTTCCTGGCCTTGGTCTGGGCTATCACTGAAAGATTGAAGAATTACCTAGCCTCAACCAAGTTCACAGCCTTTACCGACTATAACCCCTTGACACACCTGGAGACAGCCAGGTTGGGAGCCATGGAACAGCATTGGGTAGCCAGGTTGTCGAATTATCAGTTCACAATCAAGTACCGGGCAGGTCACAAGAACACCAATGCAGATGCCCTGTCAAGAATGCCCCACCAGTCGGACACCGAGGATGAAGTGGATGACCTAGAAGAAATTGAATTACCAGCTTTCCACAGAAGCGGAGTGGTCCACGAGCAACATACCTCCAGAAGACGTCATGGTAGGACGCTGAATCATTTACCTCATCACAGCTGGAAGGAGACCCAGGACAGTGACCCGGTTGTCAGCCTCATCAAAAGACTGACAACCCAAGAAGGTTCTCACCTGGAGAAGGATGCTCCTCCACAAGCCAAACACCTGTGGAATGAGAGAAGCCGGCTGTTCATCTGTAGAGAAAAGCTGTGCAGAAGGTATGTCAACCCCAGAACCCATGAAATGGTGTGGCAGATTGTTGTACCCAGGACAGATATCCAGATGGTGCTAGAGGCCTACCATGACCAAGCAGATCATTTTGGTTGGAAGTAGCTGGAAACCCTGCTAAAGGACCGATTCTATTGGGTTGGAATGCGGAGTTCCATAGAAAGGTGGTGCCGGAATTGTGGGCCCTGTAGCCTCAGAAGGAAAGACTACGGCAGCCAGAAAGCACCCTTGCAATCCATCAAGACAACCCAACCCCTGGAGATTATCGCTCTGGATCATGTCAAACTGTCGCCCAGCAGATCAGGCTATTCCTATGCCCTGACCATGGTGGATAACTATTCCCGGTTCCTGGTGGTAGCCCCTGTCAAGGATCTGACAGCAGAAACTGCAGCAAGAACGTTCCAAGCCTACTTCTGCAGACCCCATGGATATCCGGACAAGGTGCTAACAGATCAAGGCCTTGCTTTTGAAGCTGAGCTATTCAAGGAATTCTGTCACCTGTATGGATGCTAGAAGATCCGGACTATGCCTTATCACCCGCAAACCAACGGTATGTGCGAGAAAATGAACAACATCGTTATAGACCTGTTGAAAACCCTACCTTTGGAAGAAAGGAACCAGTGGCCAGAAAAGCTACCTCACCTAGTGGACCTGTATAACCACATACCCGTGAGTTCTACTAATTGTACCCCAGCGTACCTCATGAGAGCAAGACCTGGAAAATTGCCCATGGACCTGGAGCTCGGAGTGGTAGAACCTGCTGCAGATACGTCCACTTAAGATTGGGACACAAGTCGGCAAGAGCAGTACAGGAAAGTACAGGCCTGTGTCGAAGACAGTCTAAACAAGATGAGGGAAAGACAAGAAGAGCAGTATAACAAACATGCACCAGCAGAACCCTTGGCACCAGGAGAAATAGTGCTAAAGCGGAAAAGAAGAGGTCACAAGCTCGATGACCAGTGGGAAAGAGAGCCCTACACAGTGTTAAATTCCAAATTCGACAACACCAAGACCTGCCTGATCAGCAAGGATGGAGGTAAGACGACCCCAACAGTCTCAAGAGACCACTTGAAGTTGTGCCCAGGTCTACTGAAGACACGGTAGGAAGAAGCACCTCTTGTAATACCGGAAAAACCAAAGGAAGATGTACTTCATACAGTTCTAGGAGACTTCCCTGCGGACTGGCCTCAACTTGATGGAGCAGTTATTATACCAGTAATACACTTCTGTCAACCACCAGAAGAGCCTCCACCACAAGAAGAACCTGCTCAGGAAGAGGAAGAGTCCTCAGTAAGAGGAGGATCACCCGTTGAGGCAGAGCCTGAAGGCCTAGCAAACAGTGTACTTGCCAGTCCCATAGAGAGATTGAGGCAGCCAACAGAGAGTGCATGCCCAGACACCAGTAACACCCCAGTGCTACGAAGGTCCACACGCAGCACACAAGGCCAAATCCCTGCCAGGTATAGGGAATAAATACAGGATGCCTACATTGTAAATAGTTACCCAGTTGGGTATTGCTTACTGTTATTTATGGTGTGAACTGAAAATAATGTGTGCACTTAGTTACCCGTAAGGGTATAAAGACTTGTAGGCTGAGGACTGTGAGCAGCCAAAAACTGTCTCTGTAAATAGTTGCACTTATCAAAGTGCCTCCTTATCTGTTTCATAATTAAAAGAAGACCACAGAACAAAAACCCGTTTGGCGTGGCCGAAGACGTGGTCCAACACCTGGATAACTTATGCCCTGCAGCCACGCCCAGGGCCTACGATGAGGGTTTTCAGGCGGGTCCCTCATGCTACTTTTGTTACACCTTCATCAGTGAAATGGACACCTGGTGACGGGACTTACTGTAACATTGTTATTGTTATTATTATTGTTACTTGTTGTTATTGTTACCTGTTTAAAATGCTTCAGTCCAGGAGTACTGAATTGTACTAGGGGGGAATGTGGCACCCTGCTACCACAGGTACCACAGGACCCAAAAGGGTGCATGGACGGACTTCTCCACAAGAGGCCCTCACTACAAACACCTCCACCCTTCCACCTCATACCACCAGAGGGAGCCTGTTAGGGATATATATATGGAGGGTGGAGCCAGGCAGTGGAGTTCAGTAGTTCAGTTCAGTCAGACAGTGTGCTGGTACTTAGACCAGTGAAGGAGCAGCACGTCTGCTGCTGTGTTGAGGGCCCTGAGAGTGGCCGAGGCAAGGAGAGAGGAGTTAAGGGGGCAGAGGAGCATCACAGGCTCACCCCAAGACACAATCCGGACACCGGGTCCACGCCTACAGGGTTCTCTATACCCAGTAGGGACAACCGGCATACCATGAGGCTTCCAGACCCCTGGTCATCCTGAAGCTACCATCAAATACAGGACTAGGAACCACGAAGGCCCCGGCGTCCAGGGATAGTGGTTGCCAAAGAAAAGTTCTACTACCAAGCGGTCAGGTGAGAGAGCAACGCAACATAGAAGCCAGGCCAAGTTCCAGGCTGGCCAGAAGCTTAGAGAGAGGGAGACACGAATCAGGAGGCCTTATACCAGCTCACTGGGGAGAGCCCTGAAGTGCACCCTTCCTAGCAAGTACCCTGGACCATACCTGCCGTTACACCAGTAAAGGTACTGAAGTGAATCCTCTGTGTGCGTGTCCGTCATTCCCCCTGACCCGACCGGACCATCTCTCACCTGCATCCCATCCATCAACCCTGCCCCGGGGGCCCGCTCCGCCTGTGGGGAGCAGAAACATCCCAGCTGCCATCCCATCACCCCCGGAGGTCTGCAGCAGCGCCGGTAACCAATACCCGAATCCACAGGTGGCGTCACGAGACAAACTGTTAACAAAAACATACAAAACCCCTTTTAAAGAGTGACCCCAGAGGACGGGCCTGGGAGCCGACTGCCGTGACATCCCATAGAAGGTAAAGGCCCGGGTACCGAGTTTCCCCCATATCCCCCTCTGGGCGAGTCAATGTCACAGTACAGGGATAATAAACACAGTGATGTCACAGTACAAGGATAATAAACAGTGATGTCACAGTACAGGGATAATAAACACAGTGATGTCACAGTACAGGGATAATACACACAGTGATGTCACAGTACAGGGATAATAAACAGTGATGTCACAGTACAGGGATAATAAACACAGTGATGTCACAGTACGAGGATAATACACACAGTGATGTCACAGTACAGGGATAATAGACACAGTGATGTCACTGTACAGGGATAATAAACACAGTGATGTCACAATACAGGGATAATACACACAGTGATGTCTCAGTACAGGGATAATACACACAGTGATGTCAAAGTGCCAGGATAATACACACAGTGATGTCACAGTACAGGGATAATAAACACAGTGATGTCACAGTACAGAGATAATAAACACAGTGATGTCATAGTACAGGGATAATACACAGTGATGTCACAGTATAGGGGTAATAATCACAGTGATGTCACAGTACAGGGATAATAATCACAGTGATGTCACAGTACAGGGATAATACACACGGTGATGTCACAGTACAGGGATAATAATCACAGTGATGTCACAGTACAGGGATAATAAACACAGTGATGTCACAGTACAGGGATAATACACACAGTGATGTCACAGTACAGGGATAATACACACAGTGATGTCACAGTACAGGGATAATAAACACAGTGATGTTACAGTACAGGGATAATAAACACAGTGATGTCACAGTACAGGGATAATACACACAGTGATGTCACAGTACAGGGATAATACA
Source organism: Phyllobates terribilis (assembly GCF_046119375.1). Classification (NCBI taxonomy): domain Eukaryota; kingdom Metazoa; phylum Chordata; class Amphibia; order Anura; family Dendrobatidae; genus Phyllobates; species Phyllobates terribilis. The sequence goes on from NW_027362765.1 coordinate 400,406,934, forward strand.
CACAATGATGTCACAGTACAGGGATAATACACATAGTGATGTCACAGTACAGGGATAATAAACACAGTGATGTCACAGTACAGGGATAATACACACAGTGATGTTACAGTACAGAGATAATACACACAGTGATGTCACAGTACAGGGATAATAAACACAGTGACGTTACAGTACAGGGATAATAAACACAGTGATGTCACAGTACAGGGATAATACACACAGTGATGTCACAGTACAGGGATAATACACACAGTGATGTTACAGTACAGGGATAATAAACACAGTGATGTCACAGTACAGGGATAATACACACAGTGATGTCACAGTATAGAGATAATAGACACACTGATGTCACAGTACAGGGATAATAAACAGTGATGTCACAGTACAGGGATAATAACCACAGTGATGTCACAGTACAGGGATAATAAACACAGTGATGTCACAGTACAGGGATAATAAACACAGTGATGTCACAGTACAGGGATAATACACACAGTGATGTCACAGTACAGATATAAGGTATTACTGTGAGCACAGAATCGATTAAGGAGATTGCCCATAACATTGATCTCAGATGCTATTTTCAGTTAAAATTAAAATTTTTGTAACTCCTGGAAATCCCTTGAATCATAACCAGGCTCTAATGTTCAGTCCACAAACACCAATATTCAAACCCAAAATGTCAGACCCCAGTGCCCAAAAATGTAGTCATCAGACCAGACCTCATAATTTTGATGCCAGGTCATAGAGTATCTATTACATTAAAACTAGTGTTGAGCGAGTATGTTCTGTTAACCTTTTCGCTGAGTATGCTCAGGCCGAGCTCTGAGTATTTACAGCTGCTCGGTGATGTGTTTGAATCGCTCCTGTGTACATGATTTGCGACTGTTTGACAGCTTTAATACATGTGAGGAATGTCTATTTCTTACACATTCCTCACATGTAATAAAACTATCAAACAGTTGCAAATCATGCACACGGGAGCGATTCAACCATATTGCCGAGCAGCTATAAATACTCGGACATCGGCCCGAGCATACTCGGAACAGAACATACTCGCTCAACACTAATTAAAACCTAAGATAGAAACAAAATGAACATATACCCTGCAGTAAGTAAGTAATAATAATAATCTTTTTCTTTATATAGCGCCAACATTTTCCGCAGCGCTTTACAATTCAGACAATTTACAGACATTATGGGCACTGTCCCCATTGGGGCTCACAATCTTCAGTCCCTATCTGTCTTTGGAGTGTGGGAGGAAACCGGAGAACCCGGAGGAAACCCATGCAAACATGGGGAGAAGTAAAAGGAATAGTGCATATAAATATCATAGGGTACTTAGTAAACGCTGTTTTTTATCTAAAAGAGTGTAAAAGCCATCCCACCATGAAAAAGGTGTACCCCAGTCAGGAGGGTCTTAACCTCTAGCATTAAAACCTTACCATGTGTGAAAAATTACCTCAATGTGTATAAGGACTGAGCAGGAATGGGGCCTGACTATGAACATACAGCAATAGGAAGCTATACAGTCAAGGCTGAAAGTGTTGGCACCCTTGAAATTGTTCCAGAAATTGAAGTATTTCTCCCAGAAAATGATTGCAATTACACGTTTTGTTATACACACGTTTATTTCCTTTGTGTGTATTGAAACAACACAAAAGAATAGAGAAAAATAGGCAAATTGGACATAATTTCACACAAAACCCCCAAAATGGGCCGGACAAAATTGTTGGCACCCTCAACTTAATATTTGGTTGCACACCCTTTGGAATAAATAACTGCAATCAATTGCTTCCTATAACCATCAACAAGCTTCTTACACCTCTCAACTGGTATTTCGGACACCTCTTCTTTTGCAAACTCCTCCAGGTCTCTCATATGTGAAGGCGCCTTCTCCCAACAGCAATTTTAAGGTCTCTCCACAGGCGATCAATGTGATTTAGATCCGGACTCATTGCTGCCACTTCAGAACTCTCCAGCCCATTGTTTCCATCCATTTCTGGGTGCTTCTTGAAGTATGTTTGGGGTCTTGTCCTTCTGGAAGATCCATGACCTAGGACGCAAACCCAGCTTAATGACACTGGGTACTACATTACCACCCCAAATCCTTTGGTAATCTTCACATTTCATGATGCCTTGCATACAGTCAAGGCACCCAGTGCCAGAGGCAGCAAAACAAACCAAAAACATCTTTTAACCTCCACCATATTTGACTGTAGGCACGGTGTTCTTTTCTTTGTAGGCCTCATTCCGTTTTCAGTAAACAGTACAATGATGTGCTTTACCAAAAAAGCTCTATTTTGGTCTCATCTGTCCAAAAGATGCTTTCCAGAAGGATTTTGGCTTACTCAGTTACATTTTGGAAAACTGCATCTAGCTTTTTTATGCCTGTGTGTCAGCAGTGGGGTCCTCCTGGGTCTCCTGCCATAGCCTTTCATTTAATTCAAATGTCGATGGATAGTTCACGCTGACATTCTACACCTTGAGCCAGCGGGACAGCTTGAATTTCTATGGAACTTGATTGGGGCAGCTTATCCACCATCTGGATTATCCTGCGCTGCAACCTTTCATCAAATTGTCTCTGCCACCCACGTCCAGGGAGATTAGCTTCAGTGCCATGGGTTGTAAACTTCTTGATTATGTTGCGCAACATGGACAAAGGAATATCAAGTTCTCTGGAGATGGACTTATAACCTTGAGATTGTTGATATTGTTCAACAATTTTGGTTCTCAAGTCCTCAGACAGTTCTCTTCTTCTCTTTCAGTTCTCCATGCTTAGTGTGGCACACACAGACACACAATGCAAAGATTAAGTCATCTTCTCCAAAATTTATCTGGTTTTCGGTATGATTTTCATATTGCCCACACCTGTTACTTGTCACAGGTGAGTTTGAACGAGCATCACATGTTTGAAACAAATTGTGGTTTAACCACAATTTTGGAAAGGTGCCAACAATTTTGTCCGGCCCATTTTTAGTGTTTTGTGTGAAATTATGTCCAATTTACCTTTTTTCTTGTGTTGTTCCAATACATCCAAAGGAAATAAACATGTGTATAACAAAACATGTGTAATTGCAACAATTTTCTGGGAGAAATACTTCATTTTCTGGAATAATTTCAAGGGTTCCAACACTTTCAGCCTTGACTGTATAAACATAATATGAAGCTCAAAAAAAGGGTGGTCATACCATTGCATGCACTGAGTGCAAGAAACTAAAGCAAAACTGAAAGAAATGAACTGGAGTATAAGTTGGTGTACATGCAACATGTAGGAGCACGTTCACACTGTGGCCATTAAACAGACAAAACCTAAGATAGAAACAAAATGAACATATACCCTGCTGTAAGTAAATGGTAATAAAGCATATAAATAACATAAGGTACTTAGTAAACACTGTTTTTTTATGAAAAAAAAGGGTAAAAGCCATCCCACCGCCACAAGGTGTACCCAATCGGGACGGTCCTAACCTCTAGTATTAGATCTAGAACCATCCAATTTGGTACACCTTGGTGCTGGAGGGGTGGCTTTTCCACTTTTATTTGATTAAAAACAGTTTTTACTAAGTATCTTATGTTATTTATATGCACTATTACTATTTACTTATTTACTGACTATAGGGTATATGTTCGTTTTGCATCTATCTTAGGTTTTGTCTGTTTAATGGCCAGTGTGAACATGCGCCTACACGTTGCATGTGCACAAACTTATACTCCAGTTCATTTCTTTTGGTTTTCCTATTACATTAGTAACATTTGAAGTCTACTGATTAAAAAATGGTCTGTGTGGGATCCGATTTTTATTTTAAGCAGCAACAGACTTGAAAGGACCAAGGGAAAAATCATTCACCTGAACAGCCATATTGCATAACATGGGTCAGTGTGCTGTCCGATTTATACGCTCGTCTGTATAAGCCCTAATAGGAAGTTACCCCAAGCTTCCAGCCAGTGACCACTCACCAGAAACTCATTCCCATGCCATTTACTTGATGGAAGGAATCAGCGGCAGATCACTTTTGCAGAGACAGGACTGAATCCGCCTGTGAGTAGGTTATATGTTTATCAATTTGTCTTTTTACTGCAGTATGAGATGTAAAATATTATGTATACAAGTCTGCACATTAACCAATAAAATCTGCACACACCATTTATTTTATAGGACTGCAAAATATAACCTTGTAATGACAGCAGTCTGCCTCTAGAGGTCACTACTTAGATATATTCTCCTAGTAATAGAAACAGACTGACACAGATCAGACACAGCAGAGAGCAGAGGTCTATAGTCAGTGGAGAACATGGAGCCAAAGGTTATTATCTTTCCTGTATCTATCTCATATCTATTAATGTTATATCTACTATTATCTATCTGTCTATCATCCAGATTTCTAAAACTTAACATGGACAAAACAGAGTTCATCATCTTTCCGCCGTCTCATTCAACCCTCCCAACTGACCTATCTATCAACGTCAATGGCTACCCACTCTCCCCAGTCCCTCAAGCTCGCTGCCTTGGGGTAACCCTGGACTAGGAACTCTCTTTCAAACCACATATCCAAGCCCTTTCCACTTCCTGCCGACTCCAACTCAAAAATATCTCCCGGATCCGCACATTCCTAAACCATGAATCTGCAAAAACACTAGTGCATGCCCCCATCATCTCCCGCCTTGACTACTGCAACCTCCTGCTCTGTGGCCTCCCCTCTAACACTCTCGCACCCCTCCAATCTATCCTAAACTCTGTTGCCCGACTAATCCACCTGTCCCCCCGCTATTCCCCAGCCTGTCCTCTCTGTCAATCCCTTCACTGGCTCCCCATTACCCAGAGACTCCAGTTCAAAACCCTAACCATGGCATACAAAGCCATTCACAACCTGTCTCCTCCATATATCTCCGACCTAGTCTCCCGTTACATACCTGCACGCAACCTCCGATCCTCACAAGAGCTCCTTCTCTACTCCCCTCTTATCTCCTCTTCCCACAATAGTATACAAGATTTCTCCGGTGCATCCCCCCTACTCTGGAACTCTCTACCCCAACACATCAGACTCTCGCCTACCGTGGAAACCTTCAAAAGGAACCTGAAGACCCACCTCTTCCGACAAGCCTACAACCTGCAGTAACCACCGCTCCACCATACCGCTGCATGACCAGCTCTACCCTCACCTACTGTATCCTCATCCATCCCCTGTAGACTGTGAGCCCTCGCGGGCAGGGTCCTCGCTCCTCCTGTACCAGTCGCTGTCACATTGTATTCAAGATTATTGTAATTGTTATTGTATTATACCCTTTTTTCACATGTAAAGCGCCATGGAATAAATGGCGCTATAATAATAAATAATAATAATAATCTCTCTATCATCTATCTTTTTTTTCCATTTATTTTTTCTATGTATCAATAAATATCTACTACCTATTATGTTTTAAATAATCTCAGATCTACTTCTCTATGTATCTATCATCTATCTATCCATCTCCTGTTTCTCACTTTCTTCTATCCATCTCATATCTATCCATTGGCGGACACACACAGAAGAGGGCCCTATTTAAGAACAATATATGGGCCCTTTGCAGCCCAATAGTTCAACATAATATACAATTCCATTTGTTTTGGAGGAAGATGTGGCCCCCATATATCTTTTGGGATCGTGTGCAGCTGCAGAGGTTGCACCAATAGTATGTCCACAACTCCATCTATCTATCTATCCATCCATCTATCTATATATCTATCTATATATCTAGCTATCCAGGGGCAGAAGTACCATTGGTGCAACCTGTGCAACTTCACAGGGACCTAAGAGGTGAGGGGGCACACTTTTAACGCCAAAGCAGGTGGAACTGTATATTATGAGCTGTTGGGCTGTAAATTGCCCATATACTGTCCTTACACAGGGGCCTCTTCTGTCTCTGTCCGCTCCTGTATCTTTCCCTATTATTTATTTATTTCTTCTCTTTACTAATATCTACTGTTGTTTATTTATCTCATATCCCTTTATCATCTATTTATCTATCTATCATCATCTATTTATTTCTTCTATTTACTAATATTCACTATTATCTATATCATATCCCTCTATCATTATCTATCTATCTATCATTATCTATTTATCTCTGTATCTATCTCTCTATTTATTATCTATGTATCAATTCTACCTATTTATTCTATCTCATCTCTCTATTTAATATTTATCTATATTTCTCTCTATCCCTCTACATATTATCTATCTTATATCTATTATCTCTCTCCTCTTTCGATCTCGCCTTCTCTCTCTATCCTTCTCTCTGTGTCCTTCTATCTATCTATCTATCTATCACTCTCTCCTCTTTCTCTCTCCTCTCTATCCATCCATCTCTCCTCTCTATCCATCCATCTCTCCATTCATTATCTCTCCTCCTCTCTTTATCCCTCCATTATCTCTCTCTCCTACTCTCTCTATCCCTTTATCTCTCTCTCTATCCATCCATTAACTCTCTCCTCTTCTCTCTATCCATCCATTATCCCTCTCTTCTCTCTATCCCTCTCCTCCTCTCTATCCATCCATTATCTCTCTCTTTCTCCTCTCTATCCCTCTCTCTCTATCATCCATTATCTTGCTCTCCTCCTCTCTATCCCTCTCTTTATCCATCCATTATCTCTCTCTCCTTCTCCTCTCTATCCCTCTCCTCCTCTCTATCCATCCATTATCTCTCTCTCCTTCTCCTCTCTATCCCTCTCCTCCTCTCTCTATCCATCCATTATCTCTCTCCTCCTCTCTATCCCTCTCTCCTCCTCTCTCTATCCATCCATTATCTCTCTCTCCTTCTCCTCTCTATCCCTCTCCTCCTCTCTCTATCCATCCATTATCTCTCTCTCCTTCTCCTCTCTATCCCTCTCCTCCTCTCTCTATCCATCCATTATCTCTCTCTCCTTCTCCTCTCTATCCCTCTCCTCCTCTCTCCATCCATTATCTCTCTCCTCCTCTCTATCCCTCTCTCCTCCTCTCTCTATCCATCCATTATCTCTCTCTCCTTCTCCTCTCTATCCCTCTCCTCCTCTCTCTATCCATCCATTATCTCTCTCCTCCTCTCTATCCCTCTCTCCTCCTCTCTCTATCCATCCATTATCTCGCTCTCCTCCTCTCTCTATCCCTCTCTCCTTCTCTCTCTAGCCATCATCCCTCTCTCCAAGATCTGGTCTTCCCATTGTACACGGGCAGCTCTGCGCTGATGCAGTTGGGAAGGAGGAGGCTTTTCCCATTCATGGCCAGCCATGTACAGTAGAGGAGACCAATCCCTGATGGAGGAGGCCTCCCCGTGCAGTGTGGGGCTCGGCTTCCCCTCCTGCAGTGTCACTGCTGGGGGCACACACTCCCCTGCACACTGGGGATGAGGATGGTGGAGGAGGCTGCAGTGTGAGCCCCGGCCGGGCAGCATTCCACACAGCATTCCCCAGCACCCCGGCTCAGCCCCGGACCCGGCCCCCCGGCTCAGCCCCGGACCCGGCCCCCCGGCTCAGCCCCGGACCCGGCCCCCCGGCTCAGCCCCGGACCCGGCCCCCCCGGCTCAGCCCCGCACCCGGCACATGGGAGGATTGTTTCTCTTTCTGCTTGAGTAACGCTGTCCAGGAAATGCAGCGCAGCGGAGGAGCGGAGCGCGGCGCCGGCCCCGGGGAGAGCAGTGCTGCGGCGGCGGCGGCGGCTCCGGTGTAACGCGCAGGGATGACAGCTCCGGCGGCGCACTGCAGCCCACAAGTAAGAACTTCTGCTGCGGGAGATGGGGGGATAGCACAGGACCGCGGCTGATGCAGAACCTCATGGCTGCATGGGAAGAGAAGGAAGGCTGAGTGGGTGGATGTCAGTGCTGGCATTGATTTAGATAACCACACACATGCCATTATTAATACCACAGCTGCTGCAGAACCTCTTTAGTACAAGGCAAATCACAGTGATCTAAACATACAGCAGCTGATGCAGAACCTCATTACTACATGGCAGCTCAGTGTTATTTACAGACCGCAGCTGATGCAGAACCTCATGGCTGCATGGGAGGAGAATAAAGGCAGAGTGGGTAGATGTCAATGGTGGCATTGATTTAGATCATACACATGTGTCATTTTCTGCAAGAACCACTGATGCAGAACCTCATTACTAAATATATTCCTAGTATTTACAAACTACAGCTGATGCAGAACCTCATTACTAAATGTATTAGTGGCATTTAAAAACCACAGCTGATGCAGAACCTCTCGCCTACAAGGTATAGTAAAGGTTATAAACAGACCACAGATGATGCAGAAAATCATTTTTACAAAATATAGTATAATAAGTTGTGCACAGATCGCAGCTGATGCAGAACCCCATTCTCATAATTCATAGCATAGTATCCCACCCAGAATGATGCTGATGCAGAACTTCATTCCTACAAGGCAAAGCACAGCAATAATGTACAATCATATATAGCGGTTGGAGAGCAGCATAAGTCGTGTTACTCCCTTGAGTATAATGTCATGCGCTGCAGAGTGCGCAGCTGATGCAGAACCTCATACCAAGAGCGTAGTGCTCTGCACAGACCATAAGTGCTGCAGAGCATCTAGCCCAGTGGCTATAGATTATCTGACTGCAGAGTATGTGGTAGGTGTAGAGGCTGCAATTAATGCAGAAGAAATCATAGTCACGTGTCCTCCCCCAGCTAATGGCACAACCTGCGCTCCTGTGCTTCCTTGCCATGTGGGTTCACCTGAGTACAGCTCATAATAAGAGGCTGCTTCTGTAGGTCTGTGGCTTTCAGGCATGATGGGAGTTGTAGTTTTGCAGACACAGTTTGGCAATTGTTAATGACATTCATTTTGATTCTATACTGGTTCTATGCTAATTTGCATAATTTACGTTAATGGTGCCATGTTCAAGTCTTCATGGTGTGTGATGTATATTCTGGAGTCTGCAGTTATGAAAATCCTTGTTCCTATAATGTCAATTTGCAATTCGTATGTGGCCCTGGGGCCTCTTAGTTGTGGCCCCTTGGTGGCTGCCATCTGCACATAATGTGGGTTATCAATCAAATGGCTACATATTAGACATGATCAGAAAGAATAGCAGGACCCTTGTCCAGTGGCCACATCGGTGTCTGCTGATCCAGAGCCCTGTGAACCTCACACTACTGCCCGCATCCCTGGCACCGCATTCCCAGTCTACAAATCTGAAAAGTGCCTGTGATCCCGGCAGGTCAGAGGAGGTTGGCAGGGCTTGCCATGGCCTCTAGACCAAGGTCCTGCTAATCTTTTTAGTGATCTTTAGTAATAAATAGACAGCTACATATAAAATATCTTGTGCTGTCGCAATTTTGCTGGTTTCAGAGCTGAAATTACTGAACATTCTGTGCGGCTTTAATATCTTTGTAGACCCTTTTAATGTCATTTGCATTCAGTGGAGTGTCCTCTTTACTTCTACTCCCAACATTGTCCCTTGCTCGTGCTGGTCACAGCGCAAGCAGGGGACAATGATGAGAGCAACGTTCTGCACCCAGCGCTTGGCAACAGCGCTAACTGTACACTGATTCCCAGGTGCCAGTATGTGTGATACTGATGACAAATGGATGTCATCCGTGTGTTTTCAGAGTGATACATTTTGCAGACCGTGCAGCTTGTAAAAAACAGACATGTCAGCGTGTGGAGAACATGGACACACGGTCCGTGGAAACACTCTGACATGTGCGTAGACCCATTGATTTGAATGGGTCTGCATGTGTCAGTGTCTCCAGTACACGTGGAAACTGTCACCACTCGTACCGGACACACCAATGTGTGAAAGAGCCCTAAGGCAGAGAGCTGGCTAAATAGTCAGGTAATTACTGTGAACAGGAGACACATGGATGAAGCCTCGGCACACCCTGGTCCTGACTGGATGCTAAACTGTCACTCCAGACACTGACAGCTCAGCACGCCCCTGTCATAGATTGGACAACAGAACTGTCATTCACTGCGTCCAGACACTCTGATAGAAGGTACATGACAGTTGGATTATAACTTCTCGATCCTTCTGTTCTCACTGCAGATACGTTGCCACCACTGGTGTCTGGCAGCAACTTATTCCCCTTTCCTCACTGAGAATACATGCACACTTGACCAAGGTGAGCGTGCATGTGTATGGGGGTCCGGAGGAATTGCTGTTGGCTAAACGAGTGTTCGGTTTGCGGCCGTCTGTGGTGTATGGGAAATCTAATTCCCTCCTTCCGTCATATGATCTCAGCTAAGCTTTTAGGAGATCATGTCCGACTACAATTTTTTTGACTTTTTCTAATAGCAACTAGCAGATTTGTGAATGCAGCTCTGAAGCATAATAAAGTCTGTAAGTCAAGATCAGTGCTAAATAAGTAACGCAATGTATTTACAAAGTTACTCAACTTCTTATGTAGAGTAAAGCTACAATGTGTCAAGGCCTCAGATGCAACCTGTGTACAGAAAGACAAATGGAGGTGGAAGATATCGGTTGGTTTGAAATCTCTAATTGGTTATCTGACAACTTCCAAAACTTTACATCCTGTCAGTACGACTGTCCTTTTTATAGTCAGCTCAAATGTCCATAATGTCATTGATTGACTGATCTCTCTCCGATCCACAAAAATATATTTATAGCAATGAAATAATGAAGATTGTAGATAATTGTGTTATGAAAATATCATGTTCTGTGATGCCAGGAACAATCAAAATACTTCGAACTCAAACTAGCAAAAATATTATGTTTTATTATGTATATCTACCTATCTATCTATCCATCAAATATCTAATATTTATTATCTATCATATCTATTATCTATCCTTCTATCTATTATCTATCTATTATCTATCCTTCTATCTATTATCCATCTATCTCTATCTCTCTCTATCTATTATCTATCTATCTATTATCTATCCTTCTATCTATTATTTATCTCTCTATCTCTATCTATCTATCCCGCTATCTATCCTGCTATCTATCTATTATCTATATATTATATATCCTATCTATTATCTATCTATTATCTATCTATTTATTATCTATCAATCTATCTATCTATTATCTATCTATCATCTATCTATCTATTATCTATCTATCATGTATCTATCTATCTATCTATTATCTATCATCTATCTATTATCTATCTATCATCTATCTATCTATTATCTATCTATCATCTATCTATCATCTATCTATCTATTATCTATCATCTATCTATTATCTATCTATCTATTATCTATCATCTATCTATCATCTATCTATCTATCATCTATCTATTATCTATCATCTATCTATTATCTATCTATCTGTCTATCTGTCTGTCTATCTATCTATCTACACTGTGTGTAGAATTATTAGGCAAGTTGTATTTTAGAGGATTATTTTTATTATTGATCAACAACTATGTTCTCAATCAACCCAAAAGACTCATAAATATCCGAGCTTAATATTTTTGGAAGTTGGAGTGGTTTTTTTTTAGATTTGGCTATCTTAGGAGGATATCTGTTTGTGCAGGTAACTATTACTGTGCAGAATTATTAGGCAACTTAATAAAAACCAAATATAATCCCAACTCACTTGTTTATTTTCACCAGGTAAACCATTATCAGTGCACAAAATTTAGAAATAAACATTTCTGACATGTAAAACCAAAAACCAAAAAAATGAGTGATCAATATAGCCACCTTTCTTTATGATGACATTCAGCAGCCTTCCATCCATAGATTCTGTCAGTTGCTTGATCTGTTTTCGATCAACATTGCGTGCAGCAGCCACCACAGCATCCCAGACACTGTTCCCAGAGGTGTACTGTTTTCCCTCCCTGTAGATCTCACATTTTATGATGGACCACAGGTTCTCTATGGGGTTCAGATCAGGTGAACAAGGGGGCCATGTCATTATTTTTTCTTCTTTTAGACCTTTACTGGCCAGCCACGCTGTGGAGTAGTTGGATGCATGTGATGGAGCATTGTCCTGCATGAAAATCATGTCTTTCTTGAACGATACCGAATTCTTCCTGTACCACTGCTTGAAGAAGTTGTCTTCCAGAAACTGGCAGTAGATCTGGGAGTTGAGCTTCACTCCACCCTTAACCCGAAAAGGTCACACAAGTTCATCTTTGATGATACCAGCCCATACCAGTACCCCACCTCCACCTTGCTGGCGTCTGAGTCGGAGTGGAGCTCTCTGCCCTTTACTGATCCAGCCTCTGGCCCATCCATCTGGCCCATCAAGAGTCACTCTCATTTCATCAGTCCATAAAACCTTTGAAAAATCAGTCTGAAGATATTTCTTGGCCCATTCTTGACGTTTTATCTTATGTTTCTTGTTCAAAGGTGGTCGTTTTTCAGCCTTCCTTACCGTGGCAATGTCCCTGAGTATCGCACACCTTGTGATTTTTGATACTCCAGTAACGTTGCAGCTCTGAAATATGGAAAACTGGTGGCGAATGGCATCTTGGCAGCTTCACGCTTGATTTTCCTCAATTCATGGGCAGTTATTTTGCGCCTTTTTTGGCCAACACGCTTCTTGCGACCCTGTTGTCTATTTGCCATGAAACGCTTGATTGTTCGGTGATCATTCTTCAAAAGTTTGGAAATTTCAAGACTGCTGCCTCCTTCTGCAAGACATCTCACCATTTTGGACTTTTCAGAGCCCGTCAAATCTCTCTTCTGACCCATTTTGCCAAAGGAAAGGAAGTTGCCTAATAATTAAGCACACCTTATATAGGGTGCTGATGTCATTACTCAACACCCCTCCTCATTACAGAGATGCACATCACCAGATTTACTTAATTGGTAGTTGGCTCTGAAGCCTATGCAGCTTGGAGTAGGACAACATGTATAAAAAGTATCAAAGTGATCAAAATACGCATTTGCCTAATAATTCTGCACGCAGTGTATCTATCTATCTATCTATCTATCTATCAATCTATCCATCCACAGTGTCTATCTGTTTTTGCAGTTTCCACTAACATTTTCTTCACACGGATGGTTTTTATATAACATACTGAGGCTTCTTGTTATTTTTCTTCTTGTCAGATTTCAAGGTTTTTTTATGAGTGTGATTGAATATTCTGGATTTTGTGCAGTCTGCAGTCCCGTGGTAACATGTGATGTGTAGAGAGATGCGTCTTTCCAGAGCTGTCTGCAGATATTTTCTCCTTTGCCCCAGGAAGCATAAGGACCTGTGCACACGTTGGAGATATGTCGACTTTTTTGCTGCTGAGATTTGTCACAAAACCTGAAGGGTCTCCTAGTAGTTCCTAGTACATTGCTTATTTTTGACTTGCAGATTTAAATCTGCAACGTGTGCACAGGCCCTTTCAGAGTTTTACTGCAGATTTCACTCATACTAATGAGTGAGGAAAAAACTGCACCACAAATGCATATAAAAACGTATCAAAAATGCGCCTATTTTATGCTGCGTTTTTCCTGGCAAGAGATGCAGAAATTTCTGCGCCAAATACTTAACGTGTGCACAATAGCCTAAGTGTTTAGGGTGCAAACTTCTAACATAATGTGAATAGTAAATGCACCCTAACGAGGGTCCAGATAAGGGGCACACGTTTCATATTTAGCTTGCAAATCGTATAGAATAAAGCGTCTTCTATATTGTGTTTGGTGCCTTCTGCCCACAGAATTCCAGAAATGCTTCGTGTCCTCCGGATGCTTTGTGTTGACATAATCATGTAGTCAAAACCATGAGATTAGGAGGAGAAACAAGCCGGACGGTGCCAATTACTACTTTAGGAAACGAGGTGAAATCTTGTTTGTGCTGAATCATCATTTTTATACTAAACTTTTGTTTGAGTGGCAGTCAATAGCCCCAATTTATCATTTGTGATTTTGATTTATTATGTCAATTTTTGCGCTCGTCTTTGTTTTCACACCAGCAGATTTTGTGCCAAATTCATCAAAATGGTTCACAATGTTAGATAAATTTCCTGCACATTCAAAGATGCTTTTATTTAAGGACTTTTTGAGTAAAAAGTTCAATAGCATTTGAAATGTTACATTTTAGTCCTCAACAATACAATATATATATATATATATATATATATATATATATATATATATATATACACATATATACACACATACAGTGCTCAGCATAAATGAGTACACCCCAGTAGATTTATCAGAAAATCTATAGTTTTCTTCAGAAACAACATTTTCTATGGACTACCATACTACAAAATACTCCCACAAATGAGGGCCATTGATTGTAAACAAGATTTGTTATTTTGCACACCCAAGAAATTAATTTTCCTAACAAATTCATTCAAGACCATTTTGTAAAAATGAGTACACCCCAATGAAAAACTTAAGGGCAAAGTTAAAGTTTAGACTACAAAATCGTAATTAACAAGAATTCACCCACAGGTAAGTCTAATTATTCATTAAACAGATGTCCAGCAGATGGTTGACTATAAAAGGGCGTTATAAAACAAAGAACACCGATTTCATGCTGTCAGCAATGGCACCACGTGGAAGAGAAATGTCACAAGACCTGAGAAAGAAAATAATTTCTTTACACAAGAAAGGTGAAGGCTACAAGAGGATCAGCAAAGCTTTACTTATCAGTTAGATACTAGAGCAAAAGTGATACAAAAATGTAACACAGATGACACTGCAACCATCTCACTGAAACGCGTCCAGGCCGACCATGGAAGTTAAGACCTAAACAGGAGCGTCTTCTGATGATGAAGAAAATCAGCATGCAAGTTCACTGCAGTTAGCTAAAGAAGTCGAAATCCAAATGGGGGTGACAGTGAGTGTTTCATGTGACACAATACGGCGTACACTGCAGGGGAATGGCATGCATGGGTGTCATCCATGAAAGAATCCTCTCCTAAAACCCATGCACAGAAAAGCCGCCTACAGTTTGCCAGGGTCCATGCTGAAAAATATGAAGACTACTGGGACTCTATACCTGGAATGATGAGACCAAGATAAATGTTTATGGAACTGATGGCTTCAAACCTGTATGGTGTCACAAAGGTGAGGAGGTCAAAGAACAATGCAAGGTGCCTACCGTGAGACATGGTGATGGCAGTGTCCTTATGTGAGGCTAAATGAGCTGCTGGTGTCGGGGGGCTACATATCATTGATAGTATTATGAATTTACAGATACACTGCTCTAAATTGGAAGAAAAGATGC
The DNA here is from genome assembly GCF_046119375.1 of Phyllobates terribilis. Classification (NCBI taxonomy): domain Eukaryota; kingdom Metazoa; phylum Chordata; class Amphibia; order Anura; family Dendrobatidae; genus Phyllobates; species Phyllobates terribilis. Next base: position 400,422,068 of record NW_027362765.1, read on the forward strand.
CTCCATGACTCCGTCCTCTTGGTAGACATGCACTTTTCCAACATGACAATGATCCAAAACACAGATTTAAGGCCACTGTTACATTTCTGAAGAAAAATAGGGTGAAAGTGATTCAGTGGCCAAGTGTCTCCAGATCTGACCCCAACTGAACACCTATGAGGAATTCTGAAGAGACAAGTTGTCATCACTCTCCATCCAGCATCTGGGCTCTAAAAGAGCTTGTTCTGGAAGAATATAAAAAGATATTGCAATTTGTCGCCAAGCTCCGCAAGATATTGATTAAAATTGTACTTTTCAAAGGGGGTGTACTCATTTATACTGAGCACTGTATACTGGGGCCAGACATATCATTGGTACAACCTGGGTAGTCGCACAGGGGTCCCAAAAGATAAGAGGGCCACTTCCACCTCCAAATCACATGGAATTGCTCATTGTGATGAACTATAGGACCTCAAAGAGCGCATCTATTATTCTTTCCCCGGGGGCCTTTTTGGTTTGCGTCCGCCAGTAACTGTATATATATGACAGATTTTTCACTCCACTAGGGTGATCGAGTTACTCTTGCTCAAAAATAATGTGACGTTTCAAATATTCTCATCTCATGAATTACCGGTAGCTGAAAATATCTGGACAATGAAAACCACATTGATGAGCAAATCTATAAAATGACGATGACGTAAAAAAAAATAGAGTAAAAATGGAGCAAAAACCATAATGAATTTATAATAAAAATGCCTAAAACCAAACTTTTTCCTTTAAAATAACACAAAAAAAGAGAAGAATCAACTAATATCTCTGCTAGATAGAGAGCTGGATGGATGGATAGATATAGGTAGATAGATAAATGATAGTGTGATAGATAGATAATAGATAGATAATAGATAGATGGATGATAGATACATTAGTAGACCTATCTTCTTTCTTTTCCGGGACCTTTCTTCACATTGCAGGGACTGCTGCTTCCTATTGTAAAATCACACAACCTCATCCTTCCTCAGCCAAAAACCATATTGACTTGTGGTTTCTTCCTTTCTCCACAGTCTCATGACTTAAAAAATAATATTTTCTGTGTTAACATTTCACCTGTTGATCGCTGCTGGTAACAGATATTTTTTGGTATTTTCACTTGTATAGTATATAGGTATATACTCATAATTGCACTGTGCTTCTCTGGCTGTTAGGAAACTACAACTCCTAGTATGCCCCGAGCACTACAACCTTAGACTGTACGTTCAGAGGGGAGTAGGCTTATTACATAACTCCCATAGACTTCCATGTCACGTACATACTGAGCCACTTCTCCATTTATTTCTATGGGGAAATCCTCCAGAGTGAATTTGTGAATGAGACTCCTATTCTCTGCAGGTGGTGAGGACACCACCCGTAACCAGAGCTGGACTGGCCATCTGGCAATTCTGGCAAATGCCAGAAGGGCCTGTCCGGTCGTGGGTTGCCTTTTCTGCTACGCTGTTAACAGCATCGGCATCCTCAAGATGGGGACCATCATACTATATAGGGTACAGTGGGTTGGACCATCATCGTATATAAGGGGCTGTTGTGTGGACCATCTTGATTTTCTCCAGGCAGGGTAATATTAGTAATATATTCCCATCTGGTGCTTGGGGACGGGAACTGCATGGGCCTGTGTGCTTTCAAATGCCAGGGCTAAATTTCAGTCCCAGTCCATTCCTGCCCGTAACTATCTGGACTTCATGGCATATCCTGGAAATGTTCCTTATTTCTGTAACATGGGAATACCCCTCCAATCCCTCTATGTTGAGCACTGTATGACTTACACTGGGTTCTTAGGAAATCCTTACATCCTGTCACTGTCGTCTCGAGGAAATGTAGTGATGAAGTTACAGCCGAGCAATTCACCCACATCATTACTGAGAAACACATAGTGGCCATGAGATGTCACTACTTTTTTGCTACATAGGCGTCCCGCATAAAAAGCATAATGTGGCGTATCCCTTCTTTAATATGACTGTATAGGTCCTTGTACAACGATAAAAATGATACCTGTCTTGTAGTAATCCGATGTGCCAGCGCTGAGAAATTAAGTTTTGAAGACATATCTGAGTTTGTCTGGAAGTGCATTGGGGCCGTGTCCATGCACTAAGAGAATATTGACACTCCACTCCCCAGTGCACTTCCTGGCTAATTTGCATGTAGATTCAAAGCTCGATTTCTCAGCACTGGCAAATCAGATTATTACAAGACAGGTATCATTTTTATTGTTGTACTAAGAATTATACAGTCATACTATTAGTTTATGTAGAAAAGAGGTTACTTTTAACTCCTTACTGACATAGGATGTAGTGGTATGTTCATCACAGGGCGTGGGTATATAAAACAGTCTCAGCCAACAGCTGAGCCAACTCCATACATGGCAGGTGCCGGCTGTGTTATACAGCCAATTCTTGCCTCTAATATTTCGAATTACTGCTGTTTAACCCCTTAAATGATGCCTACAGAAGACCCCCTGTCTCCTCCATCTTTGGACTCCAAAGTTGGTTCATCATCTTTTATATACACTGCTATACAAGAGTATTGCAGTGTATAGAACGAGCGACAAACAATAACAGGTGCGAGTCCCCTAAGGGAACTAAAGATTAAAGTAAAAATGAAGAAGAAAATGTTTTTTTTTTTTTTTTTTAATAATATAAAACAATATAATATGATATATATATATATAAGTTATAAATGTTTGAAACGCTCCCTTTTTTCCCCAGTTTAAAAATAAAAAATAAACATATTTGACATCGCTGCATCCGTAAAAGTCCGATCTATGGAAATATAAAGTTATTTAAAGAGTACAGTAAATGGCGTAAAAAGAAAAAAAATAAAGTCAGAACTGTCATTGTTGCACTTCTCAGCAAAAATGCAATAAAAAACTATTAAACTGAGGTATGAACCTAAAAATCATACATATGAAAACCTCAGCTCATCACAGAAAAAAACTGCCATCACACAGCTGTAATAGCAGAAAAATAAAAAAGTTTAAAATCAAATAGTTAAAAACCTGAGTAGTGGTGAGTAGTGGCAGGGAAAATATTTTTGCATTTCTCTCCCGTTCATTTTAATGGGTGAAAAGTACATGATGAGTCTTGGCAAAAACGTGGCAGGGCTCAAAATACGCACGGTAAAAAAAAAAGCGGAGTGTATGCATGAAATTTCTGAAATCTCATTGATTATGCTGGTCCTAAATAGATTGCTTAAAAATTAACTGCAAAAACGCAACATGTGAATATACCCTTATGGATCTCAGAAAGCGCTGATACAAACTTTTTTTTCTACAAAGTTTAACATTTTTTGTAACTACTAAAATCTAAAAAAAAGAAAACTATACAAGTTTGGTATCGCCGTAAATGTACTGAAATGAAGAATTATGATATCAGGTAATATTTACCGCACAATAAACGGCGTAAAAACAAAAAAATAATAGCATAATAGCAATTTTTTCACTTATTCACCACACTTGCAATTTTTTCACTTATTCACCGCACTTGCAATTTGTTTGACGCTTTTTCAGCACATTGCAATGTAAAGTGAATGGTGCAAATGAAAACTACAATTAACACTTAAAAAAAAGTTAGGATGCTTGGAAGGAAGGGAGTGGAAAAAAAGAAAGGGCCAAAAAATAAAAATGACCCAGTTATGAAAGGGTGAAGGCAGATTTGCCATTCAGGAACCTGGAAAGTTGGGTGGCTAGCGGTCTATATTCTCCCTATACGGTGCTGTTTGTCTTGCTGACAGGCAGTAATTGCTTCTACTTAACGTTGCGCATTATTCCGACAGCCGGGGGCGGCTTTTTTTCCTGCCCAGTAGAAATCCTGAAAGTGAGTGGAAAAAACGCTGTTAATCTAATTTCCAATCAGTCATAGGCGGCACCTGGGACATTATATGAGCGGCCTCTGCACGCCGCATTGTAATATAGCGCCATTGTCAGCTGTTTTTAAATGACCAGTAATGAAGCTGAGGCGTAATGTGATGGAGATAAATTCACAGCATGTAAAGACATTAACCAGCCCGCGGTAAAAGAAATGCAAAGGTCGGAGTAGGGAAACATACAATTTCCATATCTTATAAGACATACAAATTAATGGGTTGGTCGGGAAAGTCAAGGAAGTTTGCAAATAGTCTCATTTTAAAATCTACCGTTTTGTGTATACAGCTCCTATGCAAACCTATGCTTCTGTATACAGGCTATAAACAAATCTCGCTCGGACTTGGAAGCTGATTTTGGGGAGTTACAGCTTCCCGACGTACATTGTGAGATTTTATCAACTTTTGACAACTTCTAATGGATCCTGCTGTGGATGGTGTAGACCAGGGTTCCCCAACTCCAGTCCTCAAGGCCCACCAACAGGTCATGTTTTCAGGATTTCCTTAGTATTACACAGGTGATAATTGCATCACCTGCACAGGAAATAATTCCATCACCTGTGCAATACTAAGGAAATCCTGAAAACATGACCTGTTGGTGGGCCTTGAGGACTGGAGTTGGGGAACCCTGGTGTAGACAGACGTTTATTTCTAACTCATTCAAGGGGTTTTCTCATCTCCGCTCCTCTGCTTCCCGGATTCCCGCTTTTGGGGGTGCATTGTTTTCTTGATGATTGACAGTGTGGACCGGTGGCACGGGTCTGCCGATGACCCTATGGCTATATGCACACGTTGCGTTTTTGCTGCATTTTTTCCTGCAGGCAAAACCTGCTCTCTTGGCAATAAAAAAGCTGCTTACAAAAAAGTAGGCTTTGCTGCTTTTTTTGCTGCGTTTTTGCTGGGTATTTGCTGCATTTTTGTCAGGTACATTAGTCTCTTGTGCTTGCTGATAAAAATTTCTGTCCCCGAAAAAAAAACCAGGATGTAACTTCCTGAGTTTTCTGCACCAAAACCGCAGCAAAACCTGATACCTGCATTTTATACTACTTTAAAGATACTACGCCTCTTTAAAGAAAGACAACACCCCCAGTCGGACAAAGTGTCTAAAACCCATCGTAAATATGGTGCAAGTCATGAGAGACAGATTTGGGCACAAGTGACACCAGAATGCTGATGCATTTAGCTTGATAAATACACCAAAGTGTCGGCTAAGATCTACTTCTGTCCTCAGAGGCTCCTACTTTTTTTTTCGGGGGTGGGGGGACGCTTTACTATACTTTACATTGCTGGCTAATTGGTAGATTCCATTCTGTCTAGGGTAGTATGATTGAAGAGTCCCCCAATGATAAGCTGAGCACACAGTGTCTCTCCAATGAGATCCTCAATGATCAGTTGTTAAAGGGGTTGTCCAGCCTTAGGCTACAAGTCTGTAGTCACAGTTCACGCTAAGAGGATTTTCCGATGAGCAGCGGGTGCGTGACCTCAAGTATCTGATTTGCATACATGCGGTCACATGCTGACTAGACGTGCCCGGCCTCTCTCAATGCAAGTGTATTGATCAAGGGCATACATTTCTAGTCGGAATGTGTCCAAAAGTATGCAAATGACATACTTGTGCTCATGTGCCGGCCGCTCTCTCATCATTCTATACTCCCAACTATACTCCACCTAAAATTTAGACAATGAAAAAGTAAACTTTTTTGTCTCCTTCTACAATTGTATAGGAGCACAGAGTCTAACACTATCAGGTTGGGACCTTTTGCTCATCCTAATGACTATAGTTCATGAATATAATGTCAAAACTACAGTAAAGACTGAACACTGGTAAGATGCTAATGCTGGGTCTAGGCACGCCGATCGTGTTGCCTACGTAGAAGCCAATCAGCGGTCATTTAATGACCTGTTCAGACAGTCCGGCCACAATTCTGTGTGCACAGAATGATCATTAATACAGTCGTTCTGTGCCCATAGAATATCATCCTTATCGGCTACACATCTGTATCCGTGTGATTTTGGAGCAAGCCAGATGTGAATCCTACTCTGGCCACCATGGTAGACTATTTAATTCAATGACTGTCTTAAAATATTACATTTCCCTTTTAGCATACCCTGCAGAAAAATTAATTGATCTGCTGGAGCATTCTACAGAATTACAGCTGATCACTGGGAATTCATGTTCAGGCTCGGACTGGCCCACAGGAAAGCAGGACAATCCTCTGGTAGGCCGCTCCTGTGAAAGGAGTGCTGATGAACAGTGATTTTACACTTGATGCACAATTTTCAGAAAAAGGTATCATCTAATCATTCATTAAACAAGATAGTTAAATTAATATTACAGAGAAGCAAAAGTAAATTTGTGTACTAGGGTCAGCCGAATGGTGGGCCCCAAGAATCAATTAATGTTACTGGTGGGCCTTTGCCAACCCAGTCCGATGCTGTCCATGTAGGGGTTGTCTTTATGAGAAACGTTAAAAAGATCACACATTATTACATAATCTCAATCATCTAAAAAAGTTTCGGAATCTTTAGGCTAAAACATGAATTATCGGGCAGAGAACGGCGTTTTGGATCTGATCTGATTTGGAGAAGAGAAGAGGCTATTTGTGCAGTTTCCTGCTAGGATCGCAGCGGTGGAGTCTCCTCGCATTTCCTTCCTCTTGTTATTTACGTGTTCTCACTCTTAATTGGCAAATAGCATATTGCGAATCTCCAGTCAAGAAAGAGGAAGCGACGTCCTGCGGAGCCCGTGCAATTCTATAATAAAAGGAATTATTAGCTGTAAAGCTCAACGCCATCGATTACTTGTTTAACTCACTGGACGACAGCGTGGAGCGTATTAAAGGGAACGTGTCATCAGAAAACAACCTGTTGTTTAAATCAGATTTCTATATTCTGTCTATCTTTTAAACATTTTTATATACATTTTTTTCATATTGCAATCTATACTAAAAGAAAATAAATCTTGCAATTTACTCCTACTACTTCCTGTTCTGTACAGAAGACCTTTTAGTACTTTCAATATTATCTCAGACAGGATTTCATTGATAAATAACGGCATATAACACAGGATCCACCATGCAAATAGGTGATGTCACAGCTCACCTCCTCCTGTACAATGACTGATATCACCTCTATATACAGTAGATAACACAGGATCCACCATTCACAATAGGTGATGTCAAAGCTCACCTCCTCCTCCTCCTCCTTTACAATGACTGATAACACCTCTATATACAGTAGATAACACAGGATCCACCATTCACAATTGGTGATGTCACAGCTCACCTCCCCCTCCTGTACAATGACTGATAACACCTCTATATACAGTAGATAACACAGGATCCACCATTCACAATAGGTGATGTCACAGCTCACCTTCTCTTCCTGTACAATGACTGATAACATCTCTATATACAGTAGATAACACAGGATCCACCATTCACTATAGGAGATGTCACATCTCACCTCCCCCTCCTGTACAATGACTGATAACATCTCTATATACAGTAGATAACACAGGATCCATCATTCACAATAGGTGATGTCACAGCTCACCTCCTCCTCCTCCTGTACAGTGACTGATAACACCTCTATAGACAGTAGATAACACAGGATCCACCATTCACAATAGGAGATGTCACATCTCACCTCCCCCTCTTGTACAATGACTGATAACACCTCTATATACAGTAGATAACACAGGATCTATCATTCACAATAGGTGATGTCACAGCTCACCTCCTCTTCCTGCGGAATAACATTTCCCCAGATCAGTACATGCTTAGATAACGCTTCTATACAAACAAATAGGGTCTGAGTCAGTTTATTACTGACGATGTCCATGTGACTGCCCCCATGCTAAGTTTCTTGGAGGTATAAAGTAAGGCTCCGTTCACATGTACAAAGTAGTTGCTGTTTATAATGGACACCACAAGGTTCTGCTGGATCCATCGCACCACAAATACCAACCACCTGATGGAGCCCATTGACTTATAAGGGCTCCCTTTGTTGTCCTGGCATTTAGATGGGAAAATAGCGCTGCCTGCTGTTGTGTCAGGTACTGCATGCAGCGCCATATTTTCTATAGGCTGTGGAGTAAGAAACTACAGAGTTTAATGGGTTCCCCCATAGGAAAAGTGTTGAGAACAACCGGTCTCATGGTTCCTCAACCATTCATCTGACGTGTCAGGTCTGCATCTTCTGCCATTGATGTGATGCCGGGAGATAAGAGCTGCACCATTGCTAGTAATCGGTTCTGGTCGGAAGCTCATTACAATTCTGTTTCTTTCAAGCATCATCTAACAAAATAAAGGGGTCACAGCCCCAGAGGTGCAGCGTGCGACTCATCCTACTGATCCAGGGGTCTCGGCTCAGGGATGACCATTGTGTTATCTGATGCACTTTTAGTTCATAAGTTTCCAGTAGGCATAACAGAGGGACAGCACAAAACAGAGTCCTAATTAAAGATGTCTCAGAATTGTTATTTGAAGGGGATACAAGTATTTATTAAATCTAAGGAGAGCTGACAAGTTGTTTTTTTAGGATAAGGCAGTAATGGAAATTTTTTGAAAATTCTTCTATAGAGGACCTCTCACCAGGAGAATATTGACCAGTTTTTGCTCTTATTTTATTCCCGCTGAGTATTCTGGTTTTTGTTTTTTGAAAATCTACCATACGGTTCCAGAGATATGGGCCTATTTATTGTATTGCACATTTTTGTAGTCTTCCCCCTAGGGGGCGTGTCAAAAAGGGTAATTATGCAGAACAGCCTGAAGACCCGCCCCTGAGGATCCTATCAGCCACACCACAAAAAAAGGCTAAAAAATTTGCACAAAATGTAAAGCCCCATATCTCTGAAACCGTATGGTAGATTTTTAAAAACGAAAAAATGGAATACTCAGGGAAGTAGCAGGAATAAAATAAGAGAAAAACTGGAAATGTTTGACCTTTATTAAATTGAAGATTTACTTTAAAGAGGATTTCCAAGACTAAAATATTAATGACTTATCAGAATAGGTAATCAATATTAGAGCAGTAGAGATACGACACCACAGCGCCTTATACTGTGTAGTGGCCGTTCTTGTGTACTACAGTTAAGGTCATATTTATTTTTATAGAAGCTGAGCTGTAGTACTGAGAATGGCCACTACACGGTGTATGGAGTTGTGCTGTATCGGCTCCGTACACTCTGGAATGAGCTTACAGCCAATCATTGAGGGTCTCGGTTGTTGGACCTCCATCGATCTGATATTCATGACATTCCAAGGATAAGTCATCAGTTTCATAGTTGTGGACAAACCCTTTAAGAAACATAATATAAAAAAAATTGAATGGAGATGTAATATTTTTTTACCGCAATGTTTTTATCAGAGGGAACTGCGCAATAAGTGGACATGAAAGCAGATCATTGGGATCCTGTTACTGTGTACGCTGCTTATCGCCGAGGAGATAACGTTACATTTTCAATTAAATCCGAGGATTCTGTTGCCGTGGAGATGTCGAGAGGTGCAAAAGTCTCCGTGGTTCACACGTCACTCGCATGGATGTAACTTAATCAAACCACATCAGCGGGTCCGGCCCGAGCACATGCATCATTATGGCCTCCCTGAGAGGGCGCCACATGGAAATGACTGGATGACCTTTCAGGATTGAAGAGACATCAGGATATGGACGATGAGGAGGCGACAAAGTGTTCAGACGGTTTATTGAAATCTGTGCCGTAAAATAACACTGACAGATATATTAGAAGAAAAATGGGGTGAAATTTAATGGGGCGTCTGATATAGACAGTGTCACATCTCCAGTGTTATGTTATAGGAACCATCCAAATCACCCGGACACTTATTTCTATAAGATAGAACCTGATTATATGGGGAATGTGTGGCAGTATTATTCTGTGTTATGTCAGCACTGTATGGCAGTATTATTAGGTTACTGTATGGTGATATTTTTACGACACTGTATGGCATAGCATCTCTTCATACTGAATAGCAGTATTCATTGTATAATGTATTTCAGCATTATCTAGACACTAGGTGGCAGTATTTATAGCTAAATAGATACACCTATATACATACTATATACTGTATATATACTGCCTAATGCTTGCAACATGTTGGAAACGTGCACGTCTACCAAGAGCACGGAGTGATGATAGCATCTTCTCTTTCATTAGAGAGCATTGATGATACCATCAATGACATGTAGCCCCCTGACACCAGCAGCTCATGCAGCCCCACATAAGGACAATGCCATCACCATGTGTCGCTGTAGGCATCATGCATTTTTCTAAATTCATTTTTCTAAATGCAGTATTACTAGAGCACTGTATAACGGTATTATTGATGAATGGATTTTAGAATTTGAAGACAGTCTTGCAGTCCAATATTAACAGTATATTGTGCTGCTGTTTCTGCACAATACTGTATGGTCTGGTTATTTGAGAAGCGTATAGTAATATTATCCTGCCTCTGTATGTAGGTATAATTTAATGTTGGATTATATAATTTGAACACTCTAATGTATGCAGCGTTTTGCGGTATTGTGTCTGTATTATATGGGCTGGTTAATTGAGAAGCATTTGATAATGTTATCCTGGCACTGTATGGTGGTATAATTTATTATTTGTTTATATATTTTGAAAACTTTAACGTAGGCAGCGTATTGTGGTATTATTTCTGTACTATATGGACTAGTTATTTGAGAAGCATGTGGTAATGTTAACCTGGCGCTGCATGGTAGTATCATTTATTATTGGATTATATGATTTGAAAACTTTAATGCTTTAATGTAGGCAGCATATTGTGGTATTATTTCTGTATTATATGACCTAGTTATTTGAGAAGCATGGGGTAATTTTATACTGCCACTATATGGCAGCAATATTTATTATTGGATTACATAATTTGAACACTTTAATGTAGGCAGTGTATTGCGGTATTGTATCTGTACTATGTAGCCTAGTTATTTGAGAAGTACAGTATGTTGTAATGTTATCCTGGCACTGTATGGTAGTATAATTTATTATTGTATTATATAATTTGAAATCTTTAATACTTTAATGTAGGCAGCGTATTGCGGTGTTATTTCTGTACTGTATGGACTAGTTATTTGAGAAACATGTGGTAATCTTATCCTGGCACTGCATGGCAGTATCATTTATTATTGGATTGTATAATTTGAAAACTTTAATGCTTTAATGTAGGCAGCGTATTGCGGTATTATTTCTGTATTATATGACCTAATTATTTGAGAAGCATGGGGTAATTTTATCCTGGCACTGTATGGTAGTAATATGTATTATTGGATTACATGATTTGAACACTTTCATGTAGGCAGTGTATTGCGGCATTGTATCTGTACTATATGGACTAGTTATTTGAGAAGTATGTTGTAATGTTATCCTGGCACTGTATGGTAGTATAATTTATTATTGTATTCTATAATTTGAAAACTTTAATACTTTAATGTAGGCAGCGTATTGCGGTATTGTGTCTGTACTATATGGGCTGGTTATTTGAGAAGCATGGGGTAATGTTATCCTGGCACTGTATGGTGTTATAATTTATTATTGTATTATTTAATTTGAAAAATTTAATGTAGGCAGCGTATTGCGGTATTATTTCTGTACTATATGGACTAGTTATTTGAGAAACATGTGGTAATGTTATCCTGGCACTGTATGGCAATATCATTTATTATTGGATTGTATAATTTGAAAACTTTAATGCTTTAATGTAGGCAGCGTATTGCGGTATTATTTCTGTATTATATGACCTAGTTATTTGAGAAGCATGGAGTAATTTTATCCTGGCACTGTATGGTAGTAATATTTATTATTGGATTACATGATTTGAACACTTTCATGTAGGCAGTGTATTGCGGCATTGTATCTGTACTATGTAGCCTAGTTATCTCAGAAGCATGGGATAATGTTACCTGACACTGTATGGCGGTATTATTTATTATTGAATTATATAATTTGAGCACTTAGTAGACAGTCTGCTAATTTATTAAACAGGTGATTCTTTCTTTAATTATTGATTTCCATCACCTCCTTTTTGGGTCAAGTCAAGAGAACCAATACAGTGCAAACCCTGATGGGGGAAATATTACTCTGCGGTTTGTAAGTTGGGTGATAAGTGGCACTAGTTGTCCCTGGCAGCCACTGATCTCACTGCTCCTATCAAAATAACAAGCTCATTTGACCAAGCAAGATCAGCATCTTTAGGCAGGGGGGTATGTGAGCTCCATGCATCGCAGACGTTGCTATCTAATCAGTTTTTCTTGCAATTAAGAATAGTGAATGTGGCACCGTTATATGCGGAGTTTGTCTTTTCTGCCTCAGACGAGAATAAAAGCCTTTCATGAGCCGTCTCCGGGGAAAGTGAAGAGCTTCGGGGAGATCCACCATTATTTCTACAGACAAGATAAATTAGTTGTCCGGATCGTGTGCTGCTGAAGGGACGAGTAGTAACACTAGCATCAATTACATGAAACATTAAGTCGCCATGTCTCCATAATGAAAAGAATCCCTAATTGGGCTGCTTGGTGCAATTTTGATACAATCCCTGTTTTCCCTCCTGTAGATCTAGCAGTGCTATGAATGCTGAGTTGCGTATAGCCCCGCCCACACCACTGATAGGCTGCTTCCTGTGAACACTGTGTCAACAAGCTGCCAATCAGGAGAGGGGGCTGGGTTAAACAGATTCTGACTATCTTTCATGTGACATTTAGTACTGCAGTGATTATCTCCTGCTGATAAAACACTGATTGTATTGTAACTATAGCACACAGCCTAGTAAATGACACATCCCTGGAATCAGGATCTCAGCCCCTAGGTCATGCTGCTCTCAGATTACATAGAAAAACCTGCTGATAGATTCTCTTTAAAGCATCATATTGTTTTTAAGTCCTGGTAATTTTTTTAGGATTATTATTTAAAGGATATGGACACCTTCAGGGGTATTTTATTTTTCTTAAATTAATGCATTTTTGGGTAAAACTTTTTACAATTGGGTTTCATTAAACATTTTGCACCATTTATCTTCAATAGTCTGAGTTGCAATCTGTGTTGCATTGTCTGTTGCTGGCTGCAGATTGAGTTAATTAAGAATCTGTCAGTGAGTTCATTTTGACAGATGGATTTGGCCGACTTTACTCTGATGTATATGGGGACCTTGAGGTTTTTCTTTCTTTGATTATCGTCCCCCATACACAACAGATAGCGGTCGGGTGAACGATTGTCTCCCTATTAATTTTCCAGAGAACAAAATCGGAAGGCCAAAATCCGACTTGCCAGATCCTTCTCTACCCCGACGTCATCGGTCAGGAGGCCCCCATACACATTAGACTGTCAGCGAATCCTGCTAATATTGCTGGGTTCGGCTGACATTAGTCTAATGTGTATGAGACCAGAGTTTTAGTCACTCTTTTGACCTCCACTCATCTTACAGTCCCGGGGAACTTTTTTGAATTTACACTTTTGAGTCCAGGAAAAAACTTTAAGACAACCTCTTTAATCTTAGCTAACTAATTTAGGAAGAAGGTTTAGAGATTTTTTGGAAGAAATTAGATTTTTAAATTCTGGTAAAAATGATTATTATCAGTAAGTGGTGCAGTGGCCGCAGTCTATGGGGGTCTCCGTGCCGGCAGCTATGATGTGCCTTTGCCTTTCATATTCTTTCTGTACTATTTGCCTTTGAAATCGTCTGAATCAACATTTACTCAGGAACCATCTGTCACTTCTCGTCATATACCGATGCGGTTCTATCACTATAAGTCTCTGCATTTCTTGCTTATGTTTTATTCAAATAATCACCCAGGTCCATTGCCAAAAATTCTCGTGATCGGAATACCCTTTAACCCCTTGCTGCCACAGGCAATTTTCATTGTTGAATATTTTTTTTTGCTCTTCTTCCAAGAGTCAACATTTTTATATTTCTATCCTTATAACCATAGACTTATGAAGGCTTGTTTTTATGCAGGATGAGTTTTAGTTTTGAATGTCACCATTTATTTTCCCATTTAATGTATTGAAATACATTTTTTCATTTTTACTTTATTTATTTTTACTTCCCTTCACTTGAACCTGCTTGTTCTATACACACTGCAATACTACAAAACTAATCTCTTATGAAGCCTAGCCACAAACCTAGCTTTATATGAGCACTAACAGAGCTGCCATGGGGGTCTTAAGCGAGCCTGACAGCTTATTGGCTCCCTACAATCTTGTTGCGGGGGGCCAACGAACGCTGGAGATCTTAATGTATGGAAGGCTCAATGATGTGATCAGATCGTTGTCAATAGATATTCACAAAATCATAATTTTCATTCCTGGCGAGACTTCTGAGTATGTAAGTCCTGAGGAGATCTACAGTTTTATCGACCTGCAGCCTGATACTCCCGGGTTGAAAAATGAATAGATTTAAAGCAAAAGCCGTTTTTGGACGCTACAAATCTCCCGGAATGGGTCACACTTTGAAACATTCAATATTCTATTTTTTTTTCTGCTCATGTTTTGCTGCAAAGGCGGCATTATGTACCGGATGAAACCGCTTTCCCGCTTATCTTGTCGTATTCTTACCGAAATACACTGAAAGCGAAGCTTTTCATGTCTCCCCCGAACAAAAGCTGTCCTGTGGGAAGGACTTCATACAAAACGCCATCTTCAAAGCCTCTCGCCCCCTACCAGAAACTTCAAAGAATCCGACATCAAATAGACATTTAAATATTAGAATAAACATTTTGACTTCTGGTCACCCTTCATTCACGTGCTCTACATGGTAGTTTGCCGAGATCTGCCATTAAAAGGCACGGCGGTATTTTACAGCTAGCGGGTCGTGTCTGAGCATCAGCATGGAGAATGAATGCACAGACGGGCTATTACCAGCAGGTAATGTGCCGCCGGCCGGTAAACACTAACAGGTCCTGCAGGGTACAGGCACTGCCGCAAATGACTGACGGGGAAGACTATGCTGCCAAAATGTATCATGTGCCTAAAGGAGTGTGTCATCAGAAAATCATCTATTATTTAAATCAGGATTTTATGTTAAATATATTTAAATATATATATATATATATATATATATATATATATATATATATATTTATTTATTTATTTAATATCAGAAGTTATGTACAAAAAGTTCTAAAACCTTACAGTTTTAAAATTGGCCACTAGGCGTAACATTAGTTTTATAATTCTTGTTCTAGCTGGTGAGCTGTGACATCCCCTATTGTGAATGATGGATCCTGTGTTATCTACTGTATATAGAGGTGTTATCAGTCATTGTACAGGAGAAGGAGGAGGTGAGCTGTGACATCACCTATTGTGAATGGTGGATCCTGTGTTATCTACTGTATATAGAGGTGTTATCAGTCATTGTACAGGAGAAGGAGGAGGTGAGCTGTGACATCACCTATTGTGAATGGTGGATGCTGTGTTCCTACTGTATATAGAGGTGTTATCAGTCATTATACAGGAGGGGGAGGTTGAGGTGAGCTGTGACATCACCTACTGTGAATGATGGATCCTGTGTTGTCTACTGTATATAGAGGTGTTATCAGTCATTGTACAGGAGGAGGTGAGCTGTGACATCCCCTATTGTGAATGGTGGATCCTGTGTGATCTACTGTATATAGAGGTGTTATCAGTCATTGTACAGGAGAAGGAGGAGGTGAGCTGTGACATCACCTATTGTGAATGGTGGATGCTGTGTTCCTACTGTATATAGAGGTGTTATCAGTCATTATACAGGAGGGGGAGGTTGAGGTGAGCTGTGACATCACCTATTGTGAATGATGGATACTGTGTTGTCTACTGTATATAGAGGTGTTATCAGTCATTGTACAGGAGGAGGTGAGCTGTGACATCACCTATTGTGAATGGTGGATCCTGTGTTATCTACTGTATATAGAGGTGTTATCAGTCATTGTACAGGAGGAGGTGAGCTGTGACATCACCTATTGTGAATGGTGGATCCTGTGTTGTCCACTGTATATAGAGGTATTATCAGTCATTGTACAGGAGAAGGAGGTGAGCTGTGACATCACCTATTGTGAATGGTGGATCCTGTGTTATCTACTGTATATAGAGGTGTTATCAGTCATTGTACAGCAGGAGGAGGTGAGCTGTGACATCACCTATTGTGAATGGTGGATCCTGTGTTGTCCACTGTATATAGAGGTGTAATCAGTCATTGTACAGCAGGAGGAGGTGAGCTGTGACATCACCTATTGTGAATGGTGGATCCCGTGTTATCTACTGTATATAGAGGTGTAATCAGTCATTGTAGAGGAGGAGGAGGTGAGCTGTGACATTGCCTATTGTGAATGGTGTGTTATCTCTCAATATAAGGTGTTATCTGTCATTGCACTCCTGGCTTTGATGGTAATTAGACTTCTGAAAAGTCTCCTGTAGAATATATCAATTGTAAGTTCTACAATTTAGATTGACATTGATAAATTCCTCCTGGAAGTGTATGAGTAAATTGACAAAGACGTGTAAAACAGATTTATTAACAACCAATTGTACATGAAGGCTGAGTTCACATGGAAACGCATTAAAACCGCTTGGTAATAGGTCTGCCATGGATAGCAATGATAATCCGCATGTCCTGTGCACATGATGTGGAAATTTCCGCTCCGGATTATCATTGTGGCAAAAACTTCAGCATAACCAATTCAGGCGCGATTCCGCGGCGAATTTGTGCCCATTGACTTGCATTGAATCCACGCTGGTCTCTGGCTGACAACAGCGAGAGCAGCGTGGATGGGAGAAGCAGCAGCCTGCCCCTCCCAGCCCGCGTGCCAGGACCAGTAAAAAAAAAGAATAAAAAAGTGAATATTAAAAAAAAACCTTCATACTCACCTGTCCGGCGGCCCCCGGTGTCCTCCTCGGCTATGCTTCCTCTTCGGCGGCTCGCGGTACACTGCAGGGCGCGGGCTCGCGCCCCGCAGTTTACTTCCAGGACCTGCGGTGATGTCACTGATCAGCTGATGGTCGCTTGACCATCAGGTGATCAGTGCCGGCTGCAATCAGCTGATGGTCACGTGACCATCAGCTGATTGCTAAAGCCGGTAATCAGCTGATCGGTCTCATGACATTCACAAGAATGTTCCCATGCTCTCTAGCTCGCCGGGTCTCATAAGCAGGTCTTCAGCTGATGAACCCCAGTGACCCCCTGCACAGCAGTGTACACTGACAGGGGGTGATTTTACACACCTGTCAGTATACAGTGCTGTGTTCTACAGCTGTGACATCAGTGATTTCTGATGTCACAGCTGTAGAAATGATTGGGATCGTCTTGGGACAGTCGTGATCGTGGACTACGTCGTTGACGGCGGGTAGTTTTTTAAAAAAATTTTCAGAAGATCAAAGCTTCACGGAGGCGGGTAATAAAAAAAATTGTAGAACCCTGTGTGTTTTTTATTTCATTAAAATACTTTACTCTGGCCAACCATTTAACCACGCGGTTAGTAATGGGGGCGTCTTACAGCCGCCAATACAAGGCTGACATGAACCCCAAACCCATTACCCCCTGCCACCGCTACAGGGCAGTGTAGAAGAGCGAGGCTAAGCGACAGCAACTGGGACTGCTGAGGGATGATATTAATAGCCGCGGAGGGGGCTAGTATTCATGGCCCCTTCCATGGCTATTAATATCAGCCCGCAGCTGTCTAGTTTAGCCTTTGCTGGTTAGATTTTATAAGGGGACCCCACGTCAATTTTTTTCTGGGGTCCCCCTGTAATCTAGACAGTAAAGGCTAAACGTGGGCTGATATCAATAGCCAGGGAACATTTTTGGCTAATGGCCCCTTCCACGGCTACTAATATCATCCCCCAGCAGTCGACTTTCCCTCTGCCGGTTATAAAAATGACACGGAAGCCCACGCCATTTTTTTTTTAAATTTTAGGCTTTGTGCCCATAATTCAGACGTAGCAGTGCTTTGGATGCAAATTTTTGCTGCGTCCAAAACATTGCATTCTATTGAACGCAGGTAAATCCACATCTGTTCACTGAACTATGCGGATTCAATACTTTCTAGTGGTCGAATTTCTGTTGCGCAGACTAGCGACTCCACAAGATAATTTGATATGCTGCGGTCCTGAAAGACGCGCCGCATATTAGTGTCCGTGGTTGATTCGCAGCCTCTGATGCACGTATAGTGGACGTGGGATTCGTAGAGATCCCATCCACTATACTGTAACATCTGGACGCTGCGGGTTTGACGCTGTATATACACGCAGTGTCAAATCTCCAGCGGCTCCTGATCGTGGCCACGTACCCAAACTCACCCGCAGCATGTAAATTTCTGTAGCGGACACGCTAGTCTCCGCAGCAGATTTTGATCGATTGAAGTGTCATTATATGCAGTGGATTAACATGTACCAACAACAAAAGTGCGGCATTAGAACACCGCGTTTTGGACGCAACATAAATACGTTGTGTCCAAAGCGCTGATGAGTGCTGATCGGGGGGAATGTAGCGGCTAAAAAAACAGCTGTGAGATGTTATTTAATGGCCAGGGAAATGTTTGCCTATAGGCACCTTCCCAGGCTAAAAAAATAGCTCACAGCAGTTGCATGAATTACATAAATAAAAATGCTAATGAAGATTGGGTGAATGGGACTAGCTGACACCCAGCTTTTTTGTTTGATGATGTCAAGGTCTCAATCAGACCTTTTTATGACCAAACAAAGTAATGAAATACACAGACACAGTGTAAACACATTATTTGAAATACAACAGACACATTCTTAAATCATTTAAATATACTCAACCCAGTTCTTATGGTAATCCAAGAGCTTAAGCAAAGTCTCACCAACTTTATTTCGCTCCAAAAATCATTCATTGATGCTCAAAAACGCTTAAAAAAACGCATGCAAAAACGCATGTAAATCCGCATGCGTTTTTTTCTGCCAGGGAGAGGCAAAAACGCTCAGGAAATTTCTGCTTCAATTCCTGAATGTGTGCACATACCATTATTCATACATTTGCAGGAGGAATAACAGAGCAGCATCTCAAGGCAAAGTTCTAAGAAAAGATGCTGTAGAAGTTTGCAGGGAAAACACTCAAAACCGGTCCTGACCGCACTGATGATGTAGATTTTGGAATGTGTATTCAGTAGAGAGGGCCAGGAAGTTATAAGGAGGGATACTAGTGACCGGCGCGATCAGGAAGCTGAAGCCGGAACCTGACAACAATAGAAACTGGAGGAGAAGACAGAATGATTAGCAGCAGTGAGGAACCACAGAAAGATTTCAGGTCGTTACTACTTTCCGATGCTCAGTGGAGACATCTTCCTGTATATAAAAGCCCCCGCCCCTATCCTGGTCAAAATAAAAAAAATAGGGTATGTGCACAAGTCAAGGATTTGCAACAAATTTTTCTGCGGAAAAAATCAGTGTTGACTGGAAAAAGCAGTGTAAAATACTCGCATTTTTATGTGTTTTTGCTTGTATTTTTTCCCCCCAATTCATTTGGATGGGTGAAAATCGCTGCAAAAAAACACTGAATGAATGAATTTGCTGCAGATTTGAAAAAAACGCATTGATGCTTCAAATCTGCAAATAAAAAATTAAGCATCACATGCATGAGATTTCAGAAATCCCATTCAGTTTGCTGGTACTGTAAAACGCAATGTGTGAACAAGCCAAAAGATTTCAGGTCGTTCCTTCTTCTCCATGCTCAATGGAGATACAGACATCTTCCTGTATATAAAAGCCCCACCATCTCCCTCCTGCTTTAAAAAAAGCACCTTTGGGCTGACATAAGGATTTTTCCACCTCTTTTTTAGAAAATCCTAAATACGCTTATGTGAAAAGATGGGGTTACTGCCCAGAGTCGCAATGTTAGATTGCAGAATTTTCATGTGTATTTTTCCAGACATGTCGGTCCCAGTATACACATCCATACTGACCTAGGGCTCTGTTCACATGGGTGCAGTGGTATCTGTTTAAAGGGAATCTGTCAGCAGTTTTTATTTGCAATGGAATCTATCAGCAGCACAATGTAAAGAGAGAGACTCTGATTCCAGGGATGTGTCACTTTCTGGGCTGCTTGGTGCAGTTTTGACAGAATCCCTGTTTTATCTGATGTAGATATAGCGGAGCTAAGACTTCTGGGCTGTGCATAACCCCACCCACACCACTGATTGGCAGCTTCCTATGTACACTGTGAATTGTCAGTTAGCAGCCAATCAGTGGAAGAGGGCGTGGTTATACAGATTAGCCTGACTATTTGGCACATGAGTTGTAGTCCTGCAGTGATAATCTCCTGCTGATAAAACAGTGATTATATTGAAACTGCAACACACAGACTAGTAAGTGATACATCACTGGAATCGGGGTCTGAGCTCCTAAATGATGCTGCTCTCAGATTAAATAGGAAACCTGCTGACAGATTCCCTTTAACACAAAAGCAGAGGCGTAGCTAAGGGTTCACTACAAGGTGGCCCCTTACATGGTTAACCATTTTTACAACTATGGTGGTACACCCTAAATAGGGGCTAAAGGGGAGCCTCAGCAGATGACCATGTTGTTATTGAAAAAAAGTATCGCTATACAAAAGTCAAGAAAGATAATATCGCCATACGAGACCATATTGTGGTAGAAACCAGTTCTACAGAACATATAACAGATTATAGTACAGTTACAAATAGTGACTTTTAGCTGAAGTTCTTTCTGTTATAATTGTTCACTTTTCCCGCCTTTTCCATCTGGCCCAGACCGACATGACGACTTCTCCAGCCAGGACTCGTCTGCAGATATTACAACAAAGAAACATTTCACTTCTCACATTTCCAGCACCGTCCCCATTTATTCTCGACCTGAACAAACTCCTCATCCTGCTGATATCCCAGTACTGAGCTGATGCTGCCGTATGTTTTCCTATTACTGGACCTGCTATTTGGCAAAGTAATAGTACTCCTCTCAGTGCTCCACATAATAATGCCCACCGCTGTGACCACTACATTGTAAAATGCCAACTTTCTGCCCTCTAGATGGTAAAATTGAGCACTAGAAAATATTAATGCCCTCTGTGAGTGCCCTAGAAAGTAATAGTGCCTCCTGTGTGCCCCTTTGAAGGCTGCAATACCTTGAATGCCCCATAATGTAACAATGGCTTTTAAGTGCCCACTTAACATTAAATATTGTTCTCTGAGAGACCTTAAAAAAAGTAATAATGTCCTCTTATGTTTCCACACCCCCACACACACAGTATGATGGCCCCATAGCCCCCCACACAGTATCATGGACCCCACAGCCTCTTACAAACAGTATAATGCCACCACAGCTCCCCACACTCAGTCTGATGCTATCAGTCACCCTCACACAGTATAATGTCCCCACAGTCCCATATACAGTATGATGGCCCCTACACAGTATGATGCCCCCACAGTACATTCTCCCCCAAGACAGTATGATGTCTCCACAGCCCCCTATACAGTATTATGTACCCACAGCCCCCCCACATACAGTTTGATGTCCCACAGCCCCCCACACAGTGAGTGGCCACCCATAGTCCCCCACACAGTATGCTGCCCCAAAATCTTCTATGCAGTATGATCCCTTATGCAGTATAAAGCCCCCACATCCATGGTACAAGCAAACACTTAACTAATCCATGATTCTGGAAAGTTCATCAGCTCAGTCAGGCACAGGTTAAGTGGCATGGAGAAACTGTCTCGCCATTTATGCTAGGACGCTGACATCCTGTGCGTGCTTGCACCATTCCTTAGGCCTGCGGACTACAGAACAGAGCAGTAGAAAAAGGAGACTATTCTATCACGTATATGTATTATTTTTACCCTGAGGTTCCCATTTTCATATTTCGTATTTCCTGTTCATTAAGTACAGTACTTATGTGATACAATATTAGTGTATGTCCCTAGAGGTTCATTCGACTCAGTTTGAGGAGGAGAAGGGGTCTCATTGCAAAACCAAAAATGGTTCCCATGTTTTGTCTTAGTTAACATTGTTGCATCCACGCTTCCCAGATAGGAGAACTGATGGGTTATTTGCCCCCTTAGGCTAGTGCCCCTTTCCCAATTCCATTGTCTTTGGAGATTCCCACTGCTTTTATGAAGAGGGATAGAGATACATCATAGTAGATATGGAGGAACATGAATAATTTTAATTTTTTGTTAGAAGAATTATATTCAACAGTGTCCTAAATTAACATAAAGAGCAATTGGGGCCCAATATAGGCCTAGGCATTTACAATGCAAGGCCTGGTTTCATGGCCTCCACCATTGATTATTCCATGATCCTTAATTCAACCTCTGCCCACCCTTTTTTCTAATAATACAGTTCATCTGAAAAAGACAGTACTGTCCACCCAAAAGCAAAATGGGTGGCTTAAGACCCCCAAGTACATTAGATAACAATCGTCTTAACCTTCCGATTTTGGCGGGATTGGATGTCCATCTAATGTGTATGGAGGTCTCCATGCTCTCCCTCGACAGATGATGTCGGAAGAGAGAAGGATCCGACCTGTTGAATTTCATCAGCTGATCCTATTGTTCAACGCAGAGATAAGCATCCGCCAGAAGAGTCTGGCAGCGGCTCTTTCATAGAGAACACCGTAGAGCTTGACCATGCCGAGCAGTCGTGTGTATAGAAGGCTCTGGAAAGATAACGGTAGTCTGATCGATTATGTACCCAATGTGTACGGAGCCTTTAAGTGCTGGTTTACCCCTGGCAGCCACATGGTCTGCCTCCATGGTAAACAAGACCTTGCCGTATATACCTCATTGCCATGTGCACCAGCCATAAAGAATATGTTATTAAAGTTTGGGCACAAAACCTTAAAACCTTGGTTTGTTCCATTTTCTCATTCCTCCATTTATGTATTTTCTTACACTATAGATAAACCTCTTCCCCCCCCGGTTGTGGTTATCGGGACTGACATCGATGTAATTTCACTGCTAATTGTAATGCAGAAGATGTCCGCACCTCCCAACAATTCATTATCTGGAATGTGCTCCTCATTATTAGTTGTTCGTTCTAGTTCTGACAGCCAGGCTCTGCGCTCGTCACGTTTGTAGTATAAAATTAAGGAATTTGTTAAAAATAAAAAAAAAAATAAAAAAAAAACTAAGAATATAGCGGCAAAAATGTGCATTTGAAGAGTTCATTTTATCTGCCTTCACAACCAATTTGGTTGCTCAAGTTCATTGGAAATGGGAGTTGGAGCAATTTTGCAATTGATCTTTATATATTTTATCTATGGTTTTGTGTCCACAGTGCCTAGGAAGATCTGTGTCTCCATGGTAACAGACTACAAACGCTGTAGTCCCGTCCTGTAGACATTCCAATTGTATTTTACCTCAAATCTATTTTTCTAAGCATTTTTCCCAAAAAGTGAATAGCTCCACCAAACAGGTTTGATTAGGATCTCCCATATTAGCATCACTTGATTGAGCCCTGATTGTGTCGATGGTGCAGTACAGTCTGTAGGTCCCTACTATGGACATCTCAATTTTTGATATTGATACCAATTCTTAAGGGTAGTTAAAGTCCCAGAAAACGCCTTTGAATTCTCAGGAACTTCGTTGTTATTTGGACTGCGGCCATTCTTGCCATTTTTCTGTCAGTGGGAAGTGTATTGTCTCAGATTAGAAAGTGGCCTTTAAATCTCCCCCCACATGTGAATAGAAGAAATGAATGTGACTCTGTTTCCAGTGCGGAGGAGAAGAGCTCTGCGCAGAACCCCATTATTCCCGGCTCTGCTGACTCTCGGCTTAGACTAGGGGGCAGTATTCCTGCAGCGGTGGCCGAGCAGCGGAGGTGCGAAGGTGCAGGAGGCTTGTTCTGCTGAGGTGGAAGTACACTGGAGTATAGGGAGCAATTACCCGTGTTATGTGCGGGGGGCTGTAGATGAACAGCAATCCTTAATAATTAATAGAAAATACTGTATATGGTGACACAATGATATCAGGAGAAATGTCACCCAGATTATAATCCCCTCGTGTACTATAGATGTGAGTACAACAGACGGGGAATAACCTATCTGTATATCTCACATTCTATCTGATTATCTATTACCGTATACCTAATTCATCTCTATTCATCTCATATCTATTTATCTTATATCTATCTCATATGTTTCTATCTAATTCTATTATCTATTTACTATATGTTAACAATACATATATCTATTATTTATCTATCTATTATCTATCCCTCTATCTCATCTATCTATCTATCTATCTCTCTATCTATCTATCTACAAAGTCACTGGCAGAATACTGGAGGGGAGATATGGAAGTCTTCTCCTGGAAGTCTTCTCCTGCATGGTAGGTGCAGAGAGGGTTAAATAATATTTAAAAGGGCATGTTTTGTTGTGAATGGCCATAGTGCAGGTGGGAGGCCATTCACCATATCTCCACCCCATGGTGTTGTCTGGACTGTAAATAGCCAGCCTTGTGACTCAGGTGTGGGTCAGTATCTGGAAAGACTTGCTCCAGAGAGGAGCTTTCAAGTGTTGTGCTGAACCGTGTGTGGATAACCCTGGCTGATACACAGACTGTACTGCATCTTTGTATTTTGTTTTGCCATTATGCCGAGTGGGCATATCTATCTATCTATCTATCTATCTATCTATCTATCTATCTATCTATCTATCTATTCACCTATCCATCTATCTATCTATCTATCTATCTATCTATCCCTCTATCTATCTATCTATCTATCCCTCTATCTATCTATCTATCTATTATCTATCTGTCTATCTATCTAACTATTATCTATCTCTCAATCTATCTATCTATTATCTATCGATCTATCTATTATCTATCTATCTCTCTATCTATCTATCTATTATCTATCTGTCTATTATCTATCTATCTATTATCTATCTATCTATCTAACTATCTATCTATCTATCTAGAGGTAGAAAAATAAAAGCAGCACTTTTCATGTAAAGATGAATGCAAAACCCCCAAGGTTATCACCAAAACGACTTGTATACAAATCCAAAAAATGGGGGCAGCACTCCAAAGTCAGATGGTGAGAAAACAGATTTTAATTAGCAACATTTTCGCTCAAAATGGCTGAGGATTTCTCAAGCCAATTTTTGGATTTATCTATCTATCTAAAAAAAGAAAATTATCAAGCCACACAGGCTGTGTATCAAAGAAAAGAATGGGGGGTGCAAACCTTCCCAGGCAATAGCCCAACCTGAATAGTAAATACAAAAAACGCAGCACTCCAAAATAATGCAAGTCATTAGACTTTACTGGCCCATGTGGCAACATTTCAGTTAGTGTGAACTTTTCCCAAGCAGTTAAACAAATGCACAAGCCAAAAACATAATTAAGAAAATCATCATTTTGTAAGATCAGTGTAACATAGATATAAATGATAATGGACTACATTGTATCCCCAATGATTTGCAGTATTTTTGGAGAACTGCTTCAATCTCTCTTCTTTCTCTCTATCTATCTCATTTCCCATTTTCAAAGCTGTCTGTGCATCTCTGGGGCAGAGCTCTTTTATAATCATGGAGAAGTAGATTTATTACTTCTATTACCGCTATCAGATCAGCTTCTTATATCGGACTGGTCATTGGGAGGAAAGTGAATATACAAAGAGACGTCTTCAATGAACACATTATAATAAGTATAATAAAGAAGAAGTTGAGTCATGAGATGAAGGAAGCACAAATATTCCACGGCTGGAGGTGAATACATTTCTGGACGCTGTTATGTCTATTTCTTGTGGCAAAACAACCAACAAGACACTAAAATTTGCAAGAGGACTATCAAGTGTCTGTTCGTGCCTCGGAGTTGGCGTGGCTTCCACTTTCCAGCTACAGTAATATAAGCAGGAATAGAAGATGTAGTTACAAGCAGAAGATTGGAAAACCAGAAGAGGTCAAAATACACAGGTTGGGTGACCAGGTGACCAAAGACCACTCTATATAGTCAAAAATGTCTGACAGCAAATGCAACTTCCTGTCTCTACCTCCAATAAGAATAGCAAACTACTGGACTACCTGCTCTATTCACAAAGGGACTCTCATTTTTGTGATCTGTGGATAGGTGATAAATTTATTGGAAAGCCCCTTTAAACTTTTTCACCTAGACCTCAGCAGCCACACCATAGTTTCTGTCCAAATGTCTTGGTAGAAAACAATGCCAGTGGTCAAAATTTATGCCTAAGAGTGAAGAGTGCCATAAGTGCCGGCAACGTTTCTCTTGGTATCATCCACAGTTCACCCAATTACATTCTTACAACAGTCCCTATTTTGCTGGGATAGTCCTGCAAACCCAGAGGACAAAAAAAGTAGAGCTTAGAAAAAAGACACCCAACAATGGGCAACACGGTCCCATGTCTTTTACCGCAAGAAGGACGTCTTCTTAGCAATTTCTATTCTTGTCCCATGTTTTCATGGATAATTAGATCCAGAAGCCGTAGAACAGTCTGTTGCTGGCCATTCTAAGCTCTGCCTAATAACAAAACCTCTCATAAACACCCGTTTTTGACAAAATTTGCAAAACTATACCCATTTTGCAACATGGCACGGTAGAGCGGTATGCCAGCAGTCTACTTTCAAGCCAAAAGAATGAAGAGTGCCGTGGTTCCAAAAGTATCAACTGCGGTGCTATCAATCATATACTTAACAATAATCCCTATTTTGCAGGGGCAGTCCACCAAATACCAAAAAGGGTTAGATTAGAAAAAACACCTAAAAGTGGGTGTTTAGAATTAGCACAAAACCACCCCACCTCTGCTGCCACAAGAAGGAAGTTGTCTTGGAACTTCCCATGTTTTCTGGATAAAAGGACTTGGAGGAAAGAGGACAGTCCATTGCAAGGCAATATTTGGCTTCGTCTGAAAATAAAACTTTTCATAAACAACCAATTTTTGGGAAAACTTGCCTGAACCACAACTGTTTTAACCCTGCTCTCCAAAAATGGCACAGGGGGAGTGATATGCCAGGGGTTGACATTCATGCCAAAGAGTGAAGAGTGCAAACAGTACCGGGATTAGTATTAGTTACATTACTCCCAATCATAGACTTGCCAATAATCCCTATTCTGTTGGGAATTTCTAGTAAACACAAAAGGAGTGGAGCTTAGAAAAACACACCTCAAAGTGGGCGTTTAGGCTTTGTTCGTTGGACGGGCCCTACTTTTTGCATTGTAAATCTTGGTGTGATCACAGGCAATGTGAGTGGTAGCCTGACTTCTCTTATTTAGGCTTCCATGGGCAGACGTAGAGCTGGCCATTCAGGAGTTGCCCTGGCCTTCACCCTTTAACGCCTGTATGGGGATCTGAACTAACACATTGGCCACTGGATTGGGTCCACAGAGTAGCTGCTGGCCGGTAGAGCGGGTTGGCCGAGGATGGTCAGGATGCCAAGTCAATACCAGTAGATCAGGGACAGGAACAGAATCGTCATGTAGAAAGATAGTCTAAACACTGCCCGAGGTTAGAAATTGGATTAAAACCCGGAGTGAAACAGAGCAAGTGTAAACTGTAACTGGCACCGCCAGTAGAGTGGGCTGGCAGAGGATGATCAGGGTGGCATTTCAATACCAGGAGATCAGGGACAGGAACAAAATTTTCAAGTAGAAGGATAGTCTAAACACTGGCCGTGGTCAGAAACTGGATTAAAACAGGCTTAATAACCGGAGTGAACCAGAGCAAGTATAAACTATAACTGGCACCTCCTAGCAGTATGCTGGGAGTTTAAGGAGGGTGTGGTGCTTTCCTATTAGCCATAGCAATGAGCTGAATACTCCTGCTAGACAGCACACACCAATACTGCAAGACTAGGCAGCAGCTGCTCTAGCATCTCTGGCTGGTCGGAGCTCTTGGTCCTGATGTCTACATCATCACCAGCGGCACCTACAGAATGAATGTGGCGGCACCTGATGGCAGAAGCAGTCAACTCAGGAGGAGGTTTTTTTCTGTTAGAAGCCAGTTATCTTAGAACTTTTTGTTTTTGTCTCAAGTTTTCATGGATAATGGGAACTGGATGCAGTAGGACATTCTTCTGTACAGTGTCCATTTTAGGACATGATCAGATATCAAAATTAAACATCAGAATGATGTCAGTTTGAGGCTAAGTACCCTGTCTGAGAACTGATTTTGATAAGTGATTCTGACAAGTGATTCTGACAAGTGATTTTGACGAGTGATTTTGATGAGTGATTCTGACAAGTGATTTTGATGAGTGATTCTGACAAGTGATTTTGATGAGTGATTTTGATGAGTGATTCTGACAAGTGATTCTGACGAGTGATTTTGATGAGTGATTCTGACAAGTGATTCTGACAAGTGATTTTGATGAGTGATTCTGACAAGTGATTCTGACGAGTGATTTTGATGAGTGATTCTGACAAGTGATTTTGACAAATGATTCTGACAAGTGATTCTGACGAGTGATTTTGATGAGTGATTCTGACAAGTGATTCTGACGAGTGATTTTGACCAGTGATTTTGATGAGTGATTCTGACATGTGATTCTGACCAGTGATTTTGATGAGTGATTCTGACAAGTGATTCTGACAAGTGAGTCTGACAAGTGATTCTGACAAGTGATTTTGACAAGTGATTCTGTACTGCTGAATCCAGGACACTTGTGAGAAAAACTGTTCCTCAAAAAATGTGAGAAGCTCTGATTTAGTGGGTAGGTGCTCAAAAATAATAGGGTCATGCTAGTGACGGGTTGTTTTTCCGTGGTGCATAATTGTACTATTCAGATATAAGGAAGAGGGACTGGAAATGAGATAATTGGCATAAGAAGCGTCTGCCAGGTCATTCCAGTTCAGACCTTGTCAGCTTCGGCTACATGTTCACGATATTTCCATAAAATTTGCAGCTGTTGAAAAACCTCCTAGAACTCGACCTCTTCTATATTAATTACAGGGTCAGATTTAACACTTTGCTTTTCTTTCACAACGTGAATTTCTCCGTTCGTGTCGGAACCATCTCCATCTTTTAAGAAAGTCTTATCTCGGTGGCACAGATTCACAAGCCATTTGCCGGCACAGTTGGATAATTGGCTTAATGACAATTGGTTTGAAATGAATTGCAATAGGGAATTAGCTGAAAATTGAACTTTGCAGCGGTTTGATCCCGTTAAATAATGGGGCTGTGGGAAAGGCACGCTCTCGTCATGTGAAATAGATCTTGTTTATCAAAGTTCTTTTTTTTTTTTTTCCATTATTTTTTTTTCCTGGGATTCGTGTCCTCATTCCTGACGCCTGCACACTGCCCTAAGGGGAATTGTACTGGAATTAGGTCAGTCGGAAAGCAATCCATGTCTGCCAGTGCGCCGGCCTTCTGTGTTTACATGTAGTCAAATGGAAATCAAAGGCGCAGAGAGGAGACTACCCAGGGATGATTTATATATGAGATTCTAATATTTTCACTTCTCTCGTCAAGTTTCAAAAATGGTCAGTTTTTCCAAATAATTTCCATACGGTGCAAAAAAATAATAATTGTAGGATAATTATGTTAGAAATAGAGAATCGTTCAACTATAATATTGAACTTTAATATTTGATCAACATTTACTTAAGTAACTGCATCAATGCAGCAAATGTTGCATCCACTTCATTGTTTGCCAATATACAGCACCATACATATGGTTGTGGTGGTGCCTGGTACTGCAGCTTAATGGGGAATAGAATGCACAGAAATTAGAAACTTTGTAATATATCTTATTAGACAAAGCCGCTTCTTTCTTCTCGTGGTCTGGTCACTCATTCTCAAAATTCTCAATTTCCGTGTAAAATGTGTCTTTAGTCGGTGCTTATAAAATTCTATGGAGAACTGTAGCTGTTGTTTTAAGAGAACTTGCAGCAGAATATCTGTGTCTGCCTCTAGCTCCTCCTCCCCCCATAGAATTTTAAAAGCACCAACTGTCATCTATCTCAATAATGTAAATAGTCTGTCTTCACTGAATTCAGATTTTACTCCTGGACTGAGAATGCTTTTAAAATTCTATTGATGGAGGAGGAGCTAGAGGCAAACACAGATATTCTGCTGCAAGTTCTCTTAAAACTAAACTTACATGTCTCCAAAGAATTTTATGAGCACCAACCTTCATCTCAGTAATGGGAAAATCTGTATTCACTAAAGACACATTTTACACAGGAATTGAGAATTTTGAGAATGATCAGTTGAGGAGGAGGAAAAAGAAACAGATTTCTCTGATGAGATATATTACAAAGTTGCTTATTTTCATGTGTACTATTGAATTATGTAATAAAAATTTAAATTACTGCTCCTTTTTAAGCCTATGGTGCTGACCTGCTTTAGAAAATGTAGTCTGTGGACAGTTTTTGGGAACAGCTTCACGCAACCTTATGCATGGAGTTTGTATGTTCTCTCTGTGTTTGCTCAGGTTCCTCCCACGCTCTAAAAATACAGTAAGAGTTTAATTGTCTTCCTATGAAATTGACCTTTGTGCGTCTATCTGAAATAGGAACAGAGGAGTGGGTTCAGGGACAGATGTGACTTTGTACAGTGCTGTGGAATATGTCGGCCCTATAAAAAGATATGGGAAATAATAATTAATTTTAACTGTAATAATATTATTATTAAAGAGGTTGTCTGATCTAGAAACTTTTTTTTTTAAATACCCTATTAGAGAAATTTGAGTTATGAGAGCTGCTCCCAACATGTTCATGCATTACTCAGACAGGTCATTGATTTTAAAGTTGAATTGTGTAATACTTTCTTTCTCCTGTGGGAGCACTGTAGGGAAACTGAACACTTGATTACAGCTGATCGCTGGAGGTAGAAGCAGTGGGAATTCCTATGAATAGCTTCGTAAAATGGTTACATCTAAGAAATGATTTATATGTATGTTCCATCATTGTGGGGGTTCTTTTATAAGGATCCATGAGGTCTGTGACCGCCTCTATACCCTTTGACAATATGACATTTTGTAATCATACATATTAATGGATGTTGCTGGCTCCTCGCACCTACAGAGTTTGTGACAGATGCAATATAATGGCAGGGGACAAACAGAAATATAAGTATAAACTAGAATCATATGACTTTTGCGTTCATAGAAATCGCATGGCCTTTTAGGTGACTTTAAGACATTTCTGTCCTGGTAACTGTTTAGTTCATTTTCTTAAACCTCTACATTGTGCCATTCCCCTGTTATTCCTCCTGGAAATATATGATTTAGTCAATACCTGGGACATTAGCATTCCACTTTTAAATAGGGTTTGTCCTTACACAGTCAGAATCCATAGGGACACACCCCATTCACATTCAATTTTCATTTATGAATACATTTCCAGGAGGAATAACAGAGGGATTTTCATCAAGGAATATCAATAGATATGTCAGAAGATATTAAAAAAAATAAGAAAAATGTACAGGAAACACCTATTTGCTAGCCTGAAAGACCCTGAAACAAAAAATATTGTAGAAATCTGGAAGAAAAAAAAGTGCCCCCTCTCCCTTTGACCCTCATACAGCAGGTTAGTGATGAGCGAGCACTACAATACTCGGGTGCTCGAAGCTCGGGTCGAGCATATTGGGATACTCGGGTGCTCGGTCCGAGTAACGAGCCCAATGTAAGTCTATGGGAAACTCGAGCATTTTTCTGGCGGTCTCCCCCGGCGGTCTGCAGAAGGTCAAAAATTGCTGAAATCGATGGGAACAGTGCTCAATTAAACGTCAGGCAGGCAGAATATATAAGCAGACAGGCAGGCAGGGTATATAGGAGGGTGCATGAAAAACATAGCAGGGCACTTGGAACACACTAGTGCCCTCCGATTTTCATGCACCCGTCTCTTTAAAAAAGCCGGCCGGCAATTCAGCAACGGCATACAACGGTACCCGACAATTTAGAACAGAAAGAATAGAACATCACACATAGATTAGATAGATAGAAACATGTCAGTCACATATATAATAAGTACAGTGACAGTGTTGGTTACTGTACTTGTCATTTAGTGTTAAAATAAAGGATTTATTATAAGCTGACATCAACCCCAACCCTATTACCCCACTGCCACCGCTACAGGGCAGTGGGAAGAGCGAGGCTAAGTGCCAGAATTGGCGCATCCTATGGATGGTCCATTTCTGGGGTGGCTGACGGCTGGTGTTTCTAGCCTGGGAGGGGGCCAATATTCATGGCTCCCTTCCTGGGCTATTAATATCAGCCCCCAGCTGTCTGACTAGCCTTTGCTAGCTATTAAAATAGGGGGGACCCCACGTAATTTTTTTTGGGTCCCCCATTTTAATAGCTAGTAAAGGCTAGGTATTCAGCTGGGGGCTGATATTAGTAGCCTGGGAAGCTCCGTGGGTATTACCCACTTCCCAGACTTCAAACATCTGCCCCAGCCGTCTGCTTAACCTCCGCTAGAGACTATAATTACGGGGAACCCCACACAATTTTTTTTTTAATAAATCCTTTATTTTAACACTAAATGACAAGTACAGTAACCAACACTGTCACTGTACTTATTATATATGTGACTGACATGTTTCTATCTATCTAATCTATGTGTGATGCTCTATTCTTTCTGTTCTAAATTGTCGGGTACCGGTGTATGCCGTTGCTGAATTGCCGGCTTTTCATGTTTCACTATGAGTACTGTTCCCATCGATTTGGGCAACCACTGTAATGTCCCAACCACCATGGCTGTGGCATTACAGTGAGTGGCAGACAATCCCTGCATGATTGGTGTTCTAAATAGCGCCAGACATGCAGGACGGGGACCCGAGCTCCCGCCCGAGCATCGCGCAAGTACTCGGCGAGCTCCGAGCATCTCGAGTACTGAGATGCTCGGGCGAGTACCGAGCAGTGGCGAGCATGCTCGCCCATCACTACAGCAGGTCACTGACTTAGAGGGGGGTCTTATCCACAGGGCTGTTAGTTATCTGGTCTCCTTTTAAGAGACATCAGCCTATCCCTTTTCTTTAAAGTCATTGTTTCACATGCACTAGCACTGGAGCAGGGTGCTTCCTGGGACACATATTCTGTTATAAGGTACCTGTCACTTTTTTATAATTTTATTTTTAACCTGGTGTAAATGCCGCTGTTTTCCTGAATCCGGCGTTGTTTTTCTTGTCTTCCTACTCCTCTCCATTCCTGAGATATGGCCTATATCTAAATCTAGTCTATTTAGCCAAGTGGGTGTAGTCATCAGCTCTATTCTAGGAGTGTCTTCTTGTGGATCAAGCCCACTTGGCTAAAAATACAAGATTTATCTACAAGAAAAATAGGGTCATACATATCTCAGGAATGGAGAGGCGCAGGAACAAAAGAAAGACAACGCCGGATTCAGGAGAACAGCGGCATTTACATCAGAAAATATATATAGATATATATATATTTATGAAAAGTCACAAGTTCTCTTTAAGTTCTTGGGACAGGATTAAGGGCGTCAAGTCACTTTTGCTATTTTTTATACTTTTCCTTTAAGGTCATATTGACGTTTGCCTTTTTTCATATTAATTTCATAAAATATATCCTTGTCCAGGACATATCTGCTCATCAAGTTGGTCTGTATTTCCATGAAATGTGAAATCAATGCCCCGCCGCGATCCCATATTACAGCGTTATATTACAGGCATTGGAGATTTCCCGGCATTGAGGCTTTTATTATATTCTTATTTCTTCCATTATTCTGTAAGCTGAAGACGCGGCGGATAGAATACGAATTCTGGCGATCGCGGCACGACTGAGATAAATGACCCCTCTGCTCCTAGGAGCCGGGGTGCGGGGATACGGTGGAATATATGCGGTGGTGCAATTAATATAAAGAATGAGGTGTTTCCTCTTCTACAATCCAAGAGGGGCAGGAGAAGTGAGGCACAGATAGGGCGATCACAGTGATTTATGGCAGGGTAGGAAATGAGATTGGGGGTGGGGTAGATGAGCCGAGGAAAACTGGATATGCTCATAGGGAAACACATAAAAGTTGAGTCTGCTGTGGAGTTTACATGGAAAATATATATATTTATTATTGAAATATGAAATAACCTAAATATTTGTGTCGGAGATTTTTCATTTTACTTTTTTCAGAAAAAGCCGGGAAACAATATGGCCGCTGATCAATACTCGCAATGGGATCGACCGTCCAAGACCCTTAATCTCAGAGCAGTGATACAGGGCTAAGGCTTGATGTAGGGAGATTTTATTGCAGAGGAAACCTTGAGAAAAATCAGATGTGATAGATGTAAGGGCAGCCATGCTACCGCTCTCCTAAATATACCTATATATAAGATTTTTTATGGGAGGGGGAAACTCTCTTTAAGTAAAGGTGTACATAGCCGGTGGTGGATTATAAATGGCAGGCTTACATAAAGCAGCCCATAATGAATTTGTAGAACTTTGACAAGGAATTATAAATCTATAGCCGTTCTGACCATGTATTATAGTTAGGAAATTAGATTGAGATCATTTAAAGTATATTTGTCATTTTTGCACAAAACATGTAAAAAAGCCCTAATCCTCCACAACAAGTAAAGCTGCATCTGGTCTAATATGTCCAGGAACTGTCCAGATTCTCCGACTATCTAACTTGCCAGACACTCTTTTTGAGTCTGTGATTCCTCTTCATCCATAGTTTGCCAGCACTATAGGTGCCTGAACGTCCTTTCCCTTTATAAGCCTGCCCCTCTGGTATGCCTGTGTGAAGTGTGACAGACAGGACAGGAGGAACAGAGAGACAAAGACACACCCACATTTCCTGTAGTGATACAAATCCCCGCCCCCACTTCCTGTAGCAAAACAAAACCCTGCCTCCACTTCCTGTAGTGATACAAAGCCCCACCCCCACTTCCTGTAGTAATATAAAGCCCCGCCTCCACTTCCTGTAGTAATATAAAGCCACGCCTCCACTTCCTGCAGTGATTTAAAGCCCCACCTTCACTTCCTGTAGTGACACAAAGCCCCACCCCCACTTCCTATAGTAATATAAAGCCCGTCTCCACTTCCTGTAGTAATATAAAGCCCCGCCTTCACTTCCTGTAGTGATATAAAGCCCCAACACCACTTCCTGTAGTGATATAAAGCCCCAACACTACTTTCTGTAGTGATATAAAGCCCCGCCTCCACTTAATGTAGTAATATTAAGCCCCACCTCCACTTAATGTAGTAATATAAAGCCCTGCATCCACTTCCTGTAGAAATGTAAAGCCCTGCCTCCACTTCCTGTAGTGATATAAAGCCACACCCTCACTTCCTGTAGTGATACAAATCCCCACCCACTTCCTGTAGTAATATAAACCCCCTCCTCCACTTCCTGTAGTGATATAAATCCCCGCCTCCACTTCCTGTAGTAATATAAAGCCCGCCTCCACTTCCTGTAGTGATATAAAGCCCCGCCTCCACTCCCTGTAGTGGTATAAAGCCCCGCTTCCACTTCCTGTAGTGATTTAAAGCCCCACTTCCACTTCCTGTAGTAATATAAAGCCCGCCTCCACTTCCTGTAGTAATATAAAGCCCCGCCTCTACTTCCTGTAGTGATATAAAGCCCCGCTTCCACTTCCTGTAGTAATATAAAGCCCTGCTTCCATTTCCTGTAGTGATATAAAGCCCCACCCCTACTTCCTGTAGTAATATAAAGCCCTGCCTCCATTTCTTATAGTAATATAAAGCCCCGCCTTCACTTCATGTAGTGATATAAAACCCTGCCTCCACTTCCTGTAGTGATACAAAGCCCTGCCTCAAATTCCTGTAGTGATATAAAGCCCCACCTCCACTTCCTGTAGTGAGTTAAAGCCTTCCTCCACTTCCTGCAGTGATATAAAGCCCCGCCCACTTCCCGTAATCCCTCTTGTTGTCTCCGCTGTTAGACGCTGATTACACTTGACAGCAGGCAGCGGATTGCAAAGTTACACAGAAGGGAGACACCGAGTGGCCAGCAATTAGAAGTGATTTTGAAGGGATAAGACAACATAATTTTTAAATAAATTGATTTGCAGATTGTTTATTCATCACATTATCTATTGAATCAGATCAAGTCTGAAGTACAAAGAGCATTTATGATATATAATTTTATCATGTATTTGTCTGATGGCAGCCCTGATGCTGTACACAGTGATAGTCATCATCTTGGGGGTTGTCCTGCGGATCCTCGTTATCCACATATCAGGACTATGGTGTAACCAGAGAAATCCTAACATAAACCTCCTGAGGCTTCAGAGAGCATCACCGAAAAAATGTATTTTATCTAGAAATGTAATTGTAGGCAGAAAAGCATCAGGGAATCGTCCACGTGAGCGCAGTAACCCTGGGATCCAGATTAAAGCGCTCGTAATAACAATCATTTTCTTCACAGTGAAACCTTTTATAGATGCGGAAATAAATTGCCTTCTCTCTAACAAGTAAAATTGAATTACATTATCCAATTGGCCCCTGCAGCGAGTTGCTGACGTGCGGTGGACGAGCCGACTGCCCGGGATCACAGAACTCTGCAACCTGGGAGTGCCATTGGAGGCTATAATGTCTCAAGTGCCCCCTCAAAGTAATAGTGCCCACTAATGCCCCATCAAAGTAACAATGACTCTTATGTGCCCTCTTAAAGTAATAATGCCCTGTATGTGCCCTCTTAAAGTAATAATGCCTCTTATATGCCCTCTTAAAGTAATAATGCCCCTTATGTGCCCTCTTAAAGTAATAATGCCCCTTATGTGCCCTCTTAAAGTAATAATGCCCCGTATGTGCCCTCTTAAAGTAGTAATGCCTCTTATATGCCCTCTTAAAGTAATAATGCCCCTTATGTGCCCTCTTAAAGTAATAATGCCCCTTATGTGCCCTCTTAAAGTAATTATGCTCCTTATGTGCCCTCTTAAAGTAAATATGCTCCTTATGTGCCCTCTTAAAATAATAATGCCCCTTATGTGCCCTCTTAAAGTAATAATGCCTCTTATATGCCCTTTTAAAGTAATAATACCCCTTATGTGCCCTGTAGAACAAATAAAGCCCCTTATGTGCCCCTTCAAAGTAATAATGCTCCTTATGTGCCCTCTTAAAGTAATAGTGCCCCTTGTATGCCATCTGAAAGTAATAATGCCCCTTGTATGCCCCCTGAAAGTAATAATGCCCCTTATGTGGCCTCTTAAAGAAATAATGCCCCTTATATGCCCCCTGAAAGTAATAATGCTCCTTATGTGCCCTCTCTAAGTAATAATGCCCCTTATGTGCCCGCTCAAAGTAATACTGCTCCTTATATGGCCTCTTAATTTAATTATGCTCCTTATGTGTCCTCTTAAAATAACAATGCCCTCAAGTACCCCCTTAAAGTGACAATGCTCCCGAGTGCCCCCTTAAAGCAATAATGCCAACGAGTCTCCGCTAGAAAAGTAACAAAGCAACCGGAGTGTAGAGGAGACGCCATCTCACCTTCTAATACTGCACAGATCATATCCAGTGCTCGTATGTGGAATAAATGCAAACGGATTCCCACATTATAGTAATAATGTCTCTGAGTGCCCCCTTTAAAAAGTATTAATGCCCCAGACTATTCCCTTAAAAGATAATAATGCCAACTATGTGCCACCCTGCAAAAACTAAAAGCTTAATCCCTATCCCAATGCGGATTCCAAGACTGCCAACAGCAGCGTCCTTTTCTAACCTGCACATAGTTGAGCGGTGCAGGTGGTGCACTAAAGTAACTGCCCTGCGCCACCTGCACCGCTCCACTGCGCCAGGATGCCGTCGTCTTATAGGCTGCAGGTCAAGCGGAACGTTTTTTCCTGCTTTACCACATTATCCAACTGTATGCAGTGCTAATTGAAGCTCACTGCCGGAGATTTGATGCACAAGGAGAGAAGTCCGAGGGATGTGCCCCAAATGTTTGCCACCAGCAATGTCACTGCCCTAGGAGCCTTCCTGGCACATGGAACCATCCAAATCATCCTATCAATCCCTTAAATCTTTCACACTGCAGCCCTTAAGTGCATTTCTGCTTTTGTTTTTTGCTCCATAACTTTTTTATTTTTCGGTCAATATAGCCATGTGAGGGCTTGTTTTTTGCGGGACAAATTGTATGACATCATTAGTTTTACCATATCGTGTACTGGTAAAAAAAAAAAAATCAAAGTTTGTTATTGTTGTTAAAAAAAATACATTTGTTTTTGTTTTTTTCTTTTCTTTTTTTTTGGAAAAATAAATAAAAATCTATTGAAAAAAAAATTCCAAGTGCGGTGAAATTGCAAAAAAAGTGCAATTACACAATTGTTTTTTTTTTTTTTTACCATGATCACTATATGCTAAAACTGACCTGCCATTATGATTCTCCAGGTCATTATAAGTTTGCAGGTACCAAACATGTATAGGTTCTTTTTTATTTAAGCGGTGAGAAATAAAAATCCATACTTTGTTTAAAAAAAATGGCGCCATTTTCCGAGACTTGTAGGGTCCAACTTGTTGCGCACCAACCTGACGTTTCTATTGATACCATACTGAGGTAGATAAGATGTTTTGATCGCCTGTTATTGCATTGTATTGCAATGTCGCGGTGATCAAAAAAACTTAATTCTGGCGTTTTGATTTTTTTTCTCACTACGCCGTTTACCGATCAGATTAGTTATTTTTTCATAGATCGGTCGATTTTGAAAGCGGCGGTACCAAATATGTGTATGTTTGATTTTTTTTTATTGTTTTATTTTGAATGGGGTGAAACGGGGTTGAATTTGAACTTTTATATATCTTTAAAATTTCTAATAATTTAAAAAACTTTTTTCTCCTGCTTTTTTCTTGCTTCAATAGTCTCCTTAGGAGACTTGAAGCTGCAATTGTCTGATCGCCCGTGTTTCACATAGCAGGGCTTTAGCTCTGCTATGTGTATCAAAAGTGCTCATCTGCTATGAATGCTGACCGCTGGGCTGCGCTCATAGCAGATTGGCTATAAGAACCACAGGGGTCTCTTGCAGACCCCGGGTTGTCATGCCAACCCATCGGCGACCAGCAGTCATGTGACACGGGCGCCGATGGTCAGAGCTAAAGATTGACAGCGGCATTTAACATGTTAATCAGATCAGCTGTCATGTGCCCGGAAAGGTGCGGGCTCATCGATGGAGCCTGCATCAAAGGGGGAGACACGTCGTGAAGGGGTTAAAGGGAATCTGTCAGCAGATTTCTGCTACCTCATCTGAGAGTAGCCTGATGTAGGCTAAGAGAAGCTGAATCCAACGATGTATCACTTAGTTTACTGGGTGCAGATGTTCTGACACAATCAGAGCTGTTACGCTCGCGCCCGGACTGACTGGCGTGAGCGTGATTAGTGATCCCACTGTACCATGAACCGAGGAGTGCCTGGAGGGGCGTAACTAAGTATCAACCCGATCCGACCAAGGTCGCACAGCGGCTCAGTCGACTCCGTGAACCAGGGAGGAACCGAGCAGAGGGACCAGGTGCTACTCCAGGTCAGACCCTGGTCACAGCTGTTGACCCACACCGGGGAATGCAGGAACAGGCAGGTTAGACTGGCATGTAGACAGGTGGGTACTGGTAAACACGGCTGCTATGCAGACAGGTGGATATTGACAGGCACAGCTGGTATGCAGACAGGTTGGCACTGGCAGGCACGGCTGGCGTGCAGACAGGTGGACACAGGCAGGCACGGCTGACATGCAGAGAGGCGGGTACTGGCAGGTAGAAACGCAGGCAGGATAGGGACCAGTATAGACTAGGATACGGGAACGGAGCCGCAGATGCGGTAGACAAGCAGAACGGAGCAAAACCCGCAGATGCGGTGAACAAGCAAAGCAGAGAAAAACCCGCAGATGCGGTGAACAAGCAAAGCAGAGCAAAACCGCAGATGCTGTGAACAAGCAAAGCAGAGCAAAACCCGCAGTTGTGGTAGACAACCAAAGCAGAGCAAAACCCGCAGATGCGGTGAACAAGTGAAACAGAGCAAAACCGCAGATGCGGTGAACAAGCAAAGCAGAGCAAAACCCGCAGATGCGGTAGACAAGCAAAGCAGAGCAAAACCCACAGATGTGGTGAACAAGCAAAGCAGAGCAAAACCGTAGATGCGGTGAA
Source organism: Phyllobates terribilis (assembly GCF_046119375.1). Classification (NCBI taxonomy): domain Eukaryota; kingdom Metazoa; phylum Chordata; class Amphibia; order Anura; family Dendrobatidae; genus Phyllobates; species Phyllobates terribilis. The sequence continues at coordinate 400,461,942 of NW_027362765.1, forward strand.
CAAGCAAAGCAGAGCAAAACCCGCAGATGCGGTGAACAAGCAAAGCAGAGCAAAACCCGCAGATGCGGTGAATAAGCAAAGCAGAGCAAAACCGCAGGTGCGGTAGACAAGCAAAGCAGAGCAAAACCCGCAGATGTGGTGAACAAGCAAAGCAGAACAAAACCGTAGATGCGGTGAACCAGCAAAGCAGAGCAAAACCCGCAGATGCGGTGAACAAGCAAAGCAGAGCAAAACCCGCAGATGCCGTAGACAAGCAAAGCAGAGCAAAACCCGCAGATGCGGTGAACAAGCAAAGCAGAGCAAAACCGGAGGTGCGGTGAGCAAGCAGAGCAAAGCAAAACCCGCAGATGCTGTAGACAGGACAGGGCTCTGTTCACATGGAACAGACTGGAGAACACAAGAAGATAGCTGTAACACAGGAGTTAGATACAGATGCAGGGAAACAGAACGAGCAGAACCAGATACACACACAGTACTTGCAATGAAGTAGCGAGTGGACACTAAACTCACAAACAGAAGTACAGAGACAACGAGTTGGAGTTAGGTGCAGGTTCAGATACTGCAGGAAAAGGGAAAGGTACAGACATAGAGACAAACAGGTAACGGACTAGGGCACTGTTCAGACAGAATCTGAACCAGGAGCAAGATACAGGAACGAGCCTGGGAACTCAGCCCCCAGGGTGGAGGAAACTGACTAAAGTCACAGGTACAGGTAACAGGCCTGGGTATACAGCCCCCAGGGTGGCAGAAACAGACTAGATACAGGACAGGACCTGGCAACTAAGTTGCAAGGAACAAACAGATGGAAAGTGTTGCTCAGGCACCTCCTACTGGGTGGATGGGGTTTAAGTATCCAGTGACTCACAGCAATAGGCTGGGGACACATTAGGACTGTGCACATGGTAGCTATAAGAAACAAGCAGAAAGCCGCGCTGACGCCCTAAGCAATCAAACAAGAGACATGGACACAGCAGGAACTGAAACAAAGAGTGCAGCATGGACTGACAGATAAGATTGCGGTCTTGCATGGTGGGAAGTGGTGCACCATGCAAGCACACTACCAGGAATGTTACAAGAGCTTTTAGATTTAGGATGAAGCTGAGCTGAGGAAGCTAACCCCGCCCACACCACATCTAACCCCACCCACATCAGGCTCTGTGTACAAAGTCCATAGACAGTGAGGTGCTCATCACAGGAGGGGGCGTGTCAGACCAGGACACATAGGCTGCTGTGTCCAGCAATGATAAGCTCCTGGTGCTAAAACAATTATTGCAAGCAAACAAAACCTCAGAGCTTGATAAGAGAGGCATCACTGACATCTGTGTTTTAACCCCTTCAGCATGTTGTCTTCAGATTACATAGCGAAAACCTGCTGACTTTTTCCCTTCATCTAGATAGGTATTAGGTCAGCCATACCTGTGTCAGTCTGCCTCCTATCTGACCAGTGCTCCATATTTAATTTTTTTGCTTCCTCCCCAAATTCCCAACAAAAGAATATGAACTTTTTCCCTTATGAAGAGCCTATTCCTCAAGCCCAGTACTAGACATCAGGAAGAAATATCTCCTATGGGATTTATTACAGCGCCCCCATGCATTAGTTCTGGACCACATGTCCCCTCCAAAAATTTTTTTAGATTGATCCTTAATTACCGGCACTGATACTGCGGAGTTTGTTAGTCTCGGGCACGCAGCTTACTCAGTTTTCCGTACTGATGTAGGTTGGCATTAGCTCATTAGTTCTTCGAAGATCTTTCTGTAAACAGGAAAATACTTGCTGATGGTTTCCACCCAACAGGATCATAAAGGCGAAAGAAAAACTGAGAAATACAAAAATTGACATTCATTGATTCTGATGACACCATGCTTTTGGAAGTGTCAGTGCCCGCGAACCCCGTGTACTGTGTCCTTCCTTGATTAATAAGGTCTTTTATGTTTTTTTGTTTTTCTTTGGGACTGGTATGGAAATCTCAGCAGTAGACTACCAGTCAAGTCCAGGAATGTATACATGTCTCTGCCACAACCCACAACAGTTGGCAGTGCCAAGCTGCCCACAATTACCCGGTAATGATCTATTTTCTTTTTCTAAACAGGTTTGCTCAGATCTAAATAGATAAAAGCCACAAATAAAAAAAAACGTTTGTATTTGTAATTATATTGAATGTACCATATGTTTGCTATATTGAGACATGGCAAAAAATGCCCACTGAATTTTATGGACATTTTATGAGTGGGAAGACCAATGGGAATCATAGGTACAATGAATATTTATAGGGGGTGCACCGGTTATGATTACACCACCTTGATGTCATGAATGCCCATATGCTACACAGCAAAAGCCCCTATGCTACATCGGAGCACAGCAGTACCAAAAATGGAAAGTTCGGAGGTGGGATAGTAACTAGGGCTGTGGAGTCAGAGTCCATATTGGTGGAGTCGGTATAAAGTGGACCGACTCCTAAAATATATAATACATTGGTACAGTAGTAAAATGCAGGATGTGTTGTAAATTTTTTCACAAGAATTTGGGAAAGTTATTAAATGTCCTATAAATGTCTGTTCTGTTCCTGATCTAAGGACTTCGACTTTTAGTTGAGATGAATCTGTGCTGCACTTTATGTACATGCTCAGTAGTGAGGCAGTGCTGCACTTTATGTACATGCTCAGTAGTGAGGCAGTGCTGCACTTTATGTACATGCTCAGTAGCGAGGCTGTGCCGCACTTTATGTACATGCTCAGTAGTGAGGCTGTGCTGCACTTTATGTACATGCTCAGTAGTGAGGCTGAGCTGCACTTTATGTACATGCTCAGTAGTGAGGCTGTGCTGCACTTTATGTACATGCTCAGTAGTGAGGCTGAGCTGCACTTTATGTACATGCTCAGTAGTGAGGCTGTGCTGCACTTTATGTACATGCTCAGTAGCGAGGCTGTGCCGCACTTTATGTACATGCTCAGTAGTGAGGCAGTGCTGCACTTTATGTACATGCTCAGTAGTGAGGCAGTGCTGCACTTTATGTACACGCTCAGTAGTGAGGCTGTGCCGCACTTTATGTACATGCTCAGTAGTGAGGCTGTGCTGCACTTTATGTACATGCTCAGTAGAGAGCCTGTGCTGCACTTTATGTACATGCTCAGTAGTGAGGCTGTGCTGCACTTAGTGAGGCTGTGCCGCACTTTATGTACATGCTCAGTAGTGAGGCTGTGCTGCACTTAGTGAGGCTGTGCCGCACTTTATGTACATGCTCAGTAGTGAGGCTGTGCTGCACTTAGTGAGGCTGTGCTGCACTTTATGTACATGCTCAGTAGTGAGGCTGTGCTGCACTTAGTGAGGCTGTGCCGCACTTTATGTACATGCTCAGTAGTGAGGCTGTGCTGCACTTAGTGAGGCTGTGCCGCACTTTATGTACATGCTCAGTAGTGAGGCTGTGCTGCACTTTATGTACATGCTCAGTAGTGAGGCTGTGCTGCACTTTATGTACATGCTCAGTAGTGAGGCTGAGCTGCACTTTATGTACATGCTCAGTAGTGAGGCTGTGCAGAACTTTATGTACATGCTCAGTAGTGAAGCTGTGCTGCACTTTATGTACATGCTCAGTAGTGAGGCTGTGCCGCACTTTATGTACATGCTCAGTAGTGAGGCTGGGCTGCACTTTATGTACGTGCTCAGTAGTGAGGCTGTGCTGCACTTTATGTACATGCTCAGTAGTGAGGCTGCTCTGCACTTTATGTACATGCTCAGTAGTGAAGCTGTGCTGCACTTTATGTACATGCTCAGTAGTGAGGCTGTGCAGCACTTTATGTACATGCTCAGTAGTGAGGCTGTGCAGCACTTTATGTACATGCTCAGTAGTGAGGCTGTGCTACACTTTATGTACATGCTCAGTAGTGAGGCTTTGCTGCACTTTATGTACATGCTCAGTAGTGAGGCTGTGCAGCACTTTATGTACATGCTCAGTAGTGAGGCTGTGCCGCACTTTATGTACATGCTCAGTAGTGAGGCTGCTCTGCACTTTATGTACATGCTCAGTAGTGAGGCTGTGCCGCACTTTTTGTACATGCTCAGTAGTGAGGCTGTGCCACACTTTATGTACATGCTCCATAGTGAGGCCTTGCTGCACTTTATGTACATGCTCAGTAGTGAGGCTGTGCTGCACTTTATGTACATGCTTAGTAGTGAGGCCGTGCTGCACTTTATGTACATGCTCAGTAGTGAGGCTGTGCTGCACTTTATGTACATGCTCAGTAGTGAGGCCGTGCAGCACTTTATGTACATGCTCAGTAGTGAGCTGTGCTGCACTTTATGTACACGCTCAGTAGTGAGGCTGTGCTGCACTCTGTGTACATGCTCAGTAGTGAGGCTGGGCTGCACTTTATGTACATGCTCAGTAGTGAGGCCGTGTTGCACTTTATGTACATGCTCAGTAGTGAGGCTGTGCAGCACTTTATGTATATGCTCAGTAGTGAGGCTGTGATGCATTTTATGTACACGCTCAGTAGTGAGGCTGCGCCGCACTTTATGTACATGCTCAGTAGTGAGGCTGTGCCGCACTTTTTGTACATGCTCAGTAGTGAGGCTGTGCCACACTTTATGTACATGCTCCATAGTGAGGCCTTGCTGCACTTTATGTACATGCTCAGTAGTGAGGCTGTGCCGCACTTTGTGCACATGCTCAGCAGTGAGGCTGTGCTGCACTTTATGTACATGCTTAGTAGTGAGGCCGTGCTGTACTTTATGTACATGCTCAGTAGTGAGGCTGTGCAGCACTTTATGTATATGCTCAGTAGTGAGGCTGTGCTGCATTTTATGTATACGCTCAGTAGTGAGGCTGTGATGCATTTTATGTATACGCTCAGTAGTGAGGCTGCGCCGCACTTTATGTACATGCTCAGTAGTGAGGCTGTGCCGCACTTTTTGTACATGCTCAGTAGTGAGGCTGTGCCACACTTTATGTACATGCTCCATAGTGAGGCCTTGCTGCACTTTATGTACATGCTCAGTAGTGAGGCTGTGCCGCACTTTGTGCACATGCTCAGCAGTGAGGCTGTGCTGCACTTTATGTACATGCTCAGTAGTGAGGCTGTGCTGCACTTTATGTACGTGCTTAGTAGTGAGGCTGTGCTGCACTTTATGTACATGCTCAGTAGTGAGGCAGTGCTGCACTTTATGTACATGCTCAGTAGTGAGGCAGTGCTGCACTTTATGTACATGCTCAGTAGTGAGGCAGTGCTGCACTTTATGTACATGCTCAGTAGTGAGGCCGTGCTGCACTTTATGTACATGCTCAGTAGTGAGGCTGTGCCGCACTTTATGTACATGCTCAGTAGTGAGGCAGTGCTGCACTTTATGTACATGCTCAGTAGTGAGGCAGTGCTGCACTTTATGTACATGCTCAGTAGTGAGGCCGTGCTGCACTTTATGTACATGCTCAGTAGTGAGGCTGTGCTGCACTTTATGTACATGCTCAGTAGTGAGGCTGTGCTGCACTTTATGTGCACGCTCAGTAGTGAGGCTGTGCCGCACTTTATGTACATGCTCAGTAGTAAGGCTGTGCCGCACTTTATGTACATGCTCAGTAGTGAGGCTGTGCTGCACTTTATGTACATGCTCAGTAGTGAGGCCGTGCTGCACTCTATGTACATTCTCAGTAGTGAGGCCGTGCTGCACTTTATGTACATGCTCAGTAGTGAGGCTGTGCTACACTTTATGTACGTGCTCAGTAGTGAGGCTGTGCTGCACTTTATGTACATGCTCAGTAGTGAGGCTGTGCTGCACTTTATGTACATGCTCAGTAGTGAGGCCGTGCTGCACTTTATGTACATGCTCAGTAGTGAGGCTGTGCTGCACTTTATGTACACGCTCAGTAGTGAGGCCGTGCTGCACTCTATGTACATGCTCAGTAGTGAGGCCGTGCTGCACTCTATGTACATGCTCAGTAGTGAGGCAGTGATGTGGGGTCAGAGTCAGGGAAATTGAGGAGTCGGAATCGGAGTCGGTGGTTTGGCTTACCGACTCCACAGTCCTGATAGTAACAGATGGCCATAGTTAAGGATGCGGCAATATATATTAATAATGAAAATGTAACGAGTTAGTCTAGTACCTCTAGTTATAAAAAAAAAATGAATGGCAGCCAGGGGTGTGTGTACTATCGTGGCAGATCTCGTGGGTACTACAGGGTCATAGAGAAAGGGAACTAGTCCCGTTGGTTCCATCCCCGTTGATTCTGCATGGGAGGAACTTATGTGACTTTCTCCTCTCCAGAGGAACGACCTTGTTTCTGTGGCACCCCAGGGGTCTGGTTGCCACAGTAATAGAAATATTACGTCTGGGAGCATGTGGGAGGTTTCTCTGGTCAGGAGCCCTTAAGCATGCAACACTTCCTGCCTAGACATGGGAGGGGAGGAATCTGCCCTTATATACTGGGTCTGGGGCGGGATTAGTGAGTAGACTCAGAGCCTGGAGACAGTTCCAGACACAGGGAAAGTGTCAGCAAGGAGCTCTGTAGGAGTAGTAGCAGAAGACCAGGGGCTGGAAGCTAAGCAGAGATATAGCTCGCCCTGGCAGAAGAATCTAGGAACCGGACACAGGAGTCCGAGGCTGTGGGGACTGATATCCACCCAGCAGCAGAAACCAGCTGGCAGGGGATTCCAGGTCCTCTGGCCATAGAAGCCCGGAGACTCAGTCACAAGGAAGGGACCAGCACCGCCATCCAGGAGCGGAGGCTAACAGAAGGCCCCAAGTCACCAGCCATACGGGTGACCACACGGTATACTCAGGGACGTGGGCTACTTCTACCCGCTTACAGCAAGGTAGCCAGAAAGAGTGCAGATAGACGGGGAGGCCTACAACTCCACCTGGCCAGGGGAACGCCTGTTTGCTCGCAGACTGACCAGGCCCCTTATGTTAGCCAGTACTCCCGGGAGGGTCTGCCTTAACATCACCAGTAAAGACCCTGAACTGCACTGCAAAGACTCTGAGTCGTTCCTGCTTCATCGCCGCACCAGCACTACTAGTGCTGGGACTCCCGTGCACTATCACCCTCACCATCAACTACACTGCCCTGGGGCTCCACTCTTCCCGTGGGGAGTCACACTACCTCAGATGCACACACCATCAGCCCCAGCGGTGTGCCTTGCAGCGGCGGTCCGCACTGACCGCAATCCACGGGTGGCGTAGTCGGACAATTAACTTAAAACCCCCACAAAATACCGCCATCGGCCTGACCACCCTGAGCCACGGGACCGGGTCGCCGCCACGGAGACTACAAACCCCAGCATCCCCCAGAGACCTGGTTCCGGGTAACCCACTACACGTGTACGCGGGGCCCAGGGGGGCGAGTCATTTCCAAAGAAGAAATTGGTCCAAGGATCTTGGAAAGAGCCATTTCCGTCTGTCCTGAGTGTAAAAATTTGACACTATTATTGGGAGCCCAGTTTGATCCCTGTTATAGACCCCCACCTCTCTTCTACTTACCCCACATATTTACTCTTAGAAAATAGGAAGACCAGCCAGACTCCTTTAAAACCCCAGAAAGCATCATTGTGAGAAGGGGGCATGAAATGGGGTGTAGAGAAAGCATTACCTGTAAAAGAGGGCACTTTATGGGGAAATGTTTCACTTGACTAACACACTTAGAACACCTCCAAGAAAGACCTAGTAAAAGTAGGCAAGTATGCCAAATATACAAGACAGATGGTTGGGAGTCATCTTTCTGTCCGCTGAGAACTTTGTGGCTGTTCCATTTTCCCATTTTCTTGGAGAAAATGAACAGTTTTGATAATGTAAAGTTATTTTGCTAAAATGTTGGAAAAAGTTTTTGTTCCCAAAGTGTTTGAGACGTGCCCAATAGGCCATATCGGACTTGGCCAATGTGATCACACATCATGATGATTGGCTGTATCATTGGACCATCCATTATTTTACAGGGAGGGTCCTTAATGATAAGTGGATTGCAGGGTTCCTTCTGCTCTCACTCCCAGTGATCAGCTGGAATTGGTGAGGGAACATGGAAACAAATGTTCCTTTCCCTGCAGAGAAAATAAAATATTACACAGTGGCCACTGGAATCAGTGAGCGGGCCATGTGCTAGTGGGTTGGACTGGCCAACCAGAGAACCGGAGAATGCTCTGGTGGGCCCTAGCTTCTCCTTTAGGAGAGTTCATAGTGCAACCCTTGCAGCTGCTATGGGGCTCTTGAGTAGGGGAGAATGGTGGGCCCTCAGAATCAAATCCTCTGGTGGGCCCAATGTTCTTCAGTCTAACACTATGTGCTACTCTCACTTCTGGCTAAAAAGTCAGGGTCCTAACTGGGCGTTCGGGAGTCTGAAAAAAACTTGGCGTTGACCTTTGTGGTAACCATATTTGTAGCTATTCTAGTTGTCACCCAAATTTCCCAAAAACAAACAGTAGGAAAAGACTCACAAATATAAAGGGGTTGTCCTGGAGTTAAAGGGTTTTCCGGCTAAAATCGACACCAATTGGGAGATCAGGGAACTTTTTTCCCCGACGTTACACTTTTATCCCCCTTACAAGTTGCCATGTCAGGTCGGACACCGGACCGCCGTTCCATTCATTCCCTTGGGCTACCGGAAAAAAGCCGAGTGCAGCACTCGGCAGCCCCATAGGGATTAAATGAAGTAGCGGTTCAGTATGCGCACTGCCGCTCCATTCTTACGGAGTAAAAGTTCTCCTTCTGCCGATTGGTGCGGGTCCCAGCAATCAAGACTCCCCGCTGCTCAAAAAGTTGCAAATTGATTAAACTGGACCCCTTTAAAGCTCACACATTAGATGAAATTTGTCCGAACCAACCAACCATCTGATGTGTATGAAGGTCTCCTGACTCTTCCCTGATAGATGGAGTTGAAGAGAAAAGGATCGGGCAGTTGGAAGTTGGAATTTAAAATCCTTTGGTTTTCACGGAAGATAAGTCGCTGCCAGAAGAGTCTCAGGTACTGCAGTAGCTCCGCACCCTGCATAGTGGCCGATCTCAGGTACTGCAGTCCAGCTTCTGCAAACATCTGATTGGTGGGGGTCCTGGGTGCCAGACCACCACTGATATTGAGGATAGGCCTTTAATATCCAAGTCGTAGACAAACTCTTTATGATTTTTTTCTAGTTTATAGGGAATGTGCTCATTGACCCCTTTTCTGTTAATTTAGTTTTTAAGAAAAAAAAAATATTATTCTGTAATTTGTCTTTTCCTCCATCAGATATTTCAGATTTTGCAGATATTCCTGTGTGCAGATCTGTGTTTTGCTCTCCGTTAGTTGGACTTATAATGTGCGCTCCTCTACATCCCGCTTTATTAATATGATATTGGCGATCAAGTCTCTGTCTGGGTAATATCTCATGACAATGTTGGATCTGCTGAACTTGGTCTCTGTTACCCCCTGGCCGCCCGAGGGAGCTGTGCTCGGTCACAGTCTTTGCATTTATTTTCATGCACAAAACCCTGATCATTCGTTTTGCGAAAAATATATCCCAAATCTGGCGGGTAATAGGAAATGACACATGAGCTCAGCTTGGTACAGCTGAATAAGCGTATGAGCGGCTTGTCTGGAAGCACTGGAGTGTGCAGCCCTGCATGCAGGGAGGAGGCAGCCTGTATTCTGTGCACTCACTTATGTGATGGGAAATTAAGCAGATGGCCCTGGAAACAAACACATTCTGACTTTATCTTTCCTCCTTCTTTAACCTTGATACTGGGATATCTTCTGCTGGTATTTTATGATGTGAGCACAACCTAATGACGGGAGAATTAAAGGAAATCTCCAGTCGTTATCTATATTTGTATTTATTCCTTCCTCTCCTGTAATGGCTCAAAAACTTTAGAAGTTTTTTTTTTTAAAGTTAAATTGATATTTATTTAATCATGAAAAAGCAAATAAAATATTCTGACCCAGATGGGAAAATATAAAATATTATAGCCACGCGACATTGTAGAAACTGTATGTTACACTGTATGCAATAAATGAGCAATAAACAATCCACCACTAGTATAGACACCAGACAGTAAGGCTGTGTTCACACAGTGCGTTTTTTTCTATAGGAAAAAAACTTCTCTCTAGGCAGTAAAGAAGCTGCTTCCAAAAAGCATTTTTTTGCGTTTTTACTGCTTTTTTTGTTGTGTTTTTGTTGCTTTTTTGCTGATTTTTTGTTGCGTTTTTGTTGTGTTTTTGATGCAGTTTTTGGTGCAGATTACATGTGTCAATTTTCGACAGTACATGTTTAAAAAAAGTTAGTTTTATTCACCAAAAACTCAGCAAAAATGCATTTTTTTGCTTTTTTGGAGGCTTTTTGCAGTGTTTTCACATGTTGCATTTTTTGCTGTGCTTTTGGTGTTCTCTTGGCAGTAAGGCTATGTGCCCACGTTGTGGAAATGAAGCGGAAAATTTGCGCTTCATTTCCGCATGTCCCTTCCCGGAAAAACGCATACGGAATTTCACAAGCGTTTATCGTGCATTTTTCGCGTGTTTTCGACATGCGGAATTGCCTTGCGTTTTTTATTGCATTGAAAAGGCAATTCCGCATGCGGAAACGCAAAATTAATGGACATGCTATGGATTTTTCCACGCATCAAAAACGCTGCGGAAAAATCCGCAGCATGGGCGTAGAACTTACGGATTCTCATTGGGGACCATGGGGTGCGGATTAACAAGCGTTTTACAAGCATTTCCGCTGCGGAAATTCCACATCAAATACGCTTGTAAAACACTACGTGGGCACATACCCTAAAGAATCTGCTTACAAAAAGCTGTTTTTAGTGCATTTTTGCTGCTTTTTTTGTTGATTTTTTGCTGCTGTTTTTTGGTGCAAATTACATGTCATTTGTCTACATGGTGAAAAAATGCTGCAAAACGCAGAAGAAATTAACATGCTGAAGATTTTAAAAAAGCAGCAGTTTTCCAATTCAGTGTGTACATGAGATTTCTGAAATCTCATAGTTTTTGCTGGTACTGTAAAAAGCAGCTTTGCATAAAAAAAACACTGCAAAAACGCAATGTGTGACCATATCCTTACCGTAACTGCAAAGATCCAAAAAATTGTACTGTGCTATTTTCTTTTTCAATAGGGTGTTTTTCTTATACAGTTTGTTAATGTGTCACATTGAGTTGGGCAAGGACAATACTCTGCTGCCTATTTATTCTTACAGTTCCAATAAGAACAATAGATGCGCAGTAGAAATTTCTAAGTAAGAAGTATTTACTTGTCCAGAGAACTGACTTTTTATCTTCCCACTAGGGGCTGATATTTCCATTTGCCACAGACAATGGGAACGCAGCCTTCTTAAAGGAGTTTCCACTCTTTGTAGCACTTACTCCTTCCTGTCAGGGTATCACAATATACGGTGGCTTGGTACATCATTGAGGGGCTCTAATGAGAAGTGATGAATGAGTTGATCTCCAGTTAGCACTCAGTTGTCATCTACTTAGCAAGTGGACAACTAAGCACCCATGTACACTTCTTGCTCTCTTGTTAAAGTCCATTCCTGTTTCCTCCAGTTTTGCATAACCTTATATCAATTTCAGGGGATTATCTGACTTTAAAAAAGGAGTCTGCTTTACTACTGCCCATGGGCAAATGATCAGTGACTGTGACTAAGCTGTAATACCAGATGCAACCCGTGAACAAAAGGGGTGCTGTTTCTAAGAAAAATAAAGAGATCCTATTATTGATCATAGACAGACCCTTTCAAGACAGCCCTATGTCTTAAAGAGAGGCAATGTTCCTAGGGTCAACACTTTTGGATCGGTAAGAATCCCTATGATGCTAAAAATGAAGGGAAGGACATATTGCTGGGGTAGCTCTGTGCTCTCTATTTTTTTTCCTGCTCCTGGATACCAGGCTGTACAGGGAACTGCAACCTACCCCTTTAACTTAAAGGGGCCACTTAGAAGGAGAAAGGCAGTGATGATGCTTCACTTGGGGGAAGTCCCAGTGATATGACGTCTAATGATCTGATCTGCGGATCTGTGGATCAGTGATCTGATGTCCTAAAAGGACAAACCCCTTTAACCAGGCGTAACACTGGAAAAAGCCAATCTGGGGGACTTCACAGTTAATAGGGTCTCGGCTCCTCTTCAAAACATGCATTATAAACAGCAGACCTCTTCTGTAAATTGCACAATCCATAACCTTGGATAGTTCCTTAGTAATGGTTCTGTAACCTCTTCCCTGGGGCCAGTAGGATTGAGGACCACCAATACATTTTCTAGGGATGGGACCTTACAATAGACTCCATCCCGATTTCTCCTGGCATCCAAGGAACTGAATCGAAGCTTATTACGGAGGGGAGATTTTTCTTTTCGTGTGTTGCTTGGATGAGCAAATATTTCTGTTGATTGTGCGGCTGAAGCGGAGTTTGGTATATAAAAGCCCTGACTGATGCATTTTTTTTACACTTTCTGATATTTTTCATTTTGTGGATACTTTGTAGCACTGGCTGTTCCAAATTTTAAAAATATTGAGTGTTTACATTTTTTGAAGATGATAAAATGTAAACAACAAAAACAACAAAAATACAATAAATATGAGGTGCGATAAAAGATCCATAGTAGAAAGCAAACTATTAGCTTTTCTGAGTCTGAATCTCACTAGGAGGAGTGAGATAAGTGGACGTCTGCTATATCTGTTGCTGCTTATCTCTGGGAAAAGCCAATGATTGGAATATTGTCCTGACAGTAGACATCAGGGAAGGTTGGGTGGTCCCTATTGACAGTCAACTAATGTGGAATCCTATCATGATTTGTAGACCACACAATGCTCCCTGGGAATAAAAAAAGGGTTGTTAAAAAGTTTGGACATTGACTTATTGGGTAGTTTCTTCCAATAGGTGGCACTATGGAGACAGATTTCTTCTCCCCGGAGGTGGAGCTAATCTGTATATACGCAGATTTTGCCCCATTTCATTGAATAGGATCAAGTTGCATTTCCAGATAGAAACCATGGACAAGAGGGGCACTGTTTCTAGAAGGAAGTAGCCATATTTTTCCAATAATTTACGATTATTTAAAGTGAAAGTTGTCTTAAGAAATTGCCCACTGTTTAAATTTAAATTTATTTTTTTAAACTATATATTTTTTCCATATTACTATATTTAAAGAGGTCAGAAGGTGAGCTGTGATATCACCTATTGTGAATGGTGGATCCTGTGTCATCTACTGTATATAGAGGTGTTATCAGTCATTGTACCGGAGGAGGTGAGCTGTGACATCACCTATTGTGAATGGTGGATCCTGTGTTATCTACTGTATATAGAGGTGTTATCAGTCATTGTACAGGAGGAGGAGGTGAGCTGTGACATCACCTATTGTGAATGGAGGATCCTGTGTTATCTACTGTATATAGAGGTGTTATCAGTCATTGTACAGGAGGAGGTGAGCTGTGACATCACCTATTGTGAATGGTGGATCCTGTGTTATCTACTGTATATAGAGTGTTATCAGTCACTGTACAGGAGGAGGAGGAGGTGAGCTGTGACATCATCTATTGTAAATGGGGGATCCTGTGTTATCTACTGTATAAAAAGGTGTTATCAGTCATTGTACAGGAGGAGGAGGAGGTGAGCTGTGACATCACCTATTGTAAATGGTGGATCCTGTGTTATCTACTGTATAAAAAGGTGTTATCAGTCATTGTCAAGGGAGTGGGATGTGGTGAACATTACCTTCTGTGAATGGAGAATCTTGTCTTATCTACTGTAATAGAAATGTGATCAGTTAATGCAATCCTGTCTGTGATGATAATGAGACTGCTGAAAAACCTTCTGCACAAAATATATAGTGTGAGTCTGAGCATTTTCAGATTTTTTATGTACTGTAGATCTCAACTTTTTTTTTAAATATATTGAAAACCTGGTTTAAACAATAGGTCATTCATTTTTCTGATGATACGTTCCCTTTAATTTCTGCAATCTTGATTCAGATTAATGTGGCGGTCACAAATTCTTTCAAATCTGCCGCATATTCTTATATAATTAAGCAGAATCATATGATGGGAAAATGTGTTGATTTTCTTACAGAGGGCAATATTTGCCATGTCTGCCAGGAACCATAGTTGGATTTGCTTGGTTCTGCTTTACACCCATAGTTCTACAATAAAAATCCAGGATGTTCTAATTACAGTTAGTAATTACAGTTCTAATCATTTTATGCGGGGGCATTTATGCATATAGCATTTATGCATACTTTATCGAAGTGCCATAATTTATCAAAGTGTCTCGGCAGTTAGCTATGGCAGTTCTAATATTCATCTCTCTTCTCTTCTTACAGGTATATATATCTCACTCCTCTGCTCCATGTAATCTCTTCTGAAATCTACATTGCATCTCCTTGTTACTTGCAATGCTCTGCAGCTAATCAATCACTGGTATATATATATCTCACTCCTCTGCTCCGTGTAATCTCTTCTAAAATCTACATTGTATCTCCATATTACTTGCAATGCTCTGCAGCTAATCAATCACTGGTATATATATATCTCACTCCTCTGCTCCGTGTAATCTCTTCTGAAATCTACATTGTATCTCCATGTTACTTGCAATGCTCTGCAGCTAATCAATCACTGGTATATATCTCACTCCTCTGCTTCGTGTAATCTCTTCTGAAATCTACATTGTTTCTCCATGTTACTTGCAATGCTCTGCAGCTAATCAATCACTGGTATATATATATATATCATTCATCTACGTTGTTTAATCCATGATACTTTAAGGTCATCACACTTACTTTAACAGTTTATGATCCATGTAGAGTTGCCAGTCTGTTTTTTTTCTGCAGTTTTATGGTCTCCTGTTGTCTTAAGCTAGTTGATTGATTGCTAACGAGTTAAATCTGTGTAGATCTAAGCAGATACGTCCCTATATATTGAGACATAGTCAAGGAGCAGCATTTATGCGGGGGCATTTATGCATATAACATTTATGCATACTTTATCGAAGTGCCATAATTTATCAAAGTGTCTCGGCAGTTAGATATGGTAGTTGAACAGGGCAGGAGACAGGTAAGACATGCAGGACAATTAAACAAACTTGCTTCCAGGTCATCTGTTTTGCAAACAGTATTCACCATTTGTATTTGTGCCATTTACATTCTGGCTGCTACAATCATCCACATTCACCGTTCTCCCACAAATTCTGCACACTTCATCCATATTAACCCCTCTCTCCTCTCTTCTCCTATGTACAGCTGTCATGCTCTGTACACAGTGTTATACCACTCAGATCCATTCACTCCCACCATACAACACAGGAAACGCTCTCACAAATCACTCAACCATCTGCTCACTCTCTGTATCTTCCTTCTCTTAGTTGCAGGTGATATTTCTCCTAATCCAGGACCCTCCAGTAATAACACCAACTCTTTCCCTGTTACATTCAGTAACCCTGCTAATCTCATTAATATTCCCTGCATATCTTCTGTCTCATTCAACTGTGCCCTTTGGAATGCGCGCTCAGCATGTAATAAACTCTCTTACATCCATGACTTTTTCCTCTCTAATTCCCTCAACCTTCTGGCTCTCACTGAAACCTGGATCCAGCAGTCGGACACCACCGCCGCTGCAGCTCTCTCCTATGGTGGCCTACAATTCTCCCACACTCCGAGACCTGACAACAGATCAGGTGGAGGTGTTGGTCTGCCTCTTTCAACAAAATGTACTTTTCAGATTATCCCCCCAGTACCCTCCCTTGTCTTCCCTTCTTTTGAGGACCACACAGTCACACTCTATCGGCCCTTCTCCCTGCAAGTGGCCGTTGTCTATCGCCTTCCAGGTCCCTCTCGTCAGTTTCTTGATCACTTTGCTGCCTGGCTTCCAAATTTTTTATCCTGCGACATCCCCACGATAATCATGGGAGATTTTAACATCCCAATTGGCGATCCCCTTTCCCCATCTGCCACTCACCTTTTATCACTAACCTCCTCCTTCGGCCTTTCACAGCTTGCTAATTCTCCTACACATGAAGACGGGAACACATTGGACCTGATCTTCTCCCGGCTTTGCTCAGTACATGACTTTACTAACTCTCCCCTTCCACTCTCTGACCATAATCTTCTTTCATTCTCTGTCAAGAACTGTGACTCTACTCAATACCCCCCCCCCACTTTCCACACTTAGAGAAATATACGCGCCATTAACACCCAGAAATTTATGAAAAAGTTGCAATCATCATTGGCCCCGATCTCCTCCCTCTCATGTCCTGACTCTGCACTGAAGCTTTATAACGAAACATTGCAATGTGCCCCTGCTGAAGCTGCACCTCCTACACAAAGAACAATTTGGCATAGACGGCGACAACCCTGGCACATGCCTCAAACACGTCTTCTCCAGAGGTACTCCAGGTGCGCTGAACGGCTGTGGAGAAAATCTAATCTGCCCGAAGATTTCCTCCATTATAAATTTATGCTGAAAACATATAACTCTGCGCTATACCTCTCCAAACAAACCTACTTTAACAACCTCATAATCTCACTTTCCAATAATCCTAAACGACTCTTTGACACGTTTCATTCTCTCCTCAATCAAACAGCACAGGCCCTGATCACTAACCTCAGCGCTGATGATCTGGCCAATTATTTCAAAGAAAAAATTGACCATATCCAACAGGAAATTTTCTCCCAATCACCAAAGGTTATGCATGCTCTCCCCCGCCACATTGTATCTTGCTCACTTTCTGACTTCAAACCAGTCACGGAAGATGAAGTGATCAGGCTCTTTGCATCTTCTCGCCCTACCACCTGCACCAGTGACCCTATTCCCTCACATCTCCTTCAGTCCCTTGCTCCAGCTGTCACCATTCACCTAACTAAAATTTTCATCCTCTCCCTCTCATCTGGTATCTTTCCTCTTCTTTCAAACATGCCAGCATACATCCATTACTTAAAAAACCATCCCTTGACCAGAACTGCACGGCCAACTACAGACCTGTTTCCAATCTTCCCTTTATCTCTAAACTCCTGGAACGCCTGGTCCATTCCCGTCTAATCCGCTATCTCTCAGACAACTCTCTTCTTGACCCTTTACAATCTGGTTTCCGCTCTTTACATTCTACTGAAACTGCCCTCACTAAAGTCTCTAATGATCTACTAACAGCTAAATCCAATGGTCACTACTCCCTGCTGATTCTCCTGGATCTCTCTGCAGCATTCGACACTGTGGATCACCAGCTCCTCCTCACTATGCTCCGCTCTATTGGCCTCAAGGACACTGTTCTCTCCTGGTTCTCCTCCTATCTCTCTGACCGCTCCTTCTCTGTGTCTTTCGCCGGCTCCTCCTCCTCTCTCCTTCCCCTTACTGTCGGGGTTCCTCAAGGATCAGTCCTAGGCCCCCTTCTTTTCTCCTTATACACCGCTCCCATTGGACAAACAATCAGCAGATTCGGTTTTCAGTACCATCTCTATGCTGATGACACCCAATTATACACCTCTGCTCCGGACATCACCCCTGCATTACTACAAAAGACCAGTGATTGTTTTTCTGCTGTGTCTAACATTATGTCCTCCCTCTGTCTAAAACTGAATCTGTCAAAAACTGAACTACTCATATTTCCTCCCTCCACTAACCTACCTGTGCCCGATATTGCCATTTCTGTTTGTGGCTCCACCATTACTCCCCAGCAACAAGCCCTCTGTCTTGGGGTCATTTTTGACTCAGATCTTTCCTTCACTCCTCACATCAAATCACTCGCTCGTTCATGTCATCTACACCTCAAAAACATCTCAAGAATCAGGACTTTTCTCACCTTTGACTCGGCAAAAACTCTTACTGTAGCTCTTATTCATTCTCGTCTGGACTACTGCAACTCTCTACTTATCGGTCTCCCTCTTACTAAACTCTCCCCTCTCCAATCCGTCCTTAACACAGCAGCCAGGATCATATTCCTCGCCAACCGCTACACCGATGCCTCTTCCCTGTGCCAGTCATTGCATTGGTTGCCCATCCAATATAGAGTTCAATTTAAACTTATCACGCTTACCCAGAAAGCACTCCATGCTTCAACACCCCCCTACATCTCGTCCCTTGTCTCAGTCTACCACCCTATACGTGCCCTCCGTTATGCCAGTGACTTAAAACTAAAATCCTCCATAATCCAAACTTCCCACTCCCGTCTCCAAGATTTCTTGCGTGCTGCGCCAATTCTTTGGAATGCATTACCCAGGACAGTTCGATTAATTCCGAATACCCACAGTTTCAAGCGGACCCTAAAACCCCATTTCTTTAGACTGGCGTATCGCCTCCACACACTATCTGTCCGTCCCCGTTTTCCCCCATATTAAAATCTTCTTCAGTTTCAGGTTCATACCAACCATGCACTTAATAGCCTCGGTCAGGACTGTACACATACTGGCAGGCGACCAGTTCCTGTATTATTTATCCTATTTAGTATATGAAGGCTGCATTATACAATATATGTACTTTTTACCTTTTGTGTCTCCCCCATTTCCTCATAGACTGTAAACTTGCGAGCAGGGCCCTCACTCCGTTCGATATGAAATATGCTTATTCTGTATTGTCCCCCCTAAAATTTGTAAAGTGCTGCGGAATATGTTGGCGCTATAAAAATAAAAAAATTATTATTATTATTATTACAATGTGCAGTCTGTGATGAGATGCAGAGTAGCATATTGTTTATAGATAGGGAAAGGTTTTCTGTGCGGTTATCATTGTGTCACCCTGCGGGAGATACCTTCATGTTTGCACACTAGTCTTGTCTTCCTGCTGTTTTACTTACCCTTCCAGAGTTTAATTAGTTTCATTATTGTGTCTTTTTAGTGACATCAGATAAGATCGGGCAGAATTAAAAGCTTCTTTGCATAAAATAATTGCAGCAAAAGAACAAAAAAAAAAAAATTGCAGATAATAAAAAGAACAAAGACAGCAATGCTCTAAATACCTCATCCTAAGGCGATACTGTACAAGAGAGTAATCGGATGATGAAAATATGTCTGATGAGTGGATGTTTTAAGAGGAAATAGCTATGCGTTTAAACAGGATGACAATATTTTGGAAGCTGAGTATTTGGCCTCGTGCTCATTCTTGATTTGCTTGCAGAGATCCTGTAAGAATGCAAGTTAGTCCTTGCAACTACGTATTATGGAGTCGTGGGTTACTGAGATATTCTTGCTGAAAAGCATTGGAGTGCACCTGTAAGGTGGCCATGGGGGTGCAACAATGAATATTGGAGTATTCCTGTAGGGTGGCCATGGAAGTGCAACATTGAGTATTGGAGTGTTCCTGTAGGGTGGCCATGGGGGTACAAGAATGAATATTAGAGTCAAGGCTGTGGAGTTGGTAAGCCAAACCTCCTACTCCGACTCCTCAATTTCCATGACTCCGACTCCACGACTCTTGCTCCACAGCCCTGTCTCAGGGTACAGCTCACTAAATGCTTCACATCATATTTCTTCACAGTCTATGAAGAGGGGAGGAGGGAGGGAGCATGTTTGCCGAATCATATTCCCGTAAAACACATACATATGTACATAAAAATATATACAGTACAGACCAAAAGTTTGGACACACCTTCTCATTTAAAGATTTTCAGTATTTTCATGACTATGAAAATTGTACATTCACACTGAAGGCATCAAAACTATGAATTAACACATGTGGAATTATATACTTAACAAAAAAGTGTGAACCAACCGAAAATATGTCTTATATTCTAGGTTCTTCAAAGTAGCCACCTTTTGCTTTGATGACTGCTTTGCACACTCTTGGCATTCTCTTGATGAGCTTCAAGAGGTAGTCACCGGAAATGGTTTTCACTTCACAGGTGTGCCCTGTCAGGTTTAATAAGTGGGATTTCTTGCCTTATAAATGGGGTTGGGACCATCAGTTGTGTTGTGCAGAAGTCTGGTGGATACACAGCTGATACTCCTACTGAATAGACTGTTAGAATTTGTATTATGGAAAGAAAAAAGCAGCTAAGTAAAGAAAAACGAGTGGCCATCATTACTTTAAGAAATGAAAGTCAGTCAGTCCTAAAAATTGGGAAAACTTTGAAAGTGTCCCCAAGTGCAGTTGCAAAAACCATCAAGTGCTACAAAGAAACTGGCTCACATGAGGACCACCCCAGGAAAGGAAGACCAAGAGTCACCTCTGCTTCTGAGGATAAGTTTATCCGAGTCACCAGCCTGAGAAATCGCAGGTTAAAAGCAGCTTAGATTAGAGACCAGGTCAATGCGACACAGAGTTGTAGCAGCAGACACATCTCTACAACAACTGTTAAGAGGAGACTTTGTGCAGCAGGCCTTCATGGTAAAATAGCTGCTAGGAAACCACTGCTAAGGACAGTCATCAAGCAAAAGAGACTTGTTTGGGCTAAACAATACAAGGAATGGACATTAGACCAGTGGAAATCTGTGCTTTGGTCTGATGAGTCCAAATTTGAGATCTTTGGTTCCAACCACCGTGTCTTTGTGCGACGCAGAAAAGGTGAACGGATGGACTCTAAATGCCTGGTTCCCACCGTGAAGCATGGAGGAGGAGGTGTGATGGTGTGGGGGGGCTTTGCTGGTGACACTGTTGGGGATTTATTCAAAATTGAAGGCATACTGAACTAGCATGGCTACCACAGCATCTTGCAGCGGCATGCTATTCCATCCGGTTTGTGTTTAGTTGGACCATCATTTATTTTTCAATAGGACAATGACCCCAAACACACCTCCAGGCTGTGTAAGGGCTATTTGACCAAGAAGGAGAGTGATGGGGTGCTACGCCAGATGACCTGGCCTCCACAGTCACCAGACCTGAACCCAATCGAGATGGTTTGGGGTGAGCTGGACCGCAGAGTGAAGGCAAAAGGGCCAACAAGTGCTAAGCATCTCTGGGAACTCCTTCAAGATTGTTGGAAGACCATTTCCGGTGACTACCTCTTGAAGCTCATCAAGAGAATGCCAAGAGTGTGCAAAGCAGTCATCAAAGCAAACGGTGGCTACTTTGAAGAACCTAGAATATAAGACATATTTTCAGTTGTTTTACACTTTTTTGTTAAGTATATAATTCCACATGTGTTAATTCATAGTTTTGATGCCTTCAGTTTGAATGTACAATTTTCATAGTCATGAAAATACAGAAAAATCTTTAAATGAGAAGGTGTGTCCAAACTTTTGGTCTGTAGTGTATGTCCTCATCGATCCTGTTGCTGTATTTCTGAATTTGAGATGTTAGAAAACAGTTTTTCCCCTTATATTATATGTATAGTGCATATAAGTCATCAGAGCAGCTAATTTCTCCAAACAAGAGCTAAGAGGAAAAACAAACTAAAACATCAAGCATACAAAGACAACATATACTGGACTATTGGTTTATGCACAGTTTATTGAAAGTTTAGATATGCTTTAAGAAGTACGTACCTTAATCCTGCTTTCCTGTTCACTCCAGCAGTTCTGAGATGAGTGCAGGCATTCCTTCCCTGTGTGTTTGTTTTTTTCCTCTTATCTGTAGAGGAGGAGCTTCACTACTTATCATGTACGTAAACTGCAGCACAGATTTATCTCAGCTAAAAGTCTAGACCCTTAGATCAGGAATAGGACAGACATTTATAGGACATTTCATAACTTTCCCAAATTCTTTTGAAAAAATATTCCCCACAAACTGCATTGAACTACTGTACCCAATTTATTATATATTTTAGGAGTCAGAGTCGGTCCATTTTATACCGACTCCTACCCCACCAAAATGGACACCAACTCCACGACTACGACTCCACAGCCCTGATTAGAGTGCTCCTGTAAGGTGGCGATTGGGGTGCAACATTGAGTATTGGAATGCTCCTGTAAGGTGGCCATGGGTGTGTAACAATCAGTATTGGAGTGCTCCTGTAAGGTGGCCATGGGGATGCAACATTGAGTATTGGAGTGCTCCTGAATTGTGGCCATGGGGGTGCAACATTGAGTATTGGAGTGCTCCTGTAAATTGGCCATGGGTGTGTAACATTGAGTATTGGAGTGCTCCTGTAAGGTGGCCATGGGTGTGTAACATTGAGTATTGGCGTGCTCCTGTAAGGTGGTTATAGGTGTGCAACATTGAGTATTAAATTGCCATGGGGGTGCAACATAGATTATTGGAATGCTCCGGTAAGGTGGCCATGGGAGTGCAACATCGAGTATTGGAGTGCTCCAGTAAGGTGGCCATTGGGGTGCAACCATGACATTGATGTAGCAAATTAAGAACCCATACACATATCGGCGGGATCGGCTTACCACCTGATGTGTATTGGAGCCTCCTTACTCTCTCCGACTGATGGTGTTTGAGAAAGAAGGATCTGGTTGTTGTAATTTCAACCCTTGACCCTTTTGTTTTCAGAGGAGATAAACAGCTGCCCAAGTTGCCTGCCACTGGCTTTCTACTCTTTCTCAGTTGTAAGCACATGACCACTTGGCCAAATCGGGAGAAGTCAGGGGAGATTGTTGTCTGCAGCATGGACATTTGGTGGACAGTCATCTCATATGCATGGCCAGCTTTAGTCTTGAATGATACTGTACTCTTCATGTCATCCACAAGGTGTGTTTGGCCCTAAAGCAAAGTGCAGAAACAGTTTGCAACTTTCAAACAAGATTCCGAAGAGACACACAATTGTAATGGCTGAACAGTCTTGGTCAGAAACATACAACGGCAGATAACTATTATGTGGTGAAATTGCCCTTAAAATCCTTACAGCAATCAGAGTGTACCTCTTGAAGGACTTGCTCCTAGGTGTGCAGAGAGACTCAGTTCTCCACCCTCATGGCTTCTCTACTGGATGCAAAAAGACTAATTTTCCACTTGCCTAGACATCGAGCACAGGAAGATCTGGCACAGTTGATCAGGTCTATTCATCAAAAGGATCCATCTTACTTTTGCAATGCACGTACTCAACGATGAATAGTATACCACGAGCATGCCCCACCCTGTGACACCCCATGCCACACCAGACCTCTCCCTACCGGGAGATCCATGACAATATCCCTAGTTGTACTCAGTAGTAGTAGTATTCGTAGGATCAGAGGTTGGACCCCCACCGATCACAAAG
Source organism: Phyllobates terribilis (assembly GCF_046119375.1). Taxonomy (NCBI): domain Eukaryota; kingdom Metazoa; phylum Chordata; class Amphibia; order Anura; family Dendrobatidae; genus Phyllobates; species Phyllobates terribilis. The sequence continues at coordinate 400,484,947 of NW_027362765.1, forward strand.
TGACGACCTTCTAGGGAAGAATATCTCTGTAATAAGATGGTGACCCAAACTTATCATAAAACAATTGCGTAGCTTAATAAAATGTGAACACTTTACACAATAAACCTTTCAGTCCCCAAATCGGCCACGTCCTTGAAGGGTCAAAACATCTTTTTACAAGGAGGCGAGTCTCTCAGCCCATGATTAAACATTGGATACTGGACAACATATCTTGTGCCACCAGAAGCCGGGCGAATCAATGACTTAACAGCAGCTCATAAAATAATATAAAACAATATTACAATAACTGGATTAAAGCCAAACGTCCAGCTATGAAAATCTTTGACTGTCAGTGGAAAATCCTCTTCTGGGAAGTTAATGTTTTACAGAATCAAAATAAATACGAGTTTATTTTTAGGATGTCAGAGTTGATCCTTACAAACCCAAAAATACACACAGATTGTCACTGGCTCCCAAAGGACGCTGAGACTGTATATCCATTAGATTCCTCTACGGTTGCTTTCTGGATTGCCCCATTTAATCTACGCTGTGATCTGTGTGACCCTTCTAGAATGAATCTCTTTTTTACAGTTTATGTAAAAATATAGAAAAGTAACTATTAGTGTGTAAATGTTTATAAGGATTTGCCACCATTAAACAGAAGTAGTTATTAATCATTTTTATTATGTTGCCCATTTCTGTGCTGCACCTTTGTTTTGATGCCACCAATGTCTGCTGTGGGTGGATTTACTAAGCTAAGTAGAGAAGTACGGTTCCAATGATTGTGCTCCTCTTATTTTCAGTTTATTCGGTTTATTAACAAGTCCATACATCGTCACAGCTCACAAAGCAAAAACAGACTTTACTCAGCATATAGGTAAACATAAACAGGTAGAGTTCTCTGTATCACAGACACGGGCTCACCTGTTTAGAGCAAAGTACTTTCAGTCAGGCTCTGAGAACAGATGAGATATAACAATGTATCACAGGTGTTTTCCTCCTTCCACATACAGATACCAACTGATGTAGCTGTGCTGCCTTAAATAAGCTGTTCAAAGCCTGGAGGTTGAGATATGGGAATGGCCAGTCCCACCCAGTTCTTCTGACCGTTCCTAAAACCCGGACACAAAATCCGAGCTTAATAAAAAAAGACTCTCTCAGCACTCTGTGCTAAAGTTTGCTTTACCGGGCTTCACATTACCGAGGTTAACCACCTCGGTGATACAAATCTCCCATCCATGATCTGTCCAGCTGCCACCTTACTATACCTTACTCGACAGAGTGAGCGCCCTTGTGTACCGGAGAGAAGGGCGAGAAATCTGCTGACCGAACGATCGGCTGAACCATTGTTCCGCCAACTGTTATCTAAAGTGTACGGAGAGGGTTTTAGACTAGACTTTTAAAATCTGCCACATTTATCACACTGATTGATAAATGTATCTTATTTAGGACTAATAATTACAGCAATTATCAATTTTCAGTAACAGAAGAATCTATGCTTGGAATAAGTTTGTGGTCAATATCTTTCGTCCTCCCATCAGATAATTAATCCTGGGCACGTTTATTTCCTAAGTGATGTGTAAGCTATGAGCGTATGGTATAATTAGTTGTTCATTTTCTCCAGTCACATAGAGCAGCCGATGTCCGCGCCATGGTGTAATACTCCGCTCTGGACTCGCGCTCGTACAGCTCGCTGACTCTTCTATGTAACCTTGATTTAAATTGATTTGACCTCTTCTATTTCATCATGTCTGAAATATACTGTGCGTTTATCTGCAGCACTTTCTAAGCTTTTTTTTCTGATCTCACCTATTTGGAGGGTCATTTTTGCTGGGAATTCAGAACAGTTTTTTATATTTACAAATGTTCTATAAATAATGCAAAACTAATAGAACAAATGTCATTTTGTAAGAGTCCATGTCTCTGTTCATTTTCTTAGGATCTTTGCTGCAGAAGTGTAGAGCACTGAATATTTTTACCATCCCAAGAAATGGGATACCTCCGTAGGGATGTAGGCACTTCTCACCCTTACAAAAACATTGTGAAAATGAAACAAAGCCCCTCTCCACCTTGCAAACATGTTCCTGGAATAAGTGCAAATATATAGAACTGTAATAGACAGTATGCTAGGAGGTTATAGTTGCAATCCAAATTTTTTTAGCCCTCCCTCATTGCAACATTTACAAACTTTCTGCTGTTTGCAATCGACCAATAATAATTGGAATAGTTGAGCACAACTAATTTAACAAGTATTTTCTTCAAATTCATCACAAAATACCACTTCTAATGATTGTTGCAATCTCAGAATTATTCATCTCTTCATGATAAGTGTCTTTGCTACTTGGTAGAGGCCCTCTGGCTGTTACAACCTGCTGCACACATGATGTATACAGCTTCTGTTTGGGTTTTTTGAGAAATCTTGGCTCATTCTCCATGGGCATTGGCCTCACGTTCACTAATATTTTTGGGTTTACTTGCCATAACTGCTTTCTTCAATTCCCACCAAAGATTTTCTCTGGAGTTTAAGTCAGGAGACTGTGAAAGCCACTCCAGAATCTTCCAGAACTTCTTCTGAAACCAAGCCTTGGTGGACTGTGAGATTGCTTGGGATCATTGTCCTGTTGGAAAGTACAATGATGTCAAAGCTTCAGCTTCGTGCAAAAAGCATGATATTTTCTCCTAGGCTTTCCAAATACTTGATTGAATCCATCTTGCCCTCCATACGCTGCAAGTTTCCAGTGCCAGGGGAAGTACAGCTGCCCAGGAGCATCAGTAATCCACCACCATGATTCACTGTAGGCATCACCAAGACACTGCCATGCTTCACTGTAGACATCACCAAGGCAATGCCATGCTTCACTCTAGGCATCACAAAAGCACCGCAATGCTTCAATGTAGTGATCACCAACCAAGACACTGTCATGCTTCACTGTAGGCATCACCATGGCACCGCCATGCTTCACTGTAGGCATCACCAAGACACCGCCATGCTTCACTGAAGGCATCACCAAGGCACCGCCATGCTTCACTGTAGGCATCATGAAGGCACCGCCATGCTTCACTGTAGGCGGGATGTTCTTTTCAGCATGTGTTTCACTCTCCCACCTCCAGACAGACTGCTAATCCAGAGGCCCAAAAAAGTCCAGCTTTCTTTCACCACTCCACAGAGCAGAATCCCAAAACTCCTGTGCATATTTATATGGTTTTAGGTATATTGGAGCCAACTTATTTTGTGATTTTGGGTCAGTAGCGGTGCATGTCCTGGAGTTAAAATATGAAAGCCTTCATAATTTAGTATGCATCTCAAAGGGACTCCAGCAGCACAGAATGACTGTTCAAACAAAGTGCAGGCGCTCGGTGCTTCACGGTGTGGTCAATCATTTATACATACCTGCCCACCTGCCCTTGTCTGGCTCTGTGAAGCCCAGAGCTGTCAATCAAATAAGTGGGTGGTGGAGATAGAGGGAAAATAAGCAGGTAAGAAGGTGTATATAAATGAATGGCCCTGCCATGAAGCACCGAGCAGCGGGACTTAGTTTGAACAGTCATTCTGTGTTGACAGAGTCCCTTTAACTAAAACATCCTCTTTCTGCCTCCTCCAGATAATGCAGCCAGTGCTGCTGTTACTTTGAATTGTAAACTCTGCTTCTACCTATATCTCAAGGAACATTCATTATCTTTGCTATCTTTTCTTATTCTTTTCCTTGCTTGTGCAAGGCAATGATCTCTCAACTCTTTGGACCTCTCTCTTGACTTAGACATACATGCAATCAAATGCCACAGTCAACAAACCCCCTAGCCAGTCCGGGTATTTGATATGTTTTATATCAAGCACACCTGATGTAATTAATGAAGCCTCTGATTATTACCACAGGTGATCTATCTGTTATGTTCATTAAAAACACCATCAGAACAACAGGATCCTCCGGGGCTTGTCTTTAGGCTGCTCTGCACTATTACCCTGTGAGTAATTATTCTTTCCTATATAAACAGTGCACAGAGCCAGAACAGCACCATACATAGTCTAATGGACACTCTTGGTACTGCAGATCAGTTCCTTTCAATAAGACCAAAAATTGAAAGCTTTACCAGGTAACTTTATTTTGGGGTATTTCACCCATGGTTCTTCCTAGATTTGCAGGCAACACTGTGTACAAGTAGAATATAAATAATTCCACACTTCAGACTGTACAGCTTTTCCATCATCTGTCCCCTCTAAATGCCTAATTACCACTTTACTCTAATAGTTAATTGCTTTTGACTGGAGAACTAATCTCTCGGTCATTTTCCATTACAGACACATAATATCTCAGCACGCTCATATTATCCACCCTGATGTTATTGAAGAATCTGTTTTTATTTCCAGGCCATTTTTATTGAGGCAGTTCCTGTCACATCGTAAAAAAAAGAAAAAAAGAAAAACAATGGAAAATAGACGCAATGTGGGGAGTTTGGCGGTAGATAGAAGGGAATGCTTTTGTTTTTTTTAATTTATGTAGATTTTTTTTAGTTTTAGCTGAAAATTTTACAATTTAATTTTAACATCCAGACTTACAGAACTAATCCTCTGTCCTTTCCACCTATTTTTCCAACGAGCCAAAAAATATAAGAATTACACAGATCATATCTAGAAATGTTATTATTAGGCTGGGCGCAAATTGCGGCCTTGACAGGTGGATTTTTATTAAAGGGAATCTGTCAGCAGGTTTTTGCTGTGTAATCTGAGAGCAGCATGATATATGGACAGAGACCCTGATTTCAGTGATGTATCACTTAATAGACTGTGTGCTGTTGTTTCAATACAATAAATGTTTTAGCAGGAGATTATCACTACAGGACTAGGTGTCTAGTGCCTCCTAGTCCTCCTGCCCTATGTAACCCCGCCCTCCACCACCTTCCAGCCAATCAGTGGTGTGGGCGGGGTTCTACAGAGCTCAGCAGTCTGACCACTGCTAGATCTACAGCAGAGAAAACTGTGATTTCATCACAACTACTGCACTCATTAAGTTAAGTAGTATATCGCTGGAATCAGAGTCTCAGCCCTTACACTATGCTGCTCTCAGGTGAGGTAGGACAAACTGGTGGCAGATTCCCTTTAAAGATGTTCCTATAATTTCCTCAGATTTCAGGGAAAAAACTTCACATGCTGCTACCCCAAGACTCCAGTGTCATTCATTATCAAGTAATCTTGAACAGCATGCACTATTATACAGTGGTCTATATGTAATTATACAGTCTATGCCAGTTTTTAGTGGAAAGTAAGCCACAAGGATTGTTTATGTGCGGAAAAACTTTCAAAAATTCATGATTTGTGCAAAACTTTCTATTTTGCACCAAAAGTTAACAAAGAGGGGGTGGAGTACCAGAAAATGTAGCAAATTTTGGCTGAAGTCTACATCTGCTCATATGAGGTATAGATTTAATTTTCTTATTTTTAGATAAAAAAAAACCTGTTCCAGTTGTATTAAAGAGTTTGTAACAAGTTTGAAAGTTATTCCCTTGGATAAGTGCAGGTTACCTCAGTGATCATGAGAAGAGGAGAGGAGGTCAAACATCTGCACCTTCTCTCCGTTCATTGTCTATGAGAGTAGCCAGGCGCTGTTCTCTACTATGGCAGTCCCATAGCGAATGAATGGAGCGGAGATGCACAACCTCAATCCCTCTCCATTCAGACTGGGCTCTTCAGAGCCTCATACTCAAAATTGTTGGAAATCCCAGTGATGGGGATGTTAGAAAGCGGATAACTCCCAAACTTAGTAAAACTTATTTAAGTGACATACTCCTTTTAATAAATTAGGTCCCATTTACTCCAATCCATCTTTTTTTGTTGTTGCAAAATTGCTTATAAAATGCCAGCCTTGATAAATCTGTCACATTATGTGTAATTATAAGCAGGGACATAGCTATAAAGGATGCAGGAGTAGCAGTCACACATTGGTCCTGTTGCCTCAGGTGGCCCGTAGCCTCCTGTTGAGAAAGTTTTTCCCGGCCCAAAAAGATCCAAGTGAAAGGCAATCTGCTACCCTGGTACCATACCATTGATAATTTTCGGAGCCAACAGATCAGCCTTGATAGGATATTTCTAACAGAGGGGTTGTCCCATCAGGATATCCCTCTCCTTGTGTCCTCTTAATGCATTTGTAAATCAAAAAGGAGGACCTCCCACTCAAGTCCCTCCCTCTCGGAGCCAGGATAGAGAACCACTCTGGTGAACACTCATCTGAATGGCTACCATATAATAATATAGCTGTGTGCATCACTCCCCAGCAAAATCCTTGTTTCTGGCCTTAAGGAGTTGGTTGGCAATGAGATACTTTGCAGTCTAGAGCAATATGCTGACAGCGTGCTCATATAAATCTCCACCAACGCTGATGTCATGTCGTCTGGGCGGCAGCGGGATCTGGTTTTATTTCCAAATGATTTTTGTTGAGGCAAAAGATGTCAGATCCGCTCCACATCGTATAAAAACAAAAGGGGAAGCAGAGTAGAAACAGAGTATGCGAGAACAGCTAAAATCAAGAAAAATTAATATATTGAAACTGCAAATAATAATAATAAATACAAACTCAACTCTAAATGATCTCTAGCCGAAATCTGTAGGACACCTGAGACCTTCCAACTCCATGCTAACATCTATTGATGACTACTCATCTATTAATGACCACAGTGGGTTCAAATACTTTTTCATCACCTGGAAGTAAGTCAACTCAAAAAAATATGCTAATTCAATGGATTAAACCTTAAGATATGTAGATTGACGACAATAAGTACCCATGGTTTTGCGGCACATTTTGGTGTGGATGTGGGGTTGGTACGATATCATAGAATCATAGAATGTTAGAGATGGAGGGGACCTCCAGGGTCCTCGTGTCCACCCCCCTGCTCAATGCAGGATTCACTAACCCATCTTAGACAGATGTCTGTCCAGCCTCTGAAGACTTCCATTGAAGGAGAACTCACCACCTCTCGTGGCCGCCTGTTCAAAGCATTGATCACCCTCACTATCAAAAAGTTTTTTCTACTATCTAATCTGTATCTTCTCCCTTTCAGTTTCATCCCATTGCTTCTCATGTTCCCATGTGCAAATGAGAATAAGGATGATCCCTCTACACTGTGACAGCCCTTCAGATATTTGTAGACAGCTATTAAGTCTCCTCTTCTTTTTTGCAAGCTAAACATTCCCAGATCCTTTAATAGTTCCTCGTAGGACATAGTTTGCAGTCCGCTCACCATCCTGGCAGCTCTTCTCTGAACTTGCTCCAGCTTTTCAATATCTTTTTTAAAATGTGGTGCCCAAAACTGGACCCAGTATTCCAGATGAGGTCTGACCAAGGAGGAGTAGAGGGGGATAATTACTTCATGTGATTAGACTCTATGCTTCTCTTAATACATCCCAGAACTGTGTTTGCTTTTTTTGTTGCAAAAAAAACGAGATGCACAAAAGCCAAAAATGTTATTGATGTCACCTTTTGGAGGTTTAATTCCCTCCACAATGTTTCTCATGTCCCATTCCATATCCCCAATTGGATGTCGGGGCTTTATTTAATGGCAGAACATCTTGGCGTCAGGCACAGAATAGTATCTGGAAACACTGACTACCGAGAGGTTACCCATGAGATTTGCCAACTTGGATGTTCCAGGACAGTTGACAAATATGGTAACCATAAAATCGATGTGCTGTACAATAGGCTGCCTGTTCACACTACACAGACTTGTTCAGATCAATCCCACACAGGCTAAAATAGGATATAGGTGCAAGAATATATTATATTTTGGAGAGTTCCTCAAAACCTAATTTACGTAGCTCTGAAAGAGTTAAAGAACGACCGGAAGTTAGTGATTAATGAATGAGAATTAATGAATGTATAATGCTACCAATATGCTAAGTACACAACTCTTGGATCTGTGACCTTCCGTCCAGATGGAATATAAATCTGTCTTCATGAGTTAGGTTCTGCTGTTATTTTGACAGAAAGGCAAACGGATTGAGATGGCAGAAGCTAACATTTACTGCTACATAACACATCTCCCGGGGAGCAGAGATCCATCGAGATTCCCTTGTTTACATACAATGGATCATATGCATACCACTGACAGCTGATACTAGCGCCATAGCGGTAATTATATATTAGAAAAACCCGGCACTCAAGATTTTAGTGAAAAATTATATAGAGTTTTTAATGAAGTAGGTACAATAAAATTGACAAACGTTTCGGTCCCTCGGGACCTTCATCAGTGTACAAGGCAAGGGTCATGAGGGTGGATAAAGTCCACTACGGTTGCTGAACTGAAAACTGTTAACCACCATTGAACAAGCGGTGGACACCGCGTTCTACAGGTCAGCACACCACAGCCATTGCCACGAACATACCATCTCTGATTTATACTCCAAAGTATACATTAACAGTTTTCAGTTCAGCAACCGTAGTGGACTTTATCCACCCTCATGACCCTTGCCTTGTACACTGATGAAGGTCCCGAGGGACCGAAACGTTTGTCAATTTTATTGTACCTACTTCATTAAAAACTCTATATAATTTTTCACTAAAATCTTGAGTGCCAGGTTTTTCTAATATATTGTATTTGGCTTGGTACCCTACACGTGCACCAAGTATTAATCAGGAGTGCGATAGTTTTTGTCTTTTACATAGCGGTAATTATACACATTAATGCCGCAAAGGTCATCACATCATCAACAGTACTTATAATGAAAAAAAATTTGATCTTGTTGATTTTGGTAATTTTATTAACTTGTGTATTCCGAGACTTTGCAGATGAAAGAAATCATTGACAAATTAAGTGCAACTAGAGCTATGTTCACACTGAGTTTTGTTTTCAGGAGCTTTTGGAGCAGAAGTTCTCCAAAATTCAAAAACTGCTTCAAAAACTCTTGGAATTCTGAGAAAATCTTTTATACTAAAGCATCTAATGAGCGTGTGCAAGGGGCATTGTGAAGGAAGGGAGAGCTGGGTCAACTCTGGCATCACCTATTGTGAATGGTGGATCCTGTGTTACCAGATGTGTATAGAGATATTACCCATTATTATAATCTTGCCTGTGATAAGGAAACTGATGAAAACTCTTCCTGAAAGGACTCTCCCTAAAATATTTCCAATGGCCAGATTGAATTTTTTTTTACAATTACTAATTTTGTTTCTTAAGGATTGTGATATGAAACAAAAAAATTGCCAAAATTAGAGAAAAATATGTAACTCAAAAACTTGATTTAAAAAGTAGGTCATTTTCTGACTACACATTGTTTAAGCACTGTAGACCACCATGGTAATGGATATTGATCATCTTAGGCTTCTAGAGATGCTTAACCAACTAGACATTCTAGACCACCAGGGATATTGGATCTAAGGAAGATTAACAAGTATTTTGAGGTGGACGATGACAAACTTGAAGTTGTAAAGGACTTCAACCTTCTCAGCTCAATGATCACTCAAGAAGCAGCAACGACTCTGGAAGTCAATAGGAGAATCAACAATGAATTCACTGGACAAGGTCTTCAAATCGAGGAACATTTCACTGGCGAGGAAGACACGGCTCGTACATTGTCTGGTCTTTTCTATGGTAACATACGGATGCGAAACCTGGACGATAAAGGAACAAGGCTGAAGAAGAATCGATGCCTTTAAAATGTGGTGCTGTAGAAGGATGTTATCAATACCATGGATGGCAAGAAGAACGAACAAATCAAATCAATTTTGGACCAAAACAAGCCAGACATGTCAATCGAAGCAAGGATCACCAAGCTACGACTTGTCTACTTTGGAAACATTATATGAAGACCGCAATCACTGGAGAAGGACATCATAGGTAGAATAGAAGGAACCAGGCGAAGAGGAACACCAGCAACTTGATGGCTTTCCACTATCAAGTTAATGGTGGAGAAGACTCTGGTGGACCTATCTAAGCTTGGACAAGATCGATCTTCCTACAGAGCGTTCATCCATCAAGTCACCATGGCTCGAGATTGAGCCGAAGGCCATTAAAAGAAAAGAATTTTATGTGATAACTGTTAACTATCGTAGACCACCATAGATAATGGATATTGATCACCTTTGGCAACTAGAAATGATATGTATTAACTACAAAGACACTCTAGACCAGCATGGAGATTACATATTAAGAGTGTTAATTAGAATACAAGATATTAACCCTTCACTACCCTAGGCCACCACAGATTATGGATATTAATGAAAACCCCTTAATCACCATACTCCACCAGAAATACTCGATATTACCACTGACACTGATCATAAAGGATATTGCAGAAATATTGTGACTAGCGCGTTCATCCTTCTAAAAAATGTAATTACGGTAGGTACAGTGAGTATAACTGGGGGTCGAGGAAGAAGAGGGGAAATTTTGCAATCTCTGTCATGTGTACTAAGATATTTGAAAACCCTGTTTAAAAATTCGACATTTGTCTTAGCCCGATCCTTATGGCTACGAGAGTCCCTTCCATTGCGTTTTTCTTACCCTGTGTGTAGTTTCTTCCTTCCAAGACCGGCATCTGCCGAGTGAATGCACGGAATAACCGGCCGTGACAGGAGAAGCCATTTGAACTCCAGTAATTTGAAAATCAGTCAATTGAGGACTTGACATTGCTTTAATGAGCGAGCTTCTGGAAGAATTATATAAAAGTCAATGAGATTAGATTTCATTTCATCCTGTGGAATTCTGTTCCTTCTTACAGCACCTGCCAGCCAGTCACACACCGTACCTTTACCAGCCTTAATTCTTAATGGCCTATGTAGCCGACAAAAAGAACACTCTGTAAGGGATAATAAAGTCCTCTGCTGCTCGATAGCGGGGCGCGGGCTTATCTTATTACATACTGAATCTATGAAAAAGAACAAACGCCGAGACAATTTATGTTCTACTCTTTAGGCAAAGTTTTCCGTTGTACCAATACAGCATTATTATATCAGAATTCATATTTCTCCAGTGAGGACTGGCGTTTTTTTTAGGGCCAGCTTGAAAGTTAGCTTAAAGTGATAATTTGCAAGACCTGTAATGTCTGAAGTGGAGATAAGCATCCTTGAAGTCCTTTGATCAGATAAGTAGTTCTGGAGCAACACGGACAAGTTGTGCTGATGCAGCAGGGCGGCTAAGTCAGGGTGAAGTGGAGATGAAGATGTAACTGTCTGCAAAGAAGATGACAAACATGTGTATTAGAGCTGAATCACTAATGACTGATGTAGCCAAGCTGGAACAGTAATGAATGATGCAGCAGAGCTAGTAGACCGATGACTGGAATAGCAGAGTGGTGGTGGTGGAACACAGATAATCAGAATAGCAGAGTTGTTGCAGCGGTGGCTAATGCAGAAGTGCTGGGACAACGATGACTGGAATAGCAAAGCTGTTGCAGCAGTGGTTTATGTAGCAGAGCTAACTCAAAAAATTCTGATATAGCAGAGCTAGCTCAATAAAGTCTGGTATAGAAGATCTAGCCCAACAAAGTCTGATATAACAGAGCTAGCCTAACAAAGTCTGATATAGCAAAGCTAGCCAAACAAAGTCTGATATAGCAGAGCTAGCCCAACAAAGTCTGATATAGCAGAGCTAGCCCAACAAAGTCTGATATAGCAGAGCTAGCCCAACAAAGTCTGAAATAGCAGAGCTAGCCCAACAAAGTCTGATATAGCAGAGCTAGCCAAACAAAGTCTGATATAGCAGAGCTAGCCTAACAAAGTCTGATATAGCAGAGCTAGCCCAACAAAGTCTGAAATAGCAGAGCTAGCCCAACAAAGTCTGATATAGCAGAGCTAGCTCAGCAAAGTCTGATATAGCAGAGCTAGCCCAACAAAGTCTGAAATAGCAGAGCTAGCCCAACAAAGTCTGATATAGCAGAGCTATCCCAACAAGGTCTTATATAGCAGAGCTAGCCCAACAAGTCTGATATAGCAGATCTTGCCCAACAAAGTCTGGTATAGAAGAGCTAGCCCAACAAAGTCTGGTATAGAAGAGCTTGCCCAACAAAGTCTGGTATAGAAGAGCTAGCCCAACAAAGTCTGATATAGCAGAGCTAGCCCAACAAAGTTTGATATAGCAGAGCTAGCCCAACAAAGTCTGTAATCACAGAGCTAGCCAACAAAGTCTGATATAGCAGAGCTAGCCCAACAAAGTCTGATATAGCAATGCTAGCCCAACAAGGTCTGATATAGCAGAGCTAGCCCAACAAAGTTTGATATAGCAGAACTAGCCCAACAAAGTTTAATATAGCAGAGCTAACCCAACAAAGTCTGATATAGCAGAGCTAGCCCAACAAAGTTTGATATAGCAGAGCTATCCCAACAAAGTCTGATATAGCAGAGCTAGCCCAACAAAGTCTGGTATAGAAGAGCTAGCCCAACAAAGTCTGTAATGGCAGAGCTAGCCCAACAAAGTCTGATATAGCAGAGCTAGCCCAACAAAGTCTGATATAGCAGAACTAGCCTAACAAAGTCTGATATAGCAGAGCTAGCCCAACAAAGTCTGATATAGCAGAGCTAGCCCAACAAAGTCTGAAATAGCAGAGCTAGCCCAACAAAGTCTGATATAGCAGAGCTAGCTCAGCAAAGTCTGATATAGCAGAGCTAGCCCAACAAAGTCTGAAATAGCAGAGCTAGCCCAACAAAGTCTGATATAGCAGAGCTATCCCAACAAGGTCTTATATAGCAGAGCTAGCCCAACAAGTCTGATATAGCAGATCTTGCCCAACAAAGTCTGGTATAGAAGAGCTAGCCCAACAAAGTCTGGTATAGAAGAGCTTGCCCAACAAAGTCTGGTATAGAAGAGCTAGCCCAACAAAGTCTGATATAGCAGAGCTAGCCCAACAAAGTCTGTAATCACAGAGCTAGCCAACAAAGTCTGATATAGCAGAGCTAGCCCAACAAAGTCTCATATAGCAGAGCTAGCCCAACAAGGTCTGATATAGCAGAGCTAGCCCAACAAAGTTTGATATAGCAGAACTAGCCCAACAAAGTTTAATATAGCAGAGCTAACCCAACAAAGTCTGATATAGCAGAGCTAGCCCAACAAAGTTTGATATAGCAGAGCTATCCCAACAAAGTCTGATATAGCAGAGCTAGCCCAACAAAGTCTGATATAGCAGAGCTATCCCAACAAAGTCTGATATAGCAGAGCTAGCTCAATGATGGCTGATGTAGCAGAGCTAGCCCAACAAAGTCTGATATAGCAGAACTAGCCTAACAAAGTTTAATATAGCAGAGCTAACCCAGCAAAGTCTGATATAGCAGAGCTAGCCCAACAAAGTCTGATATAGCAGAGCTATCCCAACAAAGTCTGATATAGCAGAGCTAGCACAATGATGGCTGATGTAGCAGAGCTAGCCCAACCAAGTCTGATATAGCAGAGCTAGCCCAACAAAGTTTGATATAGCAGAGCTAGCCCAACAAAGTTTAATATAGCAGAGCTAACCCAACAAAGTCTGATATAGCAGAACTAGCCCAACAAAGTCTGATATAGCAGAGCTATCCCAACAAAGTCTGATATAGCAGAGCTAGCACAATGATGGCTGATGTAGCAAGGCAAGCACAATCATGACTGATATAGCAGAGCTAGCACAACAAAGTTTGATATAGCAGAGCTAGCAGAACAAAGTTTGATATAGCAGAGCTAGCACAACAAAGTCTGATACAGCAGAGCTAGCACAACAAAGTTTGATATAGCAGAGCTGGCACAATCATGAGTGATGTAGCAGAGCTAGCACAATGAAGGCTGATGTAGCAGAGCTAATCCAGTGGAGTCTGATGTCCTTAATGCTGGGTAGTGGCAGAACAGCAGCTACCTGAATATACGGCATCCTGCCACCTGAACCAGGTTAAATAACCCCACGAGATGATATCACTGAAGCTCGTCAGGTTCCCACACTCAGCCCTGGAAACAATACCAAACACAGTCTACAAACAAGAGTAGACCATTTCATGTTAAAAAAAAACAACTTAATTAGTGACAGCACCATTGAGGTTCCTTTATAATAATACTTAATGTTTTTATTCCTTAAAGGGGTTGTCCACTGAATTTTTTTTTTTTAGATTTGTTATCTATACATTTTTATCTAAATTACGTAATATATTAATTAGCAAAGTTCTGCTGAGGCTTCCCTTTCACCCTCAATCCCAGGTCTTGGCAGCTCCACTTTGGGTCCTGTGCCCTAGACAGGAGAATGTTTCCAGTGCCAGCCCAAGAACCTAACTGAGTGTGAGGGGGGCTGGCTGACTGCTCATTTCAATAACCAAGCCAGCCCCTTTTATGTCATGGCCAATACATAGACAGAGAAGGGGTTTGACTTAGCTATTGAAATGAGCAGTCCGCCATCCCCTTTTATGGTCATGTGCTGGCACAGGAAGCTCTTCTGTGTCAAGTACAAACTGGAAGTGGAAATGCTGGGAACCAGAACCGATGAAGCGGTGACAGGGAGGCCTCCGTGGAGTTTTGCTAACTAATATAAATTAGTAAGTTATATAGAAATTGATAAAAAGATAGTTCTAAATATATTTTTTTTAGTGGACACACCCTTTAAAAAAAACATTACTATTTTTTTTATTAGTTGTGAAGCAATGAAAAAAAATGCACAAAAAAAAACATTCAAAAGATTTTATGTGAAATGACACAATTCCAGATTTGAGGTTTCTCGCTCTTGTTTTGGAGCTCCAGACTGAATAAAAGATTAATGATTTTTTCCATCCGTATGATTTTCTTTACACATTGAATGTTTCTGGGAGTGGAATATTTTGGGAGCCATCTGCTCTTATGAAATAGTAAGAAAAATATAGAGCTCCTAAGAAACTGTTAAAAATAAAAATACAAGGCGCTAAAATGCTTATTGGGCCATCGATGGTGGTGAAGGGTGGAAGCTTTGGTGGTATATTATTAGTAGTATTTATTATTATAGCGCCATTTATTCCATAGCGCTTTACATGTGAAAGGAGTATACAAAGCACAAGCAATTACAATAATTTTGAACAATCCAAGTCAATTGGTACAGGAGGAGCGGGGACCCTGCCCGCGAGGGCTCACAGTCTACAGGGGATGGATGAGGATACAGTAGATGAGGGTAGAGCTGGTCGTGCAGGGGTATGGTGGAGCGGTGGTTACTGCAGGTTGTAGGCTTGTCGGAAGAGGTTAGTCTTCAGGTTCCTTTTGAAGGTTTCCACGGTAGGCGAGAGTCTGATGTGTTGGGGTAGAGAGTTCCAGAGTAGGGGGGATGCACCGGAGAAATCTTGTATGCGATTGTGGGAAGAGCAGATAAGAGGGGAGTAGAGAAGGAGATCTTGTGAAGATCGGAGGTTGTGTGCAGGTATGTATCGGGAGACTAGGTCACAGATGTATGGAGGAGACAGGTTGTGGATGGCTTTGTATGTCATGGTTAGGGTTTTGAACTTGAGTCTCTGAGTAATGGGGAGCCAGTGAAGGGATTGACAGAGATGAGAGGCCGGGGAATAGTGGGGTGACAGGTGGATTAGTCGGGCAACAGAGTTTAGGATAGATTGGAGGGGTGCGAGAGTGTTGGAAGGGAGGCCACAGAGCAGGAGGTTGCAGTAGTCGAGGTGGGAGATGATGAGGGCGTGCACTAGTGTTTTTGCAGAGTCTTTGCTGAGGAATGTGCGGATCCGGGAAATATTTTTGAGTTGGAGTCGGCAGGAAGTGGAAAGGGCTTGGATATGAGGTTTGAAGGAGAGATCAGAGTCCAGGGTTACCCCGAGGCAGCGAGCTTGCAGGACTGGGGAGAGTGAGCAGCCATTGACTTTAATGGATAGGTCAGATGGGGGGGTTAAGTGAGACGGTGAAAAGATGATGAATTCTGTTTTATCCATATTAAGTTTTAGAAATCTAGCAGAGAGGAAGGATAAAATAGCGGACAGACATTGTGGGATTCTGGTTAGTAAGGAGGAGATGTCGGGTCCAGAGAGGTAGATCTGTGTGTCATATATGTACGTACAGACAATGTAATGACCCTTTAGCTGATATAACCCTTCTAATACATGAAAATACAAGTTCATTGTGGACCTCTCTCAATCAGGATCCTCATCTTTTAGCCAAAGTGATAGACACCTACAAAAAATCTTTAGGGGGAACCTACTATTCTCACGTAATCCAAGAACTGCCCACTGATATCAATAGACACTATGTAATACCACGTTTCTTCTGTGGTGGCGCTGTTGGGAGGTTTGAACACAGTTGCTGGGAGCAGACTTATTTTTCTATTAAGCCCTTTGACTCGATGATCGATGATAAAAATTTAGCTTTATGGTTGGGATGAGTTCACGTGTAGTACTGAATAAATCACGGTATAGGGTCTGCTCTGCGGGAAAGAAAAACCTTCAAGCGGTACTGGAGAGGTTTTTTTATTCCACCGCGTTTTGGCACTGGACCGGCGCCTTTCTCAAGACAAAACCCCCCCCCACAAATATCATATCCTCCTTTCTGTCCAATTGGATTCCAATCCAGCTCATCCTCAATTCTTTTTTCATGACATACATTTTCATCATGGTGATCTCATGCACCTGCACGATCCGTGGCTCTGTCAATCTACCAGCTTCCTCACGACTCAATCATGGGATGTCGATGGTTTCCGATATTGGTTGGAGCCTAAACAATGGCCTCAATAGTTGCCATCTGAATGCAGTTGTTTAAGGCTGAGCTTTGCCTGTCAACTTCCTATGGCAGCCGGGGTCTTCACTTGGGGTGGACATATCATTTGGATTCCAAAATTTGGGGGAAATTCCGACTAGTGGGCGCGGCCTTACTCCATACACATTTGTACAAATCTGATTCTTTTGAGGGTCTGCAAAGGGGTTAAAAAGAAACTCACCCTATACTCACCTGTCCTAGGGTTGACTGGTTCCTTTAATTTAAATCGCAATAATATGGGGGGGGGGGGCAACACGTCATTGACGTAAATGATGTGTGTCACTAGCCTCAGCCATCCAAATTGAAATCTGATGGCTGAATACAGTAGCCTGAAATACATTTTGTCAAATTCGCTTGTAACATATACTACATGTTGAATGCTGTAAAGAAACAACCCCTCCTCCTAAAATAAAAAAAGTTAAAACAATAAATTATTTCACTCAAAAATTGCACCATTGAAAAATGCATCTTGTTTTGCAAAAAAATCAAGCCCTAGTATAGGAACAAAAATGGAAAATTAAACATGCAATGGTTCTTGAAATGCGACTAGAAGAAAGTTAAAAGAAATTGCAAGATCCTTATGGGCCAAAACAGGCAGGTCCTTAGAGGGTGAGGGGAATAAATCTTCATGTAATTATTGCAGATCATTTGATCTCAGTGCTACTGCTTTTATGTTTTTTTGTGTTAGTATTTTTATATCCTTTTTGATTCATGTACTCTTCATAAGACATTAAAGAGCAGTTAAACATCAGTATAAGATAATTTGATACGAAAAGACATCCTAAATCGTTAAATTCTATCCCCATTTGTTTTAGGAACTTCCTC
The DNA here is from genome assembly GCF_046119375.1 of Phyllobates terribilis. Lineage (NCBI taxonomy): Eukaryota > Metazoa > Chordata > Amphibia > Anura > Dendrobatidae > Phyllobates > Phyllobates terribilis. The sequence goes on from NW_027362765.1 coordinate 400,502,398, forward strand.
ACATTCCAAATAGAATGTAAATAGCAATATTTTCTTCTCGTCACAAGATTCCTGCTGTCTGGACCATGAGCAGCATGAATGAGATACAGGATCCCTCATTATAAACATCAATATTTAAATGTCATTTTAAATTCCTACATACCGTTAATTAGCTGATCAATCTTGTTTTGTCTAGGGAAATAATGACTATAATACATTAAAATTGCAGCTGTCTTATTGCACTAACAAAATAGTCCTAGAAGTTTAATAGCACAGGTGCCTGTGAGCATATGCAGTAGGAAGCTGCACTGCTTTGACCTTGAGATAACCAATACCATGTACTATCAAACTCCAGGTCACAGAAGCCGCTCAGCATTCAGAAGGACAGGATGGACATCAATGTCAGAGGCCTCTTCATACCTTGATACCACTGGTATCACCAGTATTAGATCAGACAGACAAGGTGGACAGCAGTGTGAGCAGCCTCTTCTTACCTCAGCACCATTGGTATCTCCAGTATTAGATCAGATAGACAGGGTGCACAGCAGTGTGAGCAGCCTCTTCTTACCTCATCATCCCTGGTATTTCCAGTATTAGATTAGATAGACAGGGGTAACAGCAGTGTGAGCAGCCTCTTCTTACCTCAGCAAACCTGGTATCTCCACTGTTGGATCAGACAGATAGGGTGGACAGCATTGTGAGCAGTCTCTTCTTACCTCAGCACTCCTGATATCTCCAATATTACATTAAAAAGACAAGGTGAGCAGCATTGTAAGCATCCAATTCTTACCTCAGCACCCCTGGTACCTCCAGTATTAGATCAGATAGACAAGGTGCATAGCAGTGTGAGCAGCCTCTTCTCACCTCAGCAGCCCTGGTTTCTCCAGTATTAGATCAGATAGACAGGGTGGACAGCAGTGTGAGAAGACTCTCAGTACCTCAGCACTCCTGGAATTTCCAGTATTAGGTAGACCGGGTGGACTGCAGTATGAGCAGCATCTTCTTACCTCAGCACTTTGGGTATCTCCAGTATTAGATCAGGTAGAAAGGGTGCACAGGGATGTGAACAGCCTCTTCTTATCTCAGCTCCCCTGCTATCACTAGTATTAGATCAGAAAAACAGGGTGGACAGCAGTGTGAGCAGCCTCTCTTATCTCAGCACTACTGGTATCTCCACTATTAGATCAGATAGACAGGTTGGACAGCAGTGTGAGAAGACTCTCATTACCTCAGCACCCCTGGTATCTTGATCAGATAGACAGGGTAGACAGCAGTGTGAGCAGCCTCTTCTTACCTCAGCACTTAGGGTATCTCCAGTATTAGATCAGATAGATAGGGTGGACAGCAGTGTGAGCAGCCTCTTCTTACCTCAGCACTTAGGGTATCTCCAGTATTAGATCAGATAGACAGGGTGGACAGCAGTGTGAGCAGCCTCTTCTTACCTCTGCTCCCCTGCTATCACTAGTATTAGATCAGAAAAACAGGTTGGACAGCAGTGTGAGCAGCCTCTTCTTATCTCATCATTCCGGATATCTCTAGTATTAGATCGGAATATCTACTGACAGTACAGGAGAAGAGGTTGCGGAGCTTCCTACTGCACATACTCCCAGGCCCTATTAGCATTCTGACTGATTTTCAGTGTAAGAAGACAGAGGCCATTTTAATATTCTGTAGTAATTACTTTCTTAGACAAAATGAGCATGATTTGCTAATTAAAGGACTTCAGGAACTTATTAATAATGACATTTTCTATTTATTTCTTTTTACATTCCTTGAGAGCCCAGGCCACCAGCGGGGATATGCATTAGGATTGACACAAGATTAATAACACTCACTAAGGAGCTGCTGCTTTGGTGATGACCATAAAACTGTGTCTAATTTTTTAATATGCGTAACATGCGGTATTCTAGTCCATAGTCCAGCACCACTTTCTACTCCTCCAACAAGACGTTATATTCAAGAAGCCAATCAGCAGACCCCTAAATGTAGCCATCTCTTCCCTTCCGACAGAAATTGGCACAGAAATGACACATTTGTAGATGACTGTAGAGAGAATTTTTCTTGCCGCACTGGGATATACTGGTTGTTGCCCCTCCAGATATACAAGTAGCTTCTGCAGACAAATTACCATATCAATGGCTTATAATAGTCGCGTTATATATTGACACGTGTAATTAGGCGACAGCTCTCCACTATTTGCGATATGTAGAAGCTGAGGCCATTATGTCATTAGACATCGCTCGTAAAATCATCTGCCATAATAACAGTTTAGGGACAAAAAAAAAAGGTTGCACAGGCAATGTATAAAGACGAGAAAGAAGAAAAAGCTGCCAATCCGCTGTTTAAAGGGTCCGCGGTGCTCATACATGTCTACAGTATACTTAGTGACAGTACAAGTATTGCAGCACTTTCCCATATAAAGGTATACTGATGTGTTGGACGGAAAAATGCAGTATAAAATTGACACGTTTTTGACGCTTTTTTTTTGCATGCGTTTTTGATGCATTTTCCCCCTTCATTAGTAGGGTGAAATCTGCAGCAAAAACACGGAAAGAATTGACATACTGCAGATTGAAATCTGAAAAAAATAAGCAACGTGTGCATGAGACTTCAGGAAATTCATTTTGCAGGTACTTCAGGTTTTATGACAAATCTGACCCTAACTAGATGTGACAAATCTCCCTTACATAACATAGCTGATACACCTAAAACATCCTTAAAATGTAACCGCCGTTTTAATTCCTATTTCATACATCATTGGTACATGTGAAGATAAGCAACTTTGTAATGTATCTTATCAGAGAAATCTGCTACTTTCATCCTCCTGGACTGATCTTTCACTTTCGAAATTCTCAATTCCTGGGTAAAATTTGTATTCAGAGAAGACAGATTGTTACATTACCGAAATAAAATGTGATCAGTAGCAACTGCCATCTTCTATGTAGTTTAGATCTCTGCCTCTAGCTCCTCCCTTCTCCCCTCTACATAGAATCTTATCAACAACAACTGCCATCTTCTATGTAGATTAGAGCCCTGCCTTTAGCTCTTCCCTTCTCCCCTCTACATAGAATCTTATCAGCACCAACTGCCATCTTCTATGTAGATTGGAGCCCCACTTCTAGCTCCTCCCTTACCCTCCCCTCTACATTAAATCTTATCGGCACCAACTGCCATCTTCTATGCAGATTAGAGCCCTCCCTCTAGCTCCTCCCTTCTCCTCTCCTCTACATAGAATCTTATCAGCACCAACTGTCATCTCCTGTGTAGATTGGAGCTCTGCCTCTAGCTCCTCCCTCCTTCCAACTACATAGAATCTTATTGGCACCAACTGTCATCTCCTATGTAGATTGGAGCTCTGCCTCTAGCTCTTCCCTCCTTCCAACTACATAGAATCTTATTGGCACCAACTGTCATCTCCTATGTAGATTGGAGCTCTGCCTCTAGCTCTTCCTTCCTCCCGTCTACATAGAATCTTGTCGGCACCAACTGTCATCTTCTATCTCAGTAATGTCACAATCTGTTTTCACTGAATACAGATTTTACTCCTAATTTGAGAATTAGAAAAATTACTGATCAGTCCTGACAGAAAAAGAAGCAGATTTCTCTGATAAGATACAGTACAGACCAAAAGTTTGGACACACCTTCTCATTTAAAGATTTTTCTGTATTTTCATGACTATGAAAATTGTACATTCACACTGAAGGCATCAAAACTATGAATTAACACATGTGGAATTATATACTTAACAAAAAAGTGTGAAACAACTGAAAATATGTCTTATATTCTAGGTTCTTCAAAGTAGCCACCTTTTGCCTTGATGACTGCTTTGCACACTCTTGGCATTCTCTTGATGAGCTTCAAGAGGTAGTCACCGGAAATGGTTTTCACTTCACAGGTGTGGCCTGTCAGGTTTAATAAGTGGGATTTCTTGCCTTATAAATGGGGTTGGGACCATCAGTTGTGTTGTGCAGAAGTCAGGTGGATACACAGCTGATAGTCCTACTGAATAGACTGTTAGAATTTGTACTATGGCAAGAAAAAAGCAGCTAAATAAAGAAAAACGAGTGGCCATCATTACTTTAAGAAATGAAGGTCAGTCAGTGCGAAAAAATGGGAAAACTTTGAAAGTTTCCCCAAGTGCAGTTGCAAAAACCATCAAGCGCTACAAAGAAACTGGCTCACATGAGGACCACCCCAGGAAAGGAAGACCAAGAGTCACCTTTGCTTCTGAGGATAAGTTTATCCGAGTCACCAGCCTCAGAAATCGCAGGTTAACAGCAGCTCAGATTAGAGACCAGGTCAATGCCACACAGAGTTCTAGCAGCAGACACATCTCTTCAACAACTGTTAAGAGGAGACTTTGTGCAGCAGGCCTTCATGGTAAAATAGCTGCTAGGAAACCACTGCTAAGGACAGGCAACAAGCAGAAGAAACTTGTTTGGGCTAAAGAACACAAGGAATGGACATTAGACCAGTGGAAATCTGTGCTTTGGTCTGATGAGTCCAAATTTGAGATCTTTGGTTCCAACCACCGTGTCTTTGTGCGACGCAGAAAAGGTGAACGGATGGACTCTACATGCCTGGTTCTCACCGTGAAGCATGGAGGAGGAGGTGTGATGGTGTGGGGGGTGCTTTGCTGGTGACACTGTTGGGGATTTATTCAAAATTGAAGGCATACTGAACCAGCATGGCTACCACAGCATCTTGCAGCAGCATGCTATTCCATCCGGTTTGCGTTTAGTTGGACCATCATTTATTTTTCAACAGGACAATGACCCCCAACACACCTCCATGCTCTGTAAGGGCTATTTGACCAAGAATGAGAGTGATGGGGTGCTACGCCAGATGACCTGGCCTCCACACATGGGCGTACCCAGGATCAAAACTACGGGGGGCAAGCCATGGTCACAGATACCGAAGAGAAATATATATATAGTACAATGCAAAGATTTCACTTCTTACATTACATGAGTGATATCTATTGTAAATTCCACAATAGCTCAGAAACCGGCGAATCGCTCCACACAGTATACTGGCCCCCATAAAATGCTCCATACAGGATACTGGCCCCTATATAACGCTCCATACAGGATACTGGCTCCCATATAACGCTCCATACAGAATACTGGCCCCCATATAAAGCTCCATACAGAATACTGGCTCCCATATAACGCTCCATACGGAATACTGGCTCCCATATAACGCTCCATACAGGATACTGGCCCCCATATAACGCTCCATACAGAATACAGGCCCCCATATAACGCTCCATGCAGGATACTGGCCCCCATATAACGCTCCATGCAGGATACTGGCCCCCATATAACGCTCCATACAGAATACTGGCCCCCATATAACGCTCCATACAGAATACTGGCTCCCATATAATGCTCAATGCAGAATACTGGCTCCCATATAACGCTCCATACAGAATACTGGCCCCCATATAATGCTCCATACAGGATACTGGCCCCCATATAATGCTCCATACAGAATACTGGCCCCCCATAAAATGCTCCATACAGAATACTGGCCCCCATATAACGCTCCATACGGAATACTTGCCCCCATATAACACTCCATACAGGATACTGGCCCCCATATAACGCTCCATACGGAATACTGGCCCCCATATAACACTCCATACAGGATACTGGCCCCCATGTAACGCTCCATGCAGGATACTGGCCCCCATATAACTCTCCATGCAGGATACTGGCCCCCATATAACGCTCCATGCAGGACACTGGCCCGCATATAACGCTCCATACAGAATACTGGCCCCCATATAATGCTCCATACAGATTACTGGCCCCCATATAACATTCCATACAGAATACTGGCCCCCATATAATGCTCCATGCAGGCTGTTCCCCACACATAATGCCTCATGCAGGCTGTTCCCCCCCACATAATGCCCCATGCAGGCTGTTCCCCCCACATAATGCCCCACGCAGGCTGTTCCCCCCACATAATGCCCAATGGAGGCTGTTCCCCCCCATATAATGCAACATGTAGGATGTCACCCCACCTTATAATGCCCCATGCAGAATGTCACACCCCCCCCTCCCTTATAATGCCCCATGCAGGATGTCACCCCCCCTCCCTTATAATGCCCCATGCAGGATGTCACACACCCCCCTCCCTTATAATGTCCCATGCAGGATGTCACACACCCCCCCTCCCTTATAATGCCCCATGCAGGATGTCACACACCCCCCCTCCCTTATAATGCCCCATGCAGGATGTCACACACACCCCCTCCCTTATAATGCCCCATGCAGGATGTCACCCCCCCTTGTAATGCCCCATGCAGGATGTCACACCCCCCCTCCCTTATAATGATGTCACACAAACACCTCCCCCCCTTTATAATGCCCCTTGCAGGATGTCACACCCCCCCTCCCTTATAATGATGTCACACAAACACCCCCCCTTTATAATGCCCCATGCAGGATGTCACCCCCCCTTATAATGCCCCATGCAGGATGTCACCCCCCCTTATAATGCCCCATGCAGGATGTCACCCCCCCCTTATAATGCCCCATGCAGGATGTCACCCCCCCTTATAATGCCCCATGCAGGATGTCACCCCCCCCCTTATAATGCCCCATGCAGGATGTCACCCCCCCTTATAATGCCCCATGCAGGATGTCACACACCCCCACCTCACCCCCCTCCCTTATACTGCCACAGGCCTCCATACAATAAAAAAAAAATCAAATACCTCATGTCTCACCTGCTGCCGCTGCTCCGGACTCCAGCGTCGCCGGCCTCATCCCGCTCTGCGCTGTGACTGCTCAGGAGAGAGTGCAGTGTAAAGACGTCACCGCGCCCTCTGACCTGAGACGTCACAGTGCAGCAGCCGCGGAGGATGCAGGAGCTGCTGCGGAGGCACGGGGAGGGGTAAGTATTGTGCTGGGTGCCGGGGCCCTGAGCAAGCGGGGGGGAGCGGGCGCTGACGGTGAGGGCCCCCCCGTCTGCTCAGGGCCCCGGCATTTGCCCGGGTGCGCCGGGTGCTGACGCCGGCCCTGGTGTGCGGCTTGCGTGCCTGCTTCTAGGGGGGGGCAGCTGCCCCCCGCTGCCCCACGGTGGGTACGCCCATGCCTCCACAGTCACCAGACCTGAACCCAATCGAGATGGTTTGGGGTGAGCTGGACCGCAGAGTGAAGGCAAAAGGGCCAACAAGTGCTAAGCATCTCTGGGAACTCCTTCAAGATTGTTAGAAGACCATTTCCGGTGACCACCTCTTGAATCTCATCAAGAGAATGCCAAGAGTGTGCAAAGCAGTCATCAAAGCAAAAGGTGGCTACTTTGAAGAACCTAGAATATAAGACATATTTTCAGTTTTTTCACACTTTTTTGTTAAGTATATAATTCCACATGTGTTAATTCATAGTTTTGATGCCTTCAGTGTGAATGTACAATTTTCATAGTCATGAAAATACAGAAAAATCTTTAAATGAGGTGTGTCCAAACTTTTGGTCTGTACTATATATTACAAAGTTGCTTATCTTCATGTACTATTGATTTATTAAATGAAAATTAAAATGATGGTTACTCTTTAACCCCTTAATAACATCTGACGTACTAATACGCGTCTGTGCCCTGGGACTTAAGAGCCAGACCCGTATTAGTACGTCATGGCGATCGCGCGCGCACACAGGCTGTGCGGGCGCGATCGCCGCCGGGTGTCAGCTGATTGTCACAGCTGACACCCGGTACTATGTGCAGGGAGCGGTCACGCACCGCTCCCAGCACATTAACCCCCGCGATGCTGCGATCGAAGTCGATCGAAGTCGATCGCGGCATTGCGGGGGCAAGGGGAGGTGATCGCCGATACTCACCTCCTCTTCCGGCTTCCAGCGCAGTCTGCAAAGGCTTCCCGGGTGTTGCCATGACGACCCGATGTCGTCATGACAACATCCGGGTCACCAGAGAGCAGGAAGATTGCTTGGACATGCGCAGTGCATCTCCAAGCAATCTTCACACTGTGCACTTCTGACAGCCTTCATGGCATAGGGATGGTGCTCCATTCCTGTGCCATGCAGGCGATCAGAAAAAAAAAAGTGAAAGTCCCAGAGTGGGACAAAGTAATAAAGTGTATAAACTGTGTGAAAGTGGAAAAAAAAAAAAAAAAAAAATGTGCAAAAATATTATAAAAAAATAAAAAAAATAATACACCAAAAATAAAAATATAATGTACCCATCAATAAATATTATTATAAAAAAAATAAAAAAAAAACAATAAAAGTACACATATTTGGTATCGCCGCGTCCGGAACAACCTGACCTATAAAACTGTCCCACTAGTTAACCCCTTCAGTGAACACGGTAAAAAAAAAAAAAAAAAAACCAAGCAAAAAACAATGCTTTATCACCATACCGCCAAACAAAAAGTGGAATAACACGCGATCAAAAAGACGCATATAAATAAAAATGATACCGCTGAAAACGTCATCTCGTCCCGCAAAAAACAAGCCGCCATATAGCTCAATCAGCCGAAAAATAAAAAAGTTATAGCTCTCAGAATAAAGCGATACTAAAAAATATTTTTTTCTATAAAATAGCTTTTATTGTGTATAAGCGCCAAAACATAGAAAAATTATACAAATGTGGTACCGCTGTAAACGTACTGACCCGAAGAGTAAAGCTGCCTCATCAATTTTACCACACGCGGAACAGAATAAAAAAAAAAAAAAAAAAACAATTCCTGAATTGTTGGTTTTTGTTTATTCTGCCTCCCAAAAATCGGAATAGAAAGCGATCAAAAAATGTCACGTGCCTGAAAATGGCACCAATAACAACGTCAAGTCATCCCGCAAAAAACGAGCCGTCACATGACTGTCTGCCAAAATTTGGAAAAATTATAGCTCTCAAAATATGGCGATGCAAAAACTAGATTTTACAAAAAATGCGTCTTTTAGTGTGTGACAGCTGTCAGTCATAAAAACCCCATATGATTCTGGCATTGCTGTAATCACACCGACCCGAAGAATAAAGTCGTCTAATCACTTATACCGCACAAGGAACGGCGTCAAAAATAAACTCTTGAGTTAGGATTGGGCTAGGGTTAGGGCTGGGTTTGGGGCTAGGGTTGTGCTGGGGCTAGGGTTGTGCTGGGGCTAGGGTTGTGCTGGGGCTAGGGTTGTGCTGGGGCTAGGGTTGTGCTAGGGTTAGGGCTGGGGTTGGGATTTTTTTCAAAAGTAAGAAAAAAAGATGACGATATGGCGACTAGTGTTGAGAGCAAGTGCTCGCTACTTGAGTTTGCATCGGGTGCTCTGGTATGCATTTAGTATCGTGGGTATTTGAGTGACATGCTCGAGTCTCTGCCCCATATGCTTCGCGGCCGAAAAACTTTACGGGGATTGCCTGCCATGCACGAGCGATCCCCGCATGTTTTTTTTTGGGTGTCTAATAACCGTGAAACATGCGGAGCAGGGACTCGAGCATGTCACTCGAGCACACGCTGTACATGGTGCATACCTGAGTACCCGATGCAAACTCAAGTAGCGAGCACTTGCGCTCAAGAATAATGAAAACTTATTCAATATGATGACCTAATGTAAACAAATAATGTGCCGTACCTCTGGGTTCAAAATGTTCACTATACACCTTAATAAAATCTTTGAGGGGTATAGTTTCCAAAATGGGGACACTTGTGGGGGAGCTCCACTGTTTAGGCACATCACGGGCTCTCCAAACGCGACATGGTGTCCGCTAACAAATTGAATGGAAAATCGGCTCAAATTGTTAGCGGACGCCATGTTGCGTTTGGAGAGCCCCTGTGTGTCCAAACATTGGAGCTCCCCCACAAGTGACCCCATTTTGGAAACTAGACCCCCCAAGGCACCTATCTAGATGCATAGTGAGCACTTAGAACCCCCAGGTGCTTCACAAATTGATTCGTAAAAATGAAAAAGTGAAAATAAAACACTTTTTCATTTTTATGAATCAATTTGTGAAGCACCTGGGGTTCCAAGTGCTCACTATGAATCTAGATAGGTGCCATGGGGGGTCTAGTTTCCAAAATGGGGTCACTTGTGGGGGAGCTCCAATGTTTGGGCACACAGGGACTCTCTAAATGCAACATGGTATCCGCTAACAAATTGAATGGAAAATCGGCTCAAATTGTTAGCGGACACCACATTGCGTTTGGAGAGCCCCTCTGTGCCCAAACTTTGGAGCTCCCCCACAAGTGACCCCATTTTGGAAACTAGATCCCCCAAGGCACCTTTCTAGATGCATAGTGAGCACTTGGAACCCCCAGGTGCTTCACAAATTGATTCGTAAAAATGAAAAAGTGAAAAAAAAAACACTTTTTCATTTTTATGAATCAATTTGTGAAGCACCTGGGGTTCCAAGTGCTCACTATGAATCTAGATAGGTGCCTTGGGGGGTCTAGTTTCCAAAATGGGGTCACTTGTGGGGGAGCTCCAATGTTTGAGCACACAGGGACTCTCCAAATGCAACATGATATCCGCTAACAAATTGTCGGCTCAAATTGTTAGCGGATATCATGTTGCATTTGGAGAGTCCCTGTGTGCCCAAACATTGGAGCTCCTCCACAAGTGACCCCATTTTGGAAACTAGACCCCCCAAGGCACCTATCTAGATGCATAGTGAGCACTTGGAACCCCTAGGTGCTTCACAAATTAATTCGTAAAAATGAAAAAGTGTTTTTTTTTTCACGTTTCATTATTACGAATCAATTTGTGAAGCACCTGGGGGTTCCAAGTGCTCACTATGCATCTAGAAAGGTGCCTTGGGGGGTCTAGTTTCCAAAATGGGGTCACTTGTGGGGGAGCTCCAAAGTTTGGGCACAGAGGGGCTCTCCAAACGCAATGTGGCGTCCGCTAACAATTTGAGCCGATTTTCCATTCAATTTGTTAGCGGATACCATGTTGCATTTAGAGAGTCCCTGTGTGCCCAAACATTGGAGCTCCCCCACAAGTGACCCCATTTTGGAAACTAGACCCCCCAAGGCACCTATCTAGATGCATAGTGAGCACTTGGAACCCCTAGGTGCTTCACAAATTGATTCGTAAAAATGAAAAAGTGTTTTTTTTTTCACTTTTTCATTATTACGAATCAATTTGTGAAGCACCTGGGGGTTCCAAGTGCTCACTATGCATCTAGAAAGGTGCCTTGGGGGGTCTAGTTTCCAAAATGGGGTCACTTGTGGGGGAGCTCCAAAGTTTGGGCACAGAGAAGCTCTCCAAACGCAATGTGGTGTCCGCTAACAATTTGAGCCGATTTTCCATTCAATTTGTTAGCGGATACCATGTTGCATTTAGAGAGTCCCTGTGTGCCCAAACATTGGAGCTCTCCCACAAGTGACCCCATTTTGGAAACTAGACCCCCCAAGGCACCTATCTAGATGCATAGTGAGCAGTTGGAACCCCCAGGTGCTTCACAAATTGATTCATAAAAATGAAAAAGTGTTTTTTTTTTCACTTTTTCATTGTTACGAATCAATTTGTGAAGCACCTGGGGGTTCCAAGTGCTCACTATGCATCTAGATAGGTGCCTTGGGGGGTCTAGTTTCCAAAATGGGGTCACTTGTGGGGGAGCTCCAAAGTTTGGGCACACAGCAGCTCTCCAAACGCAACATGGTGTCGCTAACAATTTGAGCCAATTTTGCGTTAAATTTGTTAGCGGACACCATGTTGCATTTAGAGAGCCGCTGTGTGCCCAAATATTGGAGCTCCCCCACAAGTGACCCCATTTTGGAAACTAGACCACCCAAGGCACCTATCTAGATGCATAGTGAGCACTTGGAACCCTCAGGTGCTTCACAAATTGATTCATACAAATGAAAAAGTGTTTTTTTTTTCACTTTTTCATTGTTACGAATCAATTTGTGAAGCACCTGGGGGTTCCAAGTGCTCACTATGCATCTAGATAGGTGCCTTGGGGGGTCTAGTTTCCAAAATGGGGTCACTTGTGGGGGAGCTCCAATGTTTGGGCACACAGGGACTCTCTAAATGCAACATGGTGTCCTCTAACAAATTTAACGGAAAATCGGCTCAAATTGTTAGCGACACCATGTTGCGTTTGGAGAGCCGCTGTGTGCCCAAACATTGGAGCTCCCCCACAAGTGACCCCATTTTGGAAACTAGACCCCCCAAGGCACCTATCTAGATGCATTGTGAGCACTTGGAACACTCAGGTGCTTCACAAATTGATTCATAAAAATGAAAAAGTGTTTTTTTTTTCACTTTTTCATTGTTACGAATCAATTTGTGAAGCACCTGGGGGTTCCAAGTGCTCACTATGCATCTAGAAAGGTGCCTTGGGGGGTCTAGTTTCCAAAATGGGGTCACTTGTGGGGGAGCTCCAAAGTTTGGGCACACATGGGCTCTCCAAACACAACATGGCGTCCGCTAATTATTCAAGCAAATTTTACAATCAAAAAGTCAAATAGCGCTCCTTCCCTTCCGAGCCCTGCCGTGCGCCCAAACAGTATTTTTTCCCCAAATATTGGGTATCTGCGTGCCCAGGGGAAATTGCACAACAAATTTTGGGGTCCATTTTTTCTTGTTACCCCTGTGAAAATAAAAAAAATTGGGTCTAAATTAACATTTTTGTGAAAAAAGTTAAATGTTCATTTTTTTCTTCCACATTCAAAAAATTCCTGTGAAGCACCTGAAGGGTTAATAAAGTTCTTGAATGTGGTTTTGAGCACCTTGAAGGGTGCAGTTTTTAGAATGGTGTCACTTTTGGGTATTTTCTGTCATAAAGACCTCTCAAAGTGACTTCAAATGTGATGTGGTCCCTAAAAAAATGGTTTTGTAAATTTTGTTGGAAAAATGAGAAATCGCTGGTCAACTTTTAACCCTTATAGCTCCCTAACAAAAAAAAATTTTGGTTCCAAAATTGTGCTGATGTAAAGTAGACATGTGGGAAATGTTATTTATTAACTCTTTTGTGTGACATATCGCTCTGATTTCAGGGCTTAAAAATTCAAATTTTGAAAATTGCAAAATTTTCAAAATTTTCGCCAAATTTCCGTTTTTTTCACAAATAAACGCAAGTGATATCGAAGAAATTTTTCCACAATCATGAAGTACAATATGTCACGAAAAAACAATCTCAGAATCAGGGGGATCCGTTGAAGCGTTCGAGAGTAATTACCTCATAAAGTGACAGTGGTCAGAATTGTAAAAATTGGCCCAGTCATTAACGTGCAAACCACCCGCGGGGCTTAAGGGGTTAAACTAAAATATACATAATATCTAAGGCTCAGCTCATAATAATTAAGCTGTTAGGAGGACAGGGTTGATTTATTAAGTGTCGCCCGAAGCAGCGAGTGCCTGTGAAACATTTTATCTAAAGAACAGCTACTTCATTATTCCTTTAGTGGATCAAGGCAAGAATTAAAGTGCCAGCTGCAAGAAGCATTTGTATGGGCCTTTTGTCTTGGCCTTTCAGCAGTAACTTCAACTGTTGCTTTAAGAAATCAGCGTCTGTCTGTACATGGGTGTAAATTGCTGAGCTGAAATTCTTTGCTGTATATGCTTCACTATCCTGCACCTGGTATATAAGTGTATGGGCCCGGACTCCGCCTTAAGCCAATGACTGAATACATTAATTCCACATAGCACAGCAAAGCCAAAGCATGAAATGTATAATATGTGACGACACTCATAGCAAAGTATTGCAAGAGTAGGCATATATCAAATATATACATTATTTATATATATATATTATTTATATATATATATATATATATATATATATATAGAATGTATAAATTTGCCATTAAAGGTGTTCTTTCATCGCAGGTAACTTATTTTAAAGAGCAGCTGGGGAAGCCTCATTCATCTAGACATTTCTTTAACCCTTTAAAAAACAGAATCTTTGTTTTTTCCTTGCCTTTTTCCAAGAGCCAAAACTTTTTTAATTTTACATAGACATGTGAGGGATTATTTTTTTGCAGGATGAGTTTTAGTTTTGAATGGCACCATTCATTTTACCAGGACATAAAAACTATGGATGAAGTATCTGTTGGTGGTTTCTATGAAGTTTCCATCGGGTTTAGACTGATTTTGTGTATTCATATGTTTAGTCACCAAAAGCAATGAGGAAATGAAAGAAAGATACCAATAGAGGAACTAGGGGAATGCATGACTCGTTAGTTGACTTAACAGCATATCTCATCAGAAAATTACTTATTAATTAAATCAGGCTTTTATGGTTAAATGTATTTTGCAAAAAAAAAAAAAAAATTATAATGTATTTATATTGTCTTGCACTTTTCACATTGGCCTCTGGGCCTAATATTAGTAATGGACTGACTCACACCCTATTTGTTTGTAAAAAGTGTTATCTGGGCAAAAGTCGATGTGAAGGGAGGGGAGGAGGTGAGCTGTGACATCACCTATTGTGAATAATGGATCCTGTGTTATATACTGTATATAGAAGTGATATCTGTCATCGTACAGGAGGAGGAGGTGAGCTGTGACATCATCTATTGTGAATGGTGGATCCTGTGTTATCTACTGTATATAGAGGTGTTATCAGTCATTGTAAGGGAGGGGGAGGAGGTGAGCTGTGACATCACCTATAGTGAATGGTGGATCCTGTGTTATCTACTGTATATAGAGGTGTTCTCAGTCATTGTACATGGAGAGGAAGAGGTGGGCTGTGACATCACCCATTGTGAATCCTGTGTTATATACTGTATATAGAAGTGATATCTGTCATCGTACAGGAGGAGGAGGTTAGCTGTGACATCATCTATTATGAATGGTGGATCCTGTGTTATCTACTGTATATAGAGGTGTTATCAGTCATTGTAAGGGAGGAGGAGGTGAGCTGTGACATAACCTATTGTGAACAGTGGATCCTGTGTTATCTACTGTATATAGAGGTGTAATTGTAATCCTGCTGTTATAATGAGACTGACAAAAATCATCTGACCAGAACATGAGCCTAGCATTAAGCTTAGTCGCCAGTGTGAAATTTTAAGAATTTCTGTTTTTATTGTTTTGTTTTTTTAAATCAAAATAATTGTAAATGATATGGAAACAGTGGTTCATTTTCTGATGACGCGGTCCCTTAAAAAGATCTGTCCAGTATTAGAAAGACATGGCTGCTTACTTCCAAAACAGTTCTACACCTTTCCATGGGTTGTTTCTTGTTCTGCAGTTCAGCTTTATTGTGATAAGAACTTGTCCAAGATAAAAAAAATAGCTCAGGACCCCAAAACAAGTATACAAATAAGATATACCCTTTAAAGAGGACCTTTCACCTAATTTTTCATGTTGAACTGGACACACAATGTAATAGTGGTTGCAGAATAAAACGTTTTTGTTTTGTTTTTTTTAAATTCGCCTCTTCGTTGCGGAGACATCAGGAATTAAATATTTGGCACCTAATGAGTTAACTTTTGTTAAGTCCAAGTGGGTGTTATCAGATAACAACTTCTACAGGGAGATTAAGTGCACGCCTCCAGTGACAACACCCAATTGGATTTAATTGGTCAGTTACCTAGTACCGCCCCCCACAGGAGTAAAGAAGTATTACAAAGTTTTAGTTGTAATTAGTGGTCTAGCTGTGTAATGTTCAGACGTAGCCAGTCCTCTAGGGTGAGAGTCACCACTAGTGTGGGTGTCACGCAAGGTGAGGGAAAGAATAAGTGTACAACGACGGGAAGAGGGGGAAGGGTGCCCAACAACTAGGGAAAGGGAGAGTGGAGACCCCTAGGAAGATCTAATATCACCCTGCCTACCCTATCGTCCCTATATAGGATCCACACCTATTGCCGAGCAGGAACCTAAGTCCTGAATGTCCCTAGAGCTAGGCCCTAGATAGGGAGGGGACACGGTGAGGACTAGTCAGGCCCCACTACAAACTAAAGACAACAAGGTAAACAAACAAAGGGGATACACTTACCTTGAGAAGATACCAGAGAGATAACGCCAACAGTTCTCCAAGGACACCAAAGGCGAGACTAGCCAACTGCTAGTACTCCAAGCCAACACAGAGGTACATAGAACTATCACCGGCGACTCTCTGGAGAAACTGAGAGATTTTAACTACCAAGCAAGGGTGTGTCAATCAGGAGCAGAAGATGGAGGTCGCTGCTGGGTCCTAAAGGGAGAAGGATATAACTATACTACAGAGATGAGACGATCAAGAAGGCGTCTGCAATGCCAAGCGCAGTGACCGTCTACAGCCGGATCCAAAACGACTGTCTGTCACACCTTACACACCCTTGACAGTGGGGGACTTGTGAAGGTTTTGGGCTATGTAGGCTTGTTAACAGTGAGAAATCCTTATTGAGCACCTGCAAGTCACCATCTGGTGACTTTTTGATAACTATGTAATTATTATTTCAGATTTTTTTTTAATCATTTTTATGTTTTTCTTTTTAGATAATCATGTTGGGACGGCTCTGGTCACCGATTATCTACTTCTTTATTACGCTCGGTCAAGGGTTGACGACGGAGGTGAATCAGACAACATCATCATATTCCACATTACCAAGTAAGAGAATGCGTCGTAAATGTATGAGATACACTGAAATAAATATTGCTAAAAATGGAATAACTTTAAAAATATATATGTTTATCTCACCCTCCCCTGGTTCAGTGCTGAGATTCCACTGCTGCTCTCGGTGTCTGTTATTGCCTACAGTGCTCACATCACGTCACGTGCAGCAATCAGTGAGCTCAGCCAAAGTAGACAACTTGAGCTGAGCTACTGAGCTCACAGATTGGCTGCAGCGTTGCTGAGATGATGTTAGTGCTGTAGACAATAACAGACACTGGGAGCTGCGGTGGAGACTCAACACTGGACCCAGAGAGAACAAAGTGTTTTCTGAAAATGGAAAACCCCTTTAAGCAGAAGAGTATCCTGGTATAGTCCATAGAAATCACATTGTGTCACATGCTTCATCCATGAATTTAAAGTTTATCTCCAATGTTTTGCGAAGTGTTCAATATCAGTTTATTAAATACATACTTGCAAGCTTTTACTGTTTTTTAGTATCTCTTTGTGCTATTTTTTTGTATGTTTCTGTTTGTAGTTTGGGAGTTTGTAGGGAAAGGTTGTGTGTGAGTGCGTTTATCGGCTAGAGCTGAAGTGACCAATCAGAAACAGCAGAAAATGTCAGGTGATATGATCGACCAATCAGCTGCTGAATTCTGCATTTCAAGTGGGCTGGAGGCTCAGAATATTCATCGGCAGACATTTTTTTTCAAAGAAGTATAGATAGAATTAAGGAGAGCGTTAGTGTAATTGAATGGAAGAAAATCGCAGTCGAGGCCTCATGATATGTTTATCATATGATTCCATAACTGTTACTCCGTAGATTAAAAAAAAAATAGACATTTAATTTGAAATGTAAAATTTCTGTTTTTTTTCTCTAGCCAACACTATTTTCCCTTGTTACTAACGGGGGTTATGAAGTGGTGGTGCATAAGCGTTTAGCTGGTGAATAACTAACAGTTTGCTTAGACATTTGTGGAAGACTTAAAGGGTATCTGTCAGCAGGTTTTTACTATGTAATCTGAGAGCAGCACGATATAGAGGCAGAGATCCTGATTCCAGCGATGTGTCACTTACTAGTCTGTGGTTTGCTGTTTCAATAAAATCAGTAGGAAATTATCACTACAGGACTAGGTGTCTCATGTCTCCTGGTCCAGCCCTGCCCCCAGCACTGATTGGAAGCTTTATGTCAGTGTACAGTGCACACAGAAAGCAGCCAATCAGCGGTGTGGGCGGGGTTATACATGGCTCATCATTCTGAGCTCCGCTAGATCTGCACACAGTAAACTAAGTGACACATCGCTGGAATCAGGGTCTCTGCCCCTAAATTGTGCTGCTTTCAGATTACATAGCAAAAACTGCAGACAGATTCCCTTTAAAGAATTTTTTGTTTCCCGCATGGAGTTTTTACTTTTAATTTTGTAATCTGCAAAACTCTACTCCCAGGAAGAAATTAACATTCAGAGCCCAACACTAATTGTATCAGAAACTAAATCCTCCCTAATTGTAAACCAATCAGCCTGGAATAAGTGCAGATGATTAGGATGCAGACAGCTGACAGATGTCTAATTTGCATGAATATATATATATATATATATATATCAATAGAAACGCCCTGGAAGAAGCCACCAACTGATTATCCTAAGAATATTGGGACAAGGATCTCCTATTTTATGAAATGAACGACATTAGTTCTTAACCATTTGCTGCAGCGTGCGGTGACATTGTGGGGAGTAGGAGTCTGGAGCACCTTAGTGCCTGCGGTGACCGGAAGTGCTCAGTTACGGAGCTGCTCCGTCTAGTGCTCACAGTCGGGTACTGCACATCCGCCCCCTATTAAAATCAATAGTGGTCGGATGTGCAGTACCTGGCCATGGCCACTCTCAGTAGATGGAGCAGCTCCGTAACTGAGCACTTCTGCCGCTACTGGTACACCACACAAAAAAACAAGCTATTTCGACAGCAACCAAATTTTTTGTTACAAAGTTCTACATTTTTTTAACCAGTAAGATAAAAAAAATTAATTTTTTTGTACCTCCATAATAACACTGATCTGCAGAATCATGTCACTACCGTAGGTTATTTTTACTGCACTGTATAAAAAGAAAACAAATGGGAATTTTTTTCTTCACCATTCCATCAAAACTGTATTTTTTTCCTGTTTATCACTACGTTTTACGGTAAAATTAAAGTGTCATTCAGAACTACAGCTTGTCCTTATGTCTATGTCGATGCAAAGTTAAAAAAAAAAAAAAGTTATGGCTCTTGAAAGAAAGGAAAAAAAAAAAAGTAAAATGCAAAAAAAAAATAAAAAAATCACCAAGTCTTGAAAAGGGTTAAAAGTGAGAACTAATATATTGCCGCCCTGCATTAAAGCAGTGATTGGAGGATCACAATTCCCAGGACTTTTGTGGGAATTAAAAAAATAAAGTTTATTGGAATGAAAAATTCAGGAAAAAAGTATATTGTGTAAAAATCTTAAATTAATATAACATATTACATAAAACTCCAGCGTGAACAATGTAAAAAATCACAACTCTTTTATTTATTTATTTTTTTACAAACCCTGGTTTCTCGAAAATTACTAATTGAACACCAGCACCCATAACCTATACATAACTTTCACCTCCTTCATGTCACCCTCCTTTAGTGACATTAGCACAATAGTTGAGGTGACGCCTAGCCTATAGCTATATGATGTTCTTTTTAAATTGATAGAACATTTTTTTTTATTAAAGGGTTAAATGCTTTTACTCTCTACTGATTTTTAGTTATTTTAAACCATTTTCTCGATTCATACACAAAAGCTGCTTCCATGTTGCTACTGATTGTCTTCGGAAACAGTCAGCAGTTCTGGCTCCACCCACTGTCGGACATGTGACCTAAAGGCTTAGCGCTAACTGTACAGCTGAGTCATCTGAGTTCCCACAATGCACTGCTCCCTGATTACGGGAAACCAGCAGGATTCTAATTTTAGCTTTAGTCAAGAATGGAGAAGTAAACATTGTGTAACTCCAAGGCAGTAAAAAAATAAGAGGCTAATAATGAAAATAGTTGCTGCGGTATTTTATTTTGTGAGTTTTGGGGCTAAAAGTAAAGTACACTTAACCCCTTCCCAACATAGAACGTAATATTACAGTATGGATGTATGGAACGGACTTAAATGCCAGTGTCAATGATCCTGCTCGGTGTCCATCGCCTTCCACCCCAGCAACGTGATCGTGGGGGTGCTGATGAATTACCTTGGCAGTCAGGGACCTACTGAAGACAAGCGATTGCAGGTTCAAGTCCCCCTGTGGAGACAAAAAAACAATGAAAAGTAAAAAAAAAAAAAAAAAAATCTGTATTGATCTATCAACATCTAAAATTATTTAACCCGTGCTGTAAAGCAAAAATTTTAAAAATATCAATAAGCCAGAATTTCCATTTTTCTGTTGTTGCACCTGTACTAAAAAAATGATCAAAATGTCCGTTGAAGCCCACAATGATACCAATAAAAACCATAGCTCCCCACACAAAAAAAAACAAAAAAAAACCAAGCCCTCACACAGTTCCATCTACAGAAAACCAAAATAAGTTACGGGTCTCAGAAATTGGTGACAGAAACTAAATTACTATTTTACAAATTTCAGATTTTTTTTTATCATTACTTAAAGGGAATCTGTTAGTAGGATCAATCCTCTTAAGCCGTTTATATGGGCATGCAGGTCATAGAAAGTGGAATGAAATGATACCTTCATATCTGTGATCCGATGTTTTATTCCAGAGTAATCCACATCTTTCTTAATATGCAAATGAGCTGTTAAGATCTATGGGCCGGACATAGATCTCCCTGAGAATCTGCCTCCAGAGCTTATTATAAATGAAAGAGGTGTTACCAGTGTGAGACATGTAGATCAGGAGAGCAGACTGTCAGTCATTACATGTCTCACACTGGGAACGCCCCCTTTCATTTATAATAAGCTCTGGAGGCTGATTCTCAGGGAGATCTATGCCCGGCCCATAGATCTTAACAGCTCAGTTACATATTAGGAAAAATGTGGATTACTCTGAAAAAAGACATCGGATTTCAGATATCAAGGTATCATTTTATTCAGCTTCCTATCACCTACATGTCCATATGGACGGATTAGGAGGGTTCTTCCTACTGAGAATCATGTTGCCAGGTCATTTTTACTTCACATTGAATCCTTTTAAAACAAAAGTAAAAAAACATTAACGGAATAGTTTTTTTTTCACCATTTTACCGCAATTCCAAACTGTCTTCCATTTTTTAGTGCATTGCATGGAGAAATAAATGGTGTCACTCAAAACTAAAACTTGTCCCACAAGGAACAAGCCCTCCTACTGCTATGTGGATATAGGGCAGTCATGGTATGGTTTTCGCATGGCCGCCATCGGCTTCTTGTTAAGCTGGAGATCAGTGTGATCTGGCACCTGATTGAGATAGATGCTGCCGGGAATGGAAGTTATCTCTGTGCTCTCTGGAGTCACGACAAACGATTAGTATGGATAAAAATGTAGGAGTATTGTCTACGCGTTTAAGAGTCCACCAACTCCTTCCTCAGGACAACCATACATAATCATAACCATACATACTGGCACCTGATTGGGTGTTTAAATCCAAAGTGATTGATCCTTCTCTCCCCTGATATCATCTGTCGTGGTAGTCAAGAGGCTCAATTCACATTAGATGACCGGTTCTGCACTTAGGTTCTTCTGACTTTAGTTCAATGTAGACAAAGACCTTTATACCGAGTGTTGCCCCATTTGGCAAAAATCTGAATTTCTCACAACTCTCTTTTGTATAACATTGACACATGACTGTATCAGTTTCCAGAGACCAGAAAAGTTCCTAAGGGGTTGTCACCCGGCTATCCTAAAGTCCTGAAAGTCCTAAAGTTTTCACGTTAATTCTGTGATTTATTTGAAACAGATTTAGAGACAGATGTCCCTTTTAGGAGGCTGAGAAAATTGAGAAAATGCCCTTGTTTTGGATGTGCTCTAAGGGTTATCACCCAGTTTTTCCAAAGCGTTTAATAAACTTCTGCAGACACAAGCTGCATACACTCCTCAATCCATTAATGAAATCTTATATAGCCGTATAATCCTACTAATTGACAAAGATCAGGCTTCCACTTGTCACCCCTTGGACATGACACATGAGTGCGTTATAGGGTGTTAGCCGGGTGTTATAGCATTTAGCATGCGATATATCTGCTAATCCTTAAATTATCCTGGAATATGTATCTTCTCGCCGCCTCTGCAACAATCTTACTCCCACACAGACTATATTCAGTCTCCTTGTAGCTGCATTAACTGACATTGGGAATGAACCGCTGTTAGTTACAATGAGAAAGTGAGGCTGCTCGTCCTTTCACCTGCAGCTGACATGGGGAAATTTATTTTTTCTGATGATGGGATTGGGGGCATAATGACCTAGCGGCAGAAATCCTTCACCTGCATGAGTTTATTTACAAATCTAGGTCATTTTGTGGACATGGTGCCCCATTTTCTCAACAACCTTCTTACTCGGCTTTAAAGAGGACCTGTCACTTGACATAAATATATAATTTTTTAACCTGGTGTAAGGCTGTGTGCCCACGTAGCATTTTTCAAGCGTATATGCTGCGGAATTTCCGCAGCGTAAACGCTTGAAAAACGCATGTATATCCGCACCCCATGTTCCCCAATGGGATTCCGCAAGTTCTATGCACATGCTGCGGATTTTTCTGCAGCGTTTATGCCGCGTTCAAAAATCCGCAGCATGTCATTTAATTTTGCGTTTCCGCAAGCGGAATTGCCTTTGTCCAATGCATAAAAAACGCAAGGCAATTCCGCATGTGGAAAACGCGTGACAAACGCGCGAAAAATGCGCGATAAACGCGTGCGGAATTCCGCATGCGTTTTTCAGGGAGAGGACTTGCATTTATGCAGCAGAAATTTTCTGCTTCATAAATGCAACGTGGGCACATAGCCTAAATGCTGCTGTTCTCCTGAATCCGGCGTTGTCTTCCTTTTGTTTGTGCGCCTCTCTGTTACTGAGATATATCCTCTTCTTCCCTGTATATAAATCTAGTGTTGTTATCCAATGGGGTGTGGTCCTCTACTCTTCTCTGTGGGCGTCTTCCTGAGAACCTCGCCTGGTTGGCTAAAAAGACCACATTTATATACACGGAAGAGAAGGCCATATCTCAGGAATGGAGAGGCACAGGGACAAAAGAAAAACAACGCCGGATGTAAAAAATTACATATTTATGACTTGTGAAAGATATTTTTTAAAGCTGTGGTAGGGAAGGATCCAGGAACCATTGGTCCGGCAAACATGATGGTGATGGGACTGTGATTTCAATCTCTACAGTGCCTTGAGAGTTTGCTGTGGGAGATAAAATTTGGAAAAATTTCTGGGCTCAATAGGATTGTCTGGGATTAACAAAGTTTTGCAGTTGTCGAAATAACCACTCCGCTATACTCATCCTCCCCAGGTTCAATCAGGTGTAGATTACTTATTCTTATCCATCTACAAGCCCTTGTAGCGAGATCCATTTTATAGTGTTCTCACAAGAGTGGTCAAAGACAAGTACTCATTGGTAAAACTATAGGTTAGGTTTTTGGTTTTGTTCCCCAGAAACATCGTGACTTTTGTCCGTAGGTTGTATCTGGCATTGCATCTCAAACTCATTAAATTTTATAGGGCTTAGCTGCAAAATCAATGACATCCAAAGGACAAAATTGGCTCTGTTTTTGAAAGAAAGCCACAATGTTTCTCTAACCTTATGCAGTCGATGAATCTGAGGAATCTCCAAGAAAATCTAGTCTTACGCATTGAATCATTCATTCAGGAGCCCCTGAAGGTCTCTAATAAATAATTTTTGGGACTGCTGCAGAGGCAGCTGGTGGGTGACAATTGTCACGTAAGTGGTTTGTGGAACCACTGTTCAATGGACCGAGGAGTGTCTGGAGGGGTGTAATTAGGGGCCTCGCCCAATCCGACCCGGATGCACGGCGGCTTTATGACTCCGCAATCCGAGGAGGGATGAGGGAGGTGGCCCAGGTGCTACTCCAAAACAGACCAACGGACGCGCAGCGGTTGGACCCAGTAGGACAGGTAGGCAAGATTGCACCAGAGTGCAGCAGGCTTGGTTGCACCGGAGTGCAGCAGGATTGCACCAAAGTGCAGCAGGCTTGGTTTGCACCGGAATGCAGCTGGATTGTTTGCACCAGAATGCAGCAGGATTGTTTGCACCAGAATGCAGCAGGATTGTTTGCACCAGAGTGCAGCAGGATTGTTTGCACCAGAATGCAGCAGAATTGTTTGCACCAGAGTGCGGCAGGATTGTTTGCACCAAAGTGCAGCAGGCTTGGTAGCATGAACTAGTACACAACCTTCACAACATTGACTGTAGAACAGGAAGGTTGCTCAGGCACCTCCCCAGTGGGGAGGAAGCAATATATATGTAATGTTCCACAGGCATTGGCTGGGGACGTAATAGCAAGTGCGCGCTGGCCCCTAAGGACACGGCCGAAAGCCCTGCTGGAAGCAGGCAGAACACGGGGGAGGGAAGCGCCGACCGCAGCACGGGTGAGTGAAGTGACACGCCGGAGACCCTTCTTGTTAGAGTGGGGATCCGGCGTGGCGCTAACAACAGTTCTGGATGTCCACAGTCATTTGGAGACCCAACGTTGTTGCTGAGCTGTACTTGGTAATTGGACTTTTTTTTACCAATGTGTATGGGGAGGACGGTTGGGATTCCGAGTTCTTTTTCTTAAATATTGCACTTAGAATGTTCAAATAGAATGTTGGGAAACCCTGGAACATATTAGTTCTCTTCTCACCAATTTCTTTGTTGCCTTGGAAACTACAACTATTCCGATAAAAAACAGAGTGAACTCCTAGAGCAGACTGAAGAATCATGTAATGAGCGTGGAGAGGACACTCTCCGACCTCTCTTCACAACTCGCAATTCTGTAATATTTCAGAAAGTACTGTAAATTACAGAACACGGCTACCAGACTCCATTTGAAGGGCTCTTCTTGGCGACCCCAAAGATTGTTGTAAATTGGTAGCAATTAGGTTTCATATTAAATAATATCTTCATGTTATTTTTTCCCTTTTTTTGCCCTAGCACATAACATTGGCCTATTGAAGAGAGAATTATCCTTTTTCTTCATCCAGGACTTTTTGGTTCATGATCCTGCCCAAACACATTAGATGAACGTTGAAAGAACACGCAGATATTGGCTGGTCCAACCAATTATCTAATGCATGTGGGGGTGTCCTTACTATCTGTAATGGCAGATCTCGAGAGAAAAAATTTCAGCTAAGACTCTGTTAATATTCTAGGAACATTGGACGTATTGGGTCCGATTCATCATCTCTTTTTTTTCTGAAATTTCTTTTTTTTTGTCTTGCGTTTTTCGTTGACTTTTTTTGCATCATGTTCTTCAACATGGTGAAAATGGTTCATAAATGTTGGGAAAAATAAAAAAAAGCTCTTTATTTTTTTGTCTTTAACATTTTTTATAATTTTTTTTTACCCCAAAAAGTTGCATGTTTGGGTATAATGTGCGTAAAATTTGCAACATTGGCGAGCATAAAAGAAAAAAAAACAAACAAGCAAATGCATATAAAAGAAACTTTAGAATAGGCACAAAGTAAAACAATAAGATGCAAATGAAAAAAAAAAGATCAAAAACACCAAAAGCTAGACAAAAATATGTAAATGGATAATAAACTGGGCCATTTTTATCTATAGGTGATTGTGCACCCTGCCTGAGCCTTAAGAGTGTCGTTTTGGCATTCACTAGGCATGAATATGTCCCTTTTTTTAGAACTTTATGTAAAAACAAGATCTTCCGCCCTCTTGGACTTGTTCCTGTAAACTTTAGGTACTCACAATGAAAATCCCTTTTACTGCAAGCCATTAAATAGAAGACAAGGAGGAAGGGGGGATGCAGCTGCATAATCTCACCCTGTCGGGGTCGGTGAGGCTGCATGCTGTGAAATAGGAGTAAGAGTAGCGGAGGGCACAACTGTTACATTTCAGAGAAAATGTAAATTTATAGCAACCTGGGTTTCAAGAATCCACTGGACATTGCAAACCACCAATTAACAGCTATCTATGCATACTTATTCAGTGATGGCTGTCAGTTTCCAATAAGACCTCCCACTGGACTCCTAAGTCCTGAGTGACCATGAATTTAAATGGATAAACTACAAGATATACTGAGTACTGAATCTTTTCATACAAACCCATATATCAATCTGCTCATCTCCTCCTGCTCTTATCCATCCTGTTTACAGATTGGACTGTATTGACATGTTTAACGTGACAGATTCCCTTTAAAAAAGTCCCGAACATAGAACTTATATGTAACTGTCTAATTGTTGTAAAACTTATGTCGGGTTTGGTAACCCAATGCTTAAATATGGTTCAAGGCCAATTCTTCATGGTTTGTAGCTTATATTCTAGCATGGTCATACTCAAGAGTAATCAAGATGTCCTCCAGGACTAATGTATTGATGACCAATCCTTAAGACACGCCATCAGTGATTGACTTACATGGGTTCCATCAGCTTAAACCTCCACTTTTTAGCGCTTGAAAGGGATTGAATGCCGCGGCATAACATGAATCTCTTCCTGGGCTCCGATGCAAAATCTGTACTAGAGTCCTCACTTATCAAGTGTCTTCTAATGTGGGTCCCCTCAACCACTAGGGCCACATTTTACTGCTGATTTTGGACAAGCTAATGTGCCTGAATAATATTTTCTAATAGTCCTACATTTCCTGGGACTGTCACAATTTTTTGAATATTATTATAGCAAATTTGTGGCTGTCCCGGGAAAAAATGGGTGTTAGGATATGTAAACCCGACCTAAAAGTAGGTGGTCGTGATCAACTTGGGTGATATCGCCAATAATCATATAAGACATAAGTGGCCCTATTGTTCTAACACCAATGTTGGTAAGTATGCCGCATAAATATTAAAGGTTCCCCATTATTCCAGTGATCACCGTGGTTTTTATGGGTCAGACCGCTAACTTTTATGCATTTCTGTTCTATCTGACGCGCCTTCTGGGCCGTGGGGTACCCGGTGCCGAGCCGGTAGATGCCGGGGGATGTCACAGTGGCGGTGACCCGGTCCATGACCCAGGGCGGTCATTCAATGGGGAATTATTTACAGGGGAATTATGTACAAAGTTTGTGACGCCACCTGTGGTATGCAGTTAAACGGAGCCGCCGCTGCGGAGCAGTCCTCTGGAGCTGATGTTACTGCAGCAAAGCTGGGGTGGCTCTCCACAGGTAGAGCTTAACTCCAGGGAAGTGTAGAAGTAATAGGTTGTGTTGGGCGTTGTAGTGTGAGGGTGATGGCACAGATAATAATCACAGAGACAGGGGGGTGCAGTCCTCAGGGTCTTGACTCACGGTTGTTGCAGTCCAAGTTACAGGTACCAGTGTAACTTCCCTCGTCCTGCTGCGCTTACTCAGGGAGGGGTTCAGTCCACCCTCAGATATCTCCGGAGTACTTAACGGGACCCCCTTCTGTGTCCTTTCTCTGGCTGTCTCCCTGCACCTCATACCAAGTGTCCCAATCCGGTACCTGCGGGCCTTGTCGGGCGACATCTGTTCCGTCCCCTGGGTCCTCTATAGCTACCTTCTTGGTGAGACTGATTTGGACTGTTGGCTGAAGGACTTGAAATACTGCAGCCTCCGGTTTCTAGTTGAGTCATAAAGTTCTCTGCTAGTTGAGGGACCGGTCCCCTTTGTGTGGCCTGACCCCTCCACCTCCCGGTAGATTCGGGCATACGGGTGGCTTCCAGCACTGCCCGTACCCGTGGGGTCCCTTCTTCTGTTCCTGGAGCCTTCCTGCTCCCTCTCCTTCTCCTTCAGTCCTGGGCCTCTCCTCAGGCCCTCTGCCTGAGCAGAGCTAATGCAGAGCCCTGCTCCACTCCTCTCCTGTAGACTGTTCTGACTGGACTGGACTGAACTGTCCTCACTAAACAAGATGGTTTCTCTATTTATACCTTTCTTCCATGTGCTCCCCTAAGCTACTTTCTCCACCCACACCCACTACATAACCCCTCCCGCCAGCTAGGGACCTGGGACTGTGCTCTCCCTTAGGAGCAATCTCTCCCTACCCCCACTGCGGGTATGTGTTGGATGCAGGTGTTAGGGTCCCGAGCTGTACTCCTTCCTTACCTGAGAGTGAGATACCACACTTCTGGGTGAGATGCAGTACCTCTGTGGCGACCGAACCCTCAGGGGCGCCACATATCCATAAAGGGTTAGTCCAAAAAAAAATCAAGTTATCCCCTATCCATGCTGATCGCTGGGGTCTGACCACTAGATTGGTGCTTTGGACCTCCCAAGAACATGGTTCGGAATGGAGCAGGAGTGCATGCTCCACCGCCACTGAGCGTATGCTCCTCTGTCACTGAATGCATGCCCCTTCGTCTTTGAGCACATGCTCCTCTGTCACTGAGCGCATGCTCTGCCACCACTGAGCGCATGCTCCACCGCCACTGAGCGCATGCTCCACCGCCACTGAGCGCATGCTCCTCCGTCACTGAGAGCATGCTCCTCCACCACTGAGTGCATGCTCCTCCGTCACTGAGCGCATGCTCCGCTGCCACTGATTTCATTCTCTATGGGACTGCTGAGTGCTCAGCTTTCTCCAGCAGTCAATAGTCATAGTCAATGAATGGAGCCGTGGCCAAGCATGCATACTTCTCCTATCTTATACATTGATCCATAGGATATCTGTATTATACACATATACTAATGATGTTATATTTTATTTCCAGATACTACAGGCAGTCCTCGTACTGACACGTCCTCGCTCCTGACATCCGTGCTGGTGCCTTTGTTTGTTTGCTTCGTTCTCATACTTCTGGCTGGCTACCTTCTAAGGTAACATCATTCACATGAGATATACATTGCTTTATTGGTATGATGTGAATGTATTTATGCAGGAAACCAAAGAAAAACTTCCATAGTCAGTCTGGCCACCAGTAGATCCTGATGTAATAATGAGATTAAGACTCATCAGGACCCATGGGGTCAACCCAGCTAAAGCCAACGGTGAAGTAGATGATCTATGATACACCTCTCTCTAGATATTCTCTTACCCTGTAAGCAGATGATGAAGCCATTGTAAAGGTGCCATCATGCAACTTGCTCACATAGATGCACTAAGCACAATACTGCCTTGCGCATATGCAAATACAGAGCTCTAAATCCCCTTCATAGACATAGTGTAGCGATAAAATCCTGGCTTCCTGAAGCCACCACTAGAGGGAGCTTATTGCATACTTGTTTATACATTAAACTCAATTACACCAGTGTTTGGTTAGCTCCCTCTAGTGGCCGCTGAATGCAGTCAGCATGCTAAAGACATCTTTGCAGCTTTTTGAGTCGGCTGTCCAGTAGAGGGATGAAGTGCACTGCTGAGTTCTCCTCCTTTGATGCTACGTTGCTCCACGACTTGTGCCACAACCATTCAAAGTGCAATTGGACATCAGGGCATGGTCTAATATCTTAGCATCAAGCATAGGAAAACTTCAGGGAATTCTTGTTTTCAGGAGCTTGTTAGGGGGTTAAGGTGGCACCAAGAAAGTTTTCTAACTCCTCAAGGAGTCCGGGATTTCCACCAGTTTTCCAAGGAAAGTTGTCAAGCTTGTTTGCCAGTTCTCCTTACATGCCCGGTTTAATTAAAGGGGTTGTCCTCTTTTTACAGAAAAATGTCTGAAAGGCTTAAGGTGCTTGAAAATAATAAAATCAGCATTATTTACATATTGAGGTCCTTGTTGCTTCAGCATTGCTTCTCCGCTGATTGGTGATGTCACGTCTACTACATGTGATCGCTGCAGCCAGTCACTAGGCTCAGCAGTCTAATGCCAAAGTAGACCGCGCAAGACTGCTCAGACCAGTGATTGACTACAGTGGTCACGAGATATAGATGTAATGTCACCTCTGTAGCCATGTCAGCAGAGAACAATGGGAAGCAGCGGCGCAGCAATTCTGCAACAAAAAGGACTTCGGCTTGGTGGCTCAGTGGTTAGCACTGCAGCCTTGCAGCGCTGGGGTCCTGGGTTCAAATCCCACCAAGGACAACATCTGCAAGGAGTTTGTTTGCTCTCCTCGTGTTTGCGTGGGTTTCCTCCAGGTTCTCCAGTTTCCTCCCACACTTTAAAGACATATTGATAGAGAGTGTAGATTGTGAGCCCCAATGGGGACAGTGCCCATAATGTCTGTAAATTGTCTGGATTGTAAAGCGCTGCAGAATATGTTGGCGCTATATAAATAAAAAGATTATTTTTAAATAATGCTGATTTTATTATTTTCAAACAGTTCAAGCCTTTTAGACATTTTTCTGTAAAAATGGACAACCCCTAAAATACTTGTATTCCCCATCAAATATCACTTCTTCAATTAAATCTGTCAGCAGGTTTTTGCTATTAAATCTGAGCGCAGCAAGATTTAGGGACAGAGAGACTAATTCCAGAGATATGTTTCTTATTAGGCTGTGTGCTGTAGTTTCAATACAATCAGTGTTTTCTCAACAGGAGATTATCAGTGATGGACTAAGTCTCATGTGCATGGCAGTCAGGCTAATCTGTGTGACCCCACCCCCATCACTGATTGGCAGCTTGCTGACACTGTACACAGAAAGCAGCCAGTCAGTGGTGTGGGCGGGGTTATACACTGCTCAGCATTCTGAGCTTTGCTAGCTCTGCAGCAGAGAAAACTGTGATTGTATCACAACAGCTGCACCCAGTAAACTAAGTGATACATCAGTGGAATCAGGATCACTTCTCTTAGATCATGGTGCTCTCAGATTACATAGCAAAAACCTGCTGACAGATTCCCTTTAAGCACTTTTTCTTAGAACTTTATATTGTGTCTTTCGTATGTTATTCCGATTGTATATGTCTAAATAAGATGACAAGTAGGTGTTACCAGTTGGATTTATGTCTCTCTACATTCTAACACTATCCAATCAGTACCATCTGTTTAGGGACACCCCCTTTTGACAAGCGCAATGGAAAACACCCAGTAGTTAATTTATTCATAAATTTTCAGGAGGAAATATGGAGAAGAACGTTGCAGAGTTTTAAAAAATATATACCGTAAACGAAAATTGCTAATTGCGGTGAACACAAGTATTTGCTAAACTAGACAATTCTGAAGAGATGAAGATTCCCCTTTAAGTTTTACATCTTTATGTAGCAAGGGATTTGGAGCTCAGAATCAGAAAAGCAGAGAAACAACTGCCATAAAGATACAGTAAGAAAAGAATCGGCACAGACTTTTGGACACAGAATCGTTGTGATGATTAAAAGGGAATATTTACTTTAAAGTTTCAGGCGTCTTCCGCTTTTCTCAGCAGGATTCCCTAAGTGAAGGGGGTGAAGCGTGAAGCGACATGATATGTTTCCTGTGAGATGATATCGATGATTGTGGGCTTGGTGAGCAATAATAAAAGCAGGGCAATTAAAATAGATCATGCACATTTCCTGTGTGACTGCGAAGCGGACTGTCAGAATATTTGAACCCGGGTATCCTAGTCAGAAACCGTTCTTTTCAGAGCATAATAATAAGATGCAAAGGTTTTGATTGCAGGTGTAATGACTGCTTCTTACTTTGGGATGGTTTCCTCATGAGCTCTCGCTTCCCCTTCTTAGTATGCATTTGTCAGAATAAGAAAAGGAAACCTCCGGAGAATTGTGTGACTGTGGGTAAAGGCAATCTCTGTGCCCACGACTGTATCATGAGGATGCCTCGACTGTACATGCAATCTGTGAGCTGTAATATACCCATTGATGTCTGTAGGCAATTATTGTCTATGTTCATAGAAAGCTTATGCCTCAGCTGGTGAGGTGGATTTGCTATGTTGTAGGTCAGGGTGAACAGCACGGACCAGCTGCATTGATGCACAGGAGTTGGACAGACCATATGGGAAATGAGCAGTGAAGATCAGCTGGCTGGAACGTGGAACAGCGAGGATCAGTAGAGCAGGACATGTGGACGGGCACCTTGGCATAGCAAAGAAGAATGTGCAGACAACACCTTAGAGCGAAAGGGCAGTGTATGTAGTCAAGCACTTTGGTACTGCAGAGCCAAGTGTGTTGACAACACCTTGCAAACAGTAGAGTAGTGTAAACACACCTTGATGCATCAGAGCCGAGTGTGCAGTCAACACCTTTGAAAAGTAGAGTCATGTTGACAGACAGGTACCTTGACGTAGTAGGGCCGAGTGCGCAGACAGTACCTTGAAACAGCAGAGCCGAGTGTGCAGACAGCATTCTGGTAAAGCAGAGATGAGTTGGCAGAGAGGCACCTTGATGTAGCAGAGCTGATTGTACGGACAGCACCTTCAAACAGCAGAACCGAGTTGGCAAACAGACACCTTGATGCAGCAGAGCTAGGTATTTTTCTTGTAGCTAGGCTGAATGCAACCAAGTGGTAGTAGCTTGCTCTTAGTACCTGAATACTCAGGCGTCTACGCAGCCTTAAAAGGCCTAGGAATATGACATTAGAGAGGCGCATTAGAGCATAGAGAAATGGTCCGCTGAGGCAGAAAAACACTTGGACCAATGCTGGAGCCAGGACAGCTGAGCAACACATACACATGTGATTGACTAAGAATTGTGCCTTATTCTATCAGAAGCTCAGCTTCTAGGTTAGGATAATTCCAAAATTTAGCACAGAGCTATGTTTTGAGCTGCAAAAACTCTGTGGAAAACATTAATTAAAAATTTGCACAAAATATGTAGTGTACTCCGCTTCTCCATATTTATCAACATTGCACCTTAATGATATATTTGGCGTAAATCGCTTGCGCAACTTAAGGATGATAGTGAACTTCCCAATAATAGATAAAAGCCACAGGGCAATATTTCTAATGTCACAATTCAATACAAATTTTTTTTTGCACAAATTTACAAATTTTAACTTCTTATTCATTTTAATTGGTACACGTCCAAATGTTAGAAAAGAGTGGGAGAGCAATATGTGAAATGTTGCCTTGTAATGTAGAATTTTGAGCGAATTGCGACTTTTTATGCAAGTCAAAAATGGTTGCAACATATATGTATTTGTTCCACTCATTTTTTAATACAGCTGTCAGGAATATGTGACATTTTTATTGCTTTTACGTAGAAATATAATTATAAATATGTTGTACTTTATACCAAACTGTTAAAGGAGTTGTCCGGCCTTAGGATACAAGTCTGCAGAAACTCTATGTGACAACATGACTTCTGTGAATCCTCACACCACGTGCACTGCGCACTTTCAGAATTCTCCGGCGGCAATATGTATACATGCGGTCACATTCCGACTAGACGAGCATGGCCTCTCTCAATGCAAGTGTATTGAGCGAGGCTGGAAACGTCTAGTCTGAATGTGGCCGAAAGTACAGTACAGACCAAAAGTTTGGACACACCTTCTCATTTATAGATTTTTCTGTGTTTTCATGACTATGAAAATTGTACATTCACACTGAAGGCATCAAAACAATGAATTAACACATGTGGAATTATATACTTAACAAAAAAGTGTGAAACAACTGAAAATATGTCTTATATTCTAGGTTCTTTAAAGTAGCCACCTTTTGCTTTGATGACTGCTTTGCACACTCTTGGCATTCTCTTGATGAGCTTCAAGAAGTAGTCACCGGAAATGGTCTTCCAACAATCTTGAAGGAGTTCCCAGAGATGCTTAGCACTTGTTGGCCCTTTTGCCTTCACTCTGCGGTCCAGCTCACCCCAAACCATCTCAATTGGGTTCAGGTCTGATGACTGTGGAGGCCAGGTCATCTGGCGTAGCACCCCATCACTCTCCTTCTTGGTCAAATAGCCCTTACACAGCCTGGAGGTGTGTTTGGGGTCATTGTCCTGTTGAAAAATAAACGATGGTCCAACTAAACGCAAACCGTATGGAATAGCATGCCGCTGCAAGATGCTGTGGTAGCCATGCTGGTTCAGTATGCCTTCAATTTAGAATAAATCCCCAACAGTGTCACCAGCAAAGCACCCCCACACCATCACACCTCCTCCTCCATGCTTCACGGTGGGAACCAGGCATGTAGATAGAGTCCATCCGTTCACCTTTTCTGCGTCGCACAAAGACACGGTGGTTGGAACCAAAGATCTCAAATTTGGACTCATCAGACCAAAGCACAGATTTCTACTGGTCTAATGTCTATTCCTTGCGTTCTTTAGCCCAAACATGTCTCTTCTGCTTGTTGCCTGTCCTTAGCAGTGGTTTCCTAGCAGCTATTTTACCATGAAGGCCTGCTGCACAAAGTCTCCTCTTAACAGTTGTTGTAGAGATGTGTCTGCTGCTAGAACTCTGTGTGGCATTGACCTGGTCTCTAATCTGAGCTGCTGTTAACCTGCGATTTCTGAGGCTGGTGACTCGGATAAACTTATCCTCAGAAGCAGAGGTGACTCTTGGTCTTCCTTTCCTGGGGCGGTCCTCATGTGAGCCAGTTTCTTTGCAGCGCTTGATGGTTTTTGCAACTGCACTTGGGGACACTTTCAAAGTTTGCCCAATTTTTCGCACTGACTGACCTTCATTTCTGAAAGTAATGATGGCCACTCGTTTTTCTTTACTTAGCTGCTTTTTTCTTGCCATAATACAAATTCTAACAGTCTATTCAGTAGGACTATCAGCTGTGTATCCACCAGACTACTGCACAACACAACTAATGGTCCCAACCCCATTTATAAGGCAAGAAATCCCACTTATTAAACCTGACAGGGCGCACCTGTGAAGTGAAAACCATTTCCGGTGACTACCTCTTGAAGCTCATCAAGAGAATGCCAAGAGTGTGCAAAGCAGTCATCAAAGCAAAAGGTGGCTACTTTGAAGAACCTAGAATATAAGACATATTTTCAGTTGTTTCACACTTTTTTGTTAAGTATATAATTCCACATGTGTTAATTCATAGTTTTGATGCCTTCAGTGTGAATGTACAATTTTCATAGTCATGAAAATACAGAAAAATCTTTAAATGAGAAGGTGTGCCCAAACTTTTGGTCTGTACTGTATGCAAATCGCATATTTATGGTCACATGATCACCTGTTCCGCACACTGGCACCAGAGAATAATCAGTGTGCCGTGCGCGTGATGTGAGGGTTCACAAATCTGCAGTCACATAGAGTGATTGCAGACTTGTACCCCGAGTTCGGACAGCCCCTTTAATCACGCTGCCTCTTATTGTTATTTCTAAGCTTTGGCACCAGTATTGATATACAGTGCAGTAAATGTTATAAAAGATTAATACATTTGGCATAGGCATTTACAACAATGAAATGTCGCAATTTGCACAAAAATTTTGGTGTGAATGTAATGACAATTGTCCTGCTCTTTGAATGTGCGCAGACCTCATGGACATCATGCAAATTATAGAAAAGTCATGGCGGAGGTATCTGGCAGTGACTTAAAGAGTTACCTTCATTTTCATTATCTATATATATAATCGTCTTATCCCGTCTGTCTGTCTGTCCTGGAAATCCCGCGTCGCTCATTGGTCCGGCAGCGGCCAATCAGCGCCGCGGGATTTCTGAAAAAAGATGGCTTCCGTTAGCGGCTCATCTGCGGGACGGAGCTCAGCGGCGTTGCAGCCGGGAGATGACCGGCGCGAGGCGCACTTCTCCCGACCGCCGGCGACGCTGACCTCCATGCGGCTAGGGTGTCAAGGGAGGACCGGGGAGCGGCGCTGCGGGTCGGGATACTTCTGCTGCGAGCGTCCGCTCATGTCCCGGGTTCTCGCAGTGGAAGTAGCCGTACAGGCAGCGGCGCTGACATCACCGATTTGGGCGCCACATTTAAACACTGCTGTGCTGATTGGTCGCGGACGCTGCCCGCGACCAATCACCGATTTTGGCGCCACATTTAAATAGCGGCCGCGACCAATCACCGATCTCGGCGCCACATTTAAACACTGCTGTGCTGATTGGTCGCGGACGCCAGCCGCGACCAATCAGCGAGCTTGGCGCCAAATTTAAACAACGCTCTGCTGATTGGCGCCAAATTTAAACAACGCTCTGCTGATTGGCGCCAAATTTAAACAACGCTCTGCTGATTGGCGCCAAATTTAAACAACGCTCTGCTGATTGGTCGCGGACGCCAGCCGCGACCAATCAGCATTACTGGCGCCAAATTTAAGCCCCGCTCTGCTGATTGGTCGCGGTCGCCGGCCGCGACCAATCAGCAGTATTGGCGCCAAATTTAAACACTGCTCTCCTGATTAGTCGCGGTCGCCGGCCGCGACCAATCAGCATTATTGGCGCCAAATTTAAACCCCGCTCTGCTGATTGGTCGCGGTGGCCGGCCGCGACCAATCAGCAATTTTGGTGCCAAATTTAAACAACGCTCTGATGATTGGTCGCGGCCGGCGACCGCGACCAATCAGCAGTATTGGCGCCAAATTTAAACACTGCTCTGCTGATTGCGCCCGGTCGGCCGCATACATATTCTAGAATACCCGATGCGTTAGAATCGGGCCACCATCTACTTATTTAATAAGTCACTAGTACACATGAAAATAAGAAACTTTGTAGTATATCTTATCAGAAAAATCTGTTTCTTTTTTCTCCAGGACTGATCGATCATTCTCAAAATTCTCATTTCAGGGGTAAAATCTGTCTTCAGTTGGTATAAAGCTTTAGCGCCTCCTTCCTCCCTTTTACATAGAATCTTGTTAGAACTAGGTGTCATCTCCTATCTCAGTAATGTAACAATCTGTCTTCACTGAATACAGATTTTACCTATGAAATGAGAGTGAATGATCAGTCCAGGAGGAGAAAGAAGCAGATTTTTCTGATAAGATATATTACAAAGTTGCTTATTTTCATGTCTACTATTGATTTATGAAATGAAAATTAAAATGATGGTTACTCTTTAAGGCCACCTTAGAAGGGCCCATTTTGGCCCCCTTAACGAGTTTTGATCTACTGTATGCCAGTCGGTCAATACTCGTTTACTGGTCTTTTTTAACAATGAAAACTAATGGGAACAGAACTATGGCTAATACAAGTGTCCTGTCCCCTTACAGCATCATGTTCTCGGCAGCACTCTGTTTACACAGGATGATGCTTTGCCGATAATAATGATTTTTATGCTGGCCAAGGCAATCTGATCATCGACAAAAGAGTGTTTTGCTCATTCGTCAGGGGATTCATCATGTTTACATAGACTGACAATTATGAATGTGTAGTCTTACGAATGCCCATCGGTCAATGATTGAGTCGTCTAAATGGGCCTTTACTCCTCTAACCCCATTCAGAATACGTATGCTCAGCCCGGCTGATGGTGCATGTGTATGAGAGGTTGGGAGAGAGCTTTTGGAGGACTTGATATCCAATGTGTATAAAGGTTATTCCGAACATTAAGAATTATTATCACCTATCAACAGGATTATTTTTTCATTATTATTATACTTTATTTTTAGAGCACCATTGATTCCATGGTGCTGTACATGAGAAGAGCTTACATACAGGATACAGACATAAATTATGGTGAACAAACTAACAATGATAGACTGGTACAGAGGGTAGAGGGCCCTGCCCTTGCGGGTTTACATTCTACAGGATGATGGGGAAGGAGACAGTAGGTCGCGGGGTTGCGGCAGCTCTGGTGGTGGTGAGGCGGCAGCGGGGTCATTGCAGGCTGTACCTATCTTGAAGAGGTGGATTTTCAAGTTTTGTCTGAATGTTCTGAATGTGGTGGATATCGGATGTGTTGGGGCACAGAATTCCAGAGGATGGGGGATACTCAGACGGAGTCTTGGAGGCGATTGGGTGAGGAACGTATGAGTGTGGAGGAGAGAAGGTGGTCTTGGGAGAACCGGAGATTACGTGTTGGAAGATATTGGGAAATTAGTTCGGAGATGAATGGAGGAGATAGATAATGGACGGCTTTGTAGGTCATTGTTAGCATTTTGAACTGGATACGTTGGAGAATTGGGATCCAATGGAGGGATTTGCAGAGAGAAGAAGCAGAGCAGTAGTGAGGACAGAGGTGGATTAGTTGGGCAGCAGAGTTAAGGACAGACTGGAGAGGTGCGGCAGTGTTAGCAGAGAGGCCACAGAGGAGGATGCTGCAATAGTTGAGGCAGGAGATGATGAGGGCATGCACTAACATTTTACTAGATTTGGGGTTGAGGAAAGGACAGATTATGGAAATATTTTTGAGTTAGAGGCGACAAGAGCCGGAATGTGCAGTATGAAGGAAAGGGCAGAGTCAAGGGTTACGCCGAGGCAGGAAGGTGATAACTTGCAGAATGCTGGGACCCCACTGATCCTGAAATGGCCCTTTGGAATTGAGACCTGGCCACGTTTGTGCGCCACCACTCCATTTATAGTCCATGGGATTGCCCAATATAAATAAGTACAGTGCTCAGCTTTCTCCATCAGTCCCACAGACAATAAGTGGAGCAGTGGTGAGCATTAGTGATGAACGAGTATGTTCTGTTAACCCTTTTGGCGAGCATGCTCGGGTGTTTTCCGAGTATCTTCAGTGTGCACGGGTGTTATGTTTTCGTCACTCCATGCTCATGATTTGTGACTGTTTGACAGCTTTAATACACGTGAGGAATGCCTAAGAAACAAGCATTCCTCACATGTATTAAAGTTGTCAAACATTCGCAAATCATGAGCACAGAGTGACGAAAACATAACACCTGAGCACGCTGAAGATACTCGGAAAACACCCGAGCATGCTCGTAAATCTGGAATAACGAGCATGCTCGCTCATCACTAGTGAGCATATATGGACACTGCTTCATTTCGACAGGGAATTTCAGCTCTCATTCTCGGAATCAGTGGGGATAACTGATAACATTCATTGCTGGGAATACCTCTTTATTTCGGGTGATCTGGTGACGTAAATTCAGACCACTATATTCGGTCGTACTATGGCAGTCACAGATGTGAAGGAAGCTGAGATATAGGATGCTATTTAGTGGGGTCTGCTGCTTTATCTGTCGTTATGTGATACATGGTATATGCGTGCTACCTGTTAAAGTAAGCACAAAATTACAGCCATGCCCATGATTATAATGGATCCTTGGTCCAACTTTATATGAACAAGTACGAGATATGTAATGGGTGAATATAGAAAGAAAGACTATATACACTGTTATATATGGTGAGTTTTGCTACAGTGTTGCGCAGGCTTGTGGGGTTAGCATCATTTTTCCTGTGAATTTTTGGTGGAAATTGCAATGTCAATTGCAAAATGTGTCAATGAGTTTCTTACTTGATTGTGTAATATAATAAGTTTATGATTCTTTGATGAGGTCACAGAGGGGTATTGCTATATGGGGTGCAGCTGCAATTACGAGACCCCACCCCAGTGGTGCCAGGGACCCCCGATGCTACGTAAGAGAACACCAGTATTAGGGGCACTGTGCCTTATTATTGCACAGTGATGTCATTATAGTACACATATGTAATATATACCGATCCTATGCCTTAAGAGCAAAGGGCAACAAAGGAGCAAAGTTGCCAACTATTTAGTGGTGGAGCCAATCGTGGCCGGGCATCGGGTCCAAGAGCTTCCATCTATGTGTCCGAGGTCACAAGTTTTGAGCTGGGAAAGATTAGCCCTTACACAATGACTTATATGAAACATCAAAGTGTTAAAACTGTGTGGCTGTAACAGGAACTTAACTTTAACAAGAACGCGGCTTCCTGTATTGAAGCTGTTGGGAGAAGTAGTTGGCTGCCGCTGCTATCATGCTAAGAGGCCTCTTTTTTTCAAGGTCCAGAAAGAGTCGGAAAGCAGACGTGAACTCCGGAGATAAGAAGATTCCGAATGGAATCCTGGAAGAACAAGGTGAGGACTTCTGACCATAGTTCCCTAAGGTTTCTGCTTTGTGTAATACTTGTCTATGTGAAGAACCTGTCACTGTGGACTTAGTTAAGGCTTAGGATAGGGGAATGTTCACACAGTGCCGCCATATTGGATTTAGAGGCTATGTCAATTGATGAACACCATGCAGTCGTATCTCAGAGAGCTGATGGGGTGACAGAAGGAGATCCCTTTGATCTTGGTTGTTACAGTGGCTTTTAAATGCAGTAGGTACCCACTGATGATGGTGTGGGCAAAGCATAGCACAGATTGATCCACTTACTGGAACATATGATTATGTCGCAGGGTGAGAAGAGGGTTAACATTCCTACTTATCTACTCAATGCCAGGCAGGTTCTTCAAAGCCCAACTGATTCAATGGCATGGAAATGATTAAGACTGTGTTCTCACGTTGCAGTTGAGCTGCATTTTTTATTGCTACAATTGTGGCATAAAATGTGATTTTCAAAAATCGTGCCAAAAAAACGCTGTGGTTTTACCGCTATTCTAGCAAAGTAAGAAAATCATTGCAGCCCCAAAATATGAATGCAGCTTAGAGTATGGTAATTATTATTAGATAACCGTCACTCAACACTTTTTTATTTATATTTTTCTATATTTTAGCCCTATGTACATGTGAATTTGGGGCGATTATGCCCTACAGAAATATTTCATGTAAGCACTAACCATCTCTCTATAATGGTCAATAAGATCATCTTTAAGCTACAATTGTGCATTGAAGCTCCTGTGCGTTTTTTATTGCCACAATTTCTGAAAATTGTGGCAAAGTGGTTAATTTCTGCCACAATTGGGGTGTTTGCAATGTGTGAACGCAGCCTTAGGCACTAGGACCTGCATACCTGTTGGATAATCTATTAGCACACAGTCATTAACATTTTTAATTTTAATGAATAATTATTCAATGTATGGAGAGAAATGAGGGGATTGTACTATAAAGGATATTTGCCGTTTTGTAGCTTGGGAAAAAGAGGCTTTTGGGAGGGTCACACAGACATAACTGCTCCAAGAGTGGAATCAAGTTCTTAAAATAATTTTAAATTTTAAAAAAAAGGAGAATCTTAGAAACATTTCAAAGCTTTTCAAACATTTATACCAACCAATGCCAGGGAGCTGCTGCTAAGCCAGATATGCTGTGACTATATGGTAATTGTCACCAGGTAGTTAGCATGTAATCATTATTCTCTATTATTTCATCCCTCCACATACATACATGAATGCTCATTGATTTTCTTATGCATTATTCATATTATATTTTTCTATAGAAGTAATCCCCAGTGTATACCTCCGATAAATGTCACTATCCATAAGTTGACATATATCGCTCCCACTAGCCAGAACTTTAAACAAACGTCTTCTGCATTTTTTTATGCAGCAAAATTTCTGGCATATGGAAACAAAAAGGACACTCTTTTTAAATTACCATTGGGTCAGTGAGGTATAT
The DNA here is from genome assembly GCF_046119375.1 of Phyllobates terribilis. Taxonomy (NCBI): domain Eukaryota; kingdom Metazoa; phylum Chordata; class Amphibia; order Anura; family Dendrobatidae; genus Phyllobates; species Phyllobates terribilis. The sequence continues at coordinate 400,543,204 of NW_027362765.1, forward strand.
ACAGTAACTGCAATCTGTACTCGGGACAGGAAGCTTTCCCTGCTCATAAACCAAATATGTGCAAATGGCGTGAGGAGACCACTGCCCTCGACCCCGTTTTAGACGGTTGTATGAAAAATTGGGCAAATTGCTGACGTTATTGGCTCCATGTGCTCGTCAGCATTGCTAATGGTGGCATGAGCTGCACTATTTTGGTCTATAAAATGGACCATAAGGGATCGTGCTGACATCCGTGCAAATCGGTCCGAGCACGGACTGGCCATGGCTCTCCCGACCCGAGCGTCACAGTGCTGAGGTTGGGAGAGCCGAGGCCATTCCGGGCATTGTGGTCCATGCTCAGACCGATTTGCACGGACGTCTGCATGAGCCCCAATAGTGTGTGCTCCACTTTTTTGCCATGTGGACAATCGGTTCTCATGGGAAATCGCCGATGTGCGCTAGCACCTTGACTACAATTGGTCCGTATGCTCTACATGGACCGAAACACTTTGGTCTGAACGAACCCTAACACCTAAAAATTTGCCATCATTGACTAACTGGATCATTAAGATACATTTAACATAGAGATAAGAACAGACTGTTGTGGTTTTTCGGAACTCTAGAGGTTTGGGAGGATTATATTACTAGTGAATTCACTTGGTTTCTTAAAGGACTTGTTTGCTTTAGCCCTATTTTTTTACTGGATCAACAGGGACCAAGATTAGGGATGAGCGGACCCGTGTATGTTCGGGTTCTGGTACTCTCTCTCTGCTCCTGGACTTCCCCCGGAACTCCGAACATTGCAGCGAACTCCCAGGCAGGAGAAGTCCGTGTTTGGCGTTTAACCCTGGACGCTAACTGTCCGGTACGAACCCCAAACTTTTAAGTTTGGGTTTGCTCATCTCTAATCAAGATTGATCAACTGTTATTTTGGGGGAAACCTGACAGTAAGGCAGCGTTCCATCATCCGGTGTACTCGTCCGTTTTTTTCTCAGACAGCACATTGACCGACAGAGTTTCAACGATCCATACACACATCAGTCTCCGGTACGTGAGACTCAGAGCTTGGCCTATTCTCATCTGTTTCGACACAAGTTCGTTAAGCACAGATGAAAAACGTAAGACATCCTTTTCACTTTTCTATCCGTGCCTCTTCATCCATTTTACACCGATCCATTGCTAGGAGTCGGTGAAAAATTAAAAGCTCAGACTGCCCACCTCCTTCAGTTTTTAAAAAACAGATGAGAAGATGATTGCAACGCGAAGGCAAAACAGATGACGCATGAGAGAAAAACGGTCCGAATGTAAAAACAGATATGCATGTGTGATTGTGGCCTATGTGTTCATTTTTCTTGCCGCGCCCCAAAAGGGATTACACATTTTTCAATCAAATCAACAGGTTTTCTGCATAAATCAGGTCAAGTCCAATTTTATAAAGGCTCTCCATTCCGCGTATGAAATGACGATCTTCAGCAAAAAATTCCCCTCTGTTAAGTCAGAATTTCCCAGTAATGTATGTGAAAAAGGGTTTTATGAACCGAACAATTGCTTTATGAAGTAATAGCAATGTCTGTAATTTTTCACAGTTTTTACAGTTCTTTTACAGAGGTGAGATAGAAAGTGCTATATTAAGAGGTAAGATTGTGTGGTTTGGCTGTGTTTCTAGGGGACGCTCTACCACAGGATGTTGTGTTGGGTATCTGGTAGAATATTCTAAAATGTCGCTGAATGCCTTTCTCAAAAATTATAACAATATATAAGAGCCTCAAAAAGCTGGTCTGATACATTAGATAGCTGTGGGTTGAAAGATTATTTAGCCGTCAGCACTCTCCCTACTCCCACTACACGGGATTGCTCGTCTCACCCGAATGGCTCCTGTGTTCTCCATGAGAGCCACTGCCAAACTCCTCTGGCAGCGACTTGTCTCCCCGTCACACTGAACAAAAGGATTAGCTGATGAAATTCCAACCACTGGACCCTTCTTCTTTTCCACGACATGAGAATTAGGGGTCCCATAGACATTAGACCGTCTTCCGATCCCACCAATATTGGTGGGTTTCGTTGACTTTTATCTGATATGTATGGGAGCCTTAAAGATGTTGGCCACAACTTTTTTTTATTGATGGCCAATCTGTGAGATAAGTCATCAATATCTGATCAGTGGGGATGCAACACCCAGCACCACCGCCGATCAGCTGTTAAAGGCACCGAACTGGAATTTCTTGAATGATGTCGGAACACAGCAGTTCCATTAAAACTATGGCAGCTGGGGCCGTGTACTATGGATCTACCCCTATACATCTGGCGGTGCCAATAACTGCTGATTGGCGGTGGTGCTCGATGTCTCATCACCACCAATTGGATATTGATAGACCATCAATTAGAAAGTAGTAGTCAAAAAACATCTGGGCAGCACGGTGGCTCAGTGGTTAGCATTGCAGCGCTGGGGTTCTGGGTTCAAATCCCACCTCAGACAACATCTGCAAGGAGCTTGTATGCTCTCCCCGTGTTTGCGTGGGTTTCCTCTGGGTTCTCCGGTTTCCTCCCACACTCCAAATACATACTGATAGGGAATGTAGATTGTGAGCCCTGATGGGGACAGCGACAATAATGTATGTAAAGCGCTATGGAATATGATGGCGCTATATATATGCAAAGCATAATAAATAAATAAACACTTAGAAACTCCAAACCTTGCCCTCAAGGAAAACATATAAAATAGACTTTGAAAAAGTTGCAAATTAAAAGAAGTATTTGGCTCAAAAAAAAAAAAAGGTACGGTATGGGGATTTCTACACTCGCTCTATTGTGGACCTGTGCAGCATGCGTCCATACTGTCTCGTACATGCAACCTAAGAATTTGTCATAGCAGCTCGGTGCTAGTTTACATGTTGCTGAACTTTTATAGTGAACAAAGAAAGAAAGTGTAAACTGCAAAAATGGTGATAACTATGTATAATATTTTGACATGGTGCACAGCAGTTGCTACCATGGCAAATTTCTGCAGCTTCCCTATTCCTGAGAATGTGGCTTGTAGAAGTCTATGTTGCAGAAATAACTCCACTCAAATGAATACAGGTGCATCTCACTAAGTTAGAATATCATCAAAACGTTAATTTATTTCAGTTCTTCAATACAAAAAGTGAAACTCCTATATTATATAGAGTCATTACACACAGAGTGATCTATTTCACGTGTTTATTTCTGTTAATGTTGATGATTATGGCTTACAGCCAATGGAAACACAAAAGTCATTATCTCAGTAAATTTGAATTATTAACAAAAAACACCTGCAAAGGCTTCCTAAGCGTTTAAAAAGGTCCCTTAGTCTGTTTCAGTAGGCTCCAGAATGATGGGGAAGACTGCTGACTTGACAGATGTCCAGAAGGCAGTCACTGACACACTCCACAAGGTCCCAGAGTCTGGAGGAAGAGTGGAGAGGCCACAATCCAAGCTGCTTGAGGTCTAGTATGAAGTTTCCACAATCAGTGATGGTTTGGGGAGCCATGTCATCTGCTGGTGTAGGTCCACTGTGTTTTATCAAGACCAAAGTCAGCGCAGCCGTCTACCAGGACATTTTAGAGCACTTTATGCTTCCCTCTGCCGACAAGCTTTTTGGAGATGGAAATGTCATTCTCCAGCAGGACTTGGCCCCTGTCCACACTGCCAAAAGTACCAACACCTGGTTTATATACAACAGTATCACTGTGCTTGATTGGCAGCAAACTCACCTGACCTTAACCCCATAGAGAATCTATTATAGAGAATCTATGGGGTATTGTCAAGACGAAGATGAGAGACCAGACCCAACAATGCAGACGAGCTGAAGGCTGCTATCAAAGCCACCTGGGCTTCCATAACACCTCAGCAGTGCCACAGGCTGATCGCCTCCATGCCACATTGCCGCATTGAGGCAGTAATTGATGCAAAAGGAGCCCGACCAAGTATTGAGGGCATTTACTGAACATACATTTCAGTAGGACAACATTTCAGATTTTAAAATAATTTTTCAAGCTGTTGTTATAAAGTATTCTAATTTACTGAGATAATGACTTTTGTGTTTTCATTGGCTGTAAGCCATAATCATCAACATTAACAGAAATAAACACTTGAAATAGATCACTCTGTTTGTAATGACGCCATATATTATATGAGTTTCACTTTTTGTACTGAAGAACTGAAATAAATTAACTTTTTGATGATATTCTAATTTAATGAGATGCACCTATAGAACTATGTTTAAAAGCAACCTGTCAGCAAATTCATGCCGCTCAAGCCTCGGGCAACATGAATCAGAGCCTAGGTGCACGATTGCAGCCAAGTATAGTTTACTCTGAAACGCTCTGATTCTCTGCACGTCCCAGAGATTTTGGAAGCAAATCTGTCGCCATACACGTCTGAGGGTTATGTCAAGTTTTCTTTTCTACTGGGCATCAAGGGGTTGGACTGGCCCACTGGAGAACAGGAGAATCCTCCGGTAGGCCGCTCCTGTGTAGGAGTACTAATGAGTGGTGCTATTACACTTGATTCACAATTTGCAGAAAAAGGTATAATCAAATCATTCATTAGCAAGCTAGCCAAATTAATATTACATAGAAGCAAAAGTAAATTTGTGTGCTGGGTTCAGCTGAACAGTGGGCCCCAAGAATCGATGTTACCGATGGGCCTTTGCCAAACCAGTCTGACACTGTTCATACCCCTGGTTTTCTTCTCCCTGTTTGCTAATATTCAGGTTCCTGATAAGATGGGGCACTTTTTCTGGTTCACACCAAGGTTATGGTATCTGCCCCACAGCAACTGAATGGTCAGCCCCTATTACAATAGTAAATTAGGAATTTGCTTTTTATTCAGCATCTCTGATTTTTTTCCGTAAGGGTGGCACTCATATACTAGGCGTGCCATTAATCCGTCTGCAAGAAAGGACCACTGTGCACACAGAGCAGAAATAATAGAAGATTTTAGGTATTTGTGGCTTGTGAATCATCCGCTCATTAGTTCCCTTTGCATCAGATAGGATCCCAGGAATAACCACCAGTTTGGAGGCGGGGGATTAATGTTCTTGTATAAATCCTCTCTTGGTCATTGATGTAGAGCAGGAACTAGGAGTAGGGAAGGAAACGTGCACTTCCCGATACTCCTCTCACTAGTCTATGGCTTTGTATGATTTTTTTTACTCGCACGCTATTACTGCGACCTGTCAATCAGATGGATCAGCGAGGTCAAACGCTTCACATCTCCGTCTCGCAGCGTGTATTGCACATCTGAAATGTGAAGCTTATGTCAGGCCTGAAAATCTGCAGAACCCCGTTATCATGTTCTTAGTATTATTAGGTCCCTCAATAACCAACATTTAAAGAGGATGTCCACTACTTTTACATTGATGACATAGGGCATCAATATCTGATCGGTCGGAGTCCAACACCCGCCCCCCCCTGCCGATCAGTTGTTATCAGTGCCGGTGGTGGCGGCCACCGGCCGGAAGCACTTACTTGCAGAGCTTTGTCGTCTACTTGTAGTGGCCGCCACAGGGTACTACACATCCGCCTCCAATTGAAATGAATAGGAGGCGGATGTGTAGTACCCCGCGGCGGCCACTAAAAGTAGACGACCAAGCTCCGCAAGTAAGTTCTTCCAGCTGGTGGCCGCCACCAGCGATAACAGCTAATCGAAGGGTTGCCAAGTGTCGGACCCCGACCGATCAGACATTGATGACCTATCCTAAGGATAGGGCATCAGTGTAAAAGTAGTGGACAACTCAACTCCAAATTGAAGCCAATTTAGCCCAGAAGCCTAAAAGTGACCCTCCACCCTGGAGGAATGAAAAGTAGCCATATATTTCTCATATGTTGTCGCCCTCTGTTTGCCTCTTACTGCCTCCTTCTCTCAGATTGGCGCTACGTTCCTCCTTCTTCCAAGTGCCATCAGGAGCCACTTTCCTGTATCTTGAGATAGGAAAGGCAAGAGGGTCACTTGCTAAAAAATAAAAAAAAGTTCTAAAAATTAATAAAATTGCCAACGATCCAACGCTGATGTAACTACTGGTTTTTGTGTACACGTATCGATAATTTACCTGCTTCAGCCAATCAATGTCTGCACATACTGTACTATACTGGCATGACCAATCTGCACAGGGCTATGATGTTTGGGGCGTGACAGTTGTGCCCACTGATTGGCTGCAGCGGTCATAGGCTGGCAGCGTTTAAACAAAAACTGGAAGAAGAACCAGAACATCAGCACTGGATCGCCTAGGTCAAAGACGTGAGTATTGTTTTTCTTTTATAACATTTGCACCTATTTAGATTTTTGTTTTGTAAGTACAGGGAATGACCACTCTTTTTTTTTTTTAAAACTAAATATATCCATAATTCTTAATATTTTATAGATTTATATTCTGATACAGAGCTAAAAATCACAAACTTACACCTAATTAATGAAATTCTAGATGCCTGCAGCAATCACTGAAGCAGCTTACTGCACTAGAAAATGTACTATAAAGTCATATTAGACCACTGGACTGTCAGCAATCACGAGAACAGGGGTCCCCGATTGAGAGGAATGATGATTCCGCATGAGCACTAGTGACTTATTCATCACATAATCGTGACTCAAATGAAGCTTCCGCAATGTGCGTAGCCGCCACTAGGTGTACCTGGTGTCCCCCTGGGGTTGCAATGTGTTTGACTTGAGGCTAAACTGAGGAGTGAAATTTAAGAGATTCTGTGGTTTTGACCCTTTAAATCCTATAAATGGGTTGCAGGGAATCTCCACATCACAACGTCAGATTAGTCACCGTAAGGGCTCGAGCATAGTGTGATCCGATTCTCTTGGATGTGGAAAAGATGGAGAACAAAATGTTTCCATCTTCTTCATTGTGTCAGCGCGCGGAAATGGGACTGCACTCAGATGTCGCCCGAGTACAGACAGGTTTTTTTTCCACAGACTCATTGACTTGCATGGCTGAGTGCGATTGGAGTATCGGCTGTAACTCGTGCATGCTGAGATTTTTTTCCTCGACAGACTCTAACCGAGGAAAAAATCAGCCATTTGCACGGCCCCATAGAATAACATTGGTCTGAGTGCGATCCAATGTTTTGTCGGCTTGCACTCAGACCGAAAATACTTTTGTCTGCACGAGCCCTTCATGGCTGACAGATGATGGTATTCAATACATAGGGCCAAAATGAGAAATATGAGCTAGCGGCTGAGTTCAAGGCAAGAAGACTTCTCTCAAAATAATAGTCAAGCAAGGTCAGGGCAGGCAGCAGACAAGATAAAGATCAGGAGACAAGCGGGGTCTTTATTTGGAAGACGACTTGGGGAGACACCTTTGGAACCAAGACCAAAAGGGACCCTAAATTATTATGGGTTGACTCGGCATAAGCTGGAGAAGAACTTGAGTGTGCGCTGCTCCTTTAAAGGGAATGTGTCGTCCGAAAAATACCTATCGTTTAAATCAGGTTTTTGTGTTACACATATGTAAAAAAATGTCAATTTTTTATATCACTGTCTGTTTTTAAAAGCAAAATCAGTAATTTTGCAATTTTCACACTGGCCACTGGGACTTTTTTTGACTTATATTTCCTGTCCCTTCAGAAAGAGTTTACTGGAGTTTTTATATCAGAGGCAGGATTACAATGACTGATAACACCTCTATATACAGTAGATAACACAGGATCCACCATTCACAATAGGTGATGTCACAGCTCACCTCCTCCTCCTGTACAATGACTGATAACACCTCTATATACAGTAGATAACACAGGATCCACCATTCACAATAGGTGATGTCACAGCTCACCTCCTCCTGTACAATGACTGATAACACCTCTATATACAATAGATAGCACAGGATCCACCATTCACAATAGGTGATATCACAGCTCACCTCCTCCTTCTGTACAATGACTGATAACATCTCTATATACAGTAGATAGCACAGGATCCACCAGTCACAATAGGTGATGTCACAGCTCACCTGATCCTGTACAATGACTGATAACACCTCTATATACAGTAGATAGCACAGGATCCACCATTCACAATAGGTGATATCACAGCTAACCTCCTCCTCCTGTACAATGACTGATAACATCTCTATATACAGTAGATAGCACAGGATCCACCAGTCACAATAGGTGATGTCACAGCTCACCTCCTCCTGTACAATGACTGATAACACCTCTATATACAGTAGATAGCACAGGATCCACCATTCACAATAGGTGATATCACAGCTCACCTCCTCCTCCTGTACAATGACTGATAACATCTCTATATACAGTAGATAGCACAGGATCCACCAGTCACAATAGGTGATGTCACAGCTCACCTCCTCCTCCTGTACAATGACTGATAACATCTCTATATACAGTAGATAGCACAGGATCCACCATTCACAATAGGTGATGTCACAGCTCACCTCCTCCTCCTGTACAATGACTGATAACACCTCTATATACAGTAGATAACACAGGATCCACCATTCACAATAGGTGATGTCACAGCTCACCTCCTCCTGTACAATGACTGATAACACCTCTATATACAGTAGATAGCACAGGATCCACCATTCACAATAGGTGATATCACAGCTCACCTCCTCCTCCTGTACAATGACTGATAAAATCTCTATATACAGTAGATAGCACAGGATCCACCAGTCACAATAGGTGATGTCACAGCTCACCTCCTCCTGTACAATGACGACTGATAACACCTCTATATACAGTAGATAGCACAGGATCCACCAGTCACAATAGGAGATGTCACATCTCACCTCCTCATCCTCCTCCTCCTCCTGTACAATGACTGATAACACCTCTATATACAGTAGATAACACAGGATCCACCATTCACAATAGGTGATGTCACAGCTCACCTCCTCCTGTACAATGACTGATAACACCTCTATATACAGTAGATAGCACAGGATCCACCATTCACAATAGGTGATATCACAGCTCACCTCCTCCTCCTGTACAATGACTGATGACACCTCTATGTACAGTAGATAACACAGGATCCACCAGTCATAATAGGTGATGTCACAGCTCACCTGCTCCCCCTCTCTTCACAATGACCTTTGCACATGTTCATTAGATGCCTCAATACAAAAGACACGATCGGAGTTGGTTCGCGGAGGCTAATGGACAAGTGTTGTTTCCTGAAACAACAGGGAGTTAGAGTCTAAAAAAAACCACAATGGTCAGTGTGAAAATTGTGTGAAAATTGCTGGGTTTCTATTTTTTATTCTTAATAAAGATTATAATATAGTAAAAAAAAACATTGGCAAAAACCAAAAAATATATAGTAAACCTGAAAACCTGAATTTAAACAATGGGTCATTTTTTAATGATACATTTCCATTTTAAGAGATCTGAAGTCATTGTGCTCCCTAACGTTGATTACTGTGACTGTGGTGACGTAGGAAGGCATGCAGATGGGGAATATTATAAGGGGTTTCTGTCATTGTCATAATACGATTTGCAATAAAATGACGGGAGAAGAAGAAATCTTGTGACATTTGGGTGGAATAATTACCCTCATCTGTCTTGGAGTTGTTAGCGTTGCCTGTGTGTGGTGCTTCCTGTTTTTGTAATTACTGTTCTGAGCGAGGACATTAGCATTTTCAGAATCTTGTGATAATGACTTGTAAACTGTAATATGTCGGCTAATAAGATGTAACCATATCATCTGTTTCACTTCTGAGTCATTCCTGGCTCTGTACAGGGCGTAGAACAATTTTAGATCATAGAGCTTAGATGTTCAGAGATGGACTAATACAGTGGCGGACTGGACCACCAAGGACCCACCAGTAACACTGACTCTGGTGGCCCACTGCTCAGCTACATGCAAATATCACATTACCCTCATTCACAAGTTTTCCTGTTTCTATATAACAATAAACTGGATAAATGAATGATGAGATGCTGCCCTAGTCTGTACATTGTGAAACAAATATATTGCACCAAATATTTCTCATATATTGGGAGTGAGGCCCACCAGGGAATTTTCCTGTTCTCCTGTGGGCCAGTCCGAGCCAGGACTAATATACAGGTTGTAGTGCCGGCGTCCCTGCCCTCTGCTAGGCAGGGACGCTGCTCCTCTCACCGCTCTGCTCCGTGCCCGGCTTCCTCCCCCCGCTCTGCTGTCAGCGCGCGCTCCGTCCCGGCGTCCTCCTCCTGCTCTGCTCTCAGCGCGCGCTCCTTCCCGGCCCCTGTGCTTAGGGCGCGCGCGCGCGCGCTCCCCTCCTCTTAAAGGGGCCGCGCGCGCCGCCCTAAAGAGTCCCCGGCCAATGGCCGGAGGACTTCATCATATATAAGGCACCTCCTCCAAAATGGAGGTGCCCGAGCAATGTTGTTTGCACCTGTGTCTCACCTGTGCTTCAGCCCTCAGGTCCCGTTGCCAGTTACCTGCCAGTTTCCTGCTAGTTACCTGCCAGTACCTGCCAGTTACCTGCCTGATTCCTGCCTGAATACTTGTTACCTGTCTGCCAGTCTGAGGTCCGACGGTCTGCCTTACTTCTCCTGTCAGTCTGTCTAAGGACCAGCCTGCCCGCTCACCTGGGAGCGCATGTCAGCTACCTGCCTGCTTGCCTGAGGTCCGACGGTCTGCCTTACTACTCCGGTCAGTCTGTCTATGGACCAGCTTGCCCGCTCACCTGGGAGCGCTTCTCCGTTATCTGCCTGCTTGCCAGCCCGGAGGCTCCGTTGTCACGTGCTGTGACCACCAGCTATCTCAGAGACTCTTGCCCGCTCACCTGGGAGCGCATCTCCGTTACCTGCCTGCTTGCCAGCCCGGAGGTCCCGTTGTCACGTGCGGTGACCATCAGCTATTCCAGAGACTCTTGCCCGCTCACCTGGGAGCGCATCTCCGTTACCTGCCTGCTTGCCAGCCCGGAGGTCCCGTTGTCACGTGCGGTGACCATCAGCTATTCCAGAGACTCTCGCTTGCTCACCTGGGAGCACACATCTACCACCTGCCTGCTAGCCTACCCGGAGGCTCTGCCATCACAGGTCGTACCTACCCCTTACCCAGAGACTGCCCTGATCACTTGCCGTAACTCCCTGTCCGTTCACCCAGAGACTGCCACCCGCTCCCTTACAAGGGCCGCCCCCTTGTATAGTAGCTCAGAGGTTCCGCCTCCCGGACCCGTTACAGTCCGCCTCCCGGACCCGTTACAGTTTGCTCGGGCCATGGAACCCGGTGGCACCCAAGCTCCCTCGCTCTCGGACCTCGCTCTTGAACTGTCCCGTCAGAGGTCCCAACAGGAGGCCATCCTGGGTCACCTGCGGAATGTTAATACTCGCCTGAACACTCTGTCTGATCCACCAACAACCTCCGCCAGTGCCATATCTTGCAATCCGGCGGCTCCGCTGCTCACTAATACTATGGTATCCTACCCCGGACCCCGGCTTTCTGCACCTCCTCGCTTCGGAGGCGACCCCGTCCAGGCTCGGGGCTTCTTGAATCAGTGCACCCTGCATTTTGAACTTTTGTCCTACCAGTTTAACTCCGACCGGGCCAAAATTGCCTTCATCATGTCCCATCTCACCGGGGAGGCCCTGGCCTGGCTGAATCCTCTATGGGAGAGAGGAGACCCCCTGGTGTCCAACTTGCCTGCTTTTCTCACGGCTTTCCGGAAAGTCTTCGACGAACCCGGACGGAAGACCTCATCTGCATCATCGTTGCTACGCCTCCGTCAGGGGAGTCTCACCGTGGGCCAATATGCCATACGGTTCCGTACCCTTGCCTCGGAGCTGGCCTGGGATAACGACGCTCTGGTTTCCGTCTTCTGGGAGGGTCTGTCCGGCCGTATTAAAGATGAACTTGCCGGTCGGGACATTCCTACCACTCTCGATGACTTAATAACTCTTGCCACCCGAATTGACCTACGGTTTCAGGAGCGTGCCAAAGAGATCACCCGTGAAAGAAGGATTCCACGTTTAGCTCCTACTTTCCAGAAACCCGTCATTCCCTCCATCTCTCCCCAGGTACACTCTCCTGAGCCTATGCAGGTCGACCAGACCAAGATGGTCAAAACCCGTCAGGACTCACGCCGTGCCGAGGGGAGCTGCTTCTACTGTGGCAGTAAGGAGCACCGGATCCGTGCCTGCCCGGAGAGGTCGGGAAACGCCTGTGTCTAGGTTCGCTCAGAGAGGTCCACCTAGACAAGAATAAATCCTCTCCATCCCTGCTGTTGTCAGTTTCGATCATCTACGGGGAGAACCGTTATTTCGAACTAGCCCAACTTGACTCTGGAGCAGCCGGGAACCTTATTTCACAGTCCCTGGTTGAGAAATACCGCATCCCCACCAAACCTCTGGCTGTACCCTTGTCTGTCGCTGCCGTGGATGGGGGCCTCTTACCTCGCCCCATTCAACTCATCACCGAATCCATTACCCTGCAGGTGGGAATGCTGCATTCTGAAAGTATCTCCTTTCATGTTCTGCCTGGACTCTCTCACGCCCTCTTGCTAGGTCTGCCCTGGCTCCAGAGACATGCACCCGTGCTAGACTGGCAAACCGGAGAGGTCCTTCGCTGGGGACAAGACTGTCATAAGACCTGCCTGGTTCCCGTCCATCCCGTTCGTCCCTCTCCTACCCCAGCTAATCTACCTGGACTTCCGATTCCTTATTGGTCTTATGCAGATGTCTTTAATAAAAAGGAGGCAGAGACATTACCACCACATAGACCATACGACTGTCCCATCGATCTGCTACCCGGTACTACTCCTCCCCGTGGGCGTATCTATCCTTTATCCGCTGCTGAGACCCGGTCAATGTCCGAATATATTGAGGAGAATCTGGCCAGAGGATTCATCCGGAAATCTACCTCCCCGGCGGGAGCAGGCTTCTTTTTCGTCAAAAAGAAGGACGGCTCTCTCCGTCCCTGTATAGACTATAGAGGCCTAAACCTGATCACGGTGAAGAATAAGTACCCCCTTCCGCTCATTCCAGAATTATTTGATCGTCTGAGGGGGGCTAGGATCTTCACCAAACTGGACCTTCGTGGGGCGTACAACCTGGTTCGTATTCGTCAGGGGGATGAATGGAAGACGGCATTCAACACCCGGGACGGCCACTATGAATACCTGGTAATGCCCTTTGGTCTCTGTAACGCTCCTGCCGTCTTTCAAGAGTTGGTCAATGACATCTTCCGGGACCTTCTCTACTCCTGCGTAGTGGTGTACCTGGACGACATCTTGGTCTTCTCTCCGGATCTCCAGACTCACCGGAGGGACGTTCGTCAGGTCCTGCTCAGGCTAAGGCAGAACCATCTCTACGCTAAATTTGAGAAGTGCCTCTTTGAGCAGACCTCGCTTCCGTTTCTGGGCTACATTATCTCTCAGACCGGCCTTCAAATGGATCCTGAGAAACTGTCTGCCATCGAGAAATGGCCCCGACCGGAGGGGTTGAAGGCCATTCAGCGTTTCCTGGGCTTCGCCAACTACTACCGCCTCTTCATACCACACTTCTCTTCCCGGACGGCCCCAATTTCTGCGCTCACCCGTAAAGGTACTAATCCCAAAGAGTGGCCACCCGAAGCAGAGGAGGCCTTTCTTTCCCTTAAACAGGCCTTCTCTTCCGCCCCGGTGCTGCATCGCCCAGATGGCAACAAGCAGTTCTTCCTGGAAGTTGACGCCTCCTCCTCTGGAGCCGGAGCGGTACTTACTCAAAAATCATCTTCCGGGAGGATGGTAACTTGTGGCTTCTTCTCTAAACTCTTCTGCTCCTCTGAGCGCAACTATTCCATAGGAGACCGAGAGTTATTGGCCATCAAACTGGCATTGGAGGAGTGGCGTTACCTGCTCGAGGGGGCTCTTCACCCGGTAATAATTTACACTGACCACAAGAACTTGGCTTACCTCCAGCATGCCCAGAGACTTAACCCGCGCCAAGCCCGGTGGTCCTTGTTTTTTGCTCGTTTTGATTTTGTCCTTCATTTTCGCCCGGCTGACAAAAACGTCAAGGCGGATGCCTTGTCTCGATCCTTTCTGGTGTCTGATCTCGAGGAGGATCCGAAACATATCATCGATCCCGCCAGAGTAATGCAGGTGGCTCCCGTGAGTCTAAATCGTCTTCCTCCTGGTAAGACGTTCGTACCAGTACCTGATCGGGAGAAGATTCTACACTGGGGTCATTCGTCTAAACTAGCTGGCCACGCCGGTCAGAAAAAGACCCTCCAGCTTATTACCCGGCACTACTGGTGGCCTAACCTGCACAAGGAAGTAATAGACTTTGTTTCTGCCTGTGTGTCCTGCGCCCGCAACAAAGTTCCGAGACACCTGCCGGCCGGCCGCCTCCTACCTCTGCCAGTACCTGCTGCCCCCTGGCAGCATATAGCGATGGACTTCATTACTGATCTGCCTGTCTCTGCCGGTTGTACGGTCATTTGGGTGGTCGCTGACCGCTTCTCCAAGATGGCTCACTTCATTCCACTGCCAGGTCTTCCGTCTGCACCCGAGCTGGCTAAAGACTTTATCCGCCACATCTTCCGTCTTCATGGCCTGCCCCGTCACATCGTGTCGGATCGTGGGGTACAGTTCACTTCCCGTTTCTGGAGAGCCACTTGTAAATTGCTGGACGTCACCCTGGACTTCTCCTCCGCTTACCACCCACAGTCTAATGGTCAAGTGGAGCGGATCAATCAGAACCTGACCAGTTACCTTCGGCACTTCGTTAATGCCCACCATTCTGACTGGGTGGATCTCCTGCCATGGGCCGAATTCTCGTACAACAATCACGAGAGCGAGTCTTCCTCCAAATCCCCGTTTTTTGTAGTCTACGGTCAGCATCCTCGGATCCCGTTTCCCGTCTCCACCTCGGCGGACAATCCGGCTGCGGAATCTCTTGTTAACAAATTTTCCTCCATATGGGAGAGTACCCGGTCCGCACTTCTTCTGTCATCCGAGCGTATGAAAAGACACGCTGACAAAAAACGTCTGGACCCTCCTCAATTCCGCCCTGGGGATAAAGTCTGGCTCTCGTCCAAATATGTCCGGCTCAAGATCCCTTCCTATAAGTTAGGGCCTCGGTTCATCGGCCCACTGGAGGTCATCAGTCAGATCAACCCGGTGGCCTATAAATTGAAACTCCCGGCCAACTTACGGATCCCTAACTCCTTCCATGTGTCTCTCCTCAAACCTGTGGTACTTAACTCTTTTTCCAAGTCTACAGGTACGCCTCCTGCTCCGGTTTCTGCTGTGGACGAGTTTGAGGTAGAGAACATTCTTGCCACCAAAAGGGTAAGAGGAAAGACCTTTTTCCTGGTAGATTGGAAGGGGTTTGGTCCTGAGGAGAGAACGTGGGAGCCCCGGGAGAACATCCATGCCCCTCTCATCCTAGCTAAATTTCTGTCTGGCCTAAAAAAGGGGGGGCCTAAAGGGGGGGGTACTGTAGTGCCGGCGTCCCTGCCCTCTGCTAGGCAGGGACGCTGCTCCTCTCACCGCTCTGCTCCGTGCCCGGCTTCCTCCCCCCGCTCTGCTGTCAGCGCGCGCTCCGTCCCGGCGTCCTCCTCCTGCTCTGCTCTCAGCGCGCGCTCCTTCCCGGCCCCTGTGCTTAGGGCGCGCGCGCGCGCGCTCCCCTCCTCTTAAAGGGGCCGCGCGCGCCGCCCTAAAGAGTCCCCGGCCAATGGCCGGAGGACTTCATCATATATAAGGCACCTCCTCCAAAATGGAGGTGCCCGAGCAATGTTGTTTGCACCTGTGTCTCACCTGTGCTTCAGCCCTCAGGTCCCGTTGCCAGTTACCTGCCAGTTTCCTGCTAGTTACCTGCCAGTACCTGCCAGTTACCTGCCTGATTCCTGCCTGAATACTTGTTACCTGTCTGCCAGTCTGAGGTCCGACGGTCTGCCTTACTTCTCCTGTCAGTCTGTCTAAGGACCAGCCTGCCCGCTCACCTGGGAGCGCATGTCAGCTACCTGCCTGCTTGCCTGAGGTCCGACGGTCTGCCTTACTACTCCGGTCAGTCTGTCTATGGACCAGCTTGCCCGCTCACCTGGGAGCGCTTCTCCGTTATCTGCCTGCTTGCCAGCCCGGAGGCTCCGTTGTCACGTGCTGTGACCACCAGCTATCTCAGAGACTCTTGCCCGCTCACCTGGGAGCGCATCTCCGTTACCTGCCTGCTTGCCAGCCCGGAGGTCCCGTTGTCACGTGCGGTGACCATCAGCTATTCCAGAGACTCTTGCCCGCTCACCTGGGAGCGCATCTCCGTTACCTGCCTGCTTGCCAGCCCGGAGGTCCCGTTGTCACGTGCGGTGACCATCAGCTATTCCAGAGACTCTCGCTTGCTCACCTGGGAGCACACATCTACCACCTGCCTGCTAGCCTACCCGGAGGCTCTGCCATCACAGGTCGTACCTACCCCTTACCCAGAGACTGCCCTGATCACTTGCCGTAACTCCCTGTCCGTTCACCCAGAGACTGCCACCCGCTCCCTTACAAGGGCCGCCCCCTTGTATAGTAGCTCAGAGGTTCCGCCTCCCGGACCCGTTACAGTCCGCCTCCCGGACCCGTTACACAGGTGCATCTCACTAAATTAGAATATCATCAAAAAGTTAATTTATTTCAGTTCTTCAATTCAAAAAGTGAAACTCATATATTATTTAGAGTCATTACTAACAGAGTGATCTATTTCAACTGTTTATTTCTGTTAATGTTGATGATTATGGCATACAGCCAATGAAAACACAAAAGTCATTATCTCGATAAATTAGAATACTTTATAATACTTGGTCAATACCTCAATACTTGGTCGGGGCTCCTTTTGCATCAATTACTGCATCAATGCGGCAATGTGGCATGGAGGCGATCAGCCTGTGGCACTGCTGAGGTGTTATGGAAGCCCAGGTTGCTTTGATAGCAGCCTTCAGCTCGTCTGCATTGTTGGGTCTGGTCTCTCATCTTCCTCTAGACAATACCCCATAGATTCTCTATAATAGATCCTCTATGGGGTTAAGGTCAGGCGAGTTTGCTGCCAATCAAGCACAGTGATACTGTTGTGTGTAAACCAGGTATTGGTACTTTTGGCAGTGTGGACAGGTGCCAAGTCCTGCTGGAGAATGAAATATCCATCTCTAAAAAAGCTTGTCGGCAGAGGGATGCATGAAGTGCTCTAAAATGTCCTGGTAGACGGCTGCGCTGACTTTGGTCTTGATAAAACACAGTGGACCTACACCAGCAGATGACATGGTTCCCCAAACCATCACTGATTGTGGAAACCTCACACTAGACCTCCAGCAGCTTGGATTGTGACCTCTCCACTCTTCCTCCAGACTCTGGGACCTTGTGGAGTGTCAATGACTGCCTTCTGGACATCTGTCAAGTCAGCAATCTTCCCCATGATTGTGGAGCCTACTGAAACAGACTAAGGGACCTTTTTAAACGCTTAGGAAACCTTTACAGGTGTTTTTTGTTAATTATTCTAATTTACTGAGATAATGACTTTTGTGTTTTCATTGGCTGTAAGCCATAATCATCAACATTACCAGAAATAAACACTTGAAATAGATCACTCTGTTTGTAATGACTCAGTATATAATATATGAGTTTCACTTTTTGTATTGAAGAACTGAAATAAATTAACTTTTTGATGATATTCTAATTTTGTGAGATGCACCTGTATATATATATATATATATATATATATATATATATATATATACACATATATATTTATATATATATATATATATATATATATATATATATATATATATGATAAATGCAAACATCGAGTTTGTGAAATGTTAAGGGTATTATTGCAATATAGACTATTTATAAAATGAAGATATTTAGCACACAACCTAGCCAATTTGTGACCACCAGCCACGACAAGGCGACCTTTCTCTGGACAGAACCAAACTATTTCTGTCAGATAAGCCGCTTCTGAGCCAAAAAAACTAAAAATTTAAAGAGTAGGTAGGATCAAATGCAAATAAAAAAAAACCTGAAGGCTTTTTCACATGGCCGATTTTTCCACGTACGATAAAAACGGACCGATTATTCTGATCAGAGTGTGGTCTGAGAGTCATCTGTTTTTCTCGTACATGGAGAAATTAAAAAAAAAAAAAAAATTCTCCACCTTCTCCATTCTGTTAGTCCGTGAAAATCGGACCGCACTCTGATGTCATCCGTGTACGGTCCGATTTTTTCCGGACCCTTTCACTTGCATTTCCTATTTTGATCCGACCGAGGGATGTGAATGGCCCCATAGACTATCACAGGTATGAGTGCTATCCCTGAATATCACTTATACGCAAAAATTGGATGTGTGATTGAGCCCTTAGGCTGATGGAATATACAGTGGTGGCCAAAAGTATTGGCACCCCTGCAATTCTGTCAGATAATACTCAGTTTCTTCCTGAAAATGACTGCAATCACAAATTCTTTGGTATTATTCTCTTCATTTAATTTGCTTGCAAGGAAAAAACACAAAAGAGAATGAAGCAAAAATCAAATCATTGATCATTTCACACAAAACTCCAAAAATGGGCCGGACAAAAGTATTGGCACCCTCAGCCTAATACTTGGTTGCACAACCTTTAGCCAAAATAACTGCGAACAACCGCTTCCGGTAACCATCAATGAGTTTCTTACAATGCTCTGCTGGAATTGTAGACCATTCTTCTTTGGCAAACTGCTCCAGGTCCCTGATATTTGAAGGCTGCCTTCTCCAAACTGCCATTTTGAGATCTCTCCACAGGTGTTCTATGGGATTCAGGTCCATTGCTGGCCATCTTAGAAGTCTCCAGTGCTTTCTCTCAAACCATTTTATAGTGCTTTTGGAAGTGTGTTTTGGGTCATTGTCCTGCTGGAAGACCCATGTCCTCTGAGGGAGACCCAGCTTTCTCACACTGGGCCCTACATTATGCTGCAAAATTTGTTGGTAGTCTTCAGACTTCATAATGCCATGCACACGGTCAAGCAGTCCAGTGCCAGAGGCAGCAAAGCAACCCCAAAACATCAGGGAACCTCCGCCATGTTTGACTGTAGGGACCGTGTTCTTTTCTTTGTTGATGCTTTTTCCCAAAAAGCTCTACTTTTGTCTCATCTGACCAGAGAACATTCTTCCAAAACGTTTTAGGCTTTCTCAGGTAAGTTTTGGCAAACTCCAGCCTGGCTTTTTTATGTCTCAGGGTAAGAAGTGGGGTCTTCCTGGGTATCCTACCATACAGTCCCTTTTCATTCAGACGCCGACGGATAGTACGGGTTGACACTGTTGTACCCTCGGACTGCAGGGCAGCTTGAACTTGTTTGGATGTTAGTCAAGGTTCTTTATCCACCATCCGCACAATCTTGCGTTGAAATCTCTTGTCAATTTTTCTTTTCCGTCCACATCTAGGGAGGTTAGCCACAGTGCCATGGGCTTTAAACTTCTTGATGACACTGCGCATGGAAGATACAGGAACATTCAGGTCTTTGGAGATGGACTTGTAGCCTTGAGATTGCTCATGCTTCCTCACAATTTGGTTTCTCAAGTCCTCAGACAGTTCTTTGGTCTTCTTTCTTTTCTCCATGCTCAATGTGGTACACACAAGGACACAGGACAGAGGTTGAGTCAACTTTAATCCATGTTAACTGGCTGCAAGTGTGATTTAGTTATTGCCAACACCTGTTAGGTGCCACAGGTAAGTTACAGGTGCTGTTAATTACACGAATTAGAGAAGCATTACATGATTTTTCAAACAATGCCAATACTTTTGTCCACCCCCTTTTTTAGGTTTGGTGTGGAATTGTATCCAATTTGGCTTTAGGACAATTCTTTTTGTGTTTTTTCATTGAAGACAAATTAAATGAAGATAATAATACCAAAGAATTTGTGATTGCAATCATTTTCAGGAAGAAACTGAGTATTATCTGACAGAATTGCAGGGGTGCCAATACTTTTGGCCACCACTGTATACAACCCCTGGCAAAAATTATGGAATCACCGGGCTCAGAGGATGTTCATTCAATTGTTTAATGTTGTTGAAAAAAAGCAGGCAACTTTAGGGCTTTAAGAAACACTAAAAGAAATCAAGATTAAAAATGTGGTACTCAGTAAGGGTAATTTTTTTCAGACCAAGCAGAGGAATAAAATTATGGAATCACTAAATTCTGAGGAAAAAATTATGGAATCACCCTGTAAATTTTAATTTACAAAACTAACACCTGCATCAAATTAGATCTGCTCGTTAGTCTGCATCTAAAAAGGAGTGTTCACACCTTGGAGAGCTGTTGCACCAAGTGGACTGACATGAATCATGACTCCAACACGAAAGATGTCAATTGAAACAAAGGAGAGGATTATCAAACTCTTAAAAGAAGGTAAATCATCACGCAATGTTGCAAAAGATGTTGGTTGTTCACAGTCAGCTGTGTCTAAAATCTGGACCAAATACAAACAACATGGGAAGGTTGTTAAAGGCTAGCATACTGGTAGACCAAGGAAGACATCAAAGCGTCAAGACGGGAAACTTAAAGCAATATGTCTCCAAAACAGGAAATGCACAACAAAACAAACGAGGAATGAATGGAAGGAAACTGGAGTGAATGTCTGTAACCGAACTGTAAGAAACCGCCTAAAGGAAATGGGATTAACACCACAACAGCAAAAATCAAGGTTACAATGGGCTAAGGAAAAGCAATCGTGGACTGTGAATGACTGGATGAAAGTCATATTCAGTGATGAATCGCGAATCTGCATTGGGCAAGGTGATGATACTGGAACTTTTGTTTGGTGCCGTTCCAATGAGATTTATAAAGATGACTGCATGAAGAGAACATGCAAATTTCCACAGTCATTGATGATATGGGGCTGCATGTCAGGTAAAGGCACTGGGGAGATGGCTGTCATTACATCTTCAATAAATGCCCAAGTTTACATTGATATTTTGGACAGTTTTCTTATCCCATCAATTGAAAGGATGTTTGGGGATGATGACATCATTTTTCAAGATGATAATGCATCCTGCTGTAGAGCAAAAACTGTAAAAACATTCCTTGAAAGAAGACACATAAGGTCAATGTCATGGCCTGCAAATGGTCCGGATCTCAATCCAATTGAAAATCTTTGGTGGAAGTTGAAGAAAATGGTCCATGACAAGGCTCCAACCTGCAAAGCTGATCTGGCAACAGCAATCAGAGAAAGTTGGAGCCAGATTGATGAAGAGTACTGTTTGTCACTCATTAAGTCCATGCCTCATAGACTGCAAGCTGTTATTAAAGCAGAGGTGGTGCAACAAAATACTACTGATGTATTGGAGTGTTCTTTTGTGTGTTTGTTTTTCATGATTCCATAATTTTTTCCTCAGAATTGAGTGATTCCATAATTTTTTCCCTCTGCTTGGTCTGAAAAAAATTACCCTTACTGAGTACCACATTTTTAATCTTGATTTCTTTTAGTGTTTCTTAAAGCCCTAAAGTTGCCATTTGAAATGACTTTAGTTTTGTGCCATGTCTGTGATCTGCTTTTTTTCAACAACATTAAACAACTGAATGAACATCCTCCGAGCCCAGTGATTCCATAATTTTTGCCAGGGGTTGTATACTGTATATGTGTGTACTCTATATAAATATAGCGCTGAAAAGTGAAAGGCATCAAGAAACGTAAAGATCTTTAGTTTGAGACTCAAACACACCATCATCGTTAAAAGGGACCTTACTACCTTAAAAAAAATCAAACAATACTATATAATAATTCACTATTTAAAGGGGGTTGTCTGGGCTGAATACAATCTTAAAAATGCTGTTGTCTTACCCCAGAAAAAGTGTCCCTCTATCTAATTTACCATCCACTGAGTATTGTCAAGTGTAATCTGTATCTAGCAGCAGAGATGCCAGAAGTGGGCAAGTTGGGTCTGAACATTGTCTCACTGCTCCTGCTTTCCTGTGTGTCAAATTGTATACAGGCATAAGAGAGAGGTGGACTTTTAGCTCAGTGAAGACGAGTCATTATACAGTGGGAAGTAAGTGAAAGGTGGTTCCAGCAACTATAGTGCTGGTAGAGTGCTGATGAAGAGGAAGAAGTTACTTACTAAGAAGTCATTTTCATTCTCATTATCACTTATCTAGAAAGCTTGATTACACCAATACTTAGTAATAGGTAAATTTTTCATGCAGTGGAAAGGAGAATAGCAATTCTTGTGGGGACCTCATCCGATGGTATGGGCGGCTACCAACATGGCTATGCAACCCAACTATCATAGAGTCTAGATGCCCGTGTAGTATTCAGTTTCCTTGTCCTGTTTAGGGCACAACCCCTTAAGGATATATTTTAATGGCCCAAACTTATTTTGCCACCATTTTGTTTTCTGTCTTCCTTACTCTTCGGGAAGGTCTCTTTTTTAATTTTTTTAAAAACTGGAAAGTGAAAAGAGTCTAACTACCAAAATACTAAGAGGTTTTGCTGTAGATGTTTTGTCGGCTGTTTATTCCAAACTTTTACTAATGGGCATGCCACCTATTTTAGTCAACAGATGCAAAAAGAATTCACAGGCCAGTGGGCGATAAGTATTGGGTTACTCATGCCCCGGGTTAGGTCCCTGACTATCATGGAGAGCAGATGTCTGGCACTGGACATGCGTGGTCTGCAACTTCTTCATAGTGCACATCTGTACCCCATTAAGGTCAATGACTCTTCACCAAGAACATTTCTAGCCAGATGGTTGTCTGTCCTCGTCGGGAATATAGCACAAGGGCAGAGACAGCATCTTATACACTAAATGTAAAGTATGTACATAGCCCAAGGGCTTCTGATGTAACCATGATGCAGACTAATGCAAGGTGAACGCTCATTCCAGATCTACAGTTTCAGCCAAAAGTTTTGAGGTTAGCACAAATTTTAAGGTTTGCAACATCTTTTTGTCTCTTCTTTCTCTGGTTACTAAAGCACAACTATCAGTATTTCTTAAGTTTGTAAACTTTTTTTGACAAATACATCAAGTTTATGTAACGACTGAAAGTTTACAGTGTTGACCCTTATTTCTCCAAGACTTCTGCCCATCGCTCTAGCAGCTCGATATCATCTTATGGGCCAAATCCTGACTGATGACTGCCCATTCTTGTCTAATCAGTGCTTTGCGTTTCTCACAATTTTTGTTTGTCAACTCACTTTTTGGGGCTTGACCACAAGTTCTCAAGGGGATTGAGATTTGGGAACACAAAATGTCAATCTTTTGTTCACCGAGCCACTTAGTTATCACTTTTGCCTTGGTCTCTATCATGGTGGAAAAAAACATTGCTCATCACCAAATTGCTCCTGGATCACTGAAGGACATTACTCTAGGAGGATGTTTAGATCCCATTGTTTATTCATGGCAGTGATCTTAGTCAAAATTGTAAGTGAGCCCCCTCCATGGATGAGAAGCCCCCACACATGAAGGGTCTCAGGATGCTTTATTGTTGGCAGGACACAGACCTCATGGCAGCGCTCACCTTTTCTTTTCCGGACAATTATTCTTCAATATGTCTGAAATAGTCTGAAAATGAACTGCCGATCAGTGCGGGTCCCAATGGTCGGACCCTCATTGATCAACTTGTTTTTAGTGCACATCTCCTTTAAGAAGATCCCCTTACGGGAAAGTAGGAAAACTTTCAAAAATAGGAATAGACTTTCAAACAAAGTGTAGATGAAACAAGAAATACATTCAGAAACATGAATAGATTCCAGTAGAGGAAAGTATGAAAATGCCAAAAGTGAGAAGCGGTTACCTGCAGAGAAGAATCGAAGAACATCTCTTCAAAAAGTTGATTCACTGCAACGTAGAAAAAAATAAACTTCAAAAGAAAAACAGTAGGAGAAAGTAAAAGAGTTATACTATGCTTTTCACTACCATTACAAAAGGGTACCACGATGTTACACTAGTTGATTATCGTGAGTCCAGCTTCAAAAACCAATGATCAGCTCTTATCGCTGCAGGGAGCCATGTCTGGCCATACTCGGGAATTGGATGGTGGCCATTCACCTGGTTGACCAAGCTCTTTCTACAAAGGAAGAGCTCTTAGTATCCTTCCACACTGACTCATAACCGTGGGTCCCAAGTACGAGACCACTTCTCTATGACATCTATATGCAATAACTAGGGGGTGGAAAGCTTGGCAATTGCCCAGTGCCCCCAATTTCTGTGGGACCCTAAGGAAGAGAACCTTAGGAAAAACCTAAATGCGCCAATGTTTTAGTGGCATAAGGCGGCATTCTTTGGGCTTTAAATTACAGTGTTATGTGGGATATATAGGCAGTATTTTGGGCATTTATATATTTTGCTGCTGTATATTATTTGAGGTACTGTGTGGGGTTGTTTATGGAAGTATTGACTTGGTACTACATGGTGGTATTACATGGACTTTATATGACAGTATAGTCACATTACTATATAGAGGTATTGTGTAGGTTGTATTGACTTGACACTATATGGTGATATTATACAACCTTTATATGACACTATAGTCACATTACTATATAGAGGTATTGTGTATGTTGTATTGACTTGACACTATATGGTGGTATTATACGGCCTTTATACAACAGTATAGGCACATCAATATAGAGGGGGTATTGTATAGGTTGTATTGCTTTGGCTCTATATGGTGGTATTATGTGGTCTTTATATGACAGTCACATCACTATATAGAGGTATTGTGTAGGTTGTATTGTCTTGGCACTATATTATGGTATTATATGGCCTTTATATGACAATCACATCACTATATAGAGGTATTGTGTAGGTTATATTGTCTTGGCTCTATATTATGGTATTATATGGCCTTTATATGACAATCACATCACTATATAGAAGTATTGTGTAGGTTGTATTGCTTTGGCTCTATATTATGGTATTATATGGCCTTTATATGACAGTCACATCACTATATAGAGGTATTGTGTAGGTTGTATTGTCTTGGCACTATATTATGGTATTATATGGCCTTTATATGACAATCACATCACTATATAGAGGTATTGTGTAGGTTGTATTGCTTTGGCTCTATATTATGGTCTTATATGGCCTTTATATGACAGTCACATCACTACATAGAGGTATTGTGTAGGTTGTATTGTCTTGGCACTATATGGTGGTATTATGTGGTCTTTTTATGACAGTATATTCTAATCACTACATGGCGGTATTATGTGGGTTGAATATATCAGTAAAATAGTCAAAAATGACAATGGTGGGGGCTACTTTGCTTTTTGTCCAAAGTCCAGCTTTTTACAGAACAAAAACAGGCATATAGACAGGATAGGTGTATGGATATAGGTTGTTGAGGCAGCGTCTTTACAAGGGTAAGCATAATCCATACATCTTTGTTTGGCGTATAGAAACCTATTGGACAATTTAGGTATTAAAATAGGAGAACAAAGTAGAAAATAGCGATGCAATTTTGATTTTCTTTAATCCACCATCCAATATTAATAGTTGGTGGGTTAAATCTGCAGTAGAACGTGAGTTGGTCTCGCTTCGCTCCTCACCTGTTTGCTGGGCGCTCTGCGGGCCATGTCAGCACTTGCTGAGTCACTTTTGTTTTTTTTTTTTATAAATAAGGAATTTTAACCTGGAATTTTTTGCAAGCCTGCTCCCAGCATTGCTGATAAACAAACCTTGAGTGAATTCCTTCGATTCTGTCTGCCTGGATGGACACACATACTGGCGTGATACCAAAACTCACTGCACGAGGGTCACAGCTCATACTACGGCTCTGTGAATGTGGCTGTCTGAACCTGATAAAGCCTTTGTCTGCTATGTCCTAGGCCGGTCTCACACATCCAGAAAAAACGGTACCGGAGATATCCGTGTCCTGTGTGCCGCATCAGGGTGACACGGACCGGTGCCTGGGAATCAGCGCTACAGTTAGTGCTGTTCCCAAGCGCCGGGTGATGAACGCTGCCCTCATCATGGTTTCCTGCCTAGAATGTTAGAGTTGGAGGGGACCTCCAGGGTCCTCGTGTCCATCCCCCTGCTCATTGCAGGAGTCACTAAACCATCTCAGACAGATGTCTGTCCAGCCTCTGTTTGAAGACTTCCATTGAAGGAGAACTCGCCACCTCTCGTGGCCGCCTGTTCCACTCATTGATCACCCTAACTGTCAAAAAGTTTTTTCTACTATCTAATCTGTATCTTCTCCCTTTCAGTTTCATCCCATTGCTTCTCGTGTTTCTATATGCAAATGAGAATAAGGATGATCCCTCTACAGTGTGACAGCCCTTCAGATATTTGTAGACAGCTATTAAGTCTCCTCTTCTTTTTTGCAAGCTAAACATTCCTAGATCCTTTAACTGTTCCTCGTAGGACATAGTTTGCAGTCTGCTCACCATTCTTGTCGCTGTTCTCTGAACTTGCTCCAGTTTTTTCATGTCTTTTTTAAAATGTGGTGCCCAGAACTGGACACAGTATTCCGGATGAGGTCTGGGCCAAGGAGGAGTAGAGGGGGATAATTCCTTCATGTGATTAGACTCTATGCTTCTCTTAATACAACCCAGGACTGTGTTTACCTTTTTTGCTGCTGCATCACACTGTTGACTCATGTGCAGTCTGTGATCTGTTAGTATACTAACACGTGCTGTTCCTTAGTTCTATTCCTCCCATTCTGTAGATGTAATTTTCGTTTTTCTTGTCCAGATGTAGAATCTTACATTTCTTCCTGTTAAATACCATTCTATTAGTCGCTGCCAATTGTTCAAGCTTATCGAGATCCTTCTGAATTCTTTCTTTGTCTTCTCTAGTGTTAGCTATCTTTGTACATCTGCAAATTTGATTTGTTTACCTTCAGTTCCCTTATCTAGATCATTTATAAAAATGTTGAACAACTCAGGGCCCAGGACAGAGCCTTTTGGTACCCCACTTGAAACACTCTTCCAATTGGAAGTGCAACCACTTATTACCACTCTTTGAGTACGATCACTGAGCCAGTTATGAATCCATCTAACGAATAGTCATTATGTACTGACACACATAGACTAGGATCACACGACCGTTTTTCTCTCATCTGAGAAAATCGGTTTGATTATACTAATCACACTCTTATAAGAGTTTGATCCGATTTTGGAATGTGGAGAAGAAGAAAAAAAAATTCTCCATCTTTTCCATTCTGTCAGTCCATGGAAATCGGACTGCACTCAGATTTTTTTCTCGGACCCATAGACATGAATGGCCGAGTGCAATTGAATAAGCGGATGCAACTCGTGCATCAAAGAATAACATGGGGGCGAGTGTTATCCGTCCAAACAACGGATAGCACTCGTTCGATTTTTACAGTCTTGTGCATGAGTCCTTGCAGTCATAGGGAACAGACTAATTATCCAATTGTGGGACTGGTCAGGAATGGTAATTGGTATCACAGTCACGATTTTGGAACATGGAATATCCCTTC
Source organism: Phyllobates terribilis (assembly GCF_046119375.1). NCBI lineage: Eukaryota > Metazoa > Chordata > Amphibia > Anura > Dendrobatidae > Phyllobates > Phyllobates terribilis. Next base: position 400,570,532 of record NW_027362765.1, read on the forward strand.
CTTTTAGACGCAGGGATATTACCTATGGATAAAAGAGAAGAAGGGGACCTCCGAATGTAACATTCCACTGCAAGAGGGTATTGATCTGGGGGATCAGCGGGGACCATGCATTATATTGGTGACCTATAGAATTCAATGGCATGGCATTTAGAGAGTGTTAATTCTCAGTGTTAAAAAATTGGGGTGAAGTTTGTTGTTCCAGTGGAGTAGCCTGTCTGATTATGCGGGTAGAGCAGCACAGAGTATTTGCAGCTTCATGGGAGGCAGTGGCCACTCGTATGATTTGTTTCTGATAGACAGGACAGTGTTGTACATTACTGGGCGAGTGACACGAGATTGGGAAGTAAAATGGAGGCATAGGCTAAGTGTTAGACTGCGGAAAAAGTTGGCAATTGTAATGTGAAGTTGTATTTACCTTTTTTAATGTCTTTTATGGTCATAAATGTATATCATTTTGTTTATCGACTTAACAGAGCAGCAGAGGGTGATGTTACTGAGCAGCTCACCCACTGTGGTGAAGAAGTACTTCCCGATACCAGTGGAGCATTTAGAAGATGAGGTGCGGATCCGGTCGGCGGATGATGGGAAGCTCTTCAGAGAGGAGTACAATGTGAGTCTGTGGGGAGGACACTGACATTTTGCTTTACAGTCTGTGCTGGAAAATCGCCAATCACAGCAGATCTCTTCATATCAGATTTCCTTTTTTTCTGCAGAGCTAAAGTGAGTTTTAACTTCCTTTTCATTTTCCTGCAGATCCATGTATAACGGCATAGCCCTATTCATAGTGCCACACACTTTCCACACGTCATATATTCGTTTCCTGCTCGCATACTTATCAATAGTTTTTGTTAAAAGGTCGGGGGGGTTATATATTTTGCATGTGACAGACCATTTTAAGGAATTTATGGGCTACGACTTAAAGGATATATTCCAAAATTAGAAGTCTCCCCCCTTCCTTTCCATAGGATTATAATAAGAATTATAGCTCTGGTCCCCTGATGAAGCCTGTATAGGCGAAACTAGTTTGGGGGAGCTGTATATGTTTCATCAGCAGTACCTGTGAGAATGAAATGGATATATCTATAAAGTGCTACATAGATCTATGGATTGCAGCCATGATTATTCTAGGGAAATCTCAATACACAAAAGGAGATTGATTAGAAGTAGCTGATAGTGAGGTGTTCCAAAGCTGGGAAATCCTCCTGTATGTGGATATAATACAGGTCCACTGTAGTAGTTTTAAACATAGACCACTTTTAAATGAAAATTAATAGAAGTTAGTTCTTAGTGCATCCCTTATATTGGGTCTATTTACCCTTTGGGTAATATGATCTGACACTTGGATCAATATCGACAGTGTAAATCTATGGGTCCATGAAAAGTTCGGATTGCACTCGGATGCCATCTAAGTACGGTCCAATTGAATAGAGAAGGTGGAAAAACTTATTTTTTTCTCTCCATGAACGAGAAAAACTAATACACTCGGACTAAATTCTGATGAAAATAATTGTTCCCCTTTTCTCGTATGTGAAAGAAAATGTCTGAATGAGGCCTAAATGGGAGTGTTGTAAATATGACGCGCCCCCTGGGCCGTGGGGTATTCGGTGCCGGGCCGGTCGGTGCAGGGGATGTCACAGTGGCGGTGACCCAGTCCGTGACCCAGAGCGGTCAATAAAAATGGGATTATAGTTTTTATAGTTTATGTTTGTGACGCCACCTGTGGTATGCGGCTATATGGAGCCGCCGCTGTGGTGCAGATCCTCTGGAGCTGATGGTGACGCAGCAGAGTTGGTTCAGCTCTCCACAGGTAGAGCTTAGCTCCAGGGCAGTGTATGATGATTTTGGGAGGTAGCAGTTGTTGGTGCTGTGTAGTGCAGGGCTGGTGATGGCGCAGCAATAATTCTAGGACACAGTGGGGTGCAGTCTTCAAGGTGTACTCACACTTATTACGCTGCTCCAGGTTACAACTGCCAGATTATAACCGCCTACGTCGTCTTGCGTTCACCAAGGAAAGGGGTTCAGCAATCTCTCAAGTAACTCAGGAGTACTTAAACAGGACCCCGTTCTATGTGCCTTCCTCGGTCGTCTTCCTGCGCTGGCTCTCACCCTCCTGCCCTGCGCCTCACAATCAGTGTCCCAAGCCAGTAGCCTCGGATCTTGGCGGGCGACCTGCAGTCCCCTGGACCCTATGCAGCCACCTTTTCGGCAATGTAATTGTGGTGGTTGGCAGCTGCACCTTGCAAGTACAGCAGCCTCCGATTATCTAGCTGAGCCTTGTAGTTCTCCACTAATTCAGGGGCCGGTCCCCTCTGCAGCCTGATCCCTCCACGTCCTTGTAGATTCGGGCGCACGGGTGGCATCCGCACTTCCCGTGCCCCTAGGATCCCCTCTGTTCCTCTTGTAGCCTTCCCGGCTCCCTTCCTCTTCAGCCTTTCCTCCTGGGCCTCTCCATCTAGGCCCGCTCCTCCTGAGCAGAGCTCCTGCAGAGCTCCTGCTCCTCTCACTGTCCTCCTCTGACTGAACTGTCTGCTTCTAGATGGTTCCATCCCTTCTCATACTCCTACTGAAGTGCTCCCCTGATCTACTTCCTCCACCCACACCCACTCAATGGTTCCGCCCTCCAGCCAGGGACCAGGGACTGTGCTCTCCCTTAGGAGCAATCTCACCCTTTCCTCTGAAGTGGAGTGTAATGGATGCAGGTGTTAGGGTTCCGGGCAGTACTCCTTCCTTACCTGAGAGTGAGATACTACACCTCTGGGTGAGATGCAATACCTCTGTGGCGACTGAACCTTCAGGGGCGCCACAAGAACTGCTGATGCGGTGGGAATGAATAATGTGTGGTGCAGATCCATTAAATATCAAATATGTAAAACTGTAACAGTCACAAGAATAATTAGTTTTTTTTTTCTTCTACAGTCGTTACAATCTGGGAATTTTCAAGGAACCTTTGAAGTGGCCAATAGGGAAGAAAACAAGGAAAACAACAGATACCCCAATATCCTGCCCTGTAAGTCTCATCTGTAAGACAGAGCCGCTTACTTATGTTTTCCGTGTGACATGTGCTCAGTTATCAACTGTTTGTAAAAAGATGATTGATAAATGTTTGCATTATTTTTTTTTTCTAATGCTGGACCCCTCTTTATTCAGGTCTATCAGGTGCCATATATGTAAGACCGCACTCGAGAATCTATTTGGTTTATTTGTGGTTTACAGTTACTAGAGCCTTACTGTAAATAAATCGTGAGAATCTTTTCTTTTAACATGGCTGCCAATGTGAAGCAGAGCTGCAGTGTAAAGCATGGCAAACATAATATCAACAATGATTTGTTTTATTTAGTATTAGTTCTGCCCTAGTGCAACTCAAGCTGAACAAAATAAATAGTGCTTTCCCTCTTTCAGCGAAAAGGAAAAAAAGTGGGCGGCAAATAAATTAAATATGGCTGACGGTGTCATCGGTCAACATGGTACTACATGTCCCAGAAACTGAAGGGGAAAAAAGCCTTGGCATACACTGTCAGCCGAACTCTTGTTAAACTGACAAGACCCCTCTTTTACAGTTCAGAGTGCATGTATGTTCTCAATGTCTCAATGGGGAGGGGGGGTTAATCATTTTTTATGACTAGACAAAAAAAAAAAAAATCAGGCATGTTGACATCGAACTGCCCGATCCAATTGCCCGACCCTTTATTTCCCTGCCAGAAAGGCATAGTAGGAAATCCCCCATATAGATTAGATGGTCATCTGGTTCCACTCTGTGTGGCCAGCTGTTTTTAATGTGCAGAGCTTAGCTTGAGGGGGCAGGGCTGTTTACTATTATTTACTACAGAATATAGCATAAATTATAGTGGAAATCTATGGTGGCGCAGAGGCTGCACAGAATGCGTTGAATCGATTTAGAGGCAGTGTCTGGTATGAGAGGGAGTGCAAAAGCTGACGGACACAGCCCAAAGAACGAATACAGGTTATACCCAAAGAAAAAAGTTTTCTCCTTAGCAAACCCAAATTGCATCCTGCTCTCCTGACATGTCTGCTTTGTCAAATAAATGCATTACCCTAAAATAACATTTCTGGTGCATTTTTGCATAATGCTGTTCTATAGTTCTTCCTGGAACTGGATGAAAAAAAATGACACCTGGTTGTTCGCAACTGGGGGAGACAATCAGTGCTGATTAGAGTTGAAGGAATAACTTTGCAGGACCCTTGTCCAGCGGCCACCTTAGTAGTCACATAACCTTGCAAACTGCCTCCTTCCTGCAGGAATCCCTCCCCGTCTTCTGATTTATAGGCTCGATACAATGTCATTGTTGCAGTGTTAGATGACGTTGCACCTATCCTACAAATCAGAAGAGGGGTTAGGGATGCATTGATTAAAGAGGTTGTCCACTGCTTTCTCATTGATGACCTATCCTTAGGATAGGTCATCAGTGTCTGATCGGTGGGGGTCCGGCACCCGTCATCCCCGCCAGTCAGCTGTTCTTGGTTTCGGCGGCGCCTGCAGGGAACTGCAGATCCGTCTCCTATTGATTTGAATAGGAAGCGGATATGTAGTACCCTGCCGCGGCCACTATCAGGAGACTGAGCAGCTCCGAAATCGAGCAGTTCCGGTCGGCGCCGCTGACACCGAGAACAGTTGATCGGCGGGGGTATCGGACCCCGACCGATCAGACATTGATCCAATGAAAAAGTAGTGGATAATCTCTTTAATAGTATCAAGCTTTAATGAGACACAACCCATTGACCAGAAGAATGGTGACACCCAGTTATCAGTTTTCACATATTTCCAGGAAGGATAACAGAGGAATAGATTTTTAAGAAAAGATAACTTAGAATTTAAATTTAATGGAGAATACAAGTATTTCCTGAAAAGAGATGTCGAAAAAGAATTTCAGGAATCATGGAGCTGATTGCAAGGGCTTATTCTGACCTCCGATTTCCTCCCGTACAAGAAGAACGGACGGTTTATTTTCATCGGACTCAGATCAGACTTTGATCAGAGCAAGGTCTGAGTGTCATCAGTTTTTCACAGACGTGGAGAAAATCAAAAAAAGTTTCTCCAACTTCTCCTTTCTGACGGTCCGTGAAAATTGGACTGCACTTGGACGTCATCTGATTTTTTCATGGACCCATGGATGTGCATTGCTGATTTTGATCTGACTCTGATCAAAATCGGACATGTGAACAGCCACATTAGACTATCACAGGTACGAGTGCTATCCGTGAAAACCACGGATGGTGCTTGTACGAGAAAATCGGACGTCTGAATGAGACCTAAGTGTGTTTTTTGTAGGTGTTACATCTTAATAGGGAGAAGTCATTATCCCGGGTTTAGTGATCTCAGTCCATACAGGCATTTAATGTTCTTGTGGTGATAAAAATGTAGAAAATGTTCTGGCAGTTGTAGACGGAGTTGGCAAAGTCACAGGAATCCTTAGAGCATATTCTTACTTGTCTATGTAAACAGGCCGTCTTCTCCAGAGAATGTCTTATAATATCATCTGGTGTTTCCCAAGAACAATCAGATCAGTTCTTGAAGATAAAAAAATATATATAGTGAGGAGAAGGCGATAAATCCTTGTGCTTCACAGTAAGGAGGTGTTCACACAGAGGTTTTTGATGTGGATTTTGCAGCAGATTCTTCTCCAAACTCCACTTGAAGAACTTCTTTAAAACAGTCTTTGAATGAGCGTCCGATTGACTTCAATGGGATAACGCTTGTAGCGCACATGGTGCTGTTTTTCTTAAGTGAAAAAAGAGGCAATATGTCCATTCTTGAGTTGTTTCTGGTTGAAAAAAAGCACAAAAAATGTGAAAAACAGCCGCATGCATAAAAACAGTGTTAAAATATGCATAAAACAATGTGATGTTAAGCAATTTTTTAACATGGAAAATAATCAGCGTGAACATAAAAACCACGTGAAAAATGACTTCAAATACTCTTTGAATTCTCTTTACAGACTTTCCATAAGGGGCATCAAGTTACATCTCTGCTCTCAAATAAGACAAGGCAGCATTGTACTAACTGAAGGGGGTTTACACTGAAGCCCCCCATACACATCAGACTGTCTGTTGATTTCGCTGATGTCAGCATGTTCGGCTGCCATTTTTGGAGGACTTTAAGGGAATCTGTCACCAGATTTTTGCCATCTAATATGATAGCAGTATAATGTAGAGTGAGAGACCCTAATTCCAGCGATATGTCACTTACTGGGCTGCTTGTTGTAGTTTTGATAAAATCCCTGTTTTATCAGCAGGAGATTATCACTAGAGGACTAGTAACCTGCTGTCAGGTAGTCCTCCATAGTCATTAGCACAGTTTAACCCCGCCCCCACCACTGATTGGCTGCTCTCTGCTCGTGTGCAGAGAAAACTGCCAATAAGTGGTGTGGGCGGGGTTATACAGAGCTCAGCATTTAGAGAACTGTTAGACTTGCAGATAAAACTGTGATTTCATCAAAATGACAGCAAGCAGCCCAGTAAGTGATACATCGAATCAGGGTCTCTGTCTCCACATTATGCTGTTCTTAGATGATGTAGCAAATACCTGGTGACAGATTCCCTTTAAAAGGCGTTGTCCAGCATTAGGTTACAAGTCTGCAGTCACTCTATGTGACTACAGGCCTGTGAGTCCTCACATCGCATTCACTGTGAGGGCTGTCAGGATTCTCCAGTCTAGTGCCGGGAGAGGTGGGCACGTGACTGCAAGTATGTGATTTGCATACATGCAGTTACATGCCGACTAGACGTGCACGGCCTCGCTCAATACGGCATCGGGAGCCGTGGGCACGTGACCGCAAGTATGCAATTTGCATACATGCAGTCACATGCCGACTAGAACTACGCTGGATACGTCTAGTCGGAATGTGGCCAGAAGTATGTAGATTGCTTACTTGTGGTCACTTGGCCACACGCTCTTGGCGCCAGCAGATGAGAATCCTGACAGTGCACACGCTACGAGGATTCACAGGTTTGCAGTCACATAGCGTGCACTGTGAGTGCTGTCAGGATTCTCCAGGCTAGTGCCGGGAGCGGTGGGCACGTGACTGCAAGTATGTGATTTGCATACACAACTGCAGAGTGACTTGCATAGAGTGACTGCAGACTTGTACCCCAAAGCTTGTACCCCAAGGCGGACTTGTACCCCATTCCTTTAAGTATGGAGGGCTCCATAATGAAATCCGTAACTAATCACCTGAAACGTGCCTTTTATTGGGTCCATAGAAACAAAGAAGTGAATACTCTCTCTCTTGATGAAATTAATAACTCCCTTGGCGTGACCATATGTTGTGGCTTCACCCTTCCACCCTGAGATCGGCATTATGACTAGTGCTGTAAAGTCTTACATAATTTTGTAATGCAATTTTCCAATGTATTATTCTGGTATCATTTTTTTTTTTCCAAGATCTTTGCTTCCTGTCATAGAAAACAAACATCAATTGTTTTCAAGATCTCTGCTTGCTGTCATTGAATTGAAAAACTTCATTGTGTACTTCCAGCTGATACAAATCTGTCCTGGTCGTGTAATGAACAAATAAGTGTTACCAATAAATGTATCAATTACGCCACATTTTCTGATAAAAGCTGACATCTGATTGTTTGATTTCCTTTTGTAAATAAATCAGGTTTCATTCTGTAGAAAGTTCTATAAAGTTAGTCATTGCTTCTCTTCTCTCATCAGACGACCACTCCAGAGTTGTGCTGACAGCAGCTGATGGATCCGTATGTTCAGACTACATTAACGCCTCATACATAGATGTAAGAGCCGAGTCTCCCATCTGTTTCATACACTCTGTGTTCTTTTCGGTCTCTGCTCACTTTCTTGGCACAGCTGACGCGTTTCGCAATGTTTGTTCCTTTCATTTCAGGGCTACAGAGAGAAGAATAAGTTCATAGCGGCTCAAGGTAGGAACGTGTGGTATGTGTATAAGGCATCGGGGCTCTGCTGCTGCTACATTCTTATACAAAGTACATGCTAAAAAAATTTTGTAAAGCAGAAAAAAGAGATTTTTTAAAAAAATTATTCCATGAACAGCGCCACTATTGTCCATGGGTTGTGACTGGTATTGCAACTTAGGCCAATTAACAGCAATACCAGACATGACCCATGGAAAAGAGGAAGAAATATAGTAGGTATAGTGTACTCAACGTCCTATTCCATTGCCGCTTTGATATTTTAACATTTGACCTGTCACCCCTGACAGTCAGCTGATTGAAAGGGACACAGAGCTGCAGTGATGAATAACATTTTTTTATTTCTTTTTTTAATATTGAATTATATAAAACTTTTTTAAAATCCCACTTGCTCATAGATCATCAGTACTTCTGTACTGCAGTGTGGTGTGTCTGCCAGTGTAAGCTGACAGGTATTCTGTTAGGCCCTGCAACCCATCGCAAAGCGGCAGGGACAATGGAGGTGACAGAGGGAGCTTCCTCCCTCTGTCGACAATGGAGGTGACAGAGGGAGCGTCCTCCCTCTGTCGACGATGGGGGTGACAGAGGGAGCTTCTTCCCTGTGTCTTACCACTTAAAGGAGTTATTCTCAACATCTTAAACAGATAAAATCATGAAATGCTTGTACAAACCAGCACTTTTGCAATTTACGTCTTATTAAAAATTCTCTCCGTTTCCATAACAGAAGAAGTTAAATTCTTTAGTTTAAAGCTCATTGGCTAGGGTTATCAGTCACTACTGTGGTCTATCAGCGGTAGCCGGTCTCCTAGGCAAGAAGCGCGGCACTTACAAGGTCTATTGGAAAAAATGTATAAGTGCTGCTCCGAAGCTTGCCGGATCGTTGGATTCGGCCAGGTCCTCTAATATTGCCTCATATAGTAGCATTGGCTAGCGCACAGTTGGTGCAACCACGACGCCAAAAAATCCAGAGCACCCTCTCTCCCCAGCAATCCGATAGATGATTGGTAAGCTTCTGATCAGCAACCCCTTTAGATTTCAATTTTGCTATTGACAGCTGCATTTAAAGGGTTATATTGCAGGGATCAAAGCTGGATTTTTTTTGCTGCAATAGCTGAGCTGTGAGTTACAGCCCCGCTCCTGCCACTGATTTCCCGGATGCACTGGCAGAACCCGCCACTGGCAGCACCCGTAAGATCAGCCTGAGAAAAGTGTGGTGCCATACCCAAGGAAGCTTTTGTATGAAGTTTTCATGCAGTTCTGATCCTGAGCACTTTTCCTGCAGGGGCCCTCATGTAGTATGCCAGTTAATAGAAAGTTCAACTTTTTGGATAATCCTTACTTCTTAGAAGGGTTCATGACAATAAGCAACTCACAAAGTGCTGGAACCACCAGTGATCAGCCTGGCAGTAAGTGTTCAATTTCTGTACAGCACCACCGCAGGTGAAATAAAGCATTACACAGCTTGATCAGTTTTCTGTGCAATGTCAGACGGGACAGGTCCTCCAGAGGACAGAGACTCTCTTAACACTTTCTAAAATCATTCTTATCATACAGTCGTGTCACTGTAAGAGTCCGATGAGAGTATTCTGCGTTTACAATGTGTCTTGTAGCAGTTTTTATGTTTCTCTTCCACCACAGGCCCCAAACTTGAGACCATGAATGACTTTTGGAGAATGATCTGGGAGCAAAAATCTGCCACCATAGTCATGCTTACCAACCTGAAGGAGAGGAAGGAGGTGCGTGTCCTGATTCTTATCATGTCCTTCCCTCTGGTATGCCTTCAGGTTTTATTGTATGAGGACTGTGACAAAGTTCAAGTATTATAGTAGGAGGTGAGGCCGCAGATAAGGAAGCCGCTGATGTAATGGGAGGCAGCAGTGACGTCGGCTTCCGTTCCTCCCTGCACTTCCCTGGTAAATTTCTCTGCAGTCTCGTGATTTACTTCGACAGGCGTGAATATGTTGCAGATACTATTTTTATATTTCATGCAAAGTGATGATCACTTACTGTATTCAGTGCTTCATGTCAGCAATGCAGAGGGTCGAATCAGGAGTGCAGCTTTTGCTGTGACTAGAGCAATGAAATCTGTCGGAACAGCACGTGACTATCACATAAATATAAGAAAAAGACACAACGCTCATCACTCAAGTCGCGTTCCCTGCTCTGACATTGATGGCATATCCATAACATATGTAATAAATTTCTAATAGATTCCAATCCATCCTCTCAAGAATGTATGTATGTCCGGCTAGTCAATGGAGGGAGCTGCGCAAAAGTGGTCAACGCAACAATCCTGGTGGTGTAAGTGGAGGCCCTGTTCTCAAAATTGGTGCTTCTATCAGACCTGTGTATATGCCCAAATTGTCTGATATGGGAATACCCAATTAAATAGGGCTTTAACACTAAATACATATCACAGGTTTATCGCGACAGAGAGAGGCCAGAAGACCGCGGTGTCTGATATCACGTACTCCAGCACTGATTAGAAGCCCTTCACCATTATATTAAACAGTGCAAGTTTCTTCTAGCAGTGCAGGGGTTAATCTGTTCAGTTGAGAACTTCTGGAGCTTTCCTGCTTTGATGGTCTCAGCTGTTCAGTGTTGGCCACTCCCCTCTCCTATACATACTGGCCTCTGGCAATCAAAGATTTCCAGTGTTACTTTCATATTACCTGGTTCTGGAGTTGGAGTTGTTGGTTGTTTGAGGAGGCGTTTGGAGAGTTGTGCTAAAGACTGTTGCTTGGTGATTTGTCTGTGTGCATATCCTCATGCTCTTCTATTTTGTTTTTTTCCTTCCCAGTGTTCCACTCTGTTGTTTGTGAGTGCATATTTGTATGATTGGTATTTTCATTTATCCCTGTACATCTTCCCTTGTTAGTTTGGTTTGTTTATACTTATACACTACAACACCCCACGTCCCTGAGTGGGAGAGGGGGCAGATAAGGGCTGATTTAGGAGTTCAGCACCAGAAGTAATTTGGGGAGCAGGAATAACTAGGGCGACCCTAGCTTTAGGGGTAGGAGCCACTAGCCCCGAGACATCCGACTACAGTGTTGTGACAATACACATAAACAATCCACAGTATAGGTGATAAATGTATGATTACTGGGGCGGGGGGGGGGGTCAGACAGTTGGGACCGCCACAGAAACCTGAGATCAGGGGTCTAAATTATCCAATGTGAATGGATCAGTGGTTATACTCACTGATGGACACACTCTCATTCACTTCTGTGGGACTAGCAAAAAGGCTATCTCTATCACTCCCATAGAAGTGAATGTGACTGATGGATCTATCCCTGTAATTGGGATCTGTAGAGTCTTGTCTGTATGGAGCAGAGGTCGAGCCTGGGCTGTCAGACTGCTGGAGATAGCTGAGTACGGTGCACGGCTAAGGGTATGCTATACTTATGGTGGAAATATCTGCCTAGATTCTGAATGCAAATTCTCAGATTGTTTTTTTTTATTTTTTAATTTTACTGTTTCTCCTGTGAATGATGCAGGATAAATGTCACCAGTACTGGCCGGACCAAGGCTGCTGGGTATATGGGAATATCCGAGTGTCAGTAGAAGATGTGATTGTTCTGGTGGATTACACCATCCGGAAGTTCTGCATACAACCTGTAAGTGTTCCCTCTATTCGTACTGAAACGCATTTGTATACACGTCCGCCCATACGACGAACTTTTATTTGTTTGGAATTGTTTTTGTAGTCATCTAGAAAGAAATGTTTAATCTAGATGTTGGTTTTTGTAGGTTCATGATGGCTGCAAGGCCCCCAGGCTGGTAACGCAGCTCCATTTCACCAGCTGGCCAGACTTCGGAGTGCCCTTCACACCCATTGGTATGCTGAAGTTCCTCAAGAAAGTAAAATCTCTCAATCCTGCGCATGCCGGACCCATTGTTGTTCACTGCAGGTAACATCTTTACAACTGTCTTCCTATAGCTTATATACCGCTATATTTTCTTCTTAAATAGAATCCAAGGAGCATCTAGAGCATTTTCTTTAAAAAGTTTGTTCTTCCTGTTATTGTAGAAATAAGTTGAGAGCTTGGAAGCGTTACTATTTCCCCTGTCAATGCGGCATGTCTCTGCACACTAAGGCTGGGTGCAGACGACCGTATATCCTTTCATCCGAGAGAATCGGGCCGATTGTGCAAGTCACACTCTGATCAAACTCTGAACAGTCAGTACAGTGTGATCCGATTTTCTTGCATGAGGAGAAGATGGAAAAACAAAAATTTCTCTATCCTCTCCATTCCTCAGTCCATGGAAATCGGACTGCTCTCAGATGTCATCCAAGTGCAGTCCGATGGTTTCCACGGACTCATTGACTTGCATGTCTGAGTGTGTTCCGATAACCAGATCCAACTCGGGCATGCAGGGATTTATTCCTCGGTCCTAGGGAAAAATGGAACATGTGCGCTGCCCCATAGAATAACGAGTGAGAGCTGATGTTTTGTTGAATCGCACTCGGACCAAAAATCCGGTCATGTGCACGAACACTAAGAGTGTCTAATGTGGGGGATAACTATGTAAGTTCCTCTGTTTTGGTTTGTAACTATAAAGGGGCAAAGTTCTGCTTCTGTTATTCTTCCTGGAAATAAGTTGAGAAGTCGATATGTCCATTCCCTATTGGGTTTCTCCCTACATAGCTAGACACTCTATTTCCAATAGGGAATGGACATACCAACTTCTCAACTTATTCATATATTTCCAGGAAGAATAACAGAAGCAGAACTTTGCCCCTTCATAGTTACAAACCAAAACAGAGGAACTTAAATAGTTATCCCCCACATTAGACACTCTTAGGGCTTGTGCACATAGCCGTATTTTCGGTCCAAGTGCGAATTGACAAAACATCGGATCGCACTCGGATCAATCTTATTCTATGAGGCCGTGCACATCTCCCGATTTTTTTCGGCTCGGGTCGAGGAAAAAAAAAAATCGCTGCATGCCCGAGTTGAATCTGATTATCAGATCACACTCTGCCATGGAAGTCAATGAGTTTGTGGAAAACATCGGACTTGACTCGGATGACATCTAAGTGCAGTCCGATTTTCACTGACAGAATGGAAAAATATTTTTCATCATCTTCTTATCCAAGAAAATCGGATCACACTATGATCAGATTGTGATTTGCATAATTGGCCCAATTCTCCCGGATGAGAGACTACACGCTCATCTGCACCCAGCCTAAATTGTCACTTTGACAAGGGGAATAGTGACACACCCATTTGTCAAGTTATTTATACATTTCAGGGCGGAATAATATGGGAACAACAATGAAAAGATCTTTCAACTCTATTTTTTTTCAGTGAAAATATGGGAAGTTATTTAAAGAACCTGGTTCCATTCTTACTAAACTACCAGAAGTATAAGGATAATCAGCAGGGAACAGAAGAAAGGGAGCGTGACTGTAGGATCATACAATACACATTTATTTACTGTCTGTTACTATGGAGACACATAGATCTGCATTGAAGCTGTAAACACAAAACAGTAGCTTATATTTTATTCACTTTTTAGATACATTGGAACAGTAAAAAAAAATATCCTCTATTTTTTAGTGTCCTGCTATGATACTACGCATGACTCTATGATGATTTTTGCAGTTTCGTACTGATGCCTGTAAATGAAAATCTACTGTGGGAAATATTTTGGCCTCCATAACGTATTTAATACGGTCATCTGCATGAGACGTTATAGCGAACAGGTGTCTCTGAACTCCAGAGTCTGTTAAATCTTTCTGAAGGTCTTTTGCAGTCGAGTAGGGGTTCTGATTTGCCTCTCTAGCAATCCTATGAGCAGCTCTCACTGACATTTTGCTTGGTCTTCCAGACCTTATCTTGACCTTTACTGTTCCTGGTAACTGCCATTTCTTAATTACATTTCGAACTGAGGAAAGGGCAACTTGAAAATGCTTTGCTATCTTCTTATAGCCGCCTCCTGCTTTGTGGGCCTCCACCATTTTCATTTCCAGAGTGCTAGGCAGCTGCTTAGAAGAACCCATGACTGCTGTTTTTTGGCACAAGGTTAGAGGAGGCTGGATTTTTATAACACTGGGAAATTTGCATCACCTGGCCTTTCCTAACGATGATAGTGAACAAGCCATAACCCTAACAGGCTAATTAAGGTCTGAAACTGTGGTCAAAGTTATCTGAGCAAACAAATCTCCAAGGGCGCCTGAACTTTTGCATCTGCCCATTTTCCTTTTTGTAATTTGTCAAATTAAAAAAATGAAAATGTGGTTTTTTTTGCCTAAAATACAAAGGAAATCTGTCATCTTTAACTTTAGGCCTTTTAAAGATCATTTCATCTTCAGCTTGCTTAACTGTTCACAAGAACAGTAATTTTGACCCGGGGTGCCCAAACTTTTACATGGCACTGTATACAGTGGGTACAGAAAGTATTCAGACTCCTTTCAATTTTTCACTCTTTGTTTCATTGCAGCCATTTGGTAAATTCTAAAAAGTTCATTTTTTTTCTCATTAAAGTACACTCTGCACCCCATCTTGACTGAAAAAAACTGAAATGTAGAAATTTTTGCAAATTTATTAAAAAAGAAAACCTGAAATATCACATGGTCATAAGTATTCAGACCCTTTGCTCTGTAATGACTAGAAGCACCCTTTTGAGCTAGTACAGCCATGAGTCTTCTTGGGAATGATGCAACAAGTTTTTCACACCTGGATTTGGGGATCCTCTGCCATTCTTCCTTACAGATCCTCTCCAGTTCCTTCAGGTTGGATGGTGAACGTTGGTGGACAGCCATTTTCAGGTCTCTCCAGAGATGCGCAATTGGGTTTAGGTCAGGGCTCCGGCTGGGCCAGTCAAGAATGGTCACAGAGTTGTTCTGAAGCCACTCTTTTGTTATTTTAGCTGTGTGCTTAGGGTCATTGTCTTGTTGGAAGGTGAACCTTCAGCCAAGTCTGAGGTCCATAGCACTCTGGAAGAGGTTTTCATCCAGGATATCTCTGTACTTGGCCGCATTCATGTTTCCTTCAATTGCAACCAGTCGTCCTGTCCCTGCAGCTGAAAAACACCCCCATAGCATGATGCTGCCACCACCATGTTTCACTGTTGGGATTGTATTAGGCTGGTGATAAGCAGTGCCTGGTTTTCTCCACATATACTGCTTAGAATTATCACCAAAAAGTTCTATCTTCGTCTCATCAAACCAGAGAATCTTATTTCTCATAGTCTGGGAGTCCTTCATGTGTTTTTGAGCAAACTCTATGCGGGCTTTCATATGTCTTGCACTGAGGAGAGGCTTCCATCAGGCTACTCTGCCATAAGGGCTCGACTGGTGGAGGGCTGCAGTGATAGTTGATTTTGTGGAACTTTCTCCCATCTCCCTACTGCATCTCTGGAGCTCAGCCACAGTGATCTTGGGGTTCTTCTTTACCTCTCTCACCAAGGCTCTTCTTCCACGATTGCTCAGTTTGGCTGGACGGCCAGGTCTAGGAAGACTTCTGGTGGTCCCAAACTTCTTCCATTTAAGGATTATGGAGGCCACTGTGCTCTTAGGAACCTTGAGTAATGCAGAAATTCCTTTATAACTTTGGCCAGATCTGTGCCTTGCCACAATTCTGTCTCTGAGCTCCTTGGGCAGTTCCTTTGAGCTCATGATTCTCATTTGGTCTGACATGCACTATGAGCTGTGAGGTCTTATATAGACAGGTGTGTGCCTTTCCAAATCAAGTCCTATCAGTTTAATTAAACACAGCTGGACTCCAATGAAGGAGTAGAACCATCTCAAGGAGGATCTCAAGGAAATGGGCAGCATGTGACTTAAATATGAGTGTCTGAGCAAAGGGTCTGAATACTTATGACCATGTGATATTTCAGTTTTTCTTTTTTAATAAATGTGCAAAAATTTCTACATTTCTGTTTTTTCAGTCAAGATGGGGTGCAGAGTGTACTTTAATGGAGAAAAAAATGAACTTTTTAGAATTTACCAAATGGCTGCAATGAAACAAAGAGTGAAAAATGTAAAGGGGTCTGAATACTTTCTGTACCCACTGTATGCATAGGAGCTGAGAGACAAGGAGGCAACTAAGGAGTTGGGTTTTCCCTATGTTCTCCTATGAAAGATGTGGAAACAGCCAAGTGCAGGTCCCTGTAGTGGGTGCAGATGTGCTATTGCACCCCCAAATGCACTTTTTTTGTTATAGGTAGACACCAGTAATATAAATGGCACATAGTAGGTGGGGGCCTGTTACAAATTCTGCATAAGGAACTCTGGTGACAAGCTATATTTGTTATGTGACCTCATAAAATAAATGCACTTATGCCACCAGTTATTTCAAGGAACAAGACCTGACTACAGTTGCACCTGATGTAACTGTATACCTAGTTCCTATGTTGTAAAACAGGGGAAATCCTATAATGGGTGTATACAAATCCTCCCATCACTGCAGAATCTGAAAACCCAATTTGCTAAAACTGGCCGGCCCCCAGAGACATTTTCAAGGTCTAGTAACAGCAAAATCATCCATATTCCATGTATAGGAAACGCTCTGTATTATATTTAAAGGAACAGTGACACCTGCTGGTCAGAAGGAGAAACACAGTCAGATGTTATCCCTTTGGATATTATGAGTAGTCTTGAGAAGCTCAAGGTTGCATGCTAGGATCTAACGCTTTACAAAATCCTTGCCAACCAAATGGAAAAAAATTATGTGATGTTTTTCTGTACAGAAAAAAGCTCAATGCTGAGTATAATACAAAGATGAGATATTCCCATTGTGTGTGTGACCTTAGCTGTATGATCGTTCCTTTCCGTGATGCTTATGTAAAGTTGGATTTATTGATATTTAAATTTCTGCACAAAACTTTTGTGGTCTATTGTTTCCTGTTATCAGCCAGCCCAGATTTGTTAGAGTTCTTCAGTGAAATAAAAAAAAAGGGGGAGACTTCTTGGACTTCGGGATGAGTTGGTTGATTTCCCAAAACTTCCAGGAAACTAGAATTCCCATTGGGTTTGCTGTGTGGCATCTGAATGCTTCGTCATTAGACTGAGCTCTGGCGTCCAAATGTACATTAAGGAGGGGCATGGGATGAGAAGGCGTGGTCAGTAATAAGGAGGTGGTTATGGGAAAAAAATTAAAGTCGCCAACAAAACTTTACAAGTGTGACTTGGGATGCATTCACATGTCTGGTTTTTGGTGTATGGAAAAAAAAATGGCCATTTTTTCATCAGTTCACTGGATCCAATTTTCATCCGCTTTTGTCCGTTTTTAACATTATTGTTTAATTTGTTTTTCTCATATTTAAAAAAAAAAAAAAAAGAAAAAACATTTCCAAGCTTCTCCCACCCATTAAATTGTAAACAGCATTGGAATGACATGTGGATGGCATCTGTCCGTCCGTCTGCCATCTAAATGGGCAAGTTTGATTCATGGCTCAGATCAAAACTGATGTGTCTGTTTGTTTTTTGTTTGTTTTTTTGCAGTCATTCTGTTTTCAAAAAATAGACATGTGAACAGTCACATAGACTATAGTAGGTACATGTTCTACCCATTAAAAACACGGAATGGAAGGCATATATCTAAAAGACAAATGTATGAATGAAGCCTTAAAGGGGTTGTCCGGCCTGAGGCTACAAGTCTGCAGTCACTGTATGTGGTTGCAGACTTGTGAATCCTCACTGGGCACTGTAAGGATTCTCCAGTGCCGGCTTTCATGTGACCTCAAGTATGGGACTTGCATACTTCCGGCCACACCCCAACTAGACGTGTTCTGTTTAAATGCACAGCTAGTCTGCATGTGACCGTATGTAAGCAAATCTGCACCGGAGGAGAATCCTCACAGGCCACAGTGTTCACACAAGTCTACAGTCACATAGAGTGACTGCAGACAACCCCTTTAATCTTGTATATGGGTACAGATCCCCCGTGTCTTCAATGGGGGGAAATGAGTCAGGTTGTTCAAGGTTTGTATGAGATAAGAGAAAGGAGTCTTCAAATTTTTTTCTAGCAACAGCGCCACTAGAGTTGAAAATCGATTTGCAGGAGCCCTGAGAACCGCCTCCTACCTCCTGGCTATTTGTGGCTCTTCATTTGACTAGCCAACTTTGGGGTGACATCATTGTTGGGGGTGACGCACATGTGATGTCATGCCAGGCCGGCAGAGCCACAGATGCCGGCAGATAGGAGTCGGTTCTCAGGGCTCCTATCCGACAAGCTCATATTTCTGGACCTGGTCTTCTGAATCAGTTCTCAGCAGCTCTCAGCGCCACCCTTGTCCATAGGCTCGGTTTGGTATTGCAGCTCAATTAGAAACAGCCGGATGAATAAAGCTGTCCTGCTTATGCTGAAAAATCAAAACAAAACCTCAACCCTTTTTCAGTTCAAATCACATACGGCCTCCTAAGGATCTTGAAACACTGCCAGATAGAACTGCCGAAATCTTCCATCATCTGTTTCCCTGGAAAATTGCTCTTCTTCCTGTGTAAATACAGGTTGTGACTTCCTTACCGCACTTATCTCAATCACAGGAATTTGTTCCAATGGCAAAGTAAATAAAAAGGGTTGAAATATGTATACATTTCCAGGAGGAACGACAGAGGAACAGCACTACACAGTGTTCTAAGAAAAGACTCTCTAGCTTGGTTTTGTTTTTTTGGGCAAGTATTATTTTATACACTTGATAAAAAGGCTGGATTATAAAGCAGACCTGTTACCTGCCATAAATATGTAATTTTTTTTTTCTTTACCTGGGGCAAATTCCCGCTGAGCTCCTGAATCTGGTGTTCTTTTTTTTTTAGATATATCCCCTTCCTCCTTGCATATAAATCTAATCTTGTTAGCCAATTGAGTGTTGTCATAAACATTTCTTGGTAAACACGCCCACTTGGCTAAAAAGACTAGATTTATATAAAGAGATGAAGAGGCCATTTCTCAGGAGTAGAGAGGCGCAGGGGCAAAAAAAAGAAATAATCCCAGATCCAGGAGAACAGCGGCATTTACACAAGGTAGAAAAATGACAATTTATGGCAAGAGACTGGTCTTTATTAAGTGTTTAGTGCATTGTACCACCTAGTGGCTGAAAGGAGTAATGCAAAGCATCAGATTGTGTCTGTACAACCACATATATAGATGGGAGATTAAAAGGATTTTTATTAGTGTGAATCTAGTAGCGGTATTCATGAAAATCCACCCCCCTGGACTGATGCCCCACTGTGTGGCAAAAGTAGTCAAATATGTAACAATTATTATAATTTTTTTATTTTCCTGATTTATTTGACTGATCCGTGCTGTTCTGCGTCTTTTAGCGCCGGTGTTGGACGGACAGGTACATTCATACTGATAGACGCCATTATCGACATGATGAATGAAGAAAAGAAGGTGGATGTTTTCGATTTTGTTTTGAAAATCCGAGGTCAACGGCCCCAAATGGTGCAAACCGATGTAAGAGAAAGGGGAAGCAAGAAGAATGTGGCATCACTAAATAATGAAAATAGTTTTTATATCAGTAGTCTCCAGCTATCCAACTGATTCAAAACTACAACTCTCATCATGTCATCAGCTACAGCTGCTCAGGCATGATGGAAGTTGTGATATTTCAATAGAAGGGGATCTCCTGGCTTCCTACAGCCACCACTAGGGGGAGATTAGATTCAATGTTTACTTAGTATTCAGTAAGCTCCTAAGCTCCCCCTAGTGGTGGCTGCAGGAAGCCAGAATTTCATCATGTAGATCAATGCCTCTGCTAAGGATTTGGAGCTTCTGTCACTCTGGATGGCCTGATATAGTCACATTTTTTTGTGTGTTACTCTTTTACACTCTATACCATTCTGAAGTGATTTTGTATATTTTTTTCAGATGCAGTATTCATTCATTTATCAAGCCTTACTAGAATACTACCTCTATGGTGACACGGAGCTGGATGTGGCCTCATTAGAGAAACACCTTCAGACGTTGTACAGTCCGGCACCGCACTTTGAGAAAGTTGGTCTGGAACAGGAGTTTAAAGTAAGTTACTTCCCTTTACTGTAGAAAGGGAATTACAGGATATCACATATATCAGACATATCATAGCTGTCAATTTGCCCAATTTTTTTTATTTCCACAGGAGATAAGGCACTGTCATAAGAGTCTGGCAGCAGCTTTAAGTGACCACACCCATCAAATAAGTGTCAGTTAAACCCAAGGAATGTAGGATTGGGCATATTGGTTTTCCACATGCCTGATCTTTTTTTCTTTTCAAAGGTCATATACTGCCACTTGATGTTTTTGATGGTCATACATACAAGATAACCAGATTACTGTAATAATTGTTGTCACGGATCTCATAAAAAAACTGCCATCATGTTCTCCACTTTATTTTCTATATCTCCAATTTAAAGACCCAGTGAAACATTTGCATGTACTGTATGTCTGAGAATGTCATTAGCTTCTTCTTTTTTTAACACCTGTCAGTTGATTACTGTATTACTCTCTCATACACACATGGATGCTCCACTCGGCCGAGCGTACATGCTATTTCAGTGGGCAGTGGGTAATAAGTCATTGCCAGACACTTCTCATGTAAGATCAGGTCGAAAGGATCAGATGTGCTGAAATCCAACAAGCTTGATTCTTTTTTTTTAGGCAACATCTGCTTTCATTGGAGAGTCAGGACACCTCTATACATATAAGATAGTTTTCTGACATAAGAAGGTTGTCTGGGGAGAGATCATTTTTAATAATTGCTGGAGAAAAACAGTAATACTCACTTCACCATTTCTCCTGCCACTCTGCACATCTAGCTACATCGATGATGTTCCATCACTGAATTCTGAATTTTTGACTGCTGCAGCCAATCACTAGTCATAGTAGTGACCCTCTACAGCCAGTGATTAGCTGCACTGATCATATGTCTATGGGATCGGACAGTGTCACAACAGTAGCACTGGCGTATTGATGGGGTATTTCGTTGTTTAACTCATTTCCATAGTTTTCCCCCAAAATATTTTTCCCCAGACAACCCCTTTATGGACACCTTAAAGGGATTCTCCAAGAATATAAAAAAAAAAATAAAAGAAGAAAATATCATCATAAATATATTAACAAAAGCCTTTACTTAGCAAATCACGCTCGTGGAGGTAATCGCCATGGTACATTAAAAAGTCCGCCATCTGGTTACACTGGCATAAACCTGTCCTAAAATGTGAATAGGACCATTGTCTCTGAACATGTGCGGTAGAAAACTCTGGTATTTAGGGAATTTATCTAGTATGACATTTTTCTTTCTTCCATTATTTTGTAGATTCCTGGAGATCCCCTTTAAGATAAAAACCAGGTTTAGAGCAACATTTAAGTGAAATTCCAGTGAAACTAGGGGTGTAACGTTCACTGAAACGTTGCTGGTTATTCGGATTGCCATATTAGGTATCCTCAGGTCTTTTCCACTGACTTTTATGTAGTTTCCAACCAGTAAAGGTTAAGCAGATGCTAAACAGAAGAAGCTCAACCACATTGTGAAGAGGTGCATTGTGTGCAGTGTATAAAGCCGAGCACCAATTACAGTGTGAAAACGTGGGAGGATGCAGAATTTACAGAGAATGTGTGAAGTGTGGGAAACGGTTTCCATGACGATAGAACTCTCAAGGAGATTGTTTAATATGGGTGTTCTGAGCAACGTACGTACAATCCAACGACAATGTCCATAAGACAGTATTGAAGATTTAGCTTTCTGGTGTTGATTGTGGTGATTATGTCTCACCTGGAGCAGTAGATCCTGGAAGCCTCTGGCGCGGAAAAGCAGTTTTTGAGCAACACAGACAGGAGGTGCTGGTGCAGCAGAACGGCAGTGATGGGGAGAAGTGGTGTGGATAATGTAATGAGCTGTAAAGGAGATGCTGAACTGGTGTAGCAGAACTAGAACAGTGATGACTGAAGCAGAGCTGGAACAGAGTTGGCCGATGTAGCAGAGCTGGAACAGTGATGATCGATGTAGCAGAGCTGGAACAGTGATGACCGATGTAGAAGAGCTGGAACAGTGATGACCGATGTAGAAGAGCTGGAACAGTGATGACTGATATAGCAGAGCTGGAACAGTGATGACCGATGTAGCAGAGCTGGAACAGTGATGACCGATGTAGCAGAGCTGGAACAGTGATGACCGATGTAGCAGTGCTGGAACAGTGATGAACGATGTAGCAGAGCTGGAACAGTGATGAACGATGTAGCAGAGCTGGAACAGTGATGACCGATGTAGCAGAGCTGGAACAGTTATGACCGATGTAGCAGCGCTGTAAGGCCACGTTCACACATTCAGTATTTGGTCAGTATTTTATATCAGTATTTCTAAGCCAAAATCAGGAGTGGAACATTCAGAGGAAAAGTATAATAGAAACATGTGCACCACTTTTGCATTTTTCCCCCACTCCTGATTTTGGCTTACAAATACTGAGGAAATATTGAACGTGTGAATGTGACCTACCAGTGATGACCAATGTAGCAGCGCTGGAACAGTGATAAGTAGTGAAGCCAACTTGAACCAGCAATGACTGATGTAGCAGAGCCAAAACAGTGATGACCGATGTAGCAGTGGTGTAAGGCCACGTTCACACATTCAGTATTTGGTCAGTATTTTAAATCAGTATTTGTAAGCCAAAATCAGAAGTGGAACAATCAGAGGAAAAGTATAATAGAAACACGTCACCACTTCTCTCCCCCCCCCCCACTCCTGGTTTTAGCTTACAAATACTGATGGAAGATACTGACCGAATTTTGAAAGTGTGAACGTGGCCCCACAGTGATGACCAATGTAGCAGCACTGGAACAGTGATGACAAATGTAGCAGCGCTGGAACAGCGATAACTGATGAAGCCGAATTGGACCAGCAATGACTGACGTAACAGAGCTAAAACAACAAAAACAGGAATAGAAGAAGTTGTTGCAGCAGTGGCTGATTTAGCAGTGCTGCAACAACATTGTACAGAGGAACAGAGTTGTAGCAGCGGTGACTGATGCAGCAGTGCTAGAGCAATGATTAATGGAATAGCAGAGTTGTAGTAGCAAAGTGGAACTGATCCAGCAGGGCTGAGTTTGCAGTGGTAGTACAGTGAAGCAGGCAAGAACGCCAATTACCTGAATAGCTTAAATGACCTAGGAGGGTAAAATCATTGGTGTGTGTCAAGTTAGAAAAGGAGACAGGACCGGCCATCGATGGGATGTAATGCATTGCTTTGCGCTGGACTTGGGACAGGTGAGCAACAACATAAAAGACATGGGACCCCAAACATACATGTATCATAGGGCTCCGGTGCACTAATGCAGCTGTAGCATGGGCTCTCACCTCCCTGCCATGTGCCATTATTGGTGGTGTCTTATGTGCCTCTGCAGGCAGTGTATTGCTGCTACACGCCTGGATTGTGTCTGGTATTGCTGCTCAGCTCCAATGAAGTGAATGAGAATGAGCTGCAATACCACACACAGCCTGTGTACAGGTGTGGCGCTATTTTTTTTTTTTTTTTAAAGCAACAATGTTTTTTTAATCCTGGTTAACCCCTTTTAGAAAACGTTTTCCAATGTTGATAATTTTTATCTATAATTTCGATGTAAAACTAACCTTAAAGGGGTTTTCCCACGAATGAAAGTTGATTTTAATCAATAAATCTTGGAATAATAATAATTTCCACAATTGGATGTTTTTAAATAAAATGTTCCTGAGATAATCTTATAAATGTGCCCCTGCTGTGTACTGTGTAATGGCTGTGTCTGACCGTACAGGAACATGGTCTGATCATACCACAGCTCCTGGGGAGGGGAGGAAGCAAAAGAGTATACAGACATTACAGCAGGGGATCACAAATTATTCTTTCTTTGAAGTAAAACATTGTTTAAAAACAGGGAGGGAAAATTTTTACCTCGCAAAAAGAATCAGCTGCGATCCCCTGCTGTAATGTCTGTATACTCTTTTGCTTCGTCCCCTGCCCAGGAGCTGTGGTATGATCAGACCATGTTCCTGTACGGTCAGACACAGCCATTACACAGTACACAGCAGGGGCACATTTATAAGATTATCTCAGCACAGGAACATTTTATTTAAACACATCCAATTGTGAAAGATATTATTATTCCAAGATCTATTGATTAAAATCAACTTTTGTTCATGGGAAAACCTCCTTCCCCTTTCCGACGTGGTACGTAATAGTACGCACCACCTAGTGGTCGGCGCTCATAGCACAGGAGCATTTCTACTACATAGAGGTGATCTGCTCATCGCCTCTATGTAGCAGAGGCAATCAGACAGTTGCTGCTTCTAGTCTCCTATGGAAACTATTGAAGCCTGCAAAAAGTGTAAAAAAAAATATTAAAAAAATCTAAACGTTTAAATCACCCCCCTTTTGCCCCATTCGAAATAAAATAATAAAAAATAAACCCCACATACACATATTTGGTATCGCCGCTTTCAGAATCGCCTGATCTATCAGTGTAAAAAAATAATTAATCCGATTGGTAAACGGCGTTATGAGAAAAAAATTCCAAACATCAATAAATGCAATAACGGGCGATCAAAACATCGGATCTACTCCAAAATGGTATCAATAAAATGTCAGCCTGGAGCGCAAAAAATAAGCCCTCACCCAGCTCCAGATCTCGAAATATACAGGTCTCGGAAAATGACGCCATTTTTTTTAGCAAACTTTGGAATTTTTTTTCACCACTTAAATAAAAAAGAACCTATACATGTTTGGTGTCTACAAACTCGTAATAACCTGGAGAATAATAATGGCAGGTCAGTTTTAGCAGTCAGTGAACGTGGTAAAAAAAAAAAAAAAAAACACAACTGTGGAATTGCATTTTTTTTGCAATTTCACTACACTTGGAATTTTTTTCCCGTTTTCCAGTACACAATATGGTAAAAACAGTGATGGCGTTTAAAAGTACAACTCGTCCTGCAAAAAATAAGCCCTCACATGGCCATATTGAACAAAAAATAAAAAAGTTCTGGCTCTGGAAAGAAGGGGAGCAAAAACTGAAAATGCTCAGGTCATGAAGGGGTTAAATGCATGTACACTCCTACTGTCTATTTTGCTTTTCACTAAATCCAAGGTAATCGTTAAAGATGACAACTCCTTTTAAGATCTGACAGTCCAGATCTTATTGTAGTGTTTACCTTGTAGTAGACAGACTTGCACCAACAAGCTGCACTGCTCTCAGGAGTTTCCTCACCGGCGTCCCGCAGCTCAGATTGTGTCTGGTTGATGTTGAAATCTGTGTACTATTAGGATGATTGGTTATCCAGGATTAGTAAAATGTGACGGCTTTCTTCCAAAAAAACAGGGCCACATGTGTATACTGGTTGTGTGGGGTATTACAGCTGAGCCCTAATCACTTCAGTGGAGCTAAGCTGCAATTCCAGATACAGCCTATTGAAATGGGCGGCGCTGTTTTTTTGAAAGAAGTTTGTTATTATTTTCTATCCTTCTAAGTTAATATTGTAATACTACAATCATGAAGAGCCCCTTAGGCTGGTTAGGGTGCAAAAAAAAAACAGCTTCTTTTTGCATGAAATTTCTACATTAAAATCCAGCAAAAGATTTTACAATATAAACTGCATACCGAACGTGATGAGGCTGGTGTACTTACTGTGAAAAATCCTTGTCAGAATGGCTACATAATCCATAGTTCATTATAATACTGGGCAGGGAATGGGGCGGTGGGTAAGGATCAATCAGCTATTGTTATTTGGATTATCAACGTAAGTACACCAGCCTCATCAAGTCTACAGATCTATTCAATAATGTATGCAGTTTGTATTGTAAAATCTGACAACAGATGACTTAGGATAGGACATATGTTTTCATCGGTCAAGTCAAACCTCGAGGACCTCAGGCACTCATAAGGACAAGTCACTGAGAAAGGGGCTATGACGTTCTCTGGCTCCTTCTTTCGGCTGATGGTGTGAGTCCCTAAGGAGAGGTCACCATCACATCCATTTTATTTAACGATATGTATCCACTCCAGAAGTACAGTGACTTTTATTTATTTTTTTTATTTGCAGAAACTAACAAACGTCAGAATAATGAAAGAAAATATGAGGACGGGGAATCTGCCGGCCAACATGAAAAAAGCCAGAGTCATCCAGATTATCCCGTGTAAGTTTAATTGGATTTCACTATGACGCTCACTAATAAAAAGCAGTCTGTGTGCCATGGGTGAGCCTTGTTCCTGTCCTGACGACGCATGACATACTCGAGGGGGAAGAAGCAGCAGGAATGGACGTCATTGATGATGTTCCTTTGGAGACCCTACTAGTCGTGCTGGAAGTTTTGAAAGGAAAGTTATCAGAAGCTGAAACAAAAACAATAAATGGGGGGGATATCTAGGGATCGGTAGAGAATTTTAAAAAGTAAATCATAAAAATGCATATGCTTATGTCTAATAGATGGGAATAGTTAGTGATCGGACAACCCCTTTAAAAAAAATTAAACGTGTTACTGGGCCAGAAAGAAAAACTAGAGATAAATGTAACTTTATAATCTGGTGTATGCAAAGAAAGCAAATCTGCAATTCATAAATTTACTTCTTCACCACAAATGACCATAATGTCATATTAATTCCTCGAATAGTTGCAGCTAGAAGTATTATGTGGTGGCCATCAGGATCAGGGGGCAGAGGTAGAACTTGAGCTCGGATTACCAAATAGAACATGGTAGGAGAGGGCCCAGGATTTTTCATTTGCGCCTAATATATTTATGTTACACCTATGGTGGTCACTTTTTTTTTAACAACATTGGTTATTCTATATTTTTTTAGAGAATCTGTCACCAGATTTATGCTGCCCAATCTGAGAGTAGCATGATGTAGAGGCAGAGATCCTGATTCCAACGGTGTGTCACTTACTGGGCACCTTGCTGTAGTTTTCATAAAACACTGTTTACCTGCTGCAGCTCTGTTAGTCTTCTCATGCTGTGTAGATCCTGGTCTTTATGAGCTCCATTCCCACAGTTTATTGGCAGCTTTCTGCCTGTCCAGAGTATACAGTGAACTGTCAATTAGTGGCAAGGTGGGGAGCAGGTCTAGCCAAAGCTCCACTTGATGGTGGCACCCTTACACAACAGAGTCCATCAGTTCCAGCTATGGCAATCCCTCTTGAGACTCTATCCCTCTTGAGACTGATAGTTGAATGTACAAGTTACTTGTTGCTTCACGAATAAACTGTAATCATTACAATTATAATATGTAATAATAAAAACAATTTCTGTTAACATTTAAATAAGTACTCCCATCAAAGTTTTTATCCTCTTAATATATTGCAATCATCATATTATACTGCACTATGTACTTACAATTGCACATTTTAATTCTGCATTTTTACCCAGCTAATTCTTCTTTTTTCCTACATAGAGCAGAGAAAAAAAAAAAGTCTCTTGTCCCTGAATTTATCATTCCCCTCTTCAACTCATGACCCACTTGCTCCGCTCCTCCTCCTGCCAGGGATTTTTGCAGAGACTCATGAGTCATACAGGGAAAAGAGACCTCCTGTCTCTACATAGAGCTTAGAAGGATTCAGCTAGTCAGTTTTTAATCACGTGATGTCATAGACCTAATGGAAAAGAGAAGAATTAGCTGGGTAGAAAGGCAAAATGCGCAATTGTAAGTACACAGTGCTGTATAATATGATGATTGCAATATATTAAGAGGATAAAAATATAAAATTAACGATGGGAGTGCTATGTTTAGATAAAGGGAACCATTTTTCCAGATGAACCCATATAATTCAGTCAGATTTTGTGTGAAGGGTCACCACAATGTTCACAGTTGCTATTAAATACTGTACCATTACTGCCATAATGGATGTATGATGCCGCCCTAGACCTTAATGTTAAATTAATTTTCTGGTGCTTAAATCCTATCAGATGATTTCAACCGGGTGATTCTGTCAATGAAGAGAGGAGAAGAATACACAGATTATATCAACGCTTCCTTTATTGATGTACGTAACATATCGTTATCTTTTCCTTATAAAATGAACCGAATTCTATAGCTATCTTGTTATATATAAATCAAAATAATGACAAATGTTAAAGAGGACCTGGCACTTTCCAGAAATATGTATTTTTTTTTTTGCCTGGTGTTAAACCCGACGTTCTGAATCCGGCGTTGTTTTTCTTTTGTTCCTGCGCCTCTCCGTTCCTAAGATATGGCCTTATTCTTCCCTGTAATTATATGAACTCTTGTTAGTCAAGTGGGTGTAGTGATCAACTATTCTCTGTGGGCATCTTCTTGAGGACCACACCCAATTGGTTAAAATACTAGACTTAAATACTGAGAAGAGGAAGCCATATCTCAGGAATAGAGAGGCATAGAAACAAAAGAAAAACGAACGCCGGATTCAGGAGAAGAGCGGCATTTACACCAGGTAAAACAATGTCCATATACAGTATAAAATATTATTATGATTATTATGATCATTATTATGTGTTTTACTGCTCCACGGCATAAAAGATCTTTTTGTTTTTGTTTCTGCATGTATCTCTCACTCATTTTGTATTTCCACTAATTTTGTATTCCATTCTATCTCATGTCCAATTTTATGTAGTTTTTGTGCTTTTTTGCTGTAGTTAATTTTAGCTGCCAATAATGGGTTAATTCTCCTCTGGGCTGTGGTCCAACACCTGAAGCAATCACCAAGAAGTGTTTTTTATTTAACTTCAGCTAGCAGGCTTAGTTCTCACATTATTCCATGAATAAGGTTTAGCCGAAACGCGTTGGAATGTGCTGTACCTAAGAGCCGTTACATTGCTCATTCTGTAACTCATCCTTGGCTTTTATAATTTGAAATTAAAAGTGAAGTTTTAACAAGATATATACAACCCTGGTCCTGCTGGAGACATCTTTGCTTGCTTTCTCATATACAGTATATGTACTATATATTTGGCAAGTAACAGGTGCACTTTAAATTAATAACATTTCAATGTAAAATATGCATAAAACATAATAATTTATAAAAAATAAAAAGTGTGATAACTCTCAAAATACTTTTGTTAAGACAAATATTGTGTTTATTTGGAGTTACAGCCTGTATTAAAGTTTTGAGCCGTGTTCACAATGTTTCTGGTCGCTGGTGGAAACAGTCGATAAGCTTGTGGCCAGACACACCGCTAAAATACATTGATGCAATGAATAAGGAATTCTTTCTGAAACGCGTTTGCTCTTAGCACCCCTCTTCATCAGTGATTGATATTCTTTTTGTCTCTTGACTTTTTTAATTGATTCCTATTAAAAAATGTTTTTAAGAAGTTCGGTACCCTGGAATTACTTCTCCACCTTAAATAGATGTTTCCTTGATATTTGAAACCTCTGTTCTGTAGAAGGGACTTTCAGAGACTATATTTCTGCAAGAAATCTGCACAGATCTTAGCCGTCCCTGTTCTTTGATTTTATACTATTTTGTCTCATATTACAGTTAAAACAGAAAGATACGTCAAGAAATCTTCTGTGTGTCTCCAAGGAGATCAGCTATGCCCTTCCTCCTCTTCCTCGTTATCCTGTACCTTGCTGCAGCAGGAGCCTCTCCCCTATGACCTGCCTGCAGTAGGATATAAAGATTGTTAAGAGCTGCCACTTTTGTAAGCCCCACCACCTTAGCAGTACACCAGCCAGAAAATGGTACAGAACAATCAAAAATAAATGATTGTGTTCTCTGCAGGATTTCTAGAATATTGTTTAGGTGACCATATAACTTATTCCTCCTCCCCCCTCATATACATGAATGCTATGTGTTCTACAAAAGGGAGGGGGGAAAAGCCTCTACCAGAATTATCTCAAGAACAATAGATCAACTATATTGAAACTCAATGTGTAATATGTTTTTTTTTCTCGACAAATGCCATTGCCACCCACCACTTGTTTCCAAAACATGCAAAAAATCCTGCAGACTGACCATGTGTTCCTTTAAGCCTTTCCACTATCTGTTAACATTGGGCGGTGCAGCCGGGTCCTGAGTCTGCAGTGACGTCTTTTGTCACCTGCAGTCTAGCAGGAGCAGGTCGAGTCTCCAGCTACAGGACAGACGCGGTTTATCCCCGCTTCTGTCTTCTCTTTTGCCATCTACATAGCACTTAAGAAGTGCTAGGCAATAAATAGAAGCACGACGGTTCTTCCACTGGACTCGGAGATTCCATGTTTGCCAAGTGTCTACCGAACATACTGTAGCGGAGTCGCTGGGTCCTATCAGACCCAGGTCAGCTCTGCCAGTGACTTCTGTCACTATAGGCTGATGTCTTTATTGAGGATAATGAATGCCCCAGTAAGGTCGCGTTCACACGTTCAGTATTTTACATCAGTATTTGTAAGCCAAAATCAGGAGTGGAACAATTTGAGCAAAAAGTATCATCGAAACACGTCACGATTTCTGCATTTTTCACCCACTCCTGGTTTTGGCTTACAAATACTGATAGAAAATACTGACCGAATACTTAACGTGTGAACATGGTCTTAGAGTGAGAAACTGAACACTACAATTAAAAATGTTATGTCAACAG
The DNA here is from genome assembly GCF_046119375.1 of Phyllobates terribilis. Classification (NCBI taxonomy): domain Eukaryota; kingdom Metazoa; phylum Chordata; class Amphibia; order Anura; family Dendrobatidae; genus Phyllobates; species Phyllobates terribilis. The sequence goes on from NW_027362765.1 coordinate 400,600,923, forward strand.
AGATCTTTAGAATGAAAAGTTATAAAAAATAATCCCCTCACCAAGAAATACAAAAAGACAAATATTTATTTATTTTAAAGGGGTTTTCCCACTAAAAAAGTTAATTTTAATCAACATTTTAATCAATAGATCTTGGAATAATAATAACTTCCACAATTGGATGTGTTTAAATAAAATGTTCTTGTTCCGAGATAATCTTATAAATGTGCCCCTGCTGTGTACTGTGTAATGGCTGTGTCTGACCGTACAGGAACATGGTCTGATCATACCACAGCTCCTGGGCAGGGGACGAAGCAAAAGAGATTACAGACATGACAGCTGATTCTTTCTGTGAGGTAAAACATTGTTTAAAAACAGGCAGGGAAATGTTTTATCTCACAGAATCAGCTGTGATCCCCTGCTGTAATGTCTGTATACTCTTTTGCTTCGTCCCCTGCCCAGGAGCTGTGGTATGATCAGACCATGTTCCTGCACGGTCAGACACAGCCATTACACAGTACACAGCAGGGGCACATTTATAAGATTATCTCGGCTCAGGAACATTCTTTTTTAACACATCCAATTGTGAAAATTCTTTTTATTCCAAGATCTATTAATTAAAATGTACTTTGTACTCATGGGAAAACCCCACTTTTAAACGCATTTTTATTATACATACATAAAAATGTCACGCCGACAGCGCTGCAGCCAATAACCGAACTCAGCAGCTTTGCCCGAACTGACAGCACAAACCGCTCAGATCCACTGAGCTGACTGATTGTCTGCAGTGTTGTCGACATGATGTCAGTGCTGCAGACAATAACAGACACCAAAAACAACAGCAGAAACCTAGTGTTGGATCTGGGGAGAGTGAGTAAAGCACAGTTAAAAAATAAAAAAAAACAAGAAAAAAGCCTGAAGCTGGGGACAGGAGTTTTCCAAAATCGGGAAACCCTTTTAATATGTTTCGCTGGCCATGGCTTTCTGCAGCTGTTTCCCTGGACCCAGACCTGAAGCAGTGGCTGCAATATTAAAGGGGATGTCTATAATGAGACAACCACAAAAAGAACATCCCAATATTTTCCCTTACAATTAAGGCTTATTAGCCTGAGAGCTGCATGTCGGTGCAGGGGCCAGGATCAGTCAGTGAGAATGTTGTGAAACAAAAGATGGAAAGTAGACTGCTCCCACAATACAGGGTGTAACCAGGATTTACTACACATATGTCAACATACTAGAGACTGTAACATGATACGGAGCCTCCTCCCCCTGTGTGTGCACCTTCATATTTTCCCATATGCTGGCGCATTTTTATTTTATTTTTAGATAACGATACATTATTGTAATTAAGTTTGTTTAGAAACTACAGCAAATGTAGACATAACACCATGTATGAGCGGGTGGAGCACGGGGGTCATCTCACTGCACTTCTACATAATAAATGCTCATCGTGATGGTTGTAGACACTAAAGGTGGGCCTACACAATATGTTTGATGAGCCCATGGTCTTATGTATCAGAGGCCCATTTCTGTCTGCTTTCTGTAGATAAGATCTATCACAGACATGTTCTATCTTGTACTGTGCGGAAATCAGGCGGGTTCCTTGTGCTGCTAGTAAGATCCCACGAATGGACTCGGGAGATGAAGAAGATTAAAATACGGTGTTTATTTAGCTTTTAATAAAGTCTACGCGTTTCGAAGTTATCCAACTTCTTCTTCAGGACACAACTACAAGATCTTATCTTGGCTGGTGAATTTTGTGCATTCCCTCGAGAGAGGCTGTAATAAGAATGTTATCAGCTTTTTCTCCTCTTTCTTCCATATTCGTGTTTGGCTAAGTCACAAGAATGTAAGATGTGAGACCCCCTTCCTCTGATAGCCTGAGCATGCATCTAAAGTCTCAACTTCCCTCGGCACAATAAACTGCTTTCCGGGAGTTTCTTGAATCAGAAGTGGTTGTCTATGATGAGACTACACCAATAATGAGGATATTCAATATCTTCTGTTATAAATAATGCTCATTAGTCTGAAAATTACACAGTAAAGATCGTGCCCCTACCAGGGCTGTGGAGTCGGTAAGCCAAACCTCCGACTCCTCAATTTCCATGACACTGACTCCGACTCCACAACTCCCTCATACACGGCTCATGTTTAAGTGATAAATTTACTGTAGCACAGATTCATCTCAGCTAAAAGTCTAGACCCTTAGATCAGGAATAGGACAGACATTTATACACTGTGTTCCAAATTATTATGCAAATAATATTTTCTCAGATTTTCCCAAATTACCTATATGAATTGCAGTCATTGTAATTTTCCAGTCAAATAACTATTAGAGTACAATTGAAAGGTTTTTGTACAAACTGCCTATGATAACAGTATATTTTTAAAGAATAAAAAACTCAAACTGCACTCAAAATGCGTATTCCAAATTATTATGCACAGCAGAGTTTTCAACCTTTTCATTTTAATAAAGAACAAAAAAATGGTCATTTTTGAAATTATAAGCATTAGCAGGTTATTACAAACTGAAATCAAACAGTTTTCAACTCAAAACTTTATTCTAGGTGATGTTACATTTGCACATAGGACCCCTTGTTCGAAAGAAGCTTCTGAACTCTCTCATTCATTGAATTTGTCAGGTTTTGGATGGTTTCTGCTTTAATTGTTTTGCATGAGGACAGAATACCCTCCCAGAGCTGTTGCTTAGATGTGAACTGCCTCCCGCCATCATAGACACTCCTTTTGATGATGCTCCAGAGGTTCTCAATGGGGTTGAGGTCAGGGGAGCATGGGGGCCACACCATAAGTTTGTCCCCTTTTATGCCCATAGCAGCCAGAGATGCAGATGTGTTATGTGCAGCATGAGAAGGGGCATTATCATGCATGAAATGATCTTGCTGCAGAATTCACAGTTCTTCTTGAACCATGGAAGGAAGTGCTGTTTGAGAAACTCAACATACATTATGGAGTTCATCTTTACCCCTTCAGGGATCCTAAAAGGGCCGACAATCTCTCTCCCCATGATTCCAGCCCAAAACATTACTCCACCTCCTCCTTGTTAGCGCCATAGCCGTGTTTGCATGGGGTGTCCATCAACCAGCCATCCTCCACTCCATCCATCTGGATCATCGAGATCATTTCATGCATGATAATGCCCCGTCTCATGCTGCACATAACACATCTGCATCTCTGGCTGCTATGGGCATAAAAGGGGACAAACTTATGGTGTGGCACCCATGCTTCCCTGACCTCAACCCCATTGAGAACCTCTAGAGCATCATCAAAAGGAGTGTCTATGATGGCGGGAGGCAGTTCACATCTAAGCAACAGCTCTGGGAGGGTATTCTGTCCTCATGCAAAACAATTGAAGCAGAAACCATCCAAAACCTGACAAATTCAATGGACGAGAGAGTTCAGAAGCTCCTTCGAACAAGGGGTCCTATGTGCAAATGTAACATCACCTAGAATAAAGTTTTGAGTTGAAAACTGTTTGATTTCAGTTTGTAATAACCTGCTAATGCTTATAATTTCAAAAATGACCATTTTTTGTTCTTTATTAAAATGAAAAGGTTGAAAACTCTGCTGTGCATAATAATTTGGAACATGCATTTTGAGTGCAGTTTGAGTTTTTTTATTTTTTTAAAAATATACTGTTCTCATAGGCAGTTTGTAAAAAACCTTTCAATTGTACTCTAATAGTTATTTGACTGGAAAATTACAATGACTGCAATTCATATAGGTAATTTGGGAAAATCTGAGAAAATATTATTTGCATAATAATTTGGAACACAGTGTAGGACATTTCATAACTTTCCCAAATTCTTAAAAAAAATATTCCCCACAAACTGCTTTGAACTACTGTACCCAATTTATTATATATTTTAGGAGTCGGAGTCGGTCCATTTTATACCGACTCCACCAAAATGGGCTCTGACTCCAACTCCACAGCCCTGGTCCCTACCTTATGTTGCTTTCAGATGAGGTAGCAAAAACCTGCTGACAGATTACCTTTAAAGGGGTTATCCATTGACATTCGCAAAACACAATGCCTACAGATCGTGCACAGGTCTCACCAGATATGTGGGGTAACGTCATACCTCCCAACTTTTGAAGAATAGGAAGAGGGACAGATGTTGCGGCGCGCCCAGCGCGCTGCGGCAGGTTTTGGCCCCTCCCCTTGTCACACCCCATTACACTCCCGTTTACCATTTCTTTCTCCCCTGGTAGAAGGAGATGTCAGAGGGGCGGTGGCAGTGAGGGATATCAGCAAACGCCCGAGACTGCAGGGTGTAGACCCAAATCCAGGACTGTCTGCTGTATCTGGGACAGTTGGGACTAGAGATGAGCAGTTCGATTCCCAGGTCCAGCATCCAGATCAGTGGTACCTGGCGGCTGGATGGGAGGCTGCGAATCTCTAACCTTCCGGTGTCTCCAGCGGTTTATGATCACCCAGGGCAGCGCGACATCATCTGTGCGTCCTGCTCATCTCTGGTTGTGGATTATTTTTTGTTCTTCATTTACAGTTGGAGCTGCCAGAACTTTCTCATCTTTCTGTAGCGTCACTATATGACACCTGGCTTTTTGGTGTCTGTAAGACCGTGTTCACATGTTGCAGAAATAGTGTGTTTTTTGTTTTCTGCAGGATCCGCACCAAACTACACAATAACAATCTTCTCTAATTATTGCCGCATTTTTTATGCCCTTTGCCCCTTATTTGATGCATTTTTGGTGCAGACGTGAAGCCGCGTTTTTTAATTGCTTATTATACTACAGAAAAGCTTTGATTCTTAATAAAGTGTCTGCAGGTTTTACATGAAGTTTTTTTTTAGGCTCCAAATAGAAGACGAGAAAAAAAGCACCAAAACCGCACAGTTCAGCAGCGTCTTTAGTCCACAGGGGGCGCAGTTCTCATGAAATCACATCCACTTTGCTTGGACAGCTAAACAGAGCAGAATTTCTGTGCAAATAAACAGCACAAAAAACGCAGCATTTACGCTACATGTGAACACGGCCTAAATGTCCAAGCAAAGTGGATGTGATTCCATGAAACATCCACCCTCTGCGGTTTTAGTGCATTTTTTCTTTATAGGCTTCTGAAAAAAAATGCATGAAGAAAACAACACTGTTGAATTTTTAAGCGCAGAATCAAAGCTTTTCTGTACTATAAAAAAGCGTTAAAAATGTGGATTCACATCTGCACCAAAATCGCATCAAATACGGGGGAAAACGTACAAAAGAAACGCAGCAAATGCGCAATAATCAGAGAAGATTGTTATTGCATCGTGTGCTGCGGACACCTGCAGAAAATGTGCAGAAAAAAAGCAATAAAGAAAATGCAGCACTTAATCTATGTGTGAACATGGCCTCAGCATTGTGTTTTTAATACATTTTTAATACATTTTATAAGTATAAGTATAATGGAGAAAAAATATCAATCACGCCATTTTTTTACGACATTTACCGATCCTTGTAAATAATCTGATCGCTGTGTTGTGCGGGTCGTTACGATTACAGGGACACCAAATATGTCCATGTTATGTGCTGATTTGTGATGTTTATTATTTTTATTTAAAAAAAACGCATTAAAAATTACAATATTTTAAGTGTTTTTCATAATTTTTTTTGTAATTTTATAGGAAGAAAAAAAAATATCTTATTCTCCCTCTAGAATACAATACATAGAAATCCACTGCTATGTGTAATGTATCTCTATGTAATCTGTCTGTGCAGTCAGAGCTGCTATAACAGATCAACTATCGAAAATTCACCTGAGCTTGTAGCTCAGTATGTTCAACTCCTGCCTGGATATTGAGGGTTGTGGGTTTGAGACCTTGGGGAGGCTCTCACAAAAAAAAATTACAGTTTTGTAATTACTTATAATAAAAATCTTAGTTTTATAGGAACAAAAATCGGACTTTTTTTTCACCTCAGAATACAAGTACAAAAAAATACAACGCTGTATGCAATGTACTTGTATTCTGTGCTTCTGGAGTCACTACCTGATATAGAGGTCAAGATTACCAAAACTTCCTATGTCTCTCATTACGACCTGTGGCTCATTGGTAGAGCTGCTGCCTATGAGCGACGACCGCGGCTGTGGAAGCCCGATGGTGAATGAAGTAAATAAATTTAATTTAATTTATGCACTTCACAGGGAGAAGCTACGAAGATGTCGGAGAGGTGAGTATAAACCGGGAGAACAGCTGAGATGTGACGGGACAGTCCCGCCGAATACGGGACAGTCCCGCCGAATACGGGACAGTTGTGAGCTATGGGTAATGTTATTGATGCTGGGGTAGTGAGTAGTTCTGGATGGCACCAAATAACCTCTTTAAGCCGTGCAAGGATCACAAACTGCAAGAGGCTCTCAAGAAACTTTTCAGAATTTACTGATAGAGTTCTGTTAATTCTCATGAATTCCTCTCGGTTATTACTCTGGCCTAATGCGTATTTCTTTTTTATACTCTTTACTATGCATTGATGGCATAGCATATGTGTAATTATTAAATTACAAGTGACTTCTCATCGGATTCATGCATTCAATCATTATATTTTCTCCTTTTATCCAATTTTTTTAGGGCTATCGACAAAAAGACTATTTTATCGCAACGCAAGGTCCGCTGCCGCACACGGTGGAGGATTTCTGGAGGATGGTGTGGGAGTGGAAGTGTCACACAATTGTGATTCTCACAGAACTGCAGGAAAGGGAGCAGGTAAAGAGAAATGACTGGAAAAGGCAAATATCGAGCAAGGCAGTGCTTTGTGTGCGGTATCCTAGTGCATAATGATCCATATAACGAAGATGGAGCTCTCCTCTAAAATACTGTTAATCTGATTGTTTCCCCTCCATCAGGAGAAATGCTGCCAGTACTGGCCATCTGAGGGCGCTGTGACCCATGGAGAGATAACTATAGAAAGTAAGAGTGACCGTTTACTAGAAGCAATCAGTATCAGAGACTTCGTAGCTACAAGCAGCCAGGTAATATTGGAAATGGTTCAGAGCTTTTGTCATCCAGACACGACACTTGTTTTCTGATGTTTAAAGGGGTTTTGCTGGGATACGGCAAAAATGAGGCGGCATAAAATAACAACAGGAACAGTACTTACCTGATAAAGGTGTTAAAAAAAAACTATTTTGCAGTCTTGTTTAAAAATTTGCTATTGCATTTTTTTTTCTACAGCTACGAAACCCCTATGCATATCCAATGCACTCCTCCATAGTTGCAAATGAACCCTCTATACTCTTAGGCTATATTCGCATAAGAATATTTTTAGGATTTTTTTGGCGCAAATCTGCTCCGAAATCCTCCTCAAAAATTTTTTAAAAACACTTGGCAAACCCCTCCTATTCGTTTTTTTTTTTATAGTAAATCCAATTTGTTCTTTATATGAGGAGTTTTTTTTTTTCTTGATCAGGTTTTGAAAAACTTAGTGAAAAGAAAAATCTGCAGGTCACATCTTTGAAGTTAATCTGATGGAATTGGCTACAAATAAGACTCTGTCAAATCAAAAAGCTGCAAAAATGCTTTGGTAAAAAAAAAACACCTTGTGGACATAGCCTTAACATTTGTGCCCACAGCGTCTTTTAAACAATGAGTTTTCCTAGATGAAGCGGTTTTTAAAAAAAAAAATGATGGTTGTCATTTTCCTGACGCCAGTGGTCGTTTTCCTGACGCGGCTTTGCGGTCATTCTTGCAGCGTCTTCCACTCTATACAGAATGAAAGTTACTTTTTTTTAAACGTTCCAGGTTTTTACGAATGAGAAAGTGGTTAAAAGAAGTGACACAAGACTAAACATGTGCTCAACAATGTCGTTTTATGTCCATTTTTTTTTTGCGGCGGTTTCGCAGTGCTTTTTCAGGCGGATTCCGGAAACAATTTGCCTGAAAAAGACACCGTGTGTACATAGTCTTGTTCTGCATTCACACGCCTTTCCATATGTCTCCTTCTTGCTAATGATATGAGTAAGGCCTCATTCAGACGTCCGCTGTTCCACTATATGTATCTGTGTTTTCATATGAGAAAAATGGCTGCCACACAAATGGTAAAAATAGACACATGGACCAAAAATGGATGAAAATTGTATCTGGCACTTAGGAAAAATGGTCAGTTTTTCACACCCTCTAAAGCACCCATAGCTGTTGGATGAACAATGGCTCAGCCGATAGTTCTGCTGGCAGATATCTCGCCCGACTTTCCCATGCACAATAGTGCTCATGATAACATCTGCGTGTGGCAAATCAGGGATGTTCATGGGCGGAGCCGATTTTTTGGCGCGAACAAGCCGGAACCCCGTACACGAACACGAATTTGAAATGCCAAACACATTCGCTCAACACTACTCATGAGGCCGAGCCGTCCTGTGTTCTCTATGATACTATTCAGGTTTTGTGAGACTTCAGAATATCTTGCAGTTGTGTGCCAAGAAAAGGTGCCAAGAGTGAAGAAATATACTGAAATAATACTGTATGAAGTACTCAGAATCGCTCAAGGCATTTCTCAACAATCCCATGCTTCAAAGTGAATTTGGAAATAAAGCTTAGTAACAGTTTTGCAATATATTTATGCAGGAAAAACAGCCACGACTTGTTCGTCAGTTCCATTTCCATGGCTGGCCTGAGATTGGAATTCCTGCAGAAGGGAAAGGGATGATTGACCTTATTGCAGCCGTCCAAAAACAGCAGCAACAGACGGGCAACCACCCCATCATTGTACATTGCAGGTGAGTCCAGCCATGCTAAAGTCATGGATCAGTTGCTTATCGAGTCAATTTCCAAACCGCCCTATGCACTTGTACTTTATATTACAAAGTTTGTCTTAAATGGATGGATTAAAGGGTTAGTCTCATTATTAGAAATGGGTAAAATTGCAAAGTATATGTTAAAACAAGTAATTTTGAAATTCACCTCTTATTAAAAAAAACTGAAGAACGGAGGGATTTTTAGTTCTATGATCACTCAAAATGCAGCGACGACACCGGAAGTCAATGAGCGAATGACCATGGGCAAATCAACAATGAAGTCACTGGACAAGGTCTTCAAATCGAGGAACATTTCACTGGCGATGAAGACACGGCTCGTACATAGTCTGGCCTTTTCTGTAGTAACATATGGATGCGAAATCTGGACGATAAAGGAACAAGACAGAAGAAGAATCAACGCCTTCGAAATGTGGTGCTGGAGAAGGATGTTATCAATACCATGGATGGCAAGAAGAACACACAAATCAATTTAGGAACAAATCAAGCCAGACATGTCACTCGAAGCAAGGATGACCAAGCAACGACTTGTCTACTTTGGACACATCATACGAAGAGAGCAATGACTGGAAAAGGACATCATGGTCAGATGAATAGAAAGAACAACCCGATGGCTTCGTACTATCAAGATAACGGCGGAGAAGACCCTGGTGGAGCGATCTAGCCTTACACAAGATCAATCTTCCTACAGAGCGTTCATCCATCAAGTCGCCATGGCTCGAGACCCAAGCTGAAGGACATTAATAATAATAAGTTTACTGCTCAATGCGAAGGTTACCAGCCACCTCTGAAATCAGAGGTGACCAATTTCCCATGCTTTCAAGCTCTTTGTTCTGCAGCTTGCTGGATCACTGGATTGGGTAGTCTCAGTGTCTCTGCGTTCCTCCCTGCGCACATTGTGGACCAGCGGCACGACATTGCTGCTGGTCAGAACTGTCAATCTTCACTGCTCCCGGGCAAGCAGGAAGCTGGGAGTTGTGCTCCTGAAGAAACAAAATGAAAAAACTGCTTTTGCTTTTAGCATTTACATTTTAGGGGGAAGACCCAACTTGGCATGGAGACTTATTTTCAAGGAACTACAGTGGAAAAAAAAATGATATGCAAAATAGCTCATACCGAATGGGTCTCTGGTTTAGCAGGTACAAGTTGCATTGCTTAGCATTTACATGATACATTTATCTCTCTACCTGCATTAAGATTTCCCAAGAGCTTCCAACTTGCATCTAATATGAAACTATAGCTCCCAGCTTGGCTGCCAAAACTTGCTCAGAATTGAAGTTTCTTTTTAGATGTGAATTATTATTATTATTATTATTATTATAGCACCATTTATTCCATGGCTCTTTACATGTTAAAAGGGGTATACATAGCAAACAACAAGTACAATAATCTTGAACAATACAAGTCGGCGACTGGTACAGGAGGAGAGAGGACCCTGCCCGCGAGGGCTCACAGTCTACAGGGGATGGGTGAGGATACAGTAGGTGAGGGTAGAGCTGGTCATGCAGCGGTGTGGTGGAGCGGTGGTTACTGCAGGTTGTACGCTTGCCGGAAGAGGTGGATCCTCAGGTTCCTTTTGAAGGTTTCCACGGCAGGAGAGAGTCTGATATGTTGGGGTAGAGATCCAGAGTAGGGGGGATGCACGAGAGAAATCTTATATGCGATTGTGGGAACAGGAGATAAGAGGGGAGTAGAGAAGGAGATCTTGTGAAGATCGGAGGTTGCATGCGGGTATGTAGCGGGAGACTAGGTCACAGATATATGGAGGACACAGGTTGTGGATGGCTTTATATGCCATAGTTAGGGTCTTGAACTTGAGCTTCTGAAGGGATTGACAGAGGGGAGAGGCCGGGGAATAGCGGGGGGACAGGTGGATTAGTCGGGCAGCAGAGTTTAGGATAGATTGGAGGGCTGCGAGAGTGTTAGAAGGGAGGCCACAGAGCAGGAGGTTGCAGTAGTCGAGGCGGGAAATGATGAGGGCATGCACTAGTGTTTTTGCAGTCTTTGCTGAGGAATGTGCGGATCCGGGAGATATTTTTGGGTTGGAGTCAGCAGGAAGTGGACAGGGTTGAATGACGAAGAATAAAGTTTTTAGGTTTCCTCAGGCCCTGAATGAGAAATTTACTTAAGAGATACAGAAATATTTGGGGAGACAACAAGAGGCGCACTTTGGCATAAAAGGAGGAAATTAATAATAAAAAAAGTGCTATAGCTAAATACACCTTGATATAAAACATGGAAAGAAAGGGGTTTCCAGATTTGATGTATGATTTGTGCATTCCTTTCCAGTGCTGGAGCTGGCAGAACGGGGACATTCATTGCCCTCAGCAATATCCTGGAGCGAGTTAAAGCCGAGGGGCTACTTGATGTTTTTCAGACTGTGAAAAGTTTACGAATGCAGCGGCCGCACATGGTGCAAACACTGGTGAGTGGAGGCTTGTTTTAGGAATACATATTAAATGCCAAGAAAAAACATATATTTGCGCTATAACCCTTAAAACAGTTTGTAGTGCTGCCCAAGGGCTTGTGCACCAGGCCATATTGTATACATGTATATAGACCCATCATGCCGAGACATATGGAGGTTGTTTCTATTCTATTTGCATTAAAGGGAGAATATCTTCTTCAATAGACACCTGAGGCTGTAAAGCAGCACACAGACATTGTGCAGCCACATACTGGGGAGTCATATGGCCTCATTGTCCTGCTGTACAGCTACCTTGTATGCAGGAGAAGCTGGAATTCCAGAATTCAGAAAAAAATGGCTTAGATAATAAAAGAGATAGAGTTTCCTTATGGGTTAATCCACCATCTTATCTGCATCATTGCCTGTGGGTGCAATACACAGTCCTGTGCTGTTTAAAAAATGCAAATCGAATAGGCAATCCTGGGTTAATAATACAGCGTTTCTCACTCTGGAGGAACCAACAGGTCCATTCATTACAGTCAGCTCATTAAGCGTAATGCTTCATTTCACCTGCGGAGGCACTGCAGGGAATTTTACAGTCACTGCTTTTTTTTTTTTACTCTAAAGTACAACTAAATACTGGTACTACCTTTTATCTTCTTATCCAATAAAACCGGGTAACCCATGACACAAAGGGGGCATTCAGAAGGCGTCATTATTTTTTAAGAGGGCATTATTACTGTGTAAAGCAGCACTAATTGTTTTAAGTTGCACTCAGCTGGCATTATTTGTTTTTTTTGGAGCAATCAGGGGGCATTATTTCTGAATTGGGGGAGCACAATAGTTGTTTTGGCCCAGCTGCTGACAATCCACGCTACACTATTGCCCGAACATGGACATGGCTTTGTGGCCTTTGACATTTCAAGGTGGGTTTTCTCCAGCAACTTGGGGCATTAAACGTCTGCAGATTAGTAAATATTTACCGATCAGCAGTTATTTGATAAACTGTTTACACAAGCAGAACGCTCTTAAAATTGCGCAATAGCTCGTTCAGTGCACATAGGCTGCCATTTTTCTCGGCAGCATGAGTGCTGTTAAAAGGAATCTGTCACCAGGTTTTTGCAATTTAACCCCTTCATGACCGGAACATTTTCCGTTTTTGCATTTTCATTTTTTGCTCCCCTTGTTCCCAGAGCCATAGCGCTTTTTATTTTTTGGGCAATATGGCCGTGTGAGGGCTTATTGCGGGACAAGTTGTACTTTTAAACGCCATTAATAGTTTTACCATATTGTGTGCTGGAAAACGGGAAAAAAATTCCAAGTGCGGTAAAATTGCAAAAAAAATGCAACTCCACAGTTGTTTTTTGTTTGTTTTTTCTTTGCACATTCACTGGATATTAAAACTGACCTGCCAGTGTTATTCTCCGGGTCATTACGAGTTCATAGACACCAAACATGTATGGGTTCTTTTTTATTTAAGTGGTGAAAAAAAAATCCAAAGTTTGCTAAAAAAAAAAAAAAAGGCGCCATTTTCCGAGACCCGTAGCGTCTCCATTTTTCAGGATCTGGGGCCGGGTGGGGGCTTAAAGGGGTATACCCATCTCCAAGATCCTATCCCAATATATAGTAGATGTAATAATAATATTAGCAAATATCTCCAATTAGAAATGTAGTATAGTATTTTTGATTCACTATCTCTCTTACCTCATGGGCAGGCATTGTAGGACCATAGGTATCCATGGTTATGACCACTAGCACCTAGCTAACTAACTGACTTTATCAGTGGACGTAACCATGGATACCCAAGGTCCTGCAATGCCTGCACATGAGGAAAGAGACACAGCGAATCAGAAAAAATACACTACATTTCTAATTGGAGGCATTTGCTAATATTACTATTATTACTCCTACTACATATTGGGATAGGACCTTGGAGATGGGAATACCCCTTTAATTTTTACGCGCCGGGCTGACCTTTTTATTGATACTTTTTTGGTCTAGATACGATGTTTTGATCACCCATTATTGCATTTTATTGGAATGTTGCGTCAACCAAAAAAACGTAATTCTGGCGTTTGGAATTTTTTTCTCGTTACGGCGTTTACCGATCAGATTAATTATTTTTTTATATTAACAGATCGGGCGATTCTGAACACGGCGATAACAAATATGTGTATGTGGGGCAAAAAGGGGGTGATTTAAACTTATATTTTTTTAATTTTTTTAAAAACATTTTTTTTACACTTTTTGCATGCTTCTATAGTCTCCATAGGAGACTAGAAGCAGCAACTGTCTGATCGCCTCTGCTACACTGAGGTGATGAACCACCCGACCACTAGGTGGCGTTCATAGTGATCTTTACATGACAACCACTGGGGTCTGCTGCAGACCCAGGGTTGTCATGCCCACCCATCAATGATCCGCGATCACGTGAATGGGTCACTGATGGGTGGGGTAAGTGACGCGCTTCCGGCGCGGCGCTGTTAAATGCCAGAGATTGACAGCGGCATTTAACTGGTTAACAGCCACGGGTGGATCACGATTCCACCCGCGGCTGTTGCGGGCACATGTCAGCTGTAAGAATCAGCTGACATGTGCCCGGTTCAGTGTGGGCTCACCGCCGGAGCCCTCACTGAACCGGGGGTGATGGTCTGGGGCGTACTAATACACCCCAGGCCAGAAAGGGGTTAATCTGAAAGCAGCATAATGTAGGGGCAAAGAGCCCGATTCCAGGGACGTGTCACTTGCTCAACAGCTTGCTGTACTTTCAATACAATCAGTGTTTTATCAGCAAGAGATTATCACTGCAGGACTAGATCTAATGTGCAAACCAGTCAGGCTAATATGTGTAACCCCGCCCCCACCACTGATTGGCAGATTCGGGTGTACACTGTACATTGTCAGCAAGCAGCCAATCAGTGGTGTGGGTGGAGTTATTCACGGCTCAGCATTCCGAGCTCTGCTACATCTACAGCAGCGAAAACAGGAATTCTATTAAAACTGCACCAAGCAGTCCAATAAGTGATACATCGATGAAATCAGCCTCTTTTCCCCTACTTCATGCAGCTCTCAGATTCCATAGCAAAAACCTGCTGACAGATTCCTTTTAGGGTGATCCACTGCCGAGAACAATAATCTTTTGTGTAGCACAAAAGATCTTTTCACCAGACGAAAAAGTATTTTGTTTGTTCATTGGGTGATCGGCAACCTACATTTAGACTTTTATTTTTGTGAAATGAGCATTGTTAAGAGCGCTCGTTCACGATAATCTTGCACTGTAAATGGACCCTCAGATGATGAAGCTCTTTTCACTTTGAGATAACAGTTTTACATTCTGGCTCCACATGTCTGAACAACTCCTGTACTGTCCTCATTGAAGCTGCATTTACAGTGCAAGATAATTGTGAAAAAGCTTTTTTAAAAATGCTTGTTTCACGATTATCTTTGCAGTGTAAACAGGCTCCCGATCAGCTGATGAACGAGCAAAAGATCATTGTTTTCCCCTGTGCATCGTCTTGTGTAAACAGGACTCGTGCTGCCGAGAACCGTGGCAGCCTATGTGCCCTGAGCTATCTATTACAGATCGATCAGTGTGCATTGTTTTCTTTGGTCTGCTTGTTTAAACAAGCTTTTAAATGACCGCGGATCGGTAAAGGTTTACTGATAGCATCGGTGTGTATAAATTGTTAGAATATTTTGCCTTTCCAAATAACAGGTCAGCTGGTCTTGCTAAATTCGGTTTGTTGACAAGAAGTAGGGAACATATGAAAGGGAATATGACTACAAAATCCGACTTCATGGGGCCTGCTTGTAGTCTATTGCATAGGTCTGCAAAGGAGCTGTAGACACAAGACGGTAGCAATGTATTAGTCAAGACTAATGGCATAGTTGGGGTAGATCTGTTAATTTGTCCTTTTCTCTCTTGCAGGAACAGTATGAATTCTGCTACAAAGTGGTACAAGACTTTATTGACATATTTTCAGATTACGCCAATTTCAAGTGAAGGACTTGAACCCGCTTTATATACAGGACTAATTCATATGATCTATTTTGTTGTTAATTTATCTCGTCGATTGTTTTCTGCTTTTGTATTTTTCTCTGCTACCAAATAACAAAATGATGTACGCTTCTGGTTTGACATCCTTTTCGGTATGACATACAGATTCCAATACAAGAAGCCTTCCAGGTGTGGAAGAGATAGATGTAAAGTAATGTATATATTTATTTATAATATGGCATGTATATTATGGAACCAAACATTTTCTTATATGCCGAGTTTTTTTTTTTTAATGGCATAAATAAGAAAGTGATTGAGATAGGGCCCTTTTCTGTACAGTGTCTGAATTTCATGCTGCAATGTAAATGTAAAAATGTAAAGCTCCTTCATCAAAGGTGGTCAAATCATCATCCACCACTGGGGTCAATGATATATCATTAATTAGATAGCAGTTTCCTTACATAATTAGCCCAAAGTAGAACATTTAGCACAGACCAAAAAGGGAAGCGGTTGTCCGTAGCTGCCAAACAGGTCACTGCCTTAGAGAAATGAGAGCGCCAATCTATGCCACGGGCAATGGCTGAACTTTTGGTTTGCACTAGTTTTATTACATGAGGCGCAATGTTATTAGTAAAAATGCTCTTTTTAGCCATTGACGCTTTAATTTTTTTTTTTCAAAGTTTGCAAGATAACATGTATCCAAAGAGTGGGACATAACTTATTGATCACTGGGTGACTGACTGCTGGGACCCCAAGTGATTCCAAAATGTGACTCTGCAACTCCGATAACAGATTCTGTAGAGCTCCCATCATGAATCGAATGGCGGTGCACATGCTCGACTTCGGCTCCATTGCTTGTCTATTGGATTGGTGAATATGTTATTATTATTAGCGGCCTTCAGCTCGATCTCGAGCCATGGCAACTTGATGGATGAATGATCTGTAGGAAGATCAATCTTATGCAAGCCTAGATAGGTCCACCAGGGTCTTCTCCACCATTATCTTGATAGAATCAAGCCATCGGGTTGTTGGTCTTCCTATTCGCCTTGTTCCTATTATTCTTCCGACCATGATGTCCTTCTCCAGTGAATGTTCTCTTCGTATGATGTTTCCAAAGTAGACAAGTCATAGTTTGGTGATCCTTCCTTCGAGTGACATGTCTGTCTTGATTTGTTCCAAAATTGATTTGTTTGTTCTTCTTGCCATCCATGGTATTGATAACCTCCTTCTCCAGCACCACATTTCGAAGGCGTTGATTCTTCTTCTGTCTTGTTTCTTTGTGAATATAGTGGAGCGCTAATCTTGGCTTTCTCTGACAGTCCCATAGAGCAAAGATGGAGCATGTGCACCTTCGCTTCATTCAACACAAAGGTGGCTCATGTCCTTGGGGTCCAGAGCCCCGTTCTCAGGATCGTTGGGGGTCCCATTGATCAGCAAATTATACCCTTTTGTACTGTTATAGGATTAATTGCGATTTTGATAAAACCCCCTTTTAACCTGCTAAGTTTCTAGGAATTCCAAATATCCATTGTTTTTCCTGAAGGCTAAAACGCTTCATGATGAGAGTTGTAGTTTTTCTACAGCTGGATAGCTACCGATTGGATACAACTACTCTGCAAGATAACTTATGACAATGTGAAATTTTTTAGCAACTATCAGAATGATTTTGGGACCAAGGTTAAGAAGAAGGGCCAGGGGAGAAAGCTACTGCAATGGCTAATAATGGCGGTCGTTCTAGGGTCTGATGAGCTCTTCACTTTACAATGCTGACCTTGAGATATTCTGTAATCAGGAAAACTTGTTTCGCACCTGCCCGGGGTTAAAATGAGCATGTTTTAATAATAATATTGCATTAGGAAATTGTTATCTAAGTCGTTTCCTAGTATTTTATTTAAAGTGGCTATAAAGATAGAGCGTTACTTTAAGAAAAAAAAACACTTTATATACAGTAATATTTTATAAAACATGAATGTGTGTGTACTTTTGTAATAAGTGTGCAGGATATATGCTTACATTCCATCATTTACAGAACTAGAGATTGGATCTATGTGTTGGCAGCAAGATCAGTAAAGGTGACAGTTTATTTATTTCTATAGGCTCCAGCCAGATCCTAATTTACAGAGAGCCATATACAGTACTTAATCATATGACTAATGATCTATTTAACCTTTCAGATAAGGGCTCCAGCATTTTGGGTTCTCTGAACATTTTTTTGGCCCCAGATTTTGTTTTCAGTGCAGAATTTTCCGCACATGTAGAATTACGCTTCTATTGAGATGAATGAAGGCTGTGGCGTCCTGCGAGTAATAGAACGCCATTCCCTTACATGCATGTTCCCCTTATTATCCATACCTCTGTTTTTTTATTTTAAGGAAATTTCATTCAATTTTCAAAATAAATATGGTAAGAACAGCATAGCACTCACTAAGCCTATGGCTGTTTCATGCTGATCTGAGCTTCTTTTGGCCCAGAAGAAGCGTACATCAGTGCGAAACGGCCATAGCTTTGGTGCCATCTGAACCACTTCCCTCCATTTGTTATGTACTTTTTCCTGAAGATAATAAAAGTTTTTGTCTAACAGGTAAGTGCTACAATGTTCTTATTATATTTATCTTGCATACGCCTTTTGCCTAGAAGATTTATTTTTTTATTTATATTTATTTTTTATTTTTGCTCTTACATCTACTTATACCTTAGTCATGTGGTTATGCTGACCCAAATTTTATTTTTTATTTTATTATGTGGACTATTAGTTCCATTTTCACAAGTTAATTCCTCTGAATATCCCTTGCCTGTCCCCATACACTAGTATGCTGGTGACATAGCTACAATAGGCCGCTGTTACCTTGTGTCCATAGTAATGTCAGGTTACGTTTTACATCACCCAGTGCCTGCCTCGGTTCATTACCACAGCCTAAACCCATTAAACAAGGCAGCCACATCACATAATGCACTGTCACAATGACTCAAAGTGTAATTCCCATCTTCATATATGGACATTTTTGAACAGTGCTTGTTTTTACAAGCACTTTTGCAATTTGCTGCTTATTAAAATTTGCAACCATTCTTGAGATATTAACATTTTTCTTATGTTTACAGTTTGATGCGTAGGAGACCGATCACTGCTTCTGTCTAGCTTGTAAACACTGAGCTGAAACTGGCCGTGAATAGGAGGTAATAGTGCGCTCTGGCGATCCTGGTCAGCTATATAACAGTCCTTACAAGCTCAATGAAAAAGAGCTTGTAAGAACGGCACATTTTCTACTGTCTAACAATGGTGGTCGGTCTCCAAAGCAACGAGCTGTAAACAAAAGAAAAGTGTTGATATCTCAAGAACGGCTGAAAATTTTAAGAAGCAAAAAATTACAAAATTGCTTGTATTTACAATTACTATCTGACAAACCCATTTATAAAGATGGGGAAAACCTTTTAAAAGCTATGCACACCTTTGCGTAGAATCTTTTTTAATTGTTCATTTGCTTAGATTTTGCTGCTGCAGATTTTCTGTAAGTCCTCTATATATAGCTAAAAAAAAAATCAGTCAGAGCTCCTGACAACTATTTTTGCTCTCCCCTCTCTTCTGTCAGGGAAGGGTTTGTACGCAGACTTTCACAGCATGGACATGGGGGGAATTCCAATGAGAGCAGAGAAAACAGTCTATAGATATAGTGGAAAGCACTTTAAGAGAAAATAGGTGCAGAATTAAAGCTGTGCTAGTAGATGTGCAACACAGACCTCACATCCAGCCTATATTACTGAGAGAGACACATGAGAAAAATCTGAAAAACTTGGATTTGGCTGCAAACTGCATATCAGGAGGGTCTGAAATGAATGAAGGAAATTAAGATTGCAGACTGCAATTTTGTTAACTAAAAGTAACCACTACCATATGTAAAAATGATGTCCATAGCAAAATGGGGTATAATTATGAAAATGTAAGGATAACTGGTGGGTTTTTGGGGCCAAAATTTGCACCATTCATGATTATGCAGGGTCTCCTGTTTTCCTTAAAGGAAAAATGTCAGACGCATAAATCAGAGCTTAGCGGCACCATTGCTCCCAAGTATGTTAGTCTCTGAAACGTGCTGGGATTTCAGAGAAAATAAAGTTTGAGGAGCTTTTCCAAGCTGTGCTCCACGTGATTGACAGGTCCCTTCCATCCATTCACCTGGGGCAGAGAGAAGCTGGTCAGAGGAGGACTAATCAGGTCACTCCCTATTGTCCCTGGCCGTCTCATTAAATAATGTTATCTTGGAGTGTTTTGGAGAAGAACATACCTGGCTGCAGTTGTGCCGCCCATGCCCGTGGTTGGGGCAGCATGAATCGAGTGACAGGTTCTGGTTGCAGGGCTGAAGTGCATGGAGCATCCAAAAACTACATCAATTTGCAGCTCTAAAGCTATGTTCACGCACCATAGTTTTTTCAGTGTTTTTTTATGCGTTTTTTTATGCTAATTTTCAGCTACGTTTTACAGTACCAGCAAAGTCCAGAAATCTCATGCACACATCATGTTTTTTTTTGTACAGGATTTTGTGCTTTGCATGTATTTTTGAAAGATAGAGCCTGTCACTTCTTTCAGTGGTTATTCACCCATTGGAAGTAATGGGTGGTGAAAAAAACGCTGAAAAAACGCAGGTGTCGAGTTTTCAGCGGTTTTCGTGCATAAACCAGAATGAGATTTTTTTTTTTTCACTGAACTTTAATGTACATGCATAACAGAGACAAAAGAACAGTGAAAAAAACGCACCAAAAAAAAAGCAAGAAAACCGCAACAAAAATCCTGAACAACCTCCTGGCAAGAGATCACCTTTTGCTTCAGAAAAAAACATGATGTGTGAACATAGCCTAACTCTCCATAAATCTATATGGTGCAGATTTTATATGAAGTACTACAGGGCCCATGTAGTCCATGAGCTCTCAGCAGGACCTACTCTTCTCAGGACTGGTAGGATCTCAGCTGCTTGACCTCGTGCAATCTGAATTTTTTTCACACATCTAATTTTCAGGTTATGTTTAAAGGGAAAACGAATAGCGATTTTGTCAGTGATTACAAGGGCTGCACTGAACAGAGTGATCTTGTATATACGATTATTATAAGATAGGAATATTCTATTTTACTATATAATAGATAAGGGGTTCTGTCTCACAATGATCAAGATAGGGAAATATTTTTGCAAAATCACAGTTTACCCCGGCTGGCGGCATTGTTGGTCTCTATGCTTAATACATTTTGTGCTATATGTTTGGCACATACATCAGGAAATGCTTCTGACGTATATGTGTAATTTGGCTATAAAGTTCTATTGTCTTTCTGGCATAAGGTATATGGTGGGGTATATTTTTTTCCAATTGTATGTGTATATACTGTGATATCTTATTTTTACAATAGGAGTCAATGGAAAGTGTATGCAGTTCGTATAGGTATCTAACTAACAATATACCGCTATAGTGTGAAAAGAAAAGTTCTATTTATTGAAATCTACACGTTTAGAGAAGAGAATAAGGGATTGAAGAAGGTTATAAATGAAAGGATAATATAATTATATCAATGAAAAGCACAGAAATGCATCATAAAATCATGGATTTTGCGGATGTCGAGAGAAGGCGTGATAAAATCTGGCCTTTAGTGAGCATTAACCCCTTCAAAATGTCGCCATTTAAAAAAAAAAATTTCTAACCTTTTAAATGACAATTATGACTGCAGCATCTAAGGCTGTGTGCCCACTATGCGTTTTTCAAGCGTTTTTGATGCGGAATTTCCGCAGCAGAAGTGCTTTAAAAACGCTTGGTAATCCATGCCCCATGATCCCCAATGAAAATCTGCATGTTCTGTGCCCATGCTGCAGATTTTTCCGCAGCGGATTTTCCTTGCGGAAAAATCCGCTGCATGTCCATTATTTGTGCGTTTCTGCATGCGGATTTGAGGTCCCAATGGACTTGAAAAACGCAAGTCAAATCCACATGTAAAAACGCTGCAAAAACGCGTGTAAAATCCGCAAGCGTTTTTGACTGCCAAGACCATGCAGAAACGCTGCAGAAATTTTCTGCTTCATTTCTGCATCGTGGGCACATAGCCTTAGGTTGCACTCCGCCAAGGTGTTAAAAATGTGAATTTTTTTTCTTTTTTTTTGCTTTTATGTTGAAATATGAGCGTTTAAAGTTACAGTCCCAAAACCTGCACTACTGAGAGACTGTGGTAGGAACATGCCCAATTTCTGATTTCTGTCAGTTACAATGTTGCCATGTAGACAATGTGTAAATCCAATCTATCGTATGACATTATTTATTTCTTAACTGGCTTTAGTAGTCTCAATTATGTCTGTAGATATGGCTACATTTTATTAGAGAGTGATTTTAATCCACACTACCGATGCCAATTAATCAGAGCAGTCTCTCAGTAGTGCAGCCTTAGGCTGTCGGCTCGTAACTTTAAGTCATCATATCTCCGGATACAAGTAACAAAATGAAACATGCTTTTCATTTTTAATGTACATTAAAGGTACTCTTCATATTTTTTATGGTAGGTTTCTTTTAAAAGGGGATTTTGCGGGGGTAGTTGAGGGGCAAATATTATTAAAGTGTGCGTCTGTAAAAAATAAAAATAAAAATTGAGGTTAATATTTTAAACCGGTAATACAAAGACTCCTTCAGAAGATTCCACAAGTGATAGCTCACACACAAAAATAATTGAAGTGTCCTGGCAAAACTGATACACTGTGTTATGTCCTGTGCAAGGCCACCTCAGTCTTACGAAGTAACACAATGTTTCAGTTTTGTACAATGTGCAAATTGTCTCTTCAGAGAGGAAGAGGACTAGAACTCTAACACCACCTAATGTGTGGCCCTAGAGTTCTAGTCCTCTTCCTCTCTGAAAAGACAGTTTTCATATTTAATACCCCAGAGGAGCATTGCATGGCTTATAAGTCTTCTCACTCTGACATTGCAGGCTTGGCTTGACACTCTCCACAAGTAGAAACGTTACCTCTTAGAATCCAGTTTTGTACAAAATACTCCTTAAAAGGAACAATAAACACAGAAAAAAAACTAAGAATGAAGCCAAAATCTACTTGGTCCTATTTTGTTTCAGTTTATAGTTGTGTATAAGAAATATCTAAAAAAAATATATATATATTCTCTGTGTCTTTCAGAAGATCAGCCATATCCTCCATTGTCCTCTTGCTGTCCTGTGTGGCTTTCAGACATCTGGCTGCTGCAGGAGCCTCTCCCCACTGCCCTGTCTGTGACTACACAGCTAGAAACTAACCTCTGTGTTGTGTGCAGGATTTCTACTAATCTGAGTATTTCGGGATCATGTAGAAAATGCTGCAAACAACAAACAGTGAGGACGCTTGATTTCTTATTTAAAGGGAACCTGACATCAAGATCTTCCCCTAGAAGGTATTAGAACTTTATCTGCCTCCGAATACCCTATTTAATATCTGTAAATGCTACATGTAGTTGTTTAGAAACCAGACAAGTCCAGGAATGCTGTCAATCAATACAGAAACGCCCACCGCAGTGTGACTGACATCCCCGGGGTGTGCAGGGAGAGCAAGGTGAAGGATAAGAGGGCCGACTTGTTCCCACCCCCTCTTTCAAATTGCCCTGCTTATCTATTAGTTATTTCTAGGTTTATAATGTTGTTTAACTTGTTATATGAATGTGGTAAACACTTGTATGTTAAACTATAGGGTAAAAAAAAGTTTAGAAGACAGAAGTTTATCATTATATATCAATTATAGATGAGCCAATCTGACCAAATTTGATTTGGCAGATTTGCTAAAATTTGGCCAGGAAATTTGATTTACGTCAATTTTATTATGTTCTCACATCTCTCCAGACCTCAGAACATAATAAACTGAAGGGTTAAAATATATTATACTCACCTGTCCTGGCACCAGAGCTTCCTGCCCGGTCCTCCGTTGACTCGCTCTCTCCCGGCCCGGTCCTCCGTTGACTCGCTCTCTCCCGGCCCGGTCCTCCGTTGACTCGCTCTGTCCCGGCCCGGTCCTCCGTTGACTCGCTCTGTCCCGGCCCGGTCCTCCGTTGACTCGCTCTCTCCCGGCCCGGTCCTCCGTTGACTCGCTCTCTCCCGGCCCGGTCCTCCGTTGACTCGCTCTCTCCCGGCCCGGTCCTCCGTTGACTCGCTCTCTCCCGGCCCGGTCCTCCGTTGACTCGCTCTCTCCCGGCCCGGTCCTCCGTTGACTCGCTCTCTCCCGGCCCGGTCCTCCGTTGACTCGCTCTCTCCCGGCCCGGTCCTCCGTTGACTCGCTCTCTCCCGGCCCGGTCCTCCGTTGACTCGCTCTCTCCCGGCCCGGTCCTCCGTTGACTCGCTCTCTCCCTGACGTCTCTTTGGTGCCTCTAGCACCTACTAGGTTTCACGCGAAGTCACCATGCACGTTAATTGAGGCCAGAGGCACCAAAGATTGAAGACTGAGTCAGAGGGAAGAAACGAGACATTGGAGTACCAGACGGGAAGTTGTTTTTCTAGGATAGGTGAGTAAAATGATTTTTTTTTTAAACACCTTCCTGGCATTTTGCTTGAGTCAAAAAAAATCCGAGCTGTGACGACTTTGAATTTTTTGTGACATTGAAGTGAATTTGTCTTGAATGGATTGGTAATGCAGATCAGATGATAAGAATACCACTACATTCCCATAAAGAGAGTCATGTAATACTGATGGGTTCTTATGTGGCAGAGGGGTCTTTTGGCCCACCCAGGCACCAGGGCTCAGATGTTACAGGCGATTATACCCCCTCTATAGCTAAGAGAATACTAATTTATAACCACTTTGATTTTGAGACATGAGCACATTGACTGCTTGTTAAAGCTTTTTTTTAAATACTGGAACTATGCATAGTGCAAATAGAATGGAAACTGAAAAAAGATATATATTTATTATTTATTGATAATTCCCCTTGATATAGTATATAAAAAAAAATATATGATATATGCAGGTAAACAGCATAATATACAGTATTGGCTTTCTTCTCATACCACTCAAACCTCATGTTATGTATTATTTTTCTATCTGCATTTTATATTTTAGGTACTCTTATTGCATGCCGGTGGCGATGTGTCTAAAACATTTTACAGGACTGTGCTTTTTGTGCCTGTGCAGTACCGTTTTAAAACAAATTGTACATTGCTGTAACATATGTCTTATAAAGATTGGCAACAAAAAATATTTATTGCAAAAAAAATCAATAAAGTCTAATTATGTTGTTAAAAGTGTCATTTTGGCTGATACCACTAGGTAGCGCCACTTACCCTCGGTAATTAACAGTAGCCTGCTGGGTTGCTCAAATATGATTACATTTGGTGAATATTAATGATAGGTAATGTAAGCGAAGAATCCCATTTTAATGGTCACAAGACTCACCAGAGTATACCGTAATTCTGGACACAAATGACATTGGTTCTTGTAAGCAGCCATTTGCTTCAAATCAGGTACCTGAAATACTCTATGATGTTGTAGGCTTTGGAATTTCTCCATCAATCAGAAATCTCTATGAAATCTGTGCAAGTGTTTGATTTCCCTGCAGTGCCTCTAAAGGTGAAATGATGTATTGCATGGTTCTTATGTAAATCAATAACACACTGGGTCCTTCAAAGCGAGAGACTAATTAAAAAAAACAACAACTCAAAAACGCCACAAGACTTTTGACTTATTTTTAACTACCATACTTTTCATACTATAAGACACAATGAACCATGAGACGCACCCCAAATTTAGGGGAGCAAAATGGGGGAAAAAATATTTTTTTTATGTGAAAATGGGGGGTCCGGAGCCATTGATCTCCCGGCGGTGCGAGGCAGGAGCAGAGTCCCCGCTGCGCATATTGGTCTCCCAGCGGTAGGCTACAGGGAAATGGCGCATGCGCAGATTAAGATTTCGGCTCGTCAATGAGCTGAGATCTAAATCTGTTCATGCACTGACACTGGTGCCCTTTCCTATAGCTCACCGCCGGGAGATCAATGGCTCCTGCCTTGCCCCGCCGGGAAATAAATGGCTCCTGCCTTGCACCACCTGGAGGTCAATGGCTCCTGCCTTGCACTCAATGGCTCCTGCCTTGCACTGCTGGGAGATCAATGGCTCCTGCCTTGCACCACCGGGAGATCAATAGCTCCTGCATTGCCATACCGGGAGATCAGTGGCTCCTGCCTTGCACCGCCGGGAGATCAATGGCTCCTGCCTTGCACCGCCGGGAGATCAATGGCTCCTGCCTTGCACCGCCGGGAGATCAATGGCTCCTGCCTTGCACCGCTGGGAGATCAATGGCTCCTGCCTTGCACCGCTGGGAGATCAATGGCTCCTGCCTTGCACCGCCGGGAGATCAATGGCTCCTGCCTTGCACCGCTGGGAGATCAATGGCTCCTACCTTGCACCGCCGGGAGATCAATGGCTCCTGCCTTGCACCGCCAAGACACCCCCCTCCTCCCAACCAGGGCCTGCAGCAGCGCCCCACTCCTGTCGTCGCCACCTTCCTACAGTGGTGACCTTGCCTCCTGTGACCCCGATCCACCGCTCCTTCTTCCCTGCTAAGCTACATTCGAACTATAAGACGCATCCCCATTTTCCTCCCAAATTTGGGGGGGAAAGTGCGTCTTATAGTCCAAAAAATACGGTAATTATAATATACATGTATATAACTACTAAAATTTCCAGCATAACTTGCAGTTCGCTACTGCTGTATAGCCACAATTTAGCTTTGCTACCATTGGGGAATAGTAATAGAAATTGTCATCACCCCTACATGTCTAATTTCTGCAAAAATAATGCAAATTCAGAAGTGTAAAAGATGGTACAAGTGACAGCAGAATTTTAATTATCTGGTATCCAGAATGCTATTGAGGAACCAGGTTATCAAATACATCAAACTATTGAATACTTTGGTCTGGTGGGTCATAATTAGTACGAGATTCCGCTTTAAATTCATTAAAACATAGGTTTTCCAATGTTATATAGAGTGATAGAATATTGCAAGGACATGACACCATTTTATTATTAGTGGGGCTCCACCCTGAGAGACCCTTACTGATTCTAAAAATCAAAGGAAAATAGTGCAGTATCCTTTTATTAATCTTTCCCTGTACAGCGGCTGTGCACCCAGCCTCGTGGCTCTGCTAAAATGCAACCAGCACATTCACGGAAATGGGTTTGATAACTGGTTGAAATTGGAAAGTGCTTGTAAAAACAATCAATTTACTTGTTATTGAAAATCTCAAAAATGGAGGGATTTTTAAATGTTGTTTACTGCTTATTGCCTAAATTACCAGCCACCTCTACAGTGTATCAGAGGTGGCTGGTTTCCTAGGCAAGGAGTGCAGTACATACAAGCTTTTTTCTATAGAGCTTGTAAGCGCTGCTCCAAAATTGTCTGAATCTGGTGAGCTTTAGTGCCCTTGCGCTTCTTCGATGCTGCAGAGGCAACGCTGCATCTGCTCGCAGCATTAGAGAGTGTGCTGTTCAGATTAAAGGCTCAACTGGCCCAAACATTCAATCTTCGGGAGTGCACTGCAAGAAGCTTAAGAGGCATGAGAGCGGTGCGCTCCTAAAAAAAAAAAAAAAAAAAAAAAAAATCTTGAGAAAAACCTAAATGAGAACTAGTACTACACCTGCGCTGCATCCTCTTCATTCTCAGAATCAATGGGGGTTTCAAAAGTCAGTCTATCACCGATCAAATAGTGATGGCATAACCGAACGCTATATAATTATCACTTTACAAGGAAAAGCCATTAAGTCATCATGTAGGGGTCTACATTAATTACTATAATTGTGGTAGATATAGGAAGTCATAATTTGAACTGCTTGTGTTCAGGATATAGCCCCCTACAAAGGAACTGTGAAGAGTTTAATAAAAATAATTATTATTATAACCCACCGGTCCCTCTCCGCAGATCACCCCCCAGACTATCAGAGTTATGGAACTTTTTTATATGACTTTACAGACCATCGGGTTCCTAAATATTAGACGTTTATCACAATTATAAGTGACACTTTTTCTATATAACCCCTGATATGCCTTCATTGTTACTCTAAGCACAAAACTCACATTAGAATGAGGAAAAGAAGATATAAGGGATTACAATAATTCCACGATGCGATTAGAAGATATTTATTCTGATCATTTGCTATTTTTTTTGGTCACTGGGTGACTTAACTTTTCACTTTGTTTTGTATTAAATACTACAGAATGCACATTGCAGCTACCTGTGTTCATAACGTGTAATATTTTATGTATGTTTTCTTTAATACTTGGATATCTGTAGAGCGAATTGATTGAAAAAAAAAAAAATACCTGCCTGCGATTACAATTTCTAAGACTGTTTGTACAGCAGCCATGAACTGTCTTGGAAGATGTGGGGTTTGCACCCGCTCCTCGCTTTTTGCTTCATTGCCTTGCATGTGATTTCTATGGGACTTTTTAATATTTCATATTGTCTTATATTTCCGACTTGCATCAATCGTTTTTCTTTTACGTTTGTAATCTGGATTTTGCCGTTATCATGATGTGATTTTTATGCTGGTGGGGTGTGAGCAGAATTCCTGTGTAAGAAATAAATGAGAGATCTGATGCACTGTAAAGCAAAAAAAATAAACAGATATGTTCCTACTTGCGTGTTGTTATTGCTACGATGACCTCCTTGTTACAACTGTGTAAGATGAACACTTACAAAAGCGATGCACAGCTTTCTGCAAGACTAGGGGGCTTATGGATAAGCTTTCAATTCTGCGATACTTTAAAGTTTGAAGTTGAATTCTGAACTTTTAAGCAAAAAATGATGGATTTAAATGAAAATGAAAGAAAATTACCTATTCTTTATATCAGGTATTTGACTTTTTTTCAAATTTTTGACAATTTTTTTTTTTTCCCGATTTCACAATGTTCATTAAAGGGGTTATCCAGGATTATTTTTTTTTTAAATAAGGGCTAATAACAGATGGGCAGGTGGTTGTTAACTGCCTGCCGGTTCTGCCTGCCTCAGATTAGTCACAGACCGCTCCTGCCAGCGATTCTGCTGCTTTATTTGACCGCATGTCAATGAAGTAGCTCTTCCTCTTCCAAGCTGCTCTGTTGACGGGGTGCATGTAACTTTTTAGGCCCGTAAGAAAAAAAATTAAAGAAGCTGTCCGGTACTTTTTTTAAATTGCCTAATGTATTCAGCATGTGGGCATAAGTATATTTGTAAATACCTTCTGTTGCTGAAAATGCCTGTGAGCGTCGCTATCGGTGGCCGCTCACAGGCAGCACGTGACCCCCCGCTGATGTCACGACAAGTGATGCGTGACTCAGTGCTGGGGTCCCGCGGTGGCACCTGGGTTATTCCCTGCGTCACACCCAGCATCCACTGCGCGCTTTCCCAATCAATGGGAAGAGGGAGAGCGCATGGTTGATGCCGGGTGTGACGCGGGGAATAACCCTGCACACAACCCAGCAGCCACCGGTGGAACGTGGAAGAGGGACCCTCTGCTGCAGCCTGGACTTGTCGTGATGTCAGCGCCGGCTGCAACCGGGGGTCACGTGATGCCTGTGAGCGGCCACCGATAATGCCTGTGAGCGGCGCTATCTGCAACGCAAGGTATTTACAGAGATACTTATGCCCACATGCTGAATACATTGGACAACTTAAAAAAAAAAAAAGTACCGGACAACCCCTTTAAATAGTCCAGGATTACTCCTTTAAAAAAAAAAAAAAAGAGAAATCTTGCAATTTTCACACTGGCCACCAGGTCTTTTGTAGACTGTAAATTACCATTGTTTCAGGAAATACACAAGTACATTTGTCAAAATGTACAGACTGACCCAATCTTTTGAATTGATCTATTAGGCAAAATGCACTACGATTAGTGTTGAGCGAGTATGTTCTATTAACCCTTAGTGTTGAGCGAGTATGTTCTATTAACCCTTTCGCCGAGCTCCGAGTATTTATAGCTGCTCGGTGATATGGTTGAATCGCTCCCGTGTGCATGATTTGCGACTGTTTGATAGTTTTATTACATGGGAGGAATGTCTATTTCTTACACATTCCTCACATGTAATAAAGCTGTCAAACAGTTGCAAATCATGCACACGGGAGTAGTGTTGAGCATTCCGATACTGAAATATCGGGTATCGGCCGATATTCGCGGTATCGGAATTCCGATACTTAATTCCGATACTTTTGCAATATCGTATACTGGAATCGGAAGTTCCCATAATGCAATGAGACATTTTCATTTTATTCAGCCAATGAGGATCCTAAGAAGTGTGGGCACATCCTGTTAGGCATGTAGGCATCTTAACTAATGGCATGGCTGTGATTGGCTGCTGAAATGATGTCATGATGCACTATAAAAGCCACCGCCGCCATTTTGAGCTCACTCTGCTGTGAATTCAGTTAGGGATAGGACGCTGTTGTTCTGAGGGACAGTTTTAGCTACCTATTTGCGCTATACTGCTTTACCCAAGCTACTTTCTAAATCACTGTGCCTTGCAGTGCTAGTGCACAGTTCCCTGTGCTGTTCACCGCTGTCTGCAAGGTCTGTGTGTGTGAGTGCAGCTCACCCTGTAGTGTGTGCTTCAGCCAAGTCTGGTTGTAGTGCACTCAGTGTGTGTCACTGCCTCATACATTGTCCTTTTTTGCCAATTCATAATTTTTCCTGATATCTCCTATTAGTGTGGTGGTTCCATCTGTATTCAGCTAAATTGGTTCCAAACACACTATATAGGAGTAGATAGAGAATTTTTTTTCCGTCTTGCAGCGCTAGTGCACAGTGCTCTGCATCTGTACTGTTCACCGCTGTCTGCAAGGTCTGGTGTGTGAGTGCAGCTCACCCTGTAGTGTGTGCTTCAACCCCGTCTGGTTGTAGTGCACTCAGTGTGTGTCACTGCCTCATACATTGTCCTTTATTGCCAATTCATAATTTTTCCTGATATCTCCTATTAGTGTGGTGGTTCCATCCGTATTCAGCTAAACTGATTCCAAACACACTATATAGGAGTAGATAGAGGAGCCTTTCTGCAGCCTTGGGCCCTGCAGCCCCAGCCAGATTAGTATTAGCCTATTTTTTGCAGCCTCATCTATTGCATTGTAGGTTACCTTCCTACATTGTAATAGCTACAAAAAGTTTGTGATACTATCGTTATTACATCTTTAGGCACATCCAGTGTCTTTTTGTGACAAAAAAAAACCTAAATAAAGTTCACCAAACACTCCACTTTACAGTTGTGTAGGCCACATTAGCTCATATTAAAGTCTAGTCCACACTTTATAAAATTAGTGTTTCTTATACCTGTTAGCAGCTGTTCAGGAATAAGCACACTAAGCCCTTAGTACTTTTCTGCCTATCTTTATCAGTCTACCAAGATGAAGAAGGCAGGGAGTAAGGCATGTGGTCGTGGGCGTGGGCGTGGAGTTTCTGCAGGGAGAGGACGTGAGGATTCTGTGCCTGCAGGGAGAGGACGTGGGGATTCTGTGCCTGCTGCGGGCACCAGTGACTCAGCATCCCCCAGTTTTACCAGGGAACAGTCCTTTATGCGCAGCTTTGTAGGAGCTAGCCGTACCCCACTGCTGCGCGAGGACCAAATTGAAGCCGTTGTCGGATGGATGGCAGCTAACGCATCGACTTCAATTAGTTCCAGATCCTCTCAGGTCCTGAGCACTGAAGAGCACCCATCTGTCTCTTCACCACCTGCCAAATTGCCCAGGCAGTCAGAGAGCCCTGGACAGGAGCCATCTCTACTTCTGTTCTCTGAATCTCTTGGCTTGGAAAGAGGGGGCCAGCCAAGCAGAATTCGAGAATTTGAAGAAGAGGTAGTATGCAGTGATGCGCAACCGTTTTGTCTCTCTGAATCTGAAGAGGCGGGTGGGCCAGTGCCTATGGTCAGCAGCACACCTCAGTACGCATCTGATGATGAGACTCAGGTGCCACTTTCTGGTGCGTACTGTGCTGTCGAGACTACCCAGGAGAAGCAGTTGTTTGAAGAGGGTGGTGTAGATGATGAGGTCCTTGACCCATCATGGCGTGAGGGACAGGAAGGTGGTGGGAGCAGCTCTGAGGAAGAGATTCCCCGAACGGCCCAAAAAGGAGGGAGAGGGAGGGGGCAGACTTGGTTGCCTGTAGCCTCCACTTCGGCACCCATTAGGAGCATGGCTCTTCCAAAATCCAAAGCGGGCGCTCCCAAGACTTGCAGTGCCTGGTCCTTTTTTGACACAGTTGCAGATGACATTTGCTTTGTCAAATGCAAGCTGTGTAATCAGAAGGTGAAAAGAGGGAAAAGTGTCAGCAACCTCAATACCACAAATATGTGGAAACATGTGCGGACCAAGCACGTGGTGGAGTTACACAAACACACTGAAGACCTAGGCCAACCTACAGCGCCACCTACCACCTCTTCAGCTCGTGTTGTAGCCTCTTCCTCCAGCTCACACACAGCTGGTTCGGCTTCCTCACAGGATCGCCATGGAAGAATCTCTGGCACTGTTGTACAGAGACACAGTGTAATTCCACCCACAGCACCACTTTCCCAGTCATCCTCACACTCCCAGGCCAGTCTACAGCCATCGTTAGCACAGGCATGGGAGAAAAGGTGCCCATACTCGGCAAACCACCCCCGAGCACAGGCTCTGAATGCTGGCATTTCTAAACTACTGGCCCTTGAAATGCTATCATTCAGGCTGGTGGAGACTGACACATTCCGTAACTTTATGGCATTGGCAGTCCCACAATACAACGTGCCCAGCCGCTTTTATTTCAGCAGGCAAGCCGTCCCTGCCCTGCAACATCATGTGGAGGGAAAAATTAAACATGCGCTACAAAACGCCGTCAGTAGCAAGGTCCACCTGACCACTGATGCGTGGACCAGTAAGCATGGACAGGGACGATACCTTTCCCTCACTGCCCATTGGGTAAATGTTGTGGAGCCGGGTACAGATCTTGAGAGTGGCGCTGTACGTGTTCTGCCAACTCCAAGGATTGCAGGAATCCAGTCTGTACACATTGACTCCTCCTCATACTCCAGTTCCTCTGAATCAGCGCTGCAGGAGCCGTCACGGTCTACCTCCACATCGACCCGTGAACGGTTACCTGTTATGATGACCGATATGAGCACAGCCGTGGCCAAACGTCAACAGGCCGTATTAAAATTAATTTCTTTGGGGAATCGAAGCCACACAGCGCAGGAGCTCTGGAATGCCATCAAGCAGCAGAGTGACGTGTGGTTTGTGCCAGCGAATCTCCAGCCAGGCATGGTAGTGTGTGACAATGGCCGAAATCTGGTGGCAGCTCTGGGCCTAGGCAACCTCACTCACATCCCATGTCTGGCACATGTGCTCAACTTGGTCGTGCAGAGTTTTTTGAGGGACTA
This sequence comes from Phyllobates terribilis, assembly GCF_046119375.1. Classification (NCBI taxonomy): domain Eukaryota; kingdom Metazoa; phylum Chordata; class Amphibia; order Anura; family Dendrobatidae; genus Phyllobates; species Phyllobates terribilis. Next base: position 400,633,419 of record NW_027362765.1, read on the forward strand.
TCCGGATCTTGATGCACTGCTTCACAAGGTCCGCATAGAGTGCGCTCACTTGCGGCGTTCCAGCAATGCAAGATCACGCATTGCAGCTCTGCAGCGCCGATTATGTCTTCCGGAACATCGCATCATATGTGACCTACCCACCAGGTGGAATTCAACGTTACATATGTTGGAGAGTTTGTGTGAGCAGCAGGCAGCAGTAATGGAGTACCAGCTGCAGCAGGCGCAAACAAGTTGCAGTGCGCGCCGTTCACACTTCACCACCACTGAGTGGGCCTCTATGAAGGACATTTGCCACGTTTTGCGTGCCTTCGATTATTCCACGCGGATGGCGAGTGCAGATGACGCACTAGTCAGCATGACTATCCCCCTTATCTGCCTGCTTGAAAAAACACTGCAAGCACTAAGGGACGAGGTTTTGGAAGAGGTGGAGGATGAGGAGTCACAAATGCCATCTGCTTCTCTACAGTCTGCGCAACGTGGTTCCTCACAAAGGCCTAGGCAGGGGACACTTTGTGAGGAGGATGAGGAGGAGTCAATGGATGAGGAAGACATCTGTCCAGAGGAGGGAGGTACACAATGCTCTAGTAGTCAGTATCTAGAGCGAGGGTGGGGTGATGCAGAGCAGGCAGAGATCACGCCTCAAGCAGGGGACAGCGTTTCTTGGCCAGTTGGCAGTCTGCAGCACATGGTTGATTTCATGCTGCAGTGCCTGAGAAACGACCGCCGCATCGCCCACATTCTCAACACGGCTGATTATTGGGTGTCCACCCTCCTAGATCCTCGCTACCGGGACAACTTACAAAGCCTCATAACACCGTTGAACCGGGAGCGTAAAATGCGGGAGTACCAAGACGCACTGGTGCATTCCATCATGTTCTCCATTCCAACCGAGAGCAGTGCTGCTAGTGCTTTACAAAGCAGCTCAGTGCGTCGAGGCAGTGGAGGAAGCTCTGCACAAAGAGGGAGCAGAAGCAGCGCCTCAGCACAAGGCAAGACCAGTATGGCCGAAATGTGGCAAAGTTTTGTGCCCCCGCCGCCACAAATGTCTACACCATCACAGACGGCTCCAGTCAGCAGGAGGCAACGTTTCCGTCAGATGGTGACAGACTACATGTCTTGCCCTCTTAGTGTACTCCCAGACGGCTCTTCTCCCTTCAAGTTTTGGGTCTGTAAGCTGGATACATGGCCAGAGCTTAGTCAGTATGCACTGGAGGTGCTAGCTTGCCCTGCTGCTAGTGTATTATCGGAACGCGTCTTTAGTGCCGCAGGTGGTGTACTAACAGACCGTCGCATGCGACTATCCTCCGATAACGTTGACCGGCTTACTTTTCTCAAAATTAACAAGGCCTGGATCTCTCATGAATTTGCCAGTCCTCTTCCAGAATAAATAATTGGTTGGCAACAGTATCCAGGTCTCCTGTTCTGTTCATGTTTCTACCACCTGAACTGTAATCCCTGAGCTCCAACACCGCCAGTTGGCGCTCGGAAGTGCCGTCTGCACAGTCAACACTTGCTGCCGTGTTATTGGGGTTCAGTAACGTCAGCTGTTCCCCTGCTGTACGGACGGCAATTTCTCCTGCTCTGTCCACATCCACTGTACTACTGATTTAAAACCTCCTCCAAATACACCTCTGGCTCCTCTGTTTTCAGTATTATCCCTGAGCTCCAACACCGCCAGTTGGCGCTCGGAAGTGCCGTCTGCACAGTCAACACTTGCTACCATGTTATTGGGGTTCAGTAACGTCAGCTGTTCCCCTGCTGTGCGGATGGCAATTTCTCCTGCTCTGTCCACATTCTCACTACTACAGATTTTAAAGTTGCTCCAATTACACCTCTGGCTCCTCTGTTTTCAGTATTATCCCTGAGCTCCAACACCGCCAGTTGGCGCTCGGAAGTGCCGTCTGCACAGTCAACACTTGCTGCCGTGTTATTGGGGTTCAGTAACGTCAGCTGTTCCCCTGCTGTGCGGACGGCAATTTTTCCTGCTCTGTCCACATCCACTGTACTACTGATTTAAAACCTCCTCCAAATACACCTCTGGCTCCTCTGTTTTCAGTATTATCCCTGAGCTCCAACACCGCCAGTTGGCACTCGGAAGTGCCGTCTGCACAGTCAACACTTGCTGCCGTGTTATTGGGGTTCAGTAACGTCAGCTGTTCCCCTGCTGTGCGGACGGCAATTTCTCCTGCTCTGTCCACATCCACTGTACTACTGATTTAAAACCTCCTCCAAATACACCTCTGGCTCCTCTGTTTTCAGTATTATCCCTGAGCTCCAACACCGCCAGTTGGCGCTCGGAAGTGCCGTCTGCACAGTCAACACTTGCTACCATGTTATTGGGGTTCAGTAACGTCAGCTGTTCCCCTGCTGTGCGGACGGCAATTTCTCCTGCTCTGTCCACATTCTCACTACTACAGATTTTAAAGTTGCTCCAATTACACCTCTGGCTCCTCTGTTTTCAGTATTATCCCTGAGCTCCAGCACCGCCAGTTGGCGCACGGAAGTGCCATCTGCACAGTCAACACTTGCTGCCGTGTTATTGGGGTTCAGTAACGTCAGCTGTTCCCCTGCTGTGCGGACGGCAATTTCTCCTGCTTTGTCCACATCCACTGTACTACACATTTTAAAGTTGCTCCAATTACACCTCTGGCTCCTCTGTTTTCATTCTTATCCCTGGGCTCCAACACCGCCAGTTGGCGCTCGGAAGTGCCGTCTGCACAGTCAACACTTGCTGCGGTGTTATTGGGGTTCGGTAACGTCAGCTGTTCCCCTGCTGTGTTCACGGCAATTTCTCCTGCTCTGTCCATATTCACTGTGCTACTTATTTAAAACTTGCTCCAATTACACCTCTGGCTCCTCTCTATTTTTATTCTTATCCCTGGGCTCCAGCACCGCCAGTTGGCGCTCGGAAGTGCTGTCTGCACAGTCAACACTTGCTGCCGTGTTATTGGGGTTCGGTAACGTCAGCTGTTCCCCTGCTGTGTTCACGGCAATTTCTCCTGCTCTGTCCATATTCACTGTGCTACTTATTTAAAACTTGCTCCAATTACACCTCTGGCTCCTCTCTATTTTTATTCTTATCCCTGGGCTCCAGCACCGCCAGTTGGCGCTCGGAAGTGCTGTCTGCACAGTCAACACTTGCTGCCGTGTTATTGGGGTTCGGTAACGTCAGCTGTTCCCCTGCTGTGTTCACGGCAATTTCTCCTGCTCTGTCCATATTCACTGTGCTACTTATTTAAAACTTGCTCCAATTACACCTCTGGCTCCTCCGTTTTTAGTATTTACCCTGGGCTCCAATACCGCTAGTTGCTGCTCAGAAGTGCCGTCTGCACAGTCAACGCTTGCTCCAGTGTTATTGGGGTTCAGTAACGTCAGCTGATCCCCAGCTGTGTGTCCGGCAAATTCTCCTGCTTTGTCCACATCCACTGTACTACGGATTTAAAACCTCCTCCAAATACACCTCTGGCTCCTCTGTTTTTAGTATTTACCCTGGGCTCCAGCACCGCCAGCTGGTTCTCGGCAGTTCCATTGGCTCTTGTACCTTCTGCTACCCATCCGGGTTCCAGTACCGTCAGCTGGTCCTCGGTAGTTCCATTTGCTCTTGTATCTTCTGCTACCCATCCGGGTTCCAGTACCGTCAGCTGGTTCTCGGCAGTGTCTTTGGCACGGGTACTCCCTCCTGCCCAGCCTGGTTCCAGCACGCCAGCTGTTTCCGGGTAGTGTCAACGTCACTTTGCCTCCAATGCGTTGTCCTGTCGTGTTGCGGTCGGGTTAGCCGACTCTATGGTGCCTGCAGTTTAGGTGACTCCTATGTGGGCTGCGGGATCTGGCAATGAAGGCTGGTTCCATAGTGCCAATAGGACAAGCACCCCCTGTAGGACTGTGGGTTTTGGTAACTGCGGCCGGCTCGCGGCCTTGAACTTTTTTTTACATGGGTACCTTCTGCTACCCATCCGGGTTCCAGTACCGTCAGCTGGTTCTCGGCAGTGCCTTTGGATTAGGTGCCTCCTTCTCGGTATCCAAGTTCCACCAACGTCTGCTGGTCCTTGGTAGTGCTTTCTGGCACAGGTACCTCCTGCTTAGTAACCGAGTTCCAGTAACATCAGCTGGTCCTCGGTAGTTCCATTGGCTCTTGTACCTTCTGCTACCCATCCGGGTTCCAGTACCGTCAGCTGGTCCTCGGTAGTTCCATTTGCTCTTGTATCTTCTGCTACCCATCCGGGTTCCAGTACCATCAGCTGGTTCTCGGCAGTGTCTTTGGCAGGGGTACTCCCTCCTGCCCAGCCTGGTTCCAGCACGCCAGCTGTTTCCGGGTAGTGTCAACGTCACTTTGCCTCCAATGCGTTGTCCTGTCGTGTTGCGGTCGGGTTAGCCGACTCTATGGTGCCTGCAGTTTAGGTGACTCCTATGTGGGCTGCGGGATCTGGCAATGAAGGCTGGTTCCATAGTGCCAATAGGACAAGCACCCCCTGTAGGACTGTGGGTTTTGGTAACTGCGGCCGGCTCGCGGCCTTGAACTTTTTTTTACATGGGTACCTTCTGCTACCCATCCGGGTTCCAGTACCGTCAGCTGGTTCTCGGCAGTGCCTTTGGATTAGGTGCCTCCTTCTCGGTATCCAAGTTCCACCAACGTCTGCTGGTCCTTGGTAGTGCTTTCTGGCACAGGTACCTCCTGCTTAGTAACCGAGTTCCAGTAACATCAGCTGGTCCTCGGTAGTTCCATTGGCTCTTGTACCTTCTGCTACCCATCCGGGTTCCAGTACCGTCAGCTGGTCCTCGGTAGTTCCTCAGCTTTCTTGTACCTTCTGCTACATTTCCAAGTTCAAGCTTTTTGAAATGGTTCTTGGTAATCACTCTGGATCTCCCTGACGAGGACCCTGAAGACGAGGACCCTGAAGACCAACCCTAAGAAGATGAGGACCCCGAAGACAATGACCCTGAAGACGAGGACCCTGAAGACCACCCCGAAGAAGACGAGGACCCTGAAGACCACCCCGAAGAAGACGAGGACCCTGAAGACCACCCCGAAGAAGACGAGGAACCCGAAGACGAGGACCCAGAAGACCAACCCGAAGAAGACGAGGACCCCGAAGACGAGGACCCCCGAAGACGACGACCCTGAAGACCACCCCGAAGAAGACCAAGAAGATGACCCTGAAGAAGTTGACCAAGAAGACAAAGAAGAGAAGACAAGCACCAAGATACAGAAGAACAAGAGACAGAAAACCAAGAAGCAGAAATACAAGAAGCTGCAGAACAAAAAGCGGAAGAACATTAAGCATAAGACTAAAAATCAGAGCAAAAGATAATATCTAAATTATAAGCAGAAGATGACTAAGCAGTGTATGGGGGTGAGTCCGTTCCTCCTCGTGGTGCCCCTGGAAAAGACCTGCTGCTGCAGGCCAAACTGAACGCGGACAAATCCTGTTGTAAATCTTTTGTGACGGGCAGAACGAAAGGTGTAATGTCCAACCTTTTATAGATAACAACTACAGGAATGCCTGTCACAAATAAGAATATGATGAAGAAGAAGAATATGAAGAAGATGAAGAAGTAGAATATGAAGAATGTAAAAAAAAAGAATAATACGAAGAAGGTGAAGAAGAAGAAGGTGAAGAAGAAGTGGATGAAAAAGATGCTGAGGATGATGAAGGAGAAAGTGTGGGAGAAGCAAAAAAGAAGGTGAAGAGCATGGAAGTAGTGAAACATAAATATCTGACAAAATATAAAAATACTTAACATAGTTAATATTTCCGTAACGCAGAACATAATAAAAAAATAGTAATTCCTGCTATTCCATTTGACTGGGCTAAACCTCTATGCCTTTATTGTCTCCCCCACCTCCCCCAATACATTCTACATTATTCTTAGTTGTTTTCCTTCATGTAGAAATAACCTACAAGGAAAGAAAGGGTTTATTTTAATTCCGATATTTATGTCCCATTGACTTGCATTGGTTTCCGGTATCGGAATCGGCGATATCCGATACTTTTTCGGTATCGGTCCGATCCAATCCGATCCGATATTTCCCGATATCGGAAGGTATCGCTCAACACTACACGGGAGCGATTCAACCATATCACCGAGCAGCTGTAAATACTCGGAGCTCGGCCCGAGCATACTCGGACAGAACATACTCGCTCAACACTAATTACGATAACTAACGGATAAACTCCAATAAAAGTGCATAATAATACAAGGAAAATTTATCAGCAGTGCTAAATAATGCAGAAATATAGACGTTGGTGAAAGCAGTGCTGGATGTTATGGCTCCTCTTAGTCTTGCCTTTGTTAGACATTTTCAAAACCTTTTAGGTAGGAGTAAAATGTGTGAAAAAGCACATAAATCTGAAATCTGCCATTCGTGTGCTACTGCTGACGTTAATAAGGAATAACCCAAACACTTTTGGTATATATCAAAAGACTTCCAAAACAGAAAACAGGTGTGTACAGGTGCTTACTAAGAGTAGTCCTCTCCATATATAACAAAGTAGCACTCTGTAGCACTATAGTATCTAAACCATACTGGCTACCATGTTAATTTGTGCTGGAAAATAAAACTCAGCTGGAGGTCTCAGCAGCAGTAATTACCATACATGACCAGTCTGTGTCCGTGTAAACACAAGTGAACGTTGATATGCAAATGATTTGTCCAAATGCTTTCAAAGCTGTTGCATTGAATATCTCCCTGCAAGGACAATTGGGAAAAGCATGATGCTAATTTAAAAGCCACCCCCCCCCCCCCATGCAAATTACATTGAAAGAAGCCAAACCTAGGAATGTCTGCAGGACTGTATATAGAAGCTTACCTTCTCTCCTCTAACAAATTGTCAGAGAGAGAATGATTGGCATGTTGAATTACAATGTCTGTTTTTTTTTCCCCTGAGAGATAAGCTGCTGCTTGTTCCCTTTCTCCCAGCATGCTCAGCTGAGTATGCATGCATCTTTAATGGTGGAGTCGACACAGATGTTATCAGCTGCTCTCTTAAGAATATGGGCATCTTAAGTTTATTCACATGCTATGGTCAGACTCATATAGTATGTAGAAAGTGCATCAAAAACACTTTAGTTTTGTTGCAATTTCAAAAAATTGCAGCAAATTTCAAAATGACTGTAGCGTGCCAATCAACCCACATGTGTCCTAAAAGGGATGTCATTTTAGGATGGCTAGAATAGCATAGTCTTCAATGCTAATTAATAGAAAACATGAAGGACAGATTTGCCATCTGTAATTTACAACTTGCAAATTTGCTGCATTTTACAGTTTAGTGTTGAATTTCATGCAAATGGTGCTGCGAAAACTTCCAGCATAAATTGACCATTGTCCTTAGCCCATTATTGTATGCTGTCAATATTTATTGTAGATTTCAGTCTCTACATTGCATTTGATATTCTATCCACAGCATTTCTTCAGAAATTCCAAAGTCAATGTACAGCGCTGATACTTGGCAATCACCAATGAATGAATGGAGCGGAGGAGTGCATGTTCAACCTCTGTTCTATTCAGACAGGGCTCTGCAAAAATCCCTGTTTCCAGAATCGTTGGGCGTTCCAGCTGTAGGACCCTTGACAACTGGTAAGTTATAAACTTGATACAATCTCTTTAACAGAGTTGTCAAGGCAAAATGAATATATTTCCGGTGGCTGGGTATGTTCACCTGCCAGCCCTTTTTTGGAACCAGCACAGGCAGCTCTGAGGTCTGTATTTATACCATCAGACAGTGGCATACCGCCAATGGCGGCAGGCCACGCGACTGCTATGGGGCCCGTGAGCTGGGGGGGCCCCATAGCAGTCGCCCCCTCCTGCACTCCCCGCTCAGCTGCTTGATTGCCGCCGCCACCCAGGCATGGCCGCGCGCAGTGCGCTGTGCGGCTGTGTATTGTAGTAATGATACGGCAGGGGCGACACTGCGCCTTTAATTGTGCTTGTGTCGCCCTTGCCTTCATTACTAGCAGACACAGCAGCACAGCGCACTGCGTGCGGCCAAGCCTGAAAACAGTGCCGGGGGGCAGCGGCGGCAATCAAGCAGCGGAGCGGGGGTGCAGGAGGGGGGCCCCGATGAAGAAGGGGTCCTGATGAAGGGAGGCCCTGATGAAGGAAGGCCGCGAGGGGGGCCCTGATGAAGGCAGGCCCGAGGGGGGTCCTGACGAAGGGAGGCCCCGAAGGGGGCCCTGATGGAGGGAGGCCCCGAGGGGGGCCCTGATGAAGTGCCGTCAATTAAGCAGCGCCGGTGCAGCAGGAGGGGGGCCCTGATGAAATGCCGGTAATCAAACAACGCCGGAGGTCCTCCCTGCGGAGATGCTGGGGAAGCGGTGTGGGCCCCAACGGTGAGTGGGTCCCTCTGATGGTCCAGGGCCTGTGATGGCCATCAGACAAGCTAGCGGCCCTGCACAGCTGGACCGGACACAGGCCAAGGGGCAGGTGAGTGAGGCTTGTCGCCAGATTCCCCAATCCCCATATTAAATATATTTCTAATGTGTCTTGTGTGTATGTCAGTGTGTATGACTGTGTATATATATATTTATGTCTGTTTTATGTGTTTTTAAGAATGTGTTCAAATGTGTACGTATGTCTGTATGTGTACGTGTATGTGCATATCTGTGTACCATGTGCATGTCTGCTTACCATGTGCGTGCATGACTGCCTACCGTGTGCGTGCATGTCTGCATTCCGTGTGTGTGCAAGTCTGCGTACTGTGTGTACGCGCATGTCTGCGTACTGTGTGTGTGGGCATGTCTGCGTACTGTGTGTGTGGGCATGTCTGCGTACTGTGTGTGTGCGCATGTCTGCGTACTGTGTGTGTGCGCATGTCTGCGTACTGTGTGTGTGTGCATGTCTGCGTACTGTGTGTGTGTGCAAGTCTGCGTACTGTGTGTGTGGGCATGTCTGCGTACTGTGTGTGTGGGCATGTCTGCGTACTGTGTGTGTGGGCATGTCTGCGTACTGTGTGTGTGCGCATGTCTGCGTACTGTGTGTGTGCATGTCTGCGTACTGTGTGTGTGTGACGCGCCCCCTGGGCCATATTCTTTAGGGGAATACCCGGAGCCGGATCAGATGGGGGTTGTAGTCTCCGAGTGGCGGTGACCCGGTCCGTGCCCAGGGTGTCAAGCTCAGAGTATGTGGCAGTCCTACAGATGTTACAAAGTTCGTTATGTCGACTACGCCACCAGTTGGATTGCGGTCACTACGGCCGCCGCTGCAGCAGGGTCCGCTGAGGCTGATGGTGTTGGTGCAGCTTTAGATGGTATAACCCCCAACGGGAAGGGTATGGCCTCAGGGGGTCAGGTGCAGAGGATGGGGGTTGTGGTGGTGCAGCGTAGGTGATAAGTAAAGACAGAGTCGGGTTGTGCAGTTCAGGGTGTTTACTTACTGCAGATGTTCCGGTCACTCCGGCCTTGAGTGACCACCCGAGCCGTGCTGCGTCCACCAGGTCCTGGATTCAGCCAACCCCCAAGCAAGTCCGGAGCGTGTCCCTGAGCCCTCCTTCTTGTCCTTTCTTCTGGCCGTCCCCACCAGGGATCCACCTAAGTCCAGCTCCCTCGGGCCTTCTGTTGGGCGACCCTTGGCCTTGGGTTCCCTGACCCTACACGTGGTTTGCCTTCAGGGTGGATGTGGTGGGTGGCCGTGGCAGATGCTGCCCACGGCCTCCGGTCTCTGGCTGAGGTGTGCTTTAGCCCCCACCAGTTTGGGATCCGGTACCCTTTTGCCAACTCTTCACCCCAGGTTCGTATATGGGTTCTCAGAGTTCCTTCTTGTTTCCCCCTCTGGGTCTCTCTTGCTCTCCTCTCTCACTCTCTCTTGGGCTGCTCTGCTCTCTTCCTCTGACTTCTCACAGACTGACCGACTGTGGCAGACTGACCCTGTTCTTAGATGGTGCCCACCTTAAATACTCCCTCTATGTGTGAGCTCAGGTGACCAGCACCCAATGAGCTCCTATCTTTACCCAGGCTGCTCCCCCTATCTGCCCCTACACTATTGGGATGTACCACCCCCCTCCCACTCCAGCCAGGAACAGACTCGGTCGTACCTGCACATTTCTAAGTGGGAGTACCGTTGGTCTGTTCCTCGGAAATGGGATGTGTGTAGTGCATGCAGCTTTCTGAGCTCAGTTCCACACTCCATCCTTACCCGGAAGTGGAATACCACACCTCTGGGTTGAGGTGCAATACCCCTGTAGCAGCCGAATCCTCAGGGTGCTACATTCCCCCCTGGTAAATCACAGCACGTCCTCGGGCTGTAAGATATAAAACATCATAACATACAATTTTTGCATAAACAACATAATAAAAACATATAAAACATATATATCAGCAATAAAACTTTTTTTTTTTTTCTTTCATAAATAACATTCTCGTCTTCTAGCTCCTCCTCCGGACACTGTGCAACGTGTGCCCGGGAAAAGTGCAACAGTTTCTCTAGAAAACCGGTAGGGGGCGCTTTAGGAAGCGCAACTATATACAAGGGATATGGCCGCTCTCAGTCCTCGGCCAGGTAATGGGAATAGGGATGACCGCTCTCAGTCCTCGGTCAGTGGGATTAAGGGAAATACGGGTAACAGTTCAATTTGCTGGTCCCAACGGGGACTATATTAGCAACAGTTCACTGTGCCCCGACGGGCAACTATATACAGCTTGTACTCTGCTGTACTTAACGACGACGTCCTCCTGCTCTTTCTTTGTGGTTACCTTTAGCTTCAGACCCGTCCGGGTCCTCTTGCTCCTCTTCACACCGCAGCTCCTCCTCCGTCAGGCGATGCACATGGAGGGCGTAGGGTCCTTTGGCACACTTGTGCCGGGTGAAGGTGACCTCGTCCCCTATATACAGGTCACGTCCTCTGTGTCCCTCCGGTAGGTGGGACTCAACGTCTCTTCTTGTCACGAAGACGTCGCCTGGGGTGCGGTGATCTCGGATGAAGCCCCACCCGTGCTGCATATTAAACTTGATCACAGTCCCGGTGGAAGGGGGACCATGAGCTGCACGGGGACTCCTCCTGGCCCGGCTCTTCTGCTCCGCGCTCTTTATTTGGGCTTGTTGTTCCCGGACCCGCCTCTCTCTCCGCTCCCTCTCGAAGACCTCGAGTTGCTGCCGGCAGCACTCTGCACGCTCCGCTGCAGCTGCCCGGGTCTCCTGAGTGAACCCCATGAGATCTTCTCCGGTGGGGTCCCACTCAAACTGTGCCTCCTCTAGCGGGGGCGAGGTCCTTTTTACGGGCTTTGGAACCGGAATCAGGGGCTCGTCTAGGGCTCTCTCTTTCCGGAGTCGGGGATGGTGAAACTCCGGTGGCCATATAAAGGGCTGCCCATCCGGGCACGTATGTTGGGCGAACAGATCTTCTCCCAGATGCGGCACTCTTGGTTTTATGGGCGCGGTGGTGGTGGCGGCGCCCGGGTTGCCCAGGCCTTGCGGCCAGGCCTGGGGCACCTGGAAAGTGAAGGGCACCGTAAGGACGGCGGCGCCCTGGGCTACTTGGCCCTGCGACCAGGCCGGTGGCTCCGCGGAGGTAGGGGGCGCTGTTGGTATTGCGGCGCCCGGGGGTACTAGGCCTTGCGACCAGGCTGGTGGTACTTCCTGCTTGGTCACGCTCGGGGTCGAGGCGTGTGACGTCACAGGGGTCGCGGCTGCGGCTTCCGGTTGAGGCCTAGTCTGTGGCAGTGACGTTGCGGTTACGGGCACGGCAGGGGGTACTTCGGGCTCTGCGACGGGGAGCTGGGGCAGGTACGCGGTTTCCCGGTTTGGGGTAGAGACGTCCCCTTTACCTGCCTCCTTTCGTTCGGCTCCCTTCTCGGCGCCGTCTCCGGCCTTCAGTCCTCCTGCGCCATCCTCAGAGGCGGTCTGTCTCCTCGTCTCGGGTGGCGTGCTCCGCTGACGGGTTCTTGTCTGCTGGGCCATCTCACGGCTCCACTCCGCCAACGTCTCCCGCTGTACCCGGGCCATCCTCCGTGCGAGGCCCTCCAGCGCAGTCTGTGCACACTCCCGATCTCGGGGGAGCTGTGTTAGGACCTCCACTAAGCCTAGTGGGGTCGTTGCTTCTAGCAGGCTCCTGACCAACGGGTCGGTGCTGCTCTGCTCTCCTTCCGTTGTCTCCAGCAGGCTCCTGGCCAGCGGGCCGGTGCTGCTCTGCTCTTCTTCCATCTCCGGGTAAGCTTCTTCTGGACTCAGCTCTAGGCTTCTTGTCTCCGGGTGCGCTCTCTCCAGACTGCTCCAGGCGACACCCATCTTTGCTCTCTTCTTCTCAGTCCTCCCACTTCGAGGGCGGTCCCGGGGCCACTTGGTGATTGTCAGCTCCAGGGGCAGTTCTTTCACGCTGACAGACACCTCTAGCATCACAGTCTCTGTTGGTGGGGGCGGTTTCCACTTTTGGCGCCATTTTCGGTCCTGGCCCACGATGGGAGGCGGCCTCTTGCCATCCTCTGGCACGCCCATAATGGCGTCCGCTCTTCCAAGGCGGGAAACCTTTGGAAATGGCGGGAATCGTCTCCCAGTGGCGGGAAACTCTGCAGATGGCGGGAAAAAGCTGTTAATGGCGGACAACCGGCGGGAATCGATCTGTGACGGAGTCCGATGGCGGGGACCCTCCGGAACCGGCAGGAGACTTCTTTTTGAGGTAAACTTGTTCTTTTCTTCAGGCACGCAGTACCCGGGTGTTGCGGGCACGTAATCCTGCCGACTACGCCAAAGTTGACGCGCCCCCTGGGCCATATTCTTTAGGGGAATACCCGGAGCCGGATCAGATGGGGGTTGTAGTCTCCGAGTGGCGGTGACCTGGTCCGTGCCCAGGGTGTCAAGCTCAGAGTATGTGGCAGTCCTACAGATGTTACAAAGTTCGCTATGTCGACTACGCCACCCGTTGGATTGCGGTCACTACGGCCGCCGCTCCAGCAGGGTCCGCTGAGGCTGATGGTGTTGGTGCAGCTTTAGATGGTATAACCCCCAACGGGAAGGGTATAGCCTCAGGGGGTCAGGTGCAGAGGATGGGGGTTGTGGTGGTGCAGCGTAGGTGATAAGTAAAGACAGAGTCGGGTTGTGCAGTTCAGGGTGTTTACTTACTGCAGATGTTCCGGTCACTCCGGCCTTGAGTGACCACCCGAGCCGTGCTGCGTCCACCAGGTCCTGGATTCAGCCAACCCCCAAGCAAGTCCGGAGCGTGTCCCTGAGCCCTCTTTCTTGTCCTTTCTTCTGGCCGTCCCCACCAGGGATCCACCTAAGTCCAGCTCCCTCGGGTCTTCTGTTGGGCGACCCTTGGCCTTGGGTTCCCTGACCCTACACGTGGTTTGCCTTCAGGGTGGATGTGGTGGGTGGCCGTGGCAGATGCTGCCCACGGCCTCCGGTCTCTGGCTGAGGTGTGCTTTAGCCCCCACCAGTTTGGGATCCGGTACCCTTTTGCCAACTCTTCACCCCAGGTTCGTATATGGGTTCTCAGAGTTCCTTCTTGTTTCCCCCTCTGGGTCTCTCTTGCTCTCCTCTCTCACTCTCTCTTGGGCTGCTCTGCTCTCTTCCTCTGACTTCTCACAGACTGACCGACTGTGGCAGACTGACCCTGTTCTTAGATGGTGCCCACCTTAAATACTCCCTCTATGTGTGAGCTCAGGTGACCAGCACCCAATGAGCTCCTATCTTTACCCAGGCTGCTCCCCCTATCTGCCCCTACACTACTGGGATGTACCACCCCCCTCCCACTCCAGCCAGGAACAGACTCGGTCGTACCTGCACATTTCTAAGTGGGAGTACCGTTGGTCTGTTCCTCGGAAATGGGATGTGTGTAGTGCATGCAGCTTTCTGAGCTCAGTTCCACACTCCATCCTTACCCGGAAGTGGAATACCACACCTCTGGGTTGAGGTGCAATACCCCTGTAGCAGCCGAATCCTCAGGGTGCTACATGTGCGCATGTCTTCGTACTGTGTGTGTGCGTGTCTGCGTACTGTGTGTGCGCGTGTCTGCGTACTGTGTGTGCGCACGTCTGCGTACTGTGTGTGTGCGTGTGTCTGCGTACTGTGTGTGCGCATGTCTGCATACTGTGTGTGCATGTCTGCATACTGCATGTGTGTGTGTGTCTGCCTACTGTGTGTGTGTGCGTGTCTGCGTACTGTGTGTGTGCATGCCTGCGTACTGTGTGCGCATGTCTGCATACTGTGTGTGCGCGGGTCTGCGTACTGTGTGTGCGCGTGTGTCTGCGTACTGTGTGTGCGCGTGTCTGTGTAATGTGTGTGTGCGTGTCTGCATACTGTGTGTGTGCGTGTCTGTGTAATGTGTGTGTGCGTGTCTGCGTACTGTGTCTGTGTGCGTGTCTGTGTAATGTGTGTGTGTGTGCGTGTCTGTGTAATGTGTGTGTCTGTGTGCGTGTCTGTGTAATGTGTGTGTCTGTGTGCGTGTCTGTGTAATGTGCGTGTCTGCGTACTGTGTCTGTGTGCGTGTCTGTGTACTGTGTGTGTGTGTCTGCGTACTGTGTGTGTGTGTGCATGTCTGCATATATGAAGGATGAGGGGACAGCCTGGGCCCTGTGTACTATACCGATATTTCTCCGCCATATCTGTGCATCATGAATGCTGTATGTATTAAAGGGCCCACTGAGACTCTTTCGCCCCGGGGCCCACGAAAACCTGGAGTCGGCCCTGGTTGATAGCAATGATGGAGGAGGGAACGTCATGTGACACTCTCTCTCCCATCATTCCTCCTCTGTTTCTGATGCAGCGGTGTGATGACGCTCCACGCTCTGTCAGACAGTGGAGCTGGCAGCTGCTGAGGTGATGACAGAGGCGCGCTGCAGAGACTGAAGCAGCGGGGAACGAGGAGCGGTAAGTATGTATTTATTTATAAATCAGTGAGTACTGATAAAACTGGAGGACTGGGGGCTGCATTTTACCCTATGGTGGGGGGAAGCTGCATTTTACCCTATGGGGGGCTGCATTATACTGCGTACAGGACCATGGGGTGCATTATACTGTGTTGAGGACCATTGGGAGTGCATTATACTGCGTGGAGGACCATGGGGAGTGCGTTATACTGTGTGGAGGACCATGGGGAGTGCATTATACTGTGTGGAGGACCATGGGGAGTGCATTATACTGTGTGGAGGACCATGGGGAGTGCATTATACTGTGTGGAGGACTATGGCGAATGCATTATACTGCATACAGGACCATGGAGAAAGCATTATACTGCGTAGACGACCATGGCGAGTGCATTATACTGCGTGGAGTGTAACGGGTCTGGGAGGCGGAACCTCTGAGCAACTATACAAGGGGGCGGTCCTTGTAAGGAAGCGGGTGGCTCCCAGGGAAGACGGGCAGGTAATCACGGCAAATGACAGGGTCAGTCTCTGGGTAGAAGGGCAGGTAGTCACGGCAAGTGACAGGGACAGTCTCTGGGTAGAAGGGCAGGTAGTCACGGCAAGTGACAGGGACAGTCTCTGGGTAGAAGGACGGGTACTCACGGCAAGTGACAGGGACAGTCTCTGGACAGGCAGGTGGTCACGGCTAGTGACGGCAGAGCCTCCAGGTAGGCTAACAGGCAGGTAGCAGGTGAGCGCTCCTAGGTGAGCAGGCGAGAGTCTCTGGACAGGCAGGTGGTCACGGCAAGTGACGGCGGAGCCTCCAGGTAGGCTAGCAGGCAGGTAGCAGATGAGCGCTCCCAGGTGAGCAGACAAGAGTCTCTGGACAGGCAGGTGGTCACGGCAAGTGACGGCGGAGCCTCCAGGTAGGCTAGCAGGCAGGTAGCAGATGAGCGCTCCCAGGTGAGCAGACAAGAGTCTCTGGACAGGCAGGTGGTCACGGCAAGTGACGGCGGAGACTCCAGGTAGGCTAACAGGCAGGTAGCAGACGAGCGCTCCCAGGTGAGCAGGCGAGAGTCTCTGGACAGGCAGGTGGTCACGGCAAGTGACGGCGGAGCCTCCAGGTAGGCTAGCAGGCAGGTAGCAGATGAGCGCTCCCAGGTGAGCAGACAAGAGTCTCTGGACAGGCAGGTGGTCACGGCAAGTGACGGCGGAGCCTCCAGGTAGGCTAGCAGGCAGGTAGCAAATGAGCGCTCCCAGGTGAGCAGACAAGAGTCTCTGGACAGGCAGGTGGTCACGGCAAGTGACGGCGGAGACTCCAGGTAGGCTAGCAGGCAGGTAGCAGACGAGCGCTCCCAGGTGAGCGGGCAGGCTGGTCCATAGACAGACTGACAGGTGTCGGAAGGCAGACCGCCGGACCGCAGGCTTGCAAGCAGGTAACGGATATCAGGCAGGTATCAAGCAGGAATCTGGCAGGTGACTGGCAGGTAGCAGGCAGGAATCTGGCAGGTGACTGGCAGGTAACAGGCAGGAATCTGTCAGGTGACTGGCAGGTAACTGGAAACGGGACCTGAGGGCTGAAGCAGAGTGAAGGCTTTGCAACAACATTGCTCGGGCACCTCCATTTTGGAGGAGGTGCCTTATATATGGTGAAGTCCTCCGGCCATTTACCGGGGACTCCTTAGGACGGCGCGCGCGGCTCCTTTAAGAGAGGGGGAGAGCGCGCGCGCCCTAAGCACCGTGGCCGGGAAGCAGCGCGCGCTGCCAGCAGAGCGGGAGGAAGACGCCGGGCACAGAGCGGAGAGGTGAGGGGAACAGTGTCCCTGCCTAGCAGGAGGCAGGGACGCCGACGCTACAGTACCCCCCCCTTTAGGCCCCCCCTTTTTTAGGCCAGAGAGAAATTTATCAAGGATGAGAGGGGCATTGATGTTCTCCCGGGGCTCCCACGTTCTCTCCTCAGGACCAAACCCCTTCCAATCTACCAGAAAAAAGGTTTTTCCTCTTACCCTTTTGGTGGCCAGAATGTTCTCTACCTCAAACTCGTTCTCAGCGGAAACCGGAGCAGGAGGCGTACCTGTAGACTTGGAAAAAGAGTTAAGTACCACGGGTTTGAGGAGAGATACATGGAAGGAGTTAGGGATCCGTAAGTTGGCCGGGAGTTTTAATTTATAGGCCACCGGGTTGATCTGTTTGATAACTTCCAGTGGGCCGATGAACCGAGACCCTAACTTGTAGGAGGGAATCTTGAGCCGGACATATTTGGACGAGAGCCAGACTTTATCTCCAGGACGGAATTGTGGAGGATCCAGGCGTTTCTTGTCAGCGTGTTTTTTCATCCGTTCGGACGACTGAAGGAGTGCGGATCGGGTACTCTCCCAAATGGAGGAGAATTCGCGAACGAGAGATTCCGCAGCCGGATTGTCCACCGAAGTGGAGACGGGAAATGGGATCCGAGGATGCTGACCGAAGACTACAAAAAACGGGGATTTGGAGGAAGATTCGCTCTCGTGATTATTGTAAGAGAACTCGGCCCATGGTAGGAGATCCACCCAGTCCGAATGGTGGGCATTAACGAAGTGCCGGAGGTAACTGGTCAGGTTCTGATTGATCCGCTCCACTTGACCATTGGACTGTGGATGGTAAGCGGAGGAGAAGTCCAGAGTGACGTCAAGCAACTTACATGTGGCTCTCCAGAAGCGTGAGGTGAACTGAACCCCACGATCTGACACGATGTGGAGGGGTAGGCCATGGAGACGGAAGATGTGGCGGATAAAGTCTTTAGCCAGTTCGGGTGCAGACGGGAGACCCGGCAGGGGAATGAAGTGCGCCATCTTGGAGAAGCGATCAGCGACCACCCAAATGACCGTACAACCGGCAGAGTCAGGAAGATCCGTTATAAAGTCCATAGCAATATGCTGCCACGGGGCAGCAGGTACTGGAAGAGGAAGAAGGCGACCGGCTGGCAGGTGTCTCGGAACTTTGTTGCGGGCGCAGGACACACAGGCAGAAACAAAGTCTATTATATCCTTGTGCAGGGTAGGCCACCAGTAATGCCGGGTAATGAGCTGGAGGGTCTTTTTCTGACCGGCGTGGCCAGCTAGCTTAGACGAATGACCCCAGTGTAGGACCCTCTTCCGATCAGGTACAGTTACAAACGTCTTACCAGGAGGGAGACGATTTAGATTCACGGGAGCCACTTGCATTACTCTGGAGGGATCAATGATGTGCTTAGGTTCCTCCTCTAGATCAGACACCAGGAAGGATCGGGACAAGGCGTCAGCTTTGATGTTTTTGTCTGCCGGGCGAAAATGAAGAACAAAATCAAAGCGGGCAAAAAACAAGGACCACCGGGCTTGGCGCGGGTTAAGTCTCTGGGCGCTCTGAAGGTAAGCCAAGTTCTTGTGGTCCGTGTAAATTATTACCGGGTGAAGAGCCCCCTCAAGCAGGTAACGCCACTCCTCCAGTGCCAGCTTAATGGCTAACAATTCACGGTCTCCAAAAGAATAGTTGCGCTCAGAAGAGGAGAAGAGTTTAGAGAAAAAACCGCAGGTTACCATTCTCCCGGAAGATGACTTTTGGGAAAGTACCGCCCCGGCTCCGGAGGAGGAAGCGTCAACTTCTAGGAAGAATTGTTTGTTGCCGTCCGGACGATGCAGCACCGGGGCGGAGGAGAAGGCCTGTTTTAAGGAAAGAAAGGCCTCCTCAGCTTCGGGCGGCCATCTTCTGGGATTAGTACCCTTACGGGTGAGCGCAGAGATAGGGGCAGTCCGGGAAGAGAAGTGCGGTATGAAGAGGCGGTAATAGTTGGCGAAGCCCAGGATCCGCTGAATAGCCTTCAACCCCTCTGGTCGGGGCCACTTCTGGATGGCAGACAGTTTCTCAGGATCCATTTGTAGGCCGGTCTGAGAGATTATGTAGCCCAGAAATGGAAGAGAGGTCTGCTCAAAGATGCACTTCTCATATTTAGTGTAGAGGTGGTTCTGCCTGAGCCTGAGCAGGACCTGACGAACATCCCTCCGGTGAGTAGGAAGGTCCGGAGAGAAGACCAAGATGTCGTCCAGGTACACCACCACGCAGGAGTAGAGAAGGTCACGGAAGATGTCATTGACCAACTCTTGAAAGACGGCAGGAGCGTTACAGAGACTGAAGGGCATTACAAGGTACTCATAGTGGCCGTCCCGGGTGTTGAATGCAGTCTTCCACTCATCCCCCTGACGGATACGGACCAGGTTATACGCCCCACGGAGATCCAGTTTGGTGAAGATTCAAGCCCCCCTCAGGCGGTCAAATAATTCAGGAATGAGCGGGAGGGGGTATTTATTCTTCACTGTAATCTGGTTAAGGCCTCTATAATCTATACATGGACGGAGCGAGCCGTCCTTCTTTTTGACGAAGAAGAAGCCTGCTCCCGCCGGGGAGGTAGATTTCCGGATAAATCCCCGGGCCAGATTCTCCTCAATATATTCAGACATGGACCGGGTCTCCGCTGCGGACAAAGGGTAGATACGCCCACGGGGAGGAGTAGAGCCGGGAATCAGGTCGATTGGACAATCGTATGGTCTATGAGGGGGTAATGTCTCTGCTTCTTTTTTATTGAAGACATCCAAATAAGACCAATAGGGAACCGGTAGACCGGGTAGACTGACTGGGGTAGGAGAAGGACGAGCAGGATGAACGGGAACTAGACAAGTCCTATGGCAGTCCTGTCCCCAGCGAAGGACTTCTCCGGTCTGCCAGTCAAGCACGGGTGCATGTTTCTGGAGCCAAGGTAGGCCTAACAAGAGTGCGTGAGAGAGTCCAGGCAGAACATGAAAGGAGATGCAGCATTCCCACCTGCAGAGTTATGGATTCGGTGATGAGTTGGATGGGATGTGGTAAGAGGCCCCCATCCACGGCGGCGACAGATAAAGGTACGGCCAGAGGTTTGGTGGGAATGCGGTATTTCTCTACCAGAGACTGAGAAATGAGATTTCCAGCAGCTCCTGAGTCAAGTTGAGCCAGTTCGAAATAGCTGTTCTCTCCGCAGGTGATAGAGACTGACAGCATCAGAGATGGAGAGGGTTTACTTTTGTCTAGGGTGACCTCTCTGAGCGATCCTAGACACAGGCGTTTCCCGACCTCTCTGGGCAGGAACGGCTCCGGTGCTCCTTACTGCCACAGAAGAAGCAGCTCCCCTCGGCATGGCGTAAGTCTTGACGGGTTTTGACCATTTTGGTCTGGTCGACCTGCATAGGCTCAGGTGAGTGTGCCTGGGGAGTAACGGAGGGAGTGACGGGTTTCTGGAAGGTAGGGGCTAGACGTGGAAACCTCCTCTCACGGGTAACCTCTTTGGCGCGCTCCTGGAATCGGATGTCAATCCGGGTGGCAAGTGTTATTAAGTCGTCGAGAGTGGTAGGAATGTCCCGACCGGCGAGTTCATCTTTAATACGGCCGGACAGACCCTCCCAGAAGACAGACACCAGAGCGTCGTTATCCCAGGCCAGCTCCGAAGCAAGGGTACGGAACCGTATGGCATATTGGCCCACGGTGAGATCTCCTTGACGGAGGCGTAGCAGAGACGATGCGGATGAGGTCTTCCGTCCGGGTTCGTCGAAGACTTTCCGGAAAGCCGTGAGAAAGACTGGCAGGTCGGACACCAGGGGATCTCCTCTCTCCCACAGAGGATTTAGCCAAGCCAGAGCCTCCCCCGTGAGGTGGGACATGATAAAGGCTACTTTGGACCGGTCGGAGATAAACTGGTGGGACAAGAGTGCAAAGTGCAGGGTGCACTGGTTTATGAAGCCCCGAGCTTCAGCGGAGTCACCTCCGAAACGAGGAGGTGCAGAAAACCGGGGTCCGGGACTGGATACCATGGTATTGGTGGGCAGCGGCGCTGCCGGGTTGCGACTCATGACACTAGCGGTGGTTGCAGGTGGAGCAGACAGAGTGTCCAGGCGAGAGTTGACACAACGCAGGTGACTCAGGATGGACCTGTTGGGACCTCTGACGGGACATTTCATGACAAAGGTCCTAGAGCGAGGGAGCTTGGGTGCCACCGGATTCCAGGGCCCGAGCAAACTGTAACGGGTCTGGGAGGCGGAACCTCTGAGCAACTATACAAGGGGGCGGTCCTTGTAAGGAAGCGGGTGGCTCCCAGGGAAGACGGGCAGGTAATCACGGCAAGTGACAGGGTCAGTCTCTGGGTAGAAGGGCAGGTAGTCACGGCAAGTGACAGGGACAGTCTCTGGGTAGAAGGGCAGGTAGTCACGGCAAGTGACAGGGACAGTCTCTGGGTAGAAGGATGGGTACTCACGGCAAGTGACAGGGACAGTCTCTGGACAGGCAGGTGGTCACGGCTAGTGACGGCAGAGCCTCCAGGTAGGCTAGCAGGCAGGTAGCAGGTGAGCGCTCCTAGGTAAGCAGGCGAGAGTCTCTGGACAGGCAGGTGGTCACGGCAAGTGACGGCGGAGCCTCCAGGTAGGCTAGCAGGCAGGTAGCAGATGAGCGCTCCCAGGTGAGCAGACAAGAGTCTCTGGACAGGCAGGTGGTCACGGCAAGTGACGGCGGAGCCTCCAGGTAGGCTAGCAGGCAGGTAGCAGATGAGCGCTCCCAGGTGAGCGGGCAGGCTGGTCCATAGACAGACTGACAGGTGTCGGAAGGCAGACCGTCGGACCGCAGGCTTGCAAGCAGGTAAACGGATATCAGGCAGGTATCAAGCAGGAATCTGGCAGGTGACTGGCAGGTAACAGGCAGGAATCTGGCAGGTGACTGGCAGGTAACAGGCAGGAATCTGTCAGATGACTGGCAGGTAACAGGCAGGAATCTGGCAGGTGACTGGCAGGTAACTGGAAACAGGACCTGAGGGCTGAAGCAGAGTGAAGGCTTTGCAACAACATTGCTCGGGCACCTCCATTTTGGAGGAGGTGCCTTATATATGGTGAAGTCCTCCGGCCATTGGCCGGGGACTCCTTAGGACGGCGCGCATGGCCCCTTTAAGAGAGGGGGAGCGCGCGCCCTAAGCACCGTGGCCGGGAAGCAGCGCGCGCTGCCAGCAGAGCGGGAGGAAGACGCCGGGCACAGAGCGGAGAGGTGAGGGGAACAGCGTCCCTGCCTAGCAGGAGGCAGGGACGCCGACGCTACATGGAGGACCATGGCGAGTGCATTATACTGTGTGGAGGACCATGGCGAGTGTCTTATACTGTGTTGAGGACCATGACGAGTGTCTTATACCGTGTTGAGGACCATGACGAGTGTCTTATACCGTGTGGAGGACCATGGCGAGTGTCTTATACCGTGTGGAGGACCATGGCGAGTGTCTTATACCGTGTGGAGGACCATGGCGAGTGCATTATACTGTGTGGAGGACCATGGCGAGTGCATTATACTGCGTGGAGGACCATGGCGAGTGCATTATACTGCGTGGAGGACCATAGCGAGTGCATTATACTGCGTGGAGGACCATGGCGAGTGCATTATACTGCGTGGAGGACCATGGCGAGTGCATTATACTGTGTGGAGGACCATGGCGAGTGCATTATACTGAGTGGTGGACCATGGTGAGTGCATTATACTGAGTGGAGGACCATGGTGAGTGCATTATACTGTATGGAGGATCATGGCGAGTGCCTTATACTGTATGGAGGACCATGGCGAGTGCATTATACTCTGTGGAGTGTGGAGAGGTGTGGGGCCATTATATTGTATGTAGGCCCATTATACTGCATGGAGGGCTGTGTGGGGGTCACAGTTGGGGGGATCATACTGCGTTGGGGTCACCATACTTTGCCTTGGGAGTTGAGGTGGGGTACAATAGGGTCATTATACTGTGAATGTGGAGGAATTCACCATGGGGGTATCATACTGTGTTTGGGGGGCACTTTTGTTGGCATCACACTTTATGGGGCAATGAGTAAGGAATTTAGGACTTCAGCAGGAGGAAAATTACTATGTAAAGGCTGGAAAGTTGTGAGATCTGCTCTTCTGTGACCCCGACAATTATTTACTTTTTTTTTGGGGGGGGGGGCCCAATTAGAACTTCTGCTATGGGGCCCCATGATTCCTATGTACGCCCCTGCCATCAGGAAGTCGTCATTGTTCAAAGCGGCAGCAGGACTGCTGGGACCTGAGATTGGCCGCCACAGTCAGGTAACTTCTGCAATGCATCATCAGTGACGTCCCAGCGGTTATGGACATTGATGACTTCTTGCAAACCACAAAGTGGCCTCTGCTGTATCCCAGTAAGTACTGGCAGCTGACTATAGTTTTATTTGTTGTTTTTTAACTTAACAAGCCAATGATAAAATTTTAGTATTGCCTGGACAACCCATTTAAGGTAAATGCCACATAGAGATTACTTTGTGATTTTTTTTTTCTTCTGTTGGGCTATGGCCCCACTATCAGTATTTGATCAGTATTTTTTCTCAGGAGTGGGCGCCAAAACCAGGAGTGGGTGATAAATGCAGAATTGCTGACTTGTTTCTATTATACCTTTTCTCTGATTGTTCCTCACTAGTGTTGAGCGAGTATGTTCTGTTCCGAGTATGCTCGGGCCGAGCTCCGAGTATTTACAGCTGCTCGGTCATATGTTTGAATCGCTCCCATGTGCATGATTTGCAACTGTTTGACAGTGTAGCATCGACGTCTCTGCCCCGTTCTAGGCAGAGACGCCGTCCCTCTCACCTCCCCGCTCCTGGCGCGGCGTCCTCCAGCGCTGCTCTCACCGCTGCTTCCGGCGCGCGCTCCTTCCCCGGCAGTGTGCTTAGGGCGCGCGCGCGCGCGCTCCCCCTCTCTTAAAGGGACCGCGCGCGCCGTCCTAAGGAGTCCCCGGCCAATTGCCGGAGGACCTCCCATATAAAGGGCACCTCCTCCAAAATGGAGGTGCCCGAGCAATGTTGTTTGCACCTGTGTCTCACCTGTGCTTCAGCCCTCAGGTCCCGTTGCCAGTTACCTGCCAGTTACCTGCCAGATTCCTGCCAGCTTGCTGCCTTTGTCCTGCCTGATATCCAGTCACCTGCCTGCTAGCCTGAGGTCCGACGGTCTGCCTTCCAACTCCTGTCAGTCTGTCTATGGACCAGCTTGCCCGCTCACCTGGGAGCGCACACCTGTTACCTGCCTGCTAGCCTACCTGGAGGCTCCGCCGTCACGTGCTGTGACCATCTGCCTTTCCAGAGACTCCTGCCCGCTCACCTGGGAGTGCCCACCTGTTACCTGCCTGCTAGCCTACCTGGAGGCTTCGCCGTCACGTGCTGTGACCACCTACCATTCCAGAGACTCTCGCTTGCTCACCTGGGAGCACACATCTACCACCTGCCTGCTAGCCTACCCGGAGGCTCTGCCATCACAGGTCGTACCTACCCTTTACCCAGAGACTGCCCCGGTCACTTGCCGTAACTCCCTGCCCGTTCATCCAGAGACTGCCCCGGTCACTTGCCGTAACTCCCTGCCCGTTTATCCAGAGACTGCCCCGGTCACTTTCCGTGACCTCCAGCCCGTCCACTCAGAGACTGTCCCGGTCACCTGCTGTGACTGCCTGCCCGTCATCCCTGATTGCCACCCGCTCCCTTACAAGGACCGCCCCCTTGTATAGTAGCTCAGAGGTTCCGCCTCCCAGACCCGTTACAGTTTGCTCGGGCCATGGAACCCGGTGGCACCCAAGCTCCCTCGCTCTCGGACCTGTGTCATGAACTGTCCCGCCAGAGGTCCCAACAGGAGTCCATCCTGGGTCACCTGCGGAATGTCAATTCTCGCCTGGACACTCTGACTGCTCTGCCAGCAACCTCCGCCAGCGCCATGATTCGCAATCCGACAGCTCCGCTGTCCACCAACACTATGGTATCCTACCCCGGACCCCGGCTTTCTGCACCTCCTCGCTTCGGAGGCGACTCCGCTCAGGCTCGGGGCTTCATAAATCAGTGCACCCTGCACTTTGAACTCCTGTCCCACCAGTTTAACTCCGACCGGGCCAAAATTGCCTTCATCATGTCCCATCTCACCGGAGAGGCTCTGGCCTGGCTAAATCCTCTATGGGAGAGAGGAGACCCCCTGGTGTCCAACTTGCCTGCCTTTCTCACGGCCTTCCGGAAAGTCTTCGACGAACCCGGACGGAAGACCTCATCCGCATCGTCACTGCTATGCCTCCGTCAGGGAAGCCTCACCGTGGGCCAATATGCCATACGGTTCCGTACCCTTGCCTCGGAGCTGGCCTGGGATAATGACGCTCTGGTTTCAGTCTTCTGGGAGGGTCTGTCCGGCCGTATTAAAGATGAACTTGCCGGTCGGGACATTCCTACCACCCTCGATGACCTGATAGCTCTTGCCACCCGGATTGACCTGCGGTTCCAGGAGCGTGCCAAAGAGGTCACCCGTGAGAGGAGGTCTCCACGCCTAGCTCCTACTTTTCAGCAACCCGTCACTCCCTCCGTCTCTCCTGAGCCTATGCAGGTCGACCAGACCAAGATGGTCGGTTCTCGCCAAGAATCTCGCCGAGCCGAGGGAAGCTGTTTCTATTGTGGCAGTAAGAAGCACTTCATCCGTTCCTGCCCGGAAAAGCCGGGAAACGCCAGTGTCTAGGACCACTCGGAGAGGTCGTCCTAGACAAAAGTAAGTCCTCTCCGTCTCTGACCTTACCGGTCTCTATTGCTTGGGGAGAAAACCGTCTCTTCGAACTCGCCCATCTGGATTCTGGAGCTGCTGGAAACCTCATCGCCCAGTCTCTGGTAGAGAGATACCATATTCCCACCAAGTCCCTGGCGGAGCCATTGTCAGTTGCTTCCGTGGATGGAAGACTTCTCTCGGAGACCATCCTGCTCGTCACCGAACCTATAACCCTACAGGTGGGAATGCTGCACTCTGAGGAGATCTCATTCCATGTGCTGTCCGGACTTTCTCACTCCTTGTTGCTAGGTCTACCTTGGCTCCAGACACATGAACCCGTATTGAACTGGCGGTCCGGTGAAGTACTCCGATGGGGTCCTGACTGCCATAGGACCTGCCTGGTTCCGGTCCGTCCACTTCGCCCTCAGCCTACTCCAGCTAACTTACCTGGTCTCCCGGCTCCCTACTGGCCCTATGCGGACGTCTTCGGTAAGAAGGAAGCTGAGACGTTGCCGCCCCATAGGCCATACGATTGCCCGATCGACCTGGTACCTGGCACCACTCCTCCCCGTGGGCGTATCTACCCGTTATCTGCAGCCGAGACCCGAGCCATGTCTGAGTACATTGAAGAGAATCTGGCTAGGGGATTTATCCGAAAATCTACCTCCCCGGCTGGAGCCGGATTCTTCTTTGTCAAAAAGAAAGACGGCTCGCTACGTCCCTGTATTGACTACAGAGGACTCAATCTCATTACGGTAAAAAACAAATATCCCCTGCCACTCATCTCCGAATTGTTTGACCGGCTCAAGGGCGCCAGGATCTTCTCCAAGCTGGATCTTCGAGGAGCGTATAATCTGGTCCGTATCCGTCAAGGAGACGAGTGGAAGACGGCATTCAATACCCGGGACGGTCACTACGAATACCTTGTGATGCCCTTCGGTCTCTGTAATGCTCCCGTGGTCTTTCAGGAACTAGTCAATGACATCTTCCGTGACCTCCTGTACTCCTGCGTAGTGGTATACCTGGACGATATCTTGGTCTTCTCTCCGGATCTCCCCACACACCGCAGGGATGTTCGTCAGGTCCTGCTTAGGCTTCGGCAGAACCACCTTTACGCCAAATACGAGAAGTGCCTCTTCGATCAGACCTCCCTTCCGTTCTTGGGCTATGTCATCTCCCAAACAGGTCTGCAAATGGATCCCGAGAAGCTCTCTTCCGTTCTAAAATGGCCTCGTCCTGAAGGTTTGAAGGCGATACAGCGATTCCTGGGCTTCGCTAATTATTATCGTCTTTTCATCCCACACTTCTCGTCTCGGACTGCTCCCATATCTGCACTTACCCGTAAGGGGGCTAACCCCAGGATATGGTCGCCTGAAGCCGAGGAGGCCTTCCTTTCCCTAAAGAAAGCCTTCGCCTCTGCTCCCGTCCTGCACCGTCCGGACTGTAATAAACAATTCTACCTGGAGGTTGATGCTTCCTCCTTCGGAGCCGGAGCGGTGCTCACCCAGAAGTCTTCTACCGGGAGAATGGTAACGTGCGGCTTCTTCTCCAAAATCTTCTCCTCGTCGGAGCGCAACTACTCCATTGGAGACCGGGAATTGCTAGCCATCAAATTGGCACTAGGAGAGTGGCGCTATCTGCTTGAAGGGGCTCTCTACCCGGTAATTATCTACACGGATCACAAAAACCTGGCATATCTCCAAAATGCCCAGAGGCTCAATCCTCGCCAGGCCCGGTGGTCGTTGTTTTTTGCCCGCTTCGACTTCACTCTTCATTTCCGTCCGGCGGACAAGAACGTCAAAGCTGATGCCTTGTCTCGGTCTTTCCTGTCCTCCGATCAAGAGGAGGAACCTACGCACATCATCGACTCCTCCAAGGTGATGAATGTGGCTCCCTTGGATCTAACTCGTCTTCCACCCGGTAAGACGTTCATAGCTGTGCCAGATCGGGAGAGGGTTCTTCGCTGGGGACATTCTTCTAAACTAGCTGGCCATGCTGGCCAAAAAAAGACCTTTCAACTTATTGCCCGGCATTACTGGTGGCCTACCCTACGTAAGGACGTGGTAGACTTCGTCGCGGTCTGTTCATCCTGTGCTCGTAACAAAGTTCCCCGACATCTACCTGCCGGCCATCTCCTGCCCCTTCCCGTACCTGCTGCTCCTTGGCAACACATCGCTATGGACTTTATCACCGACCTTCCAGTTTCTGCCGGTTGTACCGTCATTTGGGTTGTCGCTGACCGTTTTTCTAAGATGGCCCACTTCATTCCCCTGCCTGGTCTTCCGTCTGCACCCGAGTTGGCTAAAGACTTTATCCGCCACATCTTCCGTCTCCATGGTCTGCCCCTCCACATCGTGTCGGATCGTGGGGTTCAGTTCACCTCTCGTTTCTGGAGAGCCACTTGTAAGCTGCTGGACATTACCCTGGATTTCTCCTCCGCTTACCACCCTCAGTCCAATGGTCAAGTGGAGCGGATCAATCAGATCTTGTCCAGCTACCTCCGGCACTTCGTGGATGCTCACCACTCGGACTGGGTGGATCTTCTACCGTGGGCCGAGTTCTCTTATAACAACCATGAGAGCGAGTCCTCTTCCAAATCCCCGTTCTTTATAGTTGGTGGCCAACATCCCCGGATTCCACTTCCTGTCTCCGTTTCTGTGGACAACCCTGCTGCGGAGTCTCTTGTCAGCGAATTTTCTACTATTTGGGAGAGCACCAGGTCCGCTCTTCTTCTCTCCTCTGAGCGGATGAAGAGATATGCTGATAAGAGACGTCTGGATCCGCCCCAATTCCGTCCGGGAGACAAGGTTTGGCTCTCATCCAAACATGTGCGGCTCAAAATACCCTCCTACAAGTTGGGTCCTCGATTCATCGGCCCCTTCGAAGTCCTCAGGCAAATTAACCCTGTGGCCTACAAATTAAAACTCCCGGCCACCCTACGGATCCCCAACTCCTTCCACGTATCTCTCCTCAAACCCGTTGTCTTTAACTCTTTTTCCAAAAATCCAGGTGCCCCTCCTGCTCCGGTTTCCGCTGATGACATCTTTGAGGTAGAGAGTATTCTGGCCTTCAAGAGGGTAAGAGGAAAAACCTTTTTTCTGGTAGATTGGAAGGGGTTTGGTCCTGAGGAGAGAACTTGGGAACCCAGGAAGAACATCAACGCCCCGCTTCTCCTTGAAAAATTTCTTTCTGGCCTAAAAAAGAGGGGGCCTAGAGGGGGGGGTACTGTAGCATCGACGTCTCTGCCCCGTTCTAGGCAGAGACGCCGTCCCTCTCACCTCCCCGCTCCTGGCGCGGCGTCCTCCAGCGCTGCTCTCCCCGCTGCTTCCGGCGCGCGCTTCTTCCCCGGCAGTGTGCTTAGGGCGCGCGCACGCGCGCTCCCCCTCTCTTAAAGGGACCGCGCGCGCCGTCCTAAGGAGTCCCCGGCCAATTGCCGGAGGACCTCCCATATAAAGGGCACCTCCTCCAAAATGGAGGTGCCCGAGCAATGTTGTTTGCACCTGTGTCTCACCTGTGCTTCAGCCCTCAGGTCCCGTTGCCAGTTACCTGCCAGATTCCTGCCAGCTTGCTGCCTTTGTCCTGCCTGATATCCAGTCACCTGCCTGCTAGCCTGAGGTCCGACGGTCTGCCTTCCAACTCCTGTCAGTCTGTCTATGGACCAGCTTGCCCGCTCACCTGGGAGCGCACACCTGTTACCTGCCTGCTAGCCTACCTGGAGGCTCCGCCGTCAAGTGCTGTGACCATCTGCCTTTCCAGAGACTCCTGCCCGCTCACCTGGGAGCGCCCACCTGTTACCTGCCTGCTAGCCTACCTGGAGGCTTCGCCGTCACGTGCTGTGACCACCTACCATTCCAGAGACTCTCGCTTGCTCACCTGGGAGCACACATCTACCACCTGCCTGCTAGCCTACCCGGAGGCTCTGCCATCACAGGTCGTACCTACCCTTTACCCAGAGACTGCCCCGGTCACTTGCCGTAACTCCCTGCCCGTTCATCCAGAGACTGCCCCGGTCACTTGCCGTAACTCCCTGCCCGTTTATCCAGAGACTGCCCCGGTCACTTTCCGTGACCTCCAGCCCGTCCACTCAGAGACTGTCCCGGTCACCTGCTGTGACTGCCTGCCCGTCATCCCTGATTGCCACCCGCTCCCTTACAAGGACCGCCCCCTTGTATAGTAGCTCAGTGGTTCCGCCTCCCAGACCCGTTACAGACAGTTTTATTACATGTGAGGAATGTGTAAGAAATACGGGAGCGATTCAACCATATCACTGAGCAGCTGTAAATACTCGGAGCTCGGCCCGAGCATACTCGGCGAAAGGGTTAATAGAACATACCCGCTCAACACTATTCCTCACCTGATTTTGGCTCCCACTCCTGAGAAAATATACTGATAGTGGGGCCGTGGCGTTAGTTTGATCGTTTACTAAATTCACTACATGGTTTTATAATAAGTTCTTCCTAGCACTATTTTTGGCTGGAAAAGAGCACTCAGACTGATGAGCAAATCTTTCTAAATAGGAAAGACAAACATTAAATTATACTTTTGAGAAGATAACAAAATGGTGAGGCGAGGATTTACCAAAATGTAACAAATGTGATGTATTTAAAGTTTGCATTTTGCATCAAAATACTTTTGTAACACATTCCACTATAGAAATCTGAAAATAAAAGGCCTGCAAGATAAAAAGAAAACTATCTGAACGATAGTTTTCAGATCTGTTAAGTTTTGAAATGTGTGAGAAAAAATTAGTAAAAGGCAAAAATAAGGTTGCAAAGAAAAAAAAAAGCTAAACTCCTTACCTGTTTTATTTTCTGTGCAATTTTGCATATCTTAATTTCCAAATGTTTTGTATTTACAATTCTTATGCCGGCACAGACCTACAGTGGTGGCCAAAAGTATTGGCACCCCTGCAATTCTGTCAGATAATACTCAGTTTCTTCCTGAAAATGATTGCAATCACAAATTCTTTGGTATTATTATCTTCATTTAATTTGCTTGCAAGGAAAAATCACAAAAGAGAATGAAGCAAAAATCAAATCATGGATCATTTCACACAAAACTCCAAAAATGGGCCAGACAAAAGTATTGGCACCCTCAGCCTAATATTATTTGAAGGGTGCCTTCTCCAAACTGCCATTTTGAGATCTCTCCACAGGTGTTCTATGGGATTCAGGTCTGGACTCATTGCTGGCCACCTTAGAAGTCTCCAGTGCTTTCTCTCAAACCATTTTATAGTGCTTTTGGAAGTGTGTTTTGCTTTCTCACACTGGGCCCTACATTATGCTGCAAAATTTGTTGGTAGTCTTCAGACTTCATAATGCCATGCACACGGTCAAGCAGTCCAGTGCCAGAGGCAGCAAAGCAACCCCAAAACATCAGGGAACCTCCGCCATGTTTGACTGTAGAGACCGTGTTCTTTTCTTTGAATCCCTCTTTTTTTTTCCTGTACACTCTATGTTGATGCTTTTTCCCAAAAAGCTCTACTTTTGTCTCATCTGACCAGAGAACATTCTTCCAAAACGTTTTAGGCTTTCTCAGGTAAGTTTTGGCAAACTCCAGCCTGGCTTTTTTATGTCTCAGGGTAAGAAGTGGGGTCTTCCTGAGTATCCTACCATACAGTCCCTTTTCATTCAGACGCCGACGGATAGTACGGGTTGACACTGTTGTACCCTCGGACTGCAGGGCAGCTTGAACTTGTTTGGATGTTAGTCAAGGTTCTTTATCCACCATCCGCACAATCTTGCGTTGAAATCTCTCGTCAATTTTTCTTTTCCGTCCACATCTAGGGAGGTTAGCCACAGTGCCATGGGCTTTAAACTTCTTGATGACACTGCGCACTGAAGACACAGGAACATTCAGGTCTTTGGAGATGGACTTGTAGCCTTGAGATTGCTCATGCTTCCTCACAATTTGGTTTCTCAAGTCCTCAGACAGTTCTTTGGTCTTCTTTCTTTTCTCAATGCTCAATGTGGTACACACAAGGACACAGGACAGAGGTTGAGTCAACTTTAATCCATGTTAACTGGCTGCAAGTGTGATTTAGTTATTGCCAACACCTGTTAGGTGCCACAGGTAAGTTACAGGTGCTGTTAATTACACGAATTAGAGAAGCATCACATGATTTTTCAAACAATGCCAATACTTTTGTCCACCCCCTTTTTTAGGTTTGGTGTGGAATTATTTCCAATTTGGCTTTAGGACAATTCTTTTTGTGTTTTTTCATTGAAGACAAATTAAATGAAGATAATAATACCAAAGAATTTGTGATTGCAATCATTTTCAGGAAGAAACTGAGTATTATCTGACAGAATTGCAGGGGTGCCAATACTTTTGGCCACCACTGTATGGCACTAAATGGTTACAAGCTACAGACAAACCTTTTAGTCTTACCCTACATCCTTACACTCTATGCCCTCATTCTTAATAGTCATTAGCAAGAACAAGGGCACAAGTGAAATTAAGTGTGACTGCATGTGTCGAAACATATTGCAGCACTCCAAGGCCTTATTCAGATGACCGTTTTTTGTGTATAAGCTCTATCCGTGTTTTTCACTCGTACCTAGTATAGTCTATGAGGCTGTTCATGTGTTTAATTTTTATTGTGGATCGAGTGGTCAGCGCAAAATCGCGAAGGCGTCTCGGATATTAATCTGAGTGTCAGATCAAACTCGTCAATGAAAGCCTAGGGGCCCATGAAAAACAGACAGCTCTCGGATACGAGTGTTCTCCGTTTCTCATTGACTGGGGTTTTGCTGCGTTTTTAGTGAAAATAAGCAAGTACAGTAGTATGTGAAACATTTATTTTTGTGATTTTACCATCTTGTCTTGGTCACTGAGATGGCAGTTTGTATAAGCAGTGTTTATTTAAATTAGTTATGTGTACATTTTAAACATTGGCTAAGCTACCTGTGAGATTGAGCAATACCTGTGGCCCAGTGAGGTGTGAAATTGAACAATGCCTGTGCAACTGAATGGCAGACCCCATAGTGTGAAAGTAAATAGTGTCATAGGCACTGGCAGTGCATTGATTGAGTTTGTTAGTTAAACTATTCCTGAACAGTTCACCTCCCTCACAGTTATGCCAAAACCAGAAAGTTTTTTTTTTCACTGAACTTTATGTACATGCCTAAAAGAGACAAAGCATGAACAAGAGACATAATTCTGCAAAAAAAAAAAAAAACGCAGCAAAACCTGCGTGTTTTAACATAGCTTCTTTCCTGCCAGAGATCAGGTTTTGCTGCAGATTTGTGACGCAAAATAAAACCATGATGTGTGAACATAACCTAAGATAGGAGAAGGTAGAGAAACTTTTTTTTGTTGTTGTTTCTCATCCGAGAAAAAAGTATATAAATCAGACTAAATTCGGAAGAATTGCTGTTCCCGGTAATGGAACAGCAATTCTTCGGTCTGATGACCTGTGTCCTGCAGCAGATGATTTCTACCATTGAATGGTTGCACCGTATCAGTTGAGCACATACACTCTCTGATCTATCCTTGTGTTTATCAGTTAAGACCCTCTTTGCACTTTCTGTTCCCCAGTATTTTTTAGTGCATAAATTCAGAAGAAAACTCAGATGAATGTATAATGAATAGTGTTGAGCGGGCATGCTCGACACTGCTCGGTACTCGCCCGAGCATCACGCTACTCGGGATGTTCGGCGAGCACCGAGCATTTCCGGGTTACTCGGGCGGGAGCTCGGGTCTCCGCCCTGCATGTTTGGCGCTCTTTACAGAGCCAATGAACATGCAGGGATTGCCAGCCAGTCACTGTAATGCCGCAGCCATGTTGTTTATGGGCATTACAGTGATTGGCTGGCCGCACAGCGTCACCTCGAGTATTTAAAACCGGGCGCCGCCATCTTGGACACAGTCGCTCCGGATCAGACAGTGTAGGGACAGCGCTGCTGATTTATGGAGAGATATATCCTGCGAAATAGTTAGTGTAGGGTCTGTAAAGGCTGCCAGATCAAACAAACAGTCCTTCTCAGGACTAATATCCATCCTAGATATCAGGCAGGCAGGCTGTATAGGAGACGCAGTGGTTATACCAGCAAACGCTGCATTACAGTCCTGTGTGCTTCTGTTGCTGAAATTGCTGAACTTAGCTCCAGGTCTCGGGGGCCAGGAAAAATCCTTTTTTTTTTCATCTAAATCCTCTTTTTTTTTTCCTCCTTCACACTGTACAAATACCCGTCTTATTAACCTTTTGGTGTGTCCCCCCCCACAAAAAAAAAAAGTGTTTCCATCAAAAAGGTCATAAACATAAACCACCTCAATAAAGATTTTCAATACCCATAAAAACCTGCGTTTACATAAACCAGATTTTTGAAAAGAGGATGTAAAACAAATAGTATTTAAAAATTATTTATTTTTATTGCATCAAATTTAAAAACTTCAGTAAAAACCATAAAAAAGCAGTGGCCTGTTGATCCCATGCAAGAAGTCATCCAATTAATGAATCACAATGTTAATACAGTAAACACTGCACTATTGCACAAGAAAAAAGGGGGAAGGGTGATGTAAATGTAGCACCCTGAGGATTCGGCTGCTACAGGGGTATTGCACCTCAACCCAGAGGTGTGATATTCCACTCCCAGGTAAGGATGGAGTGTGGATCTGAGCTCGGGAGGCTGCATGCACTACACACATCCCATTTCCGAGGAGCAGACCGACGGTACTCCCACTTAGAAATGTGCAGGTACGACCGAGTCTGTTCCTGGCTGGAGTGGGAGGGGGGTGGTACATCCCAAGTAGTGTAGGGGCAGATAGGGGGAGCAGCCTGGGTAAAGATAGGAGCTCATTGGGTGCTGGTCACCTGAGCTCACACATAGAGGGTGTATATAAGGTGGGCACCAACTAAGAACAGGGTCAGATGCAGAGAACAAGTCAGGAGCAGAGGAGAAGGAAAGACCCAGAGTGAGAGAGGAGAGAGAGAGACCCAGAGGCACAGAAGAACAGGACTCTAAGATCCCAAATTAAAACCCCGGGTGAAGAGTCGGCATCAGGGTACCGGAACCCAAGCTGGTGGGGGTAAAAACATTCCCCAGCCAGAGACCGGAGACCGTGGGCAGCGTTTGCCACGGTCACCCACTACATCCACCCCGAAGGCACACCACATGAAGGGTCAGGGAACCCAAGGCCAAGGGTGTCCCAACAGAAGGCCCGAGGGAGCTGGACCTAGGTGGATCACTGGTGGGGACGGCCAGAGAACGGGACAGAAGGAGAGCTCAGGGCCACGCTCCGGACTTGTTTGGGGGTTGGCTGGATCCAGGACCTGGTGGACGCAGCACGGCTCGGGTGGTCACTCGGAGCTGGAGTGACCAGTACAACATCTGCAGTAAGTAAACACCCTTAACTGCATAACCCGACTCTGTCTTCACTGCCGTCTGCACTGCACCACCACAACCCCCATCCTCTGCACCTGTTCCCCCTGAGGCTATACCCCTCCCGTTGGGGGTTATCATCACAAGCTGCACCTGCACCATCAGCCTCAGCGGACCCTGCTGCAGCGGCGGCCACAGTGACCGCATCACAACGGGTGGCGTAGTCGACACAAAAGAACTCTTAATAACATCTGTAGGACTGCCACATAACACTGAGCTTGACGCCCTGGGCACGGGGCCGGGTCACAGCCGCTCGGAGACTACAACCCCCCATCTGATCCGGTGCCGGGTATTCCCCTCAAAAAGGAATATGTCCCAGGGGGCGCGTCAATTTTTGGCGTAGTCGGCAGGATTACGTGCCCGCAACACCCGGGTACTGCGTGCCTGAAGAAAAGTGCAAGTTTACCTCAGAAAGAAGTCTCCCGCCGGTTCCGGAGGGTCCACACCATCGGACCCCATCACAGGTCGTGTCCCGCCGATTGTCCGCCATTTCCAGCTTGTTCCCGCCATCTGCAGAGTTTCCCGCCACTGGGCGACGCTTCCCGCCAAATCCGAAGATTTCCCGCCTTGGAAGAGCAGCGGACGCCATTATGGGCGTGCTAGAGGGTGGCGAGAGGCCGCCTCCCATCGTGGGCCGGGACAGAAAATGGCGCCAAAAGTGGAAACCGCCCCCACCAACAGAGACTGTGATGCTGGAGGTGTCTGTCAGCGTGAAAGAACTATCCCTGGAGCTGACAGTCACCGAGTTGCCCCGGGACCGCCCTCGAAGTGGGAGGAGACGAAAGGAGAGAACAAAGATGGGTGCCGCCTGGAGCAGTCTAGAGCGAGCGCACCCGGAGGCAAGAAGCCTGGAGAAGAATATCGGAGGAGCTTACCCGGAGATGGCCAGAGAGCAGAGCAGCACCGGCCCGCTGGCCAGGAGCCTGCTGGAAGAAGAGCAGAGCAGCACCGACCCGTTGGTCAGGAGCCTGCTAGACACCACGACCCCGCTAGGCCTAGTGGAGGTCCTTGCACAGCTCCCCCGAGACCGGGAGTGTGCACAAACTGCCCTGGAGGGCCTCGCACGGAGGATGGCCCGGGTACAGCGAGAGACATTGGCGGAGTGGAGCCGTGAGATGGCCCAGCAAACCAAGACCCGGAGCACGCCAGCCAAGATGAGGAAGCAGACCGCCTCTGAGGATGGCGCGGGAGGACCCAAGGTCGGAGACGGCGCCGAGAAGGGAGCCGAACGCATGGAGGCAGGTAAAGGGGACGTCTACACCCCAAGCCGGGACACCGCTTACCTGCCCCAGCTCCCCGTCGCAGAGCCCGAAAGTCCCCCTGCTGTGCCCGAAAACGCCATGTCACCGACGCAGACTAGGCCCCAACCGGAAGCCGCCGCCGCGACCCCTGTGACGTCACACGCCTCGACCCCGAGCGTGACCAAGCAGGAAGTACCACCAGCCTGGTCGCAAGGCCTAGTACCCCCGGGCGCCGCAATACCAACAGCGCCCCCTACCTCCGCGGAGCCTCCGGCCTGGCCGCAAGGCCAGGTAGCCCAGGGCGCCGCCGTATTAACGGTGCCCTTCACCTTCCAGGTGCCCCAGACCTGGCCGCAAGGCCTGGGCAACCCGGGCGCCACCACCACCGCGCCCATAAAACCTAAAGTGCCGCATCTGGGAGAAGATCTGTTCGCCCAACACACATGGCCGGACGGGCAGCCCTTTGTCTGGCCCAGGGAGTACTACGAACAAGAGCTCCAAAAGAGGGCAAGGCCCATGTGTGAACCCCTGATCCCGGCTCCAAAGCCCGTTAAGAGGATCTCGCCCCCGCTAGCAGAAGCGCAGTTTGAGTGGGACCCCACCGGAGAAGATCTCATGGGGTTCACTCAAGAGACTCGGGCAGCCGCAGTGGAGCGTGCAGAGTGCTGCCGCCAGCAGCTCGAGGACTTCGAGAGGGAGCGGAGAGAGAGGCGGGTCCGGGAACAACAAGCCCAGATAAGGAGCGCGGAGCAGAAGAGCCGGGCCAGGAGAGACCCCCGTGCAGCGCATTGTCCCCGCACCATCGGGACAGTGATCAAGTTCAACCAGCAGCATGGGTGGGGCTTCATCAGAGACCACAACACCCCCGGCGACGTTTTTGTAACGCGCAGAGACGTTGAGTCCCATCTGCCGGAGGGGCACAGAGGTCGTGACCTTTATATCGGGGACGAGGTCACCTTTACCCGGCACAAGTGTGCCAAAGGACCTTACGCCCTCCACGTACACCGCCTGACGGAGGAGGAGTTGCGGTGCGAGGAGGAGGAGCAAGAGGACCCGGACGGGTCTGAAGTTACCACCAGCTATAAGCAAAGAGCAGGAGGAAGACGCCGTTGAGTGCGGCAGAGCAGGTGCTGTAAATAAGTTACCCAATCGGGGTATAAAGAAACTGAAACTGTTGCTACATATATATAGTCCCCGTTGGGACCAGCTGAGTGAACTGTTTACCCGTTTACCCCTTAATCCCACAGGCTGAGGACTGTGAGCAGCCATTCCCTTTCCCTCCTTACCTGGCCGAGGACTGAGAGCGGCCAACTTCCCCTGTATATAGTTGCGCGTCCTAAAGCGCCCCCTACCGGTTTTATAGAAAACCTGTTTTTCTAAGAGACTGTCGCACTTTTCCCGGACACACGTTGCACAGTGTCCGGAGGAGGAACCAGAAACAAGAGACGACGAGAATGTTATATGAAAAGTTTTATATATATATAATGTTTTATATGTTTTATATGTTTATAAAAATTTGTATGTTTTGGTGATGTTTTATGTCTTACAGCCCGAGGACGTGCTGTGATTTACCAGGGGGGAATGTAGCACCCTGAGGATTCGGCTGCTACAGGGGTATTGCACCTCAACCCAGAGGTGTGATATTCCACTCCCGGGTAAGGATGGAGTGTGGATCTGAGCTCGGGAGGCTGCATGCACTACACACATCCCATTTCCGAGGAGCAGACCGACGGTACTCCCACTTAGAAATGTGCAGGTACGACCGAGTCTGTTCCTGGCTGGAGTGGGAGGGGGGTGGTACATCCCAAGTAGTGTAGGGGCAGATAGGGGGAGCAGCCTGGGTAAAGATAGGAGCTCATTGGGTGCTGGTCACCTGAGCTCACACATAGAGGGTGTATATAAGGTGGGCACCAACTAAGAACAGGGTCAGATGCAGAGAACAAGTCAGGAGCAGAGGAGAAGGAAAGACCCAGAGTGAGAGAGGAGAGAGAGAGACCCAGAGGCACAGAAGAACAGGACTCTAAGATCCCAAATTAAAACCCCGGGTGAAGAGTCGGCATCAGGGTACCGGAACCCAAGCTGGTGGGGGTAAAAACATTCCCCAGCCAGAGACCGGAGACCGTGGGCAGCGTTTGCCACGGTCACCCACTACATCCACCCCGAAGGCACACCACATGAAGGGTCAGGGAACCCAAGGCCAAGGGTGTCCCAACAGAAGGCCCGAGGGAGCTGGACCTAGGTGGATCACTGGTGGGGACGGCCAGAGAACGGGACAGAAGGAGAGCTCAGGGCCACGCTCCGGACTTGTTTGGGGGTTGGCTGGATCCAGGACCTGGTGGACGCAGCACGGCTCGGGTGGTCACTCGGAGCTGGAGTGACCAGTACAACATCTGCAGTAAGTAAACACCCTTAACTGCATAACCCGACTCTGTCTTCACTGCCGTCTGCACTGCACCACCACAACCCCCATCCTCTGCACCTGTTCCCCCTGAGGCTATACCCCTCCCGTTGGGGGTTATCATCACAAGCTGCACCTGCACCATCAGCCTCAGCGGACCCTGCTGCAGCGGCGGCCACAGTGACCGCATCACAACGGGTGGCGTAGTCGACACAAAAGAACTCTTAATAACATCTGTAGGACTGCCACATAACACTGAGCTTGACGCCCTGGGCACGGGGCCGGGTCACAGCCGCTCGGAGACTACAACCCCCCATCTGATCCGGTGCCGGGTATTCCCCTCAAAAAGGAATATGTCCCAGGGGGCGCGTCATAAACATAAGACCAATAAATATAATATTATAGTGTCAATTGCCGCTATACACATAAATAGGTCAAGTATTAATCAAATAATTATTGTCCCCATAGAAAATATTATAAATATATAATCCACAGTTTTTAGAAATATATATAAGTGCAGAATTTCCATTCAGCAATGTGCTATGGATTGCAAAATTCTCAAAGAGTTCATGAAAATATGACTGATAGAAGTACCAATAAATTGATTACAAGTGTAAAAGTAAGTTTCCATCAGTCAAATTATTAAGTCAGACTATTCCAATTTATCAAGACAGCGCTTAAAACGATAAGTATTCATTAGAATCATGCATGAACAATCAGCATCAATGAAGTCCAAACAATACACTTACATGAATGTTTCAGGAATATGGAGACAATCTCGCAGGGATCCGTGCGAGATTGTCTCCATATTCCTGAAACATATCCATAGCACATTGCTGAATGGAAATTCTGCACTTATATATATTTCTAAAAACTGTGGATTATATATTTATAATATTTTCTATGGGGACAATAATTATTTGATTAATACTTGACCTATTTATGTGTATAGTGGCAATTGACACTATAATATTATATTTATTGGTCTTATGTTTACATCACCCTTCCCCCTTTTTTTCTTGTGCAATAGTGCAGTGTTTACTGTATTAACATTGTGATTCATTAATTGGATGACTTCTTGCATGGGATCAACAGGCCACTGCTTTTTTATGGTTTTTACTGAAGTTTTTAAATTTGATGCAATAAAAGTAAATAATTTTTAAATACTATTTGTTTTACATCCTCTTTTCAAAAATCTGGTTCATGTAAACGCAGGTTTTTATGGGTATTAAAAAAAAAAAGTGTGTCTGATTTTTCAGACACAAATATATCTGTTGAAAATAGTCTGGTGTAGGCTAGAGAAATAGAAGTGTGGTTTTGCACTTCCACGGTTCAAACCTCTGTATTGTCCACTTTTGGGCCATTTGTATCTTAAAAAAACAGTTTGAGTGTGTCGCTCACTGTTCAGCCGCAAATATATATATTTAAAAAAGTCTGGTATACACTAGTAAATTATAACTGTGGTTTTGCTGTTCCACGGTAAAAAATCTCTATTATCCTGCTTTTGTCATTTTTTGCCGTAAAAAAAAAATAATAGTGTCTCCTGATTGTTCAGACACAAATATATCTGTTGAAAATAGTCTGGTGTAGGCCCGAGAAATACAAGTGTGGTTTTGCAGTTCCACGGTTCAAACCTCTGTATTATCCACTTTTGGCCCATTTTTACCTAAAAAAAAACAGTTTGAGTGTGTCGCTCACTGTTCAGGCGAAAATATATCTATTTAAAATTTTCTGGTATACCCCAGTAAACAATAACTGTGGTTTTGCCATTCCACGGTAAAAAATCTCTATTATTCAGCTTTTGGTATTTTTTCCGTAAAGAAAAACAGTAATAGTTTCTCCCTGATTGTTCAGATTGTTTAAGAGTCAGGTGTAGGCTGTAGCGTCGGCGTCCCTGCCTCCTGCTAGGCAGGGACGCTGTTCCTCTCACCTCTCCGCTCCGTGCCCGGCGTCCTCCTCCCGCTCTGCTGGCAGTGCGCGCTGCTTCCCGGTCACGGTGCTTAGGGCGCGTGCGCACGCGCTCCCCCTCTCTTAAAGGGGCCGCGCGCGCTGTCCTAAGGAGTCCCCGGCCAATGGCCGGAGGACCTCACCATATATAAGGCACATCCTCCAAAATGGAGGTGCCCGAGCAATGTTGTTGCAAAGCCTTCACTCTGCTTCAGCCCTCAGGTCCCGTTGCCAGTTACCTGCCAGTCACCTGCCAGATTCCTGCTTGATACCTGCCTGATATCCGCTTACCTGCTTGCAAGCCTGCGGTCCGACGGTCTGCCTTCCGACACCTGTCAGTCTGTCTATGGACCAGCCTGCCCGCTCACCTGGGAGCGCTCACCTGCTACCTGCCTGCCAGCCTACCTGGAGGCTCTGATGTCACTTGCTGTGTCCACCTG
Organism: Phyllobates terribilis; assembly: GCF_046119375.1. NCBI lineage: Eukaryota > Metazoa > Chordata > Amphibia > Anura > Dendrobatidae > Phyllobates > Phyllobates terribilis. Next base: position 400,674,169 of record NW_027362765.1, read on the forward strand.
CCAGTCCAGAGACTCTTGCCCGCTCACCTGGGAGCGCTCACCTGCTACCTGCCAGCTAGCCTACCTGGAGGCTCTGCCGTCACTTGCCGTGACCACCTGCCAGTCCAGAGACTCTTGCCCGCTCACCTGGGAGCGCTCACCTGCTACCTGCCTGCCAGCCTACCTGGAGACTCTGCCGTCACTTGCTGTGACCACCTGCCCGTCCTGAGACTCTTGCCCGCTCACCTGGGAGCGTCCACCTGCTACCTGTCTGCTAGTCTACCCAGAGACTGTCCCTGTCACTTGCCGTGACTACCTGCCCGGCTTCCCTGGGAGCCACCCGCTTCCTCACAAGGACCGCCCCCTTGTAGAGTTGCTCAGAGGTTCCGCCTCCCAGACCCGTTACAGTTTGCTCGGGCCATGGAACCCGGTGGCACCCAAGTTCCCTTGCTCTCGGACCTATGTCATGAACTGTCCCGTCAGAGGTCCCAACAGGAGTCCATCCTGAGTCATCTGCGGAATGTCAACTCTTTCCTGGACACTCTGACTGCTCCACCTGCAACCACCGCTAGTGTCATGATTCGCAGCCCGGCAGCGCCGCTGCCCACCAATACCATGGCATCCTGCCCCGGACCCCGGCTTTCTACACCTCCACGCTTCGGAGGCGACCCCGCTCAAGCTCGGGGCTTCATAAACCAGTTCACCCTGCACTTTGAACTCCTGTCCCACCAGTTTATCTCCGACCGGGCCAAAGTAGCCTTCATCATGTCCCATCTCACGGGGGAGGCACTGGCTTGGCTAAATCCTCTATGGGAGAGAGGAGACCCCCTGGTGTCCAACCTGCCAGCCTTTCTCACGGCTTTCCGGAAAGTCTTCGACGAACCCGGACGGAAGACCTCATCCGCATCATCTCTGCTATGCCTCCATCAAGGAAATCTCACCGTGGGCCAATATGCCATACGGTTCCGTACCCTTGCTTCGGAGCTGGCCTGGGATAACGACGCCCTGGTGTCTTTCCTTTGGGAGGGTCTGTCCGGCCGTATTAAAGATGAACTCGCCGGTCGGGACATACCTACCACTCTCGACGACTAAATAACTCTTGCCACCCGGAATGACATCCGGTTCCAGGAACGCGCCAAAGAGGTCACCCGTGAGAGGTTTCCACGTCTAGCCTCTACCTTTCAGAAACCTGGTCCTATTTGTCTACCCTTTTATATGCATTACTTCAACTTTGATATACAGTAAGGTTTTTAATATAGGCAGTATAGGTACCGTCCCAATTTAGGGTCACCTTGCCGCTGGTGGGACGGCTTGTATACTTTTTTTGATCAAAAATAGTTCACTAAGTACCCTATATTTATTATGCAACTTTGCTTTACATTTATATATAATGATGGTAGGGTATGAGATATATTTTTGTCTTTTGTCTTTTGTAGGTTTTGTTTCTTTTTTGCTAGTGTGAACATGCTCCTATTTCTTGCATGTCTACCATCTTAGACCTCAGTTCACATTGCCTGGTTTTTTGTCTTGTTTGCATTCTGTGCAATTTAAGGGTGTGGCATCCCCTTTGTTGAGCTGACTGGTATATATGTAGCTTACCACGGGCCTGGGTGGTCTGGAGTTGGGACCCGGTCCTATTTGTCTACCCTTTTATATGCATTACTTCAACTTTGATATACAGTAAGGTTTTTAATATAGGCAGTATAGGTACCGTCCCAATTTAGGGTCACCTTGCCGCTGGTGGGACGGCTTGTATACTTTTTTTGATCAAAAATAGTTCACTAAGTACCCTATATTTATTATGCAACTTTGCTTTACATTTATATATAATGATGGTAGGGTATGAGATATATTTTTGTCTTTTGTCTTTTGTAGGTTTTGTTTCTTTTTTGCTAGTGTGAACATGCTCCTATTTCTTGCATGTCTACCATCTTAGACCTCAGTTCACATTGCCTGGCTTTCAGAAACCTGTCACTTCTCCCGCTACTCTCCAGGCGCACTCACCCGAGCCTATGCAGGTCGACCAGACCAAGATGGTCAAAATCCGTCAAGAGTTACGCCGTGCCGAGGGGAGCTGCTTCTACTGTGGCAGTAAGGAGCACCGGATCCGTTCCTGCCCGGAGAGGTCGGGAAACGCCTGTGTCTAGGATCGCTCAGAGAGGTCGTCCTAGACAAGAGTAAACCCTCTCCATCTCTGTTGCTGTCGGTCTCTATCATCAGCAGGGAGAACCGTTATTTTGAACTAGCCCAACTTGACTCTGGAGCTGCCGGAAATCTCATTTCTCAGTCCCTGGTAGAGAAATACCGTATTCCCACCAAACCTCTAGCTGTACCCTTATCTGTCGCTGCCATGGATGGGGGCCTCTTACCACATCCCATCCAACTCATCACCGAATCCATAACCCTGCAGGTGGGAATGCTGCAGTCTGAGAGCATCTTCTTTCATGTTCTGCCTGGACTCTCTCACGCCCTCTTGCTAGGCCTACTTGGCTTCAGAGACATGCACCCGTGCTTGATTGGCAGACCGGAGAAGTCCTTCGCTGGGGACAGGACTGCCATAAGACTTGTTTAGTTCCCGTCCATCCTGTCCGTCCTTCTCCTACTCCAGCCAATCTACCTGGTCTTCCGGCTCCTTATTGGTCGTATGCGGACGTCTTTAATAAAAAGGAGGCAGAGACATTACCCCCTCATAGACCATAAGACTGCCCAATCGACCTGATGCCCGGCGCTACTCCTCCCCGTGGGCGCATTTACCCTTTGTCCGCTGCTGAGACCCGATCCATGTCAGAATATATTGAGGAGAATCTAGCCCGGGGATTCATCCGGAAATCTACATCCCCGGCGGGAGCAGGTTTCTTCTTCGTCAAAAAGAAGGACGGCTCACTCCGTCCCTGTATAGACTATAGAGGCCTTAACCAGATCACGGTGAAGAATAAATACCCCCTTCCGCTCATTCCGGAATTATTTGACCGTCTGAGGGGGGCTAGAATCTTCACCAAGCTGGACCTCCGTGGGGCGTATAACCTGGTCCGTATCCGCCAGGGGGATGAATGGAAGACGGCATTCAACACCCGGGACGTCCACTATGAATACCTGGTAATGCCCTTTGGTCTCTGTAACGCTCCCGCCGTCTTTCAAGAGTTGGTCAATGACATCTTCCGGGACCTTCTCTACTCCTGCGTAGTGGTGTACCTGGACGACATCTTGGTCTTCTCTCCAGATCTCCCCACACACCGGAGGGATGTTCGTCAGGTTCTGCTCAGGCTCAGGCAGAACCACCTCTACGCCAAATATGAGAAGTGCCTCTTTGAGCAGACCTCGCTTCCGTTTTTGGGCTACATAATTTCTCAGACCGGCCTGCGAATGGATCCTGAGAAACTGTCTGCCATCGAGAAGTGGCCTCGACCAGAGGGGTTGAAGGCTATTCAGCGGTTCCTGGGCTTCGCCAACTACTACCGCCTCTTCATACCGCACTTCTCTTCCCGGACTGCCCCAATCTCTGCGCTCACCCGTAAGGGCACTAATCCCAGAGAATGGCCGCCCGAAGCTGAGGAAGCCTTTCTTTCCTTAAAACAGGCCTTCTCTTCCGCCCCGGTGCTGCATCGACCGGACGGCAACAAACAATTCTTCCTGGAAGTTGACGCCTCCTCCTCAGGAGCCGGAGCGGTACTTACCCAAAAATCGTCTTCCGGGAGAATGGTAACTTGCAGCTTCTTCTCCAAACTCTTCTCCTCTTCCGAGCGCAACTATTCTATAGGAGACCGAGAGTTATTCGCCATTAAGCTGGCATTGGAGGAGTGGCGTTACCTGCTCGAGGGGGCTCTTCACCCGGTAATAATTTACACGGACCACAAGAACTTGGCTTACCTCCAGAGTGCCCAGAGACTTAACCCGCGCCAAGCCCGGTGGTCCTTGTTTTTTGCTCGCTTTAATTTTGTTCTTCATTTTCGCCCAGCTGACAAAAACATCAAGGCTGACGCCTTGTCCCGATCCTTCCTGGTGTCTGATCTTGAGGAGGAACCTAAACACATCATCGATCCCGCCAGAGTAATGCAGGTGGCCCCCGTGAGTCTAAATCGTCTCCCTCCCGGAAAGACGTTCGTAACGGTACCTGATCGGGAGAAGATCCTACACTGGGGTCACTCGTCTAAGCTTGCTGGCCATGCCGGTAAGAAAAAGACCCTCCAGCTTATCACCCGGCTCTACTGGTGGCCTACCCTGCACAAGGACGTAATAGACTTTGTTTCTGCCTGTGTGTCCTGCGCCCGCAACAAGGTTCCGAGACACCTGCCAGCCGGTCGCCTCCTTCCTCTTCCAGTACCTGCTGCTCCCTGGCAGCATATAGCTATGGACTTTATAACAGATCTTCCTGTCTCTGCCGGTTGTACGGTCATTTGGGTGGTCGCTGACCGCTTTTCCAAAATGGCTCATTTCATTCCCCTGCCAGGCCTCCCGTCTGCACCCGAGCTGGCTAAAGACTTTATCCGCCACATCTTCCGTCTCCATAGCCTGCCCCTCCACATCGTGTCGGATCGTGGGGTTCAGTTCACCTCTCGCTTCTGGAGAGCCACATGTAAGCTGCTAGACGTCACCCTGGACTTCTCCTCCGCATACCACCCACAGTCCAATGGTCAAGTGGAGCGGATCAATCAGATCCTGACCAGTTACCTCCGGCACTTCATTAATGCCCACCATTCAGACTGGGTGGATCTCCTGCCATGGGCCGAATTTTCTTACAATAATCACGAGAGCGAATCTTCCTCCAAATCCCCGTTTTTTGTAGTCTTCGGTCAGCATCCTCGGATCCCATTTCCCGTCTCCACCTCGGTGGACAATCCGGCTGCGGAATCTCTCATTAGCAATTTTCCTCCATTTGGGAGAGTACCCGATCCGCACTCCTTCAGTCCGAGCGGATGAAAAAACACGCTGACAAAAAACGCCTGGATCCTCCACAATTCCGTCCTGGAGATAAAGTCTGGCTCTCGTCCAAGTATGTCCGGCTCAAGATTCCTTCCTACAATTTAGGGCCTCGGTTCATCGGCCCACTATAAGTTATCAACCCAGTGGCCTATAAATTGAAACTCCCGGCCAACTTGCGGATCCCTAACTCCTTCCATGTATCTCTCCTCAAACCCGTGGTACTTAACTCTTTTTCCAAGTCTACAGGTACGCCTCCTGCTCCGGTTTCCGCTGAAAACGAGTTTGAGGTAGAGAACATTCTGGCCACCAAAAGGGTAAGAGGAAAAACCTTTTTTCTGGTAGATTGGAAGGGGTTTGGTCCTGAGAAGAGAACGTGGGAGCCCCGGGAGAACATCCATGCCCCTCTCATCCTTGATAAATTTCTGTCTGGCCTAAAAAAGGGGGGGCCTAAAGGGGGGGGTACTGTAGCGTCGGCGTCCCTGCCTCCTGCTAGGCAGGGACGCTGTTCCCCTCACCTCTCCGCTCCGTGCCCGGCGTCCTCCTCCCGCTGTGCTGGCAGCGCGCGCTGCTTCCCGGTCACTATGCTTAGGGCGCGCGCGCTCCCCCTCTCTTAAATGGGCCGCGCGCGCCATCCTAAGGAGTCCCCGGCCAATGGCCGGAGGACCTCACCATATATAAGGCACCTCCTCCAAAATGGAGGTGCCCGAGCAATGTTGTTGCAAAGCCTTCACTCTGCTTCAGCCCTCAGGTCCCGTTGCCAGTTACCTGCCAGTCACCTGCCAGATTCCTGCTTGATACCTGCCTGATATCCGCTTACCTGCTTGCAAGCCTGCGGTCCGACGGTCTGCCTTCCGACACCTGTCAGTCTGTCTATGGATCAGCCTGCCCGCTCACCTGGGAGCGCTCACCTGCTACCTGCCTGCTAGCCTACCTGGAGGCTCTGCCGTCACTTGCCGTGACCACCTGCCAGTCCAGAGACTCTTGCCCGCTCACCTGGGAGCGCTCACCTGCTACCTGCCTGCTAGCCTACCTGGAGGCTCTGCCGTCACTTGCCGTGACCACCTGCCAGTCCAGAGACTCTTGCCCGCTCACCTGGGAGCGCTCACCTGCTACCTGCCTGCCAGCCTACCTGGAGACTCTGCCGTCACTTGCTGTGACCACCTGCCCGTCCTGAGACTCTTGCCCGCTCACCTGGGAGCGTCCACCTGCTACCTGTCTGCTAGTCTACCCAGAGACTGTCCCTGTCACTTGCCGTGACTACCTGCCCGTCTTCCCTGGGAGCCACCCGTTTCCTCACAAGGACCGCCCCCTTGTAGAGTTGCTCAGAGGTTCCGCCTCCCAGACCCGTTACATAGGCCAGAGAAATAGAACTGTGGTTTTCCTCTTCCACTGTTCTAATCTACTTTTTATTACCCTTTTTCCATTGATAGTGCGAGTGTAAGCTATTTTACTTCCTTTACAATGGGCAAGGCGCGTGGCAAGGGACGTGGAACTGGACGTTCTGGTGATGGTGCGTGCAGAGGACGGGGCCGTGGCCAAGGTGAAAATGTGCCACAACCAATAGCCACATCTTCTTGCTCCCACTTCTTGACCGAATTACTAGGGAAGCACAGAACAACACCAGTATTGAGAACTGATCAGCGTGAACAGGTTATTAATTGGATAGCAGACAATACTTCCAGTTACCTGGGCACCACCACCTCCGGCCTGTCTTCCACACGGTCGACTCTTAGTAGCCGTGAGTCTCGACCGCATACTCCTCCTCACCCTGATGCTCCTTCCTCCCACCATGCCGAGTGTCGTAAGACAGCAACTGATCCCACACTTGGACACTCTGAAGAGCTGTTCATTGGTCCATTTCCAGATTTGTGCCCCTCGCCTGCTCCGCTTGAAGTGGTGGAAGAGGAGATCCCATGTAGTGATGCCCAAATATTTGAACAGCCACGGCTACAGGAAGTCAACGCTGGCAATTTGTCACAAGAGGTGGACAATGACGAGACACAATTGCCAGGAAGTGAGGAGGAGGATCGTGGTGCGCAAGTGGAAGAGGAGGAGGTGGTGGATGATCTAGTAACTGACCCAACGTGGCAGGAGGACATGCAGAGCGAGGCCAGCAGCACACAGGGTGAGGGAGGCAGAGTACCCCAACAGGCAGGAAGAAGCAATGTGGTGGCCACACACAGAAGGCGGGCAACAGTTCCCCGTAACACCAACACGAGGGACGTTGCCAGTACAACCTGTAGGTCTTCCAGAGTCTGGAATTTTTTTAAAGACTCTGCTGATAACCCCAAAAAGGCCATTTGTACCACCTACCATGCCAGCATCAGCAGGGGTGACAAAACTACCACCAGCATGATCAGGCACATGGCAGCAAAGCGCCCGACTTTGTGGGGCGAACCCCAGGGTCCACGACCGGTGTCACCACTGCTTCTTCCGCTGTTGTGCGTGCAATAGAACCCCCTGTTGTGTGTGCAAGGCAATCCCCTGTCCATACTGCATGCAAAGATGCCCCCTCCACTCAGTCTTCACTTGTTATGGCAGTTTCTCAAGAAACAGCATCAACGTCCACGTCCACATCCCACCGCAGCGTTCAATTGTCCATATCCCAGACCTTTGAACGAAAGCGGAAATTCGCAGCTAACGCCCCACAGGCCACAGTTCTAAATTCGCACATTTCACGACTGCTTGCGTTGGAAATGCTGCCTTTTAGGCTGGTGGAGACGGAATCCTTCCGCAACCTTATGGCGGTGGCCGTCCCTCGGTACTCGGTCCCCAGCCGACACTATTTTGCCCGGTGTGCCATCCCCGCACTACACAAGCACGTGTCCCAAAACATCTGCCGTGCCCTCAACAACGCAGTTATTGGGAGAGTCCACCTGACAACGGACACGTGGACAAGTGCTTGTGGCCAGGGACGATACATCTCCCTGACGGCACACTGGGTAAACATAGTGGAAGCCGGGACCCAGTCGGACCTTGGGACGGAACACATCCTCCCCACACCGAGGATTGTGGGCCCTATGTCAGTCAGAGTTGCCCCCACAGTGTACAGCTCCTGCGCATCATCCTCCTCCTCCTCCTCATGTTCAGCCTCCATCTTAGATATCACCACATCAGTTACAAGCTGGAATCACTGCAGTACTGCCTCCGCCAAGTGGCAACAGGCTGTGCTGAAACTCATAAGCTTAGGTGAGAAACCTCACACTGCTTGTGAGTTGTGCACAGCTGTGAAAGAGCAGGCAGATCTGTGGCTGAGACCTCTGAACCTACATCCAGGCATGGTCGTGTGTGACAATGGCCGTAACCTGGTGGCGGCTCTGAGGCGAGGCGAGATCACACACGTACCATGCCTGGCTCATGTGCTTAACCTCGTGGTTCAGCGGTTTCTTAAATCATACCCCGAGTTGCCAGATCTGCTCGTCAAAGTACGCCGCCTGTCAGCTCATTTTCGCAAGTCGGCTACAGCTTCCGCCGCCCTTGCTGTGTTGCAGCGTTAGCAGCTTCCGTCACACCGACTGGTGTGTGATGTCCCCACACGTTGGAACTCTACCCTCCACATGTTGCAAAGGATTTGTGAGCAGAAGAGAGCAGTTGTGGAGTACCAGCTGCAACAAGGCCGTCGATATTCAGGTCAGACTCCACACATAAGACCTCAGGAGTGGACCTGGATGTCTGACATATGTACCATCTTGACAAATTTTGAGGCGTCTACCAAGATGGTGAGTGGTGATGACGCCATCATTAGCGTCAGCATTCCACTTGTCTGTCTTTTGCAACGCTCTCTGCAGAGAATTAAAGAGGAGGCATTGCAGCCAGAGTATGAGGAGATGGATCAAGAAGCCGTAGCGGTCGATTACACACAGCCCAGCCTCATCTCATCCCAATGTGCATTGGGGGACAATGAGGTAGAGGAGGAGGAGGAGGAGGAAGAACAGGAGCTTGTATCATGCGCTGTAGACGGTAGTACCTGTACAACTGTCATACCGTTGGTTCAGCGTGGGTGGCCTGAGGACAGGGTGGAGGAGGAGAAGGAGGAGGAGGAGGAGAGCATGGTCAGTCGTCATCTTGGTGAGGACACGGAAGTCTTGCCGGTTACCAGTCTGGCACGCATGGCTGACTTTATGCTACGCTGCCTTAACCATGACCCTCGCGTTGTCAAAATGTTGGGTGACAGTCATTACTGGTTGGTGACACTTTTAGACCCCCGCTACAAGGAGAACTTTCACTCTCTTATTCCTGAGGTGGAGAGGTCTACAAAAATGGGGCAGTACCAGAAGGCTCTTGCTGCAGAACTGTTAAAAAAATTCCCATCTGAACAAGCTAGCGGCAGAGGTCACAGTTCGTTGACCAACCAAGGCGTACAAGCGAGAGAGAGGCAACTCCAAGCCAGCAGAGGCAGGGGAACACTGTCAACGTTCTGGGACAGTTTTCTGAGACCCGCCCAGCTTACAGGCCCTGAGGCGCGAGGTACTCTCACAAGGAGTGGAAAGTTTCAAAAGATGGTGAGGGAGTACCTTGCCGACCGTACCAGCGTCCTCCGTGATTCCTCTGTGCCTTTTAATTATTGGGTATCCAAGCTGGACACTTGGAATGAACTCGCTCTGTACGCCTTGGAGGTCCTGGCCTGCCCTGCCGCTAGCGTGTTATCGGAGCATGTTTTTAGTGCCGCTGGGGGAATTATAATTGATAAGCGCACTCGCCTGTCAACTGACAATGCTGACAAGCTGACCCTTATCAAAATGAACAAGGGCTGGATTGGGCCAGACTTCTCATCACCACCAAATGACAGCAGAGTAACATAAAGTCAAATCCACTGTGTTATTTCGGGAGGTGTATTCACATGCACCGCTTCACGCCCACACATGGGTATACGCTTCCTCATTTCGGCTGTTTAATGTTCTTCTCCTTATCCTCAGCCTCCACCACCACTATACCACCATTTGGACCATGGTCCGTGTTGCCATTATTGAAAGTTCCTCCGTCCTTATTTTTGTCAGCTTTTGCTTGGAAGGCATAAGCAAAGCCTGTGGTAGACCCACTCCCCAATAATGGGAATAATATTTTTAAGATGCTGTACTGTATGGCTCTTGTAAGGGGCATTAAAAGTGTCTTGTTAAGCTACTGGGACCTCCACCACTTTTCCGAGGGGCATTAAAACTGTCTTGTTAAGCTACTGTGACCTCCACGTCTCTTCAAAGGGGCATTAAAAGAGTCTTCTTAAGCCACTCTGAACTCCACAGCTCTTCCAAGGGGCATTGAAATGTTGTTTTTAATTACCTCTAACCTCCACGACTCTTCGAACGGGCATTGCATTTCCTCCTAATTTTTGGCAGCTTTTGCTTGGAAAGCATAAGCAAAGACTATGGGAGACCCACTCCCCAATAATGGGAATAATGTTTGTAATATGTTGTACTGCATGGCTCTTGTAAGGGGCATTGCAAGTTCCTCCGTCCTAATTTTTGGCAGCTTTTGCTTGGAAGGCATAAGCAAAGACTATGGGAGACCCACTCCCCAATAATGGGAATAATATTTTTAAGATGCTGTACTGTATGGCTCTTGTAAGGGGCATTAAACTGTCTTGTTAAGCTACTGCAACCTCCACCACTTTTCCGAGGGGCATTAAAACCATCTTGTTAAGCTACTGTGACCTCCACCACTTTTCTGAGGGGCATTAAAAGTGTCTTGTTAAGCTACTGGGACCTCCACCACTTTTCTGAGGGGCATTAAAACCATCTTGTTAAGCTAATGGGACCTCCACGTCTCTTCTGAGGGGCATTAAAAGCGTCTTGTTAAGCTACTGTGACCTCCACCACTTTTCCGAGGGGCATTAAAAGCGTCTTGTTAAGCTACGGGGACCTCCACCACTTTTCCGAGGGGCATTAAAACCGTCTTGTTAAGCTACTGGGACCTCCACGTCTCTTCTGAGGGACATTAAAAGCGTCTTGTTAAACCACTGTGAACTCTAGAGCTCTTCCAAGGGGCATTGAAATGTTGTTTTTAATTAACTCTAACCTCCACGACTCTTCGAACGGGCATTGCATTTCCTCCTAATTTTTGGCAGCTTTTGCTTGGAAGGCATAAGCAAATACTATGGGAGACCCATTCCCCAATAATGGGAATAATGTTTGTAATATGTTGTACTGCATGGCTCTTGTAAGGGGCATTGCAAGTTCCTCCGTCCTAATTTTTGGCAGCTTTTGCTTGGAAGGCATAAGCAAATACTATGGGAGACCCACTCCCCAATAATGGGAATGTTTGTAATATGCTGTACTGCATGGCTCTTGTAAGGGGTATTGCAAGTTCGTCCGTCCTAATTTTTGGCAGCTTTTGCTTGGAAGGCATAAGCAAAGACTATGGGAGACACACTCCCCAATAATGGGAATAATGTCTTTAAGATGCTGTACTTTATGGCTCTTGTAAGGGGCATTAAAACCGTCTTGTTAAGCTACTGCGACCTCCACCACTTTTCCGAGGGGCATTAAAAGCGTCTTGTTAAGCTACTGTGACCTCCACCACTTTTCCGAGGGGCATTAAAAGCGTCTTGTTAAGCTACTGGGACCTCCACCACTTTTCCGAGGGGCATTAAAAGCGTCTTCTTAAGCCACTGTGAACTCCACAGCCCTTCCAAGGGACATTGAAATGTTGTTTTTAATTACCTCTAACCTCCACGACTTTTCCAACCGGCATTGCATTTCCTCCTAATTTTAGTCAGCTTTTGCTTTTCAATGCAAAGGCGAAAACTAAGGGAGACTCACTCCCCAATAATGGGTAGAAGGTTTTTAGTACGCCGTAATCCACGTCTGTTTCAAGGGGCATTTCAGTTCCTCATAATTTTTGGAAAGCCTTCCATTCACTGCTTAGGCCAACAGTGTACAGGAGACCCAGTTGCTATAAATGGAAAAAAACGGTTTCGTTAAGGCCCTCTGACCTCCATGTCATTTCCAAGGGGCATTGGTGTGCCTCAAAATTTTTGGTAGGCATTGCACTCACTTTATGCCCTATAACTGTGTAGCCGAACCGCTGTTACAGAAATATATCCTACAAGACATATGTGGTTGACTGGCCTGATATTGATGTGAATGGTCCCTGTTCCTCCTGCTCTTTCCCCTTTGCCACTACCTCATCCATCATTTATCACCTGAAGCTTTGTTTTAACGGGAGTCATAGAACTGGGATAGTAGTAGGAAAACATCCAGCAATCCTCGGAGGAGGTAGGATATGCGCCAAAACGCTGACCACCTCAGGCCTAGCCGCTACTACATACATGCGCTTGCATTCCAAGAAAACAAAGCAGATGCTAACTTCTATCATCATCATCATGCTCCTCACCTTGGCACTCTCAACTCCCCTGATGGAGAAGCCAGGGCCCACCGGAGGAGTCTGGTTCTCTGGTGGGCTCGTCCAATGCTGCCCTAAAGCAGGCCGGGCTAAGAAAAGTGTGTGGGGGGAAGTTGACAGGAGAAATAGGGGCGGCTGGGGACCGTGTGTGGACACCCGGCCGCGGGGCGGCTGGGGACCGAGTATGGACACCCAGCCGCCCCCTGGCGGCTGGGGACTGAGTGTGGACACCCGGCCGCCGGGCGGCTGGGGATTGAGTATGGATACCAGGCCGCCAACGCAGCCATGACTTGGTGGCCAGATTCCGCCTCCACATGCCTAAAAGGCCCAATTTAAAGAGCAAGCAAGCAAGCAGTATGGTATTGCAGCCTGGAGGTGGGTGGGTGGGTGGCAGGCTGCATACTTGCGCTTGCATTGCAAGGAATGGGAGAGGTACAATTGAACACTGCCCTGGGACAAGGACTTGAACGGGGATAGTTGCAAGTCTGCAACGACAGGTGCAGGGTGGGAGGCATCTTCGCATGTACCATGAACAGGGGTTTGGCATGCACACACTACAGCGGAATAGGCTGTCCTTCCCACTAAATTCACTGGGGAAGGCACAGGTAATGTTTTGGTATGCGCGCTTAATCTTATGTATAAGGCACACCGGGACAAATAGGGGCGGCTGGGGACTGAGTATGGATACCTCGCTGCTGAAGCAGCCATGAGGTAGTGGCTATCTTCGGCCTCCTCCAAACTAAAAGGCCCCATTTCAAGTGCAAGCTAGCAGTATGGCATTGCAGCCTGGGGGTGGGTGGCAGGCTGCACACTTACGCTTGCATTAAAAGAAAACAAAGCAGATGCTAACTTCTATCATCATCATCATGCTCCTCACGTCGGCACTCTCAACTCCCCTGATGGAGAAGCCATGGCCCATCGGAGGAGTCTGGTTCTCTGGTGGGCTCGTCCAATGCTGCCCTAAAGCAGGCCGGGCTAAGAAAAGTGTGTGGGGGGGGGAGTTGACAGGAGAAATAGGGGCGGCTGGGGACCGTTTATGGACACCCGGCTGCCCCCAGGTGGCTGGGGACCGTGTGTGGACACCCGGCCGCGGAGTGGCTGGGGACCGAGTATGGACACCTGGCCGCCCCCTGACTGCTGGGGACTGAGTGTGGACAGCCGGCCGCTGGGCGGCTGGGGACTGAGTGTGGACACCCGGCCGCTGGGGACTGAGTATGGATTCCAGGCCGCCAACGCAGCCATGACGTGGTGGCCAGATTCCGCCTCCACATGCCTAAAAGGCCCAATTTCAAGTGCAAGCAAGCAAGCAGTATGGTATTGCAGCCTGGGGGTGGGTGGCTGGCTGCACACTTATGCTTGCATTCCAAGAAAACAAAGCAGATGTTAACTTCTATCATCATCATCATGCTCCTCACCTTGGCACTCTCAACTCCCCTGATGGAGAAGCCAGGGCCGACCGGAGGAGTCTGGTTCTCTGGTGGGCTCGTCCAATGCTGCCCTAAAGCAGGCTGGGCTAAGAAAAGTGTGTGGGGGGAAGTTGACAGGAGAAATAGGGGCGGCTGGGGACCGTTTATGGACACCCGGCTGCCCCCAGGCGGCTGGGGACCGTGTGTGGACACCCGGCGGCGAGGCGGCTGGGGACCGAGTGTGGACACCCGGCCGCCTGGGGACTGAGTATGGATTCCAGGCCGCCAATGCAGCCATGACGTAGTGGCCAGATTCCGTCTCCACATGCCTAAAAGTCCCAATTTCAAGTGCAAGCAAGCAGTATGGTATTGCAGCCTGGGGGTGGGCGGGTGGTTGGCTGCATATTTGCACTTGCATTGCAAGGAATGGGGGAGGTACAATTGAACACTGCCCTGGGACAAGAACTTGCACGGGGATAGTTGCAAGTCTGCATCTTCTGATGCGGCAAGGATGACTTCTGATGGGCACACTTTTAGGCAGTGACTTTGGTGTCATAGATGCTTCCAGGGGTCTTCCCCATGCTGTTCCCATGTCTTTTCAGCACTATATGCATGTGTCACACAGCACATGGCCAAATAAGGTTGTAAAATGTTAAAATGACATTTCCCGGTGAATGCATTTGTCACGGTTGAAAGCAATACAAAAGTGCAAAAACGCATAAAAAATGCTACTTGTGAACATAGCCCAAGGTGTGGAGGAGTATTTTTTTGTGGGGTTATTTATTTTACCTTATACACAAGTCTTTACCCTGGAAAGGAACTTCCTTAACATATTTCACAGGAAAGCAGTTTCAGTTTAGTTTTTGAACGTTTTATTGTGAACCCTTAAAAGTGGCTTAATACCTCTGACCACGTTGTTGACAGCAGTGACCTGGGGGTCAGAAATGCTTCCTGGGGCGATCCCCATTCTGTCCCCATGTCATTTGAGCACTGTCACTATCGTTTTGGGCACTTGTTAGGCTTTTAAAAGACTGCCGGGGGTGCCGCCGCAAAAATGCTCGGGTCTCCCATAGACTAACATTGGGCTCGTTGCTAAGGTCGAGCACCTGAGTATCACGGCGAGCTCGGCCCGAGCTTCGAGCACCCGAGCATTTTAGTGCTCGCTCAACACTAATAATGAATAAGCCCCAACACTGAGAGAAGGGGCTGAACATATACATTTGTAACATTTTTGCAAAAGCAAAATAAATGAGTTACAGGCACAAATGTAGCAAAAAGGCAATGGTATTTACCAGCCTGGGTCACAGACACCAATTCACAAACATAATGAAGCATAGCCGCTTGGTAAAGGTGGAGGTAACAGGTGCATGAAACTGATAAAACAACCACTCCCATCCTACCAGTTCATGGAGGGGGGAATCACACATTAAGCTTGCAATATGGTCACACATAACTATAGCACAGTGCCCAGCCAACAGCCTACTACACGCTCATACTATTAGATTAGGAGAGCTGCCCAGCACTTTTTTTCCATGTTTATAATTTCAATTTTTTGGCAATTATTTTAAAGGTCCTTTTATTTCTTTGGCTATGCTTTTGCATTATACAGACACTGCAGCAGCAAAACGTTAGAAAAGTTTTGATGAAGGCTACCTAAAAATCTGTTTTGCTTTGCATTTCGGAAGCGAATGGACGATAAAAAAATTATATTCTATGCAAAGGTGTAAATAGTTTTTAATTATTAAACAATAAATAAAACATCACAAACCTTTTAATGGATAGAGCTATACTTTGTCCCTAAACAAGTGGTTTCCAACGAGAAAAACTACAATCCCAAACATGCCCTAACAGAGCAGAAGATCTACATTTCTGGAACAGCTGGAGGGCCACAAGTTAGAGAACGCTGACCTAAACCAACTGTTTTGCTCATTTACAAGACTATGTTCACATGTCCAGTATTCATTAGTTAGAACGGATTCAGCAGCAATCTGTTGGCAAAAAAGTTGTGCAGACACCACTGTTTTGTCCGCAAGAAAAAAAACGATTTCAACTGGATCTGTTTTTTTTTTTTTAACAATGAAGTCTATGGATCTGTTACGTAGCCATGCATTTTTCTCCCATTTGAAAGGGATCTTTTTAGGATAGTCTAAACAACAGTTAAGGGTCCGTGCCCACGATGCATTTTTCAAGCGTTTTTGCTGCGGAATTTTCGCAGCGTAAACGTTTGTAAAACGTTTGGTAATACTTCCCCCATTGGTCCCCAATGTCATTCCTCAACTTCAATGCCCATGCTGCGGAATTTTCCGCAGTGTTTTTGATGTGCGGAAAATTCCGCAGCATGTCCATTATTTGTGCGTTTACTCATGCGGAATTGCCTTCTCAATGCATTAGAAAAACGCAAGGCAATTCCGCATGTGCAAAACGCTTCAAAAACGCGCGAAAAATGGGTGTCAAATTCCGCATGAGTTTTTCCGGGCAAGGACATGCAGAAATGAAGCGGACATTTTCCGCTTCATTTCTGCATCGTGGGCACATAGCCTCTGTGGTGAAAATGTGATGTTAAAAAGATATGGCTGCTACCTGTAATAAATTTTGAAAATAAAGTGTGAAAATGCAGCAATGAAAAAAAAACAAAAAATAGATTGTGTACCACATGGTATATTTTAAGGAAAACTGTCACTCAGCATTACATATGGAAGTAGTGGAATGGCTATACAGTTATATGAAAAAGTTTGGGCACCCCTATTAATCTTAAGCTTAATGTTTTATAAAAATTGGTGTTTTTGCAACAGCTATTTCAGTTTGATATATGTAATAACTGTTGGACACAGTAATGTTTCTGCCTTGAAATGAGGTTTATTGTACTAACAGAAAATGTGCAATCTGCATTCAAACAAAATTTGACAGGTGCATAAGTATGGGCACCCTTATCATTTTCTTGTTTTAAATACTCCTACCTACTTTTTACTGACCTACTAAAGCACTTTTTTTGGTTTTGTAACCTCATTGAGCTTTGAACTTCAGAGCCAGGTGTATGCAATCATGAGAAAAGCTACTTAAAGTGGCCACTTGCAAGTTGTTCTCCTGTTTGAATCTCCTCTGAAGAGTGGCATAATGGGCTCCTCAAAACAACTGTCAAATGATCTGAAAACAAAGATTATTCAACATAGTTGTTCAGGGGAAGGATACAAAAAGCTGTCTCAGAGATTTAACCTGTCAGTTCCCACTGTGAGGAACATAGTAAGGAAATGGAAGAACACAGGGACAGTTCTTGTTAAGGCCAGAAGTGGCAGGCCAAGAAAAACATCAGAGAGGCAGAGAAGAAGAATGGTGAGATCAGTCAAGGACAATCCTCAGACCACCTCCAGAGAGCTGCAGCATCAACTTGCTGCAGATGGTGTCACTGTGCATCGGTCAACTATACAACGCACTTTGCACAAGGAGAAGCTGTATGGGAGAGTGATGCGAAAGAAGCCGTTTCTGCAAGCACGCCACAAACAGAGTCGGCTGAGGTATGCAAAAGCACATTTGGAGAAGACAATTTCTTTTTGGAAGAAGGTCCTGTGGACTGATGAAACCAAGATTGAGTTGTTTGGTCATACAAAAAGGCGTTATGCATGGCGGCAAAAAAACACAGCATTCCAAGAAAAACACTTGCTACCCACAGTAAAATTTGGTGGAGGTTCCATCATGCTTTGGGGCTGTGTGGCCAATGCCGGCACCGGGAATCTTGTTAAAGTTGGGGGACGCATGGATTCCACTCAGTATCAGCAGATTCTTGACAATAATGTTCAAGAATCAGTGATAAAGTTGAAGTTACGCAGGGGATGGATCTTTCAGCAAGACAATGATCCAAAACACCGCTCCAAATCTACTCAGGCATTCATGCAGAGAAACAATTACAATGTTCTGGAATGGCCATCCCAGTCCCCAGACCTGAATATCATTGAACATCTGTGGGATCATTTGAAGAGGGCTGTCCATGCTCGGCGACCATCAAACTTAACTGAACTGGAATTGTTTTGTAAAGAGGAATGGTCAAAAATACCTTCATCCAGGATTCAGGAACTCATTAAAAGCTACAGGAAGCGACTAGAGGCTGTTATTTTTGCAAAAGGAGGATCTACTAAATATTAATGTCACTTTTATGGTGAGGTGCCCATACTTATGCACCTGTCAAATTTTGTTTGAATGCAGATTGCACATTTTCTGTTAGTACAATAAACCTCATTTCAAGGCAGAAACATTACTGCGTCCAACAGGTATTACATATATCAAACTGAAATAGCTGTTGCAAAAACACCAATTTTTATAAAACAATAAGCTTAAGATTAATAGGGGTGCCCAAACTTTTTCATATAACTGTATAGGCGCTTGTACCGCAACAAAAACAATACCTTTTTTGTACAGTTCCGATGTGCCAGTTATGAGAAATCTAGTGTGGAAGTCATATGCAAATGAGTTTGGGAGTGCCCTGGGGGCATGTATGCACCTGGACTTCTTTTTTTTTTTTAACAATATCTTTTCATTCGGTTTTTGAAAACAACAACATCAAGAGGTTTACACAATACAAATAAAATGATCTGAACGTAGCACCTGGACTTCTTTATCCAGGTGAACTAACTTGTCCCCTATGTACTTGAAGCTTGATTTGCATATGTCTTTTACTCTAGATTTCTCCTGACTGGCACATCGGATCTCTATTTTAAAGGTACCATTTTTTTGAGGCGACTAGCAGCTATACAGCTATACCACTACTTCCATATGTTAAAATGTGCTGACAGGTTCCCTTCGGTCTCAAACGCTTCCTGTTTGTCATCATCTTTTCACTTAGCCATCAAAAGGTGTATGTTACTGACCTACTGACTACTTCCAGTTTTTAACTTTAGAATATTTTTCTTTTCATGTATTTACGGTATAACTTCATGTCACACCACAGTTGCCTTTTGATCAGGGGATGCCATTTCCTGTGCACCTGCAGATTTGTTAGTAAAATCCATCACAGCCCAATCTCCTGCTTTCACTAAAGTGGAAAATGAATGCTGTGCTTTTCAATGTCTTCATAACTGAAAAAAAAATATCCTTCTCACAGGGAAAGTGCTGCAATTCTATAGACTAATAGCTGCGCATTCTTCATCTTTTCAAATTTTGGACCTGTCTCCCATTGAAGAAAAAAAAGTCCTACAAATGCCAACAGGGCTGCCACCAGGAATTTTGGGGCCCCATACTGGCAAAATTTTCAGGCCCCCTTGAGGCTCCGCCCAGGCTCCACCCCAGCCTCCATCCCCCAAACCTTCCACAGTCCCACCGCCCACTCTTGGAAAAACTACTTTCTGCACCACATCTTCACCAATCACACCTCTGTATATAGTATATACTGTATAGTGTCAGTGAACAGATAACACACTGACTCACTGGTGACGTCTCTAATTGAAGTCCTTCATCTTCACTTTTCCTCTTCATCCAGCGCAGACCGCCATCACTTCTTCCAGACAGGACTCGTCTCTGCATAAAATAACACAGTTATCGAGAGCAGCTTACAGAGCACATTCCCCAATTATTCCCCAACTTCTACACTACACCAGATGAAGAGAAAAAAGTGACAGTGTCACCCTGCACAGTAACAGGACCCCCCTCCACTGAAAACAGTATCCTCAAAAATAAAATACATCACAGCAGTAATAGTATCCTTTTAATTAGCTCCTAAAGTAATAATATCCTACATCTTGCCCCATTGTCTCCATCCTGCCCCCATTGTCTCTCCTTTCTGCCCCCAATGTCTCCCTTTCTGCCCCAATGTCTCCCATTCTGCCCACAATGTCTCCATCCTGCCCATGTCTCTCCATCCTGTCCCCCATGTTTCCATTCTGCCCCCAATGTCTCCCATTCTGCCTCCATGTTTCCATCCTGCCACCATGTCTCCAATTCTGCCCCCCATGTCTCCAATTCTGCCCCCCATGTCTCCCATTCTGCCCCCCATGTTTCCATTCTGCCCCCAATGTCTCCCATTCTGCCGCCATGTTTCCATTCTCCCCCATGCCTCCATTCTGCTTCCATGTTCCATCCTGCCCCCAATGTCTCCCATTTTGCCTCCATGTTTCCATCCTGCCACTATGGTGTGGCTTTAAAAAAAAAAAAAGTTAAAGAAAAAAAGTTTCTTCTTACCTTGCACCGCTCCAGGGGCGCTGGGCTCTCCCATCACCGGAAGTACGATCGCTGGCTCATGACAGTGACGTCATACGCCAGCGACGTGCATGCTGACGTCAGCTGCCAGCAAGTGTTTGGCCGGCGGCTGTTAACTATTGCCTTGCGGGAAGCTTCCAAGGACGCACGTTCACAGTAAGTGAACGGGCAGAATACTGCCACTGGGGCCCGGTGAGCAGAAGAACGAGGGTCCGACCGGGCCCCCTCTGCTCACCGGGCCCCATACGCAAGTATGGGCAGTAATGCCCTGATGGCGGCCCTGTTTGCCAATGTAGGCGTGAATTGGTCCCTTGCTGCTGGCACTTCCCATTGAACCTGTATTGGCACAAATCTTCGGTGCAGAATTTCAATGGCAATTAAAATTTTTCATATCAGGTATGTTATTATTGATGACTGTGCGTTATTATAACTTTCCATTGCAAATTCTATCAAATGACAGGAAACTTCACTGAACACAAAAGGTTCGTTGTAAGGCTACCGTATGTTCATATTGCGTGTTTTTTTGGTGTTAGTTACTCTGCCAGGCTTTTGTCTGAAGTGCTGTATAAATAGAGATTCAGAAGGAACCCCAAACAGGGCCATTGACTTTAATAAGGCAAACAGAATCGCTTGGTGCTCTGTCTGGTCTCTAAAACAAGAACTAAAGTGAGATGTATTAAAATGTAACTTTTAATAAATATACAGTACAGACCAAAAGTTTGGACACACCTTCTCATTTAAAGATTTTTCTGTATTTTCATGACTTTTAAAATTGTACATTCACACTGAAGGCATCAAAACTATGAATTAACACATGTGGAATTATATACTTAACAAAAAAGTGTGAAACAACTGAAAATGTGTCTTATATTCTAGGTTCTTCAAAGTAGCCACCTTTTTGCTTTGATGACTGCTTTGCACACTCTTGGCATTCTCTTGATGAGTTTCTAGAGGTAGTCACCGGAAATGGTTCGGACGCACATCTAGTTGAAGTGTATTGCGGCGCAGGGTCCCAATCAGAGGCCAGCTGCTGACATTGACGTGCACGTGACTGGGGGCGCATGGCAGTGACGTTATGCGCTACCGTCACTTGCACGCTGAATTCAGCTGCCATGTTCAAAAGAGGATGCTGCGCAGCGGGGGAACGGAGGAAAGTTGAGTATAATTGTTTTTTTTCTATGCATTAAAGAACAGCGGCAGACCGGGGGACATTCGTCAGCATGGGGCCTATGACCTATGATAAGGGACATATGTTACGCTAGCGCTCGGACTGTTTAGCGCGAGCGTAGATCGTGGTCGCACTGGGCCGAGGACCAAGGAGAACCTGGAGGGGCGTGACTAAGTGGCACAAAAAGACTGATCTCAGATGTACTGATGGTGCCATGTTCCGAGGAGAGCCCAGGAGGGGCGGAACCATGGCAGACCTCGGACACATGGCAGCTGACCCTCAATGAGGTATGCAGGTACTGGCAGGCTCGTCTGGTATACACATTCATGCTGGCAGGTGCAGGCAGGTCCGGCTGGTATACAGGTTAGCACTGGCAGGTGCGGACGGGTTCAGCTGGTATACAGAATAACATTGACAGGAGTGGGCAGGTCCTGCTGGTGTACAGATAAGCACTGGCAGGTCCGGCTGATGTACAGGCCGGCAGGCACTGGCGGGCACGGCTGATATACAGGCAGGTACTGGCGGGCACGACTGATATACAGATATGGGTAGGACCTAGTTCAGACTGGACGAACAGGAACAACTTCAGGAAGAACTGGGTCCCTGGCAGGTACATACTAGACTGCAGGTGCGGACAGGCAGGGAACCACATGTGCAGACAGGCATGAAACCGCAGGTGCGGACAGGCAGGGAACCACAGGTGCAGACAGGCAGGGAACCGTAGGTGCGGACAGGTATGGAACCACAGGTGCGGACAGGTATGGAAACAAAAGGTACGGACAGGTATGGAAACAAAAGGTGTGGACAGGTATGGAACCACAGGTGCAGACAGGTAAGGAACCACAGGTGCTGACAAGCAGGGAACTGCAGGTGCGGACAAGCAGAGAAACGCAAGACAGGTACGGAACCGCAGGTGTGGACAAGCAGGGAACTGCAGATACCCACAGGAAAAATAGGAGTCGGTTCACATGGAACAGACAGGGTCAGGTTAGCACAAGACAATTACAAGGACAAACAGGACCAACTTCACACGGGACCAATACAAGGACAGGTACACACAGGACAGACAGAGACAAGTTCAACAGGGTACTTACAATGAAGTAGTAAGTATACCTGCAAATCACTAATGTTGCACAGCGACAACAGAGAAGAGATAGGTACTGGTTCAAACATTGCAGGTTTAGACATAGGTACTGGTGCAGACACTGCAGGTTTTAGACATAGGTACAGGTTCAGACACATGAGGTTTAGGGAAAGATCCAAACACAGATACAAATAGGTACAGCGATAGGTCCTAATTCAGACCAGAAAAAACACAGGGACAGGTTCAGATTTCAGGCCTGAGAATTCAGTCCCCAGAGTGGAAGACTCAGACTAGATCAGACACAGATACAGATTCAGGGTTCAGGCCTGGGCATACAGACCCAGGAAAACAAGTTCAGAGACAGAAACAGGACAGGACCTGGCAACTCAGTAGTTGCACATGCACGTACAGAAAGAAAATGTTGCTCAAGCACCCCCCAACAGGTGGAGGTGCCTTATGTACTCAGTGCCTCCCAGCAATAGGCTGGGGACACATTGGGAATGCGCTGTTTCTTTAAGAATCAGGAAGTGCACGCGTGGCCGCCATAAGCATGCACAACAAGCAGAGGACCAGGAGCTCACTGCACACAGCAAGCAGAGGACAAGGAGCTCACTGCACGGCCTGAAATGGTGAGTACGTTGGTGTTCCTGCATGGTGGGGGATGGGAAGCCATGCATGGTCACAGGCAGTGATGTTCCAACATATACCAGGATAATGGACATATTACCAGGATGGGACCCAGGATAAGTGACATATTACCAGGATGGGGGATATATATATCAGGATGTGGCACAGGATAAGGGACATATATACCAGGATGGGGTATATACCAGGATGGGGCCCAGGCAGTATAAGAGACATATACTGTATATCAGGATAGGGGTTATATATATCAGGATGGAGGACATAAATAAATAAAATATGTATATATTTATGTGTAGCATTGGCGTCTCTGCCTCCTGCCGCGACAATTCCCCGGTCCAGCGTCCTCCGGCTCCCCCGCTACATCTGCCCAGGGTGCGCACCACGCGCAGTTCCTCGGGCACTGTACTTAGGGCGCACGCGCGTGCGCTCGCTCCCTCTTAAAGGGGCTGCGCGTGCCATCCTAAAGAGTCCCAGGCCAATGGCCGGAGGACTGCTCCTATATGAGGCACCTCCTCCAAAATGGAGGTGCCTGTGCAAGGTTGTTGTTTGTGTGCCAACACTCTCTCCAGCCCTCAGGTTCCAGTGCCCGCCTGCCTATCAGCTGTGCCCGCCTGCCTGTCTACCCGCATCTACCAGCCGTGCTCATCTGTTGTGCCTGTTGGCTTCGGCCATCAGTCCCGTGGGAGTCGCCTGCTCTCACACAAGGTCGGTCCCAGAGTGGCACCTGGTTCACCTTCCCGGTCCCTCCTTGGCTCACGGAGTCGACTAAGCCGCCGTGTGGCCAGGGTCGGTCCGGGTAGGCACTTAGTTACGCCCCTCTGGTCCCTCCTTGTATCACAGCACAGAGGTTCCACCACCCGGATCCGTAACAGTTTGCACAGGCCATGGAATCCGGTGGCTCCCAGGCTCCTTCGCTCGCAGACCTGTACCAAGAGGTCTCTCGCCAGAGATCCCAACAGGATACTATCCTGTCCTATCTGCGGACAGTCAACTCCCACTTGGACGCGCTGTCCACCCCGACTGTGTCCGCCTCTAACCAAGCGGCACCCGCTCCAGCGGCACCTCAACTCAGTGGCGCTGTGGCATCCGGCTCAGGACCCCGGCTATCTGCTCCTCCACGTTTTGGTGGTGACCCTGCCCTATGTTGGGGCTTCATTAATCAGTGCACGCTGCACTTTGAGCTCATGGCACACCAGTTCACCTCCGACCGGGCCAAAGTGGCATTCATCATGTCTCATCTCACCTCAGAGGCGTTGGCGTGGCTTAACCCTCTGTGGGAGAGATGGGATCGTCTGTGATCCGACCTCCAGGCTTTCCTCGCGGCTTTCCGGAAGGTGTTAGCCGGTTGTGACATAGCTCCCTCTCTGGACAACCTTGTGTCATTAGCTACACGGATCGACATCCGTTTTCTGGAGCGTTCTAAGGAGGCAACCCGTGAGAGAAGATACCCGCGCCTCGCACCAACCTTCCAAAGGCCAGACTCGCAACCAGCATCCCCTCCGGTGTCTTCTCTAGAGTCTATGCAAATAGACCAAGTTAAAATGGTCAAGTCTCGGCAGGAGGCCCGCCGCGCTGAGAGGAGTATCTTCTACTGTGGCAGTATAGAGCATCTAATCCGCTCCTGTCCGGTGAGACCGGGAAACTCCAGAGTCTAGGACCGCTCGGAGAGGTCACCCTAGGCAAAAGTTATTCCTCTCCGCCCTTGACTCAGTCCGTTACGGTTACCAGTGATAAGACCCGCTTCTTCGAGACTGCCTATCTGGATTCCGGAGCCGCTGGGAACCTCATTCAACAGGCCGTTGTGGAGCGATATCAGATTCCTACCATATGTCTGGCTAATCCTTTAGCGGTTTCCTCTGTGGATGGAAATCTTCTCTCGGAGACCATCTTGTTTGTCACTGAGCCTGTAACTCTTCAGATGGGAATGCTACATTCGGAGATGATCTCCTTCTACTTGCTGTCCAGTCTCTCTCATCCCTCTTGCTTGGCCAGCCTTGGTTACAGAGACATGAGCCCGTCCTGAATTGGAGCTCAGGTGAGGTGATTCGTTGGGGTCAGGAATGTCATAAGTCCTGTCTGGTTCAGATTCGTCCTGCTCGACCTCCGTCTACTCCAGCTAACCTACCTGGCCTGCCGGCACCATACTGGTCATATGCGGACGTCTTTGATAAAAAGGAGGCAGAGACACTACCAACTCATAGGCAGTATGATTGCCCCATCGACCTAATACCTGGTGCTTCACCTCCTCGTGGGCGAATCTACCCCTTGTCGCTGGCAGAGACCCGTGCTATGTCTGAGTACATAGAAGAGAATCTTGCTAGGGATTTATCCAGAAATCCACCTCTCCGGCTGGAGCAGGATTCTTCTTTGTCAAAAAGAAAGACGGCTCTCTTCGTCCATGTATCGACTATAGGGGCCTAAACCAGATTACTATAAAAAATAAGTACCTCCTGCCTCTCATCTCGGAGCTGTTTGACCGCCTAAAAGGCGCGAAGATCTTCACTAAGCTCAATCTTCGTGGGGAGTACAATCTGGTCCAGATTCGCCAGGGAGACGAGTGGAAGATGGCATTCAACACTAGGGATGGTCACTACGAGTACCGCGTGATGCCTTTCGGTCTTTGTAATGCTCCAGCCGTCTTCCAGGAGTTAGTGAACGACATCTTCCGAGATCTCCTGTACTCCTGCGTAGTGGTGTACCTGGACGATATCTTGGTGTTCTCCCCTGATCTGCCCTCTCATCGGAGGGATGTTCGTCGGGTACTGCTGAGGCTCCGGAAGAATCGCCTATATGCAAAGTACGAGAAATGCCTCTTTGAACAGACCTCCCTAACATTTTTGGGGTATATCATCTCTGAGACCGGACTGCGGATGGATCCAGAGAAGGTGTCTGCCGTCTTAAAGTGGCCCCGACCTGAGGGGTTGAAGGCTATTCAGTGGTTTCTGGGATTCGCTAACTATTACCGCTTCTTCATTCCTCATTTCTCCTCCCGGACTGCTCCCATCTCTGCTCTCACCCGTAAAGGGGCAAATTCCAGGGAATGGACTTCCAAGGCGAAAAGTGCTTTTGTCAGTCTTAAGCAAGCCTTCTCCTCCACTCCAGTGCTACATTGTCCAGATTACAATAAACAGTCCTTCCGGGAGGTTGATGCCTCTTCCTCCGGGGCCGGAGCAGTGCTCACCCAGAAATCCTCGTCTGGGTGAATGGTGACCTGCGACTTCTTCTACAAACTCTTTTCTCCGTCCGAGCACAATTATTCCATAGGAGATCGAGAACTGCTGACCATCAAATTAGCGCTGGAGGAGTGGCGATACTTGCTTGAGGGGGCTCTGCACTCGGTCGTCATCTACACTGACCATAAAAACCTCGCTTACTTACAGACCACCCAAAGACTAAATCCGCGTCAGGCCAGATGGTCTTTGTTCTTTGCTCGTTTCAGCTTTACTCTTCATTACCGCCCGGCAGACAAAAATATGAAAGCTGACGCTCTATGCCGCTCTTTCCTGTCTACCAACCAAGAGGAGGAGCCTCTACACATCATTGACCCCTCCAGAATAATGACTGTTGCTCCGCTTGACCTGTCTCATCTACCTCCTAGTAAGACCTTTGTAGCGGCTCAGGATCGGAAGAGGGTCTTACTCTGGGGTCATTCGTCCAAACTGGCTGGTCATGCCGGCCAGAGGAAGACGTTTCCGCTGAGTGCCCGACATTACTGCTGGCCCACCCTGCGCAAGGATGTTGCGTATTTTGTCGCGGCTTGTCCCTCCTGTGCTCGTAACAAGATACCTAGGCACCTCTCAGCTGGTTGTCTTCTTCCTTTCCCCGTGCCTTCTGCTCCTTGGCAACACATTGCTATGGACTTCATCACTGATCTTCCAGTATCTGCCGGTTCTACCGTCATATGGGTCGTCGCTGACCGCTTCTCCAAGAAGGCTCACTTGCGTTCCTCTGCCTGGTCTTCCATCCGCATCTGTGCTGACTAAGGACTTCATCCGTCACATCTTTTGTCTCCACAGCTTACCCCTCCACATTGTCTTGGACAGAGGAGTTCAGTTCATTTCTCGCTTCTGGAGAGCCACGTGCAAGCTGCTGGATGTCTCTTTGGACTTTTCTTCAGCCTATCATCCTCAGTCCAATGGTCAAGTGGAATGTATTAATCAGATCCTTACCAGTTTTCTTTGCCACTTTGTCAACGCTCACCATAACGATTGGGTAGAACTTCTGCCTTGGGCTGAGTTTTCTTATAACAACCATGTGAGTGAGTCCTCTGCGAAGTCTCTGCTTTTTGTGGTTTACGGTCGACACCTCCGAATTCTGTTTCCCATCTCTTCTTCAGTGGACAATTCTGCCGCGGAGTCTCTCGTCAGTGACTTTTCGGTGATTTGGGAAGAGACTAGATCTGTGCTTCTTCAGTCCTCTGAGCGGATGAAGAAGCATGCTAATAAGAGACGTCTGGATAAGCCTCTATTTCGTCCGGGAGACAAGGTCTGGCTTTCCTCCAAATATGTCCGTCTCAAGATACCACCATACAAGTTTGGCCCGCGGTTCATCGGTCCTTTCGAGATTCTGAACCAAGTAAATCCAGTGGCGTACAAGCTGAAACTCCCTGCCTCCTTACAGATTCCCAATTCCTTTCATGTGTCTCTCCTCAAGCCTGTTTTCCTTAATCCTTTCTCTGACGATCCAAGTACCACTCCAGCTCCAGTCTCCGCTGAGGACATCTTTGAGGTAGAGAATATTTTGGCCATCAAGAGGGTAAAAGGAAAGGCTTTCTTTCTTGTGGATTGGAAAGGGTTTGGTCCTGAGGAGAGGTCTTGGGAGCCCAGGGAGAACATTCATGCTCCTCATCTTCTAGAAAAATTTCTTGCGGGCCTACAGAAGAGGGGACGTAAAGGAAGGGGGGGTACTGTAGCGTCGGGCAGAGACGCCGATCCCCTCACCGCCGTAGTCCCGGTCAGGCGTCCTCCGGTTCCCCTGCTGCATCTGCCCAGGGTGCACGCACCACGCGCAGCTCCCCGGGCACTGTACCTCCCTCTTAAAGGGGCCGCGTGCCGTCCTAAAAAGTCCCCGGCCAATGGCTGGAGGACTGCTCCTATATAAGGCACCTCCTCCAAAATGGAGGTGCCTGTGCAAGGTTGTTGTTTGTGTGCTAACACTCTCTCCAGCCCTCAGGTTACAGTGCGTGCCCGCCTGCCTGCCTATCAGCCGTGCCCGCCTGCCTGTCTATCAGCCGTGCCCGCCTGCCTGTCTATCTGCCGTGCCCGCCTGCTTGTCTACCCGCATCACCTGAGTGTCTGCCAGCCGTGCTCATCTGCTGTGCCTGTTGGCTTCGGCCATCAGTCCCGTGGGAGTCGCCTGCTCTCACACAAGATCAGTCCCAGAGTGGCACCTGGTTCACCTTCCCGGTCCCTACTTGGCTCACGGAGTCGACTAAGCCGCCGTGTGGCTAGGGTCGGTCCCGGTGGGCACTTAGTTACGCCCCTCCTTGTATCATAGCACAGAGGTTCCACCACCCGGATCCGTAACAATATATATATACAGTGCTGGCCAAAAGTATTGGCACCCCTGCTATTCTGTCAGATAATACTCAGTTTCTTCCTGAAAATGATTGCAATCACAAATTCTTTGGTATTATTCTCTTCATTTAATTTGTCTTCAATGAAAAAAACACAAAAAGAATTGTCCTAAAGCCAAATTGGATATAATTCCACACCAAACCTAAAAAAGGGGGTGGACAAAAGTATTGGCACCCTTTGAAAAATCATGTGATGCTTCTAATTCGTGTAATTAACAGCACCTGTAACTTACCTGTGGCACCTAACAGGTGTTGGCAATAACTAAATCACACTAGCAGCCAGTTAACATGGATTAAAGTTGACTCAACCTCTGTCCTGTGTCCTTGTGTGTACCACATTGAGCATGGAGAAAAGAAAGAAGACCAAAGAACTATCTGAGGACTTGAGAAACCAAATTGTGAGAAAGCATGAGCAATCTCAAGGCTACAAGTCCATCTCCAAAGATCTGAATGTTCCTGTGTCTTCCGTGCGCAGTGTCATCAAGAAGTTTAAAGCCCATGGCACTGTGGCTAACCTCCCTAGATGTGTACGGAAAAGAAAAATTGCCGAGAGATTTCAACTCAAGATTGTGCGGATGGTGGATAAAGAACCTCGACTAACATCCAAACAAGCTCAAGCTGCCCTGCAGTCCGAGGGTACAACAGTGTCAACCCGTACTATCTGTCGACGTCTGAATGAAAAGGGACTGTATGGTAGGATACCCAGGAAGACCCCACTTCTTACCCCGAGACATAAAAAAGCCAGGCTGGAGTTTGCCAAAACTTACCTGAGAAAGCCTAAAACGTTTTGGAAGAATGATCTCTGGTCAGATGAGACAAAAGTAGAGCTTTTTGGGAAAAAGCATCAACATAGAGTGTACAGGAAAAAAAAAGAGGCATTCAAAGAAAAGAACACGGTCCCTACAGTCAAACATGGCGGAGGTTCCCTGATGTTTTGGGGTTGCTTTGCTGCCTCTGGCACTGGACTGCTTTACCGTGTGCATGGCATTATGAAGTCTGAAGACTACCAACAAATTTTGCAGCATGATGTAGGGCCCAGTGTGAGAAAGCTGGGTCTCCCTCAGAGGTCATGGGTCTTCCAGCAGGACAATGACCCAAAACACACTTCCAAAAGCACTATAAAATGGTTTGAGAGAAAGCACTGGAGACTTCTAAGGTGGCCAGCAATGAGTCCAGACCTAAATCCCATAGAACACATGTGGAGAGATCTCAAAATGGCAGTTTGGAGAAGGCACCCTTCAAATATCAGGGACCTGGAGCAGTTTGCCAAAGAAGAATGGTCTACAATTCCAGCAGAGCATTGTAAGAAACTCATTGATGGTTACCGGAAGCGGTTGTTCGCAGTTATTTTGGCTAAAGGTTGTGCAACCAAGTATTAGGCTGAGGGTGCCAATACTTTTGTCGGGCCCTTTTTTGGAGTTTTGTGTGAAATGATCAATGATTTGATTTTTGCTTCATTCACTTTTGTGTTTTTTCCTTGCAAGCAAATTAAATGAAGAGAATAATACCAAAGAATTTGTGATTGCAATTATTTTCAGGAAGAAACTGAGCATTATCTGACAGAATTGCAGGGGTTCCAATACTTTTGGCCAGCACTGTATACACACCAAGATGGAGGAGCCTGGTCCAAATCTGGCCCATCGGACTCTAGTTAAGCCACTGATGAGATCACACACGAGTGAGCAAATTCCGCCCACTTCTACTGCAGTTGTGAGCTAGCAGTACATTAGATTTTCATGGCAAATTTCAGAAGCTTCACTTCCTAGTGTTTAAAAGTGGAAAATATCAAACCGTTTTACATTATTTTTCATATTTTATACCATTAACAAAGTACAACTTAATAAAAATGAAAACATTAATACTTTACATTTTTTTCAATTGTTGAAAAATATATTTTTTTTTGATGGCGCATAATACAAGAACCTGTAAGGGTCTGGGTAGAAGGTCTCCTATAGTGGCTCCTGACCAAGTGATCACATAGATTTGGTGCACGTCTCACTATAAATAGAGGTGTGTCAGGTAGGTAACAAGGCAGAAATCATGTGGTCCGTTTTCAAGATATTTTGATGTTTATAAAAGATTTTGTTGATGAGGCCCCACTGGTTATTCTATGCTTTGATGAATCTGAGTTGGCTGTCTTGCGGCCGTGGAAATGGATTCAATAATGAGTCACGTGTTTAGGCATTTGACTTCCGGTACGCCCATGAGATAACAGCATGTAGATTACAATGGTCCCAGATGCGTGCAGTAAGGGATCTGGAGTGTTCCTTGTAGTCATCGGGTTCCGAGCATTTACGTTTGAGCTTTGAAAATTGTCCAAAAGGTATACCCTTCTTCAGCTGGCAAGGATGGAAACGTTAGTAGTGAAAAAAACTGTTGGCTGTTGTGGTTTTTCTGTGCAAATTAGAAAGACGGTCACCCACTTAGGTCAATTTGAGATCCTGAATATAAACTGAGCTTCAAGAGATGTTATATGTGAGGTCAATATTTACTCCTTCATCGGTCCAGTCCAATTGAAAAAAACATCATCGATAAACCCGAAACGAATGCAAATATTCTGTTGGAGAAAAGTGATGGGTACACGTGCGCCCTCTCCCACTACCCCAAAAATATTTATTAATGTTTATTAATATTTTACATCATATGTATTATAGAATTTATTCCTTTTACATGTATATTTTTTTATTGTTTCGCTTCTATTCATTTATTTGTCTCCTCTTCTGTGTTATCACTCTTCTGCACTGGCACATTCACCAAGTAGTTGTTTTTATTCTCTTTATTTGTCTTATATGTTACATGTTGTTTATCCAATTTTTATTTTAACATGTATATGCTTTTATTTACTTATTTGTCCAAATATTTGTATCCTCTGTTTTGTGTCCTTATTTAATTATGTAATAGATGACATTTAAGAAAAAGACATCATGGTTGGAAGAATAGAAGAAACAAGGCAAAGAGGAAGACCAGGACCGCATGGATTGATACAGTGCTGGCCAAAAGTATTGGCACCCCTGCAATTCTGTTAGATAATACTCAGTTTCTTCCTGAAAATTATTGCAATCACAAATTCTTTGGTATTATTATCTTCATTTAATTTGCTTGCAAGGAAAAAACACAAAAGAGAATGAAGCAAAAATCTAATCATTGATCATTTCACACAAAACTCCAAAAATGGGCCAGACAAAAGTATTGGCATCCTCAGCCTAATACTTGGTTGCACAACCTTTAGCCAAAATAACTGCGAACAACCGCTTCCGGTAACCATCAATGAGTTTCTTACAATGCTCTGCTGGAATTGTAGACCATTCTTCTTTGGCAAACTGCTCCAGGTCCCTGATATTTGAAGGGTGCCTTCTCCAAACTGCCATTTTGAGATCTCTCCACAGGTGTTCTATGGGATTCAGGTCTGGACTCATTGCTGGCCACCTTAGAAGTCTCCAGTGCTTTCTCTCAAACCATTTTATAGTGCTTTTGGAAGTGTGTTTTGGGTCATTGTCCTGCTGGAAAACCCATGACCTCTGAGGGAGACCCAGCTTTCTCACACTGGGCCCTACATTATGCTGCAAAATTTGTTGGTAGTCTTCAGACTTCATAATGCCATGCACACGGTAAAGCAGTCCAGTGCCAGAGGCAGCAAAGCAACCCCAAAACATCAGGGAACCTCCGCCATGTTTGACTATAGGGATCGTGTTCTTTTCTTTGAATGCCTCTTTTTTTTTCCTGTACACTCTATGTTGATGCTTTTTCCCAAAAAGCTCTACTTTTGTCTCATCTGACCAGAGAACGTTCTTCCAAAACGTTTTAGGCTTTCTCAGGTAAGTTTTGGCAAACTCCAGCCTGGCTTTTTTATGTCTCGGGGTAAGAAGTGGTGCCTTCCTGGGTATCCTACCATACAGTCCCTTTTCATTCAGACGCCAACGGATAGTACGGGTTGACACTGTTGTACCCTCGGACTGCAGGGCAGCTTGAACTTGTTTGGATGTTAGTCAAGGTTCTTTATCCACCATCCGCACAATTTTGCGTTGAAATCTCTCGTCAATTTTTCTTTTCCGTCCACATCTAGGGAGGTTAGCCACAGTGCCATGGGCTTTAAACTTCTTGATGACACTGCGCACGGAAGACACAGGAACATTCAGGTCTTTGGAGATGGACTTGTAGCCTTGAGATTGCTCATGCTTCCTCACAATTTGGTTTCTCAAGTCCTCAGACAGTTCTTTGGTCTTCTTTATTTTCTACATGCTCAATGTGGTACACACAAGGACACAGGACAGAGGTTGAGTCAACTTTAATCCATGTTAACTGGCTGCAAGTGTGATTTAGTTATTGCTAACACCTGTTAGGTGCCACAGGTAAGTTACAGGTGCTGTTAATTACACGAATTAGAGAAGCATCACATGATTTTTCAAAGGGTGCCAATACTTTTGTCCACCCCCTTTTTTAGGTTTGGTGTGGAATTGTATCCAATTTGGCTTTAGGACAATTCTTTTTGTGTTTTTTCATTGAAGACAAATTAAATGAAGAGAATAATACCAAAGAATTTGTGATTGCAATCATTTTCAGTAAGAAACTGAGTATTATCTGACAGAATTGCAGGGGTGCCAATACTTTTGGCCACCACTGTACTATCAAGATAACGGCGGAGAAAACGCTGGTGGACCTATCTAGGCTAGCACAAGATCGATCTTCTGATGAAGTCAGTCACCTTGACTTCAGATTGAGCCAAAATCTATGTAGCATAGCTGGGAAGGACTGTTTTGCTTATGTGAATGCTACCTAAAGCCTAACATCTAATGCCTACCAGAAAGAGTGAACCCCTACAATGGTGGATGAAATAAATGCAGGTATGAAATCCCAGAGAGCACAGGTGTTTGCAGTTTAAGGATTGGACGTCCTGGATAAAGGGTGCTACAGCGTTGCAGACACGGTCTGAGAGCATGGAGGAGCTGTCCTGCTGGAAGCTGACATTGCTGCAGTGTCATTGTGTCACTGGTGCAGCTCGGGAAAGCCGTGGAGTTGTGCGGAGGAGAACCGGGTTCCACAATGTCGGGGGCTGGTGGACAGCGACATTGACCAGCACAACTAATACTTTGCCTACCCTGCCTGCAGTGCTGTTCCTCATCCTGGCGAGGAACCTCAGAAGTGCCAGATGATTGTGGAACAGTATCCAAGTGACGGAACTTCGGGACTCAGGGAGTTTGGTGACACTGGAAAGGGCCACACTTCCTCATGTGCTAGTCCCTGGATTGGGGGTAAGTTGTGTCGATAGTGATGCCAAGAACTTTCCCATGGCCCAGGTCAACATATACTCTCAGACTGTGCTTCCATGTCCCACAAAGTAGAAGTGGTCAAGGACTTAATGATCCCAGTGTACGGTGTGACCTGTGAGAGCCAGCAATAAGCTGGCTCTCTCAGGCAGAATCAGTGAGTCAGACATGACTCACTGACAGGTCTCATACACTGCAGTAAAGAGGTACTTCAGTGTATGAGATCAGCAATAAAAGTGACAATCACACATGTCCCACAGTGGGACTTAAGGCCCCGTCACACTTAGCGACGCTGCAGCGATCCCGACAACGATCCGACCTGTCAGGGATCGTTGCTGCGTCGCTATGTGGTCGCTGGTGAGCTGTCAAACAGGCAGGCTCACCAATGATCAGGGGAGCAGCGACATCGTGGAAAGAATCTTTCCACGATGTCCTGCTCCTGGTTACCAGCCTGCTGCTGAAGCAGGATCAGGCTGGTAACCATGATAAACATCGGGTTACTAGGGGCACACGCGCACCTAGTAACCCGAAGTTTATCATGGTTACCTGCCTGATCACTGCTCCCGCTTTTCACACACAGCGATGTGTGCTGACCAGCGGGAGAGCAACGACCAAAAAATGGTCCAGGACACTTTGCAGCGATCAGCGACCTCACAGCAGGGGCCTGATCGTTGCAAAGTGTCACACATAGCGACATCGCTGGTGAGGTCGCTGTTGCGTCACCAAAACCGTGACACAGCAGCGATCTCGCTAGCGATCTCGCTATGTGAGACGGGGGCTTTAGTGAAAAAGTTAAAAAAAGTTAAATAAAATACTGTATGTATAAAAGTAAAAAACAACACACAAAAAGTGCACACAAATCACTAAAATCTGTTTCGTCGCTTAAAACGCGGCGTTTGTGATAAAACAAAAATAAACGTAAAACGTACACATAATTGCCTTGGTATCGTCGCGTCCGGAACAAACCGCTCTATAAAATTGTCACGTTATTTAGTCTGTTTGGCGAATGACGTAAAAATAAAAAAATAGAAAACACGCCGAAAATGACGCTTTTTCATCATACTGACTCACAAAAAAGTGAATAAATAGCGATCAAAAAGTCGCAAGTAAAAAAAATTAAACAAATAAAAATGCCAAACCGTCCTGCAAAAAACAAGCCCTAATATGGCTCATTCAGCAGAAAAATAAAAAAGTTACAGCTCTCAGAATGTGACGATGCAAATTCAAGTTCTTTTTTGTAAAATACTGTTTTTAGTCTGTAAAAATAGCAAAGCATAAAAAAATATATAAATCTGGCTTCGCTGTAATCGTACCGACCCAACAAACAAATCGGTTTTATCACTTTTACCGCAAGGCGAACGGGGCAAAAAATAAAAACAATAACTGAATTGCTGGTTTTTGTTCATTCTGTGTCTGTAAAATCTGAATAAACAGCGATCAAAAATTACTATGTGCCCCAAAATAGTACCAAAAAAATCTGCAACTCGTCCTGCAAAAAATAAGCCCTCATACAGGTCTGTTTAAAAAAAAAATAAAAAAGTTACAGCTCTCAGAATATAGCGACGAAAATAACACTTTTTTTTTTACTAAAAAGTAATCTTTACTGTGCGATAGCAGCAAAACCTAAAAAACCCCATATAAATCTTGTATCGCTGTAATCGCACTGATGCAAAGAATAAATCCACCTAATCACTTATACCGCACGGTGAACCGCGCAAAAATAAAAATAAGATCTATTCTGGTACTGCTGTCTATTTCTTCATTCTGCCTCCAAAAAAATCGGAATAAGGCTCGGCTCACGTTTATCCTGCGCTCTCCGCTGAGCGCTTACACCAGGGTTTCCGTGTAAATTCAGACAAAAAAGCCACTCACATATGAGGCTGATGGAGTCCCTTTGGACTGGTCTCTTTTCCGGCGGCGTACCATTATTTTAGGCTATTTTTAGCGCGTTAAGTGTGGACGACCACAGATCTGTGTGGGTGGTTCCATTGGGGGTTTCGTCTGAATCAAATTTTTGTGGGATTTACATGGAAACCTCGACGAAATTGCTCAGCGTAGAACACAAGAATGTGATCCAGCCTTATTCTGGAAGCAATTGAAAATTATGTACCCCAAAATGTTAGCAATAAAACCCCTAATTTAGCCCACACAAAACCATCCCCCTCTCAGGTCCGTCATCTGTCACTGGGACTATAGAGGGTCCCACATTACTGGTAGAACAAAGACTCTGGAAAAGTGACATGCCTCCCACCCCCTCAAATAAAATCCAGTGAATTCTGCTCTCTCAAATCCAAATGCACCCTCCTTCTGAGTCCCACTGTGCGTAAACCGCAGTAAGCGGCCACATGTTGTATTATTATTGTAGCGGGAAGAGCACTTAATTTACAGGATGTGTGTCACCAGGAGAAAAGTATGGGGGCACTACACTTTATGGGGGCACAATGTATGGGCACTAAACTGGCAGAAGAATAAAGCCTGGCGTGGATGTTACATAATAGTCACTGCAGCAGTAGATGAATTCATTGAGATGTGCAATTTCTACAATGGGGTCACTTTTGTTTTTTTTCTGCTGTTCTGGCACCTTAGGGGCTCCGCAAATGTCGCCCACAAACTATTCTACCAAAATCTATGCTCTAAAAGCCAAATAGTGCTTCTTCCTTCTCAGCCCTGACGTGTGGCCTAACAGTAATTTCTGTTGACATATGGGGCATCATCGCGTTTGGGAGAAATAGCATAACAAATTATGAGGTCGGTTTTCTTCTATTATCCATTGCAAAAATTACAAATTTGGGGCTAAAACTACATTTTCGTGAAAAAAAATGAAAATTTTCAGTATGACCACCTAATTTTATCAAATTCTGTGTAGTACCTGTGGGTTCAAAATGCTCACTATACCCCTGGATAAAATCCTTGAGGGTGTAGTTTCCAAAATGGGCAACTTGTCGGGGTTTTCCACTGTTTATGCACATCAGGGGCTCTCCAAACGTGACATGACACCCGCAGACCATTCCTCTAAGTCTGCGTTCCAAAGGTTACTCCTTCCTTTCCAAGCCCTACCGTGCGCCCAAACAATAGTTTTCCCCTACATATAGGATATTTCATACTCAGGAGCAATTGCACAACAAATTTTGGGGTCCATTTTCTCCTGTTACCCTTGTGAAAATACAAAAATTGGGGCTAAAAGTACATTTTTGTGGAAAACCATTTGATTTCTTAATTTCACGGCTCTACGTTATAAACTTCTGTAAAGCACCTGGCGGTTCAAGGTGCTCACCACACATCTAGATAAGTTCCCTGAGGGGTCTAGTTTCCAAAATGGTGTCACTTGTGGGGGGTTTCCACTGTTTAGGCACATCATGGGCTCCCCAAACGCAACATTGCGTCCGCTAATTATTCAAGCAAATTTTACATTCAAATATTGAAATGGCGCTCCTTCTCTTCCAAACCCTGCTGTGCGCCCAAACAGTGGTTTTCCCCCACATATGGGGTATCGGCTTACTCAGGCGGAATTACACGACACATTTTGTGGTCCATTTTCTCTTGTTACCCTTGTGAAAATAAAAAATTGGATCTGAAGTACACATTTTGTGAAAAAAAGTTAAATGTTCATTTTTTTCCTTCCACGTTAAGTTCCTGTGGAGCACATGAAGGGTTAATAAACTTCTTGAATGTGGTTTTGAGCACCTTGAGGGGCGCAGTTTTTAGAATGGTATCACTTTTGGGTATTTTCTGTCGTATAGATCCCTCAAAGTCACTTCAAATGTGATGCTGTCCCTAAAAAAATGTTTTTGTAAATTTTGTTGGAAAAATTAGAAATTGCTGGTCAACTTTTAACCCTTATAACTTCGGAACAAAAAAAAAATTTTGGTTTCAAAATTGTCAGGTGTAAAGTAGACATGTGGGAAATGTTATTTAGTAACTCTTTTGTGTGACATATCTCTCTGATTTAAGGGCATGAAAATTCAAAGTTTGAAAATTGTAAAATTTTCAAAATTTTTGTCAAATTTCCGTTTTTTTCACAAGTAAACGCAAGTCTTATCGAAGAAATTTCACCACTATCATGAAGTACAATATGTCACAAAA
Source organism: Phyllobates terribilis (assembly GCF_046119375.1). Classification (NCBI taxonomy): domain Eukaryota; kingdom Metazoa; phylum Chordata; class Amphibia; order Anura; family Dendrobatidae; genus Phyllobates; species Phyllobates terribilis. The sequence goes on from NW_027362765.1 coordinate 400,711,814, forward strand.
AAACAATCTCAGAATCAGGGGGATCCGTTGAAGCGTTCCAGAGTAATTACTTCATAAAGTGACAGTGGTCAGAATTGTAAAAATTGGTTTGGTCATTAAGTACATAATTGGCTCCGTCCTTAAGGGGTCAAGTGTTTGTCTTTGTTGTATTGTTGTGTAATTATAATAAATTTACGGCATATTTATTTTGTAGGTTTCCCTCTCTTTTAGGCTTCATTTAGCTGTCCGATTTTCGCGTGGTTTTCACGAATAGCACTCGTACATGTGATAGTCTGTGGGGTCGTTCACACGTCCGTGATTTTTTGCAGTCTGAGGAAAATCTTTGAGACGTGTCTAATTTTAATCCGAGGGTTGGATTAAAATCAGCATAGTAAATCAATGTGTCCTTGAAAAAATCAGAGCGCACTCGGATGACATTCAGTTGCTCTCGGATTTTCATGGATTGACAAAATGGAGATATTTTTTAATTTCTTCACGCCCGAGATGGCCCTCGTACCACTCTCTGATGAGAATAATCGCTCCGTTTTTCTCATACGTGGAAAAAAAATCGGACTTTGTGAACCTTTTTCCAGGTTTAGTACACCCCTTTTTTCTATATTTTTTGCTGAGCCCGCTTCCTTTTGTTTTTCTTTTACGGCAGCTTCGAACGCCTTTTTCTTCCACACACGTGTCCATTTTCGGGTCAATTTTGAATCTTTATTACATACATTTTCCACATACGTTTTACTATTGTCTCAATGCAAAATTCTTTGTGAACTCGATCTGTTAACTGGTTCAAACAACACCTTTTTTTTTTTTTTGCTATTTTGTCAGATCTTTTTCAGTCAGCATTGGCTTTTTTTTGACAATTTTCTGCTACAAAACAGAATTTTGACGGCTGCACGCTGCGATTTTTTATTATCAGATTACGACCTTCTGAGCGTCTATTTGCAAAATTGTTAGTCTGGATGGGGCCATTTAGTGTAATATGCTCCGATCAACTGACTTTGTCTCAAAAATACAAAACTGGATTGTAATAATCCTTGGTGTGATTACATCCTTAGCCTCACTGTTCCATGCGGTTTATTATACAGCTCCATGTTATATTAAGGTGTATAGATGCTATTGTTTTCCTGCAGCTTTTCACTACAGGTGCCAGCAGCTCCTCGCACACTCTCCTACACGTTGTTTAGCCCGGTCCTGTAATAACAGACGGTGCTATGAGCAATATACATAAAGCAGGGTGCTATAACCAGCATTCTGACTGGAAATGTTACAGCAGCTCCCTTATTTCGGGGTCATTTGTGTGTGTGCGTGTGTGTGTGTAAAGACACAGTCTGGTCACATAATTCGCAGCTCTGACACGTTTTTATTGTTTATTTCCCTCATGAACATTTTGCCGCCATAATGAAGCCGTCCCCTTCGTCGTCTTTGTTTGAGGAAACCTGCGCGCCTTTTTTACCCCTCCTTCGTACACTCCCACCCCGAATCAGATTGGCCACTCCTCCAATCACGTGTCCTCACACAGCCAATAACCGCGCTTCGCGCTGCTTTTCGAACACTTTTTAAAACTTCATACATATTCATGGTATCCTTACGCCTGGCGAAATAGTACACCGGACATAATTTATTCGCTTTTCCTTCGAATACTATCAACCATATGAAGACTGGCTCGTGTTCAAGATGAGCGTGAGCAGCGTCTATACGAATACTCGTCTCCAGGACTTATTTGTCAAGTTAGCCCGTAAGTGAGGCGGCGGAAGGATACGGGGAATGATAGATCGTGGTCAAACATTTGGCTTTGACTTCGCGCATGCGCTATGATGATTCCGCGCGGAGGAGCCGAATGCTAGTAACGGACAGTAGAGCTGTTGTTGTCGTCCCTGCGTTTCGGCGGCGGCTCTAGGCTGTCTCCTCATTAATGGACTGAGCGATACGCATCGGAAACCTTTATAGGCTGCTCAGGTTGGTAATGGCGGCTTAATGGCGGGGGTGAAGATTCATGGCGTATGAGGTTGTGGGGAAGCCCGCCAAATTGTGTTCGTGAAATCCGGTGCTGTCACGCGGCTTTTAGCTTCTGTTTTTAACCCGTTGCGGCCCGCTCGGGTTGTGTACGGCAAGCGGGTGGCACCAATACACCTCAAAGTTCGTTTCTGGGCCGTGGGCTCAGCAGGAGCCTCCTCTCCTGGGGGATGTGGCTGGAGGTTAGTCCCATCGCCTCTGCTGGGGTAGAGGAGGTCTGAGATCCCACCCAGGACAGTCTGTTAAGGGGGTACAGGTGTATATATCTGTCAATATCGCTACAGGTTGAACTACAACTCCCAGCAGGCAGCTGTCAGGGCACGTGCAGCAGCTGCTTGTTACCAGCCCCAGTCTGTCCAGTTGTGTGTTACCAGGTTCATCACCTTGGACAGCAGGGTCCTCCATCAATCAGATCAGGGTGGCTGTAGATAAGGATGTGATTGGTGTTTTCTGGGTTGGTCAGATCCAGGTTGGATCGGTTCTGGCTCTTGGCACTGTGGATTTGACTCCTGAGCCAATCCAGTCATTCATAGTTTATTAGGACTGATGATGAGACCGTCGTCCATATGCTAGCAGGATATCTGTGACTGCCGGACTCAGGCCCCATTCACATAACTAAAAGTTTCCTCTAAACTCCTGATTTGTGTATGTATAGTGGGTTTGATTGTCCGACTAAGGCCATGGCCCCACTATCCGTATTTGGTCAGTTTTTTTTTTTTCTCAGGAGTGGAAGCCAAAAAAAATAAAAGCAGTGGTGCCGCCTGGAAAGGGGGGGGGGGGTCGCGTGGCGGCCGCTGTGCTGCCTGGGGGGGGGGGGGGTGAGAGTGGTTCATGATGGTTGCTTGGTAGTGTTGGACCTCCACCAACCTAATACTGATGAACTGGCCACAAGCCATGATCGCTACTTTACCCCAGTATTTGTAATCCAGGAGTGGGTGATAAATGCAGAAGTGGTGACGTGTTTCTTTTATACTTTTCCTCTGATTGTTCTCCTGGTTTTGTCTTACAAATACTGATGTAAAATACTAAACGTGGCCTTAGGTGAAGTCATCAATATATGCCTGGAGAACCCCCTATAACAAGTTATCACCTTCCCACAGGATACATGATAACTTGCTATTCGCTTTGGGTCCTTCCAATAACTAGATAGGGACCGTGAAGTGATGAGCAGGTGTGCTGAGCTGCGTTATTCCTGGTCTGTGGGACAGTTCAGCTCTTGGTTATATCTTCAGCCCTGATGACTGAATAGTGGATGTCTGTGTTCTTGCAGAACCCCGATCCCGTTATCTGCGATTATATAGTTAGGTGAGAACTTGATGAATCAGAATAGCACTTTTTAAAGGACCACTCCAGTTGTTTTTTTTTTTTGTGTGGATTTTGTGCATTGATAGAGATTGCATTGAAGTACTTTTTGGTTGCTGTTTTTTTTTTTTTTTTTTTTTGCCTTTTCCACTCCTGCATCACAAGACCTGTCGACTCACGCCGTCTTCTGTATGGACTGGAGGTCACTTTCTCATTGCAAGTGTGCGAGACTTAGAATGGAGCCAGGAGAGCCTTATCAGTCTCATAGACTTGCATTGAGAAAGTGATCTCTGATCAACACACAAGATGCTGACGGGTCACATGTGGTTTGTTGTGGTCTTGCCGCTGGCCGGGCACTGGTGATTTACCATGTCTGGCAGATCTTATAGCCATGGTAACTGGTTGCAATGTCAGGCTGGGGGAATCATTAGCCTCTTGCAGGATTCTGCTTAAGGCTGTGTGCCCACGATGCATTTTTTTAAGCGTTCCCGGAGCGGCAGAAACACTTAAAAAAACGCATGGTAGAAGGTCTGCCATGTTCCCCAATGCTAATCTGCATGTGCTGTGCACATGCTGCGGAAATTTCCGCTGCGGATTATCATTGCGGAAAAAAACGCAGCACTACCAATTATTTTGCGGAAGTGCTGCGTTTTCGCCGCCATTGACTTGCATTAGATCGCATGGATTACGCATCACTGTATATGTAGATGCGCATTCCATGCGTTTCAATGTGCGGATGGTACCCAGGTGTAGAGGAGAGGAGACTCTCCTACGGACCCGGGTACCATAGAAAAAAAAGAATAAAATAAAAAATAAATGTTATATTTACCTTCTGATGGCCCCCGCTGTGCTCATCCTCCCATACCGGCAGATCGTGGTGGACTGAAGGACCTGCGCAGACGTCATAGTCATGTGACTGGTCACGCGATGCTGACGTCGGCAAGTCCTTCAGTGTACCGCGATCTGCCAGGACGGAGCGAAGCAAGACACCGGGGGCCATCGGAAGGTAAGTATAGATTTATTTTTTTATTTTTAAACATTCTTTTGGTCACACTATATAAATCCATGCCGTTTGCATGGATTTATATAGTGTGACCAAGTTGTCAAGCACTTTCCAAGTGATGCTAAAATCGCTTGGAAAAGCGCTTGACACCCGCATGTGATAATGCAAGTGAAGAACGCTTCACATCCGCATGTACCTCGTATGAAAAACACATGTACAATCCGCATGCTTTTTTTCTGCCAGGGAGATGCAGAAACGCTCAGGAAAAAATCCGGAGCATTTCTGCATCGTGGGCACATAGCCAAACACGTGTTCAGTCCTGGAGGAGGACGTGAAGGCTGCAGACATGTGCTGCAGTGTTGTGACAGGCCGGTCACTGTAGATAAAGCTCCATACATAGGCTGTCAGCACTTACACTGGTGGATGGAGGCGGCCGCTCACGTGGACTATGCCTGACAATCAGTGCAGGTTGTGTAGCTGCTCTGCAGTGATCAGCAGAGGTTTTGTCATGTAGATGTGAATTATTCCACCCTGCACCCACGTTTTCCAATATTCTTAGATAATGTTGGGGTCTGAAGCCATTGTTCCTACAGATCTCTACTGCTGCTGTAAATATTCTGTCTCCTGTATAAATGCTGCTAGTACCTGGATGCCATCTGTGGATTTTGGGGTCTCTAGTTATCTAATTAGTTCCTAACATTTGCAGAAAGTCAGACACCCCAACAAGTAGGAATTTAAAGGGACTATCATGTCTAAGATAAGAATGTTAAAGTGAAAGTCAAAATACCTGGTGCCATCCTTTGTTATGATCGTGCCACTGTTGCACACTTCTGTTCACTTTACTCATCTTTTCCAAATGGCTGGCAATCTCGTGGGGAGGGAATCTGAAAAGTCTGGGACCAGTGCCAATGACATTCCTACTTTTTTTTTTTTTCCCTACAGCCATAACATTTTGCTTTCTGGTTGATGTAGCCATATGACGACTTGTGATATTGGTTTGTTTTATTTGCTGGTGGCTTAGACTGTGTGCCCACGATGCGTTTAAGCTGCTGCAATTTCGCTGCAGAAACGCTTGGTAGAAGGCCTGCCATGTTCCCCAATGATGATCCACATGTACTGTGCACATGCTGCGGAAATATCCGCTGCGGGTTATCATTGCGGAAAAATCCACAGCACTACCAATTATTTTGTGCAATCGCGTCGTTTTCGCCGCCATTGACTTGCATTGAATCGCTTAGTATCCGCATTGACTACATGTGCACATGCGGATATTAAGCGATTCCATGTGTGGATGGTACCCGGGTATGGAGAAGAGGAGACTCTCCTCCAGACCCGGGTACCATAGTACCTGTAAAAAAAAGAATTTAAAATAAAAAAAATACATTATACTTACCTTCTAATGTCCCTCGGTCTCCTTAGCGATGCGTCCTGGCTCCTCGGCTGCTCGCGATGGTCTAAAAGGACCTGCCATGACGTCGTTTAGTCACATGACGGGTCAAGCACTTTCCAAGTGATGCTAAAAGCGCTTGGCAACCCGCATGCGAATTCGCATGTGAAAAACGCTTCACTTACACTTGTCCCTGGCAGGGAAAAACGCATTTAAAATTCGCATGCTTTTATTTCTGCCAGGGAGATGCAGAAACGTTCAGGAAAAATCCGGAGCATTTCTGCATCGTGGGCACTTACAATACATTTTGAACAATACAAGTGACGACTGGTACAGGAGGAGCGAGGACCCTGCCCGTGAGGGCTCATAATCTACAAGGGATGGGTGAGCATACAGTAGGTGGGGGTAGAGCTGGTCGTGTCGCGGTGTGGTGGACCGAGGGTTACTGCAGGTTGTAGGCTTGTCTGAAGAGGTGGGTCTTCAGGTTCCGTTTGAAGGTTTCCACGGTAGGTGAGAGTGATGTGTTGGGTAGAGATCCAGAGTAGGGGGGATACACGGGAGAAATCTTGTATGCGATTGTGGGAAGAGGAGATAAGAGGGGATTAGAGAAGGAGATCTTGTGAGGATCGGAGGTTGTGTGTAGGTATATATCGGGAGACTAGGTCACAGATATATGGAGCAGACAGGTTGTGGATGGCTTTGTATTCCATGATTAGTGTCTTGAACTTGAGCCTCTGGGCAATGGGGAGCCAGTGAAGGGATTGATAGAGAGGGGACTGGTGGATTAGTCGGGCAGCAGAGTTTAGGATAGATTAGAGGGGTCTGAGAGTGATAGAAGGGAGGCCACAGAGCAGGAGGTTGCAGTAGTCGAGGTGGGAGATGATGAGGGCATGCACTATGTCTTTTGCAGATTCGTGGTTGAGGAATGTGCGGATCCGGGAGATGTTTTTGAGTTGGAGTCAGCAGGAAGTGGAAAGGGCTTGGATATGTGGTTTGAAGGGCGAGATCAGGGTTACCCCGAGGCAGCGAGCTTGCAGGACTGGGGAGAGTGAGCAGCCATTAGCTATGATTGATAGGTCAGATAGGTGGGTGGGTGTTAAGTGAGACGGTGGAAAGATGATGAATTCAGTTTTATCCATGCTAAGTTTTAGAAATCTGTCAGAGAAGACGGATTAAATAGCGGACAGACATTGTGGTAGATCTGTGTCATGAGCATGGCTTTGAGTATCACCTCTATGAGCTGTCCCAGGCCGAAGGTGTAGATGGAGAAGAGCAGGGGTCCTAGGACTGCACCTTGGAGAACACTGACAGATAGGGGGCGAGATGAGGAGGTGGTGTGTGAGTTGGAGACACTGAATGTCCGGTCTGTTAAATTTGAGGAGTGCAAGATAGGGCTGAGTCTTTAATGCCAAGAGATGAGTCTGTAGTAAGAGGGAATGGTCCACTGTGTCAAAGGCAGATGACAGGTCCAGGAGGAGGCTAGAGTAGTGTCGCTTGAATTTGATGATAGGTCGTTGGTGACTTTAGTCAGGGCAGTTTCAGTGGAGTGATGCGGTCGTAGAGGAAGCAGGAGGAGAGGTGGGAGGACAGTTCAGAATGGATGTGTTCCAGTAGGTTTAAAACAAAGGGGAGAAGTGATATGGGGCGATGGCTAGACAGAGAGGATGGGTCAAGGGAGGACTTTTTGAGGATGGATGTGATTGAGGCATGTTTGAAGCATGAGGGGAAGACACCAGTTGTTAATGACAGGTTGAAAAGGTAGGTTAGGGTTGGGATGAAGACTGTGGTGAGGTTAGGGATGAGGTGGGACGGGATTGGGTAAAGTTTGCAGGTGGTGGTGGTTTGATTTGGAGAGTAAGGAGGAAACTTGATTGTCTGTAATGGTGGGGAAGCTGGTTTTCGAGGCGGACGGTTGAGTAGTTATGATGAGAGGTTGTGGGAGCTTTGTCTGATGGTGTCAATCTTCTGCTTGAAGAATGAGGCAAAGTCTTCGGCTGAGAGGAGAAGGAGCAGGCGCTGGGGGACGAAGGAGAGATTGAAAGTGTTGAATAGCTGCTTATGGTTGTGAGACAGGGAGGATATGAGAGTTGAGAAGTAGGTTTGTTTTGCTACATTAACTGTTGACTTAAAAGAAGTGAGGAACTGTTTAAATGCGGTGAAATGCTCGTTGGAGTGGACCCTTTTCCATTTCTGCTCAGCAACCCTGGAGGCCCTCTGCAGTTCTTTAGTCTGGTTGGTGTGCCAGGGTTGCCTGTTGAGTGGGCGAGCTGTGGTATGTGTGAGGGGCACCAAATTGAGAGCTGGAGCTGTTGTGGTGTTATATAAAGTGGCGGCAGCATCTGCATTGTGTAATGAACTTATGCCTGTGAGAGTGAGAAGGGATTCAGAGAGTGAGTGTAGGTCTAGGTGTTTTAAGATTTCTGCGGGGTTGTGCATGTTTGTGGAGTGGGGATTGTACACCTGGGAGAGGAGATGGAAGAGAATGTAAGTAAGTTGTGGTCAGACAGGGGGAGAGGAGAGTTAAATAAAAACCCTTCATGTTTAGTTCCATTGGCTGTTATCACCAAATTGATACTCAATCTGTTTATTTATAGGTAAGTTTAATGTAAAGATGCCTCTGCATGGTGAAATAGTTGTGATAAAAAGAAATGGCTCAGACGGGACACACTTTCCGTTGACTGCAACATCGTGCTTGTTTGGAAGGTATGTACACGTTGCTTCTGTCCTAATGCTGCTGATGCCTTATGATACTGCGCTGAAACTAATGTCATTTCTCACATTACAGGAAAACTGAGTGTGACATCCGCATTCAGCTGCCACACGTCTCCAAAGAACATTGTAAAGTTGAGGTCAGGGATAATGGAGAGGTAAGTGATTGTACTAAGGAGGCTGCCTGGTTGGAGCAGTGCTGGGTTACAGACCCCAACCCCCACATTAAGGCCTCATCTATTAACCTGTGCACAATAGTTGTATGATATTTTATTAAAACCTTGTATCTGCTGGCTTGTGGGGGGACTAGATTCCTCATCTTTTCCAATCTCTGCTTGCTGTCCTTGAATGGTTACATGAATTGTTTGCATTTGGAGGCGGATACCTTTCCTGTCAACTTTGTTGGAAAGTATCAGTGCAAGTAAAGTACAAGTCCCGGCTGTTTGAGATTGGAAACACTTGTGATAACTCTGACTAGGTCTGAATAGACTTCAGCCTCCAAAGCTCAACAAATATTTGAAAATGTGAAGATATAGAATGAAATATTAGACAGTGACAGATCTTTGCATTTATATAAACCGTCTTTGTCAAACCTTACAGTATCAATGCAGGGATACTTTACTACGAAGTTAACAGGAAAAGTGAGCCGCTCCTATGGCGGTTTTTGGTGGGCGCTATTGGAGTTTCACAATTTTCTTAGACGGGTTTTGTATTTTTCTTTAGGCGTTTATTACCAACTTAAGCTCCGTGAACCCAACTCAGCTGAATGGAACTACTGTTAAAAAACCCGTGTGTCTCAAACACGGAGATGTTATCACAATCATTGATCGCTCATTCAGGTAAGTGCAGGTTTTGTTTCATGTTTTATTTTTTTTTCTTAAGAGAACGTATTGGGATGATTTTATTACTGAAATTAGTGGTACGGCTCTATAGGCTCTTGTACATTAATAAAGACACTTGTCTTTTTAGTAAACCCTTGTGCCAGTGCTGATTTACCGTATTTTTCGGACCATAAGACGCACTTTTTTCCTCCAAAATTTTGGAGTAAAATGGGGGGGGGGGGGGGTGCATCTTATAGTCCGAATGTTGGGGGGGGGGGGGTGTTATATTTGTGTGGGGGTAGCGGTGGAGGAGCGGGGCACAGGAGGCAGCAGCTGCCTGCTGCAGCCTACACTGTCCCCGCTGCTAAAGAAAATGAATATTCAGTGCTCCCCACGCCCATGAGGCGTGGGGAGCACTGAATATTCATGCTCCTTAACCCTAGAACGCATACCTGGGGCCTCGCAGGCCCTCCCTGTTAATTGTTTTCTATTTTCTGCAAGATTACTTTAGTTAGAATTTTGAAACTCTAGGTATTCCTCAGGTATATAGTTGTTTGTCATTTTTGTTTGAGTTATTCCATGTTATTGCACACGGCCTAAAAGGCCCCAGGTATGTGAAAGTGTAGATTTTTATGGTCATGCGTTCTAGGGTTAATAGCGGTATACAGTGTAGTCGCGCTGCTGCTGCCGGCTATCTCCTGAGCCCGCTGTTAAAGGGCATGAATATTCAACCTCTCTCCACACCCATGGGCGTGGGGAGGGGGTGAATATTCATGCCCTTTAATGAGTGGGCACAGGAGATAGCCGGCAGCAGCCGCAGCGTGGCTCCGCTGTGTGCCGGCTATGAAGGAGAGTGAAGTCACTGCTCCCCGCGCACACAGACTTGGCGTAGGGAGCAGTGACTTCTGGCAGCTGATTTCTCCATGTGAGCTGCGCATGGCAGTGACGTCATGCGCGACTCACATGGAGAGATCCGTGCAGGCAGACACCGGACACAGCGCTGGAGGAAAGAGAAGAAAGGTGAGTATGAGTGTTTTTTTTTTTTTTGCAGCCTGATGAGGATGAGGGGGTGCCATGCATACCAGGACGGGGATGAGGGGTGCCATGCATACCAGGACGGGGATGAGGGGTGCCATGCATACCAGGACGGGGATGAGGGGTGCCATGCATACCAGGACGGGGATGAGGGGTGCCATGCATACCAGGACGGGGATGAGGGGTGCCATGCATACCAGGACGGGGATGAGGGGTGCCATGCATACCAGGACGGGGATGAGGGGTGCCATGCATACCAGGACTGGGATGAGGGGTGCCATGCATACCAGGACTGGGATGAGGGGTGCCATGCATACCAGGACTGGGATGAGGGGTGCCATGCATACCAGGACTGGGATGAGGGGTGCCATGCATACCAGGACTGGGATGAGGGGTGCCATGCATACCAGGACTGGGATGAGGGGTGCCATGCATACCAGGACTGGGATGAGGGGTGCCATGCATACCAGGACTGGGATGAGGGGTGCCATGCATACCAGGACTGGGATGAGGGGTGCCATGCATACCAGGACTGGGATGAGGGGTGCCATGCATACCAGGACGGGGATGAGGGGTGCCATGCATACCAGGACGGGGATGAGGGGGTGCCATGCATACCAGGACGGGGATGAGGGGGTGCCATGCATACCAGGACGGGGATGAGGGGGTGCCATGCATACCAGGACGGGGATGAGGGGTGCCATGCATACCAGGACGGGGATGAGGGGTGCCATGCATACCAGGACGGGGGTGAGGGGGTGCCATGCATACCAGGACGGGGGTGAGGGGGTGCCATGCATACCAGGACGGGGATGAGGGGGTGCCATGCATACCAGGACGGGGATGAGGGGGTGCCATGCATACCAGGACGGGGGATATTGTCAGAATTGGGGGACATTACTCCTATGCCAGTGTCAGCAGAAGACCCCCCCCCCCTTAAAAGTGCATCATGACCACATTTTTTGCTTATTTTTTTTATTTTCCTCCTCTAAAACCTAGGTGTGTCTTATGGTCCGGTGCGTCTTATAGACCGAAAAATACAGTACTCAAGCTTTGAGGCCACATGTAATGCGCATTGCAAATGCATAAACAATGCACTTTGACTCTCCCCCAGTGCACTTCCAGGCTGAATTGCATATGACCTCAGAGCTTGATTTCTCAGCTCCTAACAAATTACCCTTTTTTAACTTGTTTTCCTATCTGCAAAATGTGATAATTTGCTGATCGGTGGGTGTAGCATCCCTGGGACTTGCACAAATCTCAAGAACAAGGCACTTATCTCCAGTAGAAAGAAAACAAGAGTGCACTTGTAATACCTGGGCTCCATTCACTTCTTATTATAGGACTGCGCTCAACTTTACGGCAGCCCCATAATGAATGATGTGGTGGTCGGGTATCCGATCTGCAGTGCCCATTTTGTTTAATGGGAATAAAAATTCTCCGCTCTGCCGATTGGTGCAGGCCCCTGTGATGATCCACCAATCAGCAATTTATCATTTATTATGTAGGTAGGTGACAACTTGTTTTCACTAGACAACTTTAACACTCCATGATGTGTTTTAATTACATGTCGTGTATTGGGCTCATAAACTGAGCCCAATCCACACAGAACTGATCGGGGCTGTTACAAAAGTGTCAAGTAAAGAGATGCTGCCCAGGTGTTTGTTCAGGCACCCATCAGGGTTACTGATTTGTTGCCATGGTAGCTTGGAGGTCTCCTGGAGGTCCCCATCACTGCCATGTTGGTTCCTTTGAGAAATGCAGCCACAGGCTGGGCCTTCTTGGGAGATCTTGACTTTTACCATATACTGTAGTTAGTATTGTATATAGTACAAGCAATTGCAGGTTCAAGTCCCCTGTAAGGGCTGAACAAAGACGGATTTTGGTAAGACCTTACCTGTAAAATCCTTTTCAGCGAGGGAAGGAAGGGAGACACAGTCATTACTAGTGGGTAGGCGGAGCCCACATAGGATAGAACACCTCAGATTAAAAAAGTGTTGTCCGGCCCCTCCATCTTGGCCTCCTCCTACTCCAGCTCTCCAGTCCGTACACAAGCTAAGGAAGAGCAAATATCACCAGCGGAGCAACATAACCCCTTCTGAAGAACTTCAGAGAAAAAACAAGACAGGTTATGCATATAACAGAAAAACCACACAGTCCCAGGTACTACTCACTGGACCTGACCACTGCGATGAGCTGGCAATGCTGGAACAGAGCCTTAGCGCGCCGACCTCAGCCCAGATAACCGCCATCAGAGAAGGGTCACGATGCATCTGAAAACACAACAACACACTTCTGCCATGGGAGGGAGCTGTGTCTCCCTTCCTTCCCTCGCTGAAAAGGATTTTACAGGTAAGGTCTTACCAAAATCCGTCTTTCAGCAGCAGATGGAAGGAAGGGAGACAGAGGTCATTACTAGTGGGACGTCCCAAAGCAGTCCAAAAATTAAGGGTGGGAAAAAACCAACAGAGGCAGAATCCCAACAACCTAGAAAAATGCGCAACTAGCGCGAAATACAAGTTAACGATAACTTAAACTACAGCCGCCTGCAGGACCCTACGTTCTAAGGCTGCATCAGCGGAAGCACTGACGTCCACCTTATAAAACTTTGTAAAAGTGTGGACGGAGCGCCAGGTAGCCGCCCGGCAGAGTTGAGCTGCCGAGGCCCCTTGATGAAAAGCCCACGATGAACCCACAGCTCTCGTGGAGTGAGCTCGAATCTTAATTGGACAAGATTCGCCCTTGAGTCGGTAAGCCTCTAAAATGGCCGACCGAATCCATCGAGCTATAGTGTCCTTGGAAGCTCGTTGACCACGCCGACGACCTGCTGGAATCACAAACAGAGAGTCCGATTTCCGAAAACCTTGAGTAATAGACAAATAGAACTTCAAAGCCCGCACTAAATCCAATGAGTGCAAGGCCCGTTCCTTCGCATTCCTCGGTTCCGGACAGAGCGAGGGCAACACAATATCCTGGTTAACATGAAATTGTGACACCACCTTAGGTAGAAAGTCGCCCCGTGTGCGAAGCACCACGCGATCCGGGAGAAACTCTAGAAAAGGAGGCGAGCAAGAAAGAGCCGCCAGTTCAGAAACCCTTCTCAAAGAGGTGACTGCCACTAAAAAGGCAACCTTCCAAGAAAGCAAAGAAAGTCTAACGGAGTCCATAGGCTCAAAAGGCCCATGTTGAAGAGCCTCCAAGACCAGATTGAGCCGCCAAGGGGACACAAGCGCCTTCCGCGGCGGAAACTGACGGGTTACCCCGCGAAAAAAGGAACGAACGTCCCTACGCGAGGCGATAGCCTTCCGAAACAGCAAGGACAAAGCAGAAACCTGACCCCTCAGAGTGCTAACTGCCAAACCCTTGTCCAGGCCATACTGCAAAAAGGCCAACAAATTGGGAATGGAAAAAATCCTCGGGTTCCATGAAGAACCCGAACACCATGAAAAGAAGGCCTCCCAAGTCTTGTGATAGATCCTAGTAGTGGCAGGACCCCTGGCAGCTCGCAGAGTGACAATGACTTCGGCTGAAAAACCTTGACGAGTCAAGATTTTGGTCTCAAGAGCCACGCCGTCAAATGCAGAGACTTCGGGTCCGGATGACGAACGGGCCCTTGGGTTAACAGGTGAGGGAGAGGAAGTGGAGGCGCAGCCAGAAGCGACACCAGCGTCGAGAACCACGTCCTCCTTGGCCAGTCTGGGGCTACTAACATAGCCGGGACTCTTTCCAGTCTGATCCGACGCAACACCAGAGGAAGTAAGGATATCGGCGGGAACACATAGATTAGCTCGAATTGGTCCCACGGAGCCACCAGAGCATCCACCGCCACAGCCTTCGGGTCCTTGTACCTGGACATGAACGTCGGTAACTTGGTGTTGAACCTTGATGCCATCAAATCCACTTGAGGAGTTCCCCAACGGGAGCACAGCTGTGCAAAAATTTCTGGGTGAAGACTCCATTCTCCGGGATCCACCTTCTCGCGACTGAGGAAGTCCGCCGTGATATTCTGAACTCCCGGAATGTGAATCGCAGAGATGGCTGGCACCTTGGCCTCGGCCCATACCAGGATCCGAGACACTTCCATCATGAGCCTGGAGCTCCTCGTTCCACCTTGATGGTTGATATACGCGACCGCCGTCGCGTTGTCTGTCTGCACTCGGACTGGCAGACCGTTTAAAGGGACTGTCCAGTGTTGGAGGCAAAGGAAAATCGCCCTCAATTCCAGGATGTTGATCGGCAGGACAGACTCTTCCGACGACCATACTCCCTGAATCCAGAGATCGTTCCAGACACCCCCCCCAGCCTGAAAGGCTGGCATCGGTGGTTATGACCGACCATCTCGGAAGGAGGAAGGACTTCCCCAGGGATAACGCTTCTGGACGTAACCACCATTCTAGAGACTCTCGCACCCTGTGGGAGATGATGACACTGCGATCCAGCGAAGCCTGTGATCGATCCCAACGGTTCAGAATGAGCATTTGGAGAGTCCTGGAATGAAATTGGGCAAACGGAAGTGCCTCCATTGACGCCACCATCAAACCCAAAAGGCGCATACACCTTCGAAGGGACATTGCTGTCGAAGACTTCATAACCTGTACATGTCGAAGAAGACTTGCTTGCTTGTCTGGAGGCAGGGACACCACTGCTCGTACCGTGTCGAAATGCATCCCCAAAAACAGGATTGACTGCGACGGTTCCGGAGACGACTTCTTCCAATTGACCAGCCACCCGAAGTCCTCCAGGAGCTGAAGGGATAGATTGCGAGCCATCACCGCCTCCTCCTTTGAGGACGCCACAATCAAAAGGTCGTCCAGGTAGGGAAGAACCGTAACCCCCTGTCTTCGAAGGATCGCCATGAGAGGTGCCAGAATTTTTGTAAAAACTCTGGGCGCCGAGGCCAACCCGAATGGTAGGGCCACAAACTGGAAATGGTCCTGACCTATGGCAAAACGAAGGAAGCGTTGGTGGGCCCTTCCGACGGGAACATGCAAATAAGCGTTGCGAATGTCGATTGACACCAAAAAGTCGTTCTGCGACAGGGCCGCCACAACCGAGCGAAGCGACTCCATGCGGAATTTCCGGGTGCGGACATGCCGATTCAATCTTTTGAGATCCAGAATGGGGCGAAATTTGTCCTCCTTTTTGGGGACCACAAAGAGGTTTGAATAAAACCCTCTTCCCCGGTCCTCCGGCGGAACCGGTACCACCACACCCTTCTGCAGAAGGGAATCGACCTCCTGCCGTAGAGCGGCAACTAGCTCGGGCTCTGACGGAATGCGAGATCGGCAAAACCTGTCCGGGGGTCGAGAAAGAAACTTTATGAAGTAGCCTGCTGACACAACCCGCGTCACCCAGGCGTCCGAAACGCGGGACGCCCAAGTCGATTCGAATTGGAGCAGGCGACCCCCCACTCGAGAGCCCTCGAGAGAAAACCTGGCGTCAGTCCGCCTTAGCGGGCTTTTTGTCAGCTTCCCGCTTGTCTTGACGGAAGCTCTGTTTCCAGGGAGTGCGGGATTTCTGAGAAGCCTTTTTTCCTGAAAAAGAGGGACGACCCGATCCCCAAGAGGGCTGACCGGACCGTCCCCTGGACCGAAAGGGCCGCCGACTACTACCGGCACTAGGCCTGCCCGACGCAGAAGCCACAGTTCTTCGCTGTGGTAAGGCCGCTTCTTTTGCCTTTGCCTTGACAATCATCTCCGTGAGGTCAGATCCAAATAACTGACCACCCTTGTAAGCTAAAGATAGCAAACCCTGCTTGGAAACCGCGTCCCCGGTCCACTGTCTGAGCCACAGTGCTCTTCTGACTGTGACCGCCGAGGATTGCGCCCTGGACAGCAGTGACGCGGTATCCAGACCTGCATCACTGCCATATCGGGCCGCATCCTCCAACAACTTGAAAAGCCCATCTACCTCGGATAGCGGGGATCCATCCTGCCACGCCGTCCGTAGACGGTCCAACCAGCTTAGGGAAGCTTTACAAGCACACATGGATCCTAGCACCGCTCTGAATCCATGACCCGCGGCCTCGTAGATGGATTTCGCCGCCATCTCCGTTTTTCTGTCCAGCGGATCCTGCAGACTCGCCTTCCCTTTAACAAGCAGTAATGAGGATTTGCTCAGCTGGGATAAAGGGACATCCAATTATCAATCAACTCCGTGGAACACGGATACAGTGCCTCAAAAAACCGTGTCCCCTGAAAACGTTTATCTGGACACAGGCGTTCCTTCTCCACTGCCCCATTAAGCTCATCCAGAGATGGTAATGCCAAGCGCGACCTATGCGACTCCTGAAACATCCGGGCCGACTTATCAGGACGTCTAGTTACCTCCTCCGGAAACTGTAACGCCTCCCTCATGGCTTGCACGGCCCAAAAAAGAGGCAGAGTGCCCCTGCCGATCCTCCTTATCCGAATCGGACATCTCCCCATCTGAGCTTTAAGGGGAACCCTCCATAACAGAGATCTCCGAGTCGCTGCGCGGGGAGGGCAGTACCGGCCTGTGGCGCTTCCTGCCATGAGAGGATCTAGCTGACACCCAATAACCTAGAAGGTCAGACAGGCCATCAATAGAACGAGTGAGGGCCTCCATTTTGACCACTGCCCCATCACCGAAACCCCCGACCGCTGCGCTTGACGCCGTCGAGGACTCCTGCGTGTCAGACACGCGAGACTGATCCTGTAGCGGACCTGGGAGACTGTCCGCACCTCCTGGACCCTGATCTGACATGCCCTCACACAGTATATGGCAGGTTAAACCTGTCAGTAAGTAGGACAGTGTGGTTTCTTAAAAGAAAGCTGAAGGGTTAAAGCTCTTAAAGAGAGCTACCCCAGCTGACCCCCAATTAAGGGATAACCGCCTAATAAGGGGTTAATGTCGCAGACTCCCCACAACCTCTGTGAAATGAAAAGGATGTGCGAGCCCCAGACAAAAAAAGGAACCTCTATATGAGGTAATAGCTGCAGGACAGCACAGTCTGCCACCTTATTGTGCCTCAGAAAGGTGCCCTGCGCTGAGGGGGTGAGGGGTGAAGCTTCTGCCCTGACAGGCAGAAGCGACTCACCCAGCTGGCCGCGGTGCAGTGTTCCTTCGGTCTGTCGTGAGGAGCCCGATGGAAGCCGTTCAGTAATGGCCGCCGCGCTGTGAGGAGAGAGAAGCTGGAAGAGGAGGGGCAGGAGAAAGCGCGCGCTCAGAGCGCTTCCTGCCCGCGAAAGACCGGGAAGGCGCGAAGCCGCGCGCGACTCCTCCGCTCTCCGCTCCCCGCTCCTGCCCCGCTTCCATGTCCTGCAGGCATCCACCTGCGGACAAAAAAGCACAAGTCACTACCTGAATACATGTAGCAGCGGCTGCCGCAGCAGCCGTACTCACCCAGCTGAGCGCCACAGGGACCCCCAGGGATTTGTGGCGCTGTGCCCAAGCTTCCCCCCAGGGCGGAGAACGCAGTGACCCCAGATGCGCGGTTTGCGTCCCCGCCAGGGAAGCATCCCTCATCCCCCGGGGCCGGCAGGGTTCTGCAGGGACCTCTCTCAAAGGGTAATGCAGATCCGCCAAGGGAGGGGTGGGGGTCCAGCAGCGCTGAGACCTCAAGACCACGGGGGTCCAAGTCTCTGTCCGATAAAAATAAAAAATTTTCTGAGGAGCTGCTTCCAGCAGCGACCATCCTCTGTGACCTCAAATTTTAGACTGGAGAGCTGGAGTAGGAGGAGCCCAAGCTGGAGGGGCCGGACAACACTTTTTTAATCTGAGGTGTTCTATCCTATGTGGGCTCCGCCTACCCACTAGTAATGACTGTGTCTCCCTTCCTTCCATCTGCTGCTGAAAGTAAAGTTTTTGAAAATGTAAAAAAATCTTTAATATTAACATTCTCCCCCCTTTCCCTAGTTAAAAATAAAGAAATGTAAACAAAAAAATACACTAATGCAGCATCCAAAAATGTAAAAAAAAAATAAAAAAATCTATAGAAGTAAAAAAAAAAACAAATAGAAATATATACAGGCATATACATCTATAGATCATATATCTATATTATGATTTTATTCATTTATTTTACCAAGCTTTGAATTTGGGGTTGGGTTGGCTGCGTCCTTTCTATGATCTGTATAGTGGCATTATTGTCTCTCCTGTATTATGACCATAATTCCTGACCCAAACTAACAGTGATCTAGGTATATATGATGCCTGTTAACAAGACACTTAGTTCGGCCAGGAAAATATGGCCCTTGTGCCACCCTGGATATAATTTTCCTTTTAAGGTAAAATATTAATGCTTTTTTATAATGCTATATATTAACAGATTTGAGAAACCTCCTACACAACAAGGAAAACGACGATCAACAGGGCTGGACTCTGACACCTTTAAGGTAGCTCTATTGATGGCAAATTTTATACTACATTTAATTGACTTGTAAACGCTTAATTAATTTTTCTCCCTTTCTTCCAGGTGTTTGCAAGTAACCACCCTTCAGACACAAGTAGGTATTTTGTACTTCTAACTGTCTTTTATTTCTTCTAAGTGTTGCGACTTGTTACTGTAGCGCAGGGATGAGATGTTACAGGTATTTTCAGATTTCTCTATCGTATATTTTTCTCAATCAGATGAAACCGTGCGAATTGAAACTCTAACCAATAAAACACAGCGCAAATCTGAAGGCAATATCCTCAAAACTACTCATTCGAGGCGATCGCTGCAGATTTCCTCTACGTCATCGCCAAGAAATGACTTGTCACCCTTTGGCGAATTGTACGAAATGCTTAAAAGTGAAGTGGAAAATGGGAAAACGCCCGTGAAAGAGAAAAGCAGTTCGCCAAAAAATATGACTCTAAAAAGAAGTCTTCAGGTGCAAGACGGCTCCCAGTCTCCTGTTGCGCCAAAGCGTACTTCTAGAAGTCAGTCCAGCGACAGCCCAATGACCCGTCCCAAAGAGGTTGCTGTGGTGCCTCGATCAGCTTCTGCTGGAAGAGTCAGGGAGGCCTCGAAGAGTCCATCAAGAAGTCCCAAAACTTCTACTAAAAACTTGAACAAGTCTCTACAAGAGGTGGGACAGGAACCTGAAGCAACGACACGGAGACGCTCCAAACGCGATTCTCAGCCAGTGCCTCAGGAGCAAGTGCATCCCATTGTAAATGGGTATGAAGAGAGACGCTCTCCCAGAAGATCTGCAAGTGCTGAAGAAGGCAAAGCAGTGTCTCAAATACAGTCTACCCCTAATAACGCAAAAACAGCAGACTCTCCAGCACCTCGCCGGCGGGGCAGTCAGTCTGCCTCTAAGCAGCTGGTGTTAAAGAGCCCAGACAGTTCTCCTCGAGGTAAATCTCCTACTCAAGGAAGGCAAAGCAAGACTCCAGATAAATCCCCAAAAAGAACTCCATCTGCAGCTTCTGTGACCGAGGGCAAAGCAAGTGAAGGTGCGTTCTTGCATTGTATGCTGTAGCTGCTTGTTCACTGGTACACCGAAACCTGGTCCAAAACGTATGCTAGTCTTGTTCTTATAAATACCTCTTTAATGCCCTGTCTTGTAGTTTACACATGTCAAATATAATCGTCTTATCCCATCTGTCCGTCCAGGAAATCCCGCGTCTCTGGTCGCAGCCAATCAGCGACGCGGGATTTCAGAACAAGATGGCAGCCGTTAGCGGCTCATCTGCCGCACGGAGGTCAGCGGCGATGCCCGGCGCTCGCCGGTCAACTCCCGGCTGCTCGCAGCATAAGTACCCCAACCTGCGGCACCGCTGACCGATGGCAAATGTGAAGGGAGGACCGGGGAGCGGCGCCGGTCGGGATACTTCTGCTCGCAGAGGAAGTACCCGCACAGTCACCGCCGCTCCCCAGTCTTCACTAATACGGTTCGCTGATTGGTCGTGGCCGGGACCAATCAGCGATATTGGCGCCAAATTTAAACACTGCTCTGCTGATGTCGGCCGCATACATATTCTAGAATTCCCGATGCGTTAGAATCAGGCCACCATCTAGTGTCAAATAAGAGCCTTAATATTGAGGTCAGGAGTCACTTGTTCAGTGGTAAAGGTTTTTTTTTCTAGACCGGAGGCTTCCAGGAGTTTACTCACCAGCTGCTGCTTCCAGTCGTTGAACGGCTGCAGCAGTATGTGGCCACTGCAGTCAATCAATGCCTTTTTGTCATCTACACTTTTGGAGCTGTTGAGCCCTGTGATTGGCAGCAGTGGTCTTATGATGGGATCAGGGGCAGGGGCCAGTGAGAACATGTTTATTTTATTTTAACCCTTGGAAGCCTGTAGGATGCAAAAAAAAATAAACAAATACCATCTTACTAGGTGTTCCACTTAACTAAAGCTGATCGAACGCCCTTATACATGTAAAATAACAAACGCAGCACATGCTTCCCCTTACCACTCAGGGCCCATTGCTGTTTTTCCACCACTGCAGTGATGAGCTCAGTTGAAGAGATATTGGCAAAGTATTTGGTACATAATGAGTTAACCTTTCAGTTATCAGTTTTCACTGTAGGGGGCGTGTTCTCCCTGTAAGATGCTGACCAATCATAAGCAGGCAGCAACATTCAGGGGAAATAAGACCACGCCCCCATAATAGCTCAGGTGGGTCTTTTATCCAGGTATTTCTGTGAACTCAGTTCTGATGATCAGTAAGTGCCCAAGGGATTTGATACCCAACCCTTTTCCTTGGGATATCCTAAAGTGCGTTCCTATAAGTTGGAACAAGCAATCTGAGATTTGTGATCAGTTTGGTTTGTGTCAGGAGACTTTCCAATTAATGGGGCAGTGTATTTTATTTTATTTTTTAGGTTATTTTAATTCATGTTTTTTTTTTTCTTAACAGCTGAACCAAGAAAAACTCCAAGGAAGCGAAGAAGTGACGAACTTTCCCTTCCTGAACCACCACCTAAAAGGAAGAGGGTCTCGTTTGGAGGACAACTTAGTCCAGAGCTGTTTGATAAAAGATTGCCTCCCAATTCACCTCTTAAAAAAGGTGCAACGCCTGCTCGACGGAGTCTGTCTATCAACTCGCCTCGCACCGTTACACGTAAAAGCTTTGGCCTGAAGCAATCGGTGATCAGGGTAAGAGATTTTTTTTACAGGATAGGATGCTGTTAAAATTCTATTTACATCTTAATAAGCCATGTTTTGCAGTGGAAGATTTCATGTAACTAAACAGAATATATTACATCAAGCAAAAAGGATTTTTATACGTTAACGAAAAATCCCTATCGTAGCCTTCATTGAAGGAGACCGGAAACCAGTGGTGTACGCTGCTGCCACCAGGAGGCTGACAGAAAGAATTACAACCTTAAGGGAAAATCTTAGGAATGTGTAGCCTGGTGAGAAGGTGATATTTTTTTTTTTTTTTTTTACTGGTGACAGCAGCGTACATCCGTGGCTTCTTGAGTCCCCCAAAGTGCCAAAGAAAATTGTATATGCAAGTTATGAAGGCGAAAAATCTTTGGTCTTGCTTGTTTCAGAACTTGTTTTCATACAATATAGGTGCTCAGTCTCATAGCAGTATTTTCCTTCAGAAACCTACATGTATAAGTATTATATAAACCAACCACTTCTACGTAGACGCAGCACTACTAGCTGCCAATAGACTGTTAGTGTTTCTCAAGAAAATAAGCCTCCCCCCCCCTTCTAATTTTAAACATTAATGTTGCGCCCCAAAATGCAGTCAAGAGTAAACAGTTTTTGTCCGTCCCCCCTCCCCCTTTCAATTTTTTTATTAGGAGGTCTTTGAGCATTCTGCTGGAAAGTCTAGCCCAGCAAGAAGTTCACCTGTGAAACGTTCACCAGCCAAGCAATCTCCCTTAGCTAAGACACTTACTAAAAGTTTATCGCCAGCTAAAAGTTCAGTTGATAAGAAGTCACCTGCTGGGTCTCAGAGCTCTGCTGCAGTAACGCCTGTGAAAAATTCTCCAGCTAAGAAATCTGTAGTGAAAACGCCATCCTTGTCTGCTAGATTAACACCAGTTACAAAATCTCCATCTACAAAGTCACCTGTCAAATCTCCGTCCAGAAGTCCTAAAGGTTTATCTCTTAAACCTATTCCCACTACACCAACAAAGACTGCGTCTGCGAGGTCCCCAGTTGCCAGGATGCAGTCACCGTCCAAGAGGTCCCCAGTGGCCAAAACGCCTACTTCAGCCATGAAGTCCCCTGTGACCAGGACGCCGTCCAAGAGGTCCCCAGTGACCAAAATGCCTACTTCATCTGTGAGGTCCCCAGTGGCCAGGACGCCGTCGCCTTCCGAGAGGTCCCCAGTGGCCAGGACGCCGTCGCCTTCCGAGAGGTCCCCGGATGCCAAGACGCCCTCTTCAATGAGGAGGTCTCCTGTGGAAAGGACGCCCACCCCTGCCAAGCAGTCCCTGGTGGCCAAGACGCCCTCTTCAGTCAGGTCATCTCCTGTGGCCAAGACGCCCACCCCAACCAAGCGGTCTCCTGTGGCCAAGACACCATCTTCAGTGAGGAGGTCTCCTGTGGCCAAGACGCCCTCTTCAGTCAGGTCGTCTCCTGTGGCCAAGACGCCCACCCCAACCAAGCGGTCTCCTGTGGCCAAGACACCATCGTCAGTGAGGAGGTCTCCTGTGTCCAAAACGCCCACCCCAACCAAGCGGTCTCCTGTGGCCAAGACACCATCCTCAGTGAGGAGGTCTCCTGTGGCCAAGACACCATCCTCAGTGAGGAGGTCTCCTGTGGCCAAGACACCATCCTCAGTGAGGAGGTCACTGGTGGCCAAGACACCATCTTCAGTGAGGAAGTCACTGGTGGCCAAGACACCATCTTCAATGAGGAGGTCTCCTGTGGCCAAGACGCCCACCCCAGTGAGGAGGTCTCCTGTGGCCAAGACGCCCACCCCAGCCAAGCGGTCTCCTGTGGCCAAGACCCCATCTTCAGTGAGGAAGTCTCCTGTGGCCAAGACACCCACCCCAACCAAGCGGTCTCCTGTGGCCAAGACACCATCTTCAGTGAGGAAGTCTCCTGTGGCCAAGACACCCACCCCAACCAAGCGGTCTCCTGTGGCCAAGACACCATCTTCAGTGAGGAAGTCTCCTGTGGCCAAGACACCCACCCCAACCAAGCGGTCTCCTGTGGCCAAGACACCATCTTCAGTGAGGAAGTCTCCTGTGGCCAAGACACCCACCCCAACCAAGCGGTCTCCTGTGGCCAAGACACCATCTTCAGTGAGGAAGTCTCCTGTGGCCAAGACACCCACCCCAACCAAGCGGTCTCCTGTGGCCAAGACACCATCTTCAGTGAGGAAGTCTCCTGTGGCCAAGACACCCACCCCAACCAAGCGGTCTCCTGTGGCCAAGACACCATCTTCAGTGAGGAAGTCTCCTGTGGCCAAGACACCCACCCCAACCAAGCGGTCTCCTGTGGCCAAGACACCATCTTCAGTGAGGAAGTCTCCTGTGGCCAAGACACCCACCCCAACCAAGCGGTCTCCTGTGGCCAAGACACCATCTTCAGTGAGGAAGTCTCCTGTGGCCAAGACGCCCTCTTCAATGAGGAGGTCTCCTGTGGCCAGGACGCCCACCTCAGCCAAGCGGTCTCCTGTGGCCAAGACACCATCGTCGGTGAGGAGGTCTCCTGTGGCCAAAACGCCCACCCCAACCAGGCGGTCTCCTGTGACCAAGACGCCTTCTTCAGTCAGAAGGTCCCCGGTGGCCAAGATGCCCTCTTCAGTGAGGAGGTCTCCTGTGGCCAGGATCCCCACCCCGGTGACTCCATATATGAAAGGACGATTCTCTGTTTCACGTATAGAGACACCACCACAAGAACAAGGTCAGAGTGATCTTCCAGCTTCACAGACACCAAAGACCTCTCGTAAATCTCTATCCGTGAAGAAAACTCCTCGAAGAAGCCGGAAACTTGAAGCTTTTGAACTTATTCGTTCCAGAAGGAGAAGTGGTGCTACAGAAGCCAACCTGCTTGGTAAGTCTTTATAAGCTTAAAGAGGCACTCGCTAGTGATGAGTGAGTATGTTTTGTTAACCCTTTCGGCGAGCATGCTCGGGTGCTCGCCGAGTATCTTTAGTGTGCTTGAATGTTATGTTTGAATCACTCCCCCTGTGCATGATTTGCGACTGACATCTTTAATACATGTGAGGAATGGCTAAGAAATAGGCATTCCTCACATGTATTAAAGTTGTCAAACGGTCACAAATCATGTGCACAGAGAGACTGAAACATAACACCCGAGCACGCTGTAGATACTCGGGAAAACACCCGAGCATGCTCGCTCATCACTAGCATTCGCATCAAAATTTGTATCCTCTTAATATATTGCAATCACATTTATATATCGCTGTGTTCTTACAATTGCTCATTTTGCTTTTCTACCCCATAATTCTTTTTCATTAAGTCTACGACATCACGTGGTTAAAAACAGACTGGCTGAATTGTTCTAAGCTCTATGTAGAAACTGTAAATCAGCTGGGTCAGGAGTTGAAAATGGGAATGAATAAATGCAGGGACAAGAGACTTCCTGTTTCTACATAGAGCAGAGAAGAATTAGCTGGGTAGAAAGGCAAAATGAACTTTTAAGAACAGTGCTACATAACATGCTGACTGCAATATACTAAGGATAAAAACTTTTATGGGAGTACTTCTTTAATAGACAGTTTGTTTCAGTTTGTAAATGTATTTTTTTTTTCTTTACCCCCTTCTTAATTTAGTGTCTAAAACATGGGCTGATGTTGTGAAAATTGGAGTAGCAAAATCCCAAAGGACGATTAATAAACCTGCACAGAAAATAGTGGCTATAAAAAAGAAACTTAAGCATAAGGTATGTGGTGGAATTTTTTTATTATATATAAATATATACTTTTTTTTTGTGTTGCAAATGTGATATGCTTTGCCTGCTTTCAGACTCCAATGAAAAAAATCAAGGATGTGACGAGCACAGGTCATGCAGACTCTCCTGCCACAATTCTTGTAGGAAGAGCTCATACACGAGTAGTGAACCTAACCGGATTTGTCCCTAAAGTCATGAGGAACCAGGCTGTGAAACTTGACACTGCCCACAATGAAAGTTTCACTGGTAAGGATTACTGCTAATATCTTGCTAAATGATGAATAAAGCCCCCGTCTCGCATAGCGAGATCGCTGCTGTGTCACGGTTTTGGTGACGCAACAGCGACCTCACCAGCGATGTCGCTATGTGTGACACTTTGCAGCGATCAGGCCCCTGCTGTGAGGTCGCCTATCGCTGCAAAATGTCCTGGACCATTTTTTGGTCGTTGCCCTCCCACTGGTCAGCACACATCGCTGCTCCCGCTGGTCACACACAGCGATCAGGCTGGTAACCATGGTAAACATCGGGTTACTAGGGGCACACGCGCACCTAGTAACCTGTTTATCATGGTTACGAGCCTGCTAAAGTGAGCGGTAACCTCCCGCTCACCGTAGCAGAGTGGTAACCATGATAAACAATGGGTTACTAGGTGCGCGTGTGCCCCTAGTAACCCGATGTTTACCATGGTTACCAGCCTGTTGAAGCAGGAGCAACTAGGAGCAGGACATCGTGGAAAGATTCTTTCCACGATGTCGCTGCTCCCCTGATCGTTGGTGAGCCTGCCTGTTTGACAGCTCACCAGCGACCACATAGCGACGCAGCAACGATCCCTGACAGGTCGTATCGTTGTCGGGATCGTTGCAGCGTTGGTAAGTGTGACGGGGCTTGAATACGTCACAGGCTGTAAAAGGGTTAAGATCCTGTGATAAGTGTAGAACCTCAAAAGTGGGTGGGCAAAAACTTTATCACAATTTCTGTTTTTTTTGTCCTCCCAGTTTTTGAGTAATGATCAGGGGTTCTTAAAGGAGTGTTCTCAAGTTCTTGCATTGCTTTAGTTGGCATAGAAAAAGCATGTCAACTGCACACTTGCCTATTTTCATCTGCTGTCATTCTCCTGCAATGAGGGATTTTCTCTTGTGCACAGCTAGTTTCCATGGAGCCCAGCCTCTAGTTCCTCTCCCAGTAGTTAACTCCTCACATGGAACGTAGTTAACTCTTAACATCCCAGTCAGGTCTCTCCAGTCCATTGATTTCTATGCAGGAGTTGGCTGCTTATCTTCCTCCTCTCCTCTTTTGAAGAGTTGGTTTTAAATCACCAGCCTGACAGCTTTAACAGGTCTCCTAATCTCAGATCTTGGCTTTCCCTGTTGGACCCATGTGCTTGTTCAGATGCCCTGTTGTCTCTGTAAATACAGTGTAAAAGTGTAGACTGAGAGCAAAGCACTTATACCGAAATGTTACGGCAGAACTTATGCTGGGCTTTATAGTTCTACAAGTATTATAGTTCTATTCACCAGAGTTGTCACTCTCAGAGGAGAGTGCGCCCTGCTAGAAGTGAGGAGACTACACAGATTGCATGCTCAAGAGACAGCCTGAGAATACCCCATTATGGGATTGAGCTCTGGAGAGTTTCTGGACCATGCTCCTAAAATGTCAATGTTATGTTTACTGAGCCACTTGGTTTTCACTTTGGCCTTGTGGCATTGTTCATCACCAAATTTCTCCTGGGTCATTAGGAGAAGTTGCTGTTGTAGGATGTTTAGATCCCGTTCTTTATTCATGGCAGCGTTCTTAGGCCAAATTGTGATCCATTTTCATTTTTCAAGTAGTAAAGTGGTTGCTCTCACAATTTTGCTTAATACTGCCATGAATAAAAGCATGAGATCTAAACATCCTACAAAAGCAACTTGTCCCAGTGATCAAGTAGTAATTTTGTGATATTCATACTTTTTGCAGCATGATGACCAAAAGTCCATGATGACCATGTCACAAGGCAAAATTGATAAGTAGGTGGCTCGGTGAACAAAATTGACATTTTGGGTCCATAGCCAGGATTCTTTATAGATTTCAATCTCATCAGAAAGCGGGAGGACAAACAAAAACACAAAAATTGTGATAAACTTGGAGCACTGATTAGGTAATAATAGGTAGTCAGTCAGGATATAGCCCAGAAGATAATATCCAGCTGCCAGGGAGAAAGGCAGAAGTCTTAAGAAATAAGTCAACACTAAATATTGAGTCTTTTAACTTCTAACAAATACATTAAGTTTGTGTAAACTTTTTAAATTCTTATAATGCTTCAGTAACTTTAGAAACATGTGATTTAGAAGATCTAAAACTCTGAAGCTGTAAAATCTGTCATTCTCAAAAAACTTTTAAACTTTTGGCCATGACCGCACAGGCGCGCACACACTAGATATGCCGTCTTTCAGGAGAAAGTTTTAGTTGTGTAAGCATACATCTATCAAAGTAAAAAATGGTTATGGTGCAGGAATCTGCAGTAATATTATTTTTCTATAGCACTCGATTAGAGGCTTTCGCTGTTTACATACAGCACGGACCGTCCAAAGTCTATCCTGCGGTCGACAGGAAGGGAGACGATGTCCTCCAAAAACCTCTAATCCTCTAAAATGATTTAGAAAAACTATGATACTGCAGAGTCCTGCACTATACTTTTTTTCTTTTGAAAGTGGAGTTACTGTATGCTTTTAAGAAAATAAGTGCTGCCACTCATTGATTGTGATTGGTATTGCAAATTTGCCTAACTCAATATAAAGGATGCTCAGTGGGGTTTTGTGATTTTGTTCTGTGTTTTTTTTTTTTTTTTTTTTTTTTTTTTTTTTGGGGGGGGTCAGTTCATCTTTGACTTTTTTTTGTCTTTTATCTTTTAATTAAGGTGTGGCTGAATTATTTAGCACCCCAGCAAATAAGCCAAGGAAAAGTAATCGCCTGGAAAGCTCGAAAACGGAGTCTCCCAGCTCAGTGCTTGTGGAGGTGTCGGTGATGAAGACTCCAGAGGAGTCAGGTCAGTGTTCAGATTGCCATTTCTGCCGTTAGTAAAAAACCTAGTGACTCATTCTGCAGCTTCAAAATAAAATTATCATGCAAGATAAAAGCCTAGCTCGCTGAAAATTTACCAGACTCTTTGGCAAAATAGGAGTTGGAAGCAGTTTATTGGGTGGGCTAGTCCTCGTATATATCCTATCCCTCCAAACTGCGTGTGCTCACAGCCTGACGTGTTTAAAACAAATAAATATTTTTGCCTACAGGTGAAATGGTGGTTTCTCCATTAGACAGTCCTAATACCACACGGCGTAGGCAGTACAGTCGAGATGCGGTGTCCAGGCTACTTCAGAGTCCGGCCTCCCCAGAATTGCGTAAGAAGGATGGTAGCGCCACAGTTGAGATGGCAGCAGGAACTTCAAAATCACAGAAAAATAATCGGAAATCTGTGGGTCTCTCCGGCATCAAACGCATCATGAGAACTCCAAAGCAAAAAGGGACACCGGTCACCGACCCTCACGCATTAAGGAAACTGCTGAGAACACCAACAGAAGCTGAAACCTCCCGGGCTTATTCTCGAAGATCCACTAAACTTGAAGTGCTTGGTATCGACAGACTCTTGAAAACACCAAAGGAAAAGCCGGCACCTGTAGAAGATTTCACGGGTGTCCAAAGACTCCTGAAGACCCCAAAACAGAAGGCAGAGCCTGTGCAAGATTTTGCTGGTGTGAAGAGGATCACAAGAACACCTAAAGAAAAAGTACAACCTGTGGAAGATATGGTCGGAGTAATGCAGACGATGAGAACACCCAAGGAGAAGCCTCTACCGGTGGAGGATATGGTCGGGATAAAACGCATGATGAGAACCCCCAAGGTGCGGGGGCAGCCCGTGGAGGACATGATCGGTATAAAGCGCATCATGAAAACCCCTAAAGAACGAGGACAACCAGTTGAGGATATTGCCCTAAATCACTTACTGAGTAGTCCAATTGAGAGCGTCCAGTCAATTGAAAGTACCCGTCCAATAGAGGAAATTTTTGGGATAAAGAACTTGATAAAGACACCGCCAAAGTCTTTGGTCAGTGAAAAGGTAATAAAAAAAAAAAAAAGTGTGTATATTTTATATCATATATTGAGACTTACAGGATCAGTAGTCAATATGTTTTCAACTTTCACTAGTGATGTATGGTACATAGTTTTCTATCAGACTTGAGCTCCAAAAGTATATTGGGCTCTGTACAGTGTTATTGGCTGCTCTAATGTGGGGTCAGTAGAGCCTTAGGGGTACATTAAATGTTTGCGCTGGGGAACTTATCTTGACATATATGCCAAAAGTAGGGCTCCGGCTGATGTGATCAGGGTCTTCTGTTTCGAAATCCACTTGTTCATGTGTGATTTATATTCCAGTTTTATGCTAATAGTTCCAACCTTTTTATTTTAATAGGCTATATCAAAGGATCGTGGCAGCCAATCTGCAAAGTGTAAGTATGACGATATCTATAATGATATGGGAAAATATAAGACCAATGTCCCCTAAGATCAGTGGGAATAAAATGACTAAGGGCCCCAATACACATTAGTCTGTTGGCTGAAGCAGCCAATATATAGACGTGTCGGCCAACAGTCTAATGTGCATGGCGGCACTGGTCGGGGGAGATGTCTATTGCATGTCCAATTTCAGACTGCAGATCGCATTGTTCTGGAGATAAGCTACCGGCCGACATTCATTTGGCGGCTTTCTCATAGAGAACACAGGAGCTCTCAGCCAAATGAGCCCTCCTGGTATGGGAGAGTCGGCAGCAGCCAACTAATGTGTATGACTGGCTTAAAGGGGGTATCCCCAACTCCAAGATCCTATCCCAATATGTAGAAGTAATATTGGAAAATACCTCCAAATATAAATGTAGTATAGTTCTTCTGATTCGCTATGTCTGTTACCCCATGTGCAGGGCAATGCAGTAGCTTAGGTATCCATGCTTATGACCACTCATATAGTGAGTTATTTGCTAGTGGTCGTAACCATGGATACCTAAGCTACTGCAATGCCCTGCACATGAGGTAAACAACATAGTTAATCAGAAGAACTATACTACATTTCTAATTAAAGGCAATTGCTAATATTACACATACTACATATTGAGAATAGGATCTTGGAGATGGGAATACATCACATCTTTGTGCATGGCTCATTCATTCAGACAGGTTTAGAGACTGGATTTGTAATGGGTTAAATATGACATGAAGGAAATTTTTATTATATTTTCCCCCCAATTTAATTTAATTTTATTTTTATATATATTTTAGCAGCAAAGAGGGGCACATCTGCAAAACGCTTAAGCCTTCTGGTGGACACTACATCAGGTAGAGAATATTCTTTCAATTCATTGTATTTCCAGTGTGCATTTGTGTGTGGAAAGCGCTCATTGTGGGAGATTTATTACTGTGTCATATGTAGTAGGTGTAGTAATATTAGAAAATATCTCCAATTGTTTTTCTGATTCGCTATGTCTTTCCTCATGTTCAGGTATTGCAGGATCTTGAGTATCCATGGTTATGACCACTGATAGTGACAGCTAGTTGTGAGTGGTT
The DNA here is from genome assembly GCF_046119375.1 of Phyllobates terribilis. Lineage (NCBI taxonomy): Eukaryota > Metazoa > Chordata > Amphibia > Anura > Dendrobatidae > Phyllobates > Phyllobates terribilis. Next base: position 400,742,442 of record NW_027362765.1, read on the forward strand.
GTAACCATGGATACCTAAGCTACTGCAATGCCTGCACATGAGGAAAGAGACATAGCGAATCAGAAGAACTATACTACATTTCTAATTGGAGGGATTTGCTAATATTACACTTACTACATATTGGGAATATCTTTTAAGTTTGCGCCTATTTCTTGGCTTACTTTATGCCGGAGATCTGCACATTTTTGGGCGCACAGTGTTGCATGCTAGGTTGCTATTTCTTTCTTCGAGACCCAAGCCTTCTTGTTGGAATTTGAGCGGTAAAGCCTTTTCTCGTCTGGTGGTCTGACAGAAGACCTCACCAGTGTAATCTGGATTATGATAAATTGATTAACTATTTCCATAACCAGATATAAAAATAATCGCTTTCAATTTGTAACCACAGGTAAGGCTGCCCACGACACGGTGCATATACAGATTACGCCACAGTCTGTTACACCCAGCAGCCAAGAGGTTGTTAGATCTACGCCACCGAGAGGCAGACCCTCCACGAGTCGAGGCCTTTCCTCCACAGGTGAGTCTGTGCTGACACTTCCACTTACAAATTAAAAAGAAAATACTCGGTCTTCACTGCAGTTGCTCCCTTGTAATATGCTGTTATAGAAGCTACTTTCTAAAAATCTATGCAAAACCCCTCCTTGCTATTGACTGTTCAATCATGGACGATTTGTTTCAGTGTGCAACAAAACCTCTTAATTGATGGGGATGGCTGTTTTAATCAAGCGTAACATGAGAGAGAATTGTGTGAATTCAGCCTTGTTTTACTTGCATAAGCGAGGATAGTGCAGGGGCTGATTTCATGTCAACTTTATATAGAGGAAAAACTGGAAGCTAGTGGACCTATTCTGTAGAATAGTTTGTAGTAGACTTGCCACCTCTGCTCAGCTTAATTTGGGCTTGTTTGGTAGCTGACAAATTGAAATCACATATTTTAACACCATTTTTTTTTTTTGTCTGTTGCAGAAGTGCTTAAGGATCTTGTAGAATCTGAAGCGACTTTCCCAAAACATAGAGGAAGACCAAGCTCTGCTGCCAAATCTCCTACAGGATCTGCTTCTAAAGCAGAAGAGATGTCCCCAATTCAACACGGAAGACCTAAAGCCACGGCAGAAGAACCAAAGGAATCTGTTCCCATTGCTGATGGCAAGGTTACATCTTCAGCACGTAAAGGAAGACCTAGCACCACGTCGGAAACACCAAAAGAGTCTGTGTCTAACACTGTCATTGAAGTGACTTCCACAAGTCGTAGGGGAAGACCGAGCTCTAAAGGTGAAGCTCCTAAGGAGTCTCTGACAATATCTGATGGAGAAATGCCAACAGTCATTGAAGTGACTTCCCCAAGTCGTAGGGGAAGACCAAGCTCCACTGGTAAAACTCCTAAAGAAGCTCTCTCTACTTCTGATGCTAAAGTGACTTCCCCAAGTCGTAGGGGAAGATCTAAAACTGAGGCAGAAGAACCCAAAGAATCTGTTCCCATTGCTGATGGCAAGGTTACATCTTCAGCACGTAAAGGAAGACCTAGCACCACGCCAGAAACACCAAAAGAGTCTGTGTCTAACACGGTCATTGAAGTGACTTCCCCAAGTCGTAGGGGAAGACCAAGCTCCACTGGTAAAACTCCTAAAGAAGCTCTCTCTACTTCTGATGCTAAAGTGACTTCCCCAAGTCGTAGGGGAAGATCTAAAACTGAGGCAGAAGAACCCAAGGAATCTGTTCCCATTGCTGATGGCAAGGTTACATCTTCAGCACATAAAGGAAGAACTAGTACAACTGTAGAAGCTCCAAAGCAATCTGTGTCTGATGTGGTCAGTGAGTCCATTTCCCCAAGACGCAGGGGCAGACCGAGCTTTAAGTCTGACGCTCCTAAGGAGTCTGCCACAATATCTGATGGAGTAAATGCAATACCATCAGTCAGTGAATTGATTTCCCCAAGTCATAGGGGAAGACCAAGCTCCACTGGTAAACCTAAATCCATGGCAGAAGAATCCAATGAATCTTTTCCCATTGTTGATGGCAAGGTGACATCTCCAGCACGTAAAGGAAGAACTAGCACCACAACAGAGGGTCCCAAGGAGCCTGTTTCTGATGGGGTCAGTGAGGTGATTTCCCCAAGACGCGGGGGAAGATCAAGCTCCACTGGTAAAGCTCCTAAAGAAGATCTCTCTAGGTCTAATGCTAAAGTGAGTTCCCCAAGTCAACGAGGAAGATCTAAAACTGTGGCAGAAGAACCCAAGGAATCTGTTCCTATTGCTGATGGCAAGGTGACATCTCCAGCACGTAAAGGAAGACCTAGTACAACTGTAGGAGCTCCTAAGGAGTCTGTATCTGATGTGGTCACTGAGGTAACTTCACCAAGGCGCAGGGGCAGACAGAGCTCCAATTCTGAAGCTCCTAAGGAGTCTTCGGCAGTATCTGATGGAGAGCTAGCTTCCCCAACACGAGAAAGATTGGGAAGCCGTAGAGGAAGACAAAATGCCTCTGCCATTAGCATTGAATCTGATCCGCCAACTTCTCCAGCACCTAAAGGAAGACAAAGCACCACAACAGAAGCGATCAAGGAAGTAGTACCTAAAGTTACTTCCCCAACTCGCCGTGGAAGATCCACAAAAAGCATTGCCTCAGCCCCGGAGGAGTCTGTTCCCTTTGTCGAGACCAAGTTGGCATCCCCGGCACGTAGAGGAAGACCACCAAGCAGCATTGCGGTTACTAATGCATCTGATCTCCCAACCTCCCCAGCACCTAAAGGAAGACAAAGCACCACAACAGAAGCCATCAAGGAAGTAGTACCTAAAGTTACTTCCCCAACTCGCCGTGGAAGATCCACAAAAAGCATTGCCTCAGCCCCGGAGGAGTCTGTTCCCTTTGTCGAGACCAAGTTGGCATCCCCGGCACGTAGAGGAAGACCACCAAGCAGCATTGCGGTTACTAATGCATCTGATCTCCCAACCTCCCCAGCACCTAAAGGAAGACAAAGCACCACAACAGAAGCCATCAAGGAAGTAGTACCTAAAGTTACTTCCCCAACTCGCCGTGGAAGATCCACAGAAAGCATTGCCTCAGCCCCGGAGGAGTCTGTTCGCTTTGTCGAGACCAAGTTGGCATCCCCGGCACGTAGAGGAAGACCACCAAGCAGCATTGCGGTTACTAATGCATCTGATCTCCCAACCTCCCCAGCACCTAAAGGAAGACAAAGCACCACAACAGAAGCCATCAAGGAAGTAGTACCTAAAGTTACTTCCCCAACTCGCCGTGGAAGATCCACAAAAACAATCACCCCAGAGGAGTCTGTTCCCTCTGTCGAAACCAAGTTGGCATCCCCGACACGTAAAGGAAAACCTAGCAGCTCCACAGTTACTAATGCACCTAGTCTCCAGACTTCCCCAGTACCTAAAGGTAGACAAAGCACCATAGCCGAAGCAATGAAGGAAGCTCCTGAAGTTGCTTCCCCAACTCGCCGTGGAAGATCCAGTACTAGGGCGGTGCTTTTTGTGGAAGAGTCTGTTCCCTCTGTCGAGTCCAATGTGGCATCCCCATCACGTAGAGGAAGACCACACCGCTCCACAGTTTCTAATGCATCTGATCTACAGACTTCCCCAGCACCTAAAGGAAGACAAAGCACCACAACAGAAGCGATCAAGGAAGTTCCTGAAGTGACTTCCCCAACTCGCCATGGAAGATCCACAAAAAGCCCAGCCCCAGAAGAATCTGTTCCCTCTGTCGAGACCAAGTTGGCATCCCCATCACGTAGAGGAAGACCACACAGCTCCACAGTTACTAATGCATCTGATCTACAGACTTCCCCAGCACCTAAAGGAAGACAAAGCACCACAACAGAAGCGATCAAGGAAGTTCCTGAAGTGACTTCCCCAACTTGCCGTGGAAGAACCACAAAAAGCACCGCCCCAGAAGAATCTGTTCCCTCTGTCGAGACCAAGTTGGCATCCCCTACACGTAGAGGAAGACCACACAGCTCCACAGTTACTAATGCACCTAGTCTCCAGACTTCCCCAGCACCTAAAGGAAGACAAAGCACCACAACAGAAGCGATCAAGGAAGTTCCTGAAGTGACTTCCCCAACTCGCCGTGGGAGATCCACAAAAAGCTCAGCCCCAGAAGAATCTGTTCCCTCTGTCGAGACCAAGTTGGCATCCCCATCACGTAGAGGAAGACCACACAGCTCCACAGTTACTAATGCACCTAGTCTCCAGACTTCCTCAGCACCTAAAGGAAGACAAAGCACCACAACAGAAGCGATCAAGGAAGTTCCTGAAGTGACTTCCCCAACTCGCCGTGGGAGATCCACAAAAAGCTCAGCCCCAGAAGAATCTGTTCCCTCTGTCGAGACCAAGCTGGCATCCCCATCACGTAGAGGAAGACCACACAGCTCCACAGTTACTAATGCACCTAGTCTCCAGACTTCCTCAGCACCTAAAGGAAGACAAAGCACCACAACAGAAGCAATCAAGGAAGTTCCTGAAGTGACTTCCCCAACTCGCCGTGGAAGAACCACAAAAAGCACCGCCCCAGAAGAATCTGTTCTCTCTGTCGAGACCAAGTTGGCATCCCCGGCACGTAGTGCCAGACTTAGCAGCTACGCAGTTACGAATGCATCTGATCTACAAACTTCCCCAGCACCTAAAGGAAGACAGAGCACCATAACAGAAACGCTCAAGGAATCTCTTCCAGTTCCTGAAGTTACTTCCCCAGTGCTCCGCGGAAGACCCAAAAAAAGCACCGCCCCAGCACCGGAGGAGTCTGTTACCAAAGCTGAGACCAAATTCACATCCCGGGCACGCAGAGGAAAACAAAGCGTACCTGCAGTCACCAATGAATCAGTTCTCCCAACTTCCCCAGCACCAAAAGAGAGACTGAGCACCAATACAGAAGTACTCAAGGATGTTACTACAGTCACTTCCCCGAATCGCCGTGGAAGAGCCAAAAAAAGCATTGTACTTGAGGAGTCTGTTCCATTAGTTGAGACCAAATCGACCTCCCTGGGATGTAGGAAAAAACCCAGCACCCTTCCTGAAATCTCCCAGGAGCCAGCTACTCACAAAGATCATCCTGTTTTTACTGAAGGTAAAGCAACATCGCAAACACGCAGGGGCAGACAAAAGGCTGCAGAGGAATTGCCCCAAGAGCCTTCAGCTCCTGAGTTGCCAGTAACTCGTGGAAGTAGGTCTGAAGTCTCTGCTGAATTATCAGAGCAGTTGCCCAGCGTCCAGTCACGAAGAGGAAGACCAAAAGCCTCTGCGCAAGTTTCTAAGGTGTCTGCCTCCGTCCCTGAGGTGCATGTAAGTTCTCCAACCCGCAGAAGCAAATCTAAGGACATTGCAGAGGCACCAAAGGACTCTGCTCCAGCTGTGACTGACGCGGCCACTTCTCAGAAGCGCAGAGGGCGGACAAAAGTGACCGAAATTGACTCTTTAGTAACATCTGGCACTGTTAGCGAGACAACTGCACCGAGGCGTGGAACTAGGTCTAAGGATACGGTCGCTGCCTCAGGGGAGTCTGCTCCAGCTGTAGAGGAGGTAACGTCACCGATGCGCAGAGGGGCTAGAAAGGCGGACTCTCCCAAAGAAGCTGCAGTTTCATCTGTGCAGGAAGCAAACGATGTTTCTGAAGTTGCCTCTCCAACACGCACGGGAAGATCGAAGAAAACAACCGAAACATCCAAGGAGACAGTGCCTGTTTCTGAGGTTACATCACCTAAAGGAAGGAGGAAACCTGCCATTGCTGAAGGTGAGTGAAGATTTTACTAAAGCTTAGCCCATTTCTGCCCAGTGGTCAGCGCTGATAGGAAGCGAGCAATTCTGCTACACACAGGCGATCATAATGGGCTACGTGCCCATTATGCGTTTTTTTCAGCGGAATTTCTGCAGCGAAAACGCTTGGTAATACGTGCCCTACGGTCCCCAATGATAATCCGCATGTGCTGTACACATGTTGCGGAAATTTCCGCTGCGGATTATCGCTGCGGAAATTTCCGCAGCATGTCCGTTATTTTTGCGGAAACTCGGTGTAATTGCCTCTATTGACTTGCATTGAATCACATAATATCCGCATGACTACATGTACACATGCGGATATTAAGCGATTCAATGTGTGGATAGTACCCGGGTCTGGAGAAGAGGAGACTGTCATCCAGATCCGGGTACCATAGTACCTGTTAAAAATAAATAAATAAATAATAAAAAAAAATAATAATAATTTGAAAATAAATAAACATCCTACTCTCCTTCTGATGGCCCTGGTCTCCTGTACGGTGCGTCCTGGCTCCCCGGCCGCTCGCGTTGGTGTAAAAGGACCTTCCATGACGTCATTTAGTCATGTGACAGGTTACGTGACCGTTGATGTCGGCGGTCGCATGACCAGTCACATGACTAAATTATGTCATGGAAGGTCCTTTTACAACATCGCGAGCCCCTGTGGAGCCAAGGCGCATCGGAGAGAAGACCGGGGGACATCAGAAGGTGAGTATGATGTTTGTTTTTTACTATTTTTTTAACTATTAACTTGGTCACATTATATAAATCCATGCCGGTTGCATGGATTTATATAGTGTGACCAAGTTGTCAAGCACTTTCCAAGTGATGCTAAAATCGCTTGGAAAGCGCTTGACAACCCGCATGCAAAAACGCTTGACAAACTCTTCTACCTGGTGGGAAAAATGCATGTAAAATCCACATGTGTTTTTCCTGCCAGGGAGATGCAGAAAAAATCAGCGTTTCTGCATTGTGGGCGCACAGCCTTAAAGCATGCAAAAAGTGTAAAAAAAAAATAAATAAATAAAAATATAAAAGTTTAAATCACCCCCCTTGCGCCCCATTCAACATAAAACCCATACACATTTGGTATCGCCGCATTCAGAATCCCCCAATCTGTGTATATAATAAAAGAATAAATCCGATCAGTAAACGACGTAATGAGAAAAAAATTGTAAATTCCAGAATTACGTTTTTTCTGCAGCGCTCAGCTGTTACAGCATTGAGGATGGGACTTCTAGAAATCCCATGTCCACTGTGCGTCTATGTACTTGGGGATCACCCACGGAAACGGACATGCGGCGCGTCTTTCAGACAAGCAGCATGTCCATTTCTCTTGTGGGTCCACTAGTGGACTTTCCCCATAGATTAACATCTGAGGAAAGACCGCATGTAAAAAGAAAAAAAAATTGTGTGCCTCATTTGCCTAAAATGAGGTCGGAAGCCACGTGGCTATCCCACAGTGTCGAGGCCGCAGGCGGCTCCTCACCGTGGGCACATACCCTTAATAATATGCCCGTTCTCTGGGGTGGGACTGTGGGCAGGGTCTTCCCTTCATGCTAGGATGAGGAACGTACTTGTGCTTCGGGGCGGCCTGTGGGCAGGTCTTTTGCTGATCTGGCCTAGAGAACCAGGATAAGACCCTGCCCCGGAGCTTGGGCATATCATTAACTCAAAACTGCAAACACTGATTACGCAAGAACCACAGGATGGATTTTTTCACCTCAGGTATCATATTAATCATTGCAGCAGCCCCAACATGACACTGCCTGCTGACAGGTTCGCTTTGAAGGGACTCAGTCTGAAAAGTCATTCTGTGCAGATTAAAGTCCATCTGCTCTGGCTTCACGGCAAAGCCATTCATTTATATACGCCTTCCCACCTGCTTGTTTTCTCTCCATCTCCCCTTCTTCTTTGACACCTGTGGCTTCATAGTCTGAGAAGGGGGTAGATAGGTGGGAAGGTGTAACCAATCTGCCCTGTGTCCTGCTGTCGCGGAGCTTGTAACCTGACTGTTAACTCTTCGTCCCTGTAGGAGATTCCAAGTTCTCTCAATTACCACCTGAAGACACAAACCAAAAGACTGTCGGCTCAACCAAGACAACTGTCCGCCAGATCGTCAAATCCTCAAAGCCAAGTGCAGAGCAGCGGCTACAAGAACCTGAACCGGAGTCTGTGGCTGAAAAGACCCAGCTACCCGCGCCAAGAGGAAGAAGGAAAGCTGTGCAAAGTGAACCCGCATCTTCTGAAGGTACATGAAATACAGCCGCTTTCTGGGCTAGATAGGGAATAATCTTATGTCATGGGGAACGTGGAGTAATGTCTCCTCAGCTACAGCCATTCTAAAGCTACTGAACACGGTTTCCGTATTCTGAGATAATGCCTTCCTCATTTCATCCGCCTTGGATATTCTGAGATCTGGGGCATTTTCTCAAACTACCAATGTGTAAAACAGTGGACCTAGTCTTAGGTGGAGGGGTGCAAAAGTCAGGCACCTGGTAATACCTCCTTAGCTGGTATTTTTAATCTGATTTACAATATAATTACAGGTGCAATTTTATTTTTTTTAATTTCAGGAGCGTGCATAAATTATTGGACTAAATGCTTTGCATAGCAGATTCAGCGTTTGGGCGGCGGCACAGACCAGTGTCCTGTTGTACAGGAGACAGGTGTAATACGATTGTGTAGTGCTGGCTCCCTCTACTGGACACATGGCAGAATGCTTTGTCTTGTGATTACATATGTACCGCCCAGCTATGGCTGCTGTTTAGATTAAATTTGCTATTCTGTGTATTTAAAAAGACCATTCTCTGCCATCCTGCAGGATAGTTTTTACTCTGTATAATTATCGATAACACAATTTTGCGAACCTGTTTTTCAGCTCTTTATTCACAACCATTATGTACCGTAGCTGGTAGTCTGCTTCATTGCAGTAACTCAAGTTATTTTTCCTTTTGGCTTCTTGGTTTTAGGAGATCATAATTTAAGTTTGGAGCGTGAACAAACAGAAAAGTTACCCGTCCAGACTTCCCCCGTGGCCAGAAGAGGCGGAAGACGGAAAGATACAGAAGATCTTGCTGGTGAGTTCAGAGCACGCCAGATTATCAACCTGCAATTTCCAATGTTGTAGAATTGGCTGAAAGTATTTTTTTTTTTATTTTTTTTATTATTGCAGCTGCGAAGCCAGATGATGTTAAACCAAAGACATCCAAGCAAAAGACTAGAAGCCGGGGCCAGTCTAAGGCCAAGGGCGTCACAGAAGTGAAGGAAAGCTCGGATTCAACAGATGAGTCCATTAAGTCTCCAAAAGGATCAGCTCAACAAGCAAAGGAGTCGGCGACTGAAAATCAGCCTAAGAGTTTACGTGGACAACCAAGAAAAAGAAAAGATAACTCTCCCGAGGCCGGTACAGAAACCGTGGTACCTGAAGCTGAGGTCCCCCAGAAGAAGGCAGCGCCTGCTAGAGGAAGATCTAGAGCTGCCAGAGATATTAGTGATACATCTGATGACCAGGCAAAGGGATCTAGTTTACCAGCGACCAAACCGCAAAGAGCTTCTAGAAGAAATCAGAGCGTACACGACAGCTCCAGTGCTGCACATGAGGAGCCGACGAAACCGGTGTCTACAGAATTTACTACGAGGAGCACACGGGGTAAGAAAGCATCCGACAAAGATGAACCCCAGCCAGCACCTGAAGTAAAGGGTAGAAAAAACACGAGAGGTAAAACTGTGGAAGAACTGGATGCTTCTAAATCCAAGGCAAAATCTGTACAATGGCACCCTCTGCTGGCCACTGACATTCAAAGCACAGCAGACGAAGTAAAAGCTCAGGAGTCCAATGAAGCATCTACCCGAGGTGGAAGGTCCAAAGGAAAGGCCAAACCTGATGCTCCTGAACTGCAAGTCCCTGCAAAGAGATCTCGCAGAGGAAGCAATCAGGAAGCTGAGGAGACTCCAGCAGCACCCGTCCCAGAAACTCCAACAGTATTAGATGCTGCTCCTCCTAAAAGAGGGAAAGGAGCCAATGTGCAGAAGGAAGACACCGGGGCTAAAGCTACAGAGTCTACTAAAGTGAAAAGTCCACAACGGGGCCGACGAGCAGCATCAACTGTACTAAATGCTGAAAATAATGCAGAACATGAGGTTCAACCGTCCACTTCAAGAAGACAGAGGGGAACAGCGGCTAGTAAGACAGCTGGCGAAAAAGAAAGTGCCCAGTCCCCTGTTAAGGCTAAGAGCCAGAAGGGAGGCTCGGGTCAAAATGACGCTGATGAAAAGTCCCCCAAACCTGCACGGGGAGTAAAAAGGAAATTGCCAAACACTGAAGCAAACATTCCTCCTCCTGAGGAAAGGGAAACACTTTCCCAAGCCAGCAAATCCGTCCCAGTGGAAGCAGAGAATATTCCTGCTGGTCGTGGTAGGAAGAATCAAAGAAATGCCAAAACTCCGAAAAGTGAAGTACAAGAGGTGCCAGATAAGAAGCCGGCGGTGACCTCCGAATCGCCAGCAAAGAAAAGGAAAACAGGTATGCAAGGCGAGATAATAGAATGCTCAGTGATTGTCAGTGTCACTGTAGGTTTTCTCATATTAACAACGAGAATGAGAACAGTTGTAAAAGAAAACTTATACAATGCACAGATCTAAGAACGATGTTGTAGGATTGTCTGGCAGATAGACGGCCATGTGCGCTCCGAGCAGGAGCCAGATATGTTATGCTAACACCTCGACACAATATAGTCCTTGTTCTTACGGGATTTGGGGTAGTTCAATAGGGCTCACTTCCACATGGGGGTGAGTGGTGCTGATTCAACAGCCCTGTTTTAAAGCACCACTCCAGCGTTTATTTCACCACTGCAGTAGTGCTTTAAATGCAAGTCCCCGGTCTCCTACGCCGCTTCTGGCGTTTTCAGCGGTTTTCGCCGCTGCTCATTTCAGTCTGTGGCTGTGTTTCATGGAGTGGCACTTTTCCATACAAGTCTTAGAACCTCCTTCTGGCCCTCATAGATTTGCATTCGCTCTAGTGACGTGGCTTCTGACTAGCTGCGCTCACAAGTTGGCGCAGAGGGACTGGATCTGACACTGAAGACACCGGAGGGTGGGTATATGACCCAGGGCAGGGGGCTTAGATTTAAAGCGCCACTCCAGCGCTGGGAGAAAAAAAAAACTTGCTGGAGTGGTGCTTTAACAGCTGTTGATTCCCATGTCCAAAAATATCGTCCATTTGTCTTGAGATTTAATTGCTATTGCTGCCTGATATGTCCTACTCGGTGTCCTCTCTCCAAGCCTTGTATCAGTTAGAGGAAAGTATACCTGTACAACCCCTTTAAGTTTGTAACTACAACTGTAGTGAAGTTGACCATTCTTGCTGAAGAATCTCAAAAATGTGCCCTCAAATGATCACTTGTTAGTGATAAGTTGAGCTTTGAAGTTGAAATGACTCCTTCATTCTGCAATTTCTAACAACGAACCAAAATATAAATGCAACACTTGTTTTTGCTCTCGTTTTTCATGAGCTGAACTCAAAGATCTAAGACTTTTTCTATGTACACAATAGGCCTTTTTCTGTGTTCACAAAGTTGTCTAAATCTGTGTTAGTGAGCACGTCTCCTTTTGAGATATGCCACACCTGGGAGGTGGATGGGTTATCCAGATGCTGATGAGACAGCATGAATATTGCACAGGTGGTGCCTTAGGCTGGCAGCAATAAAAGGTGCAGTTTTACAGTATTGAGAGGGTACGTGTCCAGGTTCCTGCCTCTATCCACCAACTTCGCAGCCGTTTAAGAGGAGTGGAGCGACCATCCTCGGGCCACAAGCATCAGCTTGATATTTGAGAGAAATGAGTTCAGCTCATGAAAAATAAAAGCAAAAAACAAGTGTTGCGTTTTGCTCAGTGTATATACATCCGGTATGCATGTATGATATTTAAATCTAACTTTCCTCTTTTGCTGCTTTTCCAGAGGCGGCTGCCACTGCAACTTCGAAAAGGAGCTCCAGAAAACCAACATCTAAGCCTGATATCGAGAAGCCATCCGTAGCAGCAAAAACCAGAGCAAGCGCAAGGAGCAGGAAATAAAGCCGCTGTCATCTTCCTCCTTCTTTTTTTTTTTTTTTTTTTTTTTTTAAACTTGTAAATTAAATTATAAAGCTTTCAAGCAGATTACGTACAAAAAAAAAATAAATTCTTAAGTGGATTCACAGAACTCTAGATGTTTTAATACTTTAGCGTTGCCTCTTAATTGTTTTCAAAGGAATTGTACATTTTTATATTCAATTTTTTTTTTTTCCTATTTGTCATGAGTTTAAACTTTACAATTTTATGCAGATGATTGTGACTGGAAAAAAGGGAATGAATACTTCATGGCCACTTCTGAAATTCAGATTTTTTTTTTTTTTTTTTAACATGGTGGTGTTTTTGTGTTTTTTGTTTTTTTTGTTTTTTTTTATTGCAATATTCATATTAGATTGGTATACCTGTTGAATAAACTGAAAATTGCTAGTATTTGCTTCTGCTGTGGTTTAAAGTATTGGAATGATATATATATTTTTTTTTTATTATTAACTTGTTACATTTGTAATTTGCTTTTGCTTTAATGTGATGCAGAGATTGTAATGGAATCATTCCAGCTCGTGGCTTTGTGTAATTATGCCAAGCACACTATGTCTTAAGTGAGGTTTTAGCCACCATATGTATTTAACGTTTGTTTCTTTGTATTTTTTTAATATGGGGAGGGTGGGTTTAATATATGTAATATATATATCTTAGACATGTCTGGTCTCTGTTCCAAAGGTAGCTAAAAAAAAAAAAAAATCATTACTACTGCGTACCAGCTGAGGGCACGCATACAGAATTTTAAAGGGGTTGCCTGGTATTAAAAACAACAATAAAGGCACCACCATATTGTGTATCTGGCATGGCTGCTCCATTCATGTGAAAGGCTGAGATGCAGTACATGGCCTATAGACCGGAATGGTGGTATTCCTGCCAGGCGTCTTTTTTTTTTTTTTTTTTTTAATATATTCCCCCCCCCCCCTAGAAAACCCACTTTCAACTCATAACAGAATGTGTAAAAAAAAATATGCTTTGCGGCTAATGTGATTGTTGTGCAAAATGCATTTTTTTGTTTTCTTTTTACGTATATTTCTGCTGCAGCAACATGACTGCCCCCAGGGAATGTTAAAGAGCAAAGTGTGCTCAGAGGAATGTAGCTGAGGCCCTTTTGCATCCTGTAATGCCTTTTGGGTACCATGCAGTGGCCTTCACAGTGAATGCACAACTGGTTTTTAATAGTGGTGTATGTAAAATTACAAGCATTGAATGGAGTTTTTGATTTGTTTAATGTATTAAAAAAAAAAAATAATAAAAAGCTGACTTGCAAAGGTGTTTCCATTTTTTTTTTATTCAGTTTATGCATTTATTTAAAGAGTAGCTGTCATTCCATTTCACATTTTAGAATAAGTTTTCCTTTTTGTAAGTGACAGATAACTGTTGGCCACTAAAGGACTCCTGAGTTTTCGCCTCTGGACTATCTCTAATTTTTAATTTTCTTTTGAGCTAATGGGTGTAAACTAGATCATTAACAGAACAGAGTACTGGTAGGTTAACAAAACGACGAGATGTAGGGAGGTATAGCACTAGAGAGAGATCACACGGCTCGTTCATTTGGTCCGATTGCTGTCTGTTATTCAATGGGACAGAGCAGACGAGCGTTGTGTAAAAAAAAAAAAAAAAAAAATTGCACACAGATAAAGAGGGAAAAAAATCGTTCCTTTTCTGGATGGAACTCAAGATATATTTTTTTAATACGCTTGTGTGAACCTGACCACTCGGTGGTTGAGAGAATATGTAGGGAGGTGGAGAACACACAGGGTGGTAAAGGCAACAGGTTGGGTGCCACAGATGAAATGTAGGCAAGTGCCCCACTAGAGAGCACAGATACGGTGGTAGACAGATGAGAGGTACATCGATAGGGCAGGAGAGAGATGAGATGTAGAGAGCACAGGTAAGGTGGTAGATAGCTGAGATGCAGGGAGTGGCCTCAGTAGAGAGCACAGGTAAGGTGGTAGCTGAGATGCAGGGAGTGGCCTCAGTAGAGGGCACAAGTAAGGTGGTAGATAGCTGAGATGCAAGGAGGTGCCCCAGTAGAGAGCACGGGTAAGGTGGTAGATAGCTGAGATGCAGGGAGTGGCCTCAGTAGAGAGCACAGGTAAGGTGGTAGATAGCTGAGATGCAGGGAGTGGCCTCAGTAGAGAGCACAGGTAAGGTGGTAGATAGCTGAGATGCAGGGAGTGGCCTCAGAGAGCACAGGTAAGGTGGTAGATAGCTGAGATGCGGGGAGTGGCCTCAGTAGAGGGCACAGGTAAGGTGGTAGATAGCTGAGATGCAGGGAGTGGCCTCAGTAGAGGGCACAGGTAAGGTGGTAGATAGCTGAGATGCAGGGAGTGGCCTCAGTAGAGGGCACATGTAAGGTGGTAGATGGCTGAGATGCAAGGAGGTGCCCTAGTAGAGAGCACAGGTAAGGTGGTAGATAGCTGAGATGCAAGGAGGTGCCCCAGTAGAGAGCACAGGTAAGGTGGTAGATAGCTGAGATGCAGGGAGTGGCCTCAGAGCACAGGTAAGGTGGTAGATAGCTGAGATGCAGGGAGTGGCCTCAGAGCACAGGTAAGGTGGTAGATAGCTGAGATGCAGGGAGTGGCCTCAGAGGGCACAGGTAAGGTGGTAGATAGCTGAGATGCAGGGAGTGGCCTCAGTAGAGGGCACAGGTAAGGTGGTAGCTGAGATGCAGGGAGTGGCCTCAGTAGAGGGCACAAGTAAGGTGGTAGATAGCTGAGATGCAAGGAGGTGCCCCAGTAGAGAGCACGGGTAAGGTGGTAGATAGCTGAGATGCAGGGAGTGGCCTCAGTAGAGAGCACAGGTAAGGTGGTAGATAGCTGAGATGCAGGGAGTGGCCTCAGTAGAGAGCACAGATAAGGTGGTAGATAGCTGAGATGCAGGGAGTGGCCTCAGAGAGCACAGGTAAGGTGGTAGATAGCTGAGATGCGGGGAGTGGCCTCAGTAGAGGGCACAGGTAAGGTGGTAGATAGCTGAGATGCAGGGAGTGGCCTCAGTAGAGGGCACAGGTAAGGTGGTAGATAGCTGAGATGCAGGGAGTGGCCTCAGTAGAGGGCACATGTAAGGTGGTAGATGGCTGAGATGCAAGGAGGTGCCCTAGTAGAGAGCACAGGTAAGGTGGTAGATAGCTGAGATGCAAGGAGGTGCCCCAGTAGAGAGCACAGGTAAGGTGGTAGATAGCTGAGATGCAGGGAGTGGCCTCAGAGCACAGGTAAGGTGGTAGATAGCTGAGATGCAGGGAGTGGCCTCAGAGCACAGGTAAGGTGGTAGATAGCTGAGATGCAGGGAGTGGCCTCAGAGGGCACAGGTAAGGTGGTAGATAGCTGAGATGCAGGGAGTGGCCTCAGTAGAGGGCACAGGTAAGGTGGTAGATAGCTGAGATGCAGGGAGTGGCCTCAGTAGAGGGCACAGGTAAGGTGGTAGCTGAGATGCAGGGAGTGGCCTCAGTAGAGGGCACATGTAAGGTGGTAGCTGAGATGCAGGGAGTGGCCTCAGTAGAGAGCACAGGTAAGGTGGTAGATGGCTGAGATGCAGGGAGTGGCCTCAGAAGAGAGCACAGGAAAGGTGGTAGCTGAGATGCAGGGAGTGGCCTCAGTAGAGGGCACAGGTAAGGTGGTAGCTGAGATGCAGGGAGTGGCCTCAGTAGAGGGCACATGTAAGGTGGTAGATAGCTGAGATGCAGGGAGTGGCCTCAGTAGAGAGCACAGGTAAGGTGGTAGATAGCTGAGATGCAGGGAGTGGCCTCAGTAGAGGGCACAGGTAAGGTGGTAGATGGCTGAGATGCAGGGAGTGGCCTCAGAAGAGAGCACAGGAAAGGTGGTAGCTGAGATGCAGGGAGTGGCCTCAGTAGAGGGCACAGGTAAGGTGGTAGATAGCTGAGATGCAGGGAGTGGCCTCAGAAGAGAGCACAGGAAAGGTGGTAGCTGAGATGCAGGGAGTGGCCTCAGTAGAGGGCACAGGTAAGGTGGTAGATAGTGGAGATGCAGGGAGTGGCCTCAGTAGAGGGCACAGGTAAGGTGGTAGATAGCTGAGATGCGGGGAGTGGCCTCAGTAGAGGGCACAGGTAAGGTGGTAGATAGCTGAGATGCGGGGAGTGGCCTCAGTAGAGGGCACAGGTAAGGTGGTAGATAGCTGAGATGCAGGGAGTGGCCTCAGTAGAGGGCACAGGTAAGGTGGTAGATGGCTGAGATGCAAGGAGGTGCCCCAGTAGAGAGCACAGGTAAGGTGGTAGATAGCTGAGATGCAGGGAGTGGCCTCAGAGAGCACAGGTAAGGTGGTAGATAGCTGAGATGCAGGGAGTGGCCTCAGTAGAGGGCACAGGTAAGGTGGTAGCTGAGATGCAGGGAGTGGCCTCAGTAGAGGGCACATGTAAGGTGGTAGATAGCTGAGATGCAGGGAGTGGCCTCAGTAGAGAGCACAGGTAAGGTGGTAGATGGCTGAGATGCAGGGAGTGGCCTCAGTAGAGGGCACAGGTAAGGTGGTAGATGGCTGAGATGCAGGGAGTGGCCTCAGTAGAGGGCACAGGTAAGGTGGTAGATAGCTGAGATGCAGGGAGTGGCATCAGTAGAGGGCACAGGTAAGGTGGTAGATAGCTGAGATGCAGGGAGTGGCCTCAGTAGAGGGCACAGGTAAGGTGGTAGATAGCTGAGATGCAGGGAGTGGCCTCAGTAGAGAGCACAGGTAAGGTGGTAGATAGCTGAGATGCAGGGAGTGGCCTCAGTAGAGAGCACAGGTAAGGTGGTAGATAGCTGAGATGCAGGGAGTGGCCTCAGTAGAGGGCACAGGTAAGGTGGTAGATAGCTGAGATGCGGGGAGTGGCCTCAGTAGAGGGCACAGGTAAGGTGGTAGATAGCTGAGATGCAGGGAGTGGCCTCAGTAGAGGGCACAGGTAAGGTGGTAGATGGCTGAGATGCAAGGAGGTGCCCCAGTAGAGAGCACAGGTAAGGTGGTAGATAGCTGAGATGCAGGGAGTGGCCTCAGAGAGCACAGGTAAGGTGGTAGATAGCTGAGATGCAGGGAGTGGCCTCAGTAGAGGGCACAGGTAAGGTGGTAGCTGAGATGCAGGGAGTGGCCTCAGTAGAGGGCACATGTAAGGTGGTAGATAGCTGAGATGCAGGGAGTGGCCTCAGTAGAGAGCACAGGTAAGGTGGTAGATGGCTGAGATGCAGGGAGTGGCCTCAGTAGAGGGCACAGGTAAGGTGGTAGATGGCTGAGATGCAGGGAGTGGCCTCAGTAGAGGGCACAGGTAAGGTGGTAGATAGCTGAGATGCAGGGAGTGGCATCAGTAGAGGGCACAGGTAAGGTGGTAGATAGCTGAGATGCAGGGAGTGGCCTCAGTAGAGGGCACAGGTAAGGTGGTAGATAGCTGAGATGCAGGGAGTGGCCTCAGTAGAGAGCACAGGTAAGGTGGTAGATAGCTGAGATGCAGGGAGTGGCCTCAGTAGAGAGCACAGGTAAGGTGGTAGATAGCTGAGATGCAGGGAGTGGCCTCAGTAGAGAGCACAGGTAAGGTGGTAGATAGCTGAGATGCAGGGAGTGGCCTCAGTAGAGGGCACAGGTAAGGTGGTAGATGGCTGAGATGCAGGGAGTGGCCTCAGTAGAGGGCACAGGTAAGGTGGTAGATAGCTGAGATGCAGGGAGTGGCCTCAGAAGAGAGCACAGGAAAGGTGGTAGATAGCTGAGATGCAGGGAGTGGCCTCAGTAGAGGGCACAGGTAAGGTGGTAGATAGCGGAGATGCAAGGAGGTGTCCCAGTAGAGAGCACAGGTAAGGTGCTAGAGGCTGAAATGCAGGGAGTGGCCTCAGAAGAGAGCACAGGAAAGGTGGTAGATAGCTGAGATGCAGGGAGTGGCCTCAGTAGAGGGCACAGGTAAGGTGGTAGATAGCGGAGATGCAGGGAGTGGCCTCAGTAGAGAGCACAGGTAAGGTGGTAGATAGCTGAGATGCAGGGAGTGGCATCAGTAGAGGGCACAGGTAAGGTGGTAGATAGCTGAGATGCAGGGAGTGGTCTCAGTAGAGGGCACATGTAAGGTGGTAGATGGCTGAGATGCAAGGAGGTGCCCCAGTAGAGAGCACAGGTAAGGTGGTAGATAGCTGAGATGCAAGGAGGTGCCCCAGTAGAGAGCACAGGTAAGGTGGTAGATAACTGAGATGCAGGGAGTGGCCTCAGTAGAGGGCACAGGTAAGGTGGTAGATAGCTGAGATGCATGGAGTGGCCTCAGTAGAGGGCACATGTAAGGTGGTAGATAGCTGAGATGCAAGGAGGTGCCCCAGTAGAGAGCACAGGTAAGGTGGTAGATAGCTGAGATGCAGGGAGTGGCCTCAGTAGAGAGCACAGGTAAGGTGGTAGATAGCTGAGATGCAGGGAGTGGCCTCAGAGAGCACAGGTAAGGTGGTAGATAGCTGAGATGCAAGGAGTGGCCTCAGTAGAGAGCACAGGTAAGGTGGTAGCTGAGATGCAGGGAGTGGCCTCAGAGAGCACAGGTAAGGTGGTAGATAGCTGAGATTCAGGGAGTGGCCTCAGTAGAGAGCACAGGTAAGGTGGTAGCTGAGATGCAGGGAGTGGCCTCAGTAGAGAGCACAGGTAAGGTGGTAGATAGCTGAGATGCAGGGAGTGGCCTCAGTAGAGGGCACATGTAAGGGGGTAGATAGCTGAGATGCAGGGAGTGGTCTCAGTAGAGGGCACATGTAAGGTGGTAGATAGCGGAGATGCAAGGAGGTGCCCCAGTAGAGAGCACAGGTAAGGTGGTAGATAGCTGAGATGCAGGGAGTGGCCTCAGTAGAGAGCACAGGTAAGGTGGTAGATAGCGGAGATGCAAGGAGGTGCCCCAGTAGAGAGCACAGGTAAGGTGGTAGAAAGCTGAGATGCAGGGAGTGGCCTCAGTAGAGAGCAGAGGTAAGGTGGTAGATAGCTGAGATGCAGGGAGTGGCCTCAGTAGAGAGCACAGGTAAGGTGGTAGATAGCTGAGATGCAGGGAGTGGCCTCAGTAGAGAGCACAGGTAAGGTGGTAGATAGCTGAGATGCAGGGAGTGGCCTCAGTAGAGGGCACATGTAAGGTGGTAGATAGCTGAGATGCAGGGAGTGGCCTCAGTAGAGGGCACATGTAAGGTGGTAGATGGCTGAGATGCAAGGCGGTGCCCCAGTAGAGAGCACAGGTAAGGTGGTAGATAGCTGAGATGCAAGGAGGTGCCCCAGTAGAGAGCACAGGTAAGGTGGTAGATAGCTGAGATGCAGGGAGTGGCCTCAGTAGAGAGCAAAGGTAAGGTGGTAGATAGCTGAGATGCGGGGAGTGTCCTCAGTAGAGGGCACAGGTAAGGTGGTAGATAGCTGAGATGCAGGGAGTGGCCTCAGTAGAGGGCACAGGTAAGGTGGTAGATAGCTGAGATGCAGGTAGTGGCCTCAGTAGAGGGCACATGTAAGGTGGTAGATGGCTGAGATGCAAGGAGGTGCCCTAGTAGAGAGCACAGGTAAGGTGGTAGATAGCTGAGATGCAAGGAGGTGCCCCAGTAGAGAGCACAGGTAAGGTGGTAGATAGCTGAGATGCAGGGAGTGGCCTCAGAGAGCACAGGTAAGGTGGTAGATAGCTGAGATGCAGGGAGTGGCCTCAGTAGACGGCACAGGTAAGGTGGTAGATAGCTGAGATGCAGGGAGTGGCCTCAGTAGAGGGCACAGGTAAGGTGGTAGATAGCTGAGATGCAGGGAGTGGCCTCAGAGGGCACATGTAAGGTGGTAGATAGCTGAGATGCAGGGAGTGGCCTCAGTAGAGAGCACAGGTAAGGTGGTAGATAGCTGAGATGCAGGGAGTGGCCTCAGTAGAGGGCACAGGTAAGGTGGTAGATGGCTGAGATGCAGGGAGTGGCCTCAGAAGAGAGCACAGGAAAGGTGGTAGATAGCTGAGATGCAGGGAGTGGCCTCAGTAGAGGGCACAGGTAAGGTGGTAGATAGCTGAGATGCAGGGAGTGGCCTCAGAAGAGAGCACAGGAAAGGTGGTAGATAGCTGAGATGCAGGGAGTGGCCTCAGTAGAGGGCACAGGTAAGGTGGTAGATAGCTGAGATGCAGGGAGTGGCCTCAGTAGAGGGCACATGTAAGGTGGTAGATAGCTGAGATGCAAGGAGGTGCCCCAGTAGAGAGCACAGGTAAGGTGGTAGATAGCTGAGATGCAGGGAGTGGCCTCAGTAGAGAGCACAGGTAAGGTGGTAGATAGCTGAGATGCGGGGAGTGGCCTCAGTAGAGGGCACAGGTAAGGTGGTAGATAGCTGAGATGCAGGGAGTGGCCTCAGTAGAGGGCACAGGTAAGGTGGTAGATAGCTGAGATGCAGGGAGTGGCCTCAGTAGAGGGCACATGTAAGGTGGTAGATGGCTGAGATGCAAGGAGGTGCCCTAGTAGAGAGCACAGGTAAGGTGGTAGATAGCTGAGATGCAAGGAGGTGCCCCAGTAGAGAGCACAGGTAAGGTGGTAGATAGCTGAGATGCAGGGAGTGGCCTCAGAGAGCACAGGTAAGGTGGTAGATAGCTGAGATGCAGGGAGTGGCCTCAGTAGAGGGCACAGGTAAGGTGGTAGATAGCTGAGATGCAGGGAGTGGCCTCAGTAGAGGGCACAGGTAAGGTGGTAGATAGCTGAGATGCAGGGAGTGGCATCAGTAGAGGGCACAGGTAAGGTGGTAGATAGCTGAGATGCAGGGAGTGGCCTCAGTAGAGGGCACATGTAAGGTGGTAGATAGCTGAGATGCAGGGAGTGGCTTCAGTAGAGAGCACAGGTAATGTGGTAGATAGCTGAGATGCAGGGAGTGGCCTCAGTAGAGGGCACAGGTAAGGTGGTAGATGGCTGAGATGCAGGGAGTGGCCTCAGTAGAGGGCACAGGTAAGGTGGTAGATAGCTGAGATGCAGGGAGTGGCCTCAGAAGAGAGCACAGGAAAGGTGGTAGATAGCTGAGATGCAGGGAGTGGCCTCCGTAGAGGGCACAGGTAAGGTGGTAGATAGCGGAGATGCAAGGAGGTGTCCCAGTAGAGAGCACAGGTAAGGTGCTAGAGGCTGAAATGCAGGGAGGTGCCCCGCTTGAGAGCACATGTAAATGAATAAGATGTAGAGATGCACTGGTAGGGCAGCAGACAAATGAGATATAGGAAGGTGCCCTGCTAGAAAGCACAGGTACGGTGGTACACATGTAGGGAGGTGCCCTGCTAGAGCGCACAGGTAGGGTGGCAGATATGAGCTATAGGGAGGTGCACAGATAGGGCTGCAGACAAATGAGATGCAGTGGGTTTCAGCACAGGGTGGTAGAGATGAGATGAAGTACAGGGAGGGTGGTACACAGATAAGATGTAGGGAGGTGCAGTAAAATAAAGCGTTTTGGGAGTCTGTGTGATTGTATCCTTTATCGCATATGCACTGATTGGCACAGGGTGGAGGCATCTGTAGCAGCCGGATAGAAATATGAGCCTGGCTGCAGCATTCAGGATGGTAATCAGCTACCATTTCATTCTCACCTTGATTTCTGTTAAATTTAAAGTGCAGCTAACATGCTTGTGCAATTGATTCAATTTAGGGAACAGTCAAAGATTGTAGCCATGGGAGGTCGTCACTGAACCACCCATGCTAATAATTTTTATATTGGTCGACCATGACAGCACTACGAGACGTTATCCGCCCACCAAGGACTGGAAACCTACAGGCTTAAAAGGGGTGGCCCTCTCTCTTGCCTTTGTTTGGTTTCCTGTCCTTTGATGGAGGGAACCTATAGCAGGCTTTCTCGTGGAAGAACTTCAGATGAAGCTCTGGATTTGGACAAAGGGGCGCTGCTCGACAGCCAATCTATTTCGCCAACATATTCCGCAGCACTTTACTTTTTAGAGGGGACTTGTCCAGACAATAAAAGACATTACAGAATAACAATCACATAAATAAACAGACCAGGAGGAGAGAGGGCCCTGCTCGCAAGCTTACAATCTATTAACCCATGCTGTTATCTTTGGAGCGAACAGCTCTCTGCTGACCCCTATCGTCCGGATGATTACACCAGTGGCCGAATTAGCGGAAGAGACCGCACACTGTTTATACTAATAGGCCGGTTATCGGGAAACTAACAGTGACCGTATGGTATATACACCCCTGGGATGTGTAGATAATACACCCTTCCCCCGGTACAGTCACGACTAGCTCCACGATGACCCAAGTACCACTTTCTGCCACAACCAGTCGTTTTTTTTTATATACAGGCTGACTGGATGGCTGATTTTGGTAGTGTATGGCTTCGGGGTGCGGTTTACAGAAAAAAAAACTTAACTTTTATATTTAATCCAGAATGATAGGCAGTGTTTTATAAAGTATAAAAAAGATTTTACAAAGGGTACAATACAGCATATAGTTACATAAAATAAAAGGAAGAACGATAGAAATTTACTAATGCGCTCAGAGATGAGTCAACTTAGCTGAAGGAGAGCACTTTGATTCGAGATGTTTAATGAACTGGATTCATTCATACACGGATGTTTGTCTCTACAGGAAGAAAGATCATAATTTGGCTTGACCTTTTATCAGCCCCTAAGTTACGGCCACACACCCCCATCCTTGATGACTTCACGTTGGCTGGGTTGTGGGTTGGTCTCAGACCTTCAGGGTTTTATGAAATGATCAACTTGTGCAATAACTTCTCTCCAGATGATCGCAGAAGTTTGAGATCACCGCCATATTTTTCATTGAGATTTTACCGTTACCCAGAGACCAAACATAACATAGTAACATAGTTTTTAAGGTTGAAGGAAGACTAAGTCCATCTAGTTCAACCCATAGCCTAACATGTTGATCCAGAGGAAGGCAAAAAAAAAACATGTGGCAAACACTAAGCTCCACATTGGGGAAAAAATTCCTTACCGACTCCATACGACAATCAGACTAGTTCCCTGAATCAACGCCCTATCAAGGAATCTAGTATATATAACCTGTAATATTATACTTTTCAAGAAAGGCATCCATGCCCTTCTTAAATTTTAGTAGTGAATCACTCATTACACCATCATGGTGCAGAGAGTTCCATAGTCTCACTGCTCTTACAGTAAAGAATCTGCGTCTGTGATTATGATTAAACCTTCTTTCCTCCAGACGTAGAAGATGCCCCCTTGTCCCCGTCTCAGGCCTCAGAGTAAAAAGATCAGTAGAAAGGTCTTTGTACTGTTCCCTCATATACTTGTACATTGTAATAAGATCACCCCTAAGCCTTCTTTTTTCCACAGTAAATAACCCCAAGTGTAATAACCTGTCTTGGTATTGCAGACCTCTAATAACCTTGGTCGCTCTTCTCTGCACCCTCTCTAGTTCAGCTATGTCTTTCTTATACACTGTAGACCAAAACTGTACACAGTATTCTAATTGTGGTCGCACTAATGACTTGTATAGAGGTAAAATTATGTTCTCATGAGCATCTATGCCACTTTTAATGCATCCCATTATTTTATTTGCCTTTGCAGCAGCAGCCTGACACTGGCCACTAAACGTGAGCTTGTCGCCCACCAATACACCCAGGTCTTTTTCAGTTACAGTTTTGCCCAGTGTTTTACAATTAAGCATATAATTATACATTTTATTTCCTCTGCCCAAGTGCATTACCTTACATTTATCCCCATTAAAGCTCATTTGCCATTTATCAGCCCAAGCTTCTAGTTTACATAGATCCTCCTGTAATATAAAATTGTCCTCCTCTGTATTGATTACCCTGCAGAGTTTAGTGTCATCTGCAAAAATTGAAATATTACTCTGTATGCCCACTACAAGGTCATTAATAAATATGTTAAAAAGAAGGGGGCCCAATACTGACCCCTGTGGTACCCCACTGTTAACTGAGACCCAGTCTGAGTGTGTTCCATTAATAACCACCCTTTGTTTCCTATCACTGAGCCAATTCTTAACCCACATACATATATTTTCCCCTATTCCCATTGTTCTCATTTTATGTATCAACCTTTTGTGTGGAACCGTATCAAAAGCTTTTGAAAAGTCCATATACACAACATCCACTGCATTTCCTTGGTCCAGTCCCGAACTTGCCTCCTCATAAAAACTGATCAGATTAGTTTCACAGGAACGGTCCCTTGTAAACCCATGTTGATATTGGGTCATGAGGGTATTCCTCCTCACATACTCTATTATAGCATCTCTTAGGAAACCCTCCAGGATTTTACCCACAGTAGAGGTTAAGCTTACCGGCCTATAATTTCCAAGTTCAGTTTTTGTCCCCTTTTTGAATATTGGCACCACATTTGCTATACGCCAGTCCTGTGGTACAGACCCTGTTATTATGGAATCTTTAAAGATTAAAAATAATGGTCTATCTATGACGTTACTTAATTCCTGCAGTACTCGCGGGTGTATCCCATCCGGGCCCGGGGATTTGTCAACTTTAGTGATTTTTAGACGCCGCCGCACACTGTTCGACGATCCCTGTCTTTGTGACAGATTGCCCTATCTGTTCCCTAATAATTGAGTCCCCCACTACCAGCACCTGCCTGGCCTGCCCTACTCTCCTATTTCCCTCTTTACTGGAGCTGACACTCCTCCGGCTTTCAGGGGACATGCCTTGCTGCAGTAGTGCTACCCCTGTACTGTCACTCCCATCATCTGCCAACTTTGCAACCTTATTGGGGTGTGCCAGATCAGGACTAGCCTCCCTGGCACTCTTCCCTCTACCCCTCCCCCCTTCTAACTGTCACCCAACTAGCGACCTCACTGTCCTGCAGCTCCCGACTACCACCCTCCCCCACATCTACCCCAGTGAGTTGCTGCTCAGTGAGCAGCAGACTCCTTTCCATGTTGTCAATGGATCTCAGTGTTGCCAGCTGCTCATTTAGATCCAGTATCTGGGCTTCCAAACGCACAACGTGCACACATCTCGCGCAGCAGTAAGCAACCCCGACCGACTGTTCAAGGAATACATACATGTGGCAAGATGTACACTGGATAGCATTGTCAATAATGGAGCTCATTTTCTAATTGGGATTGCAATAGACAGAATGATAAGTAAAAAGAAAAGTAAAGAATTAATGAAATGCAGTCAGCAATTCAGTCCAAAGTCCTCCCTTCCAAACTCCCTGAATACAAAGTCACTGAAAAACAAGTCACACACTTACTTTCGTTCGCACTTACGCTCCGGACACACTCAGCTCGTTAACACTCGCAAACTAAGAGATTTAAAGAGGTTTTTTTTTTTTTTTTTTTCCCTTTTCCAGCAATGCACCCTTCACCTCAATGCACTTCCAAAGTGGCTGTTGTAACTTATCTGGACACTATTGATTTGGGGCTTGTAGGCAGATTTTTGGAGAAAACATACATTTTCCTCCCTGATTCATCCTGAAACAGAAAATGTATGTCCCATCACTATTGGATCTACACAAGCTTCGATATTCATAATTTTCTTTCGGAGACATACATTTGGGCTCAATGTATACCATTTTCATTGCAGGCAACCACAGTGTCGCTTGAATTCAAAATGCATTTCCTGGGGACAAAAAGGCTTTCACTTTGCTAGTTATGTGTAAACACATGTACCCTATTGTCCAACCTGCTGAAAAGACTTCTGTCTCAATTACCTATCCTAAATCTCAATCTTTCACACAAAAAACATTCACTTTTCCACTGCAGAGAACCTTTGACCTAAAAGGAACTGCCTGCATTCTAATTAGGATGGTTCACTATCAAGCTATAACCTCACTTCCTACTTCTTTATGTCCATTGCACCAGTGTAATTTCTAGGAGACTCTAGATTGCCACCTCTTGTCCCTACTGCAAAAGCGGGAGGAGGGGTGAATGCCCCCCTTTAGTGTGGCATCAAAGATTTTAATATTTTCTGACACCACTCCTTTTTGAGGTAGTACGGGGGCTGATTTACAGATCACCCCACAAGCCTACCTTACGGCCATTCCTTCCTGGATCCCACAATACCCTCTCCTCCTGGTATTCAGAGATGGACTTCTCCGAGGGGTTACTCAGTGCCACCAGACAGGTGTGAGACTAATGGCTAGAGGTAGCCAGAAGTGATGCTAAGGCCCTAACCTTAAAGGAACCCTCCGGGAACTGTTATGGGCCAGTCACTGGTCCTGTTATCCCGCTGGATGATGAGAGTCCAGAAGCAGAATATTACCTGGGCTCTCAGGCCGCGGGTGACAGCACCTAGGTAGGCTGTCTACCTGGGGGATAACCACATTTTCCCCTTTCTTTGACAGGCTGCGGACCCAACTCACCACCCTGACCGACTGAATATTATTTTCCTGCCACACACCTACCCACCACCCTGACCGACTTGGGGTACAATTTTCCCACCTCTCTGACAGGTTATGGCTACCTATCTCCCATCATCCTGACAGACAATGGGATACACATTTCCCTTGCCTTGTGTCAGGGCTCAAACCTAGCAGCTCTTGTGCACCAGACGGTAACTCTTCCCTCTGAGCTATTCAGCTCGCTGTACAGTTCCGTGCTAACCCAAATACCAGTACCTGTGTTGTTCCTGAGTGGTTTCACCCTGTGTTGTTCCTGAGTGGTTTCATCCTGTGTTGTTCCTGAGTGGTTTCACCCTGTGTTGTTCCTGAGTGGTTTCATCCTGTGTTGTTCCTGAGTGGTTTCACCCTGTGTTGTTCCTGATTGGTTTCATCCTGTGATTTCCTGTTTGACCACCCTATATAAACTTCGCCTGGCACCTCCTTCCTTGCGATATTATTGAGCTTCCAGCCTTTAGTCAAGCTCTCCTTTCATCCAAGACTATACTGCTGTTCCCGTTTACCGACCTCTGGCTATTCCTGACTATGCTACCTGCCGGTGCTGCACCTAGTGATTGCAATACCACTACTCCAACCCAAGTCAGTTCATAACAGAATAATCTTGCGCACAAAATGGAGTCTGTTGCAGCCACCCTGAAGCAACAAGTTGCTGAACTTCAGAATCTTGGTGCCACATACCAAGAAAAATTTTCTAAGTTGCAAACACAGGTGTTGGATCAGCAAAAAGAAATTATTGCGCTTCAGAGACAACTTCTGGATTTGTGCAACTCAGGCCCGGAATCAAACACATGCATGCCACTGCCCGCAAAGTTCAGTGTGGATCGTCATCATTATCGTGGATTCTTTAGTCATATCTATTTCCAGATGCAAGCTGCACTGTTTACCAGTGACAGGAAGAAGATTCTTTTCATTATTAATCTTCTGACTGATGAAGCTCTTGCATGGCCCTCACCTTATGTGGATAAGAATTGTGACCTCCTTAATGACTTTGTTTCCTTCATCACCGCTATGGATCAAGTGTTTGGCCCGAATCGCTGTGCTAGAGCTGAAACCAAGTTGTATAATCTACCTCAAGGGTGGTGCTCTGCAGCTGAATATACCTCATAATTCTGCCGCTGGGTGGCAGACACCATGTGAAATTTAGCTGCCAGAGGAGTCAATTTCGATGAGGATTATCAGAGCTAATAAAGGGTGAGCTTGCAAGGGTCGAGACCCCTGATAATTTAGAGGATTTTATTCAATTGTGCATCTGAATCGATCAGAGACTCACTGAACGAAGAAAGGAAAGACTATGAGTATTTGGAAACAACCCTAACTACTCCTTTACTCAATCAGCATTAAAAAACCAACAGGAAATGGAAAGTGTGCCTCAACCTATGGAAATTGATGTTATCTAAAAACCTCTCTCTGCAGTAGAGAAGAAGAGGGGACGTACAGAAAATGTATGCCTCTATTGTGGGGGCTCTGGACATTTTGCCATCAACTGTCCTAATAAAAGGACTATAACCTTCACAAATGCCAAAACTGAAAGCAATTTAGACCTTTCTGAATGGCTAGATCCATTTATGAGCCCATCTCATCTGTAATGCAGGATAAAGGCAAAGAACAATCACCATTGTCTCATTTTGTCGTTTCCATACAAGTCATATTCGGGAGCCAAAAAATACAATACCCTGCCATGTTAGATTCTGGAGCAGGAGGAAATTTCATGTACTTACAATTAACACTTGATAAGAACATTGCAAGTAGGACTAAATCCATGCAATCGATATGGAAACTGTGACTGGATCACCTTTATCTTCTGGACCTGTTACGAGACAATTGAACTTGAAATCTGTATTGAACCTAATCATCATGAAGTTGTTCATTTTCATCTTATTTCCTCTCCAGAATTTCCAGTTATTCTAGAAATTCCCTGGTTTTCAATCCATAGCCCTTCTATAAACTGGGTATCAAGGACCATTACCTTTCCCTTTGAGTATTGTAAGAACAATTGCCGTGCTAATTTATCTGTTCTCAAACAAATTCAAGTATCTGACATTTCTCATCAAAATTATGATAAACTACCACCTCAGTACCAGCAGTTCAGTGATGTCTGCAGTAAGAAGAAAGCCGATCAACTGCCTCCTCATCGTTCTTACAACTGTCCCATTGAATTGCTTCCTGGAGTATCCATTCCGTTTTGGCGAATTTACAATCTTTCTGAACCAGAACTGAAAGTACTACAAGAATACCTAGATGAAAATTTAGAGAAAGGCTTCATTCAACCTTCCTCTTTGCCAGCTGGAGCACCCTTGTTTTTCATAGAAAAGAAGGATTCAACTCTGCAGTCTTGTATTGATTACAGAGAAATAAATAAGATTACCATTAAAAATCACCACCCACTCCCCTTAATTCCTGAGTTGCTGGAGAGACTGCGTTCTGCCAAGATTTTTACCAAACTCGATCCAAGAGGGGCTTATAATATCATACGAATTCGCCTTTAGAACTAGATATGGACATTTTGAATACTTGGTTAAGCCTTTCAGCACTTCATTAACCCCTTTCTGACGTATGACCTAATAATACGTCTTGTTGACCTGAGCCGATTGGACCAATGACGTACTAGTAGGTCATGCGGCGATCGCGCCCGCACACAAGCGGTTCGCGGCGATCGCCGCCGGGTGTCAGCTGATAGCTCCGGGTGTCAGCTGTGACTATGTGCAAGGAGCGGTCCCGCACCGCTCCCGGCACATTAACCCTCTCAATGCTGCGATCGAAGTCGATCACAGCATTGCGGTGGCAAGGGGAGGTGATCGCAATACTCAACTCCTCTTCCGGCCTCCAGCGCTGTCTGCCGCGGCTTCCTGGATGTTGCCATGACGACCCGATGTCGTCATGACAACATCCGGGTCACCAGACAGCAGGAAGATTCTTTGGTCATGCGCAGTGCATGACCAAAGAATTTTATCCCTGTGCAGCACTGACAACCTGTATAGCATAGGAATGGTGCTGCATTCCTGTGCTATACAGGCGATCAGAATAAAAAAAGTGAAAGTCTCAGAGTGGGACACAGAATAAAAGTCCAAAAAGTGTTAAAAAATGAAAAAAAAAAAATAAAAAAAAATAATCCACCAAAAATAAATATAATTCTGAAAAAAAAAAAAGCTATAAAAGTACACATATTTGGTATCGCCGCGTCCGAAACGACCTGACCTATAAAACTATCCCACTAGTTAGCCCCTTCAGTGAACACGGTAAAAAAAATAAATAAAAAAACTAAGCAAAAAACAATTCTTTATCATCATACCGCCAAACAAAAAATGAAATAACACACGATCAAAAAGACGAATATAAATAAAAATGGTACCGCTGAAAATGTCATCTTGTCCCGCAAAAAACAAGCTGCCATACAGCTCCATCAGCCGAAAAATAAAAAAGTTATAGCTCTCAGAATAAAGCGATGCAAAAAAATAATTTTTTCTATAAAATAGCTTTTATTGTGTAAAAGCGCGAAAACATAGAAAAACAATATAAATGTGGTACCGCTGTAAACGTACTGACCCGAAGAATAACGCTGCCTTATCAATTTTACCACACGCGGAACAGCATAAAAAAAAAACATAAAAAAAAATTCTGGAATGGCTGGTTTTTGTTTATTCTGCCTCCTAAAAATCAGAATAGAAAGCGATCAAAAAATGTCACGTGCCTGAAAATGGCACCAATAAAAACGTCAACTCATCCCACAAAAAACAAGCCATCACATGACTGTCGGCCAAAATATGGAAAAATTATAGCTCTCAAAATATGGCAATGCAAAAACTAGAGTTTGCAAAAAAATGCGTCTTTTAGTGTGTGACAGCTGTCAATCATAAAAACCCGATATGATTCTGGTATCGCTGTAATCATCCGACCCGAAGAATATAGTCGTCTAATCACTTATACCACACGAGGAACGGCGTGAAAAATAAACTCTAGGGTTAGGGTTGTGTTAGGGTTAGGGCTGTGATGGGGTTGGGATTTTTTTCAAAAGTAAAAAAAAAAAAAGATGACGATATGGCGACTAGTGTTGAGCACAAGTGCTCGCTACTTGAGTTTGCATCGGGTGCTCGGGTATGCATTGAGTATCGCGGGTGCTCAAGTGACATGCTCGAGTCTCTGCCCCATATGCTTCGTGGCCAAAAAAACCTTGCGGGGATTGCCTGCCATGCACAAGCGTTCCCCGCATGTTTTTTTTGGGTGTCTAATAACCATGAAACATGTGGGTGGGGACTCGAGCATGTCCTCAAGCACACGCGATACATGGTGTATACCTGAGTACCTGATGCAAACTCAAGTAGCGAGCACTTGCGCTCAAGACTAATGACAACTTATTCAATATGATGACCTAATGTTATCAAATTCTGTGTCGTACCTATGGATTCAAAATGTTCACTATACCCCTTGATAAAATCCTTGAGGGGTATAGTTTCCAAAATGGGGTCACTTGTGGGGTGTTTCCACTATTTAGGCACATCAGGAGCTCCCCAAATGCGACATGGCGT
Organism: Phyllobates terribilis; assembly: GCF_046119375.1. Taxonomy (NCBI): domain Eukaryota; kingdom Metazoa; phylum Chordata; class Amphibia; order Anura; family Dendrobatidae; genus Phyllobates; species Phyllobates terribilis. The sequence goes on from NW_027362765.1 coordinate 400,773,107, forward strand.
CCGCTCTCAATTCCAGCCAATTTTGCGTTCAAAAAATCACACAATGCTCCTTCCCTTCTGAACCCTGACGTGCACCCAAACACTGTATTTTCTCCACATATGTGGTATTGGCATACTCAGGAGAAATTGCACAACAGTTTTTGGGGTCCATTTTCTCCTCTTACCCTTGTGAAAATAAAAAAATTAGGGCTAAAACATTATTTTTGTGGAAAAAGTTTGATTTTTTTATTTTCACGGCTCCATGTTATAAACTTCTGCAATGCACTTGGGGGTTCAGGGTGCTCACCACACATCTAGATAAGTTCCCTGAGGGGTCTAGTTTCCAAAATGGTGTCACTTGTGGGGTTTTCCCACTGTTTAGGCACATCAGGGATACATCCGCTAAGTATTTTACATTCAAATAGTCAAATGGCGCTCCTTCCCTTCCAAACCCTGCCGTGCGACCAAACAGTGGATTTCCCCCACATATGGGGTATCAGCTTACTCAGGAGAAATTGCACAGCAAACTTCATGGTGCAATTTCTCCTGTTACCCTTATCAAAATGCAAAATTGGAGGCTGAAAAACATTTTTGTCGCAAAAATGTGAAATTTTTATTTTTACGGCTCAATGTTATAAACTTCTGTGAAGCACCTGGGGGTTCAAGGTGCTCACCACACATCTAGATAAGTTCCCTGAGGGGTCTAGTTTCCAAAATGGTGTCACTTGTGGGGGGTTTCCACTGTTTAGGCACATCAGGGGCTCTCCAAACGCAACATGGCGTCCGCTAATTATTCAAGCAAATTTTACATTCAAAAGTCAAATGGCGCCCCTTCTCTTCCGAGCTCTGCCGTGCGCCCAAACAGTGGTTTTTGCCCACACATAGGGTATCGGCGTGCTCAGGAGAAATTGCACAACAAACTGCATGAAGCAATTTCTCCTGTTACCCTCATGAAAATGCAAAATTGGAGGCTGAAAAACATTTTTGTCGCAAAAATGTGAACATTTTATTTTTACGGCTCAGTGTTATAAACTTTTGTGAAGCACATGCGGGTTCAAGGTGCTCACCACACATCTAGATAAGTTCCCTGAGGGGTCTAGTTTCCAAAATGGTGTCACTTATGGGGGGTTTCCACTGTTTAGGCACATCAGGGGCTCTCCAAACGCAACATGGCGTCCGCTAATTATTCAAGCAAATTTTACATTCAAAAAGTCAAATGGCGCTTTTTCTCTTTCGAGCTCTGCCGTGCGCCCAAACAGTGTTTTTTCTCCATGTATGGGGTATCTGCGTGCTCAGGGGAAATTGCACAACAAATTTGGGGGTTCATTTTTTCCTGTTACCCCGGCGAAAATGAAAAAAAAATTGTGTCTGAAGTAACATTTTTGTGAAACAAGTTAAATGTTCATTTTTTTCTTCCACATTCCAAAAATTCATGTGAAGCACCTGAAGGGTTAATAAAGTTCTTGAATGTGGTTTTGATCACCTTGCGCGGTGCAGATTTTAGAATGGTGTCACTTTGAGGGGTCTTTATGACAGAAAATACCCAAAAGTGACTTCAAATGTGATGTGGTCCCTAAAAAAATGGTTTTGTAAATTTTGTTGTAAAAATTAGCTGGTCATCTTTTAACCCTTATAGCTCCCTAATAAAAAAAAATTTGGGTTCCAAAATTGTGCTGATATAAAGTAGACATGTGGGAAATGTTAATTATTAACTATTTTGTGTGACATATCTCGCTAATTTAAGGGCATAAAAATTCAAATTTTGAAAATTGCAAAATTTTCAACATTTTTGTCAAATTTCCATATTTTTCACAAATAAACGCAAGTGATATCGAAGAAATTTTACCATTATCATGAAGTACAATATGTCACGAAAAAACATTCCCAGAATCAGCGGGATCCGTTGAAGTGTTCCAGAGTAATTACCTCATAAAGTGACAGTGGTCAGAATTGTAAAAATTGGCTCGGTCATTAACGTGCAAACCATCCTCGGGGGTAAAGGGGTTAATGATGTTTTTTGAGATTTCTTGGATCAATTTGTTGTTGTTTATCTCGATGACATTCTTATATTTTCAGATACCTTGGAGGAGCATCGCAGACATGTCAAGTTAGTTCTGGAACGTTTACAGGCGAGTCATCTCTACACTGTGTTCCAAATTATTATGCAAATAATATTTTCTCAGATTTTCCCAAGTTACCTATATGAATTGCAGTCATTGTAATTTTCCAGTCAAATAACTATTAGAGTACAATTGAAAGGTTTTTGTACAAACTGCCTATGATAACAGTATATTTTAAAAAAAATAAAAAACTCAAACTGCACTCAAAATGCATGTTCCAAATTATTATGCACAGCAGAGTTTTCAACCTTTTCATTTTAATAAAGACCAAAAAAATGGTCATTTTTGAAATTATAAGCATTAGCAGGTTATTACAAACTGAAATCAAACAGTTTTCCACTCAAAACTTTATTCTAGGTGATGTTACATTTGCACATAGGACCCCTTGTTCGAAAGGAGCTTCTGAACTCTCTCGTCCATTGAATTTGTCAGATTTTGGATGGTTTCTGCTTTAATTGTTTTGCATGAGGACACAATACCCTCCCAGAGCTGTTGCTTAGATGTGAACTGCCTCCCGCCATCATAGACACTCCTTTTGATGATGCTTCAGAGGTTCTCAATGGGGTTGAGGTCAGGGAAGCATGGGTGCCACACCATAAGTTTGTCCCCTTTTATGCCCATAGCAGCCAGAGATGCAGATGTGTTATGTGCAGCATGAGACGGGGCATTATCATGCATGAATTGAGACGTTTGAGGCAGGGATCAGGTAATGTGGAAAAATATTGTTCTCACTTCCGTCGCTGGTCTGCCCAGGTGGGGTGGAACGATTCAGCTTTGAAAAGTTTGTTTCTTGCGGGGCTAGGTGAAAGGGTTAAGGATTTGCTGATTGCTTATCCCGTCTCAATTCAGTCTCAGCTGATGAGACACGATCAGGATCATCATACAACAAACCCAAAGCAGAAAAAAAACTATCCACTGATCTAAAGCATGGATCACTAGGTTGGAGAGAAAAGGCCCATCCCTGAGGTTCTTTGCGCAAAAGTGACATTATGAACCCTATGCGCTGTGATTCATCACCAGAGGATCTGGGTCTCAAACAAAAATACAACAAACAAGCATTTTTAAAGGAAAAAAATTCTTGTTGATCACCAAAAAATAAATCAGGCAATCGTATCTTTGGCTCCACAAAATGTGCTCCAGAACAGCTACTCACGTGTTGTTGGAGCTCGGCCACCTCCAGAGAGAGTCCCTGCAGGCGTTGAGCCAAATCCTGAACCGACACCATGATGGAAACTGGAGGTCTTTCCTTAGAGAAATTTTTGGGCTGGACTTACTGTTATGATCTGCTACAAGCACTAAGGAAAGAAAGGAGATCTGTCCCTACAATAGAATTAAGCTAGATCCCTACGATGTAACGGGGAACCTGATCCTGCGATCAGACCCGCTAAAGTCCTCGGCTAGTCTGTACGAAGACCTATAGATGTGAGGGAGGGATCCCTACAAGAACTAGGGACTGGGAGAAAGATGGACACCTCCTAGCAGAAATTGTAGCAGTAAAAGACAAACACACAACATAGAACATAAAGGTCCGAAGACCTAGCTAAACTGACTGAGAAAGGTAACTAAGCACCAGGCTAGCTTGAGAGTAGAAATTACAATGAAGTCCAGCAAGGCCAGGAGGGCGGAGCAGGATTAAATAGGCAAAAAAGGTCATGTGACCAGCAAGATAGAAAAAACCTAACAGGAGAGTTCTAACATCCTAGTCCATCCAAATCCAGAACTGCCGTTTGTTGACTACTCAGACTGCGATGGGGGCTGTTTTGTCACAGCTTGTTGCAGACATGATGCAGTTTCATCCATGTGCATTCCTTTCTCATACCATGCCATCTGCAGAAAAGAACTATGACATTGGAAATAAAGAACTTTTATCTATTAAAGACGCCTTCTCCGAATGGAGACATCTTTTGGAAGGACCCAATCATCCGGTGACTGTCCTTACTTACCTCAAAAATTTAGAATTCATGTGTACAGCTTAGAGGTCTGCAAGACAAGCACGTTGGGCCATATTTTTCTCCAGGTTTAATTTTATAATTTCTTATCAGCCTGGTTCAAGAAATGGCAAGGCTGATGCTCTGTCCAGGATATTTACTGAACCTCAGGAGAGGTCTAACACTTACTACCATTCTGCATCCAAAAAATTTCTTGGGAATACTGAACACTAAAGAATTTTTCTCAAAGATTAAAGATGGATACTAAACTGACTTTTTTCTTAACCATCCTTCTAAAGACGTTAATCTTTCATTTAAGGAGGTGTTTTGGATGCAGAACCACCAAATATATGTCCCCGAATCTGCTCAACTTGAAGTCCTCAAACTTGTCCATGATTCTAAATTATAGGACACCCTGGAGTCATGAAAATTCAAGAACTACTGCTTCGCTCTTTTTGGTGGCCTAATTGTAGGAACGATGTGAGAAAATATCCTTTTTAACATGTGCACAGAACAAGACGCCACCATCTTGTCCTTTTATGACTCCTTCGACCTCTTCCAGTTCCAATACAGGCCTTGGGGATCAATCTCAATGGATTTCATCGTGGACCTACCTCCATCTAAAGAAATGACTGCTATCCTTGTTATGGTGAATCGGGTCACAAAGATGGCCCATTTTATTACAACTAAAAGGATTCCTACGGCTGAACAAACCGCAGAATTAATGGTCAGAGAGATATTTAGGCTGCATGGAATTCCTGACAATGTAATTTCTGATAGAGGTGTTCAGTTTACATCAAGATTTTGGAAAAGCTTCTGTACAGCTTTAGGAATTACTGTCAATTTGTGACAGACTTACAAAGTAGCTGAAATCTCAGAAAGAACTAATTGAGATATTACAAAAGGCCCAAGAAGATTATAAAGAAGCAGCAGATAAACATCGCAAAGACGCTCCTACCCTTCAGGTCGGTGACAAGGTTTGGCTATCTATAAAAAATTTGAAAACAAACATACCATCTTGTAAATTGGGTCAAAAATTCATAGGACCTTTTCAAATTTCTGCACAAATTAACCAAGTTGCTTTCCGTTTAAAACTTCCTAACAGTCTGAAAATTCACCCTGTGTTCCATGTATCCTTGCTCAAACCATTCAGTGAGAACCTGTTTCCAGGAAGAACTCAGCTACCTCCTCCACCAGAAAAAATCCATGGTGAAGAAAAGGATATTGTGGATAAAATTCTGGACTTAGAAGATTTAAAGGAAGATTACAATATTTGATGCAATGGAGGGGTTACGGACCAGAAGATAATTAATAGGAGCTGGAGTGCAACGTCCATGCACCCAGGCTTACAAGAGCCTTTCATCAGATGCATCCAGAGAAGCCCAGCCCTGAGATGTCCTTAGGCCATCATGGAAGGAGGGGACTACTGTCATGACTCAAACCCAGCAGCTGTTGTGCACCAGGCGGCAGCTCTTCCCTCTGAGCTATTCAGCTCTCTGGACAGTTCCTTCCTAACCTAGATACAAGTACCTGTGTTGTTCCTGAGTGGCTCCACCCTATGTTGTTCCTGATTGGCTGCATCCTGTGATTTCCTGATTGAACACCCTATATAAACCTCGCCTGGCACCTTCCTTGTGAGATTATTGAGCTCCCAGCCTTTAGTCAAGCTCTCCTTTCACCTGCTGCTTTATCCAAGACTATACTGCTGTTCCTGTGTACAGACCTCTGGCTATTTCTCACTATGCAACCTGCTTATCCTTCAAACTATACTGCTGCTCTCGTGTACCAACTTCTGACTATTACAGACTACGCTACCTGCCAGCGCTGCCCCTAGTGTTAGCAATACTACTACTCCAACCCAGGTCAGTTCATAACACCCTGCTTGGTTGTGGAACATACCTTACCACCCTGCGGTTACCTTAGGAGCTGGGCTAATTATGGGGCAGCTACCACTGGCCATGTCACGGTCTGTTGTGACACTGGTCAGCTGCACGTGTCCACCTTCCCTATGATCCCAGTGCTTCTCCCCATCCTTTCCCATTACCTCTGGAGCTGTGATAGTGATTGGGCAGCTACCATCAGCAATTTTCCTTATGATCCCCGTGCTTCCCCTCATTCTCCCCTGTTACCTCAGGAGCCATGGTAATCATGGGGTAGCTACCACCGGCCATGCACAGTCTGCCGTGACACTGGTCAGCTGCATGGGACCACCTGCTTCATGGTCTCTGTGGCTGCTCCCATCACCCTTAACACTTATGCTGGCTCCTTTTAGGAGATCCTCAGCAACATCACCCCGCGGTGTGATGTGGCTGAGTTCTCCTTTACCACAACACACATTTTCATTATGACATTTCATTGAAAGTTGCATTACATGACATATAAGATTTGGGAGGGTTGTCAGGGATGTAGTGGGCAACCGACCGTCCCAGATCAATTCCCAATAACACATTTGTAAGGAGATTCTCCGACACACCCACTTCTCTTAACCCCCTCCCCCCACCCCAATCCAGGAAAACTCGGACCATCGGTAATGGACGCCGAACACCCCCAAACCTGGTCAGGGACTTCCCATGGATAGGTTCTTCCGGTAACACAAACTTAGGGCGGATGAGGGTATGTTCTGTGCCAGTGTCCTTGAGACCAACAGTAGTGCTGCTGCCCCCAGTAACCGGTTGCAAATTCTCACATGCCCTCCAACCGTCCCACTCACAAAAAGAATAGCTGCACTAGACTAGGCCCTTGTGCCTCAGGTGTGGGGTTCATCTTCTGCCTCTCCGGGCAGACTAGGCTGATGTGACCAGTTTGGTCGCAGGTATAGCACCGCCCGGAATCATATGCAGGCCGGTGCTGGAAGATGGGGCAGGACCACCTGACCGCTGGCTAGCAGGGGCACTGTTGGTGGTTTATGGCTTACCCCCTCTCCAGCTGGCCATGGCTGACTTCTGCACCTTAGACATACGGTTGGCCTCAGACATCTCCAATTTGTGCTACTTTAGTGGCCTCCTTTGGCTCCTGGTCCAGCACGAACTATCTCACCTCCAGAGGGCAAAGATGAAGAAACTGGTCCTTCACCATCAGATCCTTCAGTTCCTCGAAGGTAGTGACTGACAGTCCTTGGACCCACTGTTCAAAGTTGGTTCTGAGCCTGTCCACCACATCACTATAGCTGTTGTGTGGTCCACAATGGAGGGCCCGGAACTTTTTGATGTACACCTCAGGAGTCAGCTGGTACTTTTTTTTATCAGGGCCTCGTAATCTCCATCTTGGTCTCGAGGGAGAGAAGCAAACACCTCCATAGCTTTTTCTTGGAGCCCTGGGGTTAAATATCGAGTTTATTGGTCCTCAGGCAGCTGGTATTGCCTGCACGCCATTTCAAACCCCCGCAGAAATATGTCCAAGTCCCCGTCCATGTCATGAAAATGCTCAGGACAGGGTTTAAAGCTGTTGGCATTGCTTGATTCACTGCTCGATGGGGTGAATGGCTCCTTTTTATTCAGGCTAATTCCAGCTGGTACAGACATTCGTCTTGTCGCTCAGCAGCCTCCAGGTTGGCTTGGGCCTGTCGCTCAGCAGCCTCTTGGTCAGCTTAGGCTTGTTGATTTGCTCGTTCTTGGAATCGCAGAATCAGCTTCAGACGTCCTTCACGATCATCGCCGTCGAGTTGCTCAAAGGCCATCTGCAGGTCCACACTACCATGGCACCTGGTATGGCTGGCATTGACAGATGGGACCTCTGCAGCAGCGTCACCTGCACCTTGGCTGGCCTCCCCTTCATCAAGGCTCGGGTGACAGACTGGCTCTGCATCACCTTGAAACAATTCAGCAAACATTTGGGGCTTGATTTTGCCCGTGGGGACAATCCGTCTCATGGTAAAGAGGTCAATAAGAGTATCCTTCGTCTGCTGGTTATACCAGGGCTCTCCAAGCATAGTCATCATTGCCAAACAAAAGATAGGAAATAAAAGCAAAAGATGGGGAGGGGTGTAGCTGCTACATGTACAGCAATGTCCTAGATAGAAAATGATAAAAACACTAAGTCTGATTCCTCAAAATTTTTGCACTGAATTCTCGCAAGAACCATGCAAGTTTTCAGTGACAGGAATGATTGCTCACTCCAGCCACTGATGTTCTGTAAGATCCCACCACAAAATATCGCAGCCAGGGGGGCCGCCACTGAACCACCTATGCTGTTATGTTTGGAGTGAACAGCCCTCTGCTGCCCCCTATTGTCCAGACAATTACACGATTGACTGCCGACTAACGGAAGAGGCCGCAGGCTGTTTATACTAATAGGCCGGTTATCGGGAAACTAACAGTGAGCGTATGGTATATACACCTCCGATCCCCACGCCTGGGATATGTGTAGATACCCCCAGTATGGTCATGGCTAGCTCCACGATAACCCAAGTACTACTTGCTGCCACCACTAGTAGTTTTTTTATATACAGGCTGACTGGATGCCTGATTTCTGATAGTGTATGGCTTGGGGTGCGGTTTATAGAACAAAAGGAACAGAACTATTTTATATTTAATCCAGAACGATAGGCAGTGTTTATAAAAAATTTATAAGAGATTTTACAAGAGGGACAAAACAATACAGCATATATAGTTACATAAAATAAAAGAAATAATGAGAGAAACTTACTAAGGCGCTCAGAGATGAGTGAATTTAGCCAAAGGAGAGCACTTTGATTCGAGATGTTTAGTGAATGGGATTCATGCATACATGGATATGTATCTCACTACAGGAAGAAAGATCATAATTCGGCTTGACCGTTTATCAGCCCCTAAGTTACAACCACACAACCCCTTGATGACCTCACATGGGCTGGGTTGTGGGTTGTTCTCAGCCCTTCAGAGTTTTATGAAATTCTCAACTTATGCGATAACTTCTCTCCGGATGATCGCAGCCATATTTTTCATCGTGATTTTACCGTCACCCAGAGACCAAACATGACATGGCTGTTGTCAGTTATCTGTACACTATTGATTTGGGGCTTATAAGCAGGTGTGATAGTTCGGAGAAACCATGCATCTTCCTCCCAGATTGATTCTGAAACTGAAAATGTATGTCCCATCACTATTGGATCTGCACAAGCTTCGATATTCATAATTTTCTTTTGGAGACATACATGTGGGCTCAATATATAGCATTTCCCTTGCAGGCAACCACAGTGTCACTTGAATTCAAAATGCATTTCCTGGGGGCTTCCACTTTGCTGGTTATGTGTAAACACTTGTACCCTATTGTTGTCCAACCCGCTGAAAAGACTTCTGTCTATTTTAAATCACAGTCTTTCACACAAAAGACATCCGCTTTTCCACTGCAGGGTATCCTTTGTCCTAAAAGGAACAGACTGCATTCTAATTAGGATGGTTCACTATTCTGCTATAACTAACTTCCTACTTTTTTATGTCCATTGTACCAGTCTAATTTCTAGGAGACTCAAACTGTCAGCTAGATTTCCAGCTCTTGTCCTACTGCAAAAGTTGGAGGAGAGGAGGGGGGGATGCCCCTCTCTCGTGTGGCTTCAGAGATTTTATTATTTTCTATGACAGGAACAAAGGATAGATCCGAGTTGAGCCTACTCTACAGAAAGTTGCACAAATTGTTTTGGCCACGTGACTTGTTTGAGAATTGCAATCATGTAACGTCACCATGTAGCTCCCCTCCAACCTCCTAAGACCTCATTCAGGCATGTGTGATTTTTCACATTTTCAAGAAACTGTCCTAGTGTCAACAGTGGTTTTAATCCAATTTTCGTACGTATTTTAGCTTTTACCATTGTTGTTTCAATGGTGATTTTAACGTATAAAAAAATTAAATGGCAAAGCTTATCCTATTCATTGCAATGTGAATCACAGACTTGATGGACCCATAGACTTGTATGGAATTTTTGATCTGTGACATGTACCATAAAAAGGACATGTTCTGCAAAACATTAGACATGTGATCAGCTCCAAAGATTACAGTGGGTACGGAAAGTATTCAGACCCCTTTAAATTTTTCACTCTTTGTTTCTTTGCAGCCATTTGGTAAATTCTAAAAAGTTCATTTTTTTTCTCATTAAAGTACACTCTGAACCCCATCTTGACTGAAAAAAACAGAAATGTAGAAATGTTTTCAAATTTATTAAAAAATAAAAACTGAAATATCACATGGTCATAAGTATTCAGACCCTTTGCTCAGTATTGAGTAGAAGCACCCTTTTGAGCTAGTACAGCCATGAGTCTTCTTGGGAATGATGCAACAAGTTTTTCACACCTGGATTTGGGGATCCTCTGCCATTCTTCCTTGCAGATCCTCTCCAGTTCCTTCAGGTTGGATGGTGAACGTTGGTGGACAGCCATTTTCAGGTCTCTCCAGAGATGCTCAATTGGGTTTAGGTCAGGGCTCTGGCTGGGCCAGTCAAGAATGGTCATAGAGTTGTTCTGAAGCCACTCCTTTGTTATTTTAGCTGTGTGCTTAGGGTCATTGTTTTGTTGGAAGGTGAACATTCGGCCAAGTCTGAGGTCCAGAGCACTCTGGAAGAGGTTTTTATCCAGGATATCTCTGTACTTGGCTGCATTCATGTTTCCTTCAATTGCAACCAGTCATCCTGTCCCTGCAGCTGAAAAACACCCCCATAGCATGATGCTGCCACCACCATGTTTCACTGTTGGGATTGTATTGGACAGGTAATGAGTAGTGCCTGGTTTTCTCCACACATACCGCTTAAAATTTTCACCAAAAAGTTCTATCTCCATCTCATTAGACCAGAGAATCTTATTTCTCATAGTCTGGGAGTCCTTCATGTGTTTTTGAGCAAACTCTATGCAGGCTTTCATATGTCTTGCACTGAGGAGAGGCTTCTGACAGGCCACTCTGCCATAAAGGCCCGACTGGTGGAGGGCTGCAGTGATAGTTGACTTTGTGGAACTTTCTCCGATCTTCCTATTGCATCTCTGGATCTCAGCCACAGTGATCTTGAGGTTCTTCTTTACCTCTCTGACCAAGGCTCTTCTCCCACTATTGCTCAGTTTGGCTGGATGGCCAGGTCTAGGAAGACTTCTGGTGGTCCCAAACTTCTTCCATTTAAGGATTATGGAGGCCACTGTGCTCTTAGAAATCTTGAGTAATGCAGAAATTCTTTTGTACCCTTAGCCAGATCTGTGCCTTGCCACAATTCTGTCTCTGAGCTCCTTGGGCAGTTCCTTTGAGCTCATGATTCTCATTTGGTTTGACATGCACTGTGAGCTGTGAGGTCTTATATAGACAAGTGTGTGCCTTTCCAAATCAAGTCCTATCAGTTTAATTAAACACAGCTGGAGTTCAATGAAGGAGTAGAACCATCTCAAGGATGATCACAAGGAAATGGACAGCATGTGACTTAAATATGAGTGTCTGAGCAAAGGGTCTGAATACTTATGACCATGTGATATTTCAGTTTTTCTTTTTTAATAAATTTGCAAAAATTTTTACATTTCTGTTTTTTTTTCAGTCAAGATGGGGTGCAGAGTGTACTTTAATAAGAAAAAAAAATGAACTTTTTCGAATTTACCAAATGGCTGCAATGAAACAAAGAGTGAAACATTTAAAGGGGTCTGAATACTTTCCGTACCCACTGTATAATGTGGTATGTGTTCTAACTGAAAACTACAGATAAGACATGTATATGCAAAACTGATGACTGGATGAGGTCTTTAAAAGGAGCTTGCTGTCAGAAAATGACCTATTTTTTAAAGTTGTAGCATGATTGCTGTGTGTGAACACAGCCTTAGGATAAGTATCAGATTAGTGAGGGTCTGACATGTGGCACTTCCACTAACTAGCTGTTTACATGTCCCATGGGGACTAGCAGCAAGCATTGTCTGGAACTGGGATATTGCAACCCTACGCTGTGTAGTGGCTGCACTCTCGTTCTGTGACTTTTGCTCCTATTGAACTGAATGGGAGCTGAGCTACAGAATCCACGAACGGCCATTACAGGTGTATGGTGGTTCTCTGGTTCCATAGACTTTGCAGTCCCCACAGATGCATATAGTTGGCAGGAGTCCTGGGTGTAGGGTGTTGGATCCTCAGATACTTATAACCTCATCAATAGCCAAGTCCTGGATGACCTCTTAAATGTTGCAGCTTTACTTTTAATCTGAAGGAAACGGCCGACGGCTCCACCGCAAAGTGTTGTGAAATATGATGCAATGAGAGATTTTTAATAACCAAATGGAGCATTACAACTACTGAACAAGGAGGGAGGGAGACTGGGTTTTATTTAGTAGCTAATGTACAGCATCTTTACCCTGGGGGACTTGTATTGCTACCGTCAATCCCATCCCTAATTAAATAAAAACATTAAACCATCACATCTTAAGTACCTGATGTAATGCTGTGTAATTACAATGCATAATCTTGGCCAGTGTTAGAATGCAGTTTGTTTCCTTACATGAGAGAATGACCTGTACGACTTAGCATTCGCTCTTAGAGATTTATCTGAATAAAAATGATCCCGTCGGGTCCCGGCACATTGTAATTTAGATCACCTGGTTTGTGAATCCCGATCTGCGGAGCAAGATTTTTCACAAAACTGCTCATTGTAGTACAGTCAGGTTCATAGCACTAAATCATATGGGAAATGTATATTTTACCAATAATTAAAGGCAAAATATGTTCTGTTTGCAATTAGCATTTATTTTTCCTTTTATACTCCCTTTTATGGATAGGAGAGCAGATCAGAGTTTTTTTTATGAGCCGCGATGGTGGAAATTTGCATTGTGCAGTATTACTCTGATGGGATCTGGTGGAGCGTACATTTCTACTTTATAGCTGTTATGATGCAAAGTCTATCATAAATGCCTTCCCTACAAATAACCTGAGATGTTCTGCAGTATATCATATTGGCACAGCCAGCGGAAGGTCCAGAAAGACCTGCACCCCTGCTTTCTTGGATAGCGTTACCACCAGGGTACCCGACCTGCGTATAATAGTTGGTCTTCAGATTTTCCGCAAGAGTCTGTACATTTTATTTTTACTCACTTAGCACTGATAATCCCACATCATCATCACTGTCCCCATTGGGGCTCACAATCTAGATTCCCTATCCATATGTTTTTGGACTGTGGGAGGAAACCGGAGAACCCGGAGGAAACCCCCACAAATATGGGGAGAACCTACAAACTCCTTGCAAATGTTGTCCTTGGTGGGTACATCAATGTTTCTCAAGTTCTTTGGCCTTAGGCAGGTCGCTCACTATTTGGTGGCAGCTCCAAATACTAATGCACTATCGTTCGTTTCTTAAAGTGGTTTTCTACCACTTTTGTTTAACTTTATACATGGTCTCAGTGATAAAAAAAATAATAACTTGCAATCCCTTGCTGTTCCTCTGTCCCCCTAGCCATGTCCCCCACCAGTCTCCTCTTCCGGAACTTGGGAGCTGCAACCACTGATTGGCTGTATTGATCACATGTCAACCACAAGGAGAGGACATCAGAAGGGGACACGGCGAAAGGGCCAAATATAAACTTAAAGAACACTTTTTTTAATGAAACTTGCGACTAGGGTCAAAAGTATATCATTGGCAGTTAAACATAGGTTTGGATCCATCTGACTTGATAAGACTTTTTCCTTTTACAATACGAGTGAAACTTTCTGCTCGACTACAATTGTTGAACTAAGAACTTGTAGAACCAACTTGGGTCATTGAATTAAACATGTTTAATTTGCATCTACATAGTTAGACCAAGAGTGGAGAATCCATTGTGGTTAACAAAAAGAGAAAAAAAATTGAAAACACTACTGCAAAATGGGTCAACAGTGTAGACCTATATCTAAATCTGTGTTGGATTATCTCCAATTTGTAGTTTCAATGCCCGGCCAAAGCAGCAGTCTCAGACTGTGTTTATATGTTCTCGCTTTTGTTAGTTTTTTTGTTTTTTTTTCCGCTGTCATTTTTTTAAATTTTGACAAAAATGTACTCTGCCCATAATGCATCTTCAATGTGTGAATACAGTCTACATATCTTGCCGTATGTCAATTTTGGGCTAGGGATGGTATCCATATATTAAGATTGAAGGACAGAATTGGATTGTGTCGTGTGAGAATGAGAAAATCTTTCCTATTCTGCTTTGCAATTGTGTCTGTCACTCAGAACAAACTTGCATATGAGTTCTCTTCTGAAGACCCAATCATTGATCTGAGGCAGTTTTTGCTCAGGTTTTCATAGATTGGGAATCACTGTAATCCCCTTAGATGCATAGAAATACATGATACTGTCACACTCGGGCTGGGAGAGCCGCTGACCGATCCATGGACTGCGTTCTGATCTGAGTCCAATTTATATGGCCGTCTGACTGCATCCGGAACAGCAGCCCATGAAAGGTGATCTTATGGACATCAACAACTCTTTGATGAAAGGAGTCAGAAGAGGGTATCTAGAATCATTGTATGGCCACAACCCCACTATCAATATTTGGTCAGTATTCGGTCAGTATTTTTTCTCAGGAGTGGGAGCCAAAGCCAGGAGTGGGTGATAAATGCAGAATTGGTGACTTGTTTCTATTCTACCTTTTCTCTGATTGTTCCTCATCTGGTTTTGGCTCCCACTCCTGAGAAAAAATACTGACCGAATACTGACCCAATACTGATAGTGGGGCCGTGGCCTTAGAAACAGGCAGTGCTCAGTCAAGAAAACTGTTGAACACAACACTGGAGTCCTATTAAAGTTTGTGAATGCAGAACTCATCATTCTTTATCACAGATGGGCTGTAACAGCAGATGACTAGTTTCAATGCCATTGCCAAGGGAAAGACTCTAGTGGGTGAAAGAGCCTAAAAATCAAACCACACAGCAGTGGAAAAACATTGCCTGGTCAGATGAACCCAGGTTTCTCTTAAGTGATGCTGATGTGTGGGAGTACTGGAGGTGTCAAATTTTGGCACCTGGAGCATGCATTGATAAATTCTTCCTGCCAAGTATCTAGTTGAGGTTGGTGGAGGTGGTGTGAAGGTGTGGAGAAAGTTTTAGCGGCATACACTATGTACTTTGATACTGGTAAATTAATGTTTGGACAGTAGGGCTTACCTAAGCATTGTGTCCTACTATATTCATTTCTTCATAGCAGCTGTGAACCCTTTGGCAGAAGGACACTTTCACTAGGACATTGCACCATATCACAATGATCGTTTAGGCATGCATTAATTCAAGGAATATGAAAGCCAGTTTTCCTAGCTTCCATGTCCTTCACAATCTGCAGATCTTAATCCCATAGATCAGGGTTCCCTAACTCCAGTCCTCAAGGCCCACCAACAGGTCATGTTTTCAGGATGTCCTTACTATTCCTCAGGTGATAATTCCATCACCTGCACAGGCAATAATTCCATCACCTGAGCAATACTAAGGAAATACTGAAAACATGATCTGTTGGTGGGTCTTGAGGACTGGAGTTGAGGAACACTGCTATAGATCATCTCTGGGATACGGTAGAACGGGCTGCATGTCAGTCCCTCCAATCTAATTTGTATCAACTGTGAGAAGCTATCCGCATGGGTCAATATTCCTACAGAGCAATTTAATCACCTAGTATAATCTATGCCACAATAAATTGCTGCGGTTCTGGAAAGCCAAAGGAGCTCCAACGCGTTACTAGATGGCCGGCTGTAATAAAGAGGTCATTCAATTTATATATGATTTTCATTTTTCCTCTTTTAACATATGTTGAAATATGAATGCTTAATTGGTTGCAGGACTGTAAAAAAAATAAAGAGTCAATGGAACAACGTTCCATTCAGAACAGCAAGGTTCTTAAAAGAGTGGTCCCACCATCACTTATCACATCCATTGCATGGATCGTAAATGAATATTGAGTGTATGTGTATGGAGCAGGCTCAGGAGCTGATCCTGCAAAATGCACAGCAAGTGGAGGCTGTGTTATATAGCCTGCACCTACCTTTAACAGCAGTGATTGAGGCTAGGTCTAATTGCAGCTGTTTAACCTCTTAAATGACGATGTCTAGCTCTGGCAGCGGCAAGGGTTGCAGTCTGATGCAGGTTTCCATGCCCCACTGGAACAAGATCACGGGGTGCCGATGACTTGAAATAGCAATCTCACAAAGGCCCCATCGTCACTATCTTTGTGCTACTATAAAGCCTAGCCTACGGCCTGGCGTCATAGGAGATTGTTAAAATTCACTATGTATTGCAGTACTGAAGTATTGCAATATACAGTCCAAGCAAAAGATGGTAGGTTCAAGTCCCCAATGAAGACTAAAAAAAGAGTAAAACAACAATAAAAATAAAATTTTAAAAAAAGTTTGATTAATCCATTTTTTTTCTCAATTTTTGAAATAGAAAATTAAAGAAATTAAAAATAAATTAATAAATAAACATACTTAGCATTCCCATATCTTTAAAAGCCTGATCTTTGAAAATATAAAATTAATTAACCCTGTAAATATCCTAAAAAATAAAAAATAAATAATTCCAGAATTGCAGTTTTCAGTACCCACAGTTTCCTCAAAAAATGCAATAAAAAGCAATCAGAATGTCGTATGTACTCCAAAATGGTACCAATAAAAACTACAGTGTGCCAGATAATAAAATAGGGTACAGGTGTCAGAAAATGACATAGCAAGCTTTTTTTTACCAAATTCAGAATTTCACTTGACTTGGATTTTTTTCCCTCCATTTTCAGTATTTTATATGGTTAAGTGTATGATGTGATTCAGATCTACAGCTTGTCCTGCATAAAAGAACAAAACTTCATTTGGCTAATAAAATGGCTCCTGTTATATATACTGTTTGTATATACACTGCTCAAAAAAATAAAGGGAACACTCAAATAACACATCTTAGATATGAATGAATGAAATATTCTCATTGAATACTTTGTTCTGTACAAAGTTGAATGTGCTGACAACAAAATCACACAAAAATCATCAATGGAAATCACATTTATTAACCAATGGAGGCCTGGATTTGGAGTCACCCCCAAAATTAAAGTGGAAAAACACTACAGGCTGATCCAACTTTGATGTAATGTCCTTAAAACAAGTCAAAATGAGGCTCAGTATTGTGTGAGGCCTCCACGTGCCTGTATGACCTCCCTACAACGCCTGCGCATGCTCCTGATGAGGTTGCGGATGGTCTCCTGTGGGATCTCCTCCCAGACCTGGACTAAAGCATCCGCCAACTCCTGGACAGTCTGTGGTGCAACGTGACATTGGTGGATGGAGAGAGACATGATGTCCCAGATGTGCTCATGGAGTCGGTTTCTAACCGTTTGTGCAGACACATGCACATTTGTGGCCTGCTGGAGGTCATTTTGCAGGGCTCTGGCAGTGCTCCTCCTGTTCCTCCTTGCACAAAGGAGGAGATAATGGTCCTGCTGCTGGGTTGTTGCCCTCCTATGGCTCCCTCCACATCTCCTGGTATCTGCTCCATGGTCTGGACACTGTGCTGACAGCCACAGCTACCCTTCTTGCCACAGCTCGCACTTATGTGCCATCCTGGATGAACTGCACTACCTGAGCAACTTCTGTGGGTTGTACTGTAGACACCGCCTCATGCTACTGTACTTCTAGGGGTGAGAGCAATGGCAAAATGAAAAAGTGACCAAAACAACAGCCAAAAAGAATGAGAACAGAGAAATGGTCTGTTGTCACCACCTGCAGAACTGCTCCTTTATAGGGGGTATCTTGCTAATTGCCGATCATTTCTAACAGTTGTCTGTTCCATTTGCACAACATCAGGAGAAATTGATTCACAATCAGTGTTGCTTCATAACTGGACAGGTAGATTTCACAGAAGTGTTATTGACTTGGAGTTACATTGTGTTGTTGAAGTGTTCCCTTTATTTTTTTGAGCAGTATATATATATACATATATATATATATATATATATATATATATATATATATATATATATATATATATATTGCTTTTTTTCTTGTGGTACAAGCTGTAATTTTTATCCTTACCATTTTGGATCCATAAGACTTTCTGATTTGTTTTTAGTACATCTATTTGGGTCCATAAATCAGTGTTTCACCTATTTTGATTCTTTTTTTTCCAATTTGGCGTTCACTGTTCTGGATATATATACAAGTCCATATGTTTATATATATATATATATATATTTGTTTGGACAATTACTCTCCTTGACATACCAAAAAATTATAATTTTTTTTTAACTTTTTCTTTATTTCTGGAGAAAATTGGGTGTTATGGACTTATATATGTATTCTTAAAACATACAGGTGCATCTCACAAAATTAAAATATCATCAAAAAGTTAATTTATTTCAGTTCTTCAATACGTTTGTGTTTTCATTGGCTGTAAGCCATAATCATCAATATTAACAGAAATAAACACTTGAAATAGATCACTCTGTGTGTAATGACTCTATATAATATATGAGTTTCACTTTTTGTATTGAAGAACTGCAATAAATTAACTTGTTGATGATATTCTAATTTTGTGAGATGCACCTCTATATACACTGCTCAAAAAATAAAGGGAACATTTAAACAACAGAATATAACTCTTTAAGTAAATCAAACTTCTGTGAAATCAAACTGTCCACTTAGGAAGCAACACTGATTGACTATCAATTTCACATGCTGTTGTGCAAATAGAATAGACAATAGATGGAAATTATTGGCAATTATCAAGACACCCTCAATAAAGGAGTGGTTCTGCAAGTGGGGACCACAGACCACATCTCAGTACCAATGCTTTCTGGCTGATGTTTTGGTCACTTTTGAATGCTGGTTGTGCTTTTACACTTGTGGTAGCATGAGACGGACTCTACAACCCACAGAAGTTGCTCAGGTAGTGCAGCTCATCCAGGATGGCACATCAATGCGAGCTGTGGCATGAAGGTTTGCTGTGTTTGTCAGCAAAGTGTCCAGAGGCTGGAGGTGCTACCAGGAGACAGGCCAGTACACCAGGAGACATGGAGGGGGCCGTAGGAGGACAACAACCCAGCAGCAGGACCGCTACCTCCGCCTTTGTGCAAGGAGGAACAGGAGGAGCACTGCCAGAGCCCTGCAAAATGACCTCCAGCAGGCCACAAATGTGCATGTGTCTGCACAAACGGTTAGAAACCGACGCCATGAGGGTGGTATGAGGGCCCGACGTCCACAGATGGGGGTTGTGCACACAGCCCAACACCGTGCAGGACGCTTGGCATTTGCCACAGAACACCAGGACTGGCAAAGTCGCCACTGGCACCCTGTGCTCTTCACAAATGAAAGTAGGTTCACACTGAGCACAAGTGACAGACGTGACAGAGTCTGGAGACGCTGTGGAGAGCGATCTGCTGCCTGCAACATCCTTCAGCATGACCGGTTTGGCAGTGGGTCAGTAATGGTGTGGGGTGGCATTTCTTTGGAGGGCCGCACAGCCCTCCATGTGCTCGCCAGAGGTAGCCTGACTGCCATTAGGTACCGAGATGAGATCCTCAGACCGCTTGTGAGACCATATGCTGGTGCGGTTGGCCCTGGGTTCCTCCTAATGCAGGACAATGCCAGACTTCATGTGGCTGGAGTGTGTCAGCAGTTCCTGCAAGATGAAGGCATTGAAGCTATGGACTGGCCCGCCCATTCCCCAGACCTGAATCCGATTGAGCACATCTGGGACATCATGTCTCGCTCCATCCACCAACGTCACATTGCACCACAGACTGTCCATCAGTTGGCGGATACTTTACTCCAGGTCTGGGAGGAGATCCCACAGGAGACCATCCGCAAGCATGGATCATGCCCAGGCGTTGTAAGGAGGTCATACAGGCACGTGGAGGCCACACACAATACTGAGCCTCATTTTGACTTGTTTTAAGGACATTACATCAAAGTTGGATCAGCCTGTAGTGTGTGGGGGGAGCAGTGAATTTTCATTTTCTTTAGCAGCGGGGACAGTGTAGGCTGCTGTCACGCTGTCTCTGTATACTGGAGGTAGGGGGCCTAAGCTGACCCTAAGCTGGGGCCCTGACTAATCCCTCAACCTGGAGGTACTGTTAAAGGTACAGAGGTCCAGGCCGCCAGCGTAACCCCTACCTCCTGAAGATCCCTGCACCTCAGTAATCTAGTCCTGAGAAGGACCCCGATCACAACAAAAGGGAACAAGAAATAATATGCCCAAACACAGTATTTAGACGAACGAGACAGTACAAGGGAAAAACCAAAACCACCTTGCATACAAACAACTTCTCAACTACAACAGAGGGAAAACCAACGGGAAAGGAGATAAATGATAAAGCGAGGAAAGGGAAAGAACACTTCCAAATACACTTATCTCAGCAACTCCAAACACCACGATCCGCTCTGTCAGTCTGAATGAAATGCTTTCACCGACACCTCCCAAACAGACCAGCAGGTATATGAAGGAGTCTCACTACAGAAGTATTGATTGCAGCTGGGCGAGGCTGGACCTCATCTAGCCCAGAGAGAGAGAGAGAATTAACTCCCTCACTGCCGAGAAACACAAAGCACCAACAAGTCAGCTGCGAGAAGTCAGGCTGTGTACTCGTGACGATCTTCGTGGCAACACACCCGTGACAGTACCCCCCCTTCTACGAGGGGCCTCCGGACCCTCAGGGCCAGGTTTATCCGGGTGAGTTGTGTGGAAGGCCCGAACTAATCGGTCTGCGTTAATATCCGACGCAGGAACCCACATCCTCTCCTCAGGACCATACCCCTTCCAATGAACCAGGTACTGAAGGGACCGGCGATTAAAGCGTGAATCAATGACCCTCGATACCTGGAACTCCAAGTTACCATTGACAACCACTGGAGGGGGAGGTAAAAGTGACGGTACCACCGGCGCCACATACCTCTTAAGCAATGATCTGTGAAACACGTTGTGAATTTTAAACGTAGGGGGGAGGTCAAGACGGAATGCCATCGGATTAATAATAGAACTGATTCTGTACGGCCCGATGAACCTGGGACCCAGTTTCCAGGAGGGAACCTTAAGTTTTATATTCCTGGTAGACAACCATACCCGATCGTTCACACTTAGGTCCGGACCAGACACTCTCCTCCTATCAGCCATACGTTTGTATCGGTTCCCCATAGTATTCAGATTCTTCAGCACCCCTCTCCATACTGAAGCGAGTGATGAGGAAAATCGTTCCTCCTCAGGAACCCCCGAAGAGCCCCCCCCACTGAAAGTACAAAACTGGGGGTGAAAACCATATGCCCCAAAAAACGGGGACTTACCAGTGGACTCGCTCCGCCTATTATTAAGAGCAAACTCTGCCAGAGGTAAGAAAGAAGCCCAGTCCTCCTGGTTCTCTGACACAAAACACCGGAGATATGTCTCCAAGCTCTGGTTCATACGTTCCGTCTGACCATTGGTCTGAGGATGAAAAGCCGATGAGAATGACAACTGCATCCCCCGCCGAGCACAAAATGCCTTCCAGAACTTAGACACAAACTGAGACCCCCGATCAGACACCACCTCGGAGGGTACCCCGTGAAGCCTCACAATCTCCCCAATGAACACCTGCGCAAGAGTTTTAGCATTAGGGAGAGCCGGAAGAGCGATAAAATGTGCCATCTTGCTGAACCTGTCCACTACAACGAGTATGACCGTTTTACCCGAAGACGGAGGGAGGTCCGTAATAAAGTCCATAGACAGATGAGTCCAAGGACGCTCCGGGATCTTCAAAGGTAAGAGGGCCCCAGACGGACGGGTATGTGGGGTCTTAGAGCGTGCACAAACCCCACAGGACGCGACAAAAGTTACCACCTCCTTATGTAAATTAGGCCACCAAAACCGACGCGAGAGGAGATCCACAGTAGCTTTACTCCCCGGGTGTCCTGCAAAAACTGAGTTATGGTGTGCCTCGATTACCTTTTGTCGCAACTGATCTGGAACAAACAATCTCCCTGGAGGTCCAACAGGGGCGTCCCCCTGAGCCTCCAATACCTCCTCCTCCAGCTCAGAGCATACTGCCGAAACCACCACCCCCT
Source organism: Phyllobates terribilis (assembly GCF_046119375.1). NCBI lineage: Eukaryota > Metazoa > Chordata > Amphibia > Anura > Dendrobatidae > Phyllobates > Phyllobates terribilis. The sequence continues at coordinate 400,795,082 of NW_027362765.1, forward strand.
CCTGAAGGATAGGAACTGGGTCATTCGTATTCCCGGCCCCAGGGAAACTACGAGATAAGGCATCCGCCTTTACATTTTTTGACCCAGAACGATATGTAACGACAAAATTAAACCTGGTAAAAAACAATGACCACCTAGCTTGTCTGGGATTCAGACGTTTCGCGGACTCCAGATATAGCAGGTTCTTGTGATCGGTGATGACGGTGACCGGATGAACAGCCCCCTCCAGAAAATGGCGCCACTCCTCAAAAGCTAACTTAATGGCCAAGAGTTCCCTATTGCCGACATCGTAATTCCTCTCAGCGGACGACAATTTTTTAGAGAAAAAGGCGCACGGATGCCACTTACCAGGGGACGAACCCTGTGACAATACTGCTCCCACCCCTACCTCGGAAGCGTCTACCTCTACAATGAATGGCTGAGACGCATCAGGTTGAATGAGTATGGGCGCCGAGGCAAAACATTTTTTCAAAGAGGAGAATGCTTGACAAGCCTTGTCAGACCACCTAGAAAAATCCGTCCCCTTTTTAGTCATGTCTGTGAGAGGCTTAACCATGGACGAGAAATTACGAATGAACTTCCGGTAATAATTAGCAAACCCCAGGAAACGTTGTAGTGCCTTAAGATTCTCTGGCCGATCCCACTCAAGAACTGCCCGCACTTTCCCAGGGTCCATACGAAAACCGGACGCTGAAACCAGGAAGCCTAAAAACTGGAGTTCCTGTACGGCGAACACACACTTTTCCCACTTGGCATACAGTTTATTATCCCGCAAGATCTGTAACACCTGCCTAACGTGCTCCTGATGAGACACCAGATCCGGCGAGTAAATTAGGATATCATCCAGATATATGACAACAAACTGTCCCACCAAGCGGCGAAAAATGTCATTAACAAAGTGTTGGAACACCGCCGGGGCATTAGTCAGACCGAATGGCATGACAAGGTTCTCATAATGCCCCTCCGGAGTGTTAAACGCCGTCTTCCACTCATCCCCCTCCTTCATCCTAATCAGATTGTACGCCCCCCTGAGATCCAATTTAGAAAACCATTTGGCGCCCACGATCTGATTAAAGAGATCGGGAATAAGTGGGAGCGGATACGGATCTCGGACCGTAATCCGATTAAGTTCACGGAAATCCAGGCAAGGGCGTAGGCCTCCATCTTTCTTCTTAACAAAGAAGAACCCCGCAGCCACCGGTGAAGATGAAGGTCTAATATGCCCCTTAGCCAGACTTTCTGAGATATAATCCTTCATGGCCTGCCTCTCAGGACCAGAAAGGTTATACAACCTAGCTTTAGGTAACTTGGCCTCAGGGAGCAGTTTTACAGAACAGTCATACACGCGATGAGGAGGTAGTTCCTGACACCCTTTCTCCGAGAATACATCCTCAAAGTCCGCCAGAAATGGAGGTAAGACCCAAGGAGTAACCGCACCAATGACCGTGTTCATGCAGTTTTTATTACAGAATTTACTCCATTGGCTTATCTCCCTGGTTTGCCAATTAATAACCGGGTTATGCTTAGCTAACCAAGGAAGGCCCAACACAATAGGAGTGGGAAGACCCTCCAACACGTAGCAAGACAACAGTTCTTTATGTATTGCCCCCACTTGAAGTTTTACGTCATGCACAACTTGCAAAAAACTTCCCTGCCCGAGAGGCCTGGCATCGATCGAGAATATGGGGATGGGTTTAGCCAACTCACTCAACCGCATACCTTGAACCCGGGCAAACCGAGCATCAACCAGATTAGCCCCGGCCCCACTATCCAGAAGAACAGATATCCTCTCAGTTCTCGTACCCACCACCACCTCCGCCGGTACGAGAAACTGAGACGAACCTAGGGACGAAATACCTACTCCCAGATTGCCGTCCACCACACAACCTGGGATCAACAGTTTTCCGACGACTCTTCACTCTGCAAGGGACGGGATGGACACCCCCCAATAAAATGTCCCTTTCTCCCGCAGAAGAAACACCTTCCTGCCTTATGGCGCACCACCGGTCCCCTCCCCCGAAATGATGTCCCTCCTAATTGCATAGGCTCCTCAGGACTGACCAGGGGAACCACCATATGAGGGGACCTTGTAGGAGGTGGAGTCATCACAGGGGGTAGAGTTATCCCGCACCTCTCCCGAAGCCGTCTGTCCACGCGAATAGCGAGGGCCATAGCGGCTTCCAGAGACACGGGAGAGTCATACTGTGCCAACACATCCTGTAATTTGTCGGATAAACCATGACAAAACTGGCTCCTAAGAGCCGGGTCATTCCACTGGGTGTCCGTGGCCCACCTACGGAACTCCGAACAGAATTCCTCCGCCGGACGATCTCCCTGCTGGATCCTACGTAACTTAGACTCAGCAAGGGAGATCCGATCTGGGTCATCATATACGAGTCCCAGGGCAGCGAAAAACCTATCCACTGACTGGAGAGCCGGGGAACCCGGGGGAAGAGAGAACGCCCAAGATTGTGGGTCCCCTTGTAGGAGCGAGATGACAATTCCCACCCTTTGTTCTTCACTCCCCGATGACCGAGGCCGCAGCCGAAAGTACAATTTACATGCCTCCCGGAAAACAAAAAACTTGTCCCGCCCCCCAGTGAACCTATCAGGGAGAGCTACTTTAGGTTCTGGTCCGGCTTGCTCCTGAGGATGCCAAACCTTGGACCTAACGTCCGCCAGCTCCGTGGACAAACTCTGCAATTGCCGAGCTAGACCGGCTACTGGATCCATAGTAGCTGGAGAAAAACTAAGTGGGTCGGTGAAAATGTCACGCTGTCTCTGTATACTGGAGGTAGGGGGCCTAAGCTGACCCTAAGCTGGGGCCCTGACTAATCCCTCAACCTGGAGGTACTGTTAAAGGTACAGAGGTCCAGGCCGCCAGCGTAACCCCTACCTCCTGAAGATCCCTGCACCTCAGTAATCTAGTCCTGAGAAGGACCCCGATCACAACAAAAGGGAACAAGAAATAATATGCCCAAACACAGTATTTAGACGAACGAGACAGTACAAGGGAAAAACCAAAACCACCTTGCATACAAACAACTTCTCAACTACAACAGAGGGAAAACCAACGGGAAAGGAGACAAATGATAAAGCGAGGAAAGGGAAAGAACACTTCCAAATACACTTATCTCAGCAACTCCAAACACCACGATCCGCTCTGTCAGTCTGAATGAAATGCTTTCACCGACACCTCCCAAACAGACCAGCAGGTATATGAAGGAGTCTCACTACAGAAGTATTGATTGCAGCTGGGCGAGGCTGGACCTCATCTAGCCCAGAGAGAGAGAGAGAATTAACTCCCTCACTGCCGAGAAACACAAAGCACCAACAAGTCAGCTGCGAGAAGTCAGGCTGTGTACTCGTGACGATCTTCGTGGCAACACACCCGTGACAGCTGCAGCAGGCAGCTGCTGCCACTCCCTTCACACCCCCCACAGCCACAGTATATATATATTTGGACTATAAGATGCACCCCCCACTTTCCTCCAAAATTTTGGAGGAAAAAATTTGTCTTATAGTCTGAAAAATACGGTAACTAATTTTGTGTTGCTGAAAACGAATATGATGCTTAATTTTGATGATTGTGTAAGGTGCCTCAGCAAGGTAGTCGTGGGCGAGCTGTAGCCCCCTCTCGCTATGGCACCCTACAGACAATACGTGTCCTCCCTCTGATGTTTGGCTGTGTATGTGGTGCTCTCCACTTACTTCAAACCATCCGATCGCGGCTGTCTCCAGGCATTTCTCTTCTGGGACCAGGGCAGCAATAAATTCAGAGGACACGAGGTTCTTAACAATAACTTGGACTTTACTTGGGGAAGAGGAATATATACAATATTTACAGGCAGATATAATGGATAAGGCCCGACAGGTTATCATCTCCCTCACAGGTGCTGACAACATCTTCAGCCCTGGTTCCCTCTTTAAGTGAAGCATCTCTTTGACTCTAATCTCTAGCCCAAGAGAATCTTCTTCAATACCAATAGTGTTCCGGATCCGATATCTCCCCCACGTCTTAGCCTGGAGTCCTATCTGTCTTCCTCTGCTACCTGCAGACTAGAAGTGCCCCGGGTCCTCAATACCTCCGTTGAGTTTCTCCTACCAATAGTTCAGAGAGGTCTAACTACGGGAAAACTTTCTTTAACTACTTCAGTGCCAAAGGAAGGCTACGTCCTTCCCCACTATTACAATTGGCTCTAATATTCAAGATCCAGAGGAGGTTGCAATTACTAATGGCACTTTTCATGCAGGGTTATAGAAAAATTATGTCTTTATTATTTCATCATCATTGCTGCATTGTTAGTATCTCGTCTATTAACTTCATCTATTTAGTCTATTGAGGCTTCAGTATTCTATCATCTTGGGGCGACCAATCAAAAAATGCCAACTCAGCCCCGATGACGCAATTCTAATTACAGTTGCATCACCTACTTTTATAAATGCTCTCTGTGTAAGGTATACAGTTTTAGGATTTCTTAGCTTAGTTTCTTAGCACATTGACATGTTTTTTTATGTCGTTTTCAGATATGCCTCATTGTTGCATTAAAAAAGCGGATAGTTTTTGCTACATATACGGAGAAGTCACTTTTTCGTTACATAGGCGAAACTTGACTACGATGATAAAGAAAGCCTATAACCTGTATTTTGGCTGCAGAATAGGAGTTGAGGATAAGAGTTGGGCTCCACACATATGCTGCAATAGATGTGCATCACATCTTACCCAATGGTTCCATCGGAAGGGGCAATCTATGCCTTTGGTAGTCCCAATGATCTGGAGAGAGCCAACCGAGCACACTAACAATTGCTATTTCTGCATGGTGCCCCCATTAGTAAAGGAGTTTCAAGGAAGAAGTGGACTTAACAGTATCGAAACTTTCCATCTACAAAACACCCAGTACCACATACAAAAGAACTGCCAGTTCCAAAAGCACCAGAAACATTTTCAGTTGAGTCAAGTCAGGAAGAAGAGGTTGCTTGGTGTCATGAAGCAGTTAGATTCAGGTGCCGACTGTACAACACAGCTGGCACCTGCACTGTATGGAGCAGGATCAGCTCCTGAGCCCACACCATATATGCAGTGCGCACAGTGGACCTGCTAGACATGGTGGGCCCTGGCCCTTGTTCGGGTACGCCAGCACCAAAAGAGTTAACTTTGCTTTTGGGGTCTCTGTCTCCTTCGTTTTTAGTTATCATGTCTTTGAAAATAAACATATTGTTTGATAGGAAAGGACAAAAACGTATTAGAGCAAGTTCGCGGCCCATGGACCGCAAATCTCAGAACTTGTTGAGCCAATGAGTTATGAGCAAACGTGGGAATCCACTTTTTAGTAAGTTACAACATCTCAATGTATTTAATATCGTGCTGGATTTTATACCATGCCGAGCCCATAACTTTATCAGCAGTATTTACCAAAAATACTTGAAACCGTGCCGCCACGGGGTGCGAGATATTTGCCCCCCACACAGGTGTTTTATCGTCGCCATCAAATTATTAGCCTCTAATTTAATTTTTAAACAATTATTAAGCTAATGGGATGCAAATGAAAGAAAATGAACCTATAAATATATGTGTTTTTCTCAAATTTGTAATTGGATTTTTTGATGATCTTTTGGCTTTGACTTTGATAAGCGGCTTCTCATAACAGTCTAATTAGACAATATGTAAACTTTGGCATTCGGTTCTGTCCTAGTGGCTTTTTCAAATTATGTTTGTAAAATTTGCAATTTCATATTACAGATTAAAAATTAAAAACTGCAGGAGGCTAACATTAAAATGAGAATTCATTTCAGGCAAAGCCCTATAGACAAAATCCACCCTAATAGAATTGTGCATGAGGGGCTGCAAATCATGATCTATAGTTACACTGGGGAGGGCTTGTCAAAGCCGGCATTGTTGGCCTGTAGTTCTATTCAGAGCATTTAAACCATCAGTGAAGTCACTTTGGGGAAAATCTGAACATTATCAAAGAACACTAAATTAGCAAGAAATTAAAGCATATACCCTTGCATTTTCAAAACAAAAGACCCCTTCATTAAAAACCTTTCATCAGTGGTTTAATATTCATAGCAGTAATTTGCATAACTAAATCAGTTTTCACTGATGAGAAACGAGTAAAGTTTTCCCACTAATTTCTTTTTTGAATGAGAGCTCCAGGTTTTTTTTTTTTTTTTTTTTTATTATTATTATTAAAATTTCCTAGCAGTACAAGAACCGAATACATAGCTTCAACATATTGGCAAGTATCATTCTTCCCTGTGTCAGGCTAAGAATTGCTTAGGGATAAAACACGGAACAGGATGATAATATAGTTCAGTCGTTTTTCACCTATATAGCTTCACTAGATTTGACGGGTAAATGCTTTATGATGAGGGAAGTGATTGGATTGTGGCATGGCGCCATGGCACCTTGTCTACTTTGAGAATGCATGCTAATGCAAAGTTTAATATGGCGCTATTAATTTTGTTCCAACTTGCAATTAGGTTTAAATAAAGTTTCAGGCATAGTTGGCTTCATTTTTATGTTTCATTTTTTCACTTTTTAGATACTTTTATAACATATTTTTGTGTAAAAACTTGTAAATAGAATCGTGGTCCTTTTACACGTTCCGGATTTGGTGGAATCTGTGAAGAAATCCAACAACAATCCACAACCCGCGTATTTGCATGGAATTTCTGCACTGTACTTTTTTCCATGTGCACATGCAACAAAAAATTTATATGCTGAAAAAAAATTGCCACGGAAAAAAGTAGCAAGTAACTTATCTTGCTAGGAAAAGCCAAGGATTAACCACATTGAAAAACAGTATGAGTAATCCCCTATGCTCTGCTGCACAGCCACAGTGGGAAACAAGAGTGACAACCTTGGAAAACATTTCAGATTTCCAGTATGCAAATCTGGCACATGTGAAAATACCCTTAGGGGCAACATTTTTCTTTTTTTAAAATGCTACTTGTTTGCATGTACAATTAGACAATCTGGCAAACTGAACATGTTGTAATCTGGAATTTTTAAAGGGGTTGTCAGATGCCACTCATTTTCACATTGGATATGGGTGGTGGTGTATGTGATGATCTGTTCAATAGAATACGGCACTTGCATGATACCTGCCGATCGTACATACATCTCAACAGGAATATGGCGCTGGTTTGCCATTGGCACTGCTCACCTCTGATAAGAAAGTTAGTGGTACCAGACAACCCCATTAACTTTGCAAGGTGTGTTATAGAAGGTTTCTATGCTTTAAGTAAAAATTTTGGCTTAATTACATCTGCACATTTTCCTTTCCTGTTTCATCCTAACCCAGAACAATTTGCTATTATCGGGTTCCTTCAGGCCGTAAAGAGGTTATCCTCTAATTTTACATTGATGACCTATTGTCACGCCAGGTGTGAGTGCAACACAGAGAGTCACGCCAGGTGTGAGTGCAACACAGAGGGGAAAGGAAGCCCAGACACTAGGGAAAGGGGGAAGAGGTGACCTCCTAATCTGGACTAGCGTCACCCTGTCTCCCCCTAACGTCCCTATACAGCCTTCGCAGCTGTTGCCGATCACATGCCTTGCACTACTATCCCTGGTGTAAGGCTATAGCTGTGGGTGGAAGGAGATGAGCACTAGTCAACCTCCACTAGCACTCTAAAGACAAAAGGGGAAGACAACACAGGGGAACAACAACTCTATGAGTGCCGGATTTTTTCTTCACTGAGCCTAAGGATAGGTCATCATCAATGTAAAAAAATAAAAAATGAAATAGCAATGTTTGGAATCGTTTACAACTTGGAGGAAAATTGTCCCAAGTACACACGAATCTTGTGGAGTGATGCATGGAAAAATCACCATGTACCCTGGTGTTGTGGTGCAGTATACCATGAGAACAAGGGAACAATTTAACAGTCGGAACTCACATTTACTAGTTTTAGTGCACAAAACTTAGTGGTTACATCCTTTGTATTATACAGAGATACAAGCAGAATAATTATAAGCAGCAGCATTCACTGGATGATGATGTATAGTGCTGTTAACCAATCACTTTAATGAGGACTTGTCACCACCGCATAGGGGGCCAGTTTTTTCTTATTTTCTTCCTGCTGCTCCCCAAGCACCATACAGTTCCAGAGGTATGGGCCTTTCTAAGGAGGCAGTGCTCACAGGGAAATTATGCAGAGGAGCCTAAAGACATGCCCCAGAGGAGTGTGTAAGTAACACCCCTTTTGTATCAACCTGTTGCATTTTTGCAATATTTTTAGCTTCTTGGCTATATATACTTTTCCATGCTTTTTATTATAATTACAGCTCTTTGTTTTTCTATCTTTCTTTGTTGCTTTCTTTACCTCCCATATCCACCAATCCTCGACATTTTTTCTCTAAGATTTATTACTGCTTAATGTTCAAAATTGTTTGGGGATTTAAGTCCTCATACACACTAGAATAATGTTGGCTGAACCCGATAATATTGGCGGGATCAAATGACAGGTGATATCGGGGGAGAGAATGATGTCTTATCTCTCTCATAGAGGACTCTAGACCTCTTGGCTGAGCCAAGCGCTCCTGTAAGAGCTGAATGATCTACCGAGCCATCGTTTCACCGCCAGCTATCTATTGTGTATGGGGACTTTGCACAGCACAAGATGCTTTTCTTATGCTTATCATGGAAATAATTTTCTTCAAAATATTCTTATGGAAAATTGAAGCGATGGCCGAAGAGATGTTCTGCTCATTGTTCCCAATCCAACTATGCACCTTCATAGTATATGCCACAGAAAAATCGGCTCTTATCTTCACCCGAATGGATAATTTTGATGGCAAGCACATGGTTTTGTGCAATTTCCTTCAAGATGAATGTGGTAGACACAGAATTTTCTGCAACAAAATCTGCAGTGTGAATTTGACCTTAGTTATATTTAATATCCTGTAAAACTGCTAACTTTTTCAGCTGAGAGAACTTATGCCCTTCTCACCGCAAATGAATCTGGCTATAAAATGTTGCATGTGGGATTTGGTGCATAAGTTAAAAAATATATAAAATGAAAAAATATATAAAATTAAAACATTTAAAAACTTATTTGTAGAAGTTTTTGATTTAACTTTTTCGTCCACTTTCTTCAATTAATAGAACTTGTTATATTTTCTGCTATTCAGTAATGTGCACTACATGTTTTAGTGTGAAATTTCTTCGCGACTTCTTTAAAAAAAAAACCAAGCCCTTTTCTAGGCTGCTGGGGGTGGGATCTTTTCCACTTGGAGCTTTTGAAGCTGGACCACCAGCTGAGTCAGGTGTCCTGTGTCAGCTTCACACTTTGAAGGAGGTCTATAATCTTGGACCAGATATGAAACAATCCATTGGCATGAAATTATACCCCTCATATTCTTCACATCTTCCTTCAGTTTTGCTTCAGTCAGTCCCTGACACTTGGTACACAGGCACTTAAAAGTCTCTCCTTTTGGAAGAGTTTTCACAAACTGCTTAATCAGTCCAAGATTATTGTAGAGTGGTGGCAGGAGAACTTTTGTGGGAAAGACTAAACTTTCCGTAACTATGTTCTTGAGTCCAGGTTGCAAAGACGTTCTCATTTGCCAACTTTTTTGGCTCCAATGATGAGTCCTATTCCGGCTGTCTCATTCACACAAAAAGCATGGGTACTTCATGTAGCCTCCTTGCTGCCCAAGGAACAGAGAACTTTCAGATCACCACAAATTGTCCACATTTTGATCCTCATAGTTAAGTTTCTTGAGAATAAAATCTAAATTCTCATAGTTTTCCTTCAAGTGCACAGAATTTCCTACAGGCACTGAAGCATACTTGCTGACATTCTGCAGTAGCACAGCTTTCAGACTTTTTTTGGATGAATAAATAAAAAGTCTCCACTTGCTCACATTGTACTTAATGTTACATTTTTCCATTAGCCAAGGAACATCACAGCAATACAGTAGAGTACTGTCTTCAGAAGAAGGAATTCCTTTTCTCTGCTTCTGTACCATGAAAAACAGTGAACAGGAGCTAGCAGGTTTGCTCTTTTCCCTTACTCTAGAGCCTAAAAGTTCTGCAGAACGTTTAGGAACGTCCAAGTCCCTGACTAAATCATTTAATTTAAGCTGTGAAAAAAGCTGTGGTTCATTGAGACTAGTGTGAAAGTCTTCATTAGAATCTTGCTCTTCATGTTCTAAATCTTCTGAATAAGGTATATCTTTAAGTTTCTCTGGAGGTGAAGGGACAGATATTCCTGGACCATGATACACAGGGTGAATCACTGATGGGAGGTCTGGGTATATAATTATCTTATTATTTTTAAGGTTGAATCCCTCCACATCTAAAACATTGCTTTATTGGTAATCATTAAGACCTCTTATCGGCTAGATTAAAATTTATGGGCAAAGCTGAAAAGGCAGGTGCGAGCAATGCGACCTACAAACCTGGATCATTTACACCAGTTTTGTTAGGAGGAATAGGCCCAAATTCTGACCAACTATTGTGAGAAACTTGTGGAAGGATGTCCCAAATGTTCGACCCAAGTCATTCAGTTTAAGGGCAATGGTACCAAATACTAATGAAATGGATGTAAACTTTTGACTTTGCAGTAAGTAATAAAAATGCCTTAAAACATTCTCTCTCTCTCATTATTCTGGCATTTGACAAATATTAAAAATTCTGGTAATCCTAATTGACCTAAAACGGGAAAGGTTTATTCTGATTTCATGTCAGATATTGAGAAAAACATGCAGATGTGTCTTTTCATATAGTGCATGTAAACTTCTGGTTTCAACTGTATATACCTCCTATACGATCACTGCGAATTCCACGACAACCCAAGAAAGATTATTAGCTGCCACCACCAGTCGTTTATACAGGCTGACTGGAGGCCTGGTAGGTAGCGTATGGCTTCAAGGCGCAGTTTACAGAACAAAAGGAACAGAACTATTACATTTTAGATTTAATCCAAAAGGAGGCAGTGATTATGAAAAATATACAAAAGATTTTACAAAGGGGGACAAAACCATACAGCATATACAGTTACATAAAATAAAAGGGATTAACAAAAGAACTTACTATGCCACTCGCAGAGACAAGTCAACTTAGCCAAAGGCGAACGCTTCGCTTGGGGCCATTCTTGGGGACTCTTGCATACACAATGTGTATCTCTCTACAGGAATCAAGATCATAATTCAACTTGATCTTTTTATCAGTGTTACACACACGCCTGGACTGACTGGCGTGAGCGTGGCTAGTGATCCTACTGGACCAAGAACCGAGGAGTGCCTGGAGGGGTGTGACTAAGTATCAACTCGGTCCGACCAAGGTCGCATGGCGGCTCAGTCGACTCCGTGAACCAGGTAGGAACCGAGCAGAGGGACCAGGTGCTACTCCATGTCAGACCCCGGTCAAAGCTGTTGACCCACACCGGGGAATCCAGGAGCAGGCAAGTTAGGCTGGCATACTGACAGGTGGGTACTGGCAGGCAGGGCTGGTATGGAAACAGGTGGGTACTGGCAGGTAGGAACGCAGGCAGGATAGGGACCAGTACAGACTGGGATACAGGAACAGAGCCGCTGGTGCGGCAGTCAAGCAGAGCAGAGCAAAACCCGCAGGTGCGGTAAACGAGCTGAGCAGAGCAAAACCCTCAGGTGCGGTAGACAAGCAGAGCAGAGCAAAACCCGCAGGTGCGATAGACAAGTAGAGCAGAGCAAAACTCGCAGGTGCGGTAGAAAAGCAGAGCAGAGCAAAGCCCGCAGGTGCAGTAGGCAAGCAGAGCAGAGCAAAACCCGCAGGTGTGGTAGACAAGCAGAGCAGAGCAAAACCCGCAGGTGCGGTAGACAAGCAGAGCAGAGCAAAACCCGCAGGTGCGGTAGAAAAGCAAAGCAGAGCAAAATCCGCAGGTGCGGTTGACAAGCAGAGCAGAGCAAAACCTGCAGGTGCAGTAGACAAACAGAGCAGAGCAAAACCCGCAGGTGCGGTAGACAAGCAGAGCAGAGCAAAACCCGCAGGTGTGGTAGACAAGCAAAGCAGAGCAAAACCCGCAGGTGCGGTAGACAAGCAGAGCAGAGCAAAACCCACAGGTGCGGTAGACAAGCAAAGCAGAGCAAAACCCGCAGGTGCGGTAGACAAGCAAAGCAGAGCAAAACCCGCAGGTGCAGTCGACAAGCAGAGCAAAACCTGCAGGTGCGTTAGACAAGCAGAGCAGAGCAAAACCCGTAGGTGCGGTAGACAAGCAAAGCAGAGCAAAACCCGCAGGTGCGGTAGACAAGCAGAGCAGAGCAAAACCCGCAGGTGCGGTAGACAAGCAGAGCAGAGCAAAACCACAGGTGCGGTAGACCAGCAGAGCAGAGCAAAACCGCAGGTGCGGTAGACAAAATAGCGCAGAGCAAAATCCGCAGGTTTGGTAGACATGCAGAGCAGAGCAAAATGCGCAGGTGCGGTAGACAAGCAGAGCAGATACACACAAGGTACTTACAATGAAGTAGCGAGTGGACACTAAACTCACAAACAGAAGTACAGAGACAACGAATTGGAGTTAGGTGCAGGTTCAGACACTGCAGGAAAAGGAAAGATACGAACATAGAGACAAACAAGTTATGGGCTAGGACACTGTTCAGACAGAAACTGAACCAGGAACAAGATAAAGGAACGAGCCTGGGAACTCAGCCCCCAGGGTGGCGGAAACAGACTAGAAGTCACAGATACAGGTAACGGACCTGGGTATACAGCCCCCAGGGTGGTGGAACAGTCTAGAAACAGGACAGGACCTGGCAACTCAGTTACACAGAACACACTGAAATAAAGTGTTGCTCAGGCACCTCCTACTAGGTAGAGGGGGTTTAAGTATTCAGTGACTCACAACAATAGGCTGGAGATGCATTAGGAGTGCGCACACAGTAACTATAAGAATCAGACAATAACCGCGCCGCCGCCCTAAGCAATCAGACAAGAGACATGCACACAGCAGGTACTGGAGCAAAGTGTGCAGCCAGGACTGATAGGTAAGATGGCGGTCTTGTATGGTGGAAGGTGGTAAGCCATGCCAGCACGCCGCCAGGGATGTTACAATCAGCACCTGAGTTACGCCCACACTCCACCCTTTAATGATCTCACGTGGGCCAGGTTGTGGGTTGTCCTCAGCTATTAAGAATTTTATGAAATTCTCAACTTATGCGATAACTCCTAATGTAAGAAGAGGTTGGTCTCACTGCGATGCTAAGAAAATAAGAGGCTGCTTATACTGCTGTCCAACATGTCTTTCTGAATGACAAAGAAATGTAAAAAATAACTCCCTGCTGCACATGTTCACAGTCACCTATCCTAATATTCAAGCACAGGTATCTTTCAGGCAACGAGGTAGTAGAAATATTAATTCTATATTGTTAACCTCCCTAGATAAATTATTATATGAGCTTAGTGCTATTCATTGTATTTGATTTGTATACATGCCACAATGGTGGCTTGTATTTGTATACAATTTATTTACAATTTGTATACAAGCCACTCTTTCCATTATACAATGACCACAAAAGGAAAAGTTGTGGAATTATAGAAATCACAAAATGGATAGACATATTAATAATGTGCAAAAAATGAAAAATTTGAAAACCTTCATTTAAAACAATTCAAGTTATTCAGTATGGATTATGAGCTTCACCTGCAGAAATAGATGTGTAACATGTTGACATGTCTTTCTAGTAATGAGTTCATATTACTGACAGTATAAATTTCTCCTGCAATGACCTAGTCTGGCCATTAGGGGTCAGCAAGAGACAAGAAAAGAAAAATCCCGGGGATCTGTAAAAAAGCCAGGGAAACACAGAACCAGGAAGTCCTCTGAGGAGACGAGACGTGTTTGATGTCCAGAGACGCTTGGAGCTTGTAGAGACTTGAGCTGGACGGTGTGTCCAAGAAGAAGCTATGCCTTGTGAGTAACTGAGATATGTGACCGGTCACCAACTGTGTAGTCAGTTAGGGAAAGCTAGTTAGTGAGTTCAGTAGAGCAGATGTAATGGAGGCAAGAGAGCCTTTAAGAGAATTTTTACAGGATGCTTCAAACATGGAGAGAGATTGCCATCTGCTGGTCAGACACAATCAAGCGGAACCAAGATGTACAAGGGAAGTTGAAGGGGGAGCAGATTTAGACACTGGACCCAGTCAGGTGACTTCCAGGAAGGAGTTCCTGGTTATAAAAGGCCAGCGCACCAAGCCTGAGGGTTCTTGGCGCCAAGCAGCAGAGAGGAGCAGACGTGCTCCCTACATGCTGAGGAGCCCCGTGTAGCAGGCCTAAGTCAGAGGCCTGCGAGGTGCCACAGCCGGACACCGGTGGATGAGCTCCGGATCCCGCACAGATGTGCCCCGAGTGCTGTGCCTACCGAGGAGAGTCGAAACCTGCTTGTGCTGATGAGTGAGTTCGCGAGTAGTGTTGAGCCACCCCCGTAGTGTTCGAGTTCGGTTCGTCGAACACCCATATGTTCGTCAAACTGTTCGTCGAACACCTTAGAACACCGTTAAAACCAATGGCAGGCAAACAAAAACACATAGAAACACATAGAAAGCACCTTCAAAGGTGTCCAAAACCTGACAAACTGCTCAGAAGACACAACTAACACATGGAAAAGTGACAAATACATATAGTCATGTGAAAAGAAAAGAGGTGGAGGAGTAAAAGGAGGGGGAGACACAGATATAGGCATGTCATGCCCTTCTAAAGCCAAAAAAGTGCGAAGCCGACACGGCCAGTCCATTCCTGCCTGTGCGACCTCCGTGTCGCCGGGTTTGTGCCACAGCCGTGGTGGACCCTGACGGCCAGCCCCCCTCTCCCAATACTAGTGCCTGTCCGCTGGTGGGTCGAGACCCCTCGCGGTGGGGGGGGGGGAGTAACATCTGCAGAAGAAAGACCATCTTCCAGCCAAACTAAGATGTCTACTTCTTTTCGTGGACAATGTGATACGATCCCTTTATTACGGACACGCCCATCGCTACAAATTCCAGATGAGGCACAAAAACAGCAGGTGCTTCAACGGATATCAAGTGCTCCTTCAAGTGGGCTCTCCTCCACCTCAACTTCAACATCACAAATACTCCAGTCCTCAGAGGTGTCACCCCAATCGCATTTGCTTCCTCACAGCTCCCAAGTCTCCAGCTGCCCGTCTGAGTATGGGGTAACACAGATGGTTGAGTCTGCACAGCTGTTTACTCATACTATAGCCTGGGAAACGGAGGTCTGCTCCAGAGCTTCTGTTAATCCAGACGAGGAAATGATCTGCACTGATGCCCAGAATCTTTATAAGTCAGATCCAGGACCAGATGAAGAAGGTTCTAAGCATAATGTAGACCCTCGTTCCCAAACTGTAACTCCTGTTGGTGGAGACAATGATGAAGACGATGTTGAGACTCAAATACCTGATTGGAGCGACAACTTGACTTTTCGGTCAGGGCAGGAAGAGGTTGGCTCTGAGGACGATGGGTGTGAGAACACACAGGGTGATGATGACGAGGTTGGAGATCCCACTTACTGTCAACCCACAGTCAGCCAGTTGATGAGGTCAGCAGAGGAGGTGGAGGAGGATGTGACTAGCCTAGGGGATGGGGATGACTCGGTACCCGGGCCTTTGCCTGGCCTTGGGGATGTCGCGGTGGTCGGCTCCCTGGCCTGTACCCTGGGGTCACTCTTTAAAAGGGTGGATAACTGTTAATTTTATAAGAGTTCGTGACGCCACCTGTGGTATCTGGTGAGAAGCACCAGCGCTGCAGCAGTCCACTGAGGCCGGTGATAAGGCAGCTTGATGGTATAGCTCCCCACAGGTGGAGCTAGGTCTCAGGACAGCGTATGCAGGGGAAATGCAGGACAGGCGAGACCCAGCTGGGTCAGAGCAAGAACGGGAACGGACACGGTAGTCACTTCAGTACCTTTTACTGGTGGAAATTCAGGCACATCCCGGAGCACTGTAGGGTGAAGGGTGCATATCAGGATCCTACCCAATGAGCGGGTGTAGGGCCTCCTGTTTCTTGCCTCTGCGTAGTAAGTTTGTGACCTGCCTGGAGCTAGGTCGAACTTTGTCTCTGTCCTGCGCTGGCTGACCTTGTGGTAAGGCCTTCTCTTGGAGTTCACGCTCCCAGTATGCGGGGCCTAAGCATCTCCTGGCTCTGTTACGTATCAGCACCTTAGCGATCCTGGGACGTGTAGTTCTCCAGGGATTCTGGTTATGCTTTACTGGGTCATAGAGATCCCGGTAAGCTCGGATCCGGTGTCCGGTAAATGCTTCGGGGGTGAGATGGTTAAGCTCCCCTGCCCCCTATGTACTAACTCTCCACTCGCCTTCGGCCTACTCGGGCCCTCACTAGGCTATACACACTAACGGCAACTTGCCGCGCTTCACCGATCTTATGGCGCCCGCACACCTTAAGCTCTAACTGGGCTCACTGAATCTAGCTAACAGGAGCCTCGTGCTCCACTGCTGAACTATTAACTGAGTTCTCTAGACTAGACTGAGCTCCACTGCAGACTGACCTCTCTTAGGCTTCTCTACTGCAGGAACTCTTCAGAGGAACTGAACTGCCGAGCTCCACCTTCCCTATTTATATCCCTAACGGGCTCCCTCTGCTGGTCTGAGGTGGAAGGTGGAGATGTGTGAATGTTTATGGGGGACTCTTGTGGAGGATTCCATCAATGCACTCTTCTAAGATCAGTGATACCAAGAGCAGCGGGGCGTCACAGATGCTATTGACGATGAGGTTAGGTTGCGCCTTCCTGGACAGAGACAGAGTACAGGAAGCACATCAACAACTGCATTCTCAACCACAACTCTGCCTCTGACCACAAGTCGTAGTGGCTCTTCAGGTCGCATGGGCTCTAAGCCTTGCATAGCCTGGGCATTTTTTCAGATCAATAAGGATGACCCAACTCGTGTTATCTGTAATATTTGTCACCAAAAGCTAAGTAGAGGCCAAAAAATCCATAGTACTTCATGCATGTACCGTCACATGGATATGAAGCATAAGTTGCAGTGGGAAGCTCACTGTGCTACAATGCGGCCTAGCGGGCTGGGCCAACCACCGTCTGCCCCATCTTTTGCATCCGCAGCCTCTTCATCCTCTGTGACTAGGCGGACAGCAGTCACACATGGTTTTGGACGCAGACCTGCCACCTCTTTACCCACAACAGCCAGTGTGATTGGCAGGTCGTCAGTTCATTGGGAAGTGGAAACACCTGCTGGTGTTGAGCGCTCTACGACAATGAGAGCACCACCTTTGGATCAAGGCAACCTAACATGTCCGCCTGCATTTTCCTCACAGACCAGCAGTTTGCCGGGGACACCCTACTCAACCCCATCTAAGCACAACAGCCAGCCCTCGGTCCCTCAGATGTGGAAAAGTAAAAGACCATTTCCTCCTAGCCATGACAAAGCTAAGAGGTTGAATTTCACCATCTGCAAGCTGTTGGCTACAGAAATGCAGCCTTTCCGCCTGGAGGACACAGAGGATTTTCGAGACCTTATGTCCGTCGCAGTGCCCCAGTACCAGATGCCCAGTCGGCACTACTTCTCAAAGAAAGGTGTGCCTGCGCTCCACCAGCATGTCGCACACAACATCACCACTTCTTTGAGAAACTCTGTGTGTGACAGGGTGCATTTCACCACAGACACTTGGACGAGTAGGCATGGACAGGGGCGTTACATGTCGCTGACTGGGCACTGGGTAACTATGGTGACAGCAGGACAAGGGGCTGCTGTTCAAGTCTTACCGTCCCCACGAGTTGTGCGTCAATCCTCTTTATCTCGAAGTTCCTCCACTGCTTCTCCCTCCTCAACCTCCTCTCGGTCCTCCACCTGCACCCATAGCCTGTCTGGTAATGCCACCTGCTTTCTAACAGCGCAGAAGGAATCCTGCACACCTCCTTACTATGCTGGCAGCAGGGCTCAACGGCATCAGTGTTTACTTTGAAATGTCTGGGAACTGTGAGTCACACAGCTGAGGAGTTGTGGTCAGCTCTGGAGACCCAGTTTCATGAATGGTTGTCTCCACTGGACCTGCAACCAGGGAAGGCCGTGTACGACAATGCTGCAAACCTGGGTGCGGCCCTTCGCCGGGGCAATGTCACACACGTGCCTTGTATGGCTCACGTGTTGAACCTGGTTGTCCATCAATTTTTAGCCCACTATCCCGGACTAGATGGCCTTCTGCAGAGGGCACGGTTGCTGTGTGCTCACTTCCGCCGTTCGCATCCCGCAGCTCAACGACTTACATCTCTACAGAAGTCGTTGGGCCTGCCAGTTCACCGGCTGAAATGCGATGTGCCGACACGGTGGAATTCAACTCTGCACGTGTTGCAGCGACTGTGGCAGCACCGACAAGCCCTGGTGCAATACGTTCTGACTTATAGCCTGGGCCAACGAGATCCAGAGGTGGGACTGCAGGAGTGGTCTCAGATCAGGGACCTATGAAGTTGACGCGCCCCCTGGGCCGTGGGGTACCCGGAGCCGGGCCGGTAGACGCTGGGGGTTGTAGTCACTGTGGCGGTGACCCGGTCCGTGACCCAGGGCGGTCAATCCAAGGGTAATTTGTATATATGGGTTTTATAATGTCCGACTACGCCACCTGTGGAGTGCGGCCAAAGGGGCCGCCGCTGCGGAACAGTCCTCTGAAGCTGGTGGTTTTGCAGCAATGGTATTATTACTCCCCACAGGAAGAGTGTAGCTTCAGGGCAGTGTGGGTGGATGATGGTGGTTGTAGTGCAGGGAGTCAGTAATGAACACAGAGTCCGTGTGATGCAGTCCCAAGATCTTTACTCACAGTTGTTGCAGTCCAGATTACAGGTACCAGAGCAATCTCCCCCGTCGTGCTGTGCGTACTCAGTGAGGGGCTCAGTCCACCCCCAGATAGCTCCGGAGTACTTAGCAGGACCCCCTTCTGTGTGTCCTTTCTCTGGCCTTCTCCCTGCACCTCACACCCAGTGACACTTCTATCCGGTATCCTCAGGCCTTGGCGGGCGACTTGTGTTCCGTCCCCTGGGTCCTATGTGGCTACCTTCTTAGTGAGACTGGTGTGGACTTTGGCCTGCAGTACATGAAATGCTGCAGCCTCCGGTTTCTAGTTGAGCCTTGCTGTTTCTCCGCTAGTTGAGGGACCGATTCCCCTTATCTGGCCTGACCCCTCTACCTCCTGGTAGCAGCGGGAGTACAGGTGGCCTTCTGCACAGCCCATACCCCTAGGGTCCCTTCGGTTCCTGGAGCCTTCCTGCTCCCACTCCTCTCTCCTCTCCTTCAGTCCTGGGCCTCCCAGGCTAGGCCCACCTCCGGAGCAGAGCTCATGCAGAGCCTCTGCTCCTGTCACTTCGCCTCCTCTGACTGGCTTGCTCTTTCTAAGATGGCTTCCTATTTATACTCTCCCTGTCATGTGCTCCCCTAAGCTGCTCCCCTAAGCACCCACTACATAGGACCCTCCCGCTAGCAAGGGACCTGGGACTGTGCTCTCCCTTAGGAGCAATCTTGCCCTACCCCCACTGCGGGTATGTGTTGGATGCAGGTGTTAGGGTCCCGA
Organism: Phyllobates terribilis; assembly: GCF_046119375.1. Taxonomy (NCBI): domain Eukaryota; kingdom Metazoa; phylum Chordata; class Amphibia; order Anura; family Dendrobatidae; genus Phyllobates; species Phyllobates terribilis. The sequence goes on from NW_027362765.1 coordinate 400,814,596, forward strand.
GGCATACGCCTTCCTTACCTGAGGGTGAGATACCACACCTCTGGGTGAGATGCAGTAACTCTGTGGCGACTGAACCCTCAGGGGCGCCACACACCCTTCTTCACAGTTTTGAAATGGCGACAAAGATGTTTAGTGCTGACGACGATGCCATTATCAGCATGACTATTCCGGTGATTTACATGCTGGAGCACACATTAAACAGAATTCAGAGTCAGGTGGTGGGACAAGAGGAGGTGGAGGAAGTAGAGGAGGAGTCGTATGCGGAAGGGATAACATCTCCAAGGTCCAGACGGTCGGCAGCACCAAGGCGGCAGGCATGGGAGGGTGGGAGAGAGGGATTAACCAGGGCGCATGGTAGCAGCCAAACTGTTGAGGAAGGTGCAGGAGCCGAGGAAGAAGTGGAGGATGAACTGGCGATGGGCATGAAAGACTCATCAGATGAGGGAGACCTTGATCACATTTCTGTTGTGCGAGGTTAGGGGGAGAGGGCAGAGGAAGGAAGCATGATTCTTACCTCGCTACCAACACAACAAGGACTTGGTCCTCCTGGATGCGCAAGACACATGAGTGCCTTCTTGCTGCACTACCTGCAACATGACCCTCGGATTGTCAGAATTCGAAGTAATCCCGACTACTGGGTTGCCACACTCTTAGATCCCCGGTACAAAAGTAAATTTGCCGAAATAATTCCTGCCATAAAAAGGGATTTACGCATGCAGGAGTATCTGCAGACGCTGTTGCAGAATCTTACATGTGCTTTTCCACAAAACACCAGTGGTGCACGTAGTGAATCTCACAGTTCTAACTTGCCAACTGTGAGACTGTCGAGTCTTAATCACTCAAACCGTAACAGTAACACAGTATCTGCTGGTAACAGCAATTTTGTGGAATCGTTTCACCACTTTTTTAGACCATCCTTCACAAGGCCACAGGAGACAAGAAGTCTGACACATAGTCAACGCCTAGAGAGGATGGTACAGGAGTATCTCCAAGTGAACATCGAAGCCATGACTGTGTCACTGGACCCTTGCTCATTTTGGGATTCCAATCTGGAAAAATGTCCGGAGCTCGCCACTCACGCCTTGGAGATCTTGTCATGCCCTGAAGCCAGCGTTCTCTCTGAACGTGTGTTCAACGCTGCTGGTGGTGTGCTGACAGATAAGCACACGCGGCTGTCCACTGAGAATGTAGACAGACTCACGTTCATAAAGATGAACAAATCATGGGTTCGCAAGGACTTTTCTACCCCTGTATCATCCTGGGGAGACTAAAAGCTTGAGGATTTGGTAAAATCACCTCACCAACCGTTTTAAGCAACTGTGGGGCAATTGATGCCACTTAAGTGGTGTCTGTGCCACAATTTTGGGAAAAAATGGAGACTCTTTTTGGAGTCCCCTTGCTGTGTCTTACGTGACGTTGGCTTCGTCAACTCCAGGTGGGTTGGGTCGCTCCCCCCCCCCCTTTTAACTGTAAGAAACTACATACACTATGGCTTGGGGTAACACAGATGGTTGAGTCTGAAGAGCTGTTTACTCAGAGGTCTGCTCTAAAGCTTCAGTGTCTGCTAGTCAGCGTAGAATTTTTAACTGCATCTAGCCTAGACAATACTTTGGGCGTAGTAGCCCAGTGGCGAAGCAAGCTGCACCGCCTGTGTATCTAATAAGAATTTTTAAATGCATCTAACCTAGGCAGACTGTGGGGACCCCCAACCAAACCCAGACGCTCAGCCCCCCTAACACCCCCCTTTCCTTGACAATACAATAATGTAACTCTTACAACTGGATGGGTGAGGATCGGTCACAGCTTTATGAACTCTTTATACTCATTCCATTAGAAAGGCATTTTATTTCTAAAATATTCAGCTTGTTGCAGCATGCCCTGGGTCTCCACTCCGGCAAGTTGGCCAACAAGTGTAACTCTCCAACATGTCCTTTCTATTTCCAGGCCACGGAGGATCCTGCGTACTCGTATGCAGGACTCTGACCCCCACCCATCACTCTTAACGCTTGTTCCACTCCGTCCTGGAGTCCTGACAGGAATATGTCCAGTCCAATATCCATTAAGTGAACACCGTCGGGCCGTATGAGGCCTGCTTTATCTCCTTCCAGTTGTCGGTGTCGTATCACTACACCGCCTCTGTCTCTTCTAAATTTTGCCATCCGAATATTTATTACCCGCCTTGTCCGTTCGATGGCCGTGATGTCTCGCGCACCTTGCCATACCGCTATCGGCACAATCTCTGACCATACTATAGCTAGTTTTGTGAAAAATTCTCTGAAGCGCTCAGTGTCTAGTTTCATTATTGCCATTAGTTATGCGCTCTTGTGATGACCTAGGTTGTTTCCCCCGGCCTGTATAACTAAGATGACCAGACCTCTTGCTTCTCTCCCTACCTTGATTACCTCCATTAGTACCTGTGGCCATAGCAGGCCTCTAATATCTCTCCAGTTGAAATATGTGTTATGAAACTCTAATTTCCTCCCGCCTGGGCGGACTTTCTTTTTTCTGCCCAATATATATACGAGTGGCCTATCACCCACACTGTTGGCTTAGCGTCACCTGTAAAAGAATCAAAGCATGTTAGGATAACAAGTCCGGTCTTATGTATCGCGCCAAACACGTGGATCACCATCTCCCTATCCTCTGAACTTCCGTTTCTGACAGTCCTGCTCTTGCTGCTTCCGTGGCCGCACCTATGCGGAATGAGTGTGTCCCGTAATCTTTGGGGTGGTTCCCTGCCGATGTTATGCATTTATTAAAAATAGCTTGGAACTGGTATCTTGATAATGGCGTTCCATCAATGTGTGATAGGAAGAAATTACTTTGTGATCTGATGGTTAGATATGTTTTTACTATTGTTACCCGACTCAGTGTACCGTTTGTGGGTTGTAGAAGTACCCAAGTGCCCCTGCCCGCTGGAACCGTTTTCGATTGGCGTATGCGTAGACGTATTGCATTATTGGCTATGACTACGTCCTGGTGTAATAAGACTCCACTGGTGGTAATTTTGGATTGAGGGACTAATTCGCTTATGCATAGTGCCCCGAAGAAGGCGATCACAAATGCAGCAGACAGTAGTGTTGCTTCAAATTGTGAGTGTCATGTTAATGGTGTTAGGGATATGATGTGAGAAATCAGTTTTAGTGACACGGGACGGGACGTCTACACTCCTGACTTGGCTGATCCCTTTTCCACCCTTTTATGGATTGTCTGATGATGAATCTTTGTCACATCTCCCCAATTCAGTAGTTGGAAGTGAAATGCTACTCCGGTCAGACACCGCTGCGCTGACGCCCCTGATAGGCCTCTCATCATTAGCTGGTGGAGAAATTCTATGGTGACTTGTGATCTGGCTTGTTCACATTGGTCAACCCGTCTGCCTGCTACTAGTCGTGTCCACTCTTCCCATGCCTTACCGTATGCTTGCCACGTTGACGGGGCAACTGACGCTCTGATTAATGGCATCAACTATTCGCCACTAGATCCCATAGGGAGGGTGGGCAACTGTTGCCCGATGGGTGGGCGTTGGGGAAGAGCTCTGTGAAAATCTGCCAATGGAATTGTTATAAAGCGTTAGCAGCAGCTTTAGACCCCTCAGCATAGTGGCTAGAGCGGACCCATACATTGTGTTTTAGGCACAGGAATGCTAGCCGGCGTAATAGGCCTAGCACTGGGACAGACGATGATGCCATCTTATTAATGCAATGCGCTAGGCTGGTGTTTTTTGTTATGAAGCGTATATTTTTGTTAGCCAGGCGCGCGCCCCATATTTCTATTGCTACCACTATTGGGAAGAAAAATTATTTTCAGGGCTAGATGCAGCTAAAAATTATTATTAATTTCAAAGCTGGTGGAGCTTGGTATAGATGGCCTAATACAATGAGTACCACACACTGCTACAAGCCCAAATATTTTTTCAGATCTAGATGCAGATAAAAATTATTTTTAATTTGCAACCTGGTGGAGGTTAGTATAGATGGACTAATAGAACAAGTCCCGCACAATGCTAGAAGCCCAAATATTTTTTCAGAGCTAGATGCAGATAAAAATTATATTGAATTTGCAACCTGATGGAGGTCAGTATAGATGGAGTAATAGACCAAGTCCCACACACTGCTAGAAGCCTAAATATTTTTTCAGAGCTAGATGCAGAAAAAAATTATATTGAATTTGCAACCTGATGGAGGTCAGTATAGATGGACTAATAGAACAAGTCCCACACACTGCTAGAAGCCTAAATATTTTTTCAGAGCTAGATGCAGAAAAAAATTATATTGAATTTGCAACCTGATGGAGGTCAGTATAGATGGACTAATAGAACAAGTCCCACACACTGCTAGAAGCCTAAATATTTTTTCAGAGCTAGATGCAGAAAAAAATTATATTGAATTTGCAACCTGATGGAAGTCAGTATAGATGGACTAATAGAACAAGTCCCACACACTGCTAGAAGCCTAAATATTTTTTCAGAGCTAGATGCAGAAAAAAATTATATTGAATTTGCAACCTGATGGAAGTCAGTATAGATGGACTAATAGAACAAGTCCCGCACAATGCTAGAAGCCCAAATATTTTTTCAGAGCTAGATGCAGATAAAAATTATTTTTAATTTGCAACCTGGTGGAGGTTAGTATAGATGGACTAATAGACCAAGTCCCACACACTGCTAGAAGCCTAAATATTTTTTCAGAGCTGGATGCAGAAAAAAATTATATTGAATTTGCAACCTGATGGAGGTCAGTATAGATGGACTAATAGAACAAGTCCCACACACTGCTAGAAGCCTAAATATTTTTTCAGAGCTAGATGCAGAAAAAAATTATATTGAATTTGCAACCTGATGGAGGTCAGTATAGATGGACTAATAGAACAAGTCCCACACACTGCTAGAAGCCTAAATATTTTTTCAGAGCTAGATGCAGAAAAAAATTATATTGAATTTGCAACCTGATGGAGGTCAGTATAGATGGACTAATAGAACAAGTCCCACACACTGCTAGAAGCCTAAATATTTTTTCAGAGCTAGATGCAGAAAAAAATTATATTGAATTTGCAACCTGATGGAGGTCAGTATAGATGGACTAATAGACCAAGTCCCACACACTGCTAGAAGCTGAAATATTTTTTCAGAGCTAGATGCAGAAAAAAATTATATTGAATTTGCAACCTGATGGAGGTCAGTATAGATGGACTAATAGAACAAGTCCCACACACTGCTAGAAGCCTAAATATTTTTTCAGAGTTCGATGCAGAAAAATATTATATTGAATTTGCAACCTGGTGGAGGTTAGTATAGATGGACTAATAGAATGATGCTATGCCCAAAAGGTTTTACTTCACTAGGTGCAGTAAAAAAAATTGTATTCTATACACAGGTGGTGTAGCTTGCAGCACAGATAGGCTACTCCACTGACTTACACACTCTGCAATAGGCCAAAAAGAATTTGCTTTGCTAGATTTAGCCAAATGCTGTGAAAAAAACTTGCACAGCACTGGCACAGACCTGCCTGGCAAAAAATGATAGGAACTGATGTAACCTAGCCCTGAAATGGACTGCAATCACAACTCTTCCCTACTCCCAAGCTATCTGTAGATTTGTGCGAAAATTGGCTTGAAATTAACAAAGTATAGCGCACACAGCAACAGCGGTGCCGTCTAACATGCAGCTGCTGTAGTGAGAAAATGGTGGCGACGGGGAAAATGGCTGGGTCTTATAGGGCAAGGACATGTGACATACACTGCCAATGACACATGCCCTTGCTTGTGTGAAAAAAAGCAGTTCGCTCCGTGTGTGCGCTGCGGATAGGCTGACAGATTGCACCTCCCCACTGTAAATGCGGGAAACAGAAAAAAAATGGAGATCTTCATTATTCCTGCAGAGATCCATCCCCTGCCCCTCCCCCCGCCCCGCTTTACACTCAAACTGCGTATTAAGTAGAGATGAGCGGTGTTCGACTAGAACTGTTCGCCAATCTCAAATTTGAGCTGTTTTGGGTGGTGTTCGAGTTGTTAGACGAACCCGAACGATTTGCAAAAAATTCGGCTGTTCGAGGTTATGTTCGATAACTGTTCGTGCACCAAAAGCGTGTCCTGCATGTCTGGCGCTATTTAGAGCACCAATCATGCAGGGATTGTCTGCCACTCACTGTAATGCCACAGCCATGGTGGTTGGGACATTACAGTGGTTGCCCAAATCGATGGGAACAGTGCTCACAGTGAAACATGAAAAGCCGGCAATTCAGCAGCGGCATACACCGGTACCCGACAATTTAGAACCGAAAGAATAGAGCTTCACACATAGATTAGATAGATAGAAACATGTCAGTCACACATATAAGAAGCACAGTGACAGTGTTGCTTACTGTACTTGTCATTTAGTGTAAAGGATTTATAAAAAAAAATAATAGTGTTTTCATGCACCGTCTCTTTAAAAAAGCCGGCCGGCAATTCAGCATCTGTACCCGACAATTTAGAATAGAAGGAATAGAGAATCACACAGAGATTAGATAGATAGAAACATGTCAGCCACATATATACGAAGTACAGTGACAGTGTTGCTTACTGTACTTGTCATTTAGTGTAAAGGATTTATTAAAAAAATATAATAGTGTTTTCGTGCACCGTCTCTTTAAAAAAGCCGGCCGGCAATTCAGCAGCGGTACACGACAATTTATAACAGACAGAATAGAGCTTCACACATAGATTAGATAGATAGAAACATGTCAGTCACATATATATGAAGTACTGTGACAGTGTTGCTTACTATACTTGTCATTTACTGCAAAGGATTTATTAAAAAAAATAATAGTGTTTTCATGCACCGTCTCTTTAAAAAAGCCGGCCGGCAATTCAGCATCGGTACCCGACAATTTATAACAGACAGAATAGAGCTTCACACATAGATTAGATAGATAGAAACATGTCAGTCACATGTATAATAAGTACAGTGACAGTGTTGGTTACTGTGCTTGTCATTTAGTATTAAAATAAAGGATTTATTATTAAAAAAAATTGGCGTGGAGTTCCCCGTAATTTTATTCTCTAGCGGAGGTTAAGCAGACAGCTGGGGCAGATGTTTGAAGCCTGGGAAGGGGGTAATACCCACGGAGCTTCCCAGGCTACTAATATCAGCCCCCAGCTGAATACCTAGCCTTTACTAGCTATTAAAATGGAGGACCCCCCCAAAAAAAATGACGTGGGGTCCCCCCTAATTTAATAGCTAGCAAAGGCTAGGCAGACAGCTGGGGGCTGATATTAATAGCCCAGGAAGGGAGCCATGAATATTGGCCCCCTCCCAGGCTAGAAACACCAGCCGTCAGCCGCCCCAGAAATGGCGCATCCATAGGATGCGCCAATTCTGGCACTTAGCCTCGCTCTTCCACGCTGCCCTGGTGCGGTGGCAGGGGGTAATAGGGTTGGGGTTGATGTCAGCTTATAATGCCAGCTGACATCAAGCCCAGGTTAGTAATGGAGAGGCGTCTATAAGACACCCACATTACTAACCCCATAGTCAAAGTTAAAAGAAAACACAAACACCCAGAATAAAGTCCTTTAATTGAAATAAAGACACAATCCTTTATTGTTCTAAATTAAACCATACTTACCGTCACGCCCATTCCAGCTGAAGCCAACGATCTCCTGCAATAAAAGAAAAATAATAAAGCAACCTCATCCTTACCTTTCCATGGTTCCCACGACAGCTTCAGCTCTGCTACATCGAGATGACAGGCTGGACCGCAGCAGAACGCTGCCATCCAGCCTGTCATCCCGCAGACACTGAGAAGCGCAGGCATGCTTGCGCTCTGCAGTGTCTGGCTGTGACGGCATAAAGATGAGACGAGTTCATGTCCAATGAACTCGGCGCACCTCATGCACGTCACTGACAGCGTGGGAGAATTCTCCTGCACTCAGCACTTCAGCGTGAGAATTCTCCCACGCTGTCAGTGACGTGCATGAGGTCAGCTGAGTTCATTGGACATGAATGAGCTCACCTCATGCACGTCACTGACAGCGTGGGAGAATTCTCACGCTGTAGCGCTGAGTGCAGGAGAATTTTCCCACGCTGTCAGTGACGTGCATGAGGTGAGCTGAGATCATTGGACATGAATGAGCTCACCTCATGCACGTCACTGACAGCGTGGGAAAATTCTCCTGCACTCAGCGCTTCAGCGTGAGAATTTTCCCACGCTGTCAGTGACGTGCATGAGGTGAGCTCATTCATGTCCAATGAACTCAGCTGACCTCATGTACGTCACTGACAGCGTGGGAGAATTTTCACGCTGAAGTGCTGAGTGCAGGAGAATTCTCCCACGCTGTCAGTGACGTGCATGAGGTGCGCCGAGTTCATTGGACATGAGCTTGTCTCATCTTTATGCCGTCACAGCGAGACACTGAGGAGCGCAAGCATGCCTGCGCTTCTGAGTGTCCGCGGGATGACAGGCTGGATGGCAGCGTTCTGCTGCGGTCCAGCCTGTCATCTCGATGTAGCAGAGCTGAAGCTGTCGTGGGAACCATGGAAAGGTAAGGATGAGGTTGCTTAATTATTTTACTTTTATTGCAGAAGACATTGGCTTCAGCTGGAATGGGTGTGACGGTAAGTATGGTTTAATTTAGAACAATAAAGAATTGTGTGTTTATTTCAATTAAAGGACTTTATTCTGGGTGTTGTGTTTTTTTAAATACTTTACTAGAAATTCATGTTGGTCATGTCTAATATTGGCGTGACCCCATGAATTTCGGGCTTAGGGCCAGCTGATAATGCCAAGCTGGCCTTAACCCCTTTATTACCCAGTGAGCCACCGCACCATGGCCCTGGATGAGTTGGGTACAGCGCCAGAAGATGGCGCTTCTATGAACGCGCCATTTTCTGGGGCGGCTGCGGACTGCAATTTGCAGCGGGTGGGGCCCAGAAAGCTTGGGCCTCCCTGCGCTGCGGATTCCAGCTCCCAGCTGCCTAGTTGTACCTGGCTGGGCACAAAAATAGGGCGAAGCCCCACGCATTTTTTTTTAAAATTATTTCATGAAATTCATGGAATAATTAAGAAAAAAAGGGCTTCCCTATATTGTTGTGTCCAACCAGGTACAAATAGGCAGCTGGTGGTTGGGGGCAGCCCGTCCCTGCCTGCTGTACCTGGCTGGACACAAATATAGTGCGAAGCCCCACGTCAATTTTTTTTTAATTATTTCATGAAATAATTTTTTTAAAAAGGGCTTCCCTATATTGTTGTGTCTGGCCAGGTACAAATAGGCAGCTGGTGGTTGGGGGCAGCCCGTTCCTGCCTGCTGTACCTGACTGGACACAAATATAGGGCGAAGCCCCACGTCAATTTTTTTTTAATTATTTCAGGAAATTCATGAAATAATGAAAAAAAAATTGATGTGGGGCTTCGCCCTATATTTGTGTCCAGTCAGGTACAGCAGGCAGGAACGGGCTGCTCCCAACCACCAGCTGCCTATTTGTACCTAGCCGGACACAACAATATAGGGAAGCCCTTTTTTTCTTAATTATTCCATGAATTTCATGAATTTAAAAAAAAAATACGTGGAGCTTCGCCCTATTTTTGTGTCCAGCCAGGTACAACTAGGCAGCTGGGGGCTGGAATCTGCAGCGCAGGGAGGCCCAAGCTTTCTGGGCCCCACCCGCTGCAAATTGCAGTCCGCAGCCGCCCCGGAAAATGGCACGTTCATAGAAGCGCCATCTTCTGGCGCTGTACCCAACTCATCCAGGGCCCTGGTGCGGTGGCTCACTGGGTAATAAAGGGGTTAAGGCCAGCTTGGCATTATCAGCTGGCCCTAAGCCCGAAATTCATGGGGTCACGCCAATATTAGACATGACCACCATGAATTTCTAGTAAAGTATTTAAAAAAAACACAAATGTAGCACCCTGAGGATTCGGCTGCTACAGGGGTATTGCACCTCACTCCAGAGGTGTGGTATTCCACTCCCGGGTAAGGATGGAGTGTGGAACTGAGCTCAGTAGGCTGCATGCACTACATACATCCCATTTCCGGGGGACAGAACTACGGTACTCCCACCAGTATATGTGCAGGTACGACAGCGTCTGTCCCTGGCTGGAGTGGGAGGGGGGTGGAACATCCCAGTAGTGTAGGGGCAGATAGGGGGAGTAGTCTGGGTAAAGCTGGGAGCTCATTGGGTGCTAGTCACCTGGGCTCACACATAGAGGGAGGTATATATGGTGGGCACCATCTTAGGACAGGGTTTTTTTAGCCTGAGGAGCAGAGCAGAGGAGCTCAGCCAGGAGGGCTGACAGGGAGCTGTGCCTCCGGCTGGGCCCAGCTACAGAGCCAAGCCTGCAGAGGGAGAGAGGAGAAAAGAAGGACCCAGAGAGAAAGACAAGAAGGGAACCCCAAGACCCCAGAATAAAGACAAAAGGGTGAAGGGTTGGCGAACAAGGGTACCGGATCCCAAGCTGGCAGAGGCCAAAACAAACCTTAGCCAGGAACCGGAGGTCGTGGGCAGGATCTGCCACGACCCTCACCAAATCCACCAGAATGGCACACCGAGCATAGGGTCAGGGAAGCCAGGGAAGGTTCAACCAACAAGAGACCCGAGGGAGCCGGACACAGGTGGATCCCTGGTGGGAACGGCCAGAGAGAGAGAGTCAGAAGGGAGCTCAGGACCACGCTCCGGAATCGCCTGGGGGTTAGCCGAGTCCAGGACCTGGTGGACGCAGCACGGCTCGGGTGGTCACTCAAGGCCAGAGTGACCAAAAGAACACCAGTAAGTAAAAACCCTGAACTGCATCTCCTGACTCTGAGTCTTCTTTCTGCATCATCACAACCCCCATCATCCACACCTGCTGCCCTGAGGCCATACCCCTCCCGTTGGGGGTTATACCATCACTGCTGCACATATACCACCGGCCTCAGCGGACTGCTCTGCAGCGGCGGCGTCAAAGCCGCACTCAACGGGTGGCGTAGTCGACAATCAAATTAACATCTACTGCCATAGACTGCCACTTAGTTTGACACCCTGGGCACGGACCGGGTCACCGCCACAAGGACTACTACCCCTATCCAGATCCGGCTCCGGGTATCCCGTGCACATGGCCCAGGGGGTGCGTCACAAACTCCCAGAAAAAAGTCCTTTAATTGAAATAAACACACAATTCTTTATTGTTCTAAATTAAACCATACTTACCGCCACGCCCATTCCAGCTGAAGCCAATGATCTCCTGCAATAAAAGTAAAATAATAAAGCAACATCATCCTTACCTTTCCATGGCTCCCACGACAGCTTCAGCTCTGCTACATCGAGATGACAGGCTGGACCGCAGCAGAACGCTGCCATCCAGCCTGTCATCCCGCAGACACTGAGAAGCGCAGGCATGCTTGCGCTACTCAGTGTCTGGCTGTGACGGCATCCAGATGAGCCGAGGTCATGTCCAATGAACTCGGCTCACCTCATGCACGTCACTGACAGCGTGGGAGAATTCTCACGCTGAAGCGCTGAGTGCAGGAGAATTTTCCCACGCTGTCAGTGACGTACATGAGGTGAGCCGAGTTCATTGTCGGCTCATCTGGATGCCGTCACAGTCAGACACTGAGGAGCGCAAGCATGCCTGCGCTTCTCAGTGTCTGCGGGATGACAGGCTGGATGGCAGCGTTCTGCTGCGGTCCAGCCTGTCATCTCGATGTAGCAGAGCTGAAGCTGTCCTGGGAACCATAGAAAGGTAAGGATGATGTTGCTTTATTATTTTTCTTTTATTGCAGGAGATCGTTGGCTTCAGCTGGAATGGGTGTGATGGTAAGTATGGTTTAATTTAGAACAATAAAGAATTGTGTCTTTATTTCAATTAAAGGACTTTATTCTGGGTGTTTGTGTTTTTTTTTTAACTTTGACTATGGGGTTAGTAATGGGGGTGTCTTATAGACGCCTCTCCATTACTAACCTGGGCTTGATGTCAGCTGGCATTATAAGCTGACATCAACCCCAACCCTATTACCCCCTGCCACCGCTACAGGGCAGCGTGGAAGAGCGAGGCTAAGTGCCAGAATTGGCGCATCCTATGGATGCGCCATTTCTGGGGCGGCTGACGGCTGGTGTTTCTAGCCTGGGAGGGGGCCAATATTCATGGCACCCTTCCTGGGCTATTAATATCAGCCCCCAGCTGTCTGCCTAGCCTTTGCTAGCTATTAAATTAGGGGGGACCCCACGTCATTTTTTTGGGGGGGGTCCTCCATTTTAATAGCTAGTAAAGGCTAGGTATTCAGCTGGGGGCTGATATTAGTAGCCTGGGAAGCTCCGTGGGTATTACCCCCTTCCCAGGCTTCAAACATCTGTCCCAGCTGTCTGCTTAACCTCCGCTAGAGACTAAAATTACGGGGAACCCCACGCCAATTTTTTTTAATAATAAATCCTTTATTTTAATACTAAATGACAAGTACAGTAACCAACACTGTCACTGTACTTATTATATATGTGACTGACATGTTTCTATCTATCTAATCTATGTGTGAAGCTCTATTCTGTCTGTTATAAATTGTCGGGTACAGATGCTGAATTGCCGGCCGGCTTTTTTAAAGAGACGGTGCATGAAAACACTATTATTTTTTTTAATAAATCCTTTGCAGTAAATGACAAGTACAGTAAGCAACACTGTCACAGTACTTCATATATATGTGACTGACATGTTTCTATCTATCTAATCTATGTGTGAAGCTCTATTCTGTCTGTTATAAATTGTCGGGTACCGCTGCTGAATTGCCGGCCGGCTTTTTTAAAGAGACGGTGCAGGAAAACACTATTATATTTTTTAATAAATCCTTTACACTAAATGACAAGTACAGTAAGCAACACTGTCACTGTACTTCATATATATGTGACTGACATGTTTCTATCTATCTAATCTATGTGTGATGCTCTATTCCTTCATGTCTAAATTGTCGGGTACCGGTGTATGCCGCTGCTGAATTGCCGGCCGGCTTTTTTAAAGAAAGCGTCTTCTGAGCAGTTTGTCAGCTTTTGGACACCTTTGAAGGTGTTTTCTATGTGTTCCTATGTGTTTTTGTTTGCCTGCCATTGGTTTTAACGGTGTTCGACGGTGTTCTAAGGTGTTCGACGAACAGTTCGACGAACAGTTCCTCGAACATCCCGGTGTTCGACGAACCGAACCGAACCCGAACACTACGGGGGTGGCTCAACACTAGTATTAACATTAATTTTCAGCATTACTGAGAAAAAATCCAGTTATGATTTTGGTGCACGAACAGTTATCGAACATAACCTTGAACAGGTGAATTTTTTTCAAATCGTTCGTGTTCGCCGAACGGCTCGAACACCGCCCAAAACAGCTCGAATTTGAGATTGGCGAACAGTTCGAGTCGAACACCGCTCATCTCTATTCGCGAGAACCCGATGTCGCCCACCGACAGAGGTACCCACGGCTTGAGAGACTGCCTCCAACGGCCAGGAAGAAAGGAGTTGGGAGACGGTTGCGCCAGGAAAGTCACGCCAGTGAAAGCAGAGGAGCTGCATACGTGAACAGGGCCGTCACTTCTACTGTTCACTCACGGTACTGGGGCCAGTTGGGTTTAGGTACTCAGGTTGGAAGGGGAATGGTTGAGGTGGAAGAAGCTAAACGTGATTTAATTGACTTTGTCCGGAAAATACTTTCGGCCTAGCGGGAATAACCGGTGACCTCCGCTAGGGCCATATACAGAGTTAAAGAACTGACATGGTGACTCCCATCATTGGGTGCACCACACTACCTTGAGAGACTTCATATTTTGTTTATATTTCTAATTACCGTTCATTACCCCTGTAGCCATTCCCTTGTTCAGAATACCTGTGATATCTGTATATAAACTGTTTATATTCATCTCTGACTGTCCTCGCCTTGTGTCTCTGTGTGCTGCATTCCGGCACCTGCATTACACTGAGACCTGCCTGGTGTATATCACTGCTGATGGACTGATCAGGCTTGATCCAGAAATTGTGAAGGATCTGGTATATTAAGACTCTGTGTACGTGGATACTACAAAGGATCCCTGTTGTGAACTACACTTTGAGACTGAGATTGATTCTAATTCCTGCTTACACCTGGATGTGCTGAAGATCTTGGTGAGAAGGAGAAGCTGATCAAAGTCTGTGGCCGGAGAGCAGGGTCTAATAAAAGGTTTAGTTTGTTAACTGTTTGTATATGTATTAAGTCTGAGAGATTTCTCTTTGCTCTTGTAGGAAGAGAAACTGTACACTGTATAGGTAACACGTTGGCTAAATTTATATGAGTGTTCTTCAAGGGGAAAACAAGGGTACCCAGATCCCATTGTATTAGTGTGGGAGGGGGGTGTAAGGTTATATTCCTGGGAGGACCACGTGCCACGTCCGCGGTAACATCCTGGGCAGGCCCTGTGTTGAATAAGGGTGGGAGCGGCATAGTCCAGGGGTAGTTTGGCTCATTCCCGCGAGATTGGCACTTCGACTCTCTCGAGCTGCATAACTTGTATATTGTGTTTGTGGCTGTTGTGGCCCATATTTTGTAGAAACGTTTAACCCTGTTATTTGTTTGACCAGCATAAAGAAAGTTATTTGCCACTATTCTGAGGTCGAAGTCATTCATAGCAGCGTCGTATCCCTCATACACATTCAACCGGCGTTCTTGTCGTTACATCTTGCCTTAGTTGGCAGGATACGGTGCTCGCCATGAATGGTGACAGTAGCGTGGAAGGTGCTGCTGCGCCTGCTGTAGTAATCCACCCCTCTCCTCCCGTTGTGACCGGTAGAGACCGGTTAGTTGGTTGCTCTGCAACAGGCGTACTACTTAACCACCTGGCCAAGTTTGATGGGTATAACTTGCTGTTCAGTGATTGGGTAGGCAGGTTGAAAAATGCCATTGCCTTGCACGGTGTCAGCTCTCAGCTGCAACCGGAAGTCGCGCTGAATGCTCTGGAGGGGGATGCCCGCAAAGTTGTCTTGTTAAAATCTGAAGATAGGCGAAAGACGGTTGACGACATCATAAGGATACTAGAGAAAGCATTTGATTATGTGGCGGCGGCAGGGCAACTACGAGTACAGTTTTTTGCCCGGACCCAGAGAGACGGAAAAAGCCTGATCCAGTATGCTATAGCACTGGAGGAACTGCATTAGGAGATCAAAAAGAAGTCACCTGTAACCATGGGTACTGAGGAGCGAATTGTTGCTGAAGGCTTTGAATACCCCTGGTGTCACCTATGCTGAAATATAGGAAAAGGCGGTAGCACGGACTTTGGAAGTGAAGCCTGCTTTGCAGTGGAGTAACCTGCAAGTGGCTAACACAAGAGAGCCGAGACCAGACCCTGTTCAGGCACAGCTGGTGGCTTTGCAGAAAACTGGAAAACCTGACGGAACAGGTACAAAAGATGCAAGTTCGGGAGACGCCTCCGATATGCTCGGCCCTTATGATCCCCCCTATTCCCCTTTATGGTCAACCCCCCTATATCTCAGGAATGATGCCGACTGCTTCTAGACCTGAGGCATCCGGAGGTAGGGCAAGAAGACTGGTTCAACGTTGGCGATGCCGAGAACTGGGACATACACTGTGTTCCAAATTATTATGCAAATAATATTTTCTCAGATTTTCCCAAATTACCTATATGAATTGCAGTCATTGTAATTTTCCAGTCAAATAACTATTAGAGTACAATTGAAAGGTTTTTGTACAAACTGCCTATGATAACAGTATATTTTTAAAAAAATAAAAAACTCGAACTGCACTCAAAATGCATGTTCCAAATTATTATGCACAGCAGAGTTTTCAACCTTTTCATTTTAATAAAGAACAAAAAAATGGTCATTTTTGAAATTATAAGCATTAGCAGGTTATTACAAACTGAAATCAAACAGTTTTCAACTCAAAACTTTATTCTAGGTGATGTTACATTTGCACATAGGACCCCTTGTTCGAAAGCAGCTTCTGAACTCTCTCGTCCATTGAATTTGTCAGGTTTTGGATGGTTTCTGCTGAATTGTTTTGCATGAGGGCAGAATACCCTCCCAGAGCTGTTGCTTAGATGTGAACTGCCTCCCGCCATCATAGACACTCCTTTTGATGATGCTCCAGAGGTTCTCAAAGGGGTTGAGGTCAGGGGAGCACGGATGCCACACCATAAGTTTGTCCCCTTTTATGCCCATAGCAGCCAGAGATGCAGATGTGTTATGTGCAGCATGAGACGGGGCATTATCATGCATGAAATTATCTCGATGGTCCAGATGGATGGAGTGGAGAATGGCTGGTTGATGGACACCTCATGCAAACACGGCTACGGCGCTAACATGGAGGAGGTGGAGTAATGTTTTGGGCTGGAATCATGGGGAGAGAGATTGTCGGCCCTTTTAGGATCCCTGAAGGGGTAAAGATGAACTCCATAATGTATGTTGAGTTTCTCAAACAGCACTTCCTTCCATGGTTCAAGAAGAAGAACCGTGCATTCCGCAGCAAGATCATTTTCATGCATGATAATGTGGTGAAGGAGTCATCCCCAAAAGCCAGTTCCCCAAAAGCCCTGTTGATGCTGACGGCAGCTGAAGAATCCCCCACGCCCGAGTGGAATGGCAGAAAGATTATGGAAATCATGGGAGTGGATGAGTCCCAGTTGGTTCCCGAACAGGCTCGCAGACAGGAGGCTGCGCTGTGGGAACATCAGGCTGCCTTCTCCAGGGGAGATGAAGACTTTGGTTGCACCAAGGCTGTGGAGCACGAGATACCCACGGGAAACACCCCCCCAATTCGGGAGAGATATCGCCAGATCCCACCAAGTCTTTATCAGGAGGTCAAAGGAATGCTGGCGCAGATGCTGGATAATGGGGTGATCCAGCCGAGTCAAAGTCCTTGGGCCGCACCGGTTGTGTTGGTCCAGAAAAAGGATGGATCCATACGGTTTTGTGTTGATTACCATAAGCTGATTGCGCACACAGTACGTGACTCCTACCTGTTGCCCTGGATCGAGGAATCCCTGTCTGCCCTGGGAAAGGCGAAGTACTTCTCCACTATTGACCTGGCCAGTGGCTACTGGCAGGTGCCCGTGGCAGCTCAAGATCGGCAGAAGACAGCATTCATTTTGCTTATGGGACTGTATGAATTTAATCGAATGCCCTTCGGACTGATTAATGCTCCAGGAACGTTTCAGCGGTTAATGGAATACTGCTTGGGCGATTACAATTTTGAGTCCGTGTTGATCTATCTGGACGATGTGATTATATTTGGAGATTCGTACGACGACCACCTGAAGAAGCTCCAGGAAGTGTTGCACCGACTGAGGGACAATGGACTTAAGATCAAGCCAAAGAAATGTCACTTGTTCCGGACGCAGATAGAGTATCTGGGGCATGCAGTGTCGGCTGAGGGTGTGCGGCCAGCACCGAGTAAAACTGAGGCCATTCAGGAGTGGCCCCATCCCAAGACCGTGAGAGAAGTACGGGCGTTTCTCGATTTAGCCGGATACTATCGTCGGTTTGTGAAAGACTTTGCTAAAGTGGCTGAACCACTGAATGAGTTGTTGAGAGGGATGGCACAGGGGCCCAAGAATCAGCCAATTCGGTGGACAGACCGACAACAACAGGCATTCGATCGGGTCAGGGCCGCCCTCGTACAGGCACCTTTATTGGCGTATGCTCACTTTAACCAACCGTTCACCGTGTACACTGATGGAAGAGTCTCCATGGTCTGGGAGCCGTGTTAGCCCAAGAACAAGATGGGTGTGATAGGGTCATAGCGTATGCTAGCTGGTCTCTATGGGACACCGAGCGAAATCCGGACAATTACAGGTCGTTTAAGCTGGATATGTTGGCCCTGGTGTGAGCCATGACTGAGAAGTTTACAGAGTACCTGGCTGGTTCGGAGATTCTCGTGATGACGGACAATAATCCGCTTGCACACTTGAAAAACGCTAAGCTGGGAGCTCTGGAGCACAGATGGGTGGCGCGGATGTCCAAGTTTAATTACCGGATTTGGTTCCGTTCTGGTAAAGAGAACTCCAATGCTGACGCATTATCACAAGTGACCTGAGGCGCACCCGAGCATGTGGTGGATGAAGACCTCGAGGATACTGAGATCCCCGATTTGAGGCGATTGCCTGTGTTCGTGGACGTGGCACGTTCAAGTGGGGTGGCGACACGGGTCGCCACATTGCTGGGCAAGACTCGTCAAGAGTGGGCCGAGTTACAGGACGCAGACTTCGAACTCTCACGAGTAAAGAAATGGCTGAGTCAAAAGTCCTGGCCTGACGGAAGAGCAAGAGCTCGGCTGGGTACAGAAGGACAAAAGCTGTTAAGGCAGTGGGATCGATTGGCCATAGCGGATGGGATACTGTATCGCTGGGTCTACATAGTGGCAGAGCTGGGGTACCGTTGGCAGGTAGTAATCCCTGCTTCAGTGGCTCCGACATTGCCCAGGAAGCTCATACGCAGGATGCACATTTCGGGCCTGAGAAGACTTATCGTTGGCTGCATCGGTACGTGTACACGCCTGGCTTACAAGAATTTGTGAGAGGTGTGTGGTAGGTGCCGGGCATGTGAGCTGAATAAGTCCCCAGAACAGAGGGCTCCGGTCCAGACAATCAAGACGTCTGCCTCGCTGGAAGTGCTAATGGTGGATTATTTGTCAATTGGGTACGCAAGAAGTGGTCATCATTCATGTCTGGTCATGACTGATCACTTTACTAAGTTTGCCATTGCTGTCCCCACCAAGGATTAGACTGCTAAGTCCGCAGCGGAGGCAATTTGTAAGCATTTCATCCAGGTTTATGGGTGTCCTCAAAGGATACATTCAGATCAGGGTGCTTGCTTCCAAGGTCAGCTCATAACGGAGTTGCTGCAAGTCTATGGGATTCAGCAATCACGGACAACGCCCTACCATCCGCAGGGAAATGGGGCCTGTGAACGGATGAACCGAACCTTGCTCCAGATGCTGAGAATGCTTGAACAGAGGCAGAAGAAGCGATGGTCTGAGTTCCTCCCAGAACTTATGTGGGCCTATAACAATCGGGTCCATGGCACCACAGGATTCACTCCTTACGCGATGATGTTCGGTCGGCCTGGGTGAGAGGTCGAACAACTGGGTCTCACAGTACCCGATGAACCAGACTATCGTACAGCCAGTGAGTGGGTCTAAGATCATCGCCGAAGGTTGCGGGAAATCCACCAGATAGTAAAAGACTGTGTGCAGGATCATCCCCACCGAGATCGGGGGCCAGTGCACCTAGATGAGTTCTGGGTGGGTGATAAGGTGCTAGTGCGAGTCACGCGTCCGGGAGCGAAGTTGAGCGACAGGTGGGAGGATACGCCCTACACAGTAGTGGAAAGGGTATTCCCAGGGGGAAGTGTGTACACAGTGGTTCGCGAAGGGTGCATTGGACCCCGTCGCAGAATGCGCTGGAACTGGATAAAGAGGTGTATGTCCGACACACCTGCCTGTCAGCCTGAATCACCAGCGCCACCTACGGCGGTTGCACCGAGCAATGTTGAATACGACTGTTGGGATGACTTTGGGGTGAAATCATCAGACGTGCAGAGTTCGATAGCGCAAGTTCCAGGTGTTCCAGACACTGCCTCTGATGTTACTGTTCCCCCAGATGCGGTGGACCCTCCATCGAGCTCGACAGGTACTGGTTTGCAGAGGTCGGAGAGGAGCACAGCTGGTGTTCCACTGATACGATATAATCCTGAGAAGTTTGTGTTACATACGAGTGGTACGAAACCATTTGTCGGGACGCCAAATTGTAAGTGGGGTGGAGTGTTGACATGTCTTTCTAGTAATGAGTTCATATTACTGACAGTATAAATTTCTCCTGCAATGACTTAGTCCGGCCATTAGGGGTCAGCAGGAGACAAGTAAAGAAAAAGCCCGGGGATCTGTAAAAAGGCCGAGGAAACACAGAACCAGGAAGTCCTCTGAGGAGACGAGACATGTCTGATGTCCAGAGACACTTGGAGCTTGTAGAGACTTGAGCCGGACGGTGTGTCCAAGACGAAGCTGTGCCTTGTGAGTAACTGAGATATGTGACCGGTCACCAACTGTGTAGTCAGTTAGGGAAAGCTAGTTAGTGATTTCAGTAGTATTGAGAACTGCCTGGTGTATATCACTGCTGATGGACTGATCAGGATTGATCCAGAGATTGTGAAGGATCTGGTATATTAAGACTCTGTGTACGTGGATACTACAAAGGAGCCCTGTTGTGAACTACACTTTGAGACTGAAATTGATTCTAATTCCTGCTTACACCTGGATGTGCTGGAGAGCTTGGTGAGAAGGAGAAGCTGATCAAACCCTGTGGCTGGAGATCAGGGTCTAATAAAAGGTTTAGTTTGTTAACTGTTTGTATATGTATTAAGTCTGAGAGATTTCTCTTTGCTCTTGTAGGAAGAGAAACTGTACACTGTATAGGTAACACGTTGGCTAAATTTATATGAGTGTTCTTCAAGGGGAAAACAAGGGTACCCGGTCCCATTGTATTAGTGTGGGAGGGGGGTGCAAGGTTATATTCCTGGGAGGACCACGTGCCACGTCCATGGTAACATCCTGGGTAGGCCCTGTGCTGAATAAGGGCGGGAGCAGCATAGTCCAGGGGTAGTTTGGCTCATTCCCACGAGATTGGCACTTGGGCTCACTCGGGGTTCATAACTTGTATTTTGTGTTTGTGGCTGTTGTGGCCCATATTTTGTAGAAACGTTTAACCCTGTTATTTGTTTGACCAGTATAAAGAAAGTTATTTGCCACTATACCGAGTTCGGAGTCATTCATAGCAGCGCCGTATCCCTCATACACATTCGCCCGGCGTTCCGGTCGTTACAGATGCACTTGTTTCACCTACCTAAAAAATTGTTACAGACCAAATACACCTCTACAGTGGCATGACTGCCGGTCACACGCAGTCACATTCTCATGCTAACCTCAGTGTGATCTGGATGGCCAGGCTGAGTGGTCACATAACTTACATCGTGGGACATATGGATTATCGGTGGACAGGTGAGGAATACTGTGATTTTTTATTTTTACATTAATAAATGGGTAAAAGAGGGTTGGGGTGTGTTCATTTTAGTTAAAGGACTTTTTTTCTGTGTGTTTATTTCAATTAAAGGACTTTTTCTTGTGTCTGTGTCTTTATTACTTTTGATTATGGGGTTAGTAATGGGGGTGTCTGACAGAGACCTCTTCATTAATCACCCCTGGGCTTGATGTCAGCGCACATAAAACAGCTAACATCAACCCCAAAACTATTACTCCACTTGCCACCGCACCAGGGCAGGTGAGAAGAGCCTGGCAAAGCGCCACAATTGGTGCATCTAATGGATATGCCTTTTCTGGCTGGGTCGACTGTGGGCTGCTATTTTTTGGCTGGTGAGGGATAATATCCATGGTTTCCTCACAGTCTGAGAATACCATCCCCCAGCTGTCTGCTTTAGCTTGGCTGGTTATCAAATATGTAGGGACCACACACGTTTTTTTTAATTATTTATTTAAATAATTGAAAAAAATAGCATAGGACCCCTCTATTTTTGATAACCAGCCAAGATAAAGCTGACGACTGCATCTCTGCTGTGATGTAATGTAGCCTTCTTGCTGCTAATCATATCTCTGGTAAACGCTTCCTTGGACCCTAGAGTTCCAAGGTAGACAGGTACTGGATCTGCGATCACTTCTAGCGAGCAGTCAGCTCAAATCCTGTGGGAAACCACTTACTTTCTTTTGCAGCAGTGTCCCTGACTCTATGCGCTGCTGAGCTCCTGTGCATAACACTTCACTGTTCGTTATATGAAGACTGAGCAGTCTCTCAGTTTCACCACAGACTCTGGAAGTCTCTGTGGCCATATGGACTGATACCTTGCCTTGTGCAGATTGTCCTCTGCAGAGAGTACGCTGCTCTTCATTTGGACCTCCATGTTGCTACATCTCCTCACATCTTCACTGCTCCACTTAAGCAGCACAATACACTTCAGAAGCCCATCTTCCCCACGGAGGGATTTGCATTAGTTACACACATTCTATACAGTTCACATGTCATCATAAAACGCAATAAAACCGCATGTCAAGTCTGCATAATAGAAACTGCCGGTATTATCAGTTCAATGCTATGTTATTTGAAGCAGCACTTTTATGTATATGTACATATGTTTTTCATACAAGTAATACAAAGGATGACTAATAATGGTGTTTCAAATAACATAGTAATGAATTGCTAATTATGTAGGTTTTTATCTGCAGACATGTCAACTCATCCAATTTTAGGGCTCATTCAGACATTTTCGCGTACGAATGCTATCCGTGGTTTTCATGGATAGCACTCATATCTGTGATAGTCTATGGAGCCATTCACATGTCCTTGATTTTTCATGGACCAAGTAGTCCGCAGAAAATCATGGACACATGTCCGATTTTAATCCGAGGGTCAGATCATAGTCGGCAATGCAAGTCTATTGGTTCGTGAAATTTTTTTACCAGAATTGCATGACATCTGAGTGCGATCGCAGCATTTAGCGAGCGAGCAGAGGGACAGCCCCTCTGCTCTTGGATCGGAGACCCAACGTCTTCATGGGGTCCTGATCGTTGCCATGGTGACCCAATGTCGTTATGATGACATCTGGGTCACCAGGCACTAGCAAGTTAGATCATGCGCAGTGCATGATCTAACTAACTTGAGTCTGCAGAACTGACAGGTTATAAGTAGTGTTGAGCCACCCCCGTAGTGTTCGAGTTCGGTTCGGTTCGTCGAACACCCGTGTGTTCGCCGAACTGTTCGTCGAACTGTTCGTCGAACACCTTCGAACACCGTTAAAACCAATGGCAGGCAAACAAAAACACATAGAAACACATAGAAAACACCTTCAAAGGTGTCCAAAAGCTGACAAACTGCTCAGAAGACACAACTAACACATGGAAAAGTGACAAGTACATATAGTCATGCGAAAAGAAAAGAGGTGGAGGAGTAAAAGGAGGGGGAGACACAGATATAGGCATGTCATGCCCTTCTAAAATCCAAAAAGTGAGAAGCCGAGACGGCCAGTCCGCTCCTGCCCGTGCCACCTCCGTGTCGCCGGGTTTGTGCCAGAGCCGCGGTGAACCCTGACGGCCAGCCCCCCTCTCCCAATACTGGTGCCTGTCCGCTGGTGGGTCGAGAGAGCCCCCCTGTGGTGGAGGCAGCTCTAAGCTTTTTAATTTAAATTGTCCCTCTAATTTGAATGAATACACTTTAAATCCATTTACAAGGATCTATTGGAGGGCAAGTCTCATGCCAGCAGCCGCGTAATTCCAGCTCCAGTAGCGTCCACTAAAGCTGCTGCAGTTAAAAAGCTTTTATAAGGATCGAGCTCGGCTGTCCACCGCAAGGCATCCTAGTGCCAGTCCCAGCCCCTATGCCTTGGGGTGCCTCCTGATGCTCTTCACTGAGTATCCCGTGGTCCCGAAGCATTTCCTTTGAAAAAATTAAGTGTCCAAACTACAGGTGGTGTAGCTTGCTTAACAGCCGGGATAATCCGCTGACTAGCAGACACTGCTACTAGGCACAAAGTATTTCCTGGGCTAGATGCAGTTAAAAATTTGTAAGTAGATACTCTCGTTGGATGCTGAGAAAGCATTCCATAGAGTCTCCTGGCACGCCATATATGATTCTCTTAAAAAGCTTGGGGTAGGGGTCTAGGGGACCCTTTTATAGCCAAAATCACGGCCCTGTATCACAATACGTCACCTAGGCTGAAGATAAATGGAACTGTAGCACCGAGGGCTCGGTTGCTGCAGACGTATTGCACCTCACCCAGAGGTGTGATATCTCACTCTCAGATAAGGATGGAGTGTGGATCAGGACCCGACACCTGCATGCATTACACCACATTGCCGTGGGGCAGGGCGACCAATATGCCCCTGAGATGGGCACGACAGTCCCTGTCCCTGGCTGGAGTGGGGGGAGGGAACACTGAGGAAGGGGAACCCTGCAGTGCAGGAGCAGGGAGGAAGCAGTTCCTGGGTGCATTGAGAAGGGAGTATAAAAGGTGGGCACCATCTTAGTTCAGTGCAGAGAAGTCTGAGCAGAAGTGGCAGGGAGCAGGGGCTCTGCATGAGCTCTGCTCCGGAGGCGGGCCTAGTAACAGAGGTCCAGGCCTGCAAGAGGGAGAAGGAAGGAAGAGGAGCGGAGAAGGCTCCAGGAACGAGGAATGAAGGGATCCCAGGGGTGCGGACGGGCGAGTCGCCACCGCACGCCCGAATCCACCTGCGTGGAGGGGTCAGGCCAAAGGGGGAGACCGGTCCCCGAACTAGTGGAGGCAGGAAACGACCCTCAGCTAGAAACCGGAGGCTCTGACATTTTATGTGGCGCAGCCCCTTGCTCCACCCGCTAGGAAGGCACCACATAGGGTCAGGGAAACTGGCGCCAAGTTTACCAAGAGGAGGCCCGAGGCAGCCGGACAGAAGTGTTGGTAAGAAAGGCCAGACAAAGGACACACAAAGGGGGTCCTGTGAAGCGCTCCAAAGTTATCTGGGAGTTGTCTGAGCCCCTCACCTGGTGAGCACAGTACGACGTGGGCAGCCGTTACCTGCAGACGTGGTCTGGATAATAAGAACTGTGAGTAAAGGCCCTGAACTGCATCACTGACTCCGTGTCGTTACTGCTGCTGCCCTGCACCATCACCCCCATCCTCCGCATACACTGCCCTGAGGCTATACTCCTCCCGTGGGGAGTTATGCTACGCTCTGCTGCACCCACAACACCAGCCTTAGCGGTCTGCCCTGTAGCAGCGGTTCACTCTGACCGCAATCCACGGGTGGCGTAGTCGGACATTTAAACATCAAAACCACATAAATAGTTCCGCCACTGGTTTGACCGCCCTGAGCCACGGAACCGGATCGCCGCCACGAAGACTACAACCACCAGCATCCACCAAAAAGGGTCCGGCTCCGGGTGTCCCAAGGCCCAGGGGGTGCGTCAGAACATTTTCATCACCTTTCACAATCACCAATGGGACAAGGCAGGGATGTCCTCTGTCCCCTCTCTTATACATCCTAGTGACGGAGCACCTGCTCTCATCAATTCGCCATAACCCCAATATTAGGTGGATTGAGGTGGGAGGCACCGAGTACAAGTGCTCTCTATTTGCTGATGATGTCCTAGTATATATCACTCAATCACATATATCCATCCCTGCTGTTATGGCTGAAATAGATCACTTTGTTACATGGTAAAATTTTAAAATCAATGCAGCGAAGTCTGAGGCCCTCGATGTCTCCCTCCCTAAATCCATATAGGATTCCATCCAGTCCAACTTTCCCTTTGCCTGGCCCTCACAGGGTATCAAATACTTAGGAATTCCTATTCATAGAGACCTCTCCCATCTATGTTATCTTAATTTTGGGCCCTTTATTGAACAATTCCATACAGACCACGGTTGGCAAGTTAGAACTGTAAGATTCACTACGTGAACCACTGGTGTTTTGTGGAAAAGCACATGTACACCGCGTTCCAAATTATTATGCAAAAAGTGTTTAGGAGTGATAAGGGAAGAATTTGTTTGTTTGTCAGTTAAACTCATTGATGGTGATGTGTGTCAGGGCTCTTTATATCACTGTAAGCAATTGCAGACACCTGTGCTAATTAGTTTGGCAGGTGTGTCCAATGAAAGGCAAGACTACTTAAGAAGGCTCTTTCACATTATTAAGCAGCCTACATTTTCTGCCAAAATGGGAAAGAAAAAGGATGTGTCGGCTGCTGAGAAGCAACAAATTGTGGAGTGTTTAGGTCAAGGCATGACTACAATCAACATTGTGCGATGATCAGGATGAAGTGTCTTGGCAATCAAGAAGTATGTAGCTGATTCACAGTACACACATGTGCGTGCTGATAAGGGCAAATTGAGGACTCTTTCCTACAGGCAATTACGTCAGGTTGAAAGAGCAGCGGCAAAAAAGCCTTGTCATAGCAGCAGACAAGTTTTTGAAGCTGCTTGTGCCTCCAACGTCCCCCGAACAACAAGATGCAGGGTCCTTCAGAGGTTTGCAGCTGTGCATACGCCATCCTGTCGACCTCCTCTATCCACTTCACACAAGCAGAAACGGCTCCAGTGGGCCAAACATTACATGAAGACTGATTTCAAAACTGTTTTGTTCACGGATGAGTGCCGTGCAGCGCTCGATGGTCCAGATGAATGGAGTGGAGGATGGCTGGTTGATGGACACCCCACGCAAACACGGCTACAGCGCCAACAAGGAGGAGGTGGAGTAATGTTTTGGGCTGGAATCATGGGGAGAGAGATTGTCGGCCCCTTTAGGATCCCTGAAGGCGCTAAAGATGAACTCCATAATGTATGTGGATTTTCTCAAACAGCACTTCCTGCCATGGTTCAAGAAGAAGAACCGTGTATTTCACAGCAAGATCATTTTTCTGCATGATAATGCACCATCTCATGCTGCACATAAAACATCTGCATCTCTGGCTGATATGGGCATAAAAGGGGACAAACTTATGGTGTGACCCCCATGCTCCCCTGACCTATATCCCATTCAGAACCTTTGGAGCATCATTAAAAGGAGTGTCTATGATGGCGGGAGGCAGTTCACATCTAAGCAACAGCTCTGGGAGGGTATTCTGTCCTCATGCAAAACAATTGAAGCAGAAACCATCCAAAACCTGACAAATTCAATGGACGAGAGAGTTCAGAAGCTCCTTTCGAACAAGGGGTCCTATGTGAAAATGTAACATCACCTAGAATAAAGTTTTGAGTTGAAAACTGTTTGATTTCAGTTTCTAACAACCTGCTAATGCTTATAATTTCAAAAATGACCATTTTTTTGGTCTTTATTAAAATGAAAAGGTTGATCGAAAAGTTTGGGGGATCTAAGAGTGTGGCAACCCAGTAGTCATGATTACTTCGAATTCTGACAATATGAGGGTCATGCTGCAGGTAGTGCAGCAAGAAGGCACTTATGTGTCTTGCGCATCTCGGAGCCCCAAAATTATTTTCCGGGCTAGATGCAGCTAAAAATTATTTTTAATTTTAAATCTGGTGAAGCTTATTATAGATGGCCTAATAGGATCAGTGCTGCACACTGCTACAAAGCCCAAATTATTTTCCAGTCAAGATACAGATAAACATGATTAGTAATTTGAAAGCTTAAAACGGTTGGTAGGGTGATTTTAACCAATCATCAAGCTTTTACTCTCCCCAGGATGACACAGGGGTAGAAAAGTCGTTTCGGATCCATGATTTGTTCATCTTTATGAACGTGAGTCTGTCTACATTATCAGTGGAGAGCCGCGTGCGCTTATATGTCAGCACACCACCAGCAGCGCTGAACACACGTTCAGACAGAACGCTGGCTGCGGGGCATGACAAGATCTCCAAGGCGTAAGTGGCTAGCTCCGGCCATTTATCCAGATTGGAAGCCCAAAAGAGCAAGGGTCCAGTAACACAGTCGTGGCTTCAATGTTTACTTGGAGATACTCCTGTACCATCGTCTCTAGGCGTTGACTATGTGTCAGACTTCTTGTCTCCTGTGGCCTTGCAAAGGATGGGCTAAAAAAGTGGTGAAATGATTCCGCAAAATTGATGTTACCAGCAGATACTGTGGTTCTGTTACGGTTTGAGTGCTGAACACTTGACGGTCCCACGGTTGGCAAGTTGGAACTGTGAGATTCACTACGTGCACCACTGGTATTTTGTGGAAAAGCACATGTAAGATTCTGCAACAGTCTCTGCTGATACTCCTGCATGCGTGCATCCCTTTCTATGGCAGGAATAATTTCTGCAAATTTACTTTTGTACCGGGGATCTAACAGTGTGGCAACCCAGTAGTCAGGATTATTTCTAATTCTCACAATTCGAGGGTCATGTTGCAGGTAGTGCAGCAAGAAGGCACTCATGTGTGTTGCGCATCCAGGAGCACCAAGTCCCTGTTGTGTTGGTGGCGAGGTAACAATCATGCTTCCTTCCTCTGTCCTCTCCCCCCAACCTCGCACAACAGAAATGTGATCAAGGTCTCCCTCATCTGATGAGTCTTCCATCAGTTCGTCCTCCACTTCTTCCTGGGCTCCTGCACCTTCCTCACTAGTTTGGCTGCTACCATGCGCCCTGGTAAAATCATCTCCCCCACCCTCACATGCCTGCCGCCTTGGTGCTGCCGACCGTCTGGACCTTGCAGATGTTAGCCCTTCCGCATACAACTCCTCCTCCTCTACTTCCTCCACCTCCTCTTGTGCCACCACCTGACTCCGAATTCTGTTTAACATGTGCTCCAGCATGTAAATCACCGGAATAGTCATGCTGATAATGGCATCGTCAGCACTAAACATCTTCGTCGCCATTTCAAAACTGTGCAGAAGGGTGCATAGGTCCCTGATCTGAGACCACTCCTCCAGCGTGATTTGCCCCACCTCTGAATCTCGTTGGCCCAGGCTATACGTCAGAACGTATTGCACCAGGGCTTGTCGGTGCTGCCACAGTCGCTGCAACATGTGCAGAGTTGAATTCCACCGGGTAGGCACATCGCATTTTAGCCGGTGAAGTGGCAGGCCCAACGACTTCTGTAGAGGTGTAAGTCGCTGAGCTGCGGGATGCGAACGGCGGAAGTGAGCACACAGCGACCGTGCCCTCTGCAGAAGGCCATCTAGTCTGGGATAGTGGGCTAAAAATTGCTGGACAACCAGGTTCAACACGTGAGCCATACAAGGCACGTGTGTGACATTGCCCCGGCGAAGGGCCGCACCCAGGTTTGCAGCATTGTCGCACACGGCCTTCCCTGGTTTCAGGTCCAGTGGAGACAACCATTCATGAAATTGGTTCTCCAGAGCTGACCACAACTCCTCAGCTGTGTGACTCACATTTCCCAGACATTTCAATGTAAAAACCGCCTGATGACGTTGAGCCCTACTGCCAGCATAGTAAGGAGGTGTGCAGGATCCCTTCTGCGCAGTTAGAAAGCTTGTGGCATGACCAGACAGGCTTTGGGTGCAGGTGGAAGACCGAGAGGAGGTTGAGGAGGCAGAAGCAGTGGAGGAACTTTGACATAAAGAGGATTGACGCACAACTCGTGGGGACGGCAAGACTTGGACAGCAGCCCCTTGTCCTGCTGTTACCATAGTTACCCAGTGCCCAGTCAGCGACATGTAACGCCCCTGTCCATGCCTACTCGTCCAAGTGTCTGTGGTGAAATGCACCCTGTCACACACAGAGTTTCTCAAAGAAGCGGTGATGTTGTGTGCGACATGCTGGTGGAGCGCAGGCACACCTTTCTTTGAGAAGTAGTGCCGACTGGGCATCTGGTACTGGGGCACTGCGACGGACATGAGGTCTCGAAAATCCTCTGTGTCCACCAGGCGGAAAGGCAGCATTTCTGTAGCCAAGAGCTTGCAGATGGTGAAATTCAACCTCTTAGCTTTCTCATGGCTAGGAGGAAATGGTCTTTTACTTGTCCACATCTGAGGGACCGAGGGCTGGCTATTGTGCTTAGACGGGGTTGATAAGGGTGTCCCCGGCAAACTGCCGGTCTGTGAGGAAGATGCAGGCGGACATGTTAGGTTGCCTTGATCCAAAGGTGGTGCTATCGATGTCGGACAGCGCTCAAGACCAGCTGGTGTTACCACCTCCAAAGAAAATGATGACCTGCCAATCACGCTGGCTGTTGCGGGTAAAGAGGTGGCAGGTCTGCGCCCCAATACAGGTGTGACTGCTGTCCCCCCAGTCACAGAGGATGAAGAGGCCGCGGATGCACAAGATATGGCAGACGGTGGTTGGCCCAGCCGGCTAGGCCGCATTGTAGCGCACTGAGCTTCCCATTGCAACTTATGCTTCATGTCCATGTGCCGGTTCATGCATGAAGTACTCAAACTATGTATTTTTTGGCCTCTACTTAGCTTTTGCTGACAAATGTTACAGATAACACGAGTTGGGTCATCTTTATCGATCTGAAAAAATGCCCAGGCTATGCAAGGCTTAGCACCCATGCGACCTGAAGAGCCACCACGACTTGTGGTGAGAGGCAGAGTTGTGTTTGAGGATGCAGTTGTTGACGTGCTTCCAGTACTACGTCTCTGTCCAGGAAGGCGCAACCTGACCTCGTCGTCACTAGCATCTTCCTCCACCTCCTCTGCTGACCTCATCTCTTGGCTGACTGTGGGTTGACAGTAAGTGGGATCTCCGACCTCATCATCATCACCCTGTGCGTTATCACACCCGTCGTCCTCAGAGCCAACCTGTTCCTGCCCTGACAAAAAACTAAAGTTGTCGCTCCAATCAGGTATTTGAGTCTTATCATCGTCTTCCTCATTGTCTCCACCAACAGGAGTTACAGTTTGGGAATGAGGGTCTACATTATGGTCAGAACCTTCTGCGTCTGGTCCTGGATCCGACTCATAAAGATTCTGGGCATCAGTGCAGATCATTTCCTCGTCTGGATTCACAGAAGCGCTGGAGTCGACCTCTGATTCCCAGGCTATAGTATGAGTAAACAGCTCTGCAGACTCAACCATCTGTTCTACCTCATACTCAGACGGGCAGCTGGAGATTTGGGAGCTGTGAGGAAGCAAGTGCGATTTGGGTGACACCTTTGAGGACTGGAGTATTTGTGATGTTGAAGTTGATGTGGAGGAGAGCCCACTTAAAGGAGCACTTGATATCCGTTGAAGCACCTGCTGTTTTTGTGCCTCATCTGGAATTTGTAGCGATTGGCGTGGCCGTAAGAAAGGGATCTTATCACATTGTCCACTAAAAGAAGTAGACATTTTAGTTTGGCTGGAAGATGGTCTTTCTTCTGCACCTACCCCACGGACACAACCTTTTTTCCCCTTCCCAACACGCCTATTCCCCTTTCCACCAGCAGCAGGCCTTTTTCCACTCATTTTGGTGGTTAACTAATTCACAACTCTGGAGTTGTTTGCACAAAAAAACAATGGATGGTAACCGAGCAGAGCTGAGTGGCCAAACTGTGGTATTAGGCCAAAACTATTGGCTGGGTTAGATGCAGAAAAAAATTATTTTTAATTTGCAACCTGATGGAGGTCAGTATAGATGGACTAATAGACCAAGTCCCACACACCGCTAGAAGCCCAAATATTTTTTCAGAGCTAGATGCAGAAATTTTTTTTATTCAATTTGCAACCTGATGGAGGTCAGTATAGATGGACTAATAGACCAAGTCCCACACACTGCTAGAAGCCCAAATATTTTTTCAGAGCTAGATGCAGAAAAAAATTATTTTTAATTTGCAACCTGATGGAGGTCAGTATAGATGGACTAATAGAACAAGTCCCACACGCTGCTAGAAGCCCAAATATTTTTTCAGAGATAAATGAAGAAAAAAATTATTTTTAATTTGCAACCTGATGGAGGTCAGTATAGATGGACTAATAGACCAAGTCCCACACACTGCTAGAAGCCCAAATATTTTTTCAGAGCTAGATGCAGAAAAAAATTATTTTTAATTTGCAACCTGATGGAGGTCAGTATAGATGGTCTAATAGAACAAGTCCCACACGCTGCTAGAAGCCCAAATATTTTTTCAGAGATAAATGAAGAAAAAAATTATTTTTAATTTGCAACCTGATGGAGGTCAGTATAGATGGACTAATAGACCAAGTCCCACACACTGCTAGAAGCCCAAATATTTTTTCAGAGCTAGATGCAGAAAAAAATTATATTTAATTTGCAACCTGCTGGAGGTCAGTATAGAAGGACTAATAGACCAAGTCCCACACACTGCTAGAAGCCCAAATATTTTTTCAGAGCTAGATGCAGAAAAAAATTATTTTTAATATGCAACCTGATGGAGGTCAGTATAGATGGACTAATAGACCAAGTCCCACACACCGCTAGAAGCCCAAATATTTTTTCAGAGCTAGATGCAGAAATTTTTTTTATTCAATTTGCAACCTGATGGAGGTCAGTATAGATGGAGTAATAGACCAAGTCCCACACACTGCTAGAAGCCCAAATATTTTTTCAGAGCTAGATGCAGAAAAAAATTATTTTTAATTTGCAACCTGATGGAGGTCAGTATAGATGGACTAATAGACCAAGTCCCACACACCGCTAGAAGCCCAAATATTTTTTCAGAGCTAGATGCAGAAAAAAATTATATTCAATTTGCAACCTGCTGGAGGTCAGTATAGAAGGACTAATAGAACAAGTCCCACACACTGCTAGAAGCCCAAATATTTTTTCAGAGCTAAATGAAGAAAAAAATTATTTTTAATTTGCAACCTGATGGAGGTCAGTATAGATGGACTAATAGACCAAGTCCCACACACTGCTAGAAGCCCAAATATTTTTTCAGAGCTAGATGCAGAAAAAAATTATTTTTAATTTGCAACCTGATGGAGGTCAGTATAGATGGACTAATAGACCAAGTCCCACACACCGCTAGAAGCCCAAATATTTTTTCAGAGCTAGATGCAGAAATTTTTTTTATTCAATTTGCAACCTGATGGAGGTCAGTATAGATGGACTAATAGACCAAGTCCCACACACTGCTAGAAGCCCAAATATTTTTTCAGAGCTAGATGCAGAAAAAAAATATTTTTAATTTGCAACCTGATGGAGGTCAGTATAGATGGACTAATAGACCAAGTCCCACACACTGCTAGAAGCCCAAATATTTTTTCAGAGCTAGATGCAGAAAAAAATTATTTTTAATTTGCAACCTGATGGAGGTCAGTATAGATGGACTAATAGAACAAGTCCCACATGCTGCTAGAAGCCCAAATATTTTTTCAGAGATAAATGAAGAAAAAAATTATTTTTAATTTGCAACCTGATGGAGGTCAGTATAGATGGACTAATAGACCAAGTCCCACACACTGCTAGAAGCCCAAATATTTTTTCAGAGCTAGATGCAGAAAAAAATTATTTTTAATTTGCAACCTGATGGAGGTCAGTATAGATGGACTAATAGAATGATGCTATGCCCAAAAGATTTTACTTCACTAGGTGCAGTAAAAAAATTGGTATTCTATACACAGGTGGTATATCTTGCAACACAGATAGGCTACTCCACTGACTAACACACTCTGCAATAGGCCAAAAAGGATTAGCTTTGCTAGATTCAGCCAAATGCTGTGAAAAAAACTTGCACAGCACTGGCACAGACCTGCCTAGCAAAAACTGATAGGAACTGATGTAACCTAGTCCTGAAAAGGACTCCAATTACAATTAGTCTTTACTCCCACAATCTATCTATTTAAGAGCACAGACCTGCTTGATAAAAGTCGTAGGAAATGCTGTAACCTAGTCCTTAAAAGGACTGCAATCACAACTATTCCCTACTCCCAAGCTATCTGTATATTTGTGCGAAAATTGGCTTGAAATTAACAAGGTATAGCGCACACAGCAACAGCGGTGCCGTCTAACACGCAGCTGCAGCAGTGAGAAAATGGTGGCGACGGGGAAAATGGCTTGGTCTTATAGGGCAAGGACATGTGACATACACTGCCAATCACACATGCCCTTGCTTGTGTGAAAAAAAGCACTTCGCTCCGTGTGTGCGCTGCTGATAGGCTGACAGATTGCACCTCCCCACTGCAAATGCGGGAAAGAGAAAAAAAAATGGAGATCTTCATTGTTCCTGCAGAGATCCATCCCCTGCCCCTCCCCCCGCCCCGCTGTACACTCAAACTGCGTATTAACATTAATTTTCATCATTACTGAGAAAAAATCCAGTTATGATTTTGGTGCACGAATAGTTATCGAACATAACCTCGAACAGCCGAATTTTTCTCAAATTGTTCGTGTTCGCCGACCGGCTCGAACACCGCCCAAAACAGCTCGAATTTGAGATTGGCGAACAGTTCGAGTAGAACAACGCTCATCTCTAGTTATAAGGTATAGCAGTGATCTTGCAATGCTATCTATACCTTATAACTGCGATTAGACTGCAGAAAGTGAAAGTCCCATAATGGGACAAAGTAAGAAAGTAAAAAGAAAGTGAAAAAAAATTGTAATTTTTTTTTTTTTTAAAAATCACAAAATAATAAAAAAGTATAAAAATATATACTGTACCCATAAATAAATATTATTATGAAAAAATATATACAATAAAAGTACACATATTTGGGAACGACCCAACCTATAAAACTGTCCCACTAGTTAACCCCTTTAGTGAACACCGTAAAAAAAAAAAGAGGAAAAAACTATGCTTTTTCATCATACCTCTGAACAAAAAGCAAAATAAAACGTGATAAAAAATGTAACTAAAAATAGTACCGCTGAAAACATCATCTTGTCCTGCAAAAAACAAGCTGCTATACAGCTCTGTCAGCCAAAAAAATAAAAAAGTTATAGCTCTCAGAATAAAGCGAAAATAATTATTTTTTCAGCAAAATAGTTTTTATTGTGCAAAAGTGCTAAAACATAAAAAAACTATATCAATGTGGTATCGCTGTAATCCTACCAACCAGAAAAGTAAAGCCACCTTATCAATTTTACCACACTCAGAACGGCATAAAAAAACAAACAAAAACAATTCCTTAATTTTTGGCTTTTGTTTATTCTGCCTCCCATAAATCAGAAAAGAAAGCGATCAAAAAATGTCACGAGCCCGAAAATGGTACCAATAAAAATGTCAACCTGCCCCGCAAAAAATCAGACCTCACATGACTTTCTCAGCAGAAATATGGAAAAATTATAGCTCTCAAAATATGGCGATGCAAAAAACATTTTTTTTTTTAAAAAAAAGCGTCTTTTAGTGTGTGACAGCATCCAAACATAAAAAACCGGTATAAATCTGGTATCGCTGTATTTGCACAGTCCCGAAGAATAAAGTCGTCTAATCCATTATATAGCACGAGGAACATTGTAAAAAATAAATAAAACCAATTTTTCACCTGCTGTTTATTTGGTCATTCTGCCTCCCAAAGATCGCAGTAAGTCTTGGAGCAAATTTATCCTGCGCTCTGCGGGGGTTTCCGTGTAATTCTCTGAAATACGTGATTCAGGTGCAACCCCAGGCAGAAGATTCCCTATAACGAGGCAGATGGAGGCACTGTGGATGCCGTCTGGCATATGATCCGGCAATGTCCGTCTTTTTAGGTGTGCATAAAAGCGTCATCGGCCACAGTTTTGTGCACCTCTGAAAATAAGGACACAGCTGAACAGAGGCCGGACGAAATCAAGAGTAACTCTGCTGCCTCATTATAGTGAATGGATCCCTCGCGGGTTTCATCTGAATTACGTCACTCAAAGATTTAAATGGAAACCTTGATATCAGTGCTCAGCATAGAGCACAGGATAAATGGGAACATTTTACGTAACATTTTGGATCACAATAAAAGTTTGACTCAATCCACAAAAAAAGCAAGTCCCCACTCAGGTCCGTCATTTGTTAATGGAAATATAGGGGGCTTCCATGTTACTGGTAGCACATGTTATGATAGGCTACAAGCACTAAGGAAAGACAGGAGATCTGTCCCTACAATAGAATTAAGCTAGATCCCTACGACGTAACGGGGAACCTGATCCTGCGATCAGACCCGCTAAAGTCCTCAGCTAGTCTGAACGAAGACCTATAGATGTGAGGGAGGGATCGCTACAAGAACTAGGGACTGGGAGAAAGATGGATACCTCCTAGCAGAAATTGTAGCAGTAAAAAGACAAACACACAACATAGAACATAAAGGTCAAAAGACCTAGCTAAACTGACTGAGAAAGGTTACAAAGCACCTGGCTAGCTTAAGAGTAGAAATTACAATGAAGTCCAGCAAGGCCAGAAGGGCGGAGCAGTATTAAATAGGCAAAAAGTTCATGTGACCAGCAAAATAGAAAAAACCTAACAGGAGAGTTCTAACAGTACCCCCTCTTCTAAGAGGATCCTCCGGATCCCCTAGGCCCAGGCTTATCAGGAAACCTCTTGTGAAACGCTCTGACAAGTCTGGAAGCAGAAACATCATCCGTCCTCACCCATGAGTTATCCTCGGGACCGAAACCCTTCCAAGCGACGAGATACTGCAAACTCCCCCTATACTGTCTAGAATTAAGGATGTGGGAAATTTCATATTCCCCGTCCTCCACCACCAGAGGAACAGTGGCAGTGGCGTCTCTATCTGATACATCAGCTTTTTTCAATAGAGAAACATGAAACACCGGATTAATCTTCCAGGAGGTAGGAACCTCCAACCTAACAGCAGATTGGTTAACTACCTGAAGCACCTTAAAGGGCCCTACAAACTTGGGACCCAATTTTTTAGTCTGAATCCTCAACCGCAGATTCTTAGAGGACAACCAAACCATGTCACCAACCGTAAACAAAACCTCTTGACGTTTCCTGTCAAAGTACCTCTTAGATTTTTTGTTAGCCTCCTGAAGATTACCACGCACATCCGTCCAAACTCTCTCCAAATCACCGGAAAAACTCTCCTCCTCAGGCACAGCCGATACCAATTTGGAGAATGACCCAAAAGATGGATGTCTCCCAGAACAACAAAAAAAAGGTGAACACCCAGCAGAAGATGATGTATGGCTGTTAAGAGCAAATTCAGCAAGCGGCAGAAACTCAGACCACCCCTCTTGATTGTCTGCCACAAAACAACGCAAGAACTGCTCAACATCCTGATTCTTCCTTTCTGTCTGGCCATTAGGCTCAGGATGATATCCAGATGAAAACGACAAATGAACTCCCAACCTGTCACAAAAGGCACGCCAAAAACGAGCCATGAACTGAGGTCCCCTATCAGAAACAATGTCAGTAGGAACACCATGGAGTCTGACAATTTCCTTGACAAAGGCCTTAGCGAGTGTCTTAGCGCAGGGCAGTTTGATGAAGGGAACCAAGTGACACATCTTGCTAAAACGGTCCATGACCACCCAGATGACCGTGAAACCCTCAGAGGAGGGAAGGTCAGTAATAAAGTCCATAGCCAGATGTGTCCAAGGTGCACTAGGAACCTCCAGAGGGCAAAGCAACCCCGCAGCAGGAGTATGAGAAGACTTAGATCTAGCACACACAGTACATTGACGCACCCACTTAATGACTTCCTTCTGCCATCCAGGCCACCAAAAACTGCGACCCACAAGTCTCTTGGTCTCAGATATTCCTGGATGACCTGCCAACCGAGACTTATGACACTCAACAAACAAATCTCTCCTAAAGGTCCTAGGCACAAACAACCTCCCATTGGGAGTGTTAGATGGGGCATTCTCCTGTGCTTTAAGAATCTCATCTTCCAAAACGGAGTCCAATGCAGCAATCACAACACCTTCTTGTAAAATGCTCTCCTCCTCCTCAGCACCGACCATGGGAGAAAAGCTGCGAGACAACGCATCAGCTTTAACATTCTTGGTACCCGGGATGTAAGTAACGGAAAAATTAAACCGCGAAAAAAAAAGTTCCCACCTAGCCTGACGGGCATTCAAGCGCTTGGCCGCATCAAGATAGATCAGATTTTTATGATCAGTGAAAACCTGAATGGGAAATTCAGCACCTTCCAAGAGATGACGCCAGTGTTCAAATGCGAGTTTAATAGCCAGCAATTCCCAATTACCAATATCGTAATTAAGTTCAGTCTCAGAAAAATTTTTTGAAAAAAAGGCACAGGGATGTACTCCATCCTTGTTTTCCTGAGACAACACCGCACCGACCCCCACAGAAGAAGCATCAACCTCAACCAAAAACGGCTTAGTCACATCAGGCTGCATAAGGATGGGGGCAGAGCTGAACCTCTCCCTTAGAAACACAAACGCTTCAATGGCCTCAGTAGTCCACTGAACCGTATTAGCACCTTTCCTAGTGAGATCGGTCAGTGGTTTAACAATAATAGAAAATTTTTTAATGAATTTTCTGTAATAATTGGCGAAACCCAAAAACCTCTGTATTGATTTCAAACCAATAGGCCTAGGCCATTCCTGCACAGCTTGAACTTTCACCGGGTCCATCTCAAAGCCCTCGCTGGAGATAATGTAGCCCAAAAAACGAATTCTCTGCACAGCGAACTCACATTTCTCCAGCTTAGCAAAAAGCGAATTGTCAATTAATAACTGTAGTGCCTCACGTACGCTCCGCCAATGAGACTCCAGATCAGGCGAATAAATCAAAATGTCATCCAAATACACAACCACATTTTTGCCGATCAAAGGTCTAAGGATGTCATTAATAAGATTCTGAAAAAATGCTGGTGCATTGGTAAGACCAAAAGGCATAACCAGATTCTCAAAATGACCCACAGGAGTGTTAAAAGCAGTCTTCCATTCATCACCCTCCTTCATGCCCAACAAATTGTATGCCCCCCGGAGATCAATTTTAGAGAACCACTTGGCCCCCACTAACTGGTTAAACAAATCAGGAATCAATGGCAGTGGGTAGGGATTACGTACAGTAATTTTATTAATCTCGCGAAAGTCCAGACAAGGACGTAAACAGCCGTCCTTTTTTTTAACAAAAAAAAATCCAACAGCCACAGGAGACTTGGAAGGCCTAATGTGACCGGCGGCCAAGCTCGTCTGTATGTATTCCTCCAAAGCCTTTCTCTCAGGAATAGTAAGATTAAATAAACGACTTTTAGGAAGAGTCGCTCCAGGGACAAATTCAATGGTACAATCATAGTCTCTATGGGGAGGCAAAATTTGTGACTCCTCCTCAGAAAAAAACTCTCCAAAAATCCTGAATAGGTACAGGCAATTCCCCTTTATCCACAGCAGCAATACGTCCGTTACAACACTTGTCATAACACTTAGGGCTCCAGGACTTAATTTCATTGGTAGACCAATCCAGTACAGGATTGTGCAATTTTAACCAGGGTAACCCCAATATTACTGGAGAAGGCAAATTATCCAATACCACCAAATCCAAATTTTCTTGGTGAATACCATTAATAGTGAGGGGAAATTCACAGACCTTATGAGTAACACTCTTCAAGGGAGAGCCATCAACAGAAACCACAGCAATAGGGGATGACAAAGTTTTAGGTTCTAATCTAAGTTTTTCCAAGAATCCCCCATCAATCACATTCAGAGTAGAACCACAATCCACAAATACCCGAAATTCAATTAATTCATCCTGAGCAGCGGTAGTGGCAGATAGGAATACTCCCTTAGAATTTAAACAGGCAATACGGGCATAACTGAACATTTTTTTTCTTTCTTCAAACGAAGCACACAGTTCTTAATAAAATGACCAGAATTTCCGCAATAGAAGCACAAGCCTTCAGAAAGCCTGCGATCTTTTTCCTGAGAGCGGAGTGGCATCGCCCCAATCTCCATCGGCTCTCCATTGTCAGCAAAGACCCTCTCAAGACTCGGAGCTGACATAGCAGAGGATTTGCTCTCATTAACCCTTGCACGCAGTCTCCTGTCCACCCGTATAGCTAATTGCATAGCCTCCTGCAAGTTTCCAGGTGTGGGATAAGCAATCAGTAAATCCTTAACCCTTTCACCTAGCCCTGCAAGAAACAAGCTTTGCAAAGCTGAATCGTTCCACCCCACCTGGGCAGACCACCGACGGAAGTGAGAACAATATTTTTCCACATTACCTGATCCCTGCCTCAAACGTCTCAATTCAGACTCAGCAGATGAGACACGATCAGGATCATCATACAACAAACCCAAAGCAGAAAAAAAACTATAAACTGATCTAAAGCACGGATCACTAGGTTGGAGAGAGAAGGCCCATCCCTGAGGATCTTTGCGCAAAAGTGACATTATGAACCCTATGCGCTGTGATTCATCACCAGAGGATCCGGGTCTCAAACTAAAATACAATAAACAAGCATTTTTAAAAGAAAAAAAATCTTCTTGTTCGCCAAAAAATAAATCAGGCAGACGTACCTTTGGTTCCACAAAATGTGCTCCAGAACAGCTACTCACGTGTTGTTGGAGCTTGGCCACCTCCAGAGAGAGTCCCTGCAAGCGTTGAGCCAAATCTTGAACCGAGACCATGATGGAAAACTGGAGGTCTTTACTTAGAGAAAATTTTTTTTTTTCTTTTAGGGCTGGACTTACTGTTATGATCTGCTACAGGGACTAAGGAAAGACAGGAGAACTGTCCCTACAATAGAACTAAACTAGATCCCTACGATGTAACGGGGAACCTGATCCTGCGATCAGACCCGCTAAAGTCCTCGGCTAGTCTGAACGAAGACCTATAGACTAGAGGGAGGGATCCCTACAAGAACTAGGGACTGGGATAAGTTGAACACCTCCTAGCAGAAATAGTAGCAGTCAAAGACAAACACACAACAAAAAGCATAGAGGTCAGAAGACCTAGCAAAACTAACAGAGAACGGCAACAGAGCACCAAGCTAGCTCAAGAGTAGTAAATACAATGAAGTCCAGCAAGACCAGGAGGGCGGAGCCGGATTAAATAGGCAAAAATGGTCATGTGACCAGCAAACTAAAAAAAACCTAACAGGAGAGTTCTAACACATACGAAGCACACAGTTCTTAATGAAATGGTCAGATTTTCCGCAATAAAAGCACAAACCTTCAGAAAACCTGCGGTCTTTTTTCCTGAGAGCGGGATGACATCGCCCCAATCTCCATCGGCTCTCCAATGTCAGTACAGACCCTCTCAAGACTAGGAGCTGACATGGCAAAGGATTTACTCTCATTAACCCTTGCACGCAGTCTCCTGTCCACCCGTATAGCTAATTCCATTGCCTCCTGCAAGTTTCCAGATGTAGGATAAGCAATAAGCAGATCCTTAACCCTTTCACCTAGCCCAGCAAGAAACAAACTCTTCAGAGCTGATTCGTTCCACCCCACCTGAGCAGACCACCGACGGAAGTGAGTACAATAATTTTCCACATTACCTGATCCCTGTCTCAAAAGTCTCAATTCCGTCTCAGCTGATGAGACACGATCAGGATCATCATACAACAACCCCAAAGCAGAATAAAAACTATCCACTGATCTAAAGCACGGATCACTAGAAAAGGCCCATCCCTGAGGTTCTTTGCGCAAAAGTGACATTATGAACCCTATGCGCTGTGATTCATCACCAGAGGATCTGGGTCTCAAGCGAAAATGCAATAAACAAGCATTTTTAAAGGAAAAAAAATCTTGTTGTTCACCAAAAATAAATCAGGCAATCGTACCTTTGGCTCCACAAAATGCGCTCCAGAACAGCTACTCACGTGTTGTTGGAGCTCGGCCACCTCCAGAGAGAGTCCCTGCAAGCGTTGAGCCAAATCCTGAACCGACACCATGATGGAAACTGGAGGTCTTTCCTTAGAGATATTTTTGGGCTGGATTTACTGTTATGATAGGCTACAAGCACTAAGGAAAGACAGGAAATCTGTCCCTACAATAGAACTAAGCTAGATCCCTACGATGTAACGGGGAACCTGATCCTGCGATCAGACCCGCTAAAGTCCTCAGCTAGTCTGAACGAAGACCTATAGATGTGAAGGAGGGATCCCTACAAGAACTAGGGACTGGGAGAAAGATGGACACCTCCTAGCAGAAATTGTAGCAGTAAAAAGACAAACACACAACATAGAACATAAAGGTCAAAAGTAGTGTTGAGCCACCCCCGTAGTGTTCGAGTTCGGTTCGGTTCGTCGAACACCCGTGTGTTCGCCGAACTGTTCGTCGAACTGTTCGTCGAACACCTTCGAACACCGTTAAAACCAATGGCAGGCAAACAAAAACACATAGAAACACATAGAAAACACCTTCAAAGGTGTCCAAAAGCTGACAAACTGCTCAGAAGACACAACTAACACATGGAAAAGTGACAAGTACATATAGTCATGCAAAAAGAAAAGAGGTGGAGGAGTAAAAGGAGGAGGAGACACAAATATAGGCATGTCATGCCCTTCTAAAATCCAAAAAGTGAGAAGCCGACACGTTCAGTCCGCTCCTGCCCGTGCCACCTCCGTGTCGCCGGGTTTGTGCCAGAGCCGCGGTGAACCCTGACGGCCAGCCCCCCTCTCCCAATACTGGTGCCTGTCCGCTGGTGGGTCGAGCGAGCCCCCCTGTGGTGGAGGCAGCTCTAAGCTTTTTAATTTAAATTGTCTCTCTAATTTCAATGAATACACTTTAAATCCATTTACAAGGATCTATTGGAGGGCAAGTCTCATGCCAGCAGCCGCGTAATTCCAGCTACAGTAGCGTCCACTAAAGCTGCTGCAGTTAAAAAGCTTTTATAAGGATCGAGCTCGGCTGTCCACCACAAGGCATCCTACTGCCAGTCCCAGCCCCTATGCCTTGGGGTGCCTCCTGATGCTCTTCACTGAGTATCCCGTGGTCCCGAAGCATTTCCTTTGAAAAAATTAAGTGTCCAAACTACAGGTGGTGTAGCTTGCTTAACAGCCGGGATAATCCGCTGACTAGCAGACACTGCTACTAGGCACAAAGTATTTCCTGGGCTAGATGCAGTTAAAAATTTGTAATTAGATACTCTCGTTGGATGCTGAGAAAGCATTCCATAGAGTCTCCTGGCACGCCATATATGATTCTCTTAAAAAGCTAGGGGTAGGGGTCTAGGGGACCCTTTTATAGCCAAAATCACGGCCCTGTATCACAATACGTCACCTAGGCTGAAGATAAATGGAACTGTAGCACCCTGAGGGCTCGGTTGCTACAGAGGTATTGCACCTCACCCAGAGGTGTGATATCTCACTCTCAGTTAAGGATGGAGTGTGGATCAGGACCCGATACCTGCATGCATTACACCACATTGCCGTGGGGCAGGGCGACCAATATGCCTCTGAGATGGGCACGACAGTCCCTGTCCCTGGCTGGAGTGGGGGGAGGGAACACTGAGGAAGGGGAACCCTGTAGTGCAGGAGCAGGGAGGAAGCAGTTCCTGGGTGCATTGAGAAGGGAGTATAAAAGGTGGGCACCATCTTAGTTCAGTGCAGAGAAGTCTGAGCAGAAGTGGCAGGGAGCAGGGGCTCTGCATGAGCTCTGCTCCGGAGGCGGGCCTAGTAACAGAGGCCCAGGCCTGGAAGAGGGAGAAGGAAGGAAGAGGAGCGGAGAAGGCTCCAGGAACGAGGAATGAAGGGATCCCAGGGGTGCGGACGGGCGAGTCGCCACCGCACGCCCGAATCCACCTGCGTGGAGGGGTCAGGCCAAAGGGGGAGACCGGTCCCCGAAACTAGTGGAGGCAGGAAACGACCCTCAGCTAGAAACCGGAGGCTCTGACATTTTATGTGGCGCAGCCCCTCGCTACACCCGCTAGGAAGGCACCACATAGGGTCAGGGAAACTGGCGCCAAGTTTACCAAGAGGAGGCCCGAGGCAGCCGGACAGAAGGGTTGGTAAGAAAGGCCAGACAAAGGACACACAAAGGGGGTCCTGTGAAGCGCTCCAAAGTTATCTGGGAGTTGTCTGAGCCCCTCACCTGGTGAGCACAGTACGACGTGGGCAGCCGTTACCTGCAGACGTGGTCTGGATAATAAGAACTGTGAGTAAAGGCCCTGGACTGCATCACTGACTCCGTGTCGTTACTGCTGCTGCCCTGCACCATCACCCCCATCCTCCGCATACACTGCCCTGAGGCTATACTCCTCCCGTGGGGAGTTATGCTACGCTCTGCTGCACCCACAACACCAGCCTCAGCGGTCTGCCCTGCAGCGGCGGTTCACTCTGACCGCAATCCACGGGTGGCGTAGTCGGACATTTAAACATCAAAACCACATAAATAGTTCCGCCACTGGTTTGACCACCCTGAGCCACGGAACCGGGTCGCCGCCACGAAGACTACAACCACCAGCATCCACCAAAAAGGGTCCGGCTCCGGGTGTCCCAAGGCCCAGGGGGTGCATCAGAACATTTTCATCACCTTTCACAATCACCAATGGGACAAGGCAGGGATGTCCTCTGTCCCCTCTCTTATACATCCTAGTGACGGAGCACCTGCTCTCATCAATTCGCCATAACCCCAATATTAGGTGGATTGAGGTGGGAGGCACCGAGTACAAGTGCTCTCTATTTGCTGATGATGTCCTAGTATATATCACTCAATCACATATATCCATCCATGCTGTTATGGCTGAAATAGATCACTTTGTTACATGGTCAAATTTTAAAATCAATGCAGCGAAGTCTGAGGCCCTCGATGTCTCCCTCCCCAAATCCATATAGGATTCTATCCAGTCCAACTTTCCCTTTGCCTGGCCCTCACAGGGTATCAAATACTTAGGAATTCCTATTCATAGAGACCTCTCCCATCTATGTTATCTTAATTTTGGGCCCTTTATTGAACAACTCCATACAGACCACGGTTGGCAAGTTAGAACTGTAAGATTCACTACGTGAACCACTGGTGTTTTGTGGAAAAGCACATGTACACTGTGTTCCAAACTATTATGCAAAAAGTGTTTAGGAGTGATAAGGGAAGAATTTGTTTGTTTGTCAGTTAAACTCATTGATGGTGATGTGTGTCAGGGCTCTTTATATCACTGTAAGCAATTGCAGACACCTGTGCTAATTAGTTTGGCAGGTGTGTCCAATGAAAGGCAAGACTACTTAAGAAGGCTGTCTCACATTATTAAGCAGCCTACATTTTCTGCCAAAATGGGAAAGAAAAAGGATGTGTCGGCTGCTGAGAAGCAACAAATTGTGGAGTGTTTAGGTCAAGGCATGACTACAATCAACATTGTGCGATGATCAGGATGAAGTGTCTTGGCAATCAAGAAGTATGTAGCTGATTCACAGTACACACGTGTGTGTGCTGATAAGGGCAAATTGAGGACTCTTTCCTACAGGCAATTACGTCAGGTTAAAAGAGCAGCGGCAAAAAAGCCTTGTCATAGCAGCAGACAAGTTTTTGAAGCTGCTGGTGCCTCCAACGTCCCCCGAACAACAAGATGCAGGGTCCTTCAGAGGTTTGCAGCTGTGCATACGCCATCCTGTCGACCTCCTCTATCCACTTCACACAAGCAGAAACGGCTCCAGTGGGCTAAACATTACAT
This sequence comes from Phyllobates terribilis, assembly GCF_046119375.1. Lineage (NCBI taxonomy): Eukaryota > Metazoa > Chordata > Amphibia > Anura > Dendrobatidae > Phyllobates > Phyllobates terribilis. The sequence continues at coordinate 400,859,409 of NW_027362765.1, forward strand.
GAAGACTGATTTCAAAACTGTTTTGTTCACGGATGAGTGCCGTGCAGCGCTCGATGGTCCAGATGGATGGAGTGGAGGATGGCTGGTTGATGGACACCCCACGCAAACACGGCTACAGCGCCAACAAGGAGGAGGTCGAGTAATGTTTTGGGCTGGAATCATGGGGAGAGAGATTGTCGGCCCCTTTAGGATCCCTGAAGGCGCTAAAGATGAACTCCATAATGTATGTGGATTTTCTCAAACAGCACTTCCTGCCATGGTTCAAGAAGAAGAACCGTGTATTTCACAGCAAGATCATTTTTTTGCATGATAATGCACCATCTCATGCTGCACATAAAACATCTGCATCTCTGGCTGATATGGGCATAAAAGGGGACAAACTTATGGTGTGACCCCCATGCTCCCCTGACCTCTATCCTATTCAGAACCTTTGGAGCATCATCAAAAGGAGTGTCTATGATGGCGGGAGGCAGTTCACATATAAGCAACACCTCTGGGAGGGTATTCTGTCCTCATGCAAAACAATTGAAGCAGAAACCATCAAAAACCTGACAAATTCAATGGACGAGAGAGTTCAGAAGCTCCTTTCGAACAAGGGGTCCTATGTGAAAATGTAACATCACCTAGAATAAAGTTTTGAGTTGAAAACTGTTTGATTTCAGTTTCTAATAACCTGCTAATGCTTATAATTTCAAAAATGACCATTTTTTTGGTCTTTATTAAAATGAAAAGGTTGATCGAAAAGTTTGGGGGATCTAAGAGTGTGGCAACCCAGTAGTCATGATTACTTCGAATTCTGACAATATGAGGGTCATGTTGCAGGTAGTGCAGCAAGAAGGCACTTATGTGTCTTGCGCATCTCGGAGCCCCAAAATTATTTTCCGGGCTAGATGCAGCTAAAAATTATTATTAATTTTAAATCTGGTGGAGCTTAGTATAGATGGCCTAATAGGATCAGTGCTGCACACTGCTACAAAGCCCAAATTATTTTCCAGCCAAGATACAGATAAACATGATTAGTAATTTTAAATCTGGTGGAGCTTATTATAGATGGCCTAATAGAATCAGTGCTGCACACTGCTACAAAGCCCAAATTATTTTCCAGCCAAGATACAGATAAACATGATTAGTAATTTGAAAGCTTAAAACGGTTGGTAGGGTGATTTTAACCAATCATCAAGCTTTTACTCTCCCCAGGATAACACAGGGGTAGAAAAGTCGTTTCGGATCCATGATTTGTTCATCTTTATGAACGTGAGTCTGTCTACATTATCAGTGGAGAGCCGCGTGCGCTTATCTGTCAGCACACCACCAGCAGCGCTGAACACACGTTCAGACAGAACGCTGGCTGCGGGGCATGACAAGATCTCCAAGGCGTAAGTGGCTAGCTCCGGCCATTTATCCAGATTGGAAGCCCAAAAAGAGCAAGGGTCCAGTGACACAGTCATGGCTTCAATGTTTACTTGGAGATACTCCTGTACCATCGTCTCTAGGCGTTGACTATGTGTCAGTCTTCTTGTCGCCTGTGGCCTTGCAAAGGATGGGCTAAAAAAGTGGTGAAATGATTCCGCAAAATTGATGTTGCTAGCAGATACTGTGGTTCTGTTACGGTTTGAGTGCTGAACACTTGACGGTCCCACGGTTGGCAAGTTGGAACTGTGAGATTCACTACGTGCACCACTGGTGTTTTGTGGAAAAGCACATGTAAGATTCTGCAACAGTCTCTGCTGATACTCCTGCATGCTTGCATCCCTTTCTATGGCAGGAATAATTTCGGCAAATTTACTTTTGTACCGGGGATCTAACAGTGTGGCAACCCAGTAGTCAGGATTATTTCTAATTCTCACAATTCGAGGGTCATGTTGCAGGTAGTGCAGCAAGAAGGCACTCATGTGTGTTGCGCATCCAGGAGCACCAAGTCCCTGTTGTGTTGGTGGCGAGGTAACAATCATGCTTCCTTCCTCTGTCCTCTCCCCCCAACCTCGCACAACAGAAATGTGATCAAGGTCTCCCTCATCTGATGAGTCTTCCATCAGTTCGTCCTCCACTTCTTCCTGGGCTCCTGCACCTTCCTCACTAGTTTGGCTGCTACCATGCGCCCTGGTAAAACCATCTCCCCCACCCTCACATGCCTGCCGCCTTGGTGCTGCCTACCGTCTGGACCTTGCAGATGTTAGCCCTTCCGCATACAACTCCTCCTCCTCTACTTCCTCCACCTCCTCTTGTGCCACCACCTGACTCCGAATTCTGTTTAACATGTGCTCCAGCATGTAAATCACCGGAATAGTCATGCTGATAATGGCATCGTCAGCACTAAACATCTTCGTCGCCATTTCAAAACTGTGCAGAAGGGTGCATAGGTCCCTGATCTGAGACCACTCCTCCAGCGTGATCTTATCACATTGTCCGCTAAAAGAAGTAGACATTTTAGTTTGGCTGGAAGATGGTCTTTCTTCTGCAGATGTTACTGTTGCTTTAACACCTACCCCACGGACACAACCTTTTTTCCCCTTCCCAACACGCCTATTCCCCTTTCCACCAGCAGCAGGCATTTTTCCACTCATTTTGGTGTTTAACTAATTCACAAGTCTGGAGTTGTTTGCACAAAAAAACAATGGATGGGAACCGAGCAGAGCTGAGTGGCCAAACTGTGGTATTAGGCCAAAACTATTGGCTGGGTTAGATGCAGAAAAAAATTATATTCAATTTGCAACCTGATGGAGGTCAGTATAGATGGACTAATAGAACAAGTCCCACACACAGCTAGAAGCCCAAATATTTTTTCAGAGGTAGATGCAGAAAAAAATTGTATTTAGTTTGCAACCTGATGGAGGTCAGTATAGATGGACTAATAGAACAAATCCCACACACTGCCAGAAGCCCAAATATTTTTTCAGAGCTAGATGCAGATAAAAATTATTTTTAATTTGCAACCTGATGGAGGTCAGTATAGATGGACTAATAGAGAAAGTCCCACACACTGCTAGAAGGCCAAATATTTTTTCAGAGCTAGATGCAGAAAAAAATCATATTCAGTTTGCCACCTAATGGAGGTCAGTATAGATGGACTAATAGAACAAGTCCCACACACAGCTAGAAGCCCAAATATTTTTTCAGAGGTAGATGCAGAAAAAAATTATATTCAGTTTGCAACCTGATGGAGGTCTGTATAGATGGATTAATAGAACAAGTCCCACACACAGCTAGAAGCCCAAATATTTTTTCAGAGGTAGATGCAGAAAAAAACTATATTCAGTTTGCAACCTGATGGAGGTCTGTATAGATGGATTAATAGAACAAGTCCCACACACAGCTAGAAGCCCAATATTTTTTCAGAGGTAGATGCAGAAAAAAAATATATTCAGTTTGCAACCTGATGGAGGTCAGTAGAGATGGACTAATAGAGAAAGTCCCACACACTGCTAGAAGGCCAAATATTTTTTCAGAGCTAGATGCAGACAAAAAATTATTTTTAATTTGCAACCTGATGGAGGTCAGTATAGATGGACTAATAGAGAAAGTCCCACACACTGCTAGAAGTCCAAATATTTTTTCAGAGCTAGATGCAGATATAAAGTATTTTTAATTTGCAACCTGATGGAGGTCAGTATAGATGGACTAATAGAGAAAGTCCCACACACTGCTAGAAGGCCAAATATTTTTTCAGAGCTAGATGCAGAAAAAAATTATATTCAGTTTGCAGCCTGATGGAGGTCAGTATAGATGGACTAATAGAACAAGTCCCACACACAGCTAGAAGCCCAAATATTTTTTCAGAGGTAGATGCAGAAAAAAATTATATTCAGTTTGCAACCTGATGGAGGTCTGTATAGATGGACTAATAGAACAAGTCCCACACACAGCTAGAAGCCCAATATTTTTTCAGAGGTAGATGCAGAAAAAAAATATATTCAGTTTGCAACCTGATGGAGGTCAGTATAGATGGACTAATAGAGAAAGTCCCACACACTGCTAGAAGGCCAAATATTTTTTCAGAGCTAGATGCAGATATAAATTATTTTTAATTTGCAACCTGATGGAGGTCAGTATAGATGGACTAATAGAGAAAGTCCCACACACTGCTAGAAGGCCAAATATTTTTTCAGAGCTAGATGCAGAAAAAAATTATACTCAGTTTGCAACCTGATGGAGGTCAGTATAGATGGACTAATAGAACAAGTCCCACACACAGCTAGAAGGCCAAATATTTTTTCAGAGGTAGATGCAGATAAAAATTATTTTTAATTTGCAGCCTGATGGAGGTCAGTATAGATGGACTAATAGAGAAAGTCCCACACACTGCTAGAAGGCCAAATATTTTTTCAGAGCTAGATGCAGACAAAAAATTATTTTGAATTTGCAGCGTGATGGAGGTCAGTATAGATGGACTAATAGAACAAGTCCCACACACTGCTAGAAGGCCAAATATTTTTTCAGAGCTAGATGCAGAAAAAAATTATATTCAGTTTGCAACCTGATGGAGGTCAGTATAGATGGACTAATAGAACAAGTCCCACACACTGCTAGAAGCCCAAATATTTTTTCAGAGCTAGATGCAGAAAAAAATTATATTCAATTTGCAACCTGATGGAGGTCAGTATAGATGGACTAATAGAATGATGCTATGCCCAAAAGATTTTACTTCACTAGGTGCAGTAAAAAAATTGGTATTCTATACACAGGTGGTATATTTTGCAACACAGATAGGCTACTCCACTGACTAACACACTCTGCAATAGGCCAAAAAGGATTAGCTTTGCTAGATTCAGCCAAATGCTGTGAAAAAAACTTGCACAGCAGTGGCACAGACATGCCTGGCAAAAACTGATAGGAACTGATGTAACCTAGTCCTGAAAAGGACTGCAATTACAATTAGTCTTTACTCCCACAATCTATCTATTTAAGAGCACAGACCTGCCTGATAAAAGTCGTAGGAAATGCTGTAACCTAGTCCCTAAAAGGACTGCAATCACAACTATTCCCTACTCCCAAGCTATCTGTAGATTTGTGCGAAAATTGGCTTGAAATTAACAAGGTATAGCGCACACAGCAACAGCGGTGCCGTCTAACACGCAGCTGCAGCAGTGAGAAAATGGTGGCGACGGGGAAAATGGCTTGGTCTTATAGGGCAAGGACATGTGACATACACTGCCAATGACACATGCCCTTGCTTGTGTGAAAAAAAGCACTTCGCTCCGTGTGTGCGCTGCTGATAGGCTGACAGATTGCACCTCCCCACTGTAAATGCGGGAAAAAGAAAAAAAAATGGAGATCTTCATTATTTCTGCAGAGATCCATCCCCTGCCCCTCCCCCCACCCCGCTGTACACTCAAACTGCGTATTAACATTAATTTTCATCATTAGTGAGAAAAAATCCAGTTATGATTTTGGTGCACGAACAGTTATCGAACATAACCTCGAACAGCCGAATTTTTCTCAAATCGTTTGTGTTCGCCGAACGGCTCGAACTCCGCCCAAAACAGCTCGAATTTGAGATTGGCGAACAGTTCGAGTCGAACAACGCTCATCTCTAGTCAAAAGACCTAGCTAAACTGACTGAGAAAGGTTACAAAGCACCAGGCTAGCTTAAGAGTAGAAATTACAATGAAGTCCAGCAAGGCCAGAAGGGAGGAGCAGGATTAAATAGGCAAAAAGGTCATGTGACCAGCAAAATAGAAAAAAACTAACAGGAGAGTTCTAACAGCACAAAGCTTCTAGAAAAGTGAAATGGCCCTTTCAGCAATTCAGCAAATTTTGTGCTCCCAAATCCAAATTCCCCCCTCCCTTCTGAGCTCCAGTGTGCCTAAACCGCAGTTAGCGTCCACATTTGGCATTTCTGTAGCGATGAGAGCCTGCCTAATTTACGGGTGCATGTCTCCAAAAGCATGAGCTGGGCACAACGTACTGGTCACTACATCGGCAGGTTGCAATTTTCACTCAGCAACATTCACTGCTGCTTGTTTCTGGAAAAACCCATGTAGTTAAAAATCCTCACCACACCTGTAGATAAATTCCTAAAGGGGTATAATTTCCAAAGTGGGGTCACATGAGGGGAATTTTGCTCTTCTAGTACTTAGGGTCTCTGTATATTGAGTCCGCAAACTATTCTAGGAAAATCTGTTCTCCAGGAGGCAAATAGCGCTCCATCCCTCCCGAATCTCGCCGAGTAGATAAGCAGTACTACACATATGGGGTATTTCTACATTCAGCAGAAATTGTGTGACAAATTTTGGTGCCATATTTACCCATTTCCCAGTTTGAAAATGTAAAATCTGGGGCTAAAACAAAACTTTGGTGGTAAAAATGTAATTATTCTTTCTTTACCACCCAATGGTGTAAAATTCTTTGAGGCACATGTGGTGTCAACATGCTCACTGCTCCCCTAGATGAATTCATTGAGAGGTTTAGTTTGTAAAATGGGGTCTTCTATGGGGGGATTCTGCTGTCTTGGCACCTTAGGAGCTCTGCAAGTGTGACATGGCACCGTAAAACCAGTCCAGCAAAATATGAACTGCAATATGACGCTCCCTTCTGATTCTGAACTTTTCCATGTGCCTCAAAAGTAGTTTTCGACCACATTTGGGGTATCGGCGTATTCAGGAGAAATTGCACAACAAATTTTGGGGTCTATTTTCTCCTGCTATCCTTGTGAAAATGAAAAAAATTGGGGGCTAAAACAACATATTTGTGGGAAAAATATATATTTTTTCACTTTCACAGATCAATGTTGTAAAATTCTGTGAAACACCTGTGGATTCAAGATGCTGAGTTCCCTGAGGGGTTTAGTTTCTAAAATAGTGTCACTTGTGGTGGGTCTCCACTGTTTAGGAATATCAGGGGCTCTCCAAATGCAACATGGCGCCCACTAATTATTCCAGCAAATTTTGAATTAATAAGTCAAATGGCACTCCTTCCCTTCTGAGCCGTGCCCTGCGCCCAAACAGTTGTTTTTGCCTACATATGAGGTATTGGCATGCTCAGGAGAAATTGAACAACAAATTTTAGGGTCCATTTTTTCTGGTACTCTGCGAAAATAGAAAATGTAAAGTAAAATTTTTGTGATAAAAAGTAAAATGTTCATTTTTTTCTTCCACATTGCAAAAATTTCTGTGAAGCACCTGAAGGGTTAATAAACTACTTGAATGTGATTTTGAGGATCTTGAGGGGTCCAGTTTTTAGAATGATGTCACTTTTGGGTATTTTCTGTCATATAGACCCATCAAAGTCACTTCAAATGTGATGTGGTCATTTTAAAAAATGTTTTTGAAAAATTTGTCGGAAAAATGAGAAATCACTGGTCAACTTTTAACCCTTGTAGCTCCCTAAAAAAAAAATGTTGTTTAAAAATTGTGCTGATGTAAAGTAGACTATTTTGTGTGACATATCTCTCTGATTTAAGGGCATAAGAATTAAAAGTTTGAAAATTGCAAAATTTTCAACATTTTTTGCCAAATTTCCATTTTTTTTCACAAATCATATTGAAGAAATGTGACCACTATCATGAAGCACAATATATCATGAAAAAACAATCTCAGAATTAGCAGAATCCGTTGAAGCGTTCCAGAGTTACTACCTCATAAAGTGACAGTGGTCAGAATTGTAAAAATTGACCTGGTCATTAAGGTGCAAACAGCCTTTGGGGATAAAGGGGTAAAAATAATCAGTCTGTTTTCCTCATACAGGAGAAAAACTCACATCTGAATGAGGCCTACGTTCACACGTTCAGTATTAGGTCATGTATTTTACAGCAGCATATGTAAGCCAAAACCAGGAATGGATGAAAAATTCAATACTGTTGCATGTGTTTCTATTCTACTTGTCCTCAAATTGCTCCACTACTGATTTTGGCTTACTATGATGTAAAGTACTCACCAAATTCTGAATGTGTGAATGTGGCCTTTCTGCGAGATATAAACAGAAACATACAAAAAAAAATATCTAAAACATATATTGTCCCAATGAATTTGTAACGACAAGAAGAAATTTTTTTACATATTATTTAAACCATACTGCAAATTAGGTAAAAAAATTACTTGATTTATTTGTTTTTTTTTTCCCCTCAGACCCTTCCAAAATGTTTGTTAATAAATTTGATGTACTCCATTATGGTACAAATAAAACTACAACTCATCCAACAAAAAAATCTGAATTTGACATTAAAAAAATATCTTAATTTATTTATAGTGTGCTGTAAAATAAACGTAATGCTAAACAAGCAATGTAAAGTAAAAATAAAATATCTAGCTGAATAAAAACACAGCTAGTCCGCAAATGTCACTTATGTCGACAATAAAATAAAAAGGTTATGTCTTTTGAAATGCAATGAGAAAAAAACAAAAAGATAATAATGCCTGGTTAGACTAGATGTAATCTATTTGGTTGTTGGTGTTTCTAGGTTTCTTTAAAGGGGTTTTTACTATTATATGGATAGGAAAGAACTTGTTAATGGCTGAAGTTTGGACCACAGAGACCCCCCAGCAATTCTGAGAATGGGCTTTAAAACCTCAAGACCGCTGGTGTGCAGATGTGTACATGCTTGATCTCTGCTCCAATCATTATCTATTGGACTGCTGAGTCCTAAACAAAGGTCAAGAATGAGCCCCTCCGCACCGCTCAAGGCGAGACTCTAAAACCCTAAGACCAGGACTCTGCAAAGTCCTGTTTTAAAGTGGAAAAAAACTGGAAGGACAAAAAGCGCAATAGGGTCTTATCCAGGCAATAAGTAGGGAAAAAGTGGACAATTGTGTTCACCTGGTTGGGTTGTGTGCTCACATCCACTGAAAAAGCTTAAGCAGCTGCAGACCCACGATATTGGAAACGTGAAAACTGGAATCAAACGGGTTAAAACTGCACTGCCATCGGAATGATGATGAGGAGACCGGAATCCAAGTTTGAAGTTTATTACTCAACGCATTTCGAAGTTTCAAACTTCTTCATCAGGACAAACCACAGTGATTCCTGTGGTTTGTCCTGATGAAGAAATGTGAAACTTCAAAACGCGTTTACTAATAAACCCCAAACTTGGATTCCTGTCTCCTCATCATCTTTCCGATTTGATTCCAGTTTTCACAAAAGTCCTGTTCTAGGATCGCTAGAGGTTACAGTGGTTGGACACCCATTTGATCTAATTATGTCAGAGGTGATGTTAGCTACAGTATGTATGTTATACAGATTCAGATAAACCCAGCCTAGTCAAGAAGCAGGATTCTGGGAGATTTGTTGCAGGAACCAAATAGGTACATATTCGGCACTGTAAAGTGTCATCTCTAGCACTGTATGTCACATCTTTTGAAGGCATCTGTACTAGGCAGTGTGAAGAGCATAGTTGGAAACCACCCTTGAGACTATCTATGGCAAGCATTCTGGCAAAATTAGTTGGATTTGCTACACTGTCCCAATTTTTTTGGAAGCTGTCCTGGAAAATTCAGGGTTGTCAAGGGTATAGAAGGAGTGGAGTCTACACATCCCAGTCCACAAATGGGCTACTCAGGATAGTTTGGGACTACGGAGCTAAAACATTCCAAAATTGTCAACATCAACATCAAACATGTTGTTGTAGGAGCGTAATGATCGGGGTCGCAGAGGGTGTAACCATGACAGGGTCAGTGCTGGAGGCGGAACAGCCGACATCGGCACCTATGACGGGGGACATGATTACAGGAAGGGGCCAGGACTGGAGACATTATACCTGGAGAGTACCCATGATGGGAGACATGATTCCAGGAAGGGACCAAGATTGAGGACATTATTACAGGAAGGTGCCCATGATGAGGACATGATTACAAGAAGGGGCCAGGACAGAGGACATTATTACATGGTGGGTGAACACATATGTCTTTATAGGATCTAGAATGCTACAAGGGTCCATACAATTGACCAACATGCAGATGGGGGCCCATGTTCAAATTTTGCACTGGGTTTCATTGGACTCTAGTTACGTCACTGGTTTGTGGCATGTTAGCATGACTCACGTTATTAGGGGAGCCTCAGAGGCTTTGTATTACAATTTAAAACAAGGTAAAAGAAAGAAGTTTTATGGTGCATATCACTTTTATTCTCTTGGGGAGTCAATACTCTTCTTCTGCAAATGTTGGAGATTATTGTATCATTTTATGCAACTGGTACATCTCCAAAAAGTTAAATACCAAATTATCATCCGCTACATCTGAAGGTTTCATATAAATTTTCTACAATTCGTTTATACCATAAAAAAAATCAGCCATACTTATGGTCACATTACTAATGCCGTGCAGGATGCGGCAGACCCCATGGTGAAAGGCTGAGACAGCGCAGGTGCAAAATACTGATGAATAACCACTCACGTCTATCATCCATGGTGGGAGCTGTTGCTTAATATTACAATTGCACATGGATAAGGCTAGTACAACCCCTGGCAAAAATTATGGAATCACCGGGCTCGGAGGATGTTCATTCAGTTGTTTAATGTTGTTGAAAAAAAGCAGATCACAGACATGGCACAAAACTAAAGTCATTTCAAATGGCAACTTTAGGACTTTAAGAAACACTAAAAGAAATCAAGATTAAATATGTGGTTCTCAGTAAGGGTAATTTTTTTCGCACCAAGCAGAGGGAAAAAATTATGGAATCACTCAATTCTGAGGAAAAAATTATGGAATCACCCTGTAAATTTTCATTTCCAAAACTAACACCTGCATCAAATTAGATCTGCTCGTTAGTCTGCATCTAAAAAGAAGTGATCACACCTTGGAGAGCTATTGCACCAAGTGGACTGACATGAATCATGGCTTCAACACGAGAGATATCAATTGAAACAAAGGAGAGGATTATCAAACTCATAAAAGAAGGTAAATCATCACGCAGTGTTGCAAAAGATGTTGGTTGTTCACAGTCAGCTGTGTCTAAAATCTGGACCAAATACAAACAACATGGGAAGGTTGTTAAAGGCAAACATATTGGTAGACCAAGGAAGACATCAAAGCGTCAAGACTAGAAACTTAAAGCAATATGTCTCCAAAACAGGAAATGCACAACAAAACAAATGAAGAATGAATGGGAGGAAACTGGAGTCAACGTCTATGACCGAACTGTAAGAAACCGCCTAAAGGAAATGGGATTTACATACAGAAAAGCTAAACATAAGCCATCATTAACACCTAAACAGAAAAAAACAAGGTTACAATGGGCTAAGGAAAAGCAATCGTGGACTGTGGATGACTGGATGAAGGTCATATTCAGTGATGAATCGCGAATCTGCATTGGGCAAGGTGATGATGCTGGAAATTTTGTTTGGTGCCGTTCCAATGAGATTTATAAAGATGACTGCATGAAGAGAACATGCAAATTTCCACAGTCATTGATGATATGGGGCTGCATGTCAGGTAAAGGCACTGGGGAGATGGCTGTAATTACATCTTCAATAAATGCCCAAGTTTACATTGATATTTTGGACAGTTTTCTTATCCCATAAATTGAAAGGATATTTGGGGATGATGACATCGTTTTTCAAGATGATAATGCATCCTGCCATAGAGCAACAACTGTGAAAACATTCCTTGAAAGAAGACACATAAGGTCAATGTCATGGCCTGCAAATAGTCCGGATCTCAATCCAATTGAAAATCTTTGGTGGAAGTTGAAGAAAATGGTCCATGACAAGGCTCCAACCTGCAAAGCTGATCTGGCAACAGCAATCAGTGAAAGTTGGAGCCAGATTGATGAAGAGTACTGTTTGTCACTCATTAAGTCCATGCTTCAGAGACTGCAAGCTGTTATTAAAGTCAGAGGTGGTGCAACAAAATACTAGTGATGTATTTGAGTGTTCTTTTGTGTGTTTGTTTTTCATGATTCCCTAATTTTTTCCTCAGAATTGAGTGATTCCATAATTTTTTCCCTCTGCTTGGTCTGAAAAAATTACCCTTACTGAGTACCACATTTTTTAACTTGATTTCTTTTAGTGTTTCTTAAAGCCCTAAAGTTGCCATTTGAAATGACTTTAGTTTTGTGGCATGTCTGTGATCTGCTTTTTTTCAACAACATTAAACAACTGAATGAACATCCTCCGAGCCCGGTGATTCCGTAATTTTTGCCAGGGGTAGTATAAGGTGCCAGACTCGCAAGACAATGGAGATCCTTGATGTATTTTGACCAAAATATCTACTAAGACCTCATGCATTTTTTCATTTTTGCAGGATGCTGCCAGACTCTGTAGTGTTGGTGTGCAGAATTGGGGTGTCTGTCCTTGTGGGGTGCATTTATAAAATGCTGGGCCGCCCACCTAATCTAACAGTATAGGGGTCAGCTGATTACTGCAGTGCATTAGTAGTGTAACCAGGTATTGGTTAAAATGGCGGCTTTATTCTGTGATGTTTTTTGGATTTGTCCTTTTGCTGAGATTTGCTAGTTACTTTTTATCAGTTGCATTCCAGATAGCAAGCCTACATCTCCTCATTGCATAACCATATTGTATGTAGCACATTTATAGAGCCAGAGCTATTTGCATATTGCCGGTCTTTCATTAAATATTAATGAATTCCTTTGTACTCTTTTTGCTCTCGGTTTTGAAAGATGGAAACAAACAAAAAGATCCTATCTGTTTGTATTTTTGTCTGCATGTGTGTATTTTTTTTTTTAATTTATTTCTACCTTTTTATTTTTTTCGTCTCTCCCTTCAATGGAGACCCCTGGTGTATCTACACTTTGTTTACAAGAAATTAAACCGTCGCTGTTTACCAGGCTCAACACCCAAGTGCATAACTTCCACGCGCCATCCATTTTTTTTTTTTTTTTTAATAATCGCAACCTGGGATTTGCTTGCAGAAAAAAAGCCCTAATCTGCATTTGAATTATACAATTAACTTCTGATTAACCACCTAGTCCTTTTGAAAACCTTCACTGTATAGGATAGGTCGCATTTCAATAATTTGGCTTAAAGGACTTTAAAAAAAAAATGAAAAAGAAAAATTTAAAAAAATCTAAAACAACAACATTTAGAGATAATCAGAATGAAAACAATGGCAGCGAAGCCAGGGGTAGGATGTCATCTTTAAATATAACAGCTTAGATAAAAGCGCCCAGATTGCGCCTTATCAAAACACAGAACATCAAAGCTTTCTCTTGTCTGTGCTAAAATACCAGGCCCTGGTGTCTCAATGTACCATTGTGTGCTCGGGAATATTGCAGAACTGGCATTCAGAAAGGCCGTTCCGACATACATTACATCACGTAGAATACTTATCTGAAATTCCGACAATAATTATCGGAAAGAATATACTCAGAATGACTTTTTGTAAGTTTTTTTTTTTTTTTTTCTGCACACATTTTCAACACAAGGAAAGGAAGATAACAGCATTATAAAAAGGGGCCTAGTCTCAGAAGGCTCTCCCTTGAGCTGTTTCTTCGATTAAATTTGCTACGCCACTCTACTGCTGCGGAACAAGTCAAAAGGAAAGACTATGAGGCTTTTATACAGGGTAATAATAGGGCAAACGCAACCCTTAGCAAAAGATAAGATCCATTGTCAATACAAACAAAGGCAGCAGCTTTAAACACCACTGGAAGAATATATATGAGCAAAGTTTTATTTGGAGGTTTTAATGGTACTGTTATTTAATAGAATTATTTTAATGGAGAAGATGGTGCTTTAGAAAATGGAGGGTAATATGTAGTAATCGTTGAAGAGCCTGTCCTTAAAAATAATAAAATAAAAAATAGTCAAGAGCCATCCTTATAGTCCCAGCACTTTCAGAAACTTGCTCCTATTTCCTAGGTACTGTGACGGTGGTGGGTGTGGACCCATGGGCCCGGATTTACCCAGGAGGTGACTAAGTGACCACCTGGTTTTCGATAGAGCCTCTGGTGGTGAGGATAGACTTGGCCGCAGGTAGTCACCAGGTGTCACTCCAGGGCAGTTCCTGGACCTGCAGCAGCTGGTCCATGGGTCAAAGCAGTAAAGTGGAGCAGAGGATGGTGAAAGACAGAAGTCTAGTCAGATGGTGAGACTGCTGCGACTAACAAGAACTTAGGTTGAGGCAGGGAATAGGTGAAGGCACTGCCTTATATATCCCCTGCTGGAAGGGGATAGGCTGGGGAAGCCAAATGCTGCTGGACATAGCAGGGTTAAATTCCTGCAGGATCTGGCAGTGCCTCCCTATATCCAGATGGAGACACCAGGAAGATACAGCAGAGTAGAAATTGCTGCATGAGGTAACGCAGTGATGCCGCCTGACACAGGGAGGAGCAGAGCGGTGAGCGCAGTGAGTAGTACGGCGCTAGGAACGCATGTGAGTTACCGCCGTGACATGTACATTGAGACAAATTATGTTGTCTTAGCCTTAAAAAATCAGTCTAAAATGCCTGCCACTTGATATCTCCCTTCTGTCTAACCTTCTGTCCACTGTGTGTTGTCGAGTGTAATCCATAAGCAGCAGAGGATTAGAGAAGGTGGAGGCGGTTCTTTACCTTTCTACATGAAATGGGAACAGACCTTGTATTTGTACAGGAAGTGGGGGTGAGTCTTTTCTCTCTACAGGAAGTGGGGGTGAGTCTTTTATCTCTACTGGAAGTGGTGGCGGAGCTTTGTTTCTCTACAGGAAGTGGGAACGGGCCTTGTATTATTCCCTCATCACCATTCTCTTGTATTATTATTACATCTCTTAATCTCTTATTTTCATGTCAATATTCTCTTGAGCCTTGTCTCTCTGCAGGAAGTAGTGGCAGGCCTTTGTTTCTTAACAAGAAGTGGGGGTGGGTCTTTGTCTCCCTGGTGGGTCTTTGTCTCACTTTGTACAGGAAGTGGGAAGTGGCAGTCTTTTCGTCTCACTGCTCCTGCTTTCCTGTCTGTCAAACTTCATACAGGAATAAAACACAGAGGTGAGCTTTCAGTTTAGCAAAGGCAAATACTTGGAAAAAGGGAGTCCAGTGCATGCCAGACAGTAATGGGAAAGTGAGTTCCAGTGTAAGGTGTGCAGGGCGGTAGTCATGGTCGAGGGGCTGATGTTTCTCCTCACCTTGGCACCCCACAAATAAACAGTGTCCCAGCTCCCATGTGCTGTAAGTGCGGTGCAGTTCAATCACATTTCGGCCACAGGCCTCCGCTGTCTCCATGAACCCGGATCCAGGAACAGCCGCACATTCATTAGGGGACACCTAATTCGTTTTTAACAAGTTCGTCTTTACTGAATAGTTCAAGTACATACATTTTTAGCACCCAGTTTTGGGCACAGCACCCTCCGTCACTTACTTCCTCAGCACAGTACTTCTCACTCCAGTTCTCATGTTCAGCATGGATTAGCTTGATCCTTCTGTCAACCCCAGGGTTTCCCAATCCGGCTCCGCAGTATGCTCGAGATCCTCAATGTTGTCCTCACATGGTTCCACGCCCATCTTCCACTGTACGTAGGGGTTGTCTGTGCTCTCCATAACCCCTGACTCGAGTCTTAGATTCCGGATGTTGCAGGAATGTCCGTAGGGAGTTTTGTGCGACCTCATACAGCCAGAACGTCATTGCCCATGCTGTGATTCAGCCCACTGCATCTTGAACTCACCCTAGCAAACTGTCACCAATGAACTCCTTCACTAACTGACTAAACCAAGAAGTGGTTGCCTTTTTCTGACCCTAACCCCTCCCACTTTTGGCTGGACCAATCACCAACTATCTCCTTTCTCTTCCCACCACAGCAGTCGGTTGCTTGGCAAACTTCACCTTTCACTTATATAAAGGGGTATTCCCATCTCCAAGATCATTATCCCAATATGTAGTAGGCATAATAATAATATTAGCAAATACCTCCAGTTAGAAATGTAGTATAGTTTTTCTGATTAGCTATGTTCCTTTCCTCATGTGCAGGGCATTGCAGAACCTTAGGTATCCATGGTTACGACCACTAGCAACTAGCTAACTGTCACTATATCAGTGGTCGTAACCATGGATACCTAAGGTCCTGCAATGCCTGCACATGAGGAAAGAGACATAGCGAATCAGAAAAACGATACTACATTTCTAATTGGAGGTATTTGCTAATATCAATGTTATTACACCTACTACATATTGGGATAGGATTTTGGAGATGTGAATACCCCTTTAACTTCAGTCACTACCTTCTAACAGTATGCACTGAACTTCCTATGTCCTAAACTATGCCTTATATCTTATACACTAATAGGCCAACCACAACCTATCTGCCCTAATGTTCCTATCTATCCCTAACTAAACACTAAACTATATCCTATGCTTTCTCTATACACTATACATGAATAACATTATACATTAATCACAATATATTACATTAACTGTGTACATTAGTGCCTATGAAACTCTATGCAGATTAACATATTAATAGTCAAAAAAATACAATAAAACCATACACTTGGTACAAACACTGTTTAGAGAGGGCGAGGCATATGACAGCCTCTGTCACACCCTTACACCAGCACCTATAGTGCAGGCAGTATGCCGATAAAAAAAAACCTGCCCACTAGAAAAGTGTGAACTGTAAGTTACAGAGAATGAGAATTGGGACAGTTCCTGGACACATTAGTCTGGCATGTACACCAGACGTATTACCGTATTGTGCTAGATGAGGGCAGCAAGACATTATTTACAGGTTATTATTACTTTTATCAGCTTTAGAACATTCACTGTAAAGTCAGCAGGACTAAAATAAAAAACATTTGTAACATATCATTGTTAATTACTAGAGATGGTTCTAATCAATTCATAGGGTGCAGCCCAGCGTCCAGGTGAGTAATCTGTGGCCATCGGACGGGAGCCCTGAGAGGGACCTCTTACCTGTATCAGCCTGGTGTGACATCATTGTTGCGGCGTGACGCACATGTGGCGTTGCACCAGATCGGCTAATCGCCTCGGATGACAAGAGGTAAGAGGCGTTCCTCAAGGCTACAGTCCGACAGCCACAGAATCCCGATCTGGCCGCTGGACTGGATCCTGCGAACTGATTCACAGCTTCTCTATTAGTTGCCTTTTTTTAAACTATTTATCCAGTTGTCAATCTATTCATTAATTAGCATAGAAATTTAAAGTACTGGGGTTGAGTATAGAGAAACGGAGGAAAATGGGAAAAAATTAGAGGCGTTATCTGTCATTGTACAATAGGGGAGAAGGTGAGCTGTGACATCACCTATGGTGAATGGTGGATCCTGTGTTATCTACTGCATATAGAGGTGTTATCAGTCGTCATTGTACAGGAGGGGGAGGAGGTGAGCTGTGAGATCACCTATGGTGAATGGTGGATCCTATGTTATCTACTGTATACAGAGGTGTTATCAGTTGTCATTGTACAGGATGGGGAGGAGGTGAGCTGTGATATCACCTATTGTGAATGGTGGATCCTATTTTATCTACTGTATATAGAGGTGTTATCAGTAATTGTACAGGAGGAGGTGAGATGTGCCATCACCTATTGTGAATGGTGGATCCTGTGTTATCTACTGTATATAGAGGTGTTATCAGTCATTGTACAGGAGGAGGTGAGCTATGACATCATCTATTGTGAATGGTGGATGTGTCACCCAGGGGGAATATAGGGGACTCGGTACCCGGGCCTTTTACCTTGTTTAGGATGTCATGGCAGTCGGCTCCCGGGCCCGTACTCAGGGTCTCTCTTTAAAAAGGGGTTTTAGTGTACAGTTTGTCTCGTGACGCCACCTGTGGTTTCCGGGTAATGGTTACCGGCGCTGCTGCAGACATCCGGGGAGGTGATGGGATGGCAGCTGGGATGTTTCTGCTCCCCACAGGTGGAGCGGGCCCCCTGGGACATGTAAGTGCAAATGGTGGCGATGCTGGGGCTTGCAGTGCAGGAGAGATGGCGCAGCAGGAGTAACTGACAGAGACAGGGGATTCACTTCAGTACCTTTACTGATGCGGATGTCAGGTACGGTCCAGGGTACTCGGTAGGAAGGGTGCACTTCAGGACTTCTCCCCAGTGAGCGGATATAAGGTCCGTGTCTCCCTCGCTCTAAGCTCCTGGCCAGCCTGCAACTGGGCCTAGCTTCTGTGTCGTGCTCTTCCTTCACCTGTCGCTTGGTAGTAGGACCTTTTTCTGGCAACCACTATCCCTGGACGCAGGGGCCATCGTGGTTCCTAGTCCTGTCAAGGGTTTAGCTTCAGGTCGACCAGGGATTTGTAGTCCTCCTGGTATGTCCGTGATCCCTACTGGGTATAAAGGACCCTGTAGGCGCGGACCCGGTGTCCGGTTCGTGTCTTGGGGTGAGCCTATGATGCTCCTCTGCCCCCTCAATTCCTCTCTCCTCTCCTCCTTGCCTCCGGCCACACTCGGGGCCCTCAATACAGCAGCAGACGTGCTGCGTCTTCACTGCTCTCAGTGGCAGCACACTCTCTAACTGAAGTGCCTGGCTCCACCCTCCATGTATATATATCCCTAACAGGGCTCCTTCTGGTGGTATGAGGTAGAAGGGTGGAGGTGTTTGTTTGCAGTGAGGGCCTCCTGTGGAGAAGTCCATCCATGCACCCTTTTGGGTCCTGTGGTACCTGTGGTAGCAGGGTGCCACATGGATCCTGTGTTATCTTCTGTATATAGAGGTGTTATCAGTCATTGTACAGGAGAAGGTGAGCTGTGACATCATCTATTGTGAATAGTGAATCCTGTGTAATCTACTGTCTATAGAGGTGTTATCAGTCATTGTATAGGAGGAGGTGAGCTGTGACATCATATATTGTGAATGGTGGATCCTGTGTTATCTACTGTATATAGAGGTGTTATCAGTCATTGTACAGGAGGAGTAGGAGGTGAGCTGTGACATCACCTATTGTGAATGGTGGATCCTGTGTTATCTACTGTATATAGAGGGGTTATCAGTCATTGTACAGGAGGAGGTGAGATGTGACATCATCTATTGTGAATCGTGGATCCTGTGTTATCTACTGTATATAGAGGTGTTATCAGTCATTGTACAGGAGGAGGTGAGCTGTGACATCATCTATTGTGAATGGTGGATCCTGTGTTTTCTACTGTATATAGAGGTGTTATCCGTCATTGTACAGGAGGAGGAGGAGGTGAGCTGTGACATCACCTATAGTGAATGGTGGATCCTGTGTTATCTACTGTATATAGAGATGTTATTAGTCATTGTAATCCTGCATCTGATAAGGAGCCTGTTATGGCTCTTAGTATATGGTGCTGGTATAGAGTGCCATAAAGTCATGTCCAAATTGGTTTTCAGTGACATGTACAGTAATAGAAACTTTTTATGGTTTGTAAATCGTTTATATTACTGTGCCATGAGGGACGCTCTGTTAGCTCAAGGGGGATGGTCAGAGTTTATACAGCATAGGGATGTTGTAGCACAGTGCCACATTTCTCCTAGGCAAGGAGCTTAGTCTATGAAGGGGACGGTTTTTCATGTGACTCTTGGTAATGTGATGTAGAGCTAAGAGTGAGTTGTAGCTGAGAGGGCAGTGAGGCGAGGGCTGCTGCAGATTGTAGGTCCTGATGGTCGGAGTCGGTCACACTGATGTCGCAGTTGAGTGGAGCGGAACGAGAGCTGCTGCAACGAGAGCTACAAAAATCCACCAAAGACTATGTACCCAAAAACTGAAGGGCATTTTGTCCTCTAAGCATTGTGGTTTGGGCCAACCAGCGCCGTGCCTCAGCACAGTGGAAGAGACTTCGATTCTACAGAAAGAGTACAGGTTCGGTGTTCCTTCCTCTAAAGACTGTATACAGTTCTACCTTGAAAAGTACAAGTAAGCTACCCGCATACCTCTCAATCTTTGAAGAAAGAAATCTTGCCACACCCCAATCCACGCCCATTTACCATTTCTTTCTACCCTGGCATGAGGAGTTGTCAGAGGGCTGCTGGCAGTGAGGGAAATTCAACAGATGCCCGAGACTACAGGGCGTAGACCCAAATCAGGGACTATCTACTGTATCCAAGACAGTTGGGACTAGAGATGAGCGGATGGATTCCCGGGTCTCTGGTCCAGCGTCCAGATCAGTGCTACCTGGCAGCTTGATGGGAGGCCGTGAATCTCTAACCTTCCTTCGTCCGGGCAGCATGACGTCATCTGTGCGTCCTGCTCATCTCTAGTTGGGACCTGTGGATTTATTTTTTGTTCCTTCATTCACAGTCGAAGTCGGCAGAACTTACTCATCTTTATGTATAGTTGAAAGTTTCCATACATTATATAAAAAGACACACATGCATGTTTTTCTCAATATCTGACATGAAATCAGAATAAACCTTTCCCGTTTTAGGTCAATTAGGATTACCATAATTTTTAATATTTGCCAAATGCCAGAATATTGAGAGAGAGAATGTTTTAAGGCATTTTTATTACTTACTGCAAAGTCAGTTTACATACACTAAGATTACTATGTCTTTAAACAATTCTGGACTGCCCATATAATGATGCCATGTGTTTGGCAGCATCTGAGTTAATTAGAGACACACCTGTGGATGTATTTTAATGCACACCTGAAACACACTGCTTCTTTGTGTAGCATCATGGGAAAGTCTAAAGAAATCAGCCAAGATATCAGGAAGAGAATTGTGGACTTGCAGAAGTCTGGCTCATCCTTGGGTACAATTTCAAGATACCTGAAGGTGCCTCATTCATCTGTACAAACAATTATATGCAAATACCAGCAAGATAGAATGTCCAGCCATCATATCGCTCAGGAAGGAGACGAGCTCTGTGTCCCAGAGATGAACATTCTTTGGTCCGACATGCGCATATCAACCCAAGGACAAAAGCAAAAGACCTTGTGAAGATGATGGTGAAAGCTGGTAAGATTGTGTTAATATACACAGTGAAACAAGTACTGTATCAACATGGGCTGAAAGGCCACTCTGCCAGGAAGAAGTCATTACTCCAAAAGAAACATTAAAAAGCCAGAACAATGTTTGCAAATGCACACAGGAATAAAGACCTTAATTTTTGGAGAAATGTCTGTGCGGTCTGATGAAACTAAAATTGAACTTTTTGGCCATAATGACCATTGTTATGTTTGGAGGAAAAAGGGAGAAGCTTGGAAGCCTAAGAACACCATCCCAACTGTGAAACACGGAGGTGGCAGCATCATGTTGTGGGGTTGTTTTGCTACAGGAGGGACTGGTGCACTTCACAAAATAGATGGCACCATGAGAAAAGGTTACGTGACAATACTGAAGCAACATCTCAAGACATCAGCCAGGAAGTTAAAGCTTGGGTGGAAATGGGTCTTCCAAATGGACAATGTAACAAAGTGGCTTAAGGATAACAAAGTCAATGTTTTGGAGTGGCCATCACAAAGCCTTGATCTCAATCCTATTGAAAATTTATGGGCAAAGCTGAAAAGGCAGGTGCGAGCAAGGCGACCTACAAACCTGGATCAGTTATACCAGTTTTGTCAGGAGGAATAGGCCCAAATTCCGACCAACTATTGTGAGAAGCTTGTGGAAGGATATCCCAAACGTTTGACCCAAGTCTTTCAGTTAAAGGGCAATGGTACCAAATACTAATGAAATACTAATGAAATGGATGTAAACTTTTGACTTTGCAGTAAGTAATAAAAATGCCTTAAAACATTCTCTCTCTCTCATTATTCTGGCATTTTTCAAATATTAAAAATGATGGTAATCCCAATTGACCTAAAACTAGAAAGGTTTAGGGTATGTGCCCACGATGCAGAAATGAAGCAGAAAATGTCTGCAGCGTTTCTGCATGTTCTTGGCAGTCAAAAACGCTTGCGGATTTTACACGCGTTTTTGACGCGTTTTTACATGCGGATTTGACTTGCGTTTTTCAAATGCCTTGGGACCTCAAATCCGCATGCAGAAACGCACAAATAATGGACATGCTGCGGACTTTTCCGCAATGATAATCCGCAGCGGAAATTTCAGCAGCATGTGCACAGCACATGTGGATTATCATTGGGGACCATGGGGCATGGATTACCAAGCGTTTTGAAAGCGTTTACGCTGCGGAAATTCCACATCAAAAACGCTTGAAAAACGCATAGTGGGCACACAGCCTTATTCTGATTTCGTGTCAGATATTGAGAAAAACATGCATATGTGTATTTTTATATAGTGTATATGAACTTCTGGTTTCAACTGTAGCTTCAAAATACGACATCTGGCTTTTTTGTGTCTGTAAGGCCGTGTTCACATGTTACAGAAATACTGTGTTTGTTGTTTTCTGCAGACGTCTGCACCAAACTACACAATAACAATCTTCTCTCCCTTACTTGATATGTTTCTTTTGCAGATATGAAGCCGTGTTTTTAAAGTGTTTTTTATAGTACAGAAAAGCTTTGATTCAGCACTTAATAAAGTATCAGCAGTTTTGTACATGTGTTTTTTTTAGGCTCCACATAGAAGACAAGAAAGAAAAAAAATCACCAAAACTGCACAGTTCAGCAGCGTCTTTAGGCCACAGCAGGCGCAGTTTTCATGAAATCACATCCACTTTGCTTGTACAGTTAAACACAGAAGAATTTTTGTGCAAAGAAAAGCAGCAGAAAATACGCAGCATTTACACTACATGTGAACAAGGTCTAAACTGAAGCAAAGTGGATGTGATTCCATGAAATCTCTGTCCTCTGTGGTCTAAAGACACTGCTGAACTCTGTGGTTTTGGTGCATTTTTTCTCTTTAGGTTCCTTCTGAAAAAAACCGCATGAAAAAAAATCGCCATTACATTTTTAAGCGCAGAATCAAAGCTTTTCTGTATTATTAAAAAAGCATTAAAAACTTTGCTTCACATCTGACCCAAAGTCGCATCAAATAAGGGGAAACCACATAAAAGAAACGCAGCAACCACCTAATAATCTGAGAATATTGTTATTGCGTTGTGTAGCGAGGACAATTGCAGAAAAAAAGCAGCAGAAAGAATGCAGCATTTACGCTATGTGTGAACACAGCCTCAGCATTACCGTTTTATTACATTTTTTATGGGTTTAGTAAAGAAAAAATATCAACCACACCATTTTTTTACGTCATTTACTGATTCCCGTAAATAATGTGATCGCTGTGTTATGCGGGTCGTTACGATTACAGCGACACCAAATATGTAAGTGTTATTTGCTGATTTGTGATGTTTATTATTTAAAAAAAAAATGCATTAAAATTACTATTTTTTCATTATCAAGTGTTTTTCATTATTATTCTTTAGTAATTTGATAGAATGAAAAAAATCTCTTATTCTCCCTCTAGAACACAAATATATACATTATACACAGCAATGTATTTCTATCAGTATAATCTGCGTGTGGAGTCTCAGACTGCTATACAGATCAAGTATACAAAATTCTCCTCATGCCATCATCAGAGCTTGTGACTTAGCAGCTTAGTCTCCTGCCGTTAAGGTTGAGGGGTTGAGACTGGGAGACTCACAGAAAAAAAAAAATGTTTTTATAATTGCTCATTATTATTTTTACTACTTTTATAGGAACAAAAGCATATTTTTCTTCTCCTCGGTATACAAGGAGTATAGAAATATATTATGTATTGCTATGGACATGTATAATCTGCTTCCATGTTCTCTGTGTACTTCTGCAATAGAGGTCAAGATAACCAAATTCTCCTATGTGTATCAGTATAAGCTGTGGCTCATTGGTAGAGCTGCAGCTTGTGAGCATGAAGATGTGAGTTCAAGTACTGGGGAGACCTGGTCAGAGAAAAAGAAAATATATATATATATATATGTATGCAGAGAGCACCCCTGCCCCCTGAGGAGGGGGAGCTACAGAGAGGTGAGTATAGAAGCCTGGACAGTCCTGCTGAATCCAGGATGGTTGGGAGCTATGCTGCCTGTATTGTGGAAGTATCAAAAACATGAACCTCAAGGAACCTCTGGTCTTATAAAACCACTGTCAGCAACAAATAGAAGTGGAGTATTAGCTGTGAATTTCTAGTAATGTAATGCAGCAGCCAAAATTAAAATGGGTTGATGCTATTATTTCCTACCAAGCTCTGTTCCTTTATTCCCACACTCAGTAAGTCTGATTATTGGGCTATTCCCCAAAAAACTTGAGTATAATGCAGAAAGACCTAAAGATAAGTCAGAAATGAATATTACAACTGAATGACAGCTATTGCTCAGGCAAGTGAGCATGCTTTTTCAATAGAAAGGTAGGAATTTGACACTGACTTTTCTTCTTCGAAAGGCTAGCGCTGCCATCAAGGGAGAGTTGGGGCACCCCATACACATTGGCTAGTTAGCCAACACTAGTGATGAGCGAGCATGCTCGCTACTGCTCAGTGCTCGCCCGAGCATCTCACTGCTCGAGATGCTTGGCGCTCGCCGAGTATTTCCATGTTGCTCGGGCAGGAACTCGGGTCCTCTCCCTGCATGTTTGGCGCTCTTTAGAGAGCCAATGAACATGCAGGGATTTCCTGACATGCACTGTAATGCCGTAGCCATGTTGGTTGTGGGCATTACAGTGATTGGCTGGCCGCACAGCGTCATCAGGTCTATATCAGACCTGGCACCGCCATGCTCGTCACAGTCATTCCGGATCAGACAGTGTAGGGAGAGGTGCTGCTGCTGTGTCAGGGAGAGATTTGCTTGTGTATTAGGTAGTGTAGGGAGAAAAACCGTACATTACACATATCCAACTTAACAAACAGTCCTTCTGAGGACTAATCCATCTGCAGAGATATCAGGCAGGCAGCGTATATAGGCAGGCAGGCAGGGTATATAGCAGACTGCAGTGCATATAGCACAAGAGGCTCCATTCCAATTCTGCCTTCTGCTGCTGTTAGATATTTCTATACAAAGGCCCAGGTCTCAGGGGCCAGGAATACTTTTCTTTGGATCTTAATCCTCATTTTTTGCTTAAAAAGCAATCCAGAGAACACAATTTTTTCTGCGCCATTTGCTTGTTGGCACTGCAGAATACAGCCAGATCCTTTCCATATTAGAGCGCTAGAAATCCAGCTATTTAAAACTTTGTTTTCTCCGTCAAACGGATCACATATACGTTGTCAGAAAATACTGCCATTTCTGGCCTCCATTAAAAATTTCCATTAGTGTGTCATTGAAGCAATTCACAGCAGTTTGCTGTTCAAACTACTTACCTACAGGCCAGGTATTTAAAACTCTGTTTTCTCCGTCACACGGATCACATATAAGTTCGCTCCAAACTCAGTCATTTGTAGTGAGCGTGGAAGATACTGTCCTCCATTTAAAATGGGCAAGGCACGTGGCAAGGGACGGGGAACTGGACGTAATGGTAATGGTGCATGCAGAGGCCAAGGACAAGGCCATGGGCAAGCCGAAATTGTGCCACAACAAACACCCACATCTTCTCGCCTGACCTTCCTGTCCCAATTTCTAGGGGACCACAGCACACCACTATTGAACCCAGAGCAGTGTCAAAAGGTTGTTGGTTGGATAGCGGATAATGCTTCCAGTCACTTAGCCACCACCACCACCCTGTCTTCCACACGGTCAAGTCTCAGTAGCCGTGAGTCTGGACCGCATATTCCTCACCCTGATCGTCCTTCCTCCCACCATGCCGAGTACCCAGAGACAACTGATCCCACACTTGGGCACTCTGAAGAGCTGTTCACTTTTCCATTTATAGATTCGGGCCTCTCGCCCGGTCCACTTGAAGTGGGGCAAGAGGAGATCGCATGTAGCGATGCCCAAATATTTGAACAGCCAAGGTCACACGAAGGCAACGGTGGGAAAGTGTCACAAGAGGTGGACGATTATGAGACACAATTGCCAGAAAGTCAGGAGGACGACCAGGGTGCGGAAGTGGAAGATGAGGTGGTGGATGATATAGTAACTAACCCAACCTGGCAGGAGGACATGCAGAGCGAGGACAGCAGCACACAGGGGGAGGGAGGCAGTGCACCCCAACAGGCAGGAAGAAGCAGTGTGGTGGCCGCAGACAGAAGGCAGGCAACCGTTCCCCATAACACCAACACGAAGGAAGTTGCCAGTACAACTGTAAGGTCTTCCCGAGTCTGGTTGTTTTTTAAAGACTCTGCCGATAACCCCAAAAAGGCCATTTGCACCAACTGCCAGGCAAGCATCAGCAGGGGTGGCAAAACAACCAGCCTGACAACCACCAGCATGATCAGGCACATGGCAGCAAAGCACCCGACTTTGTGGGCCGAACCCCAGTGTCCAGATACAGTGTCTGCGGGTGGCACCATTGCTTCTTCCGCTGTTGTGCATACAAGCCCTGAACCTGTCATTGCACACTCTCAAGTAGCAGCATCAGGAAGCACGTCCATGTCCTTGTCCCAGCGCAGCGTTCAGTTGTCCATACCCCAGTCCTTGGAACGCAAATGCAAATATGCAGTCAACGCCCCACAAGCAGCACTACTAAATTCTCACATTTCACGACTGCTTGCGCTCGAAATGTTGCCTTTTAGGCTCGTGGAGACGGAAGCATTCCGCAACCTGATGGCGGTGGCCGTCCCTCGGTACTCAGTCCCCAGCCGCCACAATTTCTCCCGGTGTGCCGTCCCCGCATTACACAAGCAAGTGTCCCAAAACATTAGCCGTACTCTCAACAACGCAGTTACAGGTAAAGTCCACCTAACCACGGACACGTGGACAAGTGCTTGTGGGAGGGACGGTACATCTCGCTGACGGCACACTGGGTTAACATAGTGGAAGCCGGGACCCAGTCGGACCTTGGGACGGAACACGTCCTCCCAACGCCAAGGATTGCGGGCCCTATGTCAATCAGGGTTGCCCCCACGGTCTACAGCTCCTGCACCTCATCCTCCTCAGCCTGCCCCTCCTCTTCAGCCTCCATCTCCGAAATGACCACATCAGTCACAAGCTGGAAGCACTGCAGCACTGCCTCGGCCAAGCGGCAACAGGCTGTGCTGAAGCTAATATGCTTAGCTGAAAAACTGCACAATGCTGAAGAATTGTGGACAGCTGTGAAGAGCAGGCAGATCTGTGGCTCACACCGCTGAACCTACAGCCAGGCATGGTCGTGTGTGACAATTGCCGGAACCTGGTGGCGGCTCTGAGGCGAGGCGAGCTCACACACGTACCATGCCTGGCCAATGTGCTTAACCTCGTGGTTCAGTGGTTTCTCAAATCCTACCCCGAGCTGCTGGATCTGCTTGTTAAAGTATGCAGCCTGTGTGCCCATTTTAGAAAGTCAGCTACAGCTTCCGCCGCCCTTGCAGTGTTTCAGCAGCGTTTGCAGCTTCCGACTCACAGACTGGTGTGTGATGTCCCCACGCGTTGGAACTCTACACTGCAGATGTTGGGAAGGATTTGTGAGCAGAAGAGGGCAGTTGTTGAGTACCAGCATAAGCAAGGCCGTCGGTATTCAGTTCAGACTCCACACATAAGACCTCAGGAGTGGATATGGATGTCAGACATATGTACCATCCTCCAAAACTTTGAGGACTCCACCAAGATGGTGAGCGGCGATGACGCCATAATTAGCGTCACCATCCCGCTTCTCTGTCTTCTGAAACACTCTCTGCTCACAATCAAAGAGGATGCATTGCAGGCGGAGCACGATGAGATGGAGCAAGGAACCATACAGGGTGATTACACACAGCCAAGCCTCATCTCATCCCAACGTGGATTGGGTGACAATGAGGAAGAGGAGGAGGAGGAAGGACAGGAGCTAGTTTCATGCACTATAGACGGTACTACCTTCACAGCTGTCATACCATCTGATCAGCGTGGATGGCCAGAGGTCGAAGTGGAGGAGGAGGAGAGCATGGTCAGTCATCCTCCTGTTGAGGACACGGAAGTCTTGCCTGTTAGTAGTCTGGCACGCATGGCTGAGTTTATGTTATGCTGCCTTTCCCATGACCCTCGCATTCTCAAAATTTTGGGTGACAGTCATTACTGGTTGGTGACACTTATAGACCCACGCTACAAGGAGAACTTTATATCTCTTATTCCTGAGGCGGACAGGTCTACAAAAATGGGGCAGTACCAGGAGGCCCTTGTTGCGGAACTATTCAAAAAATTCCCATCTGAAAACTCTGGTGGCAGAGGGCACACTTCGTTGGACAACCAAGGAGTACAGGCGAGAGAGACACAACTTCAATCCAGCAGAGGCAGGGGAGCACTGTCAAAGTTCTGGGAGAGTTTTCTCAGACCCTCCCATCGCACAGGCCCTGAGGCGCGGGGCACTTTCACAAGGAGTGCAAAGTTTGGGAAGATGCTGAGGGAGTACCTTGCCGACCTTACCAACGTCCTCCGTGATTCCTCTGTGCCTTATAATTATTGGGTATCCAAGCTGGATACATGGAATGAACTGGCTCTCTATGCCTTGGAGGTCCTGGCCTGCCCTGCCGCCAGCGCTTTATCAGAGCGGGTTTTTAGTGCCGCTGGTGGAATTATAACTAATAATAAGCGCATCCGCCTGTCAACTGAAAATGCTGACAGGCTGACTCTTATAAAAATGAGCAAGGGCTGGATTGGGCCAGACTTCTCAACACCTCTGAATGATAGCAGCGTAACATAAACTCAAATCCAGTGTCTTTTCTTGGGAGGTGTATTCCCATGCACCTTTTCACACCCACACATGGGTATACGCTTCCTGATTTTGTCTATTTGCTCTTGTCCTCCTCCTTCTCCTCATCCTCCACCACCATATCACCAGGGTGACCGTGGTCTGTGATGCAACACCCACATAATTTTTTTAAAGGGTATTTTTGATGCCCGTGAAATTTTTTTTTATACAGTATGTTCATGTATACCCCCCAGGGGTAAATGTTTGTCAGCCCATACATTTAGTGCATGGGCATTACAAGTATAGGAGGCCCGCTCCTTTCTAATGGGAACATTTTTTTATGAGGCCCTCCTCCACGTCTCTTCCAAGGGGCATTGAAGTGCCTCCAAATTTTTGGCAGCCCTTGCATTCACTGCATAGGCCAACACTATGGGAGACTCTCTCCTTTCTAATGGGAATTTGTCGTTACTGTGGCCCTGCTCTGTGTGTCTTTAAATTCTTAGTGGGGTTTTTCCTAAAATTGGTCAGCCGCTGGGCTCACTGCATACCCTATAACTGTATAGCAGACCCTCTCCTTTCTAATGGGAACATGTCGTACCTTGCTACTGTGGCCCTGCTCCGTGTGTCTTTAAATTCTTAGTGGTGTTTTTCCTAAAATTGGTCAGCCGTTGGACTCACTGCATACCCTATAACTGTATAGCAGACCCTCTCCTTTCTAATGGGAACATGTCGTACTTGTTACTGTGGCCCTGCTCCATGTGTCTTTAAATTCTTAGTGGGGTTTTTCCTAAAATTGGTCAGCCGTTGGACTCACTGCATACCCTATAACTGTATAGCAGACCCTCTCCTTTCTAATGGGAACATGTCGTACCTTGTTACTGTGGCCCTGCTCTATGTGTCTTTAAATTCTTAGTGGTGTTTTTCCTAAAATTGGTCAGCAGTTGGACTCACTGCATACCCTATAACTGTATAGCAGACCCTCTCCTTTCTAATGGGGACATGTCGTACCTTGTTACTGTGGCCCTGCTCTGTGTGTCTTTAAATTCTTAGTGGGGTTTTGCCCAAATTTTGGCAGCCCTTGCAGTCACAGCATGGGCATTACCACTATAGGAGAACCGCTCCTTTATAATGGGAACATTTTTTTACTGAGACCCTCCTCTATGTCTCTTCAAAGGGGTATTGGGCTGTGTCCAAATTTTTGGCAGCCCTTGCAGTCACTGGATATGCAATAACAGTATAGGAGACCCACTTGTTAATAATGGGAACAACAAAGTATAGCCAGCTGATGGCTCTCTAACAATAGCTACGGCCGACTGCTGTCCTTTTAAGAATAGTAAGGGCCATCTGATGTCCCTGTAAAAATAGACTTTATGACTTTCAGAGTCCCTCCATCATAAATAAAAAAGGATGTGTCTGATGATGTGTCACACACCATATTGCCAGATAAGGTTGTAAAATGTTAAAATGACATTTCCGGTGAATGCATTTGTCTTAAAAAATAACGTAAAAAAACCAAAACAATAGGATCTTTCTTTAGTATAAAAAACAGCGTCACCAATTTAACCTCAATGTAATCACATTGTTCAGCTCATGCACCTCCTCCTCCATCTCCGAAATGATCACATCAGTCACAAACTGACAGCACTGCAGCACTGCTTTGGCCAAGCGGCAACAGGCTGTGCTGAAGATAACATGCTTAATGCTTAATTGACAAACCGCCCAGCGCTGCTGAGTTGTTGAAAGCTGTAACACAGCAGCCTGATCTGTGGCTCTCACCGCTGAACATACAGCCAGGCATGGTCGTGTGTGACAATGGGCGGAACCTGGTGACGGAGAAATGACAGCCGGGGTAGATACGATTTACCTCTATGTCAGCCCTTTCACCGAGCTACAGAATATGGCTGTGGTGAAATACAACTCCCACTGAGAAGCTGTTTCAGATTGAAAAACATTGTGCCCACCAGAGGATTTGATTCTGAGGGCTAACCTTTCTCACCCGCTCAAGAGCCCCATAGCAGCTGCAAAGTTAGCGCTATCATGAACTCTCCTGAGGTAGAAGCCAAGGCACACCAGAGGATTCTCTGGTGGGACCGTCCAACCCTGCCGAGAAGCAGTCCTGGCTAAGAAAAGTGTGTGGAAAGGTTCCCAGACACTCTATGGCTGCTTTTTTACTGAGGAGGAAACACACGCAAACATGGGGAGAACATACAAAGTTCTTGCAGATGTTGTCCTTGCTAGGATTTGAACCCAGGATCCCAGTGCTGCAAGGCTTCAGTGCTAACCACTGATTCAATGTGCTGCCGTTCACCCTCTAATATCTAACAGGCTGGAGAAACTTGCACCTACTGCCACTCTATCTTCAGCTCCTTTGTGAGAAAATGTATTTGGGCAGCCACTCAGTCTACCAAATAAAATTCCTGAGAAGGAAATTGGGGATGGCTTCGCTACTGGTACTGGGGGCAGTGCTAATACCATGGCGTCGTACTATAGTTTGCTGGAAATATTCCAGGCTGGTAGGAGGCAAGCAAATTCCCACAGAAAAGTACCAGCAGTAATGTTCAGGCCACACTTCAAGTGCAAGCAGCTTTAGAAGACTTCCTGGGAGAAATGACACGCAGGGTAGATATGGTTTCCCTCTATGCCAGTCCTTTCAACGAGCTAAATACAACTCTTAGCAAAAAAAGTTGTGGACTGGCTCTGTACCGTCCCTGGCCACATTCACCTGTCCATGTGATTGTGGTTAGGCGGTCCTTCCCAGTAAGTGCACTGGGGAGGGCACTGGTAATGTTGTGGGACCCGTGCTTGTGGAAGGCGGAGGCGATACCGGGAAATATAGTGGCGGCTGGGGACTGAGTATGGACACCCGGCCGCCACCGGCATGAGGTTGTGAAAAGCTTCCGCCTCCATGAGCTTAAAAGGCCATATTTCAAGTGCAAAGAGCTGCCCAGAAATCTGGCAGTTTAGTGTTGCGGCCTGTGGGTGGGTGGCTGGCTGCATACTTGCACTTGCATTCCAAGTAACAGAAAACTAAGCAGATGGTGGCCTCTATCATCATCATGGCCTCACCTCGGCACTATGAACTCTCCTGAAGGAGAAGCCAGGGCCCGCCGGAGGAGTCTCCGGTTCTCTGGTGGGCCCATCCAACCCTGCCGAAAAGCAACCCTGGCTAAGAAAAGTGTGTGGGGGGGTTCCCGGACACTCTATGGCTCCTTTTTAAATGTGGATCGGCCATGCTTATGCATGTTATTTCTCAAAACGCATTACAGATCAGGCCATTGTCCAACTCCGTATTCAAGAAATTAAAGGCGCAAAGAAAGATGTGTGTGTGTCAAAGTACCACCGACAAGTGCGAGTTGATGTTGGACGGGTTGCCATTGCTTCTGCAACAAGCTTAATTACAGGACTTCCTGTTAGAAATGACACCCAGGGTAGATATGGTTTCCCTCTATGCTAGTCCTTTCACCGAGCTAAATACAACTCTTAGCAAAAAAAGTTGTGGACTGGCTCCGTACCGTCCCTGGCCACATTCACCTGTCCACGTGTTTGTGGTTAGGCGGTCCTTCCCAGTAAGTGCACTGGGGAGGGCACGGGTAATGTTGTGGGACCCTTGCTTGTGGAAGGCGGAGGTGATACCGGGAAATATAGTGGCAGCTGGGGACCGAGTATGGACACTCGGCCGCCGCCGGCATGAGGTTGTGAAAAGCTTCCGCCTCCACGAGCCTAAAAGGCCACATTTCAAGTGCAAGCAGCTGTCAAAAAATTGGCAGTATAGTATTACAGCCTGTGGGTGGGTGGCTGCCTGCATACTTGCGCTTGCATTCCAAGGAATGGGATAGGGACAACTGAACGCTGCAGTGGGACAAGGACGTGGACGGTGATTGTTGCAAGTCTGCAATGACAGGTGCATGGAGGGAGGCATCTTCGCATGTGCCAAGGATCACTTATGATAGGCACACTTTTAGGCAGTGACCTGGGAGTCAGAGATGCTTCCAGAGGTCTTCAATATTCTGTTCCCATGTCTTTTCAGCACTGTATGCATGTGTCTTATGATGTGTCACACACCACATTGCTGTTAGAACTCTCCTGTTAAGTTTTTTCTAGTTTGCTGGTCACATGACCATTTTTGCCTATTTAATCCGGCTCCGCCCTCCTGGCCTTGCTGGACTTCATTGTATTTTCTACTCTTGAGCTAGCTTGGTACTCTGTTACCTTTCTCTGTTAGTTTTGCTAAGTCTTCTGACCTCTATGTTCTATGTTGTGTGTTTGTCTTTACTGCTACAATTTCTGCTAGGAGGTGTCCAACTTTATCCCAGTCCCTAGTTCTTGTAGGGATCCCTCCCTTGCATCTATAGGTCTTCGTACAGACTAGCCGAGGACTTTGGCGGGTCTGATCGCAGGATCAGGTTCCCCGTTACATCGTAGGGATCCAGTTTAGTTCTCATTGTAGGGACAGATCTCCTGTCTTTCCTTAGTGCTTGTAGCAGATCATAACAGTAAGTCCAGCCCAAAAAATTTCTCTAAGGAAAGACCTCCAGTTTCCATCATGGTCTCGGTTCAAGATTTGGCTCAACGCTTGCAGGGACTCTCTCTGGAGGTGGCCGAGCTCCAACAACACGTGAGTAGCTGTTCTGGAGCGCATTTTGTGGAGCCAAAGGTACGTCTGCCTGATCTATTTTTTGGTGAACAACAAGATTTTTTTTCTTTTAAAAATGCTTGTTTATTGTATTTTCGTTTAAGACCCGGATCCTCTGGTGATGAATCACAGCACATAGGGTTCATAATATCACTTTTGCGCAAGGATCCTCAGGGATGGGCTTTTTCTCTCCAACCTAGTGATCCGTGCTTTAGATCAGTCGATAGTTTTTTTTCTGCTTTGGGTTTGTTGTACGATGATCCTGATTTTGTCTGATCTGCTGAGTCTTAATTGAGACGTTTGAGGCAGGGATCAGGTAATGTGGAAAAATATTGTTCTCACTTCCGTCGGTGGTCTGCCCAGGTGGGGTGGAACGATTCAGCTTTGAAAAGTTTGTTTCTTGCGGGGCTAGGTGAAAGGGTTAAAGATTTGCTGATTGCTTATCCTACACCTGGAAACTTGCAGGAGGCTATGCAATTAGCTATACGGGTGGACAGGAGACTGCGTGCAAGGGTTTATGAGAGCAAATCCTCTGCTATGTGAGCTCCGAGTCTTGAGAGGGTCTGTGCTGACAAAGGAGAGCCGATGGAGATTGGGGCGATGACACCCCGCTCTCAGGAAAAAGACCGCAGGCTTTCTGAAGGTTTGTGCTTCTATTGCGGAAATTCTGGTCATTTTATTAAGAACTGTGTGCTTCGTATGAACAAAGAAAAAAAAAAGGTCAGTTATGCACGTATAGCCTGTTTAAATACTAAGGGAGTATTCCTATCTGCTACTACCGCTGCTCAGGAAGAATTAATTGAATTTCAGGTATTTGTGGATTGTGGTTCTACTCTGAATGTGATTGATGGGGGATTCTTGGAAAAACTTACATTAAAACCTAAACCTTTGTCATCCCCTATTGCTGTGGTTTCTGTTGATGGCTCTCCCTTGAAGAGTGTTACTCACAAGGTCTGTGAGTTTCCCCTCACTATTAATGGTGTTCATCAAGAGAATTTGGATTTGGTAGTATTGAATAATTTGCCTTCTCCAGTAATATTGGGGTTGCCCTGGTTAAAATTGCATAATCCTGTACTACCAATGAAATTAAGTCCTGGAGCCCTAAGTGTTATGACAAGTGTTGTAACGGGCGCATTGCTGCTGTGGATAAAGGGGAATTACCTGTACCTATTCAGGATTTTTGGAGAGCTTTTTCTGAGGAGGAGTCACAAATTTTGCCTCCCCATAGAGACTATGATTGTACCATTGAATTTGTCCCTGGAGCGACTCTTCCTAAAAGTCGTTTATTTAATCTTACTATTCCTGAGAGAAAGGCTTTGGAGGAATACATACAGACAAGCTTGGCCGCCGATCACATTAGGCCTTCCAAGTCTCCTGTGGCTGTTGGATTTTTTCTTGTTAAAAAAAAAGATGGCGGTTTACGTCCTTGTCTGGACTTTCGTGAGATTAATAAAATTACTGTACGCAATCCTTACCCACTGCCATTGATTCCTGATTTGTTTAACCAGTTAGTGGGGGCCAAGTGGTTCTCTAAAATTGATCTCCGGGGGGCATACAATTTGTTGCGCATGAAGGAGGGTGATGAATGGAAGACTGCTTTTAACATTCCTGTGGGTCATTTTGAGAATCTGGTTATGCCTTTTGGTCTCACCAATGCTCCAGCATTTTTTCAGAATCTTATTAATGACATCCTTAGACCTTTGATCGGCAAAAATGGGGTTGTGTATTTGGATGACATTCTGATTTATTCGCCTGATCTGGAGTCTCATTGGCGGAGCGTACGTGAGGTTTTACAGTTATTAATGGACAATTCGCTTTTTGCTAAGCTAGAGAAATGTGAGTTCGCTGTACAGAGAATTAGTTTTTTGGGCTACATTATCTCCAGTGAAGGTTTTGAGATGGACCCGGTTAAAGTTCAAGCTGTGCAGGAATGGCCTAGGCCTATTGGTTTGAAATTGATACAGAGGTTTTTGGGTTTCGCCAATTATTACAGAAAATTCATAAAAAATTTTTCTATTATTGTCAAACCGCTGACCGATCTCACTAGGAAGGGTGCTAATGCGGTTCAGTGGACTTCTGAGGCCATTGAAGCTTTTGTGTTTCTAAAGGAGAGGTTCACCTCTGCTCCCATCCTTATGCAGCCTGATGTGACTAAGCCGTTTTTGGTTGAGGTTGATGCTTCTTCTGTGGGGGTTGGTGCCGTGTTGTCTCAGGAAAACAAGGATGGAGTACATTCCCTGTGCCTTTTTTTCAAAAAAATTTTCTGAGACTGAACTTAATTACGATATTGGTAATCGGGAATTGCTGGCTATTAAACTCGCATTTGAACACTGGCGTCATCTCTTGGAAGGTGCTGAATTTCCCATTCAGGTTTTCACTGATCATAAAAATCTGATCTATCTTGATGCTGCCAAGCGCTTGAATGCCCGTCAGGCTAGGTGGGCACTTTTTTCTCGCGGTTTAATTTTTCCGTTACTTACATCCCGGGTACCAAGAATGTTAAAGCGGATGCTTTGTCTCACAGCTTTTCTCCCATGGTCAGTGCTGAGGAGGAGGAGTAGAGCATTTTACAAGAAGGTGTTGTGATTGCTGCTTTGGACTCCGTTTTGGAGGATGAGATTCTTAAAGCTCAGGAGAATGCCCCATCTAACACTCCCCATGGGAGGTTGTTTGTGCCTAGGACCTTTAGGAGAGATTTGTTTATTGAGTGTCATGAGACTCGGTTGGCAGGTCATCCAGGAATTTCTGAGACCAAGAGACTTGTGGGTCGCAGTTTTTGGTGGCCTGGATGGCAGAAGGAAGTCATTAAGTGGGTGCGTCAATGTACTGTGTGTGCTAGATCTAAGTCTTCGCATGCTCCTGCTGCAGGGTTGCTTTGCCCTCTGGAGGTTCCTAGTGCACCTTGGACACATCTGGCTATGGACTTTATTACTGACCTTCCCCTCTCTGAAGGTTTCACGGTCATCTGGGTGGTCGTGGACCGTTTTAGCAAGATGTGTCACTTGGTTCCCTTCATCAAACTGCCTTGCGCTAAGACACTCGCTAAGGCCTTTGTCAAGGAAATTGTCAGACTACATGGCATTCCTGCTGACATTGTTTCTGATAGGGGACCTCAGTTCGTGGCTCGTTTTTGGCGTGCCTTTTGTGACAGGTTGGGAGTTCATTTGTCGTTTTCATCCGGATATCATCCTGAGTCTAATGGCCAGACAGAGAGAAAGAACCAGGATGTTGAGCAGTTCTTGCGTTGCTTTGTGGCAGACAATCAAGAGGGGTGGTCTGAGTTTCTGCCACTTGCTGAATTTGCTCTTAACAACCATACATCCTCTTCTGCTGGGTGTTCGCCTTTTTTTTGTTGTTCTGGGAGACATCCGTCTTTTGGGTCATTCTCCAAATTGGTATCGGCTGTGCCTGAGGAGGAGAGTTTTTCCGGTGATTTGGAGAGAGTTTGGACGGATGTGCGTGATAATCTTCAGGAGGCTAACAAAAAATCTAAGAGGTACTTTGATAGGAAACGGCAAGAGGTTTCGTTTGCTATTGGTGACATGGTTTGGTTGTCCTCTAAGAATCTGCGATTGAGGATTCCTTCGAAAAAATTGGGTCCCAAGTTTGTAGGGCCCTTTAAGGTGCTTCAGATAGTTAACCAATCTGCTGTTAGGTTGGAGGTTCCTACCTCCTGGAAGATTAATCCGATGTTTCATGTTTCTCTGTTGAAAAAAGCTGATGTGTCGGTTGGTGACGCCTCTGCCACTGTTCCTCCGGTGGTGGAGGACGGGGAATATGAAATTTCCCGCATCCTAAATTCTAGACGGTATAGAGGGAGTTTGCAGTATCTCGTCGCTTGGAAGGGTTTTGGACCCGAGGATAACTCATGGGTGAGGGCGGATGATGTTTCTGCTTCCAGACTTGTCAGAGCGTTTCACAGGAGGTTTCCTGATAAGCCCGGTCCTAGGGGATCCGGAGGATCCTCTTAGAAGAGGGGGTACTGTTAGAACTCTCCTGTTAGGTTTTTTCTAGTTTGCTGGTCACATGACCATTTTTGCCTATTTAATCCGGCTCCGCCCTCCTGGCCTTGCTGGACTTCATTGTATTTTCTACTCTTGAGCTAGCTTGGTACTCTGTTACCTTTCTCTGTTAGTTTTGCTAAGTCTTCTGACCTCTATGTTCTATGTTGTGTGTTTGTCTTTACTGCTACAATTTCTGCTAGGAGGTGTCCAACTTTATCCCAGTCCCTAGTTCTTGTAGGGATCCCTCCCTTGCATCTATAGGTCTTCGTACAGACTAGCCGAGGACTTTGGCGGGTCTGATCGCAGGATCAGGTTCCCCGTTACATCGTAGGGATCCAGTTTAGTTCTATTGTAGGGACAGATCTCCTGTCTTTCCTTAGTGCTTGTAGCAGATCATAACAATGGCCAGATAAGGTTGTAAAATGTTAAAATGACATTTTCTGGTGAATGCATTTGTCTTGGTTGAAAGCAATGCAAAAGTGCAAAAACGCATCAGAAACGCTACGTGTAAACATAGCCCAAGGTGTGGAGGAGTATTTTTGTTTTTGGTTATTTATTTTGCCTTATATACAAGTCATTACCCTGGAAAGGCTGTTCCTTAACATATTTCCCAGGACAATCCATTTTGGTTTCGTTTTTGTATGTTTTAATGTGAGTCCGTAAAAGTGGCGTAATACTCTGACCAAATTGCTGACAGCAGTGATCTGGGAGTCAGAGATGCTTCCAGGGGTCTTCCCCATGCTGTTCCCATGTCATTTGAGCACTGTTCCCATCGATTTGGGCAATTTTTATGCCCTCTGCAGACCGCCGGGGGGAGCCGCCTGAAAAATGCTCGAGTTTCCCGTAGACTTACATTGGGCTCATTGCTCGGGTCGAGCACCCGAGTATTCCAATTTGCTTGACCCGAGCAATTTGTACCCGAGCATTTTAGTGTTCTCTCATCACTAGCCAACACCAGCAGTTTTGTCAAACAGTATTAAATGTGTATGGCCACCTTTACTAAGAGAGTGACTCACACAACTAAGCTGCAGTATAGAAACACCAAAATGGAAGTTAGGGTAACCCCATAGTAGCTGAGTGGTCTGTCTCTGTTAATTCCCTTCTTATCCGCACCATGTAGATTAATTGGCTAATGGTATGGCATTATTACTATAACCTATCAGGACTGATTAACTAAAACTGTCTAACTGTTAAGCAGGACAAACTTAAGGATAGACTAACATTGGTTGAATCCACAAATATCAATGGGTTCAGCCACCAGTATAAGGTTTATGGAGACCCCAACAGATGATTGTCTGAGGAGATAAGGATTTGGCTTGTCCAATTTTGTCGAGCGAGCGCTCCTGTGTATGGGAGAGTCAGGAGAGATAACATCATTTGGCAGACAGACGGCTGACTTTTGGATGAAAAAAATCAAACATGGCTGACTTCTTTTCAAACAATGGCTGTCTATGAGTGGTCAATTATTTTTAGTATTTTTTGATCTATTGGCTTTTTCACACTCTTAGGATAACGTCTCCGGTTTTCTCCATGAGGCTCACTTTTACACCGGTAATTACAACTACTCTCTGCACTCCGGGCCCACACCCTCAAACTGACCACTCGCACAACTGGATAGTTCTCTACTGAAAGTGCACTCCGGGCCTTTGTCCTCACAATGCCCCTTCCATAAACGAACAGTACCGTCCTGGATCACTAGGCTCTTCTACCTATTTTTGGCCCACTGTCTACTTCTAGTACAGTCATCTGTTCCTCTGTTGTTTACTGCATTCACCTAGTTTTGGCTATGGTAGTTACTTTACATTTGCACTCTAGCACGTGTTTGCACTCTCTTTTTTTCAGCTCTGCTCACCTGGACATTGACTTCAGGCAGCTTGCATTAGTCCTCCTTTTCCAACTCATATCTCCTCTCAGGAGGACATTCTCTGTCAGGGTTGTCATTTTCTTATCTCCATTATGACTAGTCAGTTTCCCACACCTTGGACAATCACAGAAAAAAATTCCCCTCTGTTATCTGGTGCAGCACAGATGTTTTCCACTACTCATTTGCTACCACTACTCATTTAGGTAACTTTTACTCACTACATAGGCTCTCTGCACCTGAGCAGGTCCTCTGTAACCGACACTGGATGAAGGGAAACCTGATCTTCATTGTTGCAAATGAACCGACAAATAAAACATAGACAAGTGTACTGAACATAAGTCCTTGTGAGGGATAGAAACCCGCACATCTCACTGGTCATCATCTTCCTCTGGCAGTGCTGTGGCCTGGCAATAAATTGCAATTGCATAAAAAAACATATATTGCAAAAGAACAATGTAAAATTATAGAGCCAACATGCTCAACATAATAATAATGTTAATAATAATAACAGCGACAGCAGCCTAACTGGCAACTCTCTAGCTAAAGTCCACCTTCTCACTCTTACATTGTATCTCAATTACAAAGACATTTTTTTGTAACTTTCTTTTTTTAGGTTGTAAAGGATGCCATGAATTTCAGCCATTTTTAGAAGAGTTTTTTTGGTTGGTGCTGTCTTTTTATTTAGACCTTTTTAAATGTTGTTTTTTCATGAGAAAAAGGAGGGTAAAAAAACACAGAAAAACATTCACCGTACCACTTTTTATAGTTTCCTATTAACTTACAGGTAACATCTAGGCACAATATTTTCTGAAAACAAAAAAGATGGAAAAAAATGCAGAAAAAAAAGCAAGAAAAAACACAATTACTTCCCAAAATCGCTGTATGAAACAATCTGGCAGCATTCTGAAAGGTGAAAGTTTGCCAAACCCAAAAACACCAGAAGTCACAAAGTGTTTCTTGGCATACCACCCTACTTATAGAAAAACAGGAAAATCTTCCTAATCATTTCTGCTTTCGTCTTTTTGTATCCTTCAAACCCCTTTAAGGAATTACTAAGTTTCCGAAAGACTTTCTTATCTAATTCACTTTTAGAAAGTGTGCAGTACACAGAATAAGAAAAAGACAGAAACATGGTATTTATGGATTGTAAATTAATGCATAGGAGAATTGTTTTTTCCCCATCGTCCTCTCAGCGCACATCTCAATAGACATTTTTTTTCACATTGCGGAGTTTATTTGAAAAGGTTCACTGTGTCTTCATACGAGTAGATGTCATGCTTAGGTAAAAAAACAGAAAAATCACAAGATACGAAAAGTCAAAATTGTCAATTGTGAAGACATGGCTTGTTCCACTGGGCAAAACAGAAGAAATACTTGCAAACGATCTTTAGAAGAAAAGAAGAAAAATAAGAGATTAGACACAGCCTCGGAATGAAGATGAAAAGGGCTCGGAGCTTTATTCTTGAAGAAGGTTTGCTATGGGAAATCTGTGGAAGGAGGAGAATATTATCAGATAGGTCATCAGTTGTGTAATGAGAACTAGAAAACATGCTAAGAGCGGCAAGGTGATTGCATATCTCCGAGGATGACCTCTACATGTTTCTATAAATGTATATGGACAGAAAATAAAACCAAGAAATCAAAGACCAAATTGAATTGATGACAAGAAGCGGCACACTGATAGCATCATGGCCATACAGCAATCAGCAGCGCTACATATTGGCAAGCAAGTGCTTTCTGCAAGCAATGTTACAGACTGATATTGAGAATCAGCCCAAAGTAAATATACAGAAAATCATTACTTTTCTAAATTTATACAAGATTAAAAAAAAACATGTTTGCTTTTTTTTAAAAAAACACTACCGGAACTGACCATAGTTTGTGATGGGTGTTGTGGCTGAGCCTCAATCACTACAATGGAGCTAGGCTGCAATCCTGGAAGCAACTTCTGGAAGAAACAAAAACATGTTTTTATAATATTGGATAATCCCTTTAAATTTATGGCTGTGTTCACACGTTGCGGCAGCGTGGCTTTTTTTTGGCGTAGTCCTGGGAGAACACAACGTTTTTGATGCAATTTTGTAACATTGTTGCAAATAGATGCAACAAAGCCATAATGTGTGCATGCAGACTAAGGCTGTGCGCGCACGTTTGGGAATTACTTGCAGAAATTTCTGCAGCATTTCTGCACCTCTTGGCAGCTAAAACGCTGCAAAAAATCCACAGCATTTTACATGCGTTTTTGATGCGTTTTTTGTGCGTTTTTGCCTGCGGATTTGCCATGCATTTTTTCCAATGCATTGTATAGGAAAAAAATGCATGAGAAAATGCACATAGAATGGACATGCTGCATTTTTTTCCGCACATGAAATCCACTCAGGAAAATTCCTGAACTTGCAAAATGCCATAGGAAGTCATGGGATAAGGTATGCAATCCATTTTGACCCATTTCCGCAGGATTTCTGCATCTCCCTGGCAGAAAAAACGCATGCAGATTGTGTATGCGTTTTTCCTGCAGAATACATGCGGAATACATGCAGATTCACATGTGTATCCACATGAGTTAACGCATGTGTTTCCGCATGCGGACTGACAAGCACTTTCCAGGCGATAGCATCATAGAATCATAGAATCATAGAATGGTAGAGTTGGAAGGGACCTCCTGGGTCATCTGGTCCAACCCCCTGCTCAAAGCAGGATTCACTAGATCATCTCAGACAGATGTCTGTCCAGCCTCTGTTTGAAGACGTCCATTGAAGGGGAACTCACCACCTCTCGTGGCAGCCTGTTCCACTCATTAATCACCCTAACTGTCAAAAAGTTTTTTCTAATATCTAATCTGTGTCTCCTCCCATTTAGTTTCATCCCATTGCTTCTAGTCTTTCCTTGTGCAAATGAGAATAAAGATGATCCTTCTACAATGTGACAGCCCTTGACATATTTGTAGACAGCTATTAAGTCTCCTCTCAGTCTTCTTTTTTGCAAGCTAAACATTCCCAAATCCTGCAACCGTTCCTCCTAGGACATGGTTTGCAGACCAGTCACCATTCTGGTCGCTCTTCTCTGAACTTGCTCCAGTTTGTCTATGTCTTTTTTAAAATGTGGTGCCCAAAACTGTACACAGTATTCCAGATGAGGTCTGACCAAAGAGGAGTAAAGACCGATAATGACTTCACGTGATCTAGACTGTATGCTTCTGTTAATACATCCCAGAATTGTATTTGCCTTTTTTGCTGCTGCATCACACTGTTGACTCATGTTCAGTCTATGATCTATTAGTATACCTAAGTCTTTTTCACATGTACTGTTGCTTAGCTCTATTCCTCCCATTCTGTATATGCTTTTTTCATTTTTATTGCCCAGATGTAGTACTTTGCATTTTTCCCTGTTAAAAACCATTCTGTTGGTTGCTGCCCACTGCTCCAGTTTATTTAGGTCTTTTTGAATCCTCTCTCTCTCTTCTCTAGTATTAGCTATCCCTCCTAGCTTTGTGTCATCAGCAAATTTAATCAGTTTACCCTCAATTCCTTCATCTAAATCATTGATAAAGATGTTGAACAATACAGGTCCCAGGACGGAGCCCTGTGGTACCCCACTTGAGACATTCATCCAGCTGGATGTGAAGCCATTTACAACCACCCTTTGAGTCCGATCACTAAGCCAGTTATGAATCCACCTAACAGTTGCCTGGTCCATTGCATACTTGGTCATTTTTTCAATAAGGATGATGTGAGATACTTTGTCAAATGCTTTGCTGAAGTCAAGATATACTATATCTACAGCATTTCCCTGATCCACCCAGTCAGTGATTCTGTCATAGAAGGAAATTAAGTTAGTCTGACATGACTTGTTAGTTACAAACCCATGCTGACTCTGGTTAATCACTTCATTCTTATCCATGTACTTACATACATGTTGTTTAATAATTTGTTCAAAGATCTTTCCTGGTATAGAAGTCAGACTCACCGGCCTATAGTTCCCTGGGTCCACCTTCTTCCCCTTTTTGAAGATAGGAACAACATTTGCTCTTCTCCAGTCTTCTGGGACTTCTCCTGTTCTCCAAGAATTTTCAAAGATTATGGAGAGTGGTTCTAAAATTTCTTCTACAATCTCCTTCAGTACTCTGGGGTGTAATTCATCTGGACCTGGAGACTTGAACTCATTTATGTTAGCTAAATATTCCCTCACAATCTTTCTGTTTACTGATAACTTGGATTCCTCTATTCCTTTAAAAGGACAGTGAAGATCAGTTGATGTTACATTTTCTTTCTGAGAGAAAACAGATGCAAAATAGGAATTAAAAAGTTCGGCCTTCTCAACATCCTCTCTTACCATTTCTCCATTTTCATCCTGTAAAAATCCTATAGCATCTTTGACTTTTCTTTTACTTTTGACATACCCCCAAAATCCTTTTTTATTGCTTTTGACATCTCTTGCAAGCCTTAATTCATTGTCAGCTTTAGCTAACCTGATACGTGCCCTGCAGGATCTGCAGACTGCATTATAATCTTCTTTAGATATGCCTCCCTCTTTCCATTTAATAAACATTTCTTTCTTTCTTTTTAGCATGTGTTTAAGTTCTGTGTTCATCCATCCTGGTTTCCTTAAATGCTTCCCATTCTTCCTACTTTTTGGGATTGTTAACGATTGTGCTTTGAGAATCTCATTTTTAAAAATTTCCCATCCTTCCTGGACATTTTTATCCTTAAGGACATCCAGCCATTGGATCCCTCCTATTCTCTTTCTGAGTCTCTTAAAATCTGCCTTTCTAAAATCTAACCTTGAAGTTTGAGTCTTCACATGTCTTCCTCCTCTAGTTATCCAAAATTCTATAATAGCATGATCGCTGCCTCCTAGGGTCCCAGCCACCTTTACCTCCTCAACCATTTCCTCCCTGTTTATAAGGATTAGATCCAAAGTAGCAGATCCCCTTGTTTTCTCCCCTACCTTTTGGAAGATAAAGTTGTCAGCAAGAGAGGATAAGAATTTGCTTGACCTGTTAGTTTTACTTGAGAGAGATTCCCAACAAATGTCTGGAT
This sequence comes from Phyllobates terribilis, assembly GCF_046119375.1. Lineage (NCBI taxonomy): Eukaryota > Metazoa > Chordata > Amphibia > Anura > Dendrobatidae > Phyllobates > Phyllobates terribilis. The sequence goes on from NW_027362765.1 coordinate 400,903,346, forward strand.
AGTTGAAATCTCCCATGACCACTACGTCATATTTTTTGGAGAACTTGGTCATTTGATACATAAAGAGTTCATCCATATCTTCAGCTTGCCCAGGTGGCCTGTAGTAAATGCCTACAATGGTGTCCTTTCCGTTGTTCTCTCCTTGTATTCTTACCCAAACAGTTTCCACAGAACTCCCAGTCTCTGAAGCTTCAATCTCTGTGCAGATATACGCTTTTCTAACATACAATGCAACACCTCCTCCTCGTTTATCAAGTCTGTTTCTTGCAAATAAGTTGTATCCTTTTAGCCTTTTATTCCAATCATGTGTATCGTCCCACCAAGTTTCAGTGATTCCAATGACATCATATTCCTTTTCCTGCATTAGTAGTTCCAATTCTCCTTGTTTGTTGCCCATGCTTTGTGCATTTGTATAAAAACATTTTAGTTTGTGATTGGTTTCTCTTCCTCCCATATTTTTATTATTTAGATTTTTTTGTCTTTGTTCTTCTTTTCCACTTCCAGTAGCAGAGCTCTCAATAGTATTTGTCAGCTGTATGGCTTTTTCTGGCCTTTTGCTTCCCTTCCCACATTGTTCTAGTTTAAAGCTCTTCTGATGAGTGTAGCAAGGCGACTTCCAAATACATGTTTTCCAGTCTTCGTAAGGTGCACCCCATCTCTAGCAAGTAGTCCATCGTATAGGTAATTCATTCCGTGATCCAGAAATCCAAATCCTTGTTGACGGCACCATCGACGTAGCCAGTTGTTCACCTGTAGAATCTTATTCCACCTCATTGTTCCATGGCCATCCACTGGGAGGATGGATGAGAAGACCACCTGCGCTCCCAATTCTTTCACTTTCTTGCCTAAGTCTTCAAAGTCACTGCAGATGGTTTCCAGGTCCTTTCTTGCGGTGTCATTTGTCCCCACATGTATTAGCAGGAATGGGTAGTGATCTGTAGGTCTGAAGAGTCTTGATATCCTGTCAGACACATCTTTAATTTTTGCTCCTGGAAGACAGCACATTTCTCTTGAGGTTATGTCTGGTCTGCAGATAGCGGCCTCTGTTCCTCTTAACAGGGAATCCCCCATGACCACCACTCTCCGTTTTTTCTTCACAACATTCTTCTTTCTCCATCCAGGAGGATTCTGAAGGCTTACAAGGTTATTCATTGCTGGCAAAGTCTTATCTTGCTGTATTTCTTCATGGTTCTCCTGCGTGAGAGCCTGGTACTGGTTCCTGAGCAGTATGGGTGCTGACTGCCTCTCGATCCTCCTGCTTCTGTGGGTCACATGCTTCCATTCCTCTGTTTCCTCAGGTGCAGTTCGAATTTCTTCTCTTTCTGAATCATGAAGAGATAATTCTGCTCTGTCTAAGAACTCTTCACCTTCCTTAATGATTTTCAAGGTAGTTAACCTCTCTTCTAGATTTCGCAACTTTTCCTCCAACAGGGACACAAGCTTGCATTTCTGGCATGTGAAGTCTGGCTTTTCCACTGGCAAGTCTGTGAACATGTAGCAGGATATGCAGCTCACCAAATGGCTCCTGGACTCTTCCATGTTCTTATTGTTAATGTTCTGAAAACAGTGAAAAAAGATTAAAAAAAAAGCTTCAAAATGCGCGCGCCAGCAGGCGCGCGGTTTACCGATGTCCTCTTTTCAGCTCCAACAGCCAAAATCCAGTGTTCTTTGAGCTCGCGGAGACTCTTCACTTACCCCAAAATGCAGTGGGAATATGCAAATTATCTCCTCAGGACTCCTCCCCTGGTTTACCGATGTCCTCTTTTCAGCTCCAACAGCCAAAATCCAGTGTTCTTTGAGCTCGCGGAGACTCTTCACTTACCCCAAAATGCAGTGGGAATATGCAAATTATCTCCTCAGGACTCCTCCCCTGGTTTACCGATGTCCTCTTTTCAGCTCCAACAGCCAAAATCCAGTGTTCTTTGAGCTCGCGGAGACTCTTCACTTACCCCAAAATGCAGTGGGAATATGCAAATTATCTCCTCAGGACTCCTCCCCTGGTTTACCGATGTCCTCTTTTCCGCTCCAACAGCCAAAATCCAGTGTTCTTTGAGCTCGCGGAGACTCTTCACTTACCCCAAAATGCAGTGGGAATATGCAAATTATCTCCTCAGGACTCCTCCCCTGGTTTACCGATGTCCTCTTTTCAGCTCCAACAGCCAAAATCCAGTGTTCTTTGAGCTCGCGGAGACTCTTCACTTACCCCAAAATGCAGTGGGAATATGCAAATTATCTCCTCAGGACTCCTCCCCTGGTTTACCGATGTCCTCTTTTCAGCTCCAACAGCCAAAATCCAGTGTTCTTTGAGCTCGCGGAGACTCTTCACTTACCCCAAAATGCAGTGGGAATATGCAAATTATCTCCTCAGGACTCCTCCCCTGGTTTACCGATGTCCTCTTTTCAGCTCCAACAGCCAAAATCCAGTGTTCTTTGAGCTCGCGGAGACTCTTCACTTACCCCAAAATGCAGTGGGAATATGCAAATTATCTCCTCAGGACTCCTCCCCTGGTTTTCACTTGGAAAGTGCTTGATAACTAGGTCACACTGTATAAATCCATGCAAATGGCATGGATTTATACAGTGTGACCGTAAAAATAAAAAAATAAAGCTATACTTACCGATCCCCCGCCGCGTGAGCTGTCGCGTGTGTTGTCGCGCTACTTCCGGGTTGCCGGCATCTCGCGAGACCGCGACGTCATCTCAGGTCCTGGAAGGAGAAGCACTGCGTGGGCCACCGGACAGGTGAATATAAACTTTATTTATTATTTTATTATTTTTTTACAGGTACAATGGTACCCAGGTCTGGATGAGAGTCTTCTCTCCCCCAGAACTGGGTACCATATGACTCGCCCCCTGGGCCGTGGGGCACGCGGAACCGGGCGATAGGGAGACGCTGGGAGTAGTAGTGGCGGCCCGGTCCCGCGGCTCAGGGTGGTCAGACCAATGGTAGTCTGCTACGAGCTTCAGATAATGTCCGACTACGCCACCCGTGGATTGCGGTTATTAGGAACCGCCGCTGCAAGGCAGTCCGCTGGGGCTGATGATGAATGCAGCTGGGATGGTGTGACTCCCCACGGGAAGAGTGCGGCCCCAGGGCAGTGTAGTGGATGGTGGGAGTGATGGTGGTGAGAGTCCCCGTGCTGATAGTGCTGGAGGAGCGAAAGAGCACACAGACAACGTACTGCAGTCCAATGTCGTTTACTCACAGTTCAGGTACTCCAGGTCACCTCTGTACAGGTGATGACCGCCCGAGCCGTGCGGCGTCCACCAGGTGTGGAGCTCGGTCAACTCCCAGGCAGTTCAGGAGCATGGCACAGGACCCCCTTTAATCCTTTCTCTGGCCTGCCTCACCAGTGACCCACTTTTGTCCAGCTAACGCGGACTTGTGCGGTTAAACATGGGCCCCGTCCTCCGCTGTCCTATATGGTGCCTTCCTAGCAGGTTTGATGAGGTGTCGCACCAATAAATGATCACGACGACCGGTCTTTGGCTGAGGGTAGTTTCTCCTCCACCAACTTGGGATCCGGTACCCTTAATCTGCCTGACCCTTCACCCTGGATTCTCGTGGGTTCTTAGGGTCCCTTCCACCTTCTTGTTCCTGAGCCCTTCTGTTTCTCTGTCTCTCCTTCTCTTTCTCTGTTCCTTTCTGTTCCTTTCTCGTGGAGCTGGGATGAGACTTAATCACAGCTTCCTTTCACCTCCTCTGTCTCTCTTCTCCGGCCTCTCTCTAGGCCCGCTCCTGAGTGGAGCTCCTACAGAGCCTCCACTCCCGGTCTTCCCCTCTCACTGAACGAACCTAGATCTAAGATGGTGCCCACCTTTTATACCTCCCTCTGACCATGAGCCCAGGTGACCAGCAACCAATGGGCTCCTTCCTACGCTCAGGAACCAACCCCTATCTGCCCCTACAGCACTGGGTGTTCCACCCCCCTCCCCACTCCAGGCAGGGACATAGTCGGTCGTGCCTGCACTTCTGTCTAGTGGGAGCACCGTTGAGCTGTCCCTCGGAAATGGGGTGTGTGTGCTGTATGCAGCTAACTGAGCCCTGGTCCATACTCCATCCTTACCCGGGAGTGGAATATCACACCTCTGGTCTGAGGTGCAATACCCCTGTAGCGGCCGAACCCTCGGGGCGCTACATTCCCCCCTGGTAAAGCACAGCACGTCCTCGGGCTGGAAAAGAGCAAAAACAGTTAATTACAGGACATGCAAACTTTTTAAAACTTTTTACATTTAGAAACGGACGACATGGTTCAATTCCCTTTATGGGACACACTTTTCTTTTCACTAGACATTATGAAAACACTTTCAATACTTCCGGAACTCTTTTGTATAAAACATCTCGTAAAACATTTGCATTATCAACTAGCAGCATATAAAACTTTCTCATGTAAAACATTTTCAAATACGGCATATTCTTGTATCCTGGCCGCGGTGCAACTTGCGACCAGATGTTCTTTCTTCTTAAAGGTGCAACAGTCCAGTAAACTTGTCTTGAGGTAGACGTTGCCATTTTTATATAGAACCAGTAGGGGGCGCTTTAGGAAGCGCAACTATATACAAGGGATTGACCGCTCTCAGTCCTCGGCCAGTTTTGGGAAGGGAAATGGCTGCTCACAGTCCTCAGCCTGTTAAGGGGAAGAGGGATGGCTGCTCTCAGTCCTCAGCCAGGTTACTTAGGGGATAGGGCAACAATCACACAGTCCTATATCAGTCCCAACGGGGACCACACTTTTCTCTGAAACAGTCCCAAACAGTTCCTTTGTACCCCGACGGGTAACTATTTACATTGGCGCTTCTTCTTACTCTCTATCGTCGTTCTCCATATGCGCCTTGCTCCTCCTCATCATCTTCAGGCCCATCCGGGTCCTCTTGGTACTCAACGTCCGAGTAGTGCTGTTCCTCCTCCTCTACTACTCTGTGGACGTGGAGGGCGTACCATCCCTTCACGCCTTGGTGTCGGGTGTAAGACACCACATCACCTGGAAATAGATCCCGCCCTCGATGGCCTTCCGGCAGGTGGCTCTACACATCTCTCCTCGTCACGAATACATCGCTGATGGTCTCAGGGTCTCGGATGAAACCCCAGCCGCGCTCCATCTGGAACTTCACAACAGTTCCGGTGACTCGGGGACTGCGGGCAGTTCGGGGATCTCGCCGGGCCTTCATTTTCTGCTCCGCGCTCTGGACCTGCAGCTTCTCTTGTTTCACCCGCCGCTCTCGCTGCTCCCTCTCAAACATTTCCAGCTGTTGGCGGCAGGCCTCCCGCCGTTCGGCTGCGCCCGCTCGTGTTTCCCTTGTGAACCCCATTAGGTCCTCCCCGGTGGGGTCCCATTCAAACTGGGCGTCCTCCAATGGCAGCTGGGGGATTTCCTGAGGCGCCGGAGCAGGTATGAGGGGCTCAGATGGTACTTCAACCGCCGCGGGCGGGCTCCTCCGGAAGCGGGGGTTAACATACTCGGGGGACCAGATAAAAGGAAGCCCATCCGGACTGGTATGTTGGGCGAAGAGATCTGCGCCCAACGGTAGTACTGCGGAGGCAGGGGGCGCGAGTGGGTTGGCGGCGCCCGGGGGCACGTGGCCTTGCGACCAGGCCCATGCTGGTCGTTTCCTAGTTGCTCCCAGGGGTGGTACAGCGGGTGCAGGGGGTTCCGTCGGGGCAGCGGCGCCCGGGGGCGCTAGGCCTTGCGGCCGGGCCTGCGATGGCGGTTGGCTGAGCACGCCCGGGGTCAGAGGGCACGGCGTGGGGCGGGGCTCACTGGCAGCGTCGACGGCCTGGGGGCCGGTTGATGGCGGTGGAGGCACAGTGTTGACGGCAGGTCCAGGTGCGTTGGGCTCCACAACGGGGTGCAGGGGCAGGTCGGCGGCCCCAGGGTTCGGGGTAGGGGCGTCTCCGTTACCTGCCTCTGCTGTCGCGGCCTCCTCCGCGGCGTCGTCTTCAGCCTCCGCTCTCTCTTCACTGCCCTCGGTGGCTGATGTGCCGCAGGATGTCGTTGGTGCCTCCTGCTGCAGGGTCACAGCCCGCCGGGCCACTTCTTCTTTCCACCCGGCGATCACATCCTGCTGCGCCCGGACCATCCTCCGGTCCAGCTCCTCCAGCGCCGCCCGCGTATATTCGGGGTCCTCCTTGGGGAGGTGGGCTAGCAGCTCGGTGAGGCTGCATGGTGTTGTAGCTTGCAGTAGGCCCCTTGCCAAAGTACTGGAGCTGATTTCTTTCTCCATCTCCGGGTGCGGCCTGGCCAAACTGATCCAGACCACCCCCTGCCCCGCAGTTTTCTTCTCTTTCCGCCCCCATGGGGGGCGGTCCTGGGGCATTCTGCTGACAATCGCTCTCAGGGGCAGCCCCCCCACGTTGACGGACATTTCTACAGCCGTGCTCATGGTTGTTGGGGGCGGGCTTCCTCTTTGGCGCCATTCTGGGACCCGGCCCACGATGGGAGGCGGCCTCCTCTGGTCTTTTGGCGCGCACATTATGGCGCTCGTTCTTCTGGGGCGGGCGCCATCTTTAGTACAATGAAATAGTCTCTTTTCAGGCGCGCAGTACCCGTGGTTAGCAGGCACGAAATCCTGCTGACTACGCCAAAGCTGACTCGCCCCCTGGGCCGTGGGGCACGCGGAACCGGGCGATAGGGAGACACTGGGAGTATTAGTGGCGGCCTGGTCCCGCGGCTCAGGGCGGTCAGACCAATGGTAGTCTGCTACGGGCTTCAGATAATGTCCGACTACGCCACCCGTGGATTGCGGTTATTAGGAACCATCGCTGCAAGGCAGTCCGCTGGGGCTGATGATGAATGCAGCTGGGATGGTGTGACTCCCCACGGGAAGAGTGCGGCCCCAGGGCAGTGTAGTGGATGGTGGGAGTGATGGTGGTGAGAGTTCCCGTGCTGATAGTACTGGAGGAGCGAAAGAGCACACAGACAACGTACTGCAGTCCAATGTCGTTTACTCACAGTTCAGGTACTCCAGGTCACCTCTGTACAGGTGGTGACCGCCCGAGCCGTGCGGCGTCCACCAGGTGTGGGGCTCGGTCAACTCCCAGGCAGCTCAGAAGCATGGCACAGGACCCCCTTTAATCCTTTCTCTGGCCTGCCTCACCAGTGACCCACTTTTGTCCAGCTGCCGCGGACTTGTGCGGTTAAACGTGGGCCCCGTCCTCCGCTGTCCTATATGGTGCCTTCCTAGCAGGTTTGATGAGGTGTCGCACCAATAAATGATCACGACGACCGGTCTTTGGCTGAGGGTAGTTTCTCCTCCACCAACTTGGGATCCGGTACCCTTAATCTGCCTGACCCTTCACCCTGGATTCTCGTGGGTTCTTAGGGTCCCTTCCACCTTCTTGTTCCCGAGCCCTTCTGTTTCTCTGTCTCTCCTTCTCTTTCTCTGTTCCTTTCTGTTCCTTTCTCGTGGAGCTGGGATGAGACTTAATCACAGCTCCCTTTCACCTCCTCTGTCTCTCTTCTCCGGCCTCTCTCTAGGCCCGCTCCTGAGTGGAGCTCCTAAAGAGACGCCACTCCCGGTCTTCCCCTCTCACTGAACGAACCTAGATCTAAGATGGTGCCCACCTTTTATACCTCCCTCTGACCATGAGCCCAGGTGACCAGCAACCAATGGGCTCCTTCCTACTCTCAGGAACCAACCCCTATCTGCCCCTACAGCACTGGGTGTTCCACCCCCCTCCCCCCTCCAGTCAGGGACATAGTCGGTCGTGCCTGCACTTCTGTCTAGTGGGAGCACCGTTGAGCTGTCCCTCGGAAATGGGGTGTGTGTGCTGTATGCAGCTAACTGAGCCCTGGTCCATACTCCATCCTTACCCGGGAGTGGAATATCACACCTCTGGTCTGAGGTGCAATACCCCTGTAGCGGCCGAACCCTCGGGGCGCTACACATACGCACATTGAAACGCATATTATCCGCTTGTACAAATGTACAGACACGGATTCTATGCGTCTCAATGCAAGTCAATGGCAGCGCTTCCGCTGCGCTTCCGCAAAATTAATAAACATGCTGTGGATTTATGAGCGCTGCAGAAATGCTGCGGAAAAATCCGCAGCATGTGCATTGACATTGCGGAATGCCATTGGGGACCATGGGGTGCGGATTACCATGCGTTTTTGATGCGTTTCCGCTGCGGAAATTCCGCAGCGGAAACGCATGAAAAACGCATCGTGTGCATGCAGCCTCACAGAGAGACATTCTAATGCTAACAGACTACACCTGAACTGGCATTTGTATAAATAGCTACTATTCAGGGCTGGATCATGACTGGTGGAGCCCCTAAGCAAAAATTCTGTTGATGGTCCAACCTCAATAGCAATATCATATAATACTTGACTATCTTAAGGCCCCCATGCACACTACAGGGTGGGACATTTATATGGATATACCTAAATTAAATGGGAATGGTTGGTGATATCAACTTCCTGTTTGTGGCACATTAGTATATGGTATGGGAGGGGGAAAACTTTTCCAGATGGGTGGTGACTATAAGGGCCATTTTGAAGTCAGCCATTTTGGATCCAACTTTATTTTTTTCAGTGGGAAGAGGGTCATGTGACACATCAAACGTATTGAGAATTTCATAAGAAAAACAATGGTTTGCTTGGTTTTAACGTAACTTTATTCTTTCATGAGTTTTTTTTACAAGTTTATGACCACTTATAAAATGTGTTCAAAGTGCTGCCCATTGTGTTGGATTGTCAATGCAACCCTCTTCTCCCACTCTTGACACACTGATAGCAACACCGCAGAAGAAATGCTAGCACAGGCTTCCAGTATCCGTTGTTTCAGATGCTGCACATCTCGTATCTTCACAGCATAGACAATTGCCTTCAGATGACCCCAAAGATAAAAGTCTAAGGGGGTCAGATCGAAAGACCTTGGTGGCCATTCAACTGGCCCACAACGACCAATCCACTTTCCAGGAAACTGTTCATGTAGGAATGTTCGGACCTGACACCCATAATGTGGTGGTGCACCATCTTGTTGGAAAAACTCAGGGAACGTGCCATCTTCAATGCATAAAGAGGGCAACACATCATCATGTAGCAATTTCAGATATTCAGTGGAATTGAGGTTTCCATTGATGAAGAATGGCCCCACTATCTTTGTACCCCATATACCACACCATACCATCAAGATACGAGATGTGCAGCATCTGAAACAACCGATACTGGAAGCCTGTGCTAGCATTTCTTCTCAACAAGTTTGATGTGTCACATGACCCTTCTCAATAGGTTTGATGTGTCACATGACCCTCTTCCCATTGAAAAAAATAAAGTTGGATCCAAAATGGCTGACTTCAAAATGGCCGCCATGGTCACCACCCATCTGGAAAAGTTTTCCCCCTCCCATATACTAATGTGCCACAAACAGGAAGTTGATATCACCAACCATTCCCATTTAATTTAGGTGTATCCATATAAATGGCATACCCTGTAGATGAAAGTTGACCAAAAGCATTAGTCTTCTCACATAGGCAAAAGGGACTTTTTGCCCATTCCTCTTGTTTAGGTTTACCTGGTGGATCCTCTAAGCCTCAGGTCTGGGTGGGCTATTTGACCTCAGGCATTGGTGCAGCAAGCAGGAAGGCATGTGGACACTCAGGAATCTCAGGAGCAGCAAGACGGATGAAGTGGAGCCCAGCAGGGATGGAAAAATGTTGAAGCTCAGTATGCACAGAAGTTGAAGCACACCAAACAGAAGTCTAGAGTCTCAATCCTAAAACATAGGGGTGAGTCCTAATGTGCCTTAAATAGGATTAGGGAGATGATGTCACTGAGGCACGCTGGGTAACTTGCAAAACCCAATGTGGAGCACAACAAAGGGCAGCGTATCGAGGTGAAGGAAGCAGAGCCTGGGATACCTGACACAGGGGTGTTACAACTCCTCTCTAGACTCCAATGGTGGGGCTACAGCCTCTGCACCCCCTATAGCTATGCAACTGGTCATTTTCTGACTACATTATCATTTCCCATGTTCATAATGGTTATCATTTGTCATGGAGAACAGTATGACCTTACCAAAAAGTAAAAAGGGTTATCCGGGCATCTAATATTGATTAGCCATCCTTAGGACAGGTCATCTATACCGGATCAGTGAGGTTCTTGATTGGCAGCGACCGCTACATATTGAACAATATGCTGCTCCATTTAATGTTTACATCTGGCCTTCACCAAAGCAAATAGTAGCTAATCGGTGGGGGTCCGACAACCCAATGTTGATGACCTATTCAACATTAGATGACCGGAAAAATTCTAAGTATCATGATGCTACTAATGATGCCTACCGTCATCAGACTGCGGTATCTCAAGTCAATGAGACAAAATGATCCTGAGTGTCCAACCGCCGGTTATACAAAACATGGCCATGTACTATTTTAATTTCATAGTAAATTGGGATATTATCATTGCACACACAGACCAAAAACACATCTGGTTCAGATGTAGCAATCCTGGTCTTGAATATTGTTTTCATAGCATGTGTTTCTTGATTATGAACGATCTGCACATCGAGAGAACTTTCATGGCAGCCAATTATTCATTTAGTATTGCTCCACCTGTATACAAGAATTGAGCAAAATGTGATAATCCATTGATCTCATGGACATTGTTGTAGCTGAGTCCATTGTTATGTTAGAAACTGTATCCAAAAAAAATCATCTTATGCTCCAATGGTTCAGTCCAACCATGACTTCTTGAGTATGATGTCTCCCACACCATCTGTGTCAGATGGATCTCCCTTCACTTCACTAGAGCTTTCTTACTTATTTCATGAGACATTTTCTGCAGGGAAACTTTGAAAACCTTTCTCTCCTCACAAGCCTGTAACCTGGTCTAAAGTGTCCACCAAATGGTATTCCAATACAACCTCCAACTGGCGTGCGCAAAGAGACCCTTATTCTCTATTCCTTTTGTCTATATCACGTTTCATAAGCTATACTCAATTATATTAAGGATTATAGAAGTATTCTTGTATTGATGGAGGAATCACAGGAAAGTATGTACTGCCTATAGTATGATATAGATACACAAATTATTTGCTGCTCTGCACCAACGAGGCTCAAAATCCACTGTTCGAAGTTGGGCGTTCATAAAGCCTTCTATAACCTTTAGATGGCTGTTGGATGAACAATGGTTTGGCTGATGGTTTGGCTCAACCAACGCTCCCCCTTTCAGAGGACAGACTGAGCGCTTCTGTGTACTGTATGAAAGAGCCGCTGCCAGACATGTATAGTGGTGTCTTATCTTAGGAAGAATAAAGGGATCTGCAGCAGTCCGAAATTGGACATGTCGGTTCCTTATCTCCTAAGACAATCATCTGTCGGGGAAGAGTTGGGGTCCCCCATACACATTAAACTGAGCCTGTCGATATCAGTGTAGTGTGAATGGAAGTATTTAATCTCCTTACAGTCACTATAGGTCTTCACAAGAAGTAATATTACTGTCTAAGACCTACGTTAAAGGTTTGTCTTCCAGCCAAGAAGTATCCTAGTCCGCACTGACAAGAAGCAAGAACCCTGAAACAGCTGTCTGCAAAGGGGTGTTTCTTTATTTTGACAGACGCTATTGAGATTGTTTTCTTTCTACTGAAGGAGAGCTTTAGTTTTCCTTTATATACACGTTGATAGGCATTTCTTTATGGTCCCATTCACAGGGGCTGACAAAGCTGCATGAAGCAGAAGGATCGTTAATTCGATTGTTCTCTCCCCATACAGAATACTTTTATGACTGAGCCATAACACTCACATGGGGATGAACAAACCAGGGGAAATGTTGAACCTGCACACCACAGGTTAATATACAGACTAGGCAAATCCCTAATCTGCCCTGATTTGTCCCTGTCTGACTGCAGAGGTTGGCCCCCACTCAACATCGGCTGACCCTGAGTGTCCTTAACTGCATCCTCATCTATACACAGAGTATAACCCAAAACAACAACAACAGAACATAGTGCACAGAGACAGAGGGTGAGACACATGAAAGATGTAAGAAAAAGAAAGGAGCCTAAAAAGACCTTTGGTATACGTGAAAACCCTCAGACCCGGAATGTAACAAAATGGGAAAAGTGTTAAGAAGGGGAACACGCGAACAAACAGCAGGAGAAGCAATAGGGAAAACCTCAGCAAGATAATCCTTGACTGGGAAGCTGGGACTTCAAACATCCATCTAACTTGGAATATAGCCAGTGAGGACTGCATGTACATGGTGAGTATAAATAGCCCCTCCCAAGAAGTGATAGGACAAACCAAAACGAGGAAAGGAAAACACCTGCATAGAAGCAACACAGCAAAGCAAAGACAAGAGCGTTATCAACAGGCAGACAGAGACAGCACACACTGTGGTCCCACAGAGAGGGAAACCAACCCACCGCCAGAGATCACCGGATCGAGCCCCAGAGTCGAGCCATGACACGTATTTGTTCTCAGCAGCACATCCCCTGTTCCTATTTACATCGATATGCTGACAATACCAATGATTTTTATGCTGTCATAAATGATCCGATCAGTTGACAAATGAGCAAAATGCTGATTAGCTTAATGTTTACACGAGCTGATGATCAGGAATGAGTAATCTTTGTTATTGTGACCACCTTAAATTGCAATTGAACTTTTGCACCATTTTTACTAGAGATATATCTGTGGACTTGGAAAGGTTTTAATATGCTGAATGTTTTTTATTTAATTTTTAAAACATAACTGCTTAGTGAAACTGCAAGTTCAGAGCTCGGTGGATATTCCCTGTGAAATTATTCCCTCTCCTTTTTTGCTCTAGCCTATGCCTCTAAAACTGAAATCTCTGTGCCTGCTGTGATTTTGGACGCAAACTGCAACTAAAAAAAAAAAAGGGATGTATGTCATGCATTATGATGACTGGGGGCTCTACTTTATTTGTTGCCCAACTTTCTGATTTTTAGAAAAACATCTATTGAAAGCAGAACATAATGTGTCCCTGGGATGTGGCTGATCTGCTGTTTAGCCCCATTCAAATGACCAGAACTGAGCCGTAATAAAAAACACGACTTATGGACTGTTTGGGCGTAGGTTTTAAAAGAAACTAGACTTTAAATTCACACATTCCCTGCAGATACCCATTTTGTCTGTAAAAATCAATGCCACATGGAACACTCCTCCCTCTAGGTTCAGAATTAAACAATTCTTCTTCTTTTTTTTTTTAATCCGTGATTGCTGAATAAATTGCATTAGCATGTATAATATGTAAAATGAGCAGGATCCTTTTCCTATTTGCAGCTCTAAGTGCTAAAATAAGAGCAGTGGAATGGAGATTTCAATGTTTTTCATTCTTCCAACGGGCTCTAGAGCCTTTTTACAAATGTAGGGCCTCTAAAGTGTTATATGGTCAAGTGCTATCAAACCCTTGGAAAAAAAATGTCAAGCAGATCTATGAGATTATTTTTATGATTTTGGTATTTTTCAGTTCTAATTTTATACTAAATGGACCCCAGTGTTTACACCTGTCTGTTCTTCTGACATCTCTGTTTTAGTGAATACTTTTATACTATTCTGCAAAAATGTAATATTTAAAATATTACTGTATTAATATTGCAAATAAATTGACAACTGGGCATTACCATCCCCACTGATTTAGGCCTCATTTACATGTCAGTTTTTTTTTATGTACGATATAAACTAACCAACTTTCTCCAATGACTTTTGGTCATAGTTTCATTTGAGTTTGGCCCAAGTGTCATCGTTTTTTTCTAATATGTAAAATGGAAAAAAAAATCTCTATTCTTTTGATATGTAAAAGCCCTTGAAAATCAAACCGAACTCGGAAGCCATCTGAGTGCTCTTTGATTTTTTCCCGGAGCCATAGACTTGCATTACCGATTCTGATCCGACATTCGGATTAAAATCTGAATTGTCTCCACGATTTTCCACAGACCCCATTTACTATTGTAGGTATGAGTGCTATCCGTGAAAAACACGGATAGCATTCAGATGCAAAAAACGGACATCTGAATGAGGCCTTAAAGTGTTGGATTCTTATAGAATCTGACAGCAGCACATTCCTTTAAGAAGGTGCATAGAAAAAAAGCTTATTTTTTTGGTGGAATAATAGAGGAACATAGCAACACAAAGTAAGGACCTTGTGATTGTCAGTAGTGTGTGACAATGAAGACCGCACTTATTGCACAGTGTTGCAGTGTGTAAAGGTACACCCTTTTCAGGAAGTCAATAGAAATGCTCAATTGCCAATTTAGCCATACATTTACAAGAGCAGGGGCGGACATATTGTTTGTGCAACCTGTGTGGTTGCACGGGAACCCATGTGGTAAGGGGGCCACTTCTACCTCTAAAGCAGGTAGACTTGTGCATTATGATGAGCTCTTGGGCTGCAAAGGGTCCATATATTGTTCTTGCACTGGCGCCTCTTCTTTCTGTGTCCACCAGTGTCCAAGAGTGATAACAGAAGAGCAGCACAACCACAAGTTATAAGAAAAGAAGAATTGTTGGAGATTGTAATACCTAAACAGATATTTCTTGGCTGACTTGGCATATTATTTTGCCACATATATCCTCTTTTAAAAAATGTTTTTAGTGTACATTTCTAATTGTACAACCAATCTGATATTGGAGCGAGTGTAGCGCACTACCAGTAAATTGTCAAAGAAACCATGACCCTTTATAAAACCCTCTAAGCTTATTTCCCGCCTCTCCATGCCCCTTTCTCCTCCTTGCTGAAAGAAGAAACCACCCAGATTAGCGGCTTTCATGTCTTTCAGGCTGACTCTTCGGTCATGTGCACAAAATGTCTTTTCCAGGTGGGTCAACTCCGAAATCCGTCTGAAAAAGTTACCAGAAAACAGTGAAAATAATGAACATAAACATATCTATGTAAAAGCTACTTGCTGTTCATGTATTCAGTGTTCTTAGTGTCTTAACGGCTTCAGGTTTCCAAAGACATCAAACGTTTAAAGGAAGTGACCGGACCATTCTTCAGGCGGCTTTCTCTTTGAAGATGCTCAATACTTTACAGCAGAAGTGAATGTGAAGTCTCAAAATACGCTGGTGCGTTTTTTTGAGTATTTTGCAAGCATCTTTGCTTAAAAAAACACTATCATTGTTTTTTTAATGCTCAATAAAAAGAATGGGTTTAACGAATGTCTGGAAAATCCCACAAAAATGCTCAAAAAAATAACTCTACAGTATTCGGAAATGTCTTCTTCTTGAAAAACTTGACGAACCAGAAATACCCTACTTTTGTTGCTTAACTGGGAGTCTTCAAGGTCTCTCCATATTTCAGGAGCTTCCTGGACATTCTGAAAGAGTTGGTATAAGCAGCAGCACAATGGTTGTGATGACACTAAGTTTATTCTTAATTATGCCAGACATAATATTCAGCAGGCCTAGGGACATGAGCCATTGTTCATATGATCCTATACATTGACTCTTGTTGTAGGTTGAATTGATGTTTGTTGATTTGTTGAATGCCTGCTGATGACCTATTGTATCAGCCATCGCAGCTTATTGTTCTGCTATCCTTGGCGGACAAAGGCGCAGGTTAATTGAACAATCAATGTTTGTTAATTTGTTGAATGCCTGATGACTACCTATTGTATCAACCCATGCAGCTTGTTGTTTTGCAAACACTGAAGGACAAAATATGCAGGTTAATTGAACAGTCAAACAATGAGACTCTACAGGACAGCAGCCTAGGCACCATGGCTCCAACCAAGGAAAACAGATTTGATCCACTGCCCATCACTGAACCCATGGAGACGTTTGGAGAACCCAGGATGATACAGTCGGGTCACCTTGCCACATACCTCAATGTACTCTGTCAGCTTCCTAAGCTTGCCACTACATCCTCTCTATAGGTGCACGTCAAAAGCGGGGTGCTACTGGTTTGGGTAGTTGGTCCTGAAAGCCCGAAGTTGTAGATGTTCTAATTCCCGGCGAGCCAGCAGAAGGTTGAGACTCTGTCATTTACACCATCTTATGTACTTGCTGGGACTGTACTATATGTTATTGATTGTTGGTGATCTAATAAAGTATCACCCCACTGTGTTACCCTCATCCTCTGTTATCTGAGTAGTATTCTGCCCACTGGGAAGGGGTACGAGCATCCAGTGGGATGAGCCCTGGTCCATGCAGTCTTTCTAAAGACATCTAATGAACGAGAGCACTAACTGACCCTCATGTCTCTACAATGGTCAACAAGTATCTTGCAAAGGTTTCATTATGTGCCCTGTGCCCAACGCTCGCCTTTGTGCCATACGGGTTTCTAACCTTCAGTTCTGTCCCTTTACGTTACATGTCAGATCAAATGTGTGCTCAAAAATATGAAAAATGTTGAATATTTGTTTTCTGCTTTATAATTTTTTTCAACATAATAAATATTTAATTTTTTTTTTTTTTTAGGAAGTTTATACTTTTCACTATTTTTATTATTAGACCTTAGTTGTTTTTTTTTTTTATCAACAAATAGGTGCTATCCTATGCTTTAAATGCTCAGCCATAGGTTTGCAAAATTTCTCTGCATGTCGTTGGAAAGAATCTGTTTCATCAGAAGAAAAATCTGTTTAGTTTTCCTTTGCGCACAATATCAAGTAAATTAATTTTAAGAGATAATTTAATGTACGATCCTCCTAAACCAACTGAATCATGGAAAATAAAAATTTGCCATCAGACAGATCTCTTACTTAACAGAAGCCATCTGTACTATACAGTAAGCAAATTGTATAAAAATGAATAGAGACGTCCCCAGGGGCCAATGACTCAAGCGCGGCGCTTTTATAATGAAGATGTATAGACGCCTGTACGTATTTACATTGTCTATTAAACTAGGTAAATCGTGGCGACGGGCTGAGCAAAATGGTTGCAAATGTTATTAGCGTGATATGACGGATGAGTCACATAAGCAAGTGATGCATATTCTACAAGGCGCCGATAACAGACCTGCATTTCAAGGTAGGCACCTTAAATTCGAGCCATCGTCCAAACTTTGTGCTGTAGGAAGAACATTACTTGGACATTTATATGGCTGTTTATTGACTACGGGATGGATCCAGTCTTTTTCCTGTATTATGAGTTAGAGTAATTGGTATTTCCATAAGCTTGGCAGAATGTGCCTGTCATGTCGTATGGTTGATATTTAATGCAGCCCATAATGATAGTGAAATTATTCTGTCATCGGTGCTTTAGTGAAGAGACTTGAAAACTGATTACTAGTCGCTGGTATCAGGGAACGAGGATTAGCATTTTTTGAATTTTCAATCGCAAAGGTTCTAAAAAATCTTGGCAATATTACAGATTTAAAGGAGAACTCCATATTTTAATGTACCTAAGAAGTTAAAATGTTGACTACTAAAAGAAACTTCTGTCTAGATGCCCTATTAATTAATGTGGACATCACAGGAGTCCCCTTTTAGAGACAACCCCTGAGTAGGGACCGGTGGTCTCGGTACAACCCAGTCCCCATAAGACCTTAATCTTTGCTCTCCTCTTGTCTGCTCTTCTCACAGCTATTTCCAAGGATTTCTCCTTTACTTTAGAACTCACCACCTCATGTGGTCAGGCTCTCATCCACCTTCCAAACCCTCAAAGCAACCTGAAAACTAATCTTGTCATAAAAGCTTCCAACCTACAATAAGCCTGCTGCCACCACACTATCATATCATAGTTGCCAACATTTCTAGAGACATTTTAAGCCCAGTCACAACCTACCACTCTCCGCCCCCCCGGCACCCCTAGATCGCCTACTTTTGGCCGTGATTTACATAAACCCCGTCTTTTTTTGTTCCATGAGTTCCAGGAAATCTGGGACAGTTGCCAACTTTGCCAGATCAGTAACTTTTGCCCTCGCTTATTAAGTATTTCCCCCTTTCTTTGTAGATTATCACCTCTGATGGGCAAGACCCTCTCTTTCTGTATCAGTCCAACACTTAGTCATGTTAATTGTACTTATATGACATGTCTACTGTTTTTTATATTATGTTAATCACCAATATTGTGCATTATGTTATACTGATTATACACTATCATCCTCCTTGTTCCTCTCTCATTCATACACCGTCCGGGAATTAAAGTGGTTGTCTGCTACTTGGACAACCCCTTCTGAATCCCTATTTCCCCAAGTAAAATAATAACACCTATACTCACCTCTGTTGCTGACATTGTTCCAGCAGTGTTGGCACTGGCTCTCCCGGGGATTGCATGACATTGGTGTGATGCGCAATCCCTGAGGCCAATCAGCGCCGGCTTCACTTTCTACTCCTACAGATGTATATTTACATCCGGAAGGAGCGAGAGAGCAGCAGCTCCCCCTCCGGATGCCTTGATTTGTCCAAAGGAGGAGAGAGTGAAGCTAGTGCTAGTTGGCCGCAGGCATTGCGTAACTCAACAATGTCACTCAATCCCCGGGAGAGCCAGTGCCGAGACTGCTGGAATGGTGCCGGCATTTGAAGTTAGTTTAGGTGTTATTATTTTACTGGGGAGAAACATAGGGATTCAAAAGGGGTTGTCCAAGTAGTGGAAAACCCCTTTAAAAGTGTTTTAAAACATACTAGTAATATGTTGGCAATATGTTAGCTTTTTTAAAGTCTCATAATGTTCTGTACTCTGGAAAAAGGAGAACAGAAAAAGGCTTTTTTAAAGTATGTTCATACATGTCAGATCACATGCTGATTTTTAGATGGGTTCTGCACCTAAATCTGAGTTATAGTTGCTTATTTGATCTTTTTTTTATATTTTAGGATTTCTTTGTGAGTTTTATATACTTTCCTATCTAATTATTCAACATGTATTATGTCTCACTGATGCTGGATTAAAGGATCCCTGTTTCCTGACTGGTGGGGCCAATCTGACATAAAGGGCCATCAATATGTCATTACTTGAGAGGATAACCAATAATCGCTAGGCACCAGTGAGAGGCAATCGGTGATGTCGTAAAAGCATGGTACCGTGTGGGAAGAGGTAAAAAGGATCAGCCCACCAAAGTAAATGATACTACATAACTATCATGTGTGAAAGGAGGTGTCTATGCATTTAGACCTCCATGTTCCTTTGACTTAAAGGGATTGTGCCTCAAACAAAAATATATTTTAATCAACAGATCTTGGAATAATAATAACTTTCACAATTGGATTTGTTTAAAAAAAATGTTCTTGTTCCGAGATAATCTTATAAATGTGCCCCTGCTGTGTACTGTGTAATGGCTGTGTCTGACCGTGCAGGAACTTGGTCTGATCATACCACATCTCCTGGGCAGGGGAGGAAGCAAAAGAGTATACAGACATTACAGCAGGGGATCGCAGCTGATTCTTTCCCAACATAGGAATACCCCCTTAATTATATTCGGCACCCTAAACACTTTTCTATGAAGATCCTTTAAAACCTGAATTATCAGGTCACAGGTAGAACTGCAGTTTTCTAAGACTTTAATATTAATGATCTATCCTTAGGATAGACCATCAATATCAGATTGGTGGAGATCTGGCTGCCAGAACCCTTGCGATCTTCTGATTGAACGTGCCTCATTAGTTGCACATAAATGGTGCTGCAAGTTTTGTCCCGTCCACTTGTATGAGAGACAACTTGCAGTACCATTCAAGGCCACTACACAATGTATGGCGCTGTGAAATTAGCAAAGCGACGCTGCTCCTCCAATCAACTGATCGCCGCGGGTTCTAACAGTCAAACGCCCACAGATCTTATGTAACCTATCCTAAGGATGAAAAAACGTCCCCAAAAACCACTTTAATTCATGAAATGAAAATCACAAATAAAAAAAAAAAAAACGTTCTACTAAGTGATGAATTAATGCAACCAGTCAGTATCTCATAAAACACAATGCTAGATGCCGCACACTCCTTACTCTGCGGTGGCTTTAACAATATGAAATATTAGTGACTTACGAAAGGAAGTGTTATATTTTCCCGCTTCCATATTAAATTACACCGTGACGTTTTTATTAATTTCAGTCTACCATTCATTTGCTATATTATTAACTCTTGAGACATGTAAAACGGATGCACAATTAGCTACCTGAGTGCTGTGATTTCCCTGGTGTAAAATTCTTGTGACTTCTTTTTATCACTTAAAGAGAAATTACCAGGAGGAAACACTATCCGGAAACATGGTATAAATGATCACACTGTACACTGACTGTGCTGGAGGTGCTAGAAGACAACTGCACCGCTGTAATTAGAGCAGAGCCCACAGTACAACATATAACAAGTCCCATGATACGTTAGGGTCAACAATTGTGAAAATGTATGGGTTGGATGGGTTATAATAACTAGGCATTGTAAAAACTCTCAACTGTAAGCATTAGATTATATGAGTTTTCAGTCTCTGAAAATAAACAAGAATGTTCCAATTCACTGAAAAGAGACAGAGATCTTGAAAACAATTAGACTCCGTTCGGTTCAAGCAGCAAGTAGCACACTTTGTTGCTTCATCTGCTGCTTGATCTCATAGACTCTGTTGTTGCCAATATAACTTGTCAACTCTCCCGAAGAATTCCATAAAACGACATGACTTCCTTAACTCCTGGAACAGTCAGTAAATCCTCTGGGACTTGACAAAATCCCCAGAAATCTATTTTTCCTAAAGAATCCTTGTGTCTAAGAGTCTCTGGAAAGTTTAGATCAGGGATGTCAACTTAAAAACACAGAAGGCCAAAATGAAAAACTTTGACAAAGTCACGGTCCAACCAGTATACAGTATAATGGGCCCCACATAGTCCTCCATACAGTATAATGGGCCACCCATAGTCCTCCATACAGTATAATGGGCCACATATAGTGCTCTGTACAGAATAATAGGCCCCACATAGTCCTCCATACAGTATAATGTCCCCACATAGTCCTCCATACAGTATAATGGGCCCCACATACTCCTCCATGGAGAATAATGGGCTCCACATAGTCCTCCATACAGAATAATGTCCCCACGTAGTCCTCCATACAGTATAATGGGCCACATATAGTGTTCCGTACAGAATAATAGGCCCCACATAGTCCTCTATACAGTATAATGTCCCCACATAGTCCTCCATACAGTATAATGGGCCCCACATAGTCTTCCATACAGAATAATGGGCTCCACATAGTCATCCATACAGAATAATGGGCCACCAATAGTCCTCCATACAGTATAATGGGCCACACATAGTGCTCCATACAGAATAATAGGCCCCATATAGTCCTCCATACAGAATAATAGTCCCCACATAGTCCTCCATACAGTATAATGGGCCCCACATAGTCCTCCATATAGTAAAATGGGCGCCACATAGTCCTCCATACAGTATAATGGGCCTCACATAGTCCTCCATACAGTATAATGGGCCCCACATAGTCCTCCATACAGTATAATGGCCACACATAGTGCTCCATACAGTATAATGGGCCCCACATAGTCCTCCATATAGTATAATGGGCCCCACATAGTCCTCCATACAGTATAATGGGCCCCACATAGTCCTCCATACAGTATAATGGCCACACATAGTGCTCCATACAGAATAATAGGCCCCACATAGTCCTCCATACAGAATAATGGGCCTCACATAGTCCTCCATATAGTATAATGGGCCTCACATAGTCCTCCATACAGTATAATGGGCACCACATAGTCCTCCATACAGAATAATGGGCTCCTCATAGTCCTCCATACAGTATAATTGGCCCCACATAGTTTTCCATACAGTATAATGGGCACCACATAGTCCTCCATACAGTATAATGGGCCCCACATAGCCCTCCATACAGTATAATGGCCTCACATAGTCCTCCATACAGAATAATGGGCCCCACATAGCCCACCATACAATATAATGGGCCCCACATAGTCCTCCATACAGTATAATGGGCCCCACATAGTCTTCCATACAGAATAATGGGCTCCACATAGTCATCCATACAGAATAATGGGCCACCAATAGTCCTCCATACAGTATAATGGGCCACACATAGTGCTCCATACAGAATAATAGGCCCCATATAGTCCTCCATACAGAATAATAGTCCCCACATAGTCCTCCATACAGTATAATGGGCCCCACATAGTCCTCCATATAGTAAAATGGGCGCCACATAGTCCTCCATACAGTATAATGGGCCTCACATAGTCCTCCATACAGTATAATGGGCCCCACATAGTCCTCCATACAGTATAATGGCCACACATAGTGCTCCATACAGTATAATGGGCCCCACATAGTCCTCCATATAGTATAATGGGCCCCACATAGTCCTCCATACAGTATAATGGGCCCCACATAGTCCTCCATACAGTATAATGGCCACACATAGTGCTCCATACAGAATAATAGGCCCCACATAGTCCTCCATACAGAATAATGGGCCTCACATAGTCCTCCATATAGTATAATGGGCCTCACATAGTCCTCCATACAGTATAATGGGCACCACATAGTCCTCCATACAGAATAATGGGCTCCTCATAGTCCTCCATACAGTATAATTGGCCCCACATAGTTTTCCATACAGTATAATGGGCACCACATAGTCCTCCATACAGTATAATGGGCCCCACATAGCCCTCCATACAGTATAATGGCCTCACATAGTCCTCCATACAGAATAATGGGCCCCACATAGCCCTCCATACAATATAATGGGCCCCACATAGCCCTCCATACAGTATAATGGACCCCACATAGTCCTCCATACAGTATAATGGCCCCACATAGTCCTCCATACAGTATAATGGCCTCACATAGTCCTCCATACAGAATAATGGCCCCACATAGGGGTGGTGGTTCTGGTGTCGTGGGACAAATATAACCACCCTGGGGGCCAGATTTGGCTTATGGGCCAGAGTTTGATACGTGTGGTCTAGATTGAGACATAGAAGGATTGGAGAGTGGGCAGGAAATGGGCGTTGATGAGATGCAGTCTCTAGGAGGGGCATTGTTGCATTAGAAAATATTTGCTCATTTCATGCCGCAAAGTTAACCACCTCCCAGATGTCAACCAGCTGAAGTTGGAAAATCAGTCTTTAAAAAGAACCTATCAACTTTTTCATGCTGCCTGAATCATACACTGGCTGCATTATTGCACCCATGTTTTTTTTTTCTACTCTGAAATGCGTCAACTCATACCTACTTTGAAAGCCGGCCGGGGAAGATGTGTGTCCCATGACTTGTCTGATGCAGGTCCCCGGTGGCTTCTCCACACTCAGCTTCCCATGATTGAGAGTCAATGACAAAGAGTGAGTTGCCCATGGACTGTCAGCACTCTCTGATTCCCTACCACCAGTCCAGTATCCCTTATCTCAAAACACATTTATTGTATTTCTAAAATCCGTCATAAAATAAAAAATTTAATAAACATTGTTATAATATTCTTTTTTTTACTTTTTTTCCATTACATTTTTTTAATGTATCTGTTTTATTATGCTACACCTATCCTAAATTCTACCCTTATTTCTAATTGAAAACCTAGCCCTATGTCTAATGCTAGCCCTAAGCCTAACCCAAACCCTAAATCTAACCCTAACCTTAGCCACATCTCTAGCTAGGGATAGAAAAGTTGTAAAAATATAAAATAAGCTCTTAATAATGAATGAAGACAGTGTTTAATCACGTGCTCTTCTTGATTCAATACTTTATTCATTCATTACCTGCTCATCTTCCGTCATCTCAGTTGCTGCTGAAGCAGAGAAGCAGATGAGATGAGTCTGTCACGGGTTGCGATGCTCTGCATAGGCAGCAACTGAGATGACAAAGCTCACTTCATTATACTGAGGGCTTTATCCTTTTGATTGCAGAGCACAGCGACCGAAGATAAACTTATTTCCATTGTTGCACTCTGCATAGGCAGCGCTGGGCAGGCACTCACTGTAATAGTCTAAGAAGAAGTAGTGCATGCTGTTGCCACTCAATAAACAGTGGTAGTGAAAGGGTCATTTTGTGCCATCGCTAAGACATTGACACCCAGGACAAACATCTTTGTACCATTGCCTACAGGTCTTCCTTAAACACAGATATAGGAATAGACAAGTCAGTCTAGGTATTCGCTGTGTGGGGAGAAGCTGCAGGGGACCAGTCTCAGACTAGTCAGCCAAGACACATAGGGACTGATTGTTTAAGACCGGTGTTGTGCATGCCAATCTTAATGAAAGGCTCGCTGGAGTACAATGAGCTGAATTCTTGAAGAGACACATGCCACTTAATGATTTCGGTGCATCTCCTTTGTGGTGTGCACCTTGCCAAAAATGGCAGCGCCTTTATTGAATTTGGCAGAGCAGCCTCAAACTGGCGTAAAAACGGCAACAACTGAAAGATGTTTGCGCAACTCTGCGCTGCACAAAAAAATTGTGACTTTTTAAAGCTTTGATAAATCGGCTCAAAGGTTCCAGTTTGGCTTCTCAAAGTATGTTTTCTCTGAAATGCTGCGGCACTTCAAAGAAAACATAGAAGATGTGGCTAGTCTCTGAGTCATCCATGGTTCAGGCAGCATGCATCAGCTGCCAGTCTCACCTGGTACTCGCTGCTTGGTGTAAATCTGTAACATGGGTACATTATCTTGACCTTAGAAGATACTCAAGGCGCTGTGGGTAAAGGACTGGCAACAAGTAGCTGCCAAGTGATTAACATAAACCAATCTGATGAGTAATGATATAGAAAATGTTAAATGTCTTCTATGTATCTTCTGTTAAATATATTTATACTGTATATGCTCAGGTGGTATATAAAATGATCCTTGTAAATACTTTTTAATAGTCAAATCTTTGATTTTCTGATGCATAGCTGTTAAAAATGTAACAGATAACATGCTAGCTACCTGCAGCCACCACTAGGGGGAGCTGAAGAGCCTACTGCATACAGACAATACTTTTTTATTTATTTTACTCACTTATATAGCGCCATGAATTCCACAGCACTTTACAGACAATATCGGCACTGTCCCCATTGGGGCTCGCAATCTACATTCCCTATCAGTATGTCTTTGGAGTGTGGGAGGAAACCGGAGAACGCGGAGGAAACCCACGCAAACACGGGGAGAACATACAAACTCCTTGCAGATGTTTTCCTTGGTGAGATTTGAACCCAGGGCTGCAGTGCTAACCACTGAGTCACCGTGCTGCCTAGTATTCACCACGTTGGGACGTTTTGCCCCCACTGATGCGTTATCACATGTTATATTGTGTAGGTAATGATTTTGTTGGGTGTATCATCCTATATTTGTGCACTTAATATATTTGTTCTGTTGTTTTACGGAAACGTACACCGAGTGAGCAGAGTGAAAAGGAAGTGTGCAAGGATGGCGCCAGTCCGAATAGCTCCAGACAGTATTTCTGCATGAGTGTGTGGAGGAGTTGCCCACAGTCCTCCTTGAAGATCTGTAAAGCATTATGATGTGTTGTACAGTATGTCCAATAACTTGTATTGTTCGTAAGGAAGTTGTGTTCTGCCCAAGCTCAGGTAGTTGGCAGTGATAGTTAGAGTTAAGGACTAACCCAGGGTGGGGAGGAGCGGTGACTGAGCACATAGTAAGATCCTGCAGACAAGTGAGTCACAGTCTAGAGTCGGGATAGAGATAGCAAGAGAGTGAAGGAAGAAGTATCGGGACCTTGGGGTAGGAAGCCTAGCGGGATGGTACGGAGTTGTGTGTCAGTCGGGTAACTTGACGGAGAAGGAAGGGTAAGCGAGACAAAGAGGAAATGCCCAATGTGGTGGTCCAGAGGTGACAATAAAGCGGAAAGCTAAGTAGCAGTCATATTGGCATAGAAAACATAAGGAGCAGTCATATTGGCATAGAAAACATAAGGAGCAGTCATATTGGCATAGAAAACATAAGGAGCAGTCATATTGGCATAGAAAACATAGAAAGACGCAAAACTGCTGGTCGAAGTAAAAAACTCTTGCTTGCTGGACTATAGTGCCGTTATTGGGGATGAGGAAGCTCCTGGGATAGTGTGCTGGGCTATGTTGAAGTAGAGGGGCTAAGTGAAGTGGAAAGCGAAAGTCTCTCCAGTAAAGGGAGGAAGAAGTGTGTGATAATGTTCCATGTAATAACAGAAACGTCCATGAAGATGAATGCCTACTATCTGCTGAACATAGTTCCTCAAAAGTTAATGTTCAGTAACAATATGTTTATTTATGACCTCCCACACTCCAAAGACATACTGATAGGGAATTTAGATTGAGAGCCCCAATGGGGACAGTGCCCATCATGTCTGTAAAGCGCTGTGGAATTAATGGCGCTATATAAGTGAGTAAAATAAATAAACTATGGCCTCTCTCACTGAACTCTGCAACATCTGGTTCTGGCTGGCCAAATACAACGGCACCATGTGGTCTGCAAGGGCGTATTGCCATCATAGCTAAAGTCCACACACTCAGCCAGGACTCCCATTTTAATGATGTGTGTCGGGCGTAAAGAACAATTACCTCGCCCACGGCTACTACCCTGTACCATGTTACAAGTGCATATGTGGCTGTGCATCATCTGAACTAGTGCACATGAGGGTATTAGCTGTGTGGTTCCAGTTCTAAAGCAAAAATGCATTGAGATGATTAGAGCTTTGATTCGGAAGGGTGGGGAAACGTCAGAACAGGTGCAGACATAGACAGAAGAGGGCTACTTACAAGTAGGTAGCAGAACACTCACTGATACTAACGTTGCTAAGGCACTTCCCATTTAGGGAAGGTGCCTTAAATACCTAATGTCTCCCAGACATTTTCAGAAGTGCGCAAGCGGCATCTTTAAGAAGCAGGGAGCCTGCGTGTGCCCTAAGCATTCTCCCAGGAGACCTGCATGCCATATGTATCCACTGGGAGGAGACAGAGTCAGGAGGCAGCATGAGGAGGTGAGTGAACACTCCAGTGTCCCTGCTAAGAGGAGGAAGGCGACTCATGCAGGAGTGCCAGTGCTGTTCTAACATTAAGCATCTCCTTGTATAAATACTAAGCCATGGTGATGTGGCACCCTGCTATTACAGGTACCACAGGACCCAAAATGGTGGATGGATGGACTTCTCCACCAGAGGCCCTCATTACATAACAGCCACCTCCACCCTTCCACCTCATACCACCAGAGGGAGCCCTGTTGGGGATATATATACTGGAGGGTGGAGTTAGGTAGTCGGAGTATGCTGACACTTAGATCAGTGAAGGAGCAGCACGTCCGCTGCTGTGCTGAGGGCCCCGAGTGTGGCTGAGGCAAGGAGAGAGGAGAGAGGAGTTAAGGGGGCAGAGGAGCATCTGAAGCTCACCCCAGGACACAAGCCGGACACCGGGTCTGCGCCTACAGGGTCCTCTACACCCACTAGGGACAACCAGCATACCAGGAGGATTCCAGATCCCTGGTCAACCTGAAGCTACCATCATTTTACAGAACTAGGAACCACGAAGGCCCCAATGTCCAGGGATAGTGGTAGCCAAAGAAAAGTTCTACTACAAGCAGACAGGTGAGAGAGTGAAACAGCATAGAAGCTAGGCCTAGTTCCAGGCTGGCCAGAAGCTTCAGAGAAGGGAAGAAACGGACCAAGAAGCCTACTACCCACTTACTGGGGAGAGTCCTGAAGCGCACCCTCCTAATAGGTATCCTGGACCATACCTGCCGTTACACCAGTAAAGGTACTGAAGCGAATCCCCTGTGTGCGTGTCCGTCATTCCCCCTGACCCGATCGGGCCACCTCTCACCTGCATCCCTTCCATCAACCCTGCCCCAGGGGCCCGCTCTGCCTGTGGGGAGCAGAAACATCCCAGCTGCCATCCCATCACCCCCGGAGGTCTGCAGCAGCGCCGGTACCCATTACCGGGAACCACAGGTGGCGTCACGAGACAAACTGTTAACAAACCCCCTTTTAAAGAGTGACCCCAGGGTACGGGCCCGGGAGCCGACTGCCGTGACATCCCACAGAAAGTCAAGGCCTGGGTACCGAGTCCCCTATATTCCCCCTGGGCGAGTCAGTGAACAAAGGTCCATTTACACTAGGAACACCTTTGTCACCCTAATCGGGTGTAAACAGGCTACCGATCACCCAACAAACAAGCAAAACAATTGTTCATTGGGTGACAAGATCTTTTGGGCTGCACAGGACTAAACAGGACTTGCGCTGCTGAGAACAGTGGTAGTCTATGCACACACTGAACGGTCTATTACAGTGCTCATCTGAACGTGTGTCGGCCTGTGTAATCGGGCTATTAAATGACTGCCAACCGGCATGTATGTTGCCAGTTGGCGGTAGTTTAACACTGCATATCGTGCAATGTGCAATCGACCCCTCGGCCGTGCACCTTCTGATTACATTTATACAGAGCTTATTCCTTAAATAAATCTCTGATAAATACATGTTTGGTTGATTTATGTGCAATGAAGGAGAGTTGAGACACCGCCATACTTATTAGAAGGTCAGCCAGTAACACCAAATTCAATGGGTTCAGCACATACTCAATTTTGGTATCATGACGCCGAGTTCACAATCACCAATGTAAAAAGTTTACAAGGTAGATGGATAAATAGATAGGTAAAATGATATCAGATAGATAGATTGATAAATAGATATTATATAGATTTATAGATATACAGCAGGTGAAATAAGTATCGAACACGTCACCAATTTTCTAAGTAAATATTTTTCTAAAAGGTGCTATTGACATGAAATTCTCACCAGATGTCAGTAACAACCCATAAAATTCACACAGGCAAAGAAATCAAACCATAAATGTCCATAAATTAAGTTATGTGTAATAATAAGAAATGACACAGGGAAAAAGTATTGAACACATGAAGAAAAAGAGGTGCAAAAAGTCATAGAAAGTCATGACACCAGCTGAAATCTATCAGTAATTAGAAAGCAATCTTACCACTTTGTGAAAAATAATATCAACTTATTCAACTGATGACCTATAAAAAGGTGTCTCATTTCCAAAGTGGTATACAAGAAACATCTTATGATGGGTAAAACTGTCTCAAGACCTTTGCAACATTATTGCTGCAAAGCATACTGATGACATTGGTTAGAGAATTTCTAAACTACTGAAGGTTCCAGTGAGCACTGCTAAGGACGTAACCCGGAAGTGGAAAGAACATAATTTCACCATAAACCGGCCACAATCAGGTGCTCCTCATAAGATTTCAGACAGAGGAATGAAAAGAATTATGAGAATAGTTACCAGGAGTCGAGCACCACCTGTGGAGAGCTATAAAAAGACCAAAATTGAACTCTTTGGATGCCATAATACACACCATCTTTGGAGGCCAAAAGTCACTGCATATCACCCCAAAAACACCATACCAAGTGAAGTTTGGAGGTGGGAACATCATGGTGTGGGGCTGTTTTTCAGCATACGGCACTGACAAACTTCATATCATTGAAGGAAGGATGAATGGACAAATGTACCAAGACATTCTTGATAAAAATCTGTGGTCAGCTACCAGGATGATGAAGATGAAACAAGGGTGGACATTTCAGCAAGACAATGATCCCAAACACACAGCCAATGAGATTCTCAATTGATTTCAGAGAGATAAAATAAAGCAGCTAGAATGGCCTAGCCAGTCACCTGACCTTAATCCTATATAAAATGTATGGAAGGAACTAAAGCTTAGAGTTCATAGAAGGAGCCCATGGGACCTTCAGGATTTGAAGAATATTTATGTTAAAGAATGGGCCAAAATCACACCTGAGCAATGCCTGTAACTAGTTTCTCCATACAAGATACATATTGAAGCTTCATCACAAATAAAGGCTTTTGTGCAAAGTATTAAATAAATTTCAGTAAGCGCATTCAATACTTTTTCCCTCTGTCATTTCTCATTATTACACATAACTTAATTCATGGACATCTATGGATGATTTCTTTACCTGTGTAGATTGGATGGGTTGTTACTGACATCTGGTGAGAAATTCATTTCCATAGTACCTTTAGAAATATATTTACTTAGAAAATTGGTGAAGTGTTCAATACTTATTTCACCCACTGTATGTAAGACTAAGTGCAGATGAACGTTTTCTCCACATCCGAGAAAATCAGTCCAGTTATGCTAATCAGACTCTGATCAGAGTGTGATTCTCCGATTGTCTCGGAGGTGGAGAGAAAAAAAAAGAAGTTTCTCCTCCTTCTCTATAATGTCAGTCCTTTAAATAAAATTGGACTGCACTCGAATGTCATCTGAGTACGGTCTGATTTTTTTTCCCATGGACCCATAGAAATGAATGGGGTAGTGCCATCCTATATATATAAGATCGATAAATAGAATTATATTAAATAGATATGAAAGCTAAATAGATACATGCTATATAGATAGATAGAAGATAGATATATAGATAGATACATAAGAGACATAGATATGAGTGATGGGCGATAGATAAATATTACAGATATATGGCTAGATATACGGATAGATAAATATTATTATAAATATTATATATGGATAGATAAATATATATGGATATAAATATTATACATGGATATTATATGGATAGATAAATATTACTTAGATTTGAAATAGATGAACAGACAGATATATGTATCATTTATCAATCGAACGTAGATCCTGAACATTATATATTTCTTCAAACTTTACTCAGGACAGCTCCTTCTTATTTTGGCCAGGAGATGGCACTATTGGCCTTCTAAATAACTGTGTTTTATTACTAGGTGTTCTGTTTTTTTGCTAGATTTGCTTTTTTTTTTTTTACTTGGCCAGAAAAAGTGTGAGAGAAAAAAAAAAAAGGAAACCTTGGACCGAATTTACCTGCGAAAAGCAAACTAATGGCCCTGCCAACTTCTGCTTTTGGCTCAGATCTCGGTCATTTTATCTAAATCATTACTAAAGCCAAAATGGTTATTTTATTTATTTATTTTACATGTCCTTAAAATGACTTTGTGGAGTAACCTACTTTCATTTCCCTAAGATCCCCCCCACCCGCTCGCCTTCCTCACCATTCCCATCCCTATATCTATTTCTAGGTGTAATAGTATGTCTATGGGCGATCAGCCGTGTGAAGGAAATATTGGTAAACCTATTATTTTATTTATTAAAGACGAGTGATATTTCTACAAGTAGCACAAAGCCCCCTCAGCCGAAACATCAGGATAAATCTTGCGGAGAAGATTAAAACCTTATTGAATAATATATAGAGATCTATGTATACGATTGTGTTTGCAGGGTATAAATAAATGGATCGATTCTTAAGTTCATAAAGAGAATACGGTGCGTAGCTCAGCACGGCTTCATTTTTTATTTAATATAGATTTTCTTTTTTTTTTTTTCTTTCTTGACAAGCTATGGAATAAAATAAAACAAAAATGCATTTATTAAATCTTGTAAATCTGCTATCGGTGACGTGGATCTTACAATCTCTTTATATTGATGGACAAATATTTACTTCTTTCAAAAATGCTACAACTGCTACTTTATTTTTTGCTCGGTCGCCCATCATGTTTACAGCGGGTTCGGAAAGTATTCAGACCCCTTTACATTTTTCACTCTTTGTTTCATTGCAGCCATTTGGTAAATTCTAAAGAGTTCATTTTTTCTCATTAAAGTACACTCTGCACCCCATCTTGACTGAAAAAAAACAGAAATGTAGAAATTGTTGCAAATTTAATAAAAAAGAAAAACTGAAATATCACATGGTCATTGTATTGGGCAGGTGATGAGCAGTGCCTGGTTTTCTTCACACATACCGCTTAGAATTATCACCAAAGTTTTATCTTCGTCTCATCAAACCAGAGAATCTTATTTCTCATAGTCTGGGAGTCCTTCATGTGTTTTTGAGCAAACTCTATGCAGGCTTTCATATGTCTTGCACTGAGGAGAGGCTTCCGTCGGGCCACTCTGCCATAAAGGTCCAACTGGTGGAGGGCTGCAGTGATAGTTGACTTTGTGGTACTTTCTCCCATCTCCCTACTGCATCTCTGGAGCTCAGCCACAGTGATCTTGGGGTTCTTCTTTACCTCTCTCACCAAGGCTCTTCTCCCACGATTGCTTAGTTTGACGGGACGGCCAGGTCTAGGAAGACTTCTGGTGGTCCCAAACTTCTTCCATTTAAGGATTATGGAGGCCACTGTGCTCTTAGGAACCTTGAGTAATGCAGAAATTCTTTTGTAACCTTGGCCAGATCTGTGCCTTGCCACAATTCTGTCTCTGAGCTCCTTGGGCAGTTCCTTTGAGCTCATGATTCTCATTTGGTCTGACATGCACTATGAGCTGTGAGGTCTTATATAGACAGGTGTGTGCCTTTCCAAATCAAGTCCTATCAGTTTAATCTCAAGGAGGATCACAATGGACAGCATGTGACTTAAATATGAGTGTCTAAGCAAAGGGTCTGAATACTTATGACCATGTGATATTTCAATTTTTCTTTTTAATACGTTTGCAAAAATTTCTACATTTCTGTTTTTTTTCAGTCAAGATGGGGTGCACAGTGTACTTTAATGAGAAAAAAATGAACTTTTTAGAATTTACCAATGAAAAAAAGAGTGAAAAATTTAAAAGGGTCTGAATACTTTCCGTACATACTGTAGGGCTAACATTCACTTTTAATATGTCTTGATAGCAGTCAGAGGTTCACTTTTCTGATACAGAGCTCCAAATCTCCTGCAGTGACACAGATTTAAATGGTGACTGTTGTTTCAACAAACTTTGCATAAATGAACAGTCCCAGCCATTATAAGAAACTTTATAACATATCTTATCAAAGAAATCTACTTTATTCTATTTATTATGAGCCACTTCTTCGCCTCTTCCTATATCCTAAACTCATCATTTACTAAAAAAACCTGCTAAAATCCATCTCGGTCAAAACAAGACAGACTGTCAGTTCATTAACTGATCTGGTTATAGTTACCTATTTAGGTCTATGGAAAAGGGATTGAGAAGAAGGTGCAGAGTTATACATAGAGGCAGAGCAGTAGAAAAAGACTGTGCTGTTGTTTTCTAGTAAGTGTTTATCTCACCTCAGAACAGAATTCACAGTTACACTGCTCAGTGCAGCTTTGTATAATATCCTCTATGATGCTGCTTCTGAACATGTGCTAAATAGAGACAGTGGTCTAAGAGGTAACGATTCTCCCTA
The DNA here is from genome assembly GCF_046119375.1 of Phyllobates terribilis. Taxonomy (NCBI): domain Eukaryota; kingdom Metazoa; phylum Chordata; class Amphibia; order Anura; family Dendrobatidae; genus Phyllobates; species Phyllobates terribilis. The sequence goes on from NW_027362765.1 coordinate 400,936,371, forward strand.
AGGAGAATGACATGCCAGGCTAAGGAGACTTACAGTATAAGCCATGCACTGCTTCTCTGGGAAATTAAATATGCAAATTGCTTATACGGAGAGGAAGAGGACTTGAAATCTAATCACACCAATTGGAGGTAGCAATCCTAAAAGTCAATAATGACGCTTGTCTGTCAGAGGCCTCTCATACAGCCAAATCAGTTCTCATACTTAGCCCTGACTAGGGGCAACACCCTGAAACATGTTTCTGCAAATTAAGATTCTGATTTGGCTTTTATCCTAAGTCATGTGGCAAGGCTTGTTAAGGGGTCGATATTAACTTTTAGGATTGCTACTTCCACTAGAGTTCAAGTCCTCTTTCTCTCTGGAGAGGCAGTTTGCACATAGAGACAGGAAAGCAGGAATCCCTCCTGTCTGTGTGTTGTGTCTAGGGAACATCATAGCAGCTATTCTCTGCCCACCAGCTCAGACATAACTGAAAATTAAAGATAGAGTCTGCAGAGGGCAAAATTGTAGTATTTACTATTTAGCTTAATTAAAAGCTCAAATGATTTAGTTTCATAATATCACAATGCAATCTTATTTTTTTTGCCTTCAAAAAGTTGTCTCTATCCATAAATGACTTGTAAAATATCACACAATGTCATGCGTTTTGCAAAACATTTCCTACAATGTCAACACAGAGCCAGTGGCGTACCACTAATTATGGCAGTCCACGTGGCCGCTATGGGGCCCTTGAGCAAGGTGGGCCCGGTGTCTTGGATGCCGATACAGTTGAAAGTAATGATGAGAGAGGTAGCCGCTGCTCACGCTTCCTCTCTCATCATTCTCCTTCGGTGTCTGATGTCTCAGCGAAGCGGGAGCGATGACGTCACTTCATGGCGACCGGTGCCTTGAGATGTTCAGCTCATCAAAATGCTCGCTGCAGAGACTGGATCAGTGGGAGAATGAGGAGAAGAGGTGAGTATTGTACTTTTTTTAATCAGTGAGTACATTGTGGTGGCCATAATACTGAATGGAGGACTATCGGTTGCATTATACTATTTAGAGGACTATGGGGAGTGCATTATACTGTACGAAGTACTATGGGGGTGCATTATGTTGTATGGAGGACTAAGGGGAGTGCATTATACTGTAGGGAGGACTATGAGGTGCATTATACTATATGGAGGCTTATAGGAAATGCATTATTCTGTATGGAGGACTATGGGGTGCATTATACTGTGTGGAGGACTATGGGGAGTGCATTATACTATATGGAGGCTCATGGGGAATGCATTATATTATATGGAGGCTTATGGGGAATGCATTATACTATATGGAGGCTTATGGGGAATGCATTATACTGTATAGGGGACTATGGGGTGCATAATACTATATGGAGGCTTATGGGGATTGCATTATACTGTATGGAGGACTATGGGGAGTACATTATACTGTACAAAGTACTATGGGGGTGCATTTTATTGTATGGGGGACTAAGGGGAGTGCATTATACTGTAGGGAGGACTATGAGGTGCATTATACTATATGGAGGCTTATGGGAAATGCATTATACTGTATGGAGGACTATGGGGTGCATTATACTATATGGAGACCTATGGGGAGTGCATTATACTGTATGGAGGACTATGGGGAGTGCATTATACTATATGGAGGCTCATGGGGAATGCATTATATTATATGGAGGCTTATGGGAAATGCATTATACTATATGGAGGCTTATGGGGAATGCATTATACTGTATAGGGGACTATGAGGTGCAGAATACTCTATGGAGGCCTATGGTGAGTGCATTATACTGTATGGAGGACTATGGGGAGTGCATTATACTGTACAAAGTACTATGGGGTGCATTATATTATATGGAGGCTTATGGGGAGTGCATTATACTATATGGAGGCTCATGGGGAATGCATTATATTATATGGAGGCTTATGGGAAATGCATTATACTATATGGAGGCTTATGGGGAATGCATTATACTGTATAGGGGACTATGGGGTGCATAATACTATATGGGGGCCTATGGGGAGTGCATTATACTGTATGGAGGACTATGGGGAGTGTATTATACTATATGGAGGCCTATGGGGTGCATTATGCTATATTGAGACCTATGGGGAGTGCATTATACTACATGGAGACCCATGAGGAGTGCATTATACTATATGGAGGACTATAGGGTGCATTATACTATATGGAGGACTATAGGGAGTGCAGTATAGTATATGGAGGACTATAGGGCCCATTATACTATATGGAGGACTATGTTGGGGCCATAATAATATTTTAAGGGCTATATAGGGGCCATTATAATATTTGGAGAGCTATATGGGGGCCATTATAATATTTGAAGGGTTATGTGGGAGCCTTTATACTTTATGGAGGGCTTTGTGAGAGCTATTATACTGTATGCAAGAAATTATACAGTGTGAAGATTTGTGTGGGGTCCATCATACTTTGTGGAGGGCTGTGTGGGGGCCATTATACTGTTTGGAGGTCTATTGGGGTCCATTATACAGTGTGGTGAGGTGTGGGGCTGCATTGAGGGCTGTGTGGGGGTCACAGTTGGTGGATCATACTCTGTTGGGGTCACCATACTTTGCTGAGGGAGTTGAGGTGGGGTATAGTAGGGTCATCATACTGTGCGTGTGGAGGGTACTGTGGAGGAATTGACTGTGGGGGCATCATACTGTGTTTGGGAGACACTTTTGTTGGCATCATACTTTATGGATGCAAAGAAAGAGGATGAAAAGGAAATCTAGAGCTTCCGTAGGAGGAAAATTACTTTGTAAGGACTGCAAAGTTGTGAGATATCCTCTTCTGTGACTCCGCCGAATATTAATATTTTTTGTTGTGGGGGGGGGGAGCCAATTAAAACTATTTGGCCCCATGATTTTTATGTATACCCCAGCATGGAGCTCTAAGAGAACATCTATGACCCCATGATAACACTTCATGTCACTTTACTTTTTGTGATACTAGGCTTTATACCAACCAATAAGAATCCGGTTTTCATGTTTTAAGAGCTCTTGTTGGTTTGTCTAAGGAGATCCCTTTACCTCCACCCAATATCAAAACAACTGATTGTGGGAGTTCTACTTTATCTTGGCAGTTCTCTTTTGGGGCTATTCTGGCCAAGAAATATTGACTGATTTGCTAAAAATCCCTGCTTATTAGAAGGGGTTCTTGCCATTAAGCAGATTACAGAGTGTCTCCTTGTTGGGACCACCAGTGATCAACGGTAATCTGGAAGTAAGTGTTCAATTTCCCTGCAGTGCCACCGCAGGAGAAATTGAGAATTACACTGTGCCCATTGAAATCATTGAGTTGTCCGTCTAATGCAGGGCAGTGCAGGTCCTCCAGAGCGAGAGACATTCTTTGTAACTGGTCTTAGTTGGAGGTTTCTAAAAAGAGGACTCCAACATCCTGGAAAGGGGTGAAAAATTATAAACTAAATTATAAAATTATATACTCCTCAGCCCTCCTCATTTTTGTCCCTGGCCAATACTCCGAATTTCCTCCTTTTTGATCTTCTCCCTTTCCAGATGTGACAGACATCACTGCAACCTATATGAACTCATAGTGCCTAGTCAGCAGCGGCAGCGCCAGAAGACCAGAAGGAAGAAGAAGACTGATCCAGCACTACAGTGCTAACCACTGAGTCATCTTGCTGCCCTCAGTACAGGATAGTCCACAGCACAACACAGTCCAGTAGTACAGGATTAAGGTGCACACTTAAGGTTACAAGATTTCACAATACAAACGGCATAAATTATTCATTAGATCTATTATTCCGGATGAGGCTGGTGTACTTACTGTGAAAATCCATGCCAGAATAGCCTTATAATCCTGATATGAAGATTAGTATTTTTATGAGTTCAGGTAGAGTTGGAAAAACTTCGAAATGGATTATTCATCAGTTTTTACATGGATTTTTAAAGTAAGTACACTAGCCTCATCAGGTCTAAGAGATCTTTTTAATAAAGTATGCAGTTGGTGTTGTGAAATCTGATGACAGATCCTCTTTAAATCCATAGTATAGGTTGCAGAGACTTTACTATGGATCTCCTGGCTGTTCCCCTGTAAGCCGCAGATACGTCTGCATTTTTTATGTACACTTCTGATGAATGTGTTAGGCTCGCGCTGTTGATAAAATGATATCTGAGGAGAAATAAAAAAAAAAAATGAAACCCGCAAAGTGAACATTTGTTGGAAGGCTCCCGATATTGATTGTTTTCAGATGAATTGCATCTTTCATAATATCCAAAAGTGCAGTCATTTACAAAGACTCCATAGAAAGATTACCCAGAGCTTGCATCCAGACGTAATTCAGGATCCTGCGCCAAATCACTCCAGCTTGTTATCATGAGATTAGGAAATAATGATTCTGATGAATTGTGAAATAAAATATGGAATTTATTTCATAAAGTTGGTGAAAATCCCAGAGTTTCTGTTTTTTATAGTCTAAGTACAAACATATCCCTGGGATATGGCACTAATGTCTGATCATCGGGGTTCAGACTGGTGTAACCCCTAGAGAGATGTGAAGGTGGCACTAAGGACAGTGCTCAAATAGTTTTCAACTTTATTAAAGGGGTATATTCGCTTCTCCAAGATCCTATCCCAGTATGTAGTAGGTGTAATAATAATATTAGCAAATAACTCCAATTAGAAATGTAGTATAGTTTTTCTGATTAGCTATGTCTTTTGCTCATGTGCAGGCATTGTAGGACCTTAGGTATCCATGGTTACAACTACTGGTATAGTGACAGTTAGTTAGCTAGTGGCCGTAACCATAGATACCTAAGGTCCTGCACATGAGGAAAGAGACATAGCCAATCAGAAAAACTATACGATATTTGTAATTGGAGGTATTTGCTAATAATATTATTATTACACCTACTACATATTGGGATAGGATATTGGAGATGGGAATGCCCCTTTAAATTGGGCTCGTGACTTTTTTGGCTCTCAGTGACAATTGGATAAATAGGGGCACTTAAGAAGTGCTGTTGGACCAGCTATTGGAGACCTATGGGCCCATAATTGTTTTTGCACAGTAGTCCTCTGCTGTCAGTACCGGTCCAGGTTCTGCCATAACACTTTATATTAATATATTAAAGGGGTTGTAACATGAATGCAACTTATCACCTATCCATATCATAGGCGATAGCATTGGGTATGTCTGATTATAATGCATCTCGATTTTTTTCACTGTAGATTTTATTTTTTGTGCATTTTATTGCACCAAATCTCTATATATCTAACTCACAGAATTACATTGTAATTAACTTTGTGGATATATAGGATATATACGTTTATATACAGTGGCTTGCAAAATTATTCACACACCTCCCCCCTTGGCTTCTTACCTTTTTTGTTACATTACATCCTGTGTTTAAATATTTTTGTAATCCGATTTGTGTGTGATGCATCAACACTAAATTGGTGAAGTGAAGTGAGAAAAATATCGGCATAAATTAAATTTATGGGATCAAATAACTAAAAATTGGCATGTCCCTATGTATTCACCCCTTTTGCAATTGATCACCTGAAAATTTCTGGTGCAAACAATTACCTTCATAAGTCACATGCTTATTGAAAGGAAGTCCACCTGTATGCAGTCTAAGTGTCTGTCAGTATATACACTTTATCTTTTCTGAAAGGCAACAGAGGCTGCAACACCATTAACCAAGAGGCACCACTAACCAAACAACACTATGAAAACTAAGGAGATCTCCAAACTGTGGGCAGATGAGACCAAAATGTTACTGTTTGGCCACAGAGGTCAACACTATATCTGTCGCCAAACCAACACAGCTCATCACCGCAAGAACACCATCCTCACAGTGAAACATGGTGGTGGCAGCATCATGCTGTGAAAATACTTTTTGGCAGCAGGGACAGGGAAAAGGGTCTGAGTTGAGGGGAAGGTGGATGGTGCGAAATAAAGGGATACTCTTGAGCAAAACCTGTTTCAGTCTGTCAGTGATTTGAGACTGGGACGGAGGTTCACCTTCAAACAAGACAATGACCCAAAGTATACTGCTAAAGCAACACTCGAGTGGTTTAAGGGGAAATATGTAAATGTTTTGCAGTGGCCTAGTCAAAGCCCATACCCCAATTGAGAATCTGTGGTCATATTTGAAGATTGTTGTTCACCAGAGGAAACCATCTAATATGAAGGAGCTGGAGCAGTTTTGCCTTGTGGAATGGGCAAAAATCTCAGTGGCAAGATGTGGAAAGCTCATAGAGACTTATCCAAAGTGACTTGCAGCTGTAATTGCTACAAAAGGAGGCTCTACAAAGTACTGACTTTAGGGGGGTGAACAGTTATGCACACTGAAGATTTCAGTTATTTTGTCCTATTTGTTGTTTGCTTCACAAAAAAAACAAAAACAAATGTTCATAGTTGTAGGCATGTTCTTTACATGAACTGATGCAAAAACTCAAAAAAACAAGTGAAATTCCAGGTTGTGAGGTAGCCAAACACGGAAAATGCTAATGAAGGGGGGTGTGCATATACATACCTGTTAACATTACTCCTTGATAGTATTCTGCCATCTGGTGCGTACCCTTTGCATTGTAATCTTATTTTCATTATTTCGTGTCTCTCATCAGCCTCCCCTTGCTTTCATTGTTCTTTATTTTTACTATTAACTTTTAAATTGTATTTTTATTGTGTAGTTGGTTATCTCAATAAAATATTCATTTGACTGATTTTTGATAAATTTAGAGTACGACTTATATGATACATTTTATTTCTGTTTTATTCTAAATAATAGTTATTATATGGAAAAAAACATTATCAAAATAGAAAAAAAAATAAAAATACCTGTAAAACAAAAACCTGATTTAAACAAAGGGTCATTTTCTGATGACACGTTCCCTTTAAGTTACATTCACACTGCTTTCTCTCTTGTGCTCTTTCTGTGTGATTGTCTGTACTTCCAGCAGTCTGTACATGAACCGGGAAGAAAAGGAAAAACGGAAAAATTGTTGAAGAGGGAAAAAGAAAACTTAAATGTTTTGGGAAATATTGTTAAATAAATACAATGATTTTCATCACTAAGTTATGCTGCATATGTGGCTGCAATCTGTAGGGGTCTCTTGAAATCATTCTGGAATTTTAACTAGGAAATTTTGTAAGGGGTGCAGGGTGGTAGTAGTGTCGAGGGATTGCTGTGGTATTATATTCTCAACCTGACCGCCCACAAATACAAGATAATGTCTGTGTTGTATTGTGCTTTGCATGTAGTGTGAAACAATTACAGGTTCCTGGGAAATGTCCGTTTTCTGCATTTATCACCTACTGCTGGTTTTGGCTAACAAATACGGATGTAAAATATTGACCAAATACTCAACGTGTGAACATGGCCTCAGTGGGGGTATTAGTGTGAGGGAGATAAACACTTCCCTGGTTAGCAAAAATTATACATGCCAACCTTACCCCTAATTTTTTTTTGAACTGTGGAATTGTAATTCACAAAGTGCGCCAATTTTTAAATTTCGATCATCTTGTCCACTGTCTTGCAGACCATGCCCCATTCCCACCCTGCTTCCGCTAACTAAATGTGCATTAGACATCAGGACTTGATGTCAAGGAAAAGGAAACTTTGGAGGAATATTACTTTTGGGAAGATTCTGTGAGACTTCTGCAATACCAAAAAGATTTTCCAACTCTCTTAGGAGTCCAGAAGGTCTCACCTTTTTCTGGAAGCCTCTCTGACATTTCAAGTATGGAAAGATTCATATTCCTTATGATACCACCATACACTGCTATTAATTGCTAGATGATTTAGTTTACCTTTGGCCAACTCTTGTTTGGGGGCCCACTTAGGAATGGAAGCCCTGGGCAACTGCCTAGCTTGCCTTCCCTTAAAACCAAGTATGTGAGGACCCTGGAAAATTGCCTAATTTTCTGCTCCTAAGTCCGTTGGAAGAGAGGAGGAGAGACCCTCAGATGTATCCAGCAACATTTGTAATTTAATCCTTATTCCCACACAATGTGGGTGCTGTACTACTTCAGATAGATCAAGAATTATTTTGGCTTTCCTTGTTCATAGTCATAACAACCTTATATTTTTACTTTTAGCCCAACATTGCAGTATGAAGTATTTTTTTTGTGGATTGAGCTGTAGTTCATAGTTCATTTACAATTCAACAAGTTCAACTTAATGTTCAAGTTCAAGTATAATGTTTTTGAACATATCTACCTATCTATCTATCCATCCCTCCATCTATCTATCTATCTATCTATCTATCTATCTATCTGTCTATCTATCTATCTATCTATCCCATATCTATCTATCTATCTATTATCTATCTATTGTATGAATGCATTTTTATATGTATTTTAAAAGGTGGAAGCATTTTAAAGGGTGAACATGGAGCAGGGCGGCCTTACATCTATTATCTATCTATCTATCTATCTATCTATCTATCTATCTACTATCTATCTATCCATCTACTATCTATCTATCCATCTACTATCTATCTATCTATCATCCTATCTATCTATCTATCTATCTATCTATCCATCTATCTATCTTTCCATCTGTATATCTCTATCTATCTATCTATCATTCTATCTATCTATCTATCTATCTATCATCTATCTGTCTTCCTATCTATCTATCTATCTATCTATCTATCTATCTATCTATCTATCTATCTATCTATCTATCTATCTATCTATCTATCTATCTATCTGGGAAAAATAAGTATTTAGTCAGCCACCAATTGTGCAAGTTCTCCCACTTAAAAAGATGAGAGAGGCCTGTAATTGACATCATAGGTCGACCTCAACTATGAGAAACAAAAAGAGAAAACAAATCCTGAAAATCACATTGTCTGATTTGGAAAGATTTTTTTTTTTTTAAATTATGGTGAAATATTAAAGTCCATTAACTTTAATATTTCCTATTTAAAAACACCTGAAGAATCGATGTGTTGCTTATTTTAATTGCTTCGCAGTTTTGAAAGCCTGTAGACTTTGAAAGACACTCAGAAGCCTGAACATGTGAACAGCAAGTCTTTTTTACATAGAAATAAATAGGACCGTTCTGCATTTTGGCAGCACTTTTTTTTCTGTTTTAAAATGCTGGAAAATGAGGCAGTGTGAATGACGCACCCCCTGGGCCATATTCTTTAGGGGAATACCCGGAGCCGGATCAGATGGGGGTTGTAGTCTTCCGAGTGGCTGTGACCTGGTCCGTGCCCAGGGTGTCAAGCTCAGAGTATGTGGCAGTCCTACAGATGTTATTAAGAGTTCTTTTGTGTCGACTACGCCACCCGTTGTGATGTGGTCACTGTGGCCGCCGCTGCAGCAGGGTCCGCTGAGGCTGATGGTGGGTGCGCAGCTTGGTGGGATAACCCCCAACGGGAGGGGTATAGCCTCAGGGGGGACAGGTGCAGAGGATGGGGGTTGTGGTGGTGCGGTGCAGCCGGCAATGAAGACAGAGTCGGGTTGTGCAGTTAAGGGTGTTTACTTACTGCAGATGTTGTACTGGTCACTCCAGCTTCGAGTGACCACCCGAGCCGTGCTGCGTCCACCAGGTCCTGGATTCAGCCAACCCCCAAGCAAGTCCGGAGCGTGACCCTGAGCCCTCCTTCCTGTCCTGTCTTCTGGCCGTCCCCACCAGGGATCCACCTAGGTCCAGCTCCCTCAGGCCTTCTGTTGGGAAACCCTTGGCCTTGGGTTCCCTGACCCTACACGTGGTTTGCCTTCAGGGTGGATGTGGTGGGTGGCCGTGGCAGATCCTGCCCACGGCCTCCGGTCTCTGGCTGAGGTGTGCTTGAGCCCCCACCAGTTTGGGATCCGGTACCCTTTTGCCAACTCTTCACCCTAGGTTCGTATATGGGTTCTCAGAGTTCCTGCTTGTTTTCTCTGGGTCCTTCTGACTCTCCTCTCTCACTCTCTCTGGGGCTGGGGCTGCTCTGCTCCTCAGCTCTGCTCTTCTCTGCAAAGGTTGACTGACTGACTCCTCACAGACTGACCCTGATCTTAGATGGTGCCCACCTTAAATACTCCCTCTATGTGTGAGCTCAGGTGACCAGCACCCAATGAGCTCCTATCTTTACCCAGGCTGCTCCCCCTATCTGCCCCTACACTACTTGGGATGTACCACCCCCCTCCCACTCCAGCCAGGAACAGACTCGGTCGTACCTGCACATTTCTAAGTGGGAGTACCGTTGGCCTGCCCCTCGGAAATGGGATGTGTGTAGTGCATGCAGCCTACCGAGCTCAGGTCCACACTCCATCCTTACCCGGGAGTGGAATATCACACCTCTGGGTTGAGGTGCAATACCCCTGTAGCAGCCGAATCCTCAGGGTGCTACATGAACATACCCTAAAACTTATCAACTCTTTTATCAGACAGAGCTCACTGAAGGATTCTCAGTTAACTTATTCTGCAGCCAGCAATAGAAAATGCAACTCAGAGGCTACAGAAAGCAAACGGTGCAACGTTTCTAATGTTTATCAATTAGCAAAATAATTTTTTTTAGCCAAAAATACATGCTTTGAGTACAAAAAAAATGCCCCAATGGTGTTCATATCTTTTAAGTAAATAGCTGGAAAAAATGGGTGACAACTCCAGTGGGAGCTATAATGTTGGTTGTCACTTAACTTTTCCAAGAAAAGGAATGTAGTTAAGAAAAGTTAATTTTGGTCTTAGAAGACGAATAGAAGGTTAATTTTTTACTTTTATGTTTCCGTTTTAGAGGGCAATACTTTACCACCTTCAGCGTTGACTTCACAGCTTTCTGGATTACAGGTCTGCTGCGTTTCTAGAATTTTTTTTTCATTTTGCCGACCAACCACATGCTCCTCAAAAGGCGAAATCTCTTATTTAGTTGAGCTGCAGTGTATTTTACCCCTGAGGACGGGCATTCAGTGCTGGATAATAAGTGCATGCAACCTCCCTAAATCCCCTTCTCTCGGAGGGAAAATATCTACGGTGCCACTTAGCGACACATATTGCATTTTATGATCAAGTGAAAGCTCTCCGTCATACAACACTCCCTGTATCTTCATTATCTCCCATTGTACGGACAAATTGCCAGAACTAAACAGTGCACAAGGTTTGATGGGCACAAGTGACCCCTTCGCCTCTCCGGTTAATAACGCCGTGTGTGTCTGCACTTATATATTCTATAGCCGCCTGTCTTATATATTTACTGTTATGGCCCGAGAAAACTGGATTAGTGATACAGAGGTTACAGGCTGGATGGTTAAACTCTACAGTATGAGAAGTTTCTACAAAGCTTAAAAAACTATTCACCTTCCCTCTGAATTTTTCACAATAAATGTATTCAGGGGATTTTTGATTTTTCACAATAATTTGCATCGTTTTTGAAAAACAGAAAAAAAAGGAATGGTTCCACGTAAGTTCATAAAAGCGAGGTCCCAAGAACAGTATGATTATTATGAAAATCAGTCCGCAATACTAGGACCGACCCAGAGTCTTCTGATCCAAACTGCCAGCCTCATATATGCCTTTAAAAGGAATCTGTCACCATGCTTTGCCATCTAATCTGAGAGTAGTATGATGTAGGGTCAGAGACCCCGATTCCAGCGATGTATCACTTACTGGGCTGCTTATTGTAATTTTGATAAAATCAGTGTTTTATCAGCAGGAGATTATCACTACAGGACTAGGTGTCTGGTGCCTCCTAGTCCTCCTGCTCTGTGTAACCCCGCCCTCCACCACTGATTGGCAACTTTCTGTGTATATAGTCAAAAAGCTTCCAATCAGTGGTGTGGGCGGGGTTATACAGAGCTCGGCACTTTGAGAACTGCTAGATCTTCTTCTGATTTTAATCAAAACTGAAGCAAGCAGCCCAGTAAGTGACACATCGCTGGAATCAGGGTGTCTGCCCCTGATTGCTGCTTTCAGATGGTGAAGAAAAACCTAGTGACACATTCCCTTTAAGGCTGCATTCACACATCATATGTCACAGATTGTGATACACAGACTGGACACAGGTCTGTTGACTCAAACTCAACAGCCTTATAGGCATATAAGAAGCCATATATCAGGAGATCTTCATTTCTTGCATTACAGTCCTTACTCGAACCCTGACACACAGATGTGTAAATTCGGTCTTAGGTTGTTTGTCGGGGTCAGGAGACCCACAGTTGGTCCAGCCATTACAGCCCATATACAGTTTTCTGTTTGTGGGAATACACAATTCCAATAATCAACTGGGATCTCATAAGATAAACCAGAGTAAAAATGAGTGGGATAGAGGAACATGGAGATAACTTTAAAAGAACTGACGCTTTGTATTTTGATATAAATCATAGTACTTTTTTTTACTTTTTATTTTTTTACTACTTTCATAATTTTTCTAGCAGATCTAGCCAAAAATCCATATTTGCAGTGTAAGTAAAGCACATAAAATTGCAACTGTAGGTACCGAGTCATCAAGACCGGCCTTTTTTTTTACGCCTGTCTTGATGAGGTTGTGGGGTAGAGTTCAAAGCACCTGGATCATTAAAGCACCATTCCAGCGTTACTCACATACTCACCCTCCGGCATCTTCATAGTTTTTCGGTGCCGTTCCGGTCTCCCCTCGCCATCTTGTGACAGCAGTCAGAAGCTATGTCACTGTGGCGTCCCTGAGGGTTCGACCGCCACAGGGATGCTGCACCTCTTTAATGGGGTGTAGTGTTCCTCCTCTGAGGTAAGAACAGTGCGATGGTCAGGACCCTTCCTTCACATCCAACACCACACTTCTCCCACCAGAGGGGGCTAATAGGCACTAGGTGCTGCCCCTACTGGAAGTTGGGAGACTGGGGAACCAAGAGATAGGGGAACCAACTAGTGGGTGAGGGTGGAGGACTCACATTTTAGTGACACTTTAAATTTCATATTTAATACACAGCCATCTTGGCTCTTGGTTCTTTGATTGTGATCTCCCTCCCTGAATGTGGATCCTGTGTGGACCTGCAGCAGATGGAGACACGGCCCTCGTACCCTGGCCTTGGGTCGAGGGGCAGGTTCGAGTTAACATATGTCTCAACCCGGTCAGGGACCATGACCAAGAAGGCCTGGAGCTTAGGAGTGTAGCTCCATCGCAAAAGGATCCCAGGGAGGATGCAGATGGAGCGGTGTACGCCACCTGTCCTCGCTAATCTGATCTAGTCAGAGGGATTCCGGCAGCAAAAGGGGTACCGGCCCCCGACACCTGACTTTGCTACTCCACGTCCTAGTCAGGGAAGACCGGCAGGCCCTGAGGATCCCACCGAGTAACGGACGGAGCGGAGCTGCCACCCGTGCCCTTTTTCTGAGTGAAGTTCAGAGGGAGACCCGGCCTATCTACACACACACAGACAGGAGAGGACTCAGTCTGAAGTCTAGGAACACTCTCGTGCGGGGTCCTGATTAAACACTTGAAATACTCGGAGGTTGTCGGACCCCCGTCCCTGGTGACCGCAGAACTCCGTAGAGGAGCAGGGAGAAGCCTTGCAGCTGTACTCTCCAACGTGAGTAAAAACCCTGGAAGTCAACCCCTAAGGCCTCCTGACTCTTTATTTCTGCACTGCACCGCACCACGCAGCACCAGACCTCCTACACTACAACTCCCTCCATCCTCGTCTCTTCCCTGAGGCCCTGCTCCGCCTGTGGGTAGTAGTACCATCTTCTGCTGCCACTATATCCCGCCTCAGAGAACTGAACGCAGCTCTGGTGGCCATCACCAGACACCACAGGTGGCGTAGTCAAGATACCACTCAACCCTGAAAGCCCATTACATCTTTTTAAAGTGACCACCCTAGGCACGGAACGGGTCTAGGCCACGACTGCATCCCTTTAACACCAGCAAGAGGCCCGGCTCCGAGTAACCCCACTTCCCAGGGTGAGGGCTGCGAGCATCACATACTTGGCGTAGTCAGCAGGATCGCGTGCCCGCAGCAAAGGAAGGAATTACCCATTGCTACCGGGTACTGTGCGCCTTACACCTTGGACTGTCGTTTCCACTTAAAATGGTGCCCGCCCAAGAAGAACAGACGCCATAGTGTATCAGAAAGACAGTCTTCTAACACCTCCTATCATGGGCCAGGCTCCCACATGGCGCCAAAAGTGCGGACCGCCCCTTCCGTCAGAGACTGTCCGCGGGGTAATGCCCGTCAAAATGGATGAGCTGAACGAAGGCGTGCCTGTCAGCATACCGCCCTGGAGCCGCCCCGAAAGAGGAGGAAACAACAAGGTGCGGCCATAGCAGTTGGAGTTTGGCGACCTTCAGGAGCGGACATGGATGCTGCTGGAGCACCACAAACGGAACCTTCTGAACCCGGCCCAGGTTCTTCTTCCATCAGGGAGCGAGGCGGCACAACCCTTACCACGGGAGATATTGAATTTCTCCACCAGGGAGCCCCGGGTCTTGCACGGAGACTGGATGAGGCCCAGAAGGTGGCGTCTGCTGCGTGGCGGGAGGAAATGCTGCTGCGCATCGGGACCCGCCGCCAAGGAGCCGAAGCTCAGGAAGAAGCGGTGACAGAGGTCGCGAGCAGCCCAGAGGTGGGAGGGTGTGCTACCCCTGCCCCGGCTGCTGAGCCTACCTTGCCTGTACTGGACCTCATGGCCGAGTATCTCCTGCCCGGCGCGGTCACCTGGGAGCAGGTCTTTGCCCCGGAGCTTCGAGCTTCTGCTATTGGTGGAGACCTGCACTGCCACCCAACTCCCGACTCGGAAGAACCTGAGTCTGCTGGGGTATCCACCGACCCCAACCCGGACTGGTCCGCACTTGCAGAGGACCCGCAGCAGCCCCTGATGACACCGCTACCCGCACCGACAGTCACCTGGCCGGCAGCTGAGGAGTGGGCCAGGGACAACCAGGGGGGGGACCTGATGGGCTTCCCCCGGGAGACCCGGGCTGAAGCGCACAGGAGGAGCGAGCTGTGCCGCCAGAAGAGCCTCCAACTCGGCCGGGAACAACACCAGAGGGAGGTCCGCTGCGAGCGCCTCGAGGTGCGCGCCAAGGCTGCAAAGTCCCGAGCCCGCCAGGAGGAGGCTATCCGTCCAGGCCCCCGAGTGGAAGGGCAAGTTGTCCGCTTCCACCTTGAGGCGGGGTGGGGATTCATTCGGAGTTCCCAGCATGAGGACGACGTCTTCGTCAGCCGGAGGGACGTCGAGCCGTGGCTGAAAAAGGGACACCCTGGCCGGAACCTCTTCCCGGGTGACATAGTCACGTACACCCGCCACCACGGGATGCGGGGGTGGTACGCCCTGGACATCCACAAGGTGTCCGGGAGTGATGCCCCCTCGCGCTCACCCCTAGAGGATCGGTCAGCCTCCGTCGGGAGGAATGAGCCTTTTCCCCGGAGGGGACCCGAGAATTAAGCAGCCCCGGCGTCTGGAACTTGTTTAAAGTTATAATGTTTATGTTTAATCTGCTCTCCCCGGTTTCTAGAGACATTTGTCCCTGCGGACTTGCAGCAGACAGACTCTTTACCTGTAAATAGTTTGCGTTTCTTTAGGTGCTTCTGATTGGTTTTATACAAAACCGTGTATATGTCTACCTCAGACCTCAGAAGAAAAACCTGTCTGGAGTGGCTCTCCTGGAGGTCCAACATGGGATCTTCATGCCCTGCAGCCACCCCAGGGCCCACATTGGGGGTTTGGGACAGGTCCCTCGCGCTTCTGAACTGACTCTTCGTCTTTGCCCTTTAACCCGTCTGTCTTTGCAAAAATGTCTCTGGATGGTTTTATACTTTTATATCTTTTGTATTTTTATATAATATGCTGCTTGAAACGTTAAAGAAGAAAGTGCCTCCCATAATGGGAAGATTGTTTATTGTTGTCAAAATATAAAAAGACTGTACCAGGCTTTGCTCGCTTTGCAGCCCGCGGACGTGCTGTGTTTCACCAGGGGGGAATGTGGCGCCGCTGATAGTTCGACCGCCACAGGGATGCTGCACCTCTTTAATGGGGTGTAGTGTTCTGAGGTAAGAACAGTGCGATGGTCAGGACCCTTCCTTCACATCCAACACCACACTTCTCCCACCAGAGGGGGCTAATAGGCACTAAGTGCTGCCCCTATAGCAAGTTGGGAGACTGGGGAACCAAGAGATAGAGGTACCAACTAGTGGGTGAGGGTGGAGGACTCACATTTTAGTGACACTTTAAATTTCATATTTAATACACAGCCATCTTGGCTCTTGGTTCTTTGATTGTGATCTCCCTCCCTGAACGTGGATCCTGTGTGGACCTGCAGCGGATTAAGACACGGCCCTCGTACCCTGGCCTTGGGTCGAGGGGCAGGTTCGAGTTAACATATGTCTCAACCCGGTCAGGGACCATGACCAAGAAGGCCTGGAGCTTAGGAGTGTAGCTCCATTGCAAAAGGATCGCAGGGAGGATGCAGACGGAGCGGTGTACGCCACCTGTCCTCGCTAATCTGATCTAGTCAGAGGTATTCCGGCTGCAAAAGGGGTACCGGCCCCCGACACCTGACTTTGCTACTCTACGTCCTAGTCAGGGAAGCCCGGCAGACCCTGAGGATCCCACCGGGTAACAGACGGAGCGGAGCTGCCACCCCTACTATCGGCAGGTCACTTTTCACTTTTGGAAATGGATGAAGACGGCGGCAGGTGAGTATCAGACAGGGGGCAGGGGACTTACATTTAACGCACCACTCCAGCAGTGCAATAAAAAAAATGCTGGAGTGGTGCTTTAAGTGGCGCATGCCCCTTAATAAATAAAGAGATGTGCCAAGTGGTGTTCACCTGGTCACAAATCTTACTCCAGTCAAGGATTGGAATAAGATTTGTAATGTGAAGATCGTCATTAATTTGAAATACGGGGGTCACCACTGCTTGCCCCAGTTCCACCCACTTTGTCAGTGAGTGAAAGTGCCTATCTATCTATCTATCTATCTATCTATCTATCTATCTATCTATCTATCTATCTATCTATCTAATTTACTTTTTGATGATGGGTCCATATTCCAAAATAGGGCTCTTTTGGTTCTTTTAGAGATCTCGTCTGACTGTTATTGACTTATGAAAATAATTATTATTTATTTCTTTCTTTACTAATAGTATCACCATGATGACATTTTCTACCAATATTTAAAAAAATCTCAAAACAAATAATAATTTCTGATTATTTCCAGTCTGTGAGAAGGGTTCATACATGAAATCATAGCTCATATGCCTAGTGATACATTGTTATTGCTTCCAGGTCCCCAACATGTCTAGTACAACATGTATCAGATCGTTCTGCTGAATCATTTATATACAATCCTAATAAATAACCTATATTGCTTTATGGAACGCTGTGCTAATACATACATCATCAAGGAAAATGGCCAATATGTCCAGGGATTTAACAAGCCCAAAGGTCATCTACCATTAATATCAAAAGTGTTATTTTATAAATATAGTGGACCTGCTACATTCTTCTATATTTCATTAATTACTTAGTAATTCTTCTTGACAGTCCTTGCACAATGATATAAATACTCCCCAAAAATCTCGTTTCTTCTGTGACCACGAGAAAACTGTGATTTGGGATAAAAAGAACCAATGGACGTACTGGAATTGATTACTACGTTGTGTAAGCTTCAGATAGATTAAATATATTTTTATCCTTATTATGTAAGGATAAAAAAGGACATGAATGTCCAATCTATTATAATGTAGTATGAATAAAAAAGAATAAAAAGCTACAATGCCGTTATAAAATTCCACCAAGATATCTATCTATCTATCTATCTATCTATCTATCTATCTATCTATCTATCTATCTATCTATCTATCTATCTATCTATCTATCTATCTATCTATCTATCTAATTATCTACTTAGAAAAATAAAACAGTACCTTTAAGACATAAGGGTGCAAAGCCTCCCCTGTTTCGGTTCCAATGTGTGAACCTTGAGCCTATATCTATTTATTAGTGTTGAGCGAGCATGCTCGACACTGCTCGGTACTCGCCCGAGCATCACGCTACTCAGGATGTTCGGCGAGCACCGAGCATTTCCGGGTTACTCGGGCGGGAGCTCGGGTCTCCGCCCTGCATGTTTGGCGCTCTTTACAGAGCCAATGAACATGCTTGGATTGCCAGCCAGTCACTGTAATGCCGCAGCCATGTTGTTTGTGGGCATTACAGTGATTGGCTGGCCGCACAGCGTCACCTCGAGTATTTAAAACAATGCGCCGCCATCTTGGACACAGTCGCTCCGGATCAGACAGTGTAGGGACAGCGCTGCTGATTTAGGGAGAGATATATACTGCGAAATAGTTAGTGTAGGGTCTGTAAAGGCTGCCAAATCAAACAAACAGTCCTTCTCAGGACTAATATCCATCCTAGATATCAGGAAGGCAGGCAGGCTGTATAGGGAACGCAGTGATTATACCAGCAAACGCTGCATTACAGTCCTGTGTGCTCCTGTTGCTGAAATTGCTGGACTTACCTCCAGGTCTCGGGGGCCAGGAAAAATCCTTTTTTTTTCATCTAAATCCTCTTTTTTTTTTCCTCCTTCACACTGTACAAATACCCGTCTTATTAACCTTTTGGTGTCCCCCCCCCACCAAAAAAAAAAGTGTGTCTCTGATTTTTCAGACACAAATATATCTGTTGAAAATAGTCTGGTGTAGGCCAGAGAAATAGAAGTGTGGTTTTGCAGTTCCGTAGGCCATTTGTATCTAAAAAAACAGTTTGAGTGTGTCGCTCACTGTTCAGCCGCAAATATATATATTTAAAAAAGTCTGTTATACACCAGTAAATTATAACTGTGGTTTTGCTGTTCCATGGTAAAAAATCTCTATTATCCTGCTCTTGGCACTTTTTGACGTAAAAAAAAAAAATTGTGTCTCCCTGATTTTTCAGACACAAATACATCTGTTGAAAATAGTCTGGTGTAGGCCAGAGAGACAGAAATGTGCTTTTGCTGTTCCACGGTAAAAAATCTCTATTATCCTGCTCTTGGCATTTTTTGCCGTAAAAAAAAAATAATAGTGTCTCCCTGATTTTTCAGAAACAAATATATCTATTGAAAATAGTCTGGTGTAGGCCAGAGAGACAGAAGTGTTCTTTTGCTGTTCCACGGTAAAAAATCTCTATTATCCTGATTTTTGCATTTTTTGCCGTAAAAAAAAACATAATAGTGTCTCCCTGATTTTTCAGACACAAATATATCTGTTGAAAATAGTCTGGTGTAGGCCCGAGAAATACAAGTGTGGTTTTGCAGTTCCACGGTTCAAACCTCTGTATTATCCACTTTTGGGCCATTTGTATCTAAAAAAAACAGTTTGAGTGTGTCGCTCACTGTTTAGCCGCAAATATATATATATTTTAAAAAGTCTGGTATACACCAGTAAATTATAACTGTGGTTTTGCTGTTCCACGGTAAAAAATCTCTATTATCCTGCTTTTGGCATTTTTTGCCATAAAAAATAAATAATGTCTCCTGATTGTTCAGACACAAATATATTTGTTGAAAATAGTCTGGTGTAGGCCCGAGAAATACAAGTGTGGTTTTGCAGTTCCACGGTTCAAACCTCTGTATTATCCACTTTTGGGCCATTTGTATCTAAAAAAAACAGTTTGAGTGTGTCGCTCACTGTTCAGCTGCAAATATATATATATTTAAAAAAGTCTGGTATACACCAGCAAATTATAACTGTTGTTTTGCTGTTCCACGGTAAAAAATCTCTGTTATCCTGCTTTTGGCATTTTT
The DNA here is from genome assembly GCF_046119375.1 of Phyllobates terribilis. Lineage (NCBI taxonomy): Eukaryota > Metazoa > Chordata > Amphibia > Anura > Dendrobatidae > Phyllobates > Phyllobates terribilis. Next base: position 400,956,057 of record NW_027362765.1, read on the forward strand.
TGCCGTAAAAAATAAATAGTGTCTCCGGATTGTTCAGACACAAATATATCTGTTGAAAATAGTCTGGTGTAGGCCCGAGAAATACAAGTGTGGTTTTGCAGTTCCACGGGTCAAATCTCTGTATTATCCTGCTTTTCGCAATTTTTGGCCGTAAAAAATAAATAATAGTGTCTCCTGATTGTTCAGACACAAATATATCTGTTGAAAATAGTCTAGTGTAGGCCCGAGAAATACAAGTGTGGTTTTGCTGTTCCACGGTAAAAAATCTCTATTATCCTGCTTTTGGCACCTTTTGCCGTAAAAAATAAATAGTGTCTCCTGATTGTTCAGACACAAATATATCTGTTGAAAATAGTCTGGTGTAGGCCCGAGAAATACAAGTGTGTTTTTGCAGTTCCACTGGTCAAATCTCTGCATTATCCTGCTTTTCGCAATTTTTGGCTGTAAAAAATAAATAATAGTGTCTCCTGATTGTTCAGACACAAATATATCTGTTGAAAATAGTCTGGTGTAGGCCTGAGAAATACAAGTGTGGTTTTGCAGTTCCACGGTTCAAACCTCTGTATTATCCACATTTGGGCCATTTGTATCTAAAAAAAACAGTTTGAGTGTGTCGCTCACTGTTCAGCCGCAAATATATATATATTTAAAAAAGTCTGGTATACACCAGTAAATTATAACTGTGGTTTTGCCATTCCACAGTAAAAAATCTCTGTTATCCTGCTTTTGGCATTTTTTACCGTAAAAAATAAATAGTGTCTCCTGATTGTTCAGACACAAATATATCTGTTGAAAATAGTCTGGTGTAGTCCCGAGAAATAGAAGTGTGGTTTTGCTGTTCCACGGTAAAAAATCTCTATTATCCTGCTTTTGGCATTTTTTGTCGTAAAAAATAAATAGTGTCTCCTGATTGTTCAGACACAAATATATCTGTTGAAAATAGTCTGGTGTAGGCCAGAGAAATACAAGTGGGGTTTTGCTGTTCCAGGGTAAAAAATCTCTATTATCCTTGTAACATACCTGGCGGCGTCCTTGCATGGTGGTCCATCTCCCACTGTGCAAGAGGGCGCACTTGATCTCCTGTCCAGAATGTCTCTCTGGCTTCCCTCCATGCTGTCTGTTTGTGTCTGTTTCTGCTGCTTAAGGGCGGCGCCCGATCACTTCCTGCCTTTTGTACCTGCTGTGGGTCACACCCCTTGTGCGTCCTCAGCCTATTGCTGTCTGTCACTTGGTATATAGCTCAGCAGCTCCCTTCTATCCCTGCCTGAGCATAGTGTTTCCTTCAGTGTGTGCTTGCACTCTGAAGGTGCCAGGTCCCGTCTCTTGTCTCCTGCTTTTTGTATCAGTTCCCGTGTCTGAACTGTGTCCTGTATGTCTCCTGCTTTGCGGTATCAGCTCCCGTGTCTGAACTGAGTCCTGTATGTCTCCTGCTTTGCGGTATCAGCTCCCGTGTCTGAACTGAGTCCTGTATGTCTCCTGCTTTTCGGTATTAGTTCCCGTGTCTGAACTGAGTCCTTTCTGTGTTCTCTTGTCTGTCCTGTCTGAACACGCTCCTAGCCTGTTCCTCCCGCCTTCTAGGGGCCGATTACCTAGACCCGCTCCTGTATCTTGTCTGTCCTGTCTGAACACGCTCCTTGCCTGTTCGTCCCGCCTCTCTGGGGGCAGTATTCCCAGACCCGCTCCTGTATCCCGCTGCAGTGTCGGTCTCCTCCGTACACTCAGTTCCAGTCTGAACTCTCTCCTATCCTTTACCTGTTTTTGCCTCTATGTCCGTTCCCTTCCTTTTTCTGCAGAGTCTGAACTCGTACCTAACTCCTGCTTGTTGTCTCTGCAAGTACTGTGTGAGTATCTGGCTCTGTCTTTCCCTTCCTGTCTGTTCCGTGTGAACAGAGCCCTGTCCTCCCTGCTCAGCCTTGTCTGCACTCTAGCTGTGCTTGCCTGTAACCCTCTGCCTGTATTGTTCCTGAGTCCCGGTGTGTACTGGGTCCTATCCCGCCTGTGTTCCTACCTGCTAGTGCCTCCCTGTCTGCACTCTAGCTGTGCTTGCCTTTACCCCCCTGCCTGCATACCCGCCTGCCTGCATACCAGTCGTGCCTGCCTATACCCACCAGTCTGTGTGCCAGCCTACCAGCCTGTTCCTGTATTCCCCTGTGTGGGTCAACAGCCGTGTCCGGGGTCTGTCCTGGAGTAGCACCTGGTCCCTCTGCTCGGTTCCTCCTTGGTGCACTGGCGTCGTATGCCGTCGTGCGACCCTGGTCGGATCGGGTGAATACTTAGTCTCGCCCCTCCAGGCATTCACTCTCCGGCACGGTCCAGTGGAATCACTACAATCACACGCACACGCCGCTCAGCCCGGGCGTGTGCATAACAGCATGCTCAGGCCATGGTTCCCGTTGAGCCCCACGGCTTTCGCTCTTTGAGAAGTTTTTCCAGCGAATACATGCATTAAAATAAAATAAATACATTTTTTTCCCCCTTTAGCTGAGTTCCAGGCGAATTACGCACCCGTCCAGATGGATCTATCAGCCCTCGTTCCTGCGGATCCGCCACGTTACTATGGGGATCCAAGACAGTGTCGTGCATTTGTGGAGCAATGCATGCTACACTTTAAGGCCTACCCTCTCTATTTTCCTTCCGATTGGGCTAAAGTGGCCTTTATGATTGACTACCTAGCGGGTGATGCCTTGAAATGGGTCACCCCCCTATGGGAAGCATGGGATCCTGTCATCCTTGACCTGCAGGCCTTCCTGGTGGCCTTTCGTATGGTCTTCGAGGACCCTAACTCTGAAGCCCCTGCTGAAGCTTCACTTCCCAATATCCCGGAGCAGCCCCGACGGGTAATGTGTATGGGTAGCGCAATAGTCCTCCAGCCCAATGAGACTACTGCCCACCCAGAATCCTCACAGGGTGACTACGCTTTCCGGAATACTTCTCTCAACCTCAAGAGGCAGTCCAGACGTGCTAGACTTAGAGGCAAGCCGTCACGCCAGGGTCTGTCCTCCCTGAGACCTCCTGACCCCAACCTTGAAGTCCCTACTAAAGCTTCATCTCCCTGTATCCCGGAGAAACCCCAATGGGTAATGTGCGTGGGTAGTGCACCAGTTCTCCTGGCCGAAGAGACTTCTGCCCATCCAGACTCCACACAGGAGAACTTCCTGCACCCGGCATCAGATGCTTCTTTCTCTTTAACCGGTGTGCATGTCCAAGGATGCTCCAAAGCTGTGGTTACCTCAGAGTCTGTGCACCTCTACTACCTGGCGGAGGATCCCCTGTTGCCTCCTGAACCCTCCGGGATACCACTCGATGACAAATGGAGAGAGACTTCTCTACACCCGGTACTCAATACCTTGTCCGCTTCGTCCTGTGAGCCTGACAATGGGTACCCCAAAGTGGTAGTTACCTCCGAGTCTCTATACCCCTCCGACCAGGCGGAGGATCTCCAGTTGTCTCCTGAACCCTTCGGGGTGCTACCTGGTAGCGAAAGGACAGAGACTCTCCTATACTCTGTACCTGATACCTCGCTCGCTTCGTCCAGTGAGTCCAACCTAGTGTACTCCGAAGCAGAGGTTACTCCTGAGTCTCTACACCCCTCCGACCAGGCGGAGGACCTCCAGTTGTGTTCAGAATCCTTCGGGGTGCCACCTGGTGGTGAATGGACAGAGACTTTCCTATACTCTGTACCTGATACCTCGCTCGCTTCGTCCAGTGAGTCCAACCTAGTGTACTCCGAAGCAGAGGTTACTCCTGAGTCTCTACACCCCTCCGACCAGGCGGAGGACCTCCAGTTGTGTTCAGAATCCTTCGGGGTGCCACCTGGTGGTGAATGGACAGAGACTTTCCAATATCCTGGATCTGATACCTCGCTTGCTTCGTCCAGTGAGTCCGACCTAGTGTACTCTGAAGCAGAGGTTACCCGTGAGTCTCTACACCCCTCTGACCAGGCGGAGAACCGCCAGCTGTCTCCAGAACCCTTCGGGGTGCCACCTGGTGGTGAATGGACAGAGACTTTCCTATACTCGGTACCCGATACCTCGCCTGCTTCCTCCAGTGAGTCCGACCTAGTGTACTCTGAAGCAGTTGTTTTCTCTGAGCCTCTGCACTCTTCTGACCCGGCGGAGGACCTCCAGTTGTTTCCTGAATCCTCCGGGATACCACCAGATAACAAAGAGACAGTGACTTTTCCTCATTATGTACCTGATAACCCGTCTATTTCTTCCTGTGAGCTTGACAAGATGTACCTCGAAGCAGAGATTACCCTTAAGTCTCTGTCCCCCTCCAACCCAGTGAACGACTGGTCCTCGAATTCCCTGCAGAAGATTCTGGCAGGCCTGAAGAAGAGGGGGCGTAAGGGGGGAGGTACTGTAACATACCTGGCGGCGTCCTTGCATGGTGGTCCATCTCCCACTGTGCAAGAGGGCGCACTTGATCTCCTGTCCAGAATGTCTCTCTGGCTTCCCTCCATGCTGTCTGTTTGTGTCTGTTTCTGCTGCTTAAGGGCGGCGCCCGATCACTTCCTGCCTTTTGTACCTGCTGTGGGTCACACCCCTTGTGCGTCCTCAGCCTATTGCTGTCTGTCACTTGGTATATAGCTCAGCAGCTCCCTTCTATCCCTGCCTGAGCATAGTGTTTCCTTCAGTGTGTGCTTGCACTCTGAAGGTGCCAGGTCCCGTCTCTTGTCTCCTGCTTTTTGTATCAGTTCCCGTGTCTGAACTGTGTCCTGTATGTCTCCTGCTTTGCGGTATCAGCTCCCGTGTCTGAACTGAGTCCTGTATGTCTCCTGCTTTGCGGTATCAGCTCCCGTGTCTGAACTGAGTCCTGTATGTCTCCTGCTTTTCGGTATTAGTTCCCGTGTCTGAACTGAGTCCTTTCTGTGTTCTCTTGTCTGTCCTGTCTGAACACGCTCCTAGCCTGTTCCTCCCGCCTTCTAGGGGCCGATTACCTAGACCCGCTCCTGTATCTTGTCTGTCCTGTCTGAACACGCTCCTTGCCTGTTCGTCCCGCCTCTCTGGGGGCAGTATTCCCAGACCCGCTCCTGTATCCCGCTGCAGTGTCGGTCTCCTCCGTACACTCAGTTCCAGTCTGAACTCTCTCCTATCCTTTACCTGTTTTTGCCTCTATGTCCGTTCCCTTCCTTTTTCTGCAGAGTCTGAACTCGTACCTAACTCCTGCTTGTTGTCTCTGCAAGTACTGTGTGAGTATCTGGCTCTGTCTTTCCCTTCCTGTCTGTTCCGTGTGAACAGAGCCCTGTCCTCCCTGTTCAGCCTTGTCTGCACTCTAGCTGTGCTTGCCTGTAACCCTCTGCCTGTATTGTTCCTGAGTCCCGGTGTGTACTGGGTCCTATCCCGCCTGTGTTCCTACCTGCTAGTGCCTCCCTGTCTGCACTCTAGCTGTGCTTGCCTTTACCCCCCTGCCTGCATACCCGCCTGCCTGCATACCAGTCGTGCCTGCCTATACCCACCAGTCTGTGTGCCAGCCTACCAGCCTGTTCCTGTATTCCCCTGTGTGGGTCAACAGCTGTGTCCGGGGTCTGTCCTGGAGTAGCACCTGGTCCCTCTGCTCGGTTCCTCCTTGGTGCACTGGCGTCGTATGCCGTCGTGCGACCCTGGTCGGATCGGGTGAATACTTAGTCTCGCCCCTCCAGGCATTCACTCTCCGGCACGGTCCAGTGGAATCACTACAATCACACGCACACGCCGCTCAGCCCGGGCGTGTGCATAACAATCCTGCTTTTGGCATTTTTTGCCATAAAAAATAAATATTGTCTACTGATTGTTCAGACACAAATATATCTGTTGAAAATAGTCTGGTGTAGGCCCGAGAAATACAAGTGTGGTTTTGCAGTTCCACGGGTCAAGCCCTCTGTATTATCCACTTTTGGGCCATTTGTATCTGAAAAAAACAGTTTGAGTGTGTCGCTCACTGTTCAGCCGCAAATATATATATTTAAAAAAGTCTGGTATACATACACCAGTAAATTATAACTGTGGTTTTGCTGTTCCACTGTAAGAAATCTCTATTATTCAGCTTTTGGTATTTTTTCCGTAAAGAAAAACAGTAATATTTTCTCCCTGATTGTTTAAAAGAGTCGGGTGTAGGCAGAGAAATAGAACTGTGGTTTTCCTCTTCCACGATTCTAATCTACTTTTTATTACCCTTTTTCCATTGATAGTGCGAGTGTAAGCTATTTTACTTATTTTACAATGGGCAAGGCGCGTGGCAAGGGACGTGGAAGTGGACGTTCTGGTGATGGTGCGTGCAGAGGACGGGGCCGTGGTCAAGGTGAAAATGTGTCACAACCAACAGCCACATCTTCTCGCTCCCACTTCTTGACTGAATTACTAGGGAAGCACAGAACAACACCAGTATTGAGAACTGATCAGTGTGAACAGGTTATTAATTGGATAGCAGATAATACTTCCAGTTACCTGGGCACCACCACCTCCGGCCTGTCTTCCACACGGTCGACTCTTAGTAGCCGTGAGTCTCGACCACATAGTCCTCCTCACCCTGATGCTCCTTCCTCCCACCATGCCGAGTGTCGTCAGACAGCAACTGATCCCACACTTGGACACTCTGAAGAGCTGTTCACTGGTCCATTTCCAGATTTGTGCCCCTCGCCTGCTCTGCTTGAAGTGGTGGAAGAGGAGATCCCATGTAGCGATGCCCAAATATTTGAACAGCCACGGCCACAGGAAGTCGACGCTGGCAATTTGTCACAAGAGGTGGACGATGACGAGACACAATTGCCAGGAAGTGAGGAGGAGGATCGTGGTGCGCAAGTGGAAGAGGAGGAGGTGGTGGATGATCTAGTAACTGACCCAACATGGCAGGAGGACATGCAGAGTGAGGCCAGCAGCACACAGGGGGAGGGAGGCAGAGTACCCCAACAGGCAGGAAGAAGCAGTGTGGTGGCCGCACACAGAAGGCGGGCAACCGTTCTCCGTAACACCAACACGAGGGACGTTGCCAGTACAACCGGTAGGTCTTCCAGAGTCTGGAATTTTTTTAAAGACTCTGCTGATAACCCCAAAAAGGCCATTTGTACCACCTGCCATGCCCGCATCAGCAGGGGTGGCAAAACTACCAGCCTGACCACCACCAGCATGATCAGGCACATGGCAGCAAAGCACCTGACTTTGTGGGGCGAACCCCAGGGTCCACGACCAGTGTCAGCGGGTGTCACCACTGCTTCTTCCACTGTTGTGCATGCAATAGAACCCCCTGTTGTGTGTGCAAGGCAATCCCCTGTCCATACTGCATACAAAGATGCCCCCTCCTCTCAGTCTTCACTTGGTATGGCAGTTTCTGAAGAAACAGCATCAACGTCCACGTCCCACCACAGCGTTCAATTGTCCTTATCCCAGAGCTTTGAACGAAAGCGGAAATTCGCAGCTAAAGCCCCACAGGCCACAGTCCTAATTTCACACATTTCACGACTGCTTGCGTTGGAAATGCTGCCTTTTAGGCTGGTGGAGACGGAATCCTTCCGCAACCTTATGGCGGTGGCCGTCCCTCGGTACTCGGTCCCCAGCCGACACTATTTTGTGCCATCCCCGCACTACACAAGCACGTGTCCCAAAACATCTGCCGTGCCCTCAACAACGCAGTTACTGGGAGAGTCCACCTGACAAAGGACACATGGACAAGTGCTTGTGGCCAGGGATGGTACATCTCCCTGACGGCACACTGGGTAAACATAGTGGAAGCAGGGGACCCAGTCGGACCTTGGGACGGAACACATCCTCCCCACACCGAGGATTGCGGGCCCTATGTCAGTCAGAGTTGCCCCCACAGTGTACAGCTCCTGCGCATCATCCTCCTCCTCCTCATGTTCAGCCTCCATCTCAGATATCACCACATCAGTTACAAGCTGGAAACACTGCAGTACTGCCTCCGCCAAGTGGCAACAGGCTGTGCTGAAACTCATAAGCTTAGGTGAGAAACTTCACACTGCTTGTGAGTTGTGGACAGCTGTGAAAGAGCAGGCAGATCTGTGGCTGAGACAGCTGAACCTACATCCAGGCATGGTCGTGTGTGACAATGGCCGTAACCTGGTGGCGGCTCTGAGGCGAGGTGAGATCACACACGTACCATGCCTGGCTCATGTGCTTAACCTCGTGGTTCAGCGGTTTCTTAAATCGTACCCCGAGTTGCCAGATCTGCTCGTCAAAGTACGCCGCCTGTCAGCTCATTTTCGCAAGTCGGCTACAGCTTCCGCCGCCCTTGCTGTGTTGCAGCAGCGTTTGCAGCTTCCGTCACACCGACTGGTGTGTGATGTCCCCACACGTTGGAACTCTACCCTCCAGATGTTGCAAAGGATTTGTGAGCAGAAGAGAACAGTTGTGGAGTACCAGCTGCAACAAGGCCGTTGATATTCAGGTCAGACTCCACACATAAGACCTCAGGAGTAGACCTGGATGTCTGACATCTGTACCATCTTGACAAACTTTGAGGAGTCCACCCAGATGGTGAGTGGCGATGACGCCATGATTAGCATCTGCATTCCACTTGTCTGTCTTTTGCAACGCTCTCTGCAGAGAATTAAAGAGGAGGCATTGGTGCCAGAGTATGATGAGATGGATCAAGAAGCCATAGCGGTCGATTACACACAGCCCAGCCTCATCTCATCCCAACGTGCATTGGGGGACAATGAGGGAGAGGAGGAGGAGGAGGAGGAGGAAGAACAGGAGCTTGTATCATGCGCTGTAGATGGTAGTACCTGTACAACTGTCATACCGTCGGTTCAGCGTGGGTGGCCTGAGGACAAGGGAGAGGAGGAGTAGGAGGAGGAGGAGAGCATGGTCAGTCGTCATCTTGGTGAGGACACGGAAGTCTTGCCTGTTACCAGTCTGGCACGCATGGCTGACTTTATGTTACGCTGCCTTAACCGTGACCCTCGCGTTGTCAAAATGTTGGGTGACAGTCATTACTGGTTGGTGACACTTTTAGACCCCCGCTACAAGGAGAACTTTCACTGTCTTATTCCTGAGGTGGAGAGGTCTACAAAAATGGGGCAGTACCAGAAGGCCCCTGCTGCAGAACTGCTAAAAAAGTTCCCATCTGAACACGCTAGCGGCAGAGGTCACAGTTCGTTGACCAACCAAGGTGTACAAGCGAGAGAGAGGCAACTCCAATCCAGCAGAGGCAGGGGAACACTGTCAACATTCTGGGACAGATTTCTGACACCCGCCCAGCTTACAGGCCCTGAGGCGCAGGGTACTCTCACAAGGAGTGGAAAGTTTCAAAAGATGGTGAGGGAGTACCTTGCCGACCGTACCAGCATCCTCCGTGATTCCTCTGTGCCTTTTAATTATTGGGCATCTAAGCTGGACACTTGGAATGAACTCGCTCTGTACGCCTTGGAGGTCCTGGCCTGCCCTGCCGCTAGCGTGTTATCGGAGCGTGTTTTTATTGCTGCTGGGGGAATTTTAACTGATAAGCGCACTCGCCTGTCAACTGACAATGATGACAAGCTGACCCTTTTCAAAATGAGCAAGTGCTGGATTGGGCCAGACTTCTCATCACCACCAAATGACAGCAGAGTTACATAAAGTCAAATCCACTGTGTTTTTTCGGGAGGTGTATTCACATGCACCGCTTCACACCCACACATGGGTATACGCTTCCTTATTTCGGCTTTTTTATGTTCTTCTCCTTATCCTCAGCCTCCACCACCACTATACCACCAGGGTGACAATGGTCCGTGTTGCCATTATTGAAAGTTCCTCCGTCCTTATTTTTGTCAGCTTTGGCTTGGAAGGCATAAGCAAAGACTGTGGGAGACCCACTCCCCAATAATGGGAATAATATTTTTAAGATGCTGTACTGTATAGCTCTTGTAAGGGGCATAGCAAGTTCCTCCGTCCTAATTTTTGGCAGCTTTTGCTTGGAAGGCATAAGCAAATACTATGGGAGACCCACTCCCCAATCATGGGAATAATGTTTGTAATATGCTGTACTGCATGGCTCTTGTAAGGGGCATTGCAAGTTTCTCCGTCCTAATTTTTGGCAGCTTTTGCTTGGAAGGCATAAGCAAAGACTATGGGAGACCCACTCCCCAATAATGGGAATAATGTTTGTAATATGCTGTACTGCATGGCTCTTGTAAGGGGCATTGCAAGTTTCTCCGTCCTAATTTTTGGCAGCTTTTGCTTGGAAGGCATAAGCAAAGACTATGGGAGACCCACTACCCAATAATGGGAATAATGTTTGTAATATGCTGTACTGCATGGTTCTTGTAAGGGGCATTGCAAGTTCCTCCGTCCTAATTTTTGGCAGCTTTTGCTTGGAAGTCATAAGCAAATACTATGGGAGACCCACTCCCCAATCATGGGAATAATGTTTGTAATATGCTGTACTGCATGGTTCTTGTAAGGGGCATTGCAAGTTCCTCCGTCCTAATTTTTGGCAGCTTTTGCTTGGAAGGCATAAGCAAATACTATGGGAGACACACTCCCTAATAATGGGAATAATGTTTTGAAGATGCTGTACTGTATGGCTCTAGGAAGGGGCATTAAAAGCGTCTTGTTAAGATACTGCAACCTCCACCACTTTTCCGAGGGGCATTAAAAGCGTCTTGTTAAGCTACTGGGACCTCCACGTCTCTTCTGAGGGGCATTAAAAGCGTCTTGTTAAGCTACTGGGACCTCCACGTCTCTTCTGAGGGGCATTAAAAGCGTCTTGTTAAGCTACTGTGACCTCCACCACTTTTCCGAGGGGCATTAAAAGCGTCTTGTTAAGCTACTGTGACCTCCACCACTTTTCCGAGGGGCATTAAAACCGTCTTGTTAAGCTACTGGGACCTCCACGTCTCTTCTGAGGGGCATTAAAAGCGTCTTCTTAAGCCACTCTGAACTCCACAGCTCTTCCAAGAGGCATTGAAATGTTGTTTTTAATTACCTCTAACCTCCACGACTCTTCCAACGGGCATTGCATTTCCTCCTAATTTTAGTCAGCTTTTGCTTTTCAATGAAAAGGCGAAAACTAAGGGAGACCCACTCCCCAATAATGGGTAGAAGGTTTTAAGTACGCTGTAATCCACGTCTGTTTCAAGGGGCATTGCAGCTCCTCATAATTTTTGGAAAGCCTTCCATTCACTGCTTAGGCCAACAGTGTACAGGAGACCCAGTTGCTATAAATGGAAAAAACGGTTTAGTTAAGGCCCTCTGACCTCCATGTCATTTCCAAGGGGCATTGGAGTGCTTCAAAATTTTTGGTAGGCATTGCACTCACTGTATGCCCTATAACTGTGTAGCCGAACCGCTCATTTTGTTACAGAAACATATCCTACAAGACATATATGGTTGACTGGCCTGATATTGATGTGAATGGTCCCTGTTCCTCCTGCTCTTTCTCCTTTGCCACTACTTCATCCATCATTTATCACCTGAAGCTTTGTTTTAACGGGAGTCATAGAACTGGGATAGTAGCAGGAAAACATCCAGCAATCCTCGGAGGAGGTAGGATATGCACCAAAACGCTGACCACCTCAGGCCTAGCTGCTACTACATACATGCGCTTGCATTCCAAGAAAACAAAGCAGATGCTAACTTGTATCATCATCATCAGCCATGACATGGTGGCCAGATTCCGCCTCCACATGCCTAAAATGCCCAATTTCAAGTGCAAGCAAGGAAGCAGTATGGTATTGCAGCCTGGGGGTGGGTGGGTGGCAGGCTGCACACTTACGCTTGCATTCCAAGAAAACAAAGCAGATGCTAACTTGTATCATCATCATCATGCTCCTCACCTTGGCATTCTCAACTCCCCTGATGCAGAAGCCAGGGCCCACCGGAGGAGTCTGGTTCTCTGGTGGGCTCGTCCAATGTTGCCCTAAAGCAGGCCGGGCTAAGAAAAGTGTGTGGGGGGATGTTCCAAGGAGAAATAGAGGTGGCTGGGGACTGTTTATGGACACCCGGCTGCCCTCAGACGGCTAGGGACCGTGTGTGGACACCCAGCCGCGGGGCGGCTGGGGACCGAGTATGGACACCCGGCCGCCCCCTGGCGGCTGGGGACCGAGTGCGGACACCCGGCCGCCGGGCGGCTGGGGACTGAGTATGGATTCCAGGCCGCCAATGCAGCCATGACGTGGTGGCAAGATTCCGCCTCCACATGCCTAAAAGGCCCAATTTCAAGTGCAAGCAAGCAGTATGGTATTGCAGCCTGGGGGTGGGTGGGTGGCTGGCTGCATATTTGCACTTGCATTGCAAGGAATGGGGGAGGTACAATTGAACAGTGCCCTGGGACAAGAACTTGCACGGGGATAGTTGCAAGTCTGCATCTTCTGATGCGGCAAGGATGACTTCTGATGGGCACACTTTTAGGCAGTGACCTGGGTGTCAGAGATGCTTCCAGGGGTCTTCCCCATGCTGTTCCCATGTCTTTTCAGCACTGTATGCATGTGTCACACAGCACATAGCCAGATAAGGTTGTAAATTGTTAAAATGACATTTCCCGGTGAATGCATTTGTCACGGTTGAAAGCAATACAAAAGTGCAAAAACGCTTAAAAAATGCTACTTGTGAACATAGCCCAAGGTGTGAAGGAGTATTTTTTTTTTGGTTATTTATTTTACCTTATACACAAGTCTTTACCCTGGAAAGGAAGTTCCTTAACATATTTCACAGGAAAGCAGTTTCGGTTTCGCTTTTGAACGTTTTATTGTGAGCCCTTAAAAGTGGCTTAATACCTCTGAAAACGTTGTTGACAGCAGTGACCTGGGGGTCAGAAATGCTTCCTGGGGCAATCCCCATGCTGTCCCCATGTCATTTGAGCACTGTCACTATCGTTTTGGGCACTTGTTAGGCTTTTAAAAGACTGCCGGGGGTGCTGCCGCAAAAATGCTCGGGTCTCCCATAGACTAACATTGGGCTCGTTGCTCGGGTCGAGCACCCGAGTATCACGGCGAGCTTGGCCCGAGCTTCGAGCACCCGAGCATTTTAGTGCTCGCTCAACACTACTATTTATCTATCTAAATTCAAATAAGCTTTATTGGCAGGACCAAATATACAAAAGTTTAGCCAAAGGAAGTGTAAAGCAGGGAATAGGGACTGTAAGAATAATGGATGGAGGCACAACCAGGGAAGTCCATGGTGTATTATAGTTCTCTTTCTTGCAGCCTATGGCATGCGCTCACATATTGTGCTGCTATCTCAACCGCGCTCTCTTCATCCCCCAGCAGGATATATGTTTTCTCTTTCTCCTTCATGGAGCAGAAAAACGGGAAGAGATAGGAGAGTCTCCTGAAGTGAGTGTCTCATCTTCCAGGACCTCCAGGTCACAGTGTGTCTGTGCCGGCTGGACTCTATGGCCAGATTGTGGGCCCTGAGTCTATACTGGCTCAGTATCTGGTGGTCTGTGGGGTCCGAGAGTTTCTCCAGATATGGACCAGTCTGTAGTCGCTCTGTGTTACAATACTGTCATAGTACTGCTGGAAACCAGTGGCTGAAGGAGCACAAGCAGGAACAACAAGCGGTATTAAAAGTTTTTGGAGATAGCAAGGAATTGTAGGAAACAATCCATAGATGAATAAAACAGTCTGGGTAAGAATGTTCAAGTGCTGGAGACTGAAACTAGGCTAACAGCTAGACACAATACACAAGCAATGAGTGAGATATGCTGCTTTAAGTAGGCCTAAACAGGAAACAAGATGGATTCCATAGATTCAGAATCCGCCATCTTGGTAAAAGGAAATTGCAGAACACAACGGCAGCCTCCAGTGGTAAGGAGTGAAACTGCAGCACAGTATTAAAGTGAACAATAGCAGCCACTACTGGTCAATCTGTAGAAGGCAAGCAGAAATCCTCACATTATTCCCCCTTTCAACAGCGGCCTCCGGATGATGCTTGGCTTTGTTTATGTGGGTATTTTTGGTGAAACTCTTTAAGAAGTCGAGGAGCAATAAGATTTTCTACAGGTTCCCAGGAGTTATCTTCAGGGCTGTACCCTTGCCACTCTATTAAGTACTGCAACTTGTTTCTGAATATTCTGGAATCCAGGACCTTTTCAACTGTGTAATGTTCTTGCCCATCCACTTCATTAGGATCAGGAGGAGGCAGACAACTCCCTGAAAAAGGATTGGGAACAAATGGCTATAGTAAGGACACATGGAACACTGGATATATCTTCATTGTTCTGGGAAGTTGAAGGCAAAAAGCTACTGAGCTAACTTGTTCAATTATTTTAAATGGACCCATACATTTTTGACCCAGTTTTGGTGGGGGCATATAGAGTTTCAAATTCTTGGTGGAAAACCATACTTCATCACCCACTTGGAAGCTAGGAGAAGGTCTGCGAGATTTATCTGCTGCTTCCTAGTATTTCCAGATTCTATTACAGGGATTGTATTCTATCGGTGACAGCAGGGATAGGCGTTTCTCTGGGAAAATTATCCTGTTATGATACTGTCGTAGTACTGCTGGAAACCAGTGGCCAAAGGAGCACAAGCAGGAACAGCAAGCGATAGTAAAAGTTTTTGGAGATAGAAAGGAGCTGTAGGAAACAATCCGTAGATGAACAGAACAGTCTGGGTAAGAATGTTCAAGAGCTGGAGACTGAAACTAAGCTAACAGCTAGACACAATACTCAAGCAATGAGTGAGAGATCCATGCAGCTTTTAAGTAGGCCCATACAGGAAATAAGATGGATTCCATAGATTCAGAATCCGCCATCTTGGTAAAGGGCAATTGCAGAACAGAACAGCAGCATCTAGTGGTAAGGAGTGAAACTGCAGCACAATATTAAAGTGAAAAATAGCGGCCACTAGTGGTCAAACTGTAGAAGGCCAACAGAAATCCTGACACTCTGTAGACTCCTGTACACAGTCAGTTTCTGTGAGGTGATGATATTGTTCCTCCAGTCACTGACATACCTCTCCTGTCCCTCATTTACCATCTTCCTGATTCTGGCTTTTGTCAGACTGCTGTGATGGGTGTTTTGGTCCGGTTGGGTTTGAGTGAGCTATTCCTTGGGTCCTATTCATGTCGACCACTTACATGTAACAGGGATTTATGGTGATAAGAACTCGGACTGCTATGATGTAGGTGAGCTTGTAAGGACAGCGCTCTCTTCAGAACTGCTAAGCATAGTCGGAATCTGCCCAGCTCAGCCCGACAAGCACTGTTGGAGGTTCTCTGATAGACCTGGAGAAGGGGCTTACAGAATTCCAGGTGGAATATTTCTGTTGGGTTGGAATCACATCTTACCAGTCTGGGTATGTATGAGGACCCCAGACTTCGCTGCCATACAGGAGGATTGGGGCGATCATGGCATTGAAGATTTTTAGCAAGACCCTCACTGGTGGCTTCAGGTAGTAGAGTTTCCGTCGGATGGCATAGAAGGTTTTGCAGGCCTTGTCCTTCAGGGTCTCTATGACTTGTTTGAAGCTTCGTGACTGATGAATTTCCAGGCCCAGGTAGGTCTGTCTATATCTTTCTATCTATCTATCTATCTATCTATCTATCTATCTATCTATCTATCTATCTAGCTATCTAGCTATCTAGCTATCTATCCCATTATCTATCTATCTATCTATCTATCTATCTATCTATCTATCTATCTATCTATCTATCTATCCCATTATCTATCTATCTATCTATCTATCTATCTATCTATCTATCTATCTATCTATCTATCTATCTATCTATCTATCCCATTATCTATCTATCTATCTATCTATCTATCTATCTATCTATCTATCTATCTATCTATCTATCTATCTATCATTATTATTATTACTATTCCCCTACATTCATTATACATATGTATAGCATTCTGTTATCTAAATGCATTCACTTGTTACATCCGGATCCTACTAATTTATCTTATTACTAATCCGCATGATACTGTTCAAATAGAAGAACCCGGATTCCCAGTCCTAAACCAGTAGAGCATTTTGCCAGTTGTTTTGGGGAATGCAGAATGATTGATCTTTAAACTGGCAATATAAAAATCATTAGCTGAAGGCAAGACTGCTTTTAAGAGAAGCTTATGGGACTGTGTGAAAATATTAATTAGCATGCAACAATCATCCTGCCGTATCTTATTGAGTGCGCTGGGAGAGTGGCGTGCAGGCGTCAATCCTTGTATTCGTGTAGGTGAAGTCAATTGTATTATCATTATTTCACATGAGTTTGTACTTTCTGAAAAAAGCTGTCTAGGACTTTATTGTAGCATTTTAAGAATAATATGAATGGGGGCTTCAAAGTGTGGAGTATCCAGCCTAAGCCAGCATTTTACATGAATTCATAATAAAAGGCTCATAAACGTTCTATAACATTGGTTGATATAACAGCGCAGAACAACCCGGATGATGGTAACTGAAGGGGCCTGAAGTCGCCTCTGCCACATACAAAGACGCATGATTAACAATGCATAGCAATCAGGGGTCAATTTTCAGACTTTACTTGGGGTCACTCCTTTAAGGTATTTTAGATATTGGATCCTTTTACAAAACGTCTAAGTATTTTAGGGACTTTTGGCATAAAGAAATATTGCGGCTAGATGTGAGCTGGTGCAGCTGTCGAGTTTTCCCAGGCAAAGTCGCTACAGTAAGAAGCCAGTTCACTACACCAGAAAACCGACTCCAGCAGTGAGTGGAGTAGGATTTGTGGTGAAGCTCATACAGAGGTGCAGAAGCCTCTTCATGAATCAGGAGGGTCTGACTCCAGCCCATCTCCTCATTAAGACTGGTGTGAACAAAGCCGGTCTTAATAAATCAGGCCCACAATATTTTTGCAAAAATATACTTCAATTCCTCCCACTGTTATTTTATGTACACCTCAAATTTTTTTGCAATATTTTACTGGTACATACAACTTTTAGCTTAAAAGATGTAAAACAGGTTAGAAACAAAAATAAAGAACATTAATTTCGCACAAAATTTAGAAAATCATTTGCAAAAATTAGACACTGGAAACCACATGACAAAAAGTGAAAAGTGGCATAAACAAAAACCCTGGATGAATTGGGCCCTTAGTTTCTTAAAGTGTGTTTTTAGAGTAGATTTTTTTTAGCCAGTAAACATACCCCAAATTGCTTCAACACTGCACAAAAATGTTTCAAAATCCTCATCAGGCTGTGTACACACAGAAATTATCATAGTGATTTATAGAGCAGAAACTGGCTACGTGCACAAGACGTCTTTTCAGGCGGAATCCACCGTAGAAACTGCCTTACAAAAAACTTAAAAAAAAAGAACATATTCATCTCGCTGTGCACATGTTCAGGTTTTTCAACTTCTTTTAACCACTTTAAATTTCTAAAAATGCCAAGTGGTTAAAAGAAGTGACCGGTCTATTCTTCTGGCATTTTCTGCCTGGAAGATGATCTGTACTTTAGAATACAAGTCAATGGGAAAGCTCAGAAGACGCCCGGAAGATGACTGGATGTTTTTCTGGAGCGTTTTGCCATTGTTTTTGCTTAAAAAAAAAACGTGCTTAAAAAAAAAACGCTACCTGTGAAACATCACTGGAATCCGGGTTTCAGCCCCCACTCTCAGATTACATACCAAAAAACTGCTGACTGATTCCCTTTAAAAGAAGTGATATAAGATGTAACATGCGCAAAGCAATATCGTTTTGACATTTCTGTGCATTGTGTCTATTTTTTAAACGTTTTTTTCGGCGCCTTTTCAGGTGGATTTTGGGTGCAGTTCGCCTGAAAAAGACTCTGTGTGCACAGAGCATCTGATCTGAAAGCCTCATCAATATCCACATGGATTCCACAATAGATTTGCGCACCAGAAAACATACACTTAAAGGGGTGGTCTCACAAACAAAGTTCACTTTAATCAACAGATCTTGGAATGATAATAATTTCCACAATTGGATGTGTTTAAATAAAATGTTCCTGTGCTGAGATAATCTTATAAATGTGTCCCTGCTGTGTACTGTGTAATGGCTGTGTCTGACCGTGCAGGAACATGGTCTGATCATACCACATCTCCTGGGGACAAAGCAAAAGAGTATACAGACAATACAGCAGGGGATCACAAATGATTCTTTCTTTGAGGGAAAGCATTTTTTAAAAACAGGCATGGAAATGTTTTACCTCACGAAAATAATCAGCTATGATCCCGTACTGTCCTGTCTGTATACTCTTTCTCTTACTCCCCTGCCCAGGAGATGTGGTATGATCAGACCATGTCCCTGCACGGTCAGACACAGCCATTACACAGTACACAGCAGGGGCACATTTATAAGATTATCTCGGCACTAGGACATTTTTTTTAAACACATCCAATTTTGGAAATTATTATTATTCAAAAATGTGTTGATTAAAATGAACTTTAAAATTAACCTTGTTCATGAGAAAACCCTTTTAAGGCCTCATTCAGATGTTTTTTGAGTACGAGTGCTGTATTTTTATGGATAGCACTCACACCTATAATAGTGAACAGGCTCATTCAAATGTTTGTGATTTTTGGCGGACTGCGCAAAATCTGAGCAAAATCGCGGAGACATGTCCAATTTTGATCCGACACTCTGCAATATAAGTCTATGGGTCAGTGAAAAAATCAAACAGCACTCGAATGCTGACTACGGTCTGATTTTCATGGACTGTTAGGAAGGTACAAGAAAAACTGACAAAACTTGGACCAAACTCTGATAAAACACGAGTGAACATCTGACCAAAATCACTGATGAAACTTGGTCAGTTTAACTTGTAAATAAAAAACCCCTGACATGTGAATGAGCCCAAATGCTCACTCTCAGCTGTATGTTACATGGTTGGTTATCCATTAGGTTAAAATAACAGTTGACCACATTTTTTACTGAGTAGTAAAAAAAGCAGACTATAATATACATCAAACAAGGTTATGGGACCTTAAAGTGCACCTGTCAGCAGGATTGTGCTCAGTAAACTACATACACTGTCAGGTGGGCAACATTACACTGATTAATATGATACCTTGGTTGATGAAATCCGTCCTGTGGTTCTTGTGCAATCTTTACTTTCAGTTTGGAGATGCTGGTGCTTTGAGGCGACCTGTGGGGGGCGCTCTATCTGCTGCTCTGCTTACATATTCATCTGTATGCTCTTATGACAGTGCACTGATCCTTCACTGATCTGCCGCCTATTTTACATAATGCATCTAGTAGTGCGGGGCTAGGTAAAATAGGAGGCAGGTCAGCGAGCGATCAGTGACCTGTCATAAGCGCATATAGATGACTATGTAAGCAGAGCACCAGATAGAGCGTCCCCCACAGGCCGCCCCGGAGAACAAGCATATAATTATCTCCAAACTGAAAGTAAAAATTACACAAGAACCACGGGACGGATTTCATCAACCAAGGTATCATTTTAATCAGTGTAATGTCGCCCACCTGACAGTGTATGTAGTTTACTGAGCACAATCCTGCTGACAGGTGCGCTTAAAGGGATTGATCAGGTTTCGGAAAGAGCTTTACACTTTCCATGAGAGGAGTTCAATATTGGGTTTTTTGACTTTAGGTATAACCCACATAGTATAGTGGTAATGCATGTGATTAACCTTAATTTTGCGGTGGCGTGATGGTGTAGAGCCTAATGAAGAACGGCAGTGCCAAATGCCGTCTACCTAGACAGAAGCTGGAAGAGAGAAGACAAAAGGTAACGATCGGACTACCAGTGATGGCAGAAGTAGTTATGGAGAGGGACGAAGAGAGGTGAGTTTAAGACATTCTGTAACCCTTTCCTGACAAATTCAATTAACACAAAATTTATCTAATGTGAAACAAATTTTCCATTCGATTTCTCAACCGATTTTGAGTGAATCTGCTGAATTACAATTTTGACAGATTCGCCCATCTCTAGTACTTGCAGGTTTTTTTAAAAGGGAATGTGTCATCAGAAAATTACCAATAGTTTAAATCAGTTTTTTTTTTTTTAGTAAAATGTATATTTTTGAAATTTGCCAATGTTTTTTTTTCCATATTATAATCTTTATTAAAAATAATAAAAAAAAACTTGCAATTTTCACACTGGCCACTAGGGCTTTTTTAGACTCTAACTTTCTAATGTTTAAGGAAACAACACATGTACATAAGCTGCAATGAACAGAACCATGCCATTCTCTTTTGTATTAAAGCATCAAATGAGCGTGTCCAAAATTCATTGCGAAGAGAGGGGGGGAGATGAGTTGTGACATCACCTATTTTGATTAGTGGATACTGTGCTACTAGCTATGTATAGTGGTGTTACTTGTTATTGCAAACCTGCCTCTGATGACAAGGAGTCTACTGAAAACACTTTCTGACATTACAGGAAATGTGAGTCTTACACAGCATCAGTGGCCAGTGTAAAAATAATAAAATTCCAATTTTTTTGAATAAAGATTATATTATGAATAAAAACAAAGCATTGCAAAAATTACCAAAAAATATTTATATGTTTTAAAAAAAATTATTTAAAAATTAGGTAGTAGAGAAGAAACAAAGGTGTTGTCCGGGCACTGCCAAGGATGTCACGATGAATCAGGTGTTGAAGAAAATAATTTATTTTAAAAACAACGCGTTTCGGAGTATAGGTTATACCTGAAGAAGGAGTTGATCCAACTCCAAAACACGTTGTTTTTAAAATAAATTTCGGAGTATAGGTTATACCTGAAGAAAGAGTTGATGCAACTCCGAAACATTTTGTTTTAAAAATAAATTCCTTTTTTGAACACATCGTGAGATCATTTGCAGCGTCCGGACACTATCTCTGTTTCTTCTCTACTACCTCGATCTCCCTCTCCACCTGCTGAGTGCGAGTGTAACAGCTGGAGCAGCAGCCTTCCACTGTTTGGTCTCACACACATATTGGAGTTGTGCTGCACACGACACACCCACGTGAGTGGTTCACATCCTATCACCTCCCCAGTCACCCTGTGGCTGTACACAGGGAACGCTCCCTTTCCCCTTTTATCTTTGATTTAAAAATTAGGTAATTTTACATTCCTTTTAACACCAACTTGTTTGCCATCACTAAACAAAAAAACAAAACATTTTAACAAAAAAAAAAGTTTTAAATGAGCAAACCTCCTACTAGATAAAGAGAAATTGATGTCCTTGGTGAATTAAGGCTTCTTTTCTAATTGCGTATTTCTCATCATTTGATCGGTAGTCATTATTTTTCTTACCATACCATGAACTTTTCATACATTTGATCGAACCGAAAGAATGAAAGACTATGAGACATCTCAGACCATAAACTCCGTCAGCAACTCTTATAACTTTTTTTTTTCTTAGAGTAAACGTCCATTAAAGTTTTTCAAACGTCTGCACTTTATTTCACAAGGGAATCATAAGAGGGGGCAGGACTATGACAAAAAGGGACATAGAAGTTTACTATTAGCTTATCTCCACTCGATTCAGCTTGGAAAAAAGGGGACAATACATTTTTAGCAGTTAATTAGAAACCAAAGCCAGTAGGAGTTCACACTAGTGGGCGGCTTTATACTTTGAGAGAGCAGAGGAAATTCTGGTCCCAGCTGCTATACACTGGCCTCAATCATTCAGACTAACCAGCAGAGTGATGCCCCCTCCCTTCAAACTGACTATCTTTGATCTCATCAATATCAAACTAGTTACAGCCTCAGTAGGATGGGATGCAGGCAGCAGGCACCGCAGTAGTCAGTGATGGCATGTGGCTTAGGGCAGATACCTTACACTCCGCAGTACAGCTATTCTACGAACTGCAGCGTGACATCAAGGCAGGTCCAGCTGACTGCCGCTTTAATTAGGAGGCAGAAATTATAATATTATGTTAAAGAACAAAGAGTCTCCAAAGAAAAAAATATGTGCTGCATATCTGACAAAGATAAATTGGATTATTCAAAATCTTCCTGATGAAATGTTACATTTTGCAACTAATTATCAATCTGTTTTATCTCTAGACCAGCTGGGCATTTTTATTTTTTTTATTTTTATTTTTTTTTATTATTTTTCATATATTTTTTTTTTTTGTGCATGCAAGACCTGCCTTATCAATGATCTTAAGATGTCACGATAGCGTTTTACATCTTTTATTTTAAGGCTTAAATAACTAGGAAGTAGATAATGTAATTCACTGCTGAGAAGAAAGGCTGGTTAGTTGAATTCTTTCCAAAGTGATCTTCCACTAATGAACTTCTTTGGACTATGAGTAATGAGGTTTTATTGAAATGAAATTTACAAGGAAAGAAAAAAAAAAAAAAAAAAAAAAGAAGCGTTTAAAATGGAGTTTAAAGTCAAATCATTATTTCATATGTCCCACTAAGTAGACTTTATGGTGTTAAATAGCGAAAAAGGAAAGTTGGATTTTTTTTTTTCCAATTCTTCTTTTAACCTGTACTTCCCACATAATTAACCCTTACAGATAGTTGATGTTTCAGGAGTTGGATGTTGGGGAAATATTGTGTAGCTACTTTGTGGTTTGCTGTAAAATAAAAAAGGAAAAAATAGAAAATGGAAGCTGAAACAATAAAGTAATAATACCATAACAGATAATAATCAATAACAACTAGTGTTAATAGTAAAAATACAGAAATTAATAATACAAATTATAACTAGAATATTTTTATTTAGTTTATTATATTTATTGTACCTTTACTATTATTCCACAGTTCTGTACTTAGAATATACAGCTGTAATAATGCTAAAAGCAATATTTAATATCATTATTATAAAAAAATAATATATTTTTATTTTGCTAGATTTTTTTTTGGGGGGGGTTAACTTTAGTCATGATAACATTGTTCATTGTATGTGGCTGCTTCAAGTGAATGGGGTTTTCTTGCAACCTGCAGTGTTCCATGACCACTACAAGCATGTTGCAAAATTTCAACTGACTTTTTGCAACTTGCATGTAATGGTCCCTTACGTGATCCCATTCACTTGCATTATGCTTCCATTAGAGTTCAGCAAAAAAGGTTCAGAGGACTCTGGTCCAGCAGCCACCAATGCCTCTACAGATTAGTATGCCCCACGGTGAGACATGACGTTGTGCCAGCCCACTAATCAGAAAAGGTTCCATGGATAGTAGGAGGTTTGTAGGGATGGACTACTGACTTGGTAGTTGGACCAGTGTCCTGTTAATCTTTTGATCAACTCTAGCTGCGATCAGGGCTGCCACCAGGAATTTCAAGGCCACGGTAAAATTTTCAGGCCCCCTTGAGATTCTGCCCTAGCTCCACCTCCACCCCTTGAACCTTCCACAGTCCCACCACCATGAGCTGTAGGTTGGATTGCTGCTAAAGGGGAAAAAAAACAAAAAACTCTTTAGATCTCCTTCCTTAGCGGGTGTGAACGAGCTGAGTGTGACCGGAGCGTAAGTGCAAACAGAAGTAAGTGTGTGACTTGTGATTCAGTGACTTTGGATTCAGGGAGTTTAGAAGTAAGGAATTTGGACTGAATTGCTGTCTGTATTTTATTAATTCTTTACATTTCTTTTTACTTAACATTTCAGTCTAGTGCAATCCCCATTAGGAAATGAGCTCCATTATTGACAATGCTATTTTGTGTACATCTTGCCACATGTATGCAATCCTTGAACAGCCGGCTGTGGGTGCATACTGCTGTGCGAGATGTGAGCACATTGTGTGTTTGGAAGCCCAGGTACTGGATCTAAATGAGCAGCTGGCAATACTGAGATCCATAGACAATATGGAAAGGAGTCTGCTGCTCACTGAGCAGCTGCTCACTGGGGTAGATGTGGGGGAGGGTGGTAGTAGGGAGCTGGAGGACAGTGAGGCAGCTAGCTGGGTGACAGAAGGGGGGAGGGGTAGAGGGAAGAGTGCCAGGGAGGCTAGTTCTGATCTGGCACACCCCAATAAGTTTGCAAAGTTGGCAGATGAGGGGGGTATCAGTACAGGGGTAGCACTACTGCAGCAAGGCATGTCCTCTGAAAGCTGGAGGAGTGTCAGCTCCGGTAAGATGGGAAATAGGAGAGCAGGGCAGGCCAGGCAGGTGCTGGTAATGGGGGACTCAATTATTAGGAGAACAGAGAAGGCAATCTGTCACAAAGACAGGGATCGTCGAACAGTGTGCTGTCTACCTGGCGCTCGAGTCCGGCACATCGCTGATCAGGTTGACAGATTACTGGGAGGGGCTGGTGAGGATCCAGTGGTCATGGTGCACATTGGTACAAATGACAAAGTTAGAGGTAGGTGGAAGGTCCTTAAAGATGATTTCAGGGAATTAGGCTGCAAGCTTAAAGCAAGGACCTCCAAGGTGGTATTCTCTGAAATACTGCCTGTACCACATGCCACGTCAGAGAGGCAACGGGAGATTAGGGAGATAAATAAGTGACTCAGGAATTGGTGTAGGAAGGAGGGGTTTGGGTTCCTGGAGAACTGGGCCGACTTCTCAGTTGGCTACAGGTTCTATGCTAGGGACGGGCTGCACCTCAATGGGGAGGGTGCAGCTGTTCTGGGGGAGAAAATGGCTAGAAGGTTGGAGGAGTGTTTAAACTAGGGATTGGGAGGGAGGGTATTCATTTTATAGGTGGAGAAGATAGTGCAGATAGTGACCTGGGCACAAATAAAGAAATTGGGGTGGGGTTAGAACAGCCAATATAGTAAGAAGGAATAGAGGTACAGAGAGATGCATAAAATGCATGTACACTAATGCCAGAAGCCTCACCAACAAAATGGAGGAATTAGAATTAATTTTGTTGGAAAAGAATTATGACATGGTGGGGATATCTGAGACGTGGCTGGACGAGAGCCATGACTGGACAGTTAATTTACAGGGCTATAGTCTGTTCGGAAATGACCGTATAAACAAGCAAGGGGGGGTGTGTTTATATGTAAAATCATCCTTAAAACCCATCTTGCGTGAGAATATATGTGAATCTAATGAAAATGTAGAGTTCCGGTGGGTGAAGATAAGGGGAGGGGGATAAAATAATAAATTACTGATAGGGGTTTGTTACAAGTCTCAAAAAATAATGGAAGCAGCGGAGAATATCCTCATAAAGCAAATAGATGAAGCAGCGACTCAAGGAGAAGTCATTATTATGGGGGACTTCAACTACCCTGAAATACATTGGAGAACAGAAACCTGTAGTTCCAGCAAAGATAATAGGTTTTTGACAACTATGAGAGACAATTGCCTTTCACAACTGGTTCAGGACCCAGCAAAAGGGGGGCACTGCTAGACCTAATATTAACCAACAGGTCAGACCACATATCAAATATATGAGTTGGGGGTCACTTGGGTAATAGTGATCACAAAATAATACATTTTCATGTATCCTTTAATAAGATGTGTAATAGAGGGGTTACAAGGACACTAAACTTCAGGCAAATGGTTGAGAGATGATCTTAGTGCAATAAACTGGGACGATATCCTGAGACATAAAGCTACACAAAGCAAATGGGAGACATTTATTAGCATCCTGAATAGGATCTGTGCACAATATATACCCTATGAGAATAAACATGCTAGAAATATGAGGAAACCACTATAACTAAATACAGCTGTAAGGGGCACAATAAGTGACTAAAAGAAAGCATTTAGAGAACT
This sequence comes from Phyllobates terribilis, assembly GCF_046119375.1. Taxonomy (NCBI): domain Eukaryota; kingdom Metazoa; phylum Chordata; class Amphibia; order Anura; family Dendrobatidae; genus Phyllobates; species Phyllobates terribilis. The sequence continues at coordinate 400,981,523 of NW_027362765.1, forward strand.
AAAGCAAGTAGGTAGTGATGAGGCATTAAATAAATCTAAAAATTAAATAAATTCTGTAAAAACCAAATCAAGGCAGCAAAGATTGAGGCAGAGAGAATCATTGCCAGAGAAAGTAAAAATAACCCCAAAATATTCTTTAACTACATAAATAGTAAAAAACTAAAAAATGATAGTGTTGGCCCCCTTAAAAATAGTCTGGGTGAAATGGTGGATGAGGATGAGGAAAAAGCCAATATGCTAAATGATTTTTTTTCAACAGTATTTACACAAGAAAATCGCATGACAGAAAACATGATCAGTGATAACAAAAATTCTCCATTAAATGTCACTTGCTTAACCCAGCAGGAAGTACGGCGGCGTCTAAAAATCACTAAAGTTGACAAATCCCCGGGCCCGGATGGGATACACCCGCGAGTACTGCAGGAATTAAGTAACGTCATAGATAGACCATTATTTTTAATCTTTAAAGATTCCATAATAACAAGGTCTGTACCACAGGACTGGCGTATAGCAAATGTGGTGCCAATATTCAAAAAGGGGACAAAAAACAAACTTGGAAGTTATAGGCCAGTAAGCTTAACCTCTACTGTGGGTAAAATCCTGGAGGGTTTCCTAAGAGATGCTATACTAGAGTATCTGAACAAGAATAACCTCATGACCCAATATCAACATAGGTTTACGAGGGACCGTTCCTGTCAAACTAATCTGATCAGTTTTTATGAGGAGGTAAGTTCTGGACTGGACCAAAGAAATGCAGTGGATGTTGTGTATATGGGCTTTTCAAAAGCTTTTGATACGGTTCCACAGAAAAGGTTGATACATATAATGAGAACAATGGGGATAGGGGAAAATATATGTATGTGGGTTAAGAACTGGCTCAGTGATAGGAAACAAAGGGTGGTTATTAATAGAGATGAGCGTTGTTCTACTCGAACTGTTCGCCAATCTCAAATTCGAGCTGTTTTGGGCGGTGTTCGAGCCGGTCGGCGAACACGAACAATTTGAGAAAAATTCGGCTGTTCGAGGTTATGTTCGATAACTGTTCGTGCACCAAAATCATAACTGGATTTTTTCTCAGTAATGATGAAAATTAATGTTAATACGCAGTTTGAGTGTACAGCGGGGCGGGGGGAGGGGCAGGGGATGGATCTCTGCAGGAACAATGAAGATCTCCATTTTTTTTTCTCTTTCCCGCATTTGCAGTGGGGAGGTGCAATCTGTCAGCCTATCAGCAGCGCACACACGGAGCGAAGTGCTTTTTTTCACACAAGCAAGGGCATGTGTGATTGGCAGTGTATGTCACATGTCCTTGCCCTATAAGACCAAGCCATTTTCCCCGTCGCCACCATTTTCTCACTGCTGCAGCTGCGTGTTAGACGGCACCGCTGTTGCTGTGTGCGCTATACCTTGTTAATTTCAAGCCAATTTTCGCACAAATATACAGATAGCTTGGGAGTAGGGAATAGTTGTGATTGCAGTCCTTTTAAGGACTAGGTTACAGCATTTCCTACGACTTTTATCAGGCAGGTCTGTGCTCTTAAATAGATAGATTGTGGGAGTAAAGACTAATTGTAATTGGAGTCCTTTTCAGGACTAGGTTACATCAGTTCCTATCAGTTTTTGCCAGGCAGGTCTGTGCCAGTGCTGTGCAAGTTTTTTTCACAGCATTTGGCTGAATCTAGCAAAGCTAATCCTTTTTGGCCTATTGCAGAGTGTGTTAGTCAGTGGAGTAGCCTATCTGTGTTGCAAGATATACCACCTGGGTATAGAATACCAATTTTTTTACTGCACCTAGTGAAGTAAAATCTTTTGGGCATAGCATCATTCTATTAGTCCATCTATACTGACCTCCATCAGGTTGCAAACTGAATATAATTTTTTTCTGCATCTAGCTCTGAAAAAATATTTGGGCTTCTAGCAGTGTGTGGGACTTGGTCTATTAGTCCATCTATACTGACCTCCATCAGGTTGCAAATTAAAAATAATTTTTTTCTTCATTTAGCTCTGAAAAAATATTTGGGCTTCTAGCAGTGTGTGGGACTTGTTCTATTAGTCCTTCTATACTGACCTCCAGCAGGTTGCAAATTGAATATAATTTTTTTCTGCATCTAGCTCTGAAAAAATATTTGAGCTTCTAGCGGTGTGTGGGACTTGGTCTATTAGTCCATCTATACTGACCTCCATCAGGTTGCAAATTAAAAATAATTTTTTTCTGCATCTAGCTCTGAAAAAATATTTGGGCTTCTAGCAGTGTGTGGGACTTGGTCTATTAGTCCATCTATACTGACCTCCATCAGGTTGCAAATTAAAAATAATTTTTTTCTGCATCTAGCTCTGAAAAAATATTTGGGCTTCTAGCAGTGTGTGGGACTTGGTCTATTAGTCCATCTATACTGACCTCCATCAGGTTGCAAATTGAATAAAAAAATTTTCTGCATCTAGCTCTGAAAAAATATTTGGGCTTCTAGCGGTGTGTGGGACTTGGTCTATTAGTCCATCTATACTGACCTCCATCAGGTTGCAAATTAAAAATAATTTTTTTCTGCATCTAGCTCTGAAAAAATATTTGGGCTTCTAGCAGTGTGTGGGACTTGGTCTATTAGTCCATCTATACTGACCTCCATCAGGTTGCAAATTAAAAATAATTTTTTTCTTCATTTAGCTCTGAAAAAATATTTGGGCTTCTAGCAGTGTGTGGGACTTGTTCTATTAGTCCTTCTATACTGACGTCCAGCAGGTTGCAAATTGAATATAATTTTTTTCTGCATCTAGCTCTGAAAAAATATTTGGGCTTCTAGCGGTGTGTGGGACTTGGTCTATTAGTCCATCTATACTGACCTCCATCAGGTTGCAAATTAAAAATAATTTTTTTCTGCATCTAGCTCTGAAAAAATATTTGGGCTTCTAGCAGTGTGTGGGACTTGGTCTATTAATCCATCTATACTGACCTCCATCAGGTTGCAAATTAAAAATAATTTTTTTCTGCATCTAGCTCTGAAAAAATATTTGGGCTTCTAGCAGTGTGTGGGACTTGGTCTATTAGTCCATCTATACTGACCTCCATCAGGTTGCAAATTGAATAAAAAAATTTTCTGCATCTAGCTCTGAAAAAATATTTGGGCTTCTAGCGGTGTGTGGGACTTGGTCTATTAGTCCATCTATACTGACCTCCATCAGGTTGCAAATTAAAAATAATTTTTTTCTGCATCTAACCCAGCCAATAGTTTTGGCCTAATACCACAGTTTGGCCACTCAGCTCTGCTCGGTTACCATCCATTGTTTTTTTGTGCAAACAACTCCAGAGTTGTGAATTAGTTAACCACCAAAATGAGTGGAAAAAGGCCTGCTGCTGGTGGAAAGGGGAATAGGCGTGTTGGGAAGGGGATAAAAGGTTGTGTCCGTGGGGTAGGTGCAGAAGAAAGACCATCTTCCAGCCAAACTAAAATGTCTACTTCTTTTAGCGGACAATGTGATAAGATCCCTTTCTTACGGCCACGCCAATCGCTACAAATTCCAGATGAGGCACAAAAACAGCAGGTGCTTCAACGGATATCAAGTGCTCCTTTAAGTGGGCTCTCCTCCACATCAACTTCAACATCACAAATACTCCAGTCCTCAAAGGTGTCACCCAAATCGCACTTGCTTCCTCACAGCTCCCAAATCTCCAGCTGCCCGTCTGAGTATGAGGTAGAACAGATGGTTGAGTCTGCAGAGCTGTTTACTCATACTATAGCCTGGGAATCAGAGGTCGACTCCAGCGCTTCTGTGAATCCAGACGAGGAAATGATCTGCACTGATGCCCAGAATCTTTATGAGTCGGATCCAGGACCAGACGCAGAAGGTTCTGACCATAATGTAGACCCTCATTCCCAAACTGTAACTCCTGTTGGTGGAGACAATGAGGAAGACGATGATAAGACTCAAATACCTGATTGGAGCGACAACTTTAGTTTTTTGTCAGGGCAGGAACAGGTTGGCTCTGAGGACGACGGGTGTGATAACGCACAGGGTGATGATGATGAGGTCGGAGATCCCACTTACTGTCAACCCACAGTCAGCCAAGAGATGAGGTCAGCAGAGGAGGTGGAGGAAGATGCTAGTGACGACGAGGTCAGGTTGCGCCTTCCTGGACAGAGACGTAGTACTGGAAGCACGTCAACAACTGCATCCTCAAACACAACTCTGCCTCTCACCACAAGTCGTGGTGGCTCTTCAGGTCGCATGGGTGCTAAGCCTTGCATAGCCTGGGCATTTTTTCAGATCGATAAAGATGACCCAACTCGTGTTATCTGTAACATTTGTCAGCAAAAGCTAAGTAGAGGCCAAAAAATACATAGTTTGAGTACTTCATGCATGAACCGGCACATGGACATGAAGCATAAGTTGCAGTGGGAAGCTCAGTGTGCTACAATGCGGTCTAGCCGGCCGGGCCAACCACCGTCTGCCATATCTTGTGCATCCGCGGCCTCTTCATCCTCTGTGACTGGGGGGACAGCAGTCACACCTGTTTTGGGGCGCAGACCTGCCACCTCTTTACCCGCAACAGCCAGCGTGATTGGCAGGTCATCATTTTCTTTGGAGGTGGTAACACCAGCTGGTCTTGAGCGCTGTCCGACATCGATAGCACCACCTTTGGATCAAGGCAACCTAACATGTCCGCCTGCATCTTCCTCACAGACCGGCAGTTTGCCGGGGACACCCTTATCAACCCCGTCTAAGCACAATAGCCAGCCCTCGGTCCCTCAGATGTGGACAAGTAAAAGACCATTTCCTCCTAGCCATGAGAAAGCTAAGAGGTTGAATTTCACCATCTGCAAGCTCTTGGCTACAGAAATGCTGCCTTTCCGCCTGGTGGACACAGAGGATTTTCGAGACCTTATGTCCGTCGCAGTGCCCCAGTACCAGATGCCCAGTCGGCACTACTTCTCAAAGAAAGGTGTGCCTCCGCTCCACCAGCATGTCGCACACAACATCACCGCTTCTTTGAGAAACTCTGTGTGTGACAGGGTGCATTTCACCACAGACACTTGGACGAGTAGGCATGGACAGGGGCGTTACATGTCGCTGACTGGGCACTGGGTAACTATGGTGACAGCAGGACAAGGGGCTGCTGTCCAAGTCTTGCCGTCCCCACGAGTTGTGCGTCAATCCTCTTTATGTCATTTTTCCTCCACTGCTTCTGCCTCCTCAACCTCCTCTCGGTCTTCCACCTGCACCCAAAGCCTGTCTGGTCATGCCACAAGCTTTCTAACTGCGCAGAAGGGATCCTGCACACCTCCTTACTATGCTGGCAGTAGGGCTCAACGTCATCAGGCGGTTTTTACATTGAAATGTCTGGGAAATGTGAGTCACACAGCTGAGGAGTTGTGGTCAGCTCTGGAGAACCAATTTCATGAATGGTTGTCTCCACTGGACCTGAAACCAGGGAAGGCCGTGTGCGACAATGCTGCAAACCTGGGTGCGGCCCTTCGCCGGGGCAATGTCACACACGTGCCTTGTATGGCTCACGTGTTGAACCTGGTTGTCCAGCAATTTTTAGCCCACTATCCCAGACTAGATGGCCTTCTGCAGAGGGCACGGTCGCTGTGTGCTCACTTCCGCCGTTCGCATCCCGCAGCTCAGCAACTTACATCTCTACAGAAGTCGTTGGGCCTGCCACTTCACCGGCTAAAATGCGATGTGCCTACCCGGTGGAATTCAACTCTGCACATGTTGCAGCGACTGTGGCAGCACCGACAAGCCCTGGTGCAATACGTTCTGACGTATAGCCTGGGCCAACGAGATTCAGAGGTGGGGCAAATCACGCTGGAGGAGTGGTCTCAGATCAGGGACCTATGCACCCTTCTGCACAGTTTTGAAATGGCGACGAAGATGTTTAGTGCTGACGATGCCATTATCAGCATGACTATTCTGGTGATTTACATGCTGGAGCACATGTTAAACAGAATTCGGAGTCAGGTGGTGGCACAAGAGGAGGTGGAGGAAGTAGAGGAGGAGGAGTTGTATGCGGAAGGGCTAACATCTGCAAGGTCCAGACGGTCGGCAGCACCAAGGCGGCAGGCATGTGAGGGTGGGGGAGATGATTTTACCAGGGCGCATGGTAGCAGCCAAACTAGTGAGGAAGGTGCAGGAGCCCAGGAAGAAGTGGAGGACGAACTGATGGAAGACTCATCAGATGAGGGAGACCTTGATCACATTTCTGTTGTGCGAGGTTGGGGGGAGAGGACAGAGGAAGGAAGCATGATTGCTACCTCGCCACCAACACAACAGGGACTTGGTGCTCCTGGATGCGCAACACACATGAGTGCCATCTTGCTGCACTACCTGCAACATGACCCTCGAATTGTGAGAATTAGAAATAATCCTGACTACTGGATTGCCACACTGTTAGATCCCCGGTACAAAAGTAAATTTGCAGAAATTATTCCTGCCATAGAAAGGGATGCACGCATGCAGGAGTATCAGCAGAGACTGTTGCAGAATCTTACATGTGCTTTTCCACAAAATACCAGTGGTGCACGTAGTGAATCTCACAGTTCCAACTTGCCAACCGTGGGACCGTCAAGTGTTCAGCACTCAAACCGTAACAGAACCACAGTATCTGCTGGCAACATCAATTTTGCGGAATCATTTCACCACTTTTTTAGCCCATCCTTTGCAAGGCCACAGGAGACAAGAAGTCTGACACATAGTCAACGCCTAGAGACGATGGTACAGGAGTATCTCCAAGTAAACATTGAAGCCACGACTGTGTCACTGGACCCTTGCTCTTTTTGGGCTTCCAATCTGGATAAATGGCCGGAGCTAGCCACTTACGCCTTGGAGATCTTGTCATGCCCCGCAGCCAGCGTTCTGTCTGAACGTGTGTTCAGCGCTGCTGGTGGTGTGCTGACAGATAAGCGCACGCGGCTCTCCACTGATAATGTAGACAGACTCACGTTCATAAAGATGAACAAATCATGGATCCGAAACGACTTTTCTACCCCTGTGTCATCCTGGGGAGAGTAAAAGCTTGATGATTGGTTAAAATCACCCTACCAACCGTTTTAAGCTTTCAAATTACTAATCATGTTTATCTGTATCTTGACTGGAAAATAATTTGGGCTTTGTAGCAGTGTGCAGCACTGATCCTATTAGGCCATCTATAATAAGCTTCACCAGATTTAAAATTAAAAATAATTTTTAGCTGCATCTAGCCCGGAAAATAATTTTGGGTCTCCGAGATGCGCAAGACACATAAGTGCCTTCTTGCTGCACTACCTGCAGCATGACCCTCATATTGTCAGAATTCGAAGTAATCATGACTACTGGGTTGCCACACTCTTAGATCCCCCAAACTTTTCGATCAACCTTTTCATTTTAATAAAGACCAAAAAAATGGTCATTTTTGAAATTATAAGCATTAGCAGGTTGTTAGAAACTGAAATCAAACAGTTTTCAACTCAAAACTTTATTCTAGGTGATGTTACATTTTCACATAGGACCCCTTGTTCGAAAGGAGCTTCTGAACTCTCTCGTCCATTGAATTTGTCAGGTTTTGGATGGTTTCTGCTTCAATTGTTTTGCATGAGGACAGAATACCCTCCCAGAGCTGTTGCTTAGATGTGAACTGCCTCCCGCCATCATAGACACTCCTTTTAATGATGCTCCAAAGGTTCTGAATGGGGTAGAGGTCAGGGGAGCATGGGGGTCACACCATAAGTTTGTCCCCTTTTATGCCCATATCAGCCAGAGATGCAGATGTTTTATGTGCAGCATGAGATGGTGCATTATCATGCAGAAAAATGATCTTGCTGTGAAATACACGGTTCTTCTTCTTGAACCATGGCAGGAAGTGCTGTTTGAGAAAATCCACATACATTATGGAGTTCATCTTTAGCGCCTTCAGGGATCCTAAAGGGGCCGACAATCTCTCTCCCCATGATTCCAGCCCAAAACATTACTCCACCTCCTCCTTGTTGGCGCTGTAGCCGTGTTTGCGTGGGGTGTCCATCAACCAGCCATCCTCCACTCCATTCATCTGGACCATCGAGCGCTGCACGGCACTCATCCGTGAACAAAACAGTTTTGAAATCAGTCTTCATGTAATGTTTGGCCCACTGGAGCCGTTTCTGCTTGTGTGAAGTGGATAGAGGAGGTCGACAGGATGGCATATGCACAGCTGCAAACCTCTGAAGGACCCTGCATCTTGTTGTTCGGGGGACGTTGGAGGCACAAGCAGCTTCAAAAACTTGTCTGCTGCTATGACAAGGCTTTTTTGCCGCTGCTGTTTCAACCTGACGTAATTGCCTGTAGGAAAGAGTCCTCAATTTGCCCTTATCAGCACGCACACGTGTGTACTGTGAATCAGCTACATACTTCTTGATTGCCAAGACACTTCATCCTGATCATCGCACAATGTTGATTGTAGTCATGCCTTGACCTAAACACTCCACAATTTGTTGCTTCTCAGCAGCCGACACATCCTTTTTCTTTCCCATTTTGGCAGAAAATGTAGGCTGCTTAATAATGTGAGAGAGCCTTCTTAAGTAGTCTTGCCTTTCATTGGACACACCTGCCAAACTAATTAGCACAGGTGTCTGCAATTGCTTACAGTGATATAAAGAGCCCTGACACACATCACCATCAATGAGTTTAACTGACAAACAAACAAATTCTTCCCTTATCACTCCTAAACACTTTTTGCATAATAATTTGGAACGCGGTGTACATGTGCTTTTCCACAAAACACCAGTGGTTCACGTAGTGAATCTTACAGTTCTAACTTGCCAACCGTGGTCTGTATGGAATTGTTCAATAAAGGGCCCAAAATTAAGATAACATAGATGGGAGAGGTCTCTATGAATAGGAATTCCTAAGTATTTGATACCCTGTGAGGGCCAGGCAAAGGGAAAGTTGGACTGGATGGAATCCTATATGGATTTAGGGAGGGAGACATCGAGGGCCTCAGACTTCGCTGCATTGATTTTAAAATTTTACCATGTAACAAAGTGATCTATTTCAGCCATAACAGCAGGGATGGATATATGTGATTGAGTGATATATACTAGGACATCATCAGCAAATAGAGAGCACTTGTACTCGGTGCCTCCCACCTCAATCCACCTAATATTGGGGTTATGGCGAATTGATGAGAGCAGGTGCTCCGTCACTAGGATGTATAAGAGAGGGGACAGAGGACATCCCTGCCTTGTCCCATTGGTGATTGTGAAAGGTGATGAAAATGTTCTGACGCACCCCCTGGGCCTTGGGACACCCGGAGCCGGACCCTTTTTGGTGGATGCTGGTGGTTGTAGTCTTCGTGGCGGCGATCCGGTTCCGTGGCTCAGGGCGGTCAAACCAGTGGCGGAACTATTTATGTGGTTTTGATGTTTAAATGTCCGACTACGCCACCCGTGGATTGCGGTCAGAGTGAACCGCCGCTACAGGGCAGACCGCTAAGGCTGGTGTTGTGGGTGCAGCAGAGCGTAGCATAACTCCCCACGGGAGGAGTATAGCCTCAGGGCAGTGTATGCGGAGGATGGGGGTGATGGTGCAGGGCAGCAGCAGTAACGACACGGAGTCAGTGATGCAGTTCAGGGCCTTTACTCACAGTTCTTATTATCCAGACCACGTCTGCAGGTAACGGCTGCCCACGTCGTACTGTGCTCACCAGGTGAGGGGCTCAGACAACTCCCAGATAACTTTGGAGCGCTTCACAGGACCCCCTTTGTGTGTCCTTTGTCTGGCCTTTCTTACCAACACTTCTGTCCGGCTGCCTCGGGCCTCCTCTTGGTAAACTTGGCGCCAGTTTCCCTGACCCTATGTGGTGCCTTCCTAGCGGGTGGAGCAAGGGGCTGCGCCACATAAAATGTCAGAGCCTCCGGTTTCTAGCTGAGGGTCGTTTCCTGCCTCCACTAGTTCGGGGACCGGTCTCCCCCTTTGGCCTGACCCCTCCACGCAGGTGGATTCAGGCGTGCGGTGGCGACTCGCCCGTCCGCACCCCTGGGATCCCTTCATTCCTCGTTCCTGGAGCCTCCTCCGCTCCTCTTCCTTCCTTCTCCCTCTTGCAGGCCTGGGCCTCTGTTACTAGGCCCGCCTCCGGAGCAGAGCTCATGCAGAGCCCCTGCTCCCTGCCACTTCTGCTCAGACTTCTCTGCACTGAACTAAGATGGTGCCCACCTTTTATACTCCCTTCTCAATGCACCCAGGAACTGCTTCCTCCCTGCTCCTGCACTGCAGGGTTCCCCTTCCTCAGTGTTCCCTCCCCCCACTCCAGCCAGGGACAGGGACTGTCGTGCCCATCTCAGGGGCATATTGGTCGCCCTGCCCCACGGCAATGTGGTGTAATGCATGCAGGTGTCGGGTCCTGATCCACACTCCATCCTTATCTGAGAGTGAGATATCACACCTCTGGGTGAGGTGCAATACGTCTGTAGCAACCGAGCCCTCGGTGCTACAGTTCCATTTATCTTCAGCCTAGGTGACGTATTGTGATACAGGGCCGTGATTTTGGCTATAAAAGGGTCCCCTAGACCCCTACCCCAAGCTTTTTAAGAGAATCATATATGGCGTGCCAGGAGACTCTATGGAATGCTTTCTCAGCATCCAACGAGAGTATCTACTTACAAATTTTTAACTGCATCTAGCCCAGGAAATACTTTGTGCCTAGTAGCAGTGTCTGCTAGTCAGCGGATTATCCCGGCTGTTAAGCAAGCTACACCACCTGTAGTTTGGACACTTAATTTTTTCAAAGGAAATGCTTCGGGACCACGGGATACTTAGTGAAGAGCATCAGGAGGCACCCCAAGGCATAGGGGCTGGGACTGGCACTAGGATGCCTTGCGGTGGACAGCCGAGCTCGATCCTTATAAAAGCTTTTTAACTGCAGCAGCTTTAGTGGACGCTACTGGAGCTGGAATTACGCGGCTGCTGGCATGAGACTTGCCCTCCAATAGATCCTTGTAAATGGATTTAAAGTGTATTCATTCAAATTAGAGGGACAATTTAAATTAAAAAGCTTAGAGCTGCCTCCACCACAGGGGGGCTCTCTCGACCCACCAGCGGACAGGCACCAGTATTGGGAGAGGGGGGCTGGCCGTCAGGGTTCACCGCGGCTCTGGCACAAACCCGGCGACACGGAGGTGGCACGGGCAGGAGCGGACTGGCCGTCTCGGCTTCTCACTTTTTGGATTTTAGAAGGGCATGACATGCCTATATCTGTGTCTCCCCCTCCTTTTACTCCTCCACCTCTTTTCTTTTCGCATGACTATATGTACTTGTCACTTTTCCATGTGTTAGTTGTGTCTTCTGAGCAGTTTGTCAGCTTTTGGACACCTTTGAAGGTGTTTTCTATGTGTTTCTATGTGTTTTTGTTTGCCTGCCATTGGTTTTAACGGTGTTCGAAGGTGTTCGACGAACAGTTCGACGAACAGTTCGGCGAACACACGGGTGTTCGACGAACCGAACCGAACTCGAACACTACGGGGGTGGCTCAACACTAGTTATTAATGGAACACACTCAGACTGGGTCACAGTTAACAGTGGGGTACCACAGGGGTCAGTATTGGGCCCCCTTCTTTTTAACATATTTATTAATGACCTTGTAGGGGGCATACAGAGTAATATTTCAATATTTGCAGATGACACTAAACTCTGTAGGGTAATCAATACAGAGGAGGACAATTTTATGTTACAGGAGGATCTATGTAAACTAGAAGCTTGGGCTGATAAATGGCAAATGAGCTTTAATGGGGATAAATGTAAGGTAATGCACTTGGGCAGAGGAAATAAAATGTATAATTATATGCTTAATTGTAAAACACTGGGCAAAACTGTCACTGAAAAAGACCTGGGTGTATTGGTGGACGACAAGCTTACGTTTAGTGGCCAGTGTCAGGCAGCTGCTGCAAAGGCAAATAAAATAATGGGATTCATTAAAAGAGGCATAGATGCTCAAGAGGAGAACATAATTTTACCCATATACAAGTCACTAGTGCGCCACACTTAGAATACTGTGTACAGTTCTGGTCTCCGGTGTATAAGAAAGACATAGCTGAACTAGAGAGGGTGCAGAGAAGAGCGACCAAGGTTATTAGAGGACTGGGGGGTCTGCAATACCAAGACAGGTTATTACACTTGGGGTTATTTAGTTTGGAAAAATGAAGGCTTAGGGGTGATCTTATTACTATGTACAAGGGGGCATCTTCTACGTCTGGAGGAAAGAAGGTTTAATCATAATCACAGACGCGGATTCTTTACTGTAAGAGCAGTGAGACTATGGAACTCTCTGCCGCATGATGTTGTAATAAGTGATTCACTACTAAAATTTAAGAAGGGCCTGGATGCCTTTCTTGAAAAGTATAATATTACAGGTTCTATATACTAGATTCCTTGACAGGGCGTTGATCCAGGGAACTAGTCTGATTGCCGTATGTGGAGTCAGGAAGGAATTTTTTTCCCCAATGTGGAGCTTAGTGTTTGCCACATGGGTTTTTTTTTGCCTTCCTCTGGATCAACATGTTAGGCTATGGGTTGAACTACATGGACTTAGTCTTCCTTCAACCTTAAAAACTATGTTACTATGTTACCCACTCTTAGAAAAACTCCACTTCTGCACCACATCCTCACCAATCACACATTAACGGTTCCCATCGAACGTTATATCACATACATAGCCAGCAGCTTTTGCTTTGGACAAAATATTTTTTAAGCCGCCATCACGACAAGATAGACTCTTTTGGCCGGACCCTACTCTACTCTAACCTATTAAACGTTTCTTAAAATACCCAATACTCTTTTTAGGTATATTTTTATTTATTTTTCTTCAAGCAACGGAGTCACATACATTTTTTAAAATGACCAATAATATCACATACAAGGGACAAATACTGCCACACCATGACCAGACCACATATTGCCACCAGATAGAGATGGAATAATACCACATACAAGGGACAAATATCAGACAAGATCACATATTACCACCACATAGTGATCGAATACTACAATACTGACCATTAATAAAAAAACACAATACTTATATTACCATAAATGCCATTATACACAGGAGCTCTGTACATAGTATACAGTGTATAGTGTAAGTGTACAGGTAATACAGTGACTCACCCTTGACATTATACACAGGAGACCTGTATATAGTATGTAATGTACAGGTAATACAGTGACTCACCAGTGACATTATACACAGGAGCTCTGTATATAATGTATAGTGTACATGTAATACAGTGATCACAGGTGACATTAAACACAGGAGCTCAGTATATACTGTATAGTGTACAGGTAATACAATGATGGTTAGAAATTTAAAACATGACTTTTAATGAAAACGATTAAAAAAGTTTTGTTGCAAAAACATATCAATAAAGTGGGAGAATGGGAAGGGGTGACATGGGAGAGGGAGATAAAAAGGATACAAGTCTACGCGTTTCAAGCTGTAGAGCTCTTAGTCCTCTTGCCAGTCACTTTGGTGACCCAATACTGAACATGTGTGTAACATACCTGGCGGCGTCCTTGCATAGTGGTCCATCTCCCACTGTGCAAGAGCGCGCACTTGATCTCCAGTCCAGTTTGCTAGCCTGGCTTCCCTCCATGCTGTCTGTTTGTGTCTATGTCTGCTGCTTAAGGGCGGCGCCCGAGCACTTCCTGCTTTTTGTACCTGCTGCAGGCACACCCCTTGTGCGTCCTCAGCCTATTGCTGTCTGTCACCTGGTATTTAAACCAGCTGCTCCAATTAACCCATGCCTGAGCATCTTGCCCTGTCAGTTGGCTTTTTGTCTCTGACATGCCAGGTCCTGTGTATGTTACCTGTCTTGCAGTATCTGTTTCCGTGTCTGTACTGTGTCCTACCTGTGTACTCTAATCTGCAGTCTGTACACGCTCTCTAGCCTGTTGTCTTCTGCCTATCCTGGAGGCTGTATTTCCAGGCTTGTGTGAACTCGCTCCTAGCCTGTTCGTTCATACCTAGACCCGCTCCTGTATCTTGCTGCTGTGTCTGTTCTTGTCTGTATACTCTCCTAACCCCTTCCCTATTTTTTCTCTATGTCCGTACCTTCCCTTTTTCTGCAGAGTCTGAACTCGTACCTAACTCCTGCTCGTTGTCACTGTACTTCCGTTTGTGAGTTTGTGGTCCACTCGCTACTTCTCTGCAAGTACCCTGTGGGTATCTGGTTCTGCCTTTCCCTTCTAGTCTGTTCCGTGTGAACAGAGCCCTGTCCCTTCCGCGTCTGCGGTTTTCGCTTTGCTCAGCTCTGTCCACCGCGTCTGCGGTTTTCGCTTTGCTCAGCACTGTCCACCGCGTCTGCGGTTTTCGCTTTGCTCAGCTCTGTCCACCGCGTCTGCGGTTTTCGCTTTGCTCAGCTCTGTCCACCGCGTCTGCGGTTTTCGCTTTGCTCAGCTCTGTCCACCGCGTCTGCGGTTTTCGCTTTGCTCAGCTCTGTCCACCGCGTCTGCGGTTTTCGCTTTGCTCAGCTCTGTCCACCGCGTCTGCAGTTTTCGCTTTGCTCAGCTCTGTCCACCGCGTCTGCGGTTTTCGCTTTGCTCAGCTCTGTCCACCGCGTCTGCGGTTTTCGCTTTGCTCAGCTCTGTCCACCGCGTCTGCGGTTTTCGCTTTGCTCAGCTCTGTCCACCGCGTCTGCGGTTTTCGCTTTGCTCAGCTCTGTCCACCGCGTCTGCGGTTTTCGCTTTGCTCAGCTTTGTCCACCGCGTCTGCGGTTTTCGCTTTGCTCAGCTCTGTCCACCGCGTCTGCGGTTTTCGCTTTGCTCAGCTCTGTCCACCGCGTCTGCGGTTTTCGCTTTGCTCAGCTCTGTCCACCGCGTCTGCGGTTTTCACTTTGCTCAGCTCTGTCCACCGCGTCTGCGGTTTTCGCTTTGCTCAGCTCTGTCCACCGCGTCTGCGGTTTCAAATTTGTCTCCCAGTCTGTACTGGACCGTACCCAGCCTGCGCTCTAGTCTGCCTGTTCCTGTATTCCCCGGTGTGGGTCAACAGCCGTGTCCGGAGTCTGACCTGGAGTAGACCCTGGTTCCTCTGCTCGGTTCCTCCCTGGTGCACTGGCATCGTATGCCGTCGTGCTACCTTGGTCGGATCGGGCAGATACTTAGTTACGCCCCTCCAGGCACTCTCCGGTTCATGGCACAGTGGAATCACTACATAAACACGCACACGCCAGTCAGTCCGGGCGTGTGCATTACAGCATGCTCAGGCCATGGTTCCCGTTGAGCCCCACGGCCTTCACTCTTTGAGACGTTTTTCAGCGAATACGTGCATTAAAAATAAATAAAATTTTTTTTTTTTCTCTAGCTGAATTCCAGGCGAATTACGCACCCGTCCAGTTGGATTTATCAGCTCTCGTTCCTGCGGATCCGCCACGGTACTATGGGGATCCAAGACAGAGTCGTGCATTTGTGGAGCAATGCATGCTACACTTCAAGTTCTACCCTCTTTGTTTTCCCACCGATCGGGTTAAGGTGGGATTCATTATGTCTAACCTAGCGGGAGATGCCTTGGAATGGATCAACCCCCTATGGGAAACACAGGATCCTATCGTCCTGGACATAATGGCCTTCCTGGTGGCCTTTCTAATGGTCTTCGATGATCCTAACCCGGAGGCTCCTGCTGAAGCTTCACTTCCCAATATCCCGGAGCAGCCCCGATGGGTAATGTGTGTGGGTAGCGCAATAGTCCTCCAGCCCAATGAGACTACTGCCCACCCAGAATCCTCACAGGGTGACTACGCTCTCCGGAATACTTCTCCCAACCTCAAGAGGCAGTCCAGACGTGCTAGACATAGAGGCAAGCCGTCACGTCAGGGTCTGTCCTCCCTGAGACCTCCTGACCCCAACCTTGAAGTCCCTACTGAAGCTTCATCTCCCTGTATCCCGGAGAAGCCCCAACGGGTAATGTGCGTGGGTAGTGCACCAGTTCTCCTGCCCGAAGAGACTACTGCCCATCCAGACTCCACACAGGAGAACTTCCTGCACCCGGCATCAGATACTTCACCCACTTTAACAAGTGTGCATGTCCTAGGATGCTCCGAAGCTGTGATTACCTCCGAGTCTGTGCACCTCTCCTACCTGGCGGAGGACCCCCTGTTGCCTCCGGAATCCTCCGGGATACCACTCGATGACAAATGGAGAGAGACTTCTCTACACCCGTTACTCGATACTTTGTCCGCTCCGTCCTGTGAGCCAGACAATGGGTACCCCAAAGTGGTAGTTACCCCCGAGTCTCTACACCCCTCCGACCAGGCGGAGGACCTCCAGTTGTCTCCAGAACCCTTCGGGGTGCTACCTGGTAGTGAAAGGACAGAGACTTTCCTATACTTTGTATCTGATACCTCGCTCGCTTCGTCCAGTGAGTCCGACCTAGTGTACTCTGAAGCAGA
The DNA here is from genome assembly GCF_046119375.1 of Phyllobates terribilis. Classification (NCBI taxonomy): domain Eukaryota; kingdom Metazoa; phylum Chordata; class Amphibia; order Anura; family Dendrobatidae; genus Phyllobates; species Phyllobates terribilis. The sequence goes on from NW_027362765.1 coordinate 400,997,905, forward strand.
GGTTACCCATGAGTCTCTACACCCCTCTGACCAGGCAGAGGACCTCCAGTTGTCTCCTGAACCCTTCGGGGTGCTACTTGATAGCGAATGGACAGAGACTTTCCTATACTCGGTACCTGATACCTCGGCTGCTTCATCCAGTGAGTCTGAACAAGTGTACTCCGAAGCAGAGGTTATCCCCGAGTCTCTACACCCCTCCGACCAGGCGGAGGACCTCCAGTTGTCTCCTGAACCCTTCGGGGTGCTACCTGATAGCGAATGGACAGAGACTCTCATATACTCGGTACTTGATACCTCGTCCGCTTCTTCCAGTGAGTCCGACCTAGTGTACTCCGAAGCAGAGGTTACCCCCGAGTCTCTACACCCCTCCAACCAGGCGGAGGACCTCCAGTTGTCTCCAGAACTCTTCGGGGTGCTACCTAGTAGTGAAAGGACAGAGACTCTCCTATACTCGGTACCTGATACCTCGCCCGCTTCTTCCAATGAGTCCGACCTAGTGTACTCCGAAGCAGAGGTTATCCCCGAGTCTCTACACCCCTCCGACCAGGCGGAGGACCTCCAGTTGTCTCCTGAACCCTTCGGGGTGCTACCTGATAGCGAATGGACAGAGACTCTTCTATACTCGGTACCTGATACCTCGCCCGCTTCTTCCAGTGAGTCCGATCTAGTGTACTCCGAAGCAGAGGTTACCCCCGAGTCTCTGCACTCTTCTGACCTGGCGGAGGACCCCCAGTTGTTTCCTGAATCCTTCGGGGTACCACCTGATAACAAAGAGACAGCGAATTTTCTACACCTTGTACCTGATACCTCGCCCATTTCATTCTGTGAGCTTGACAAGATGTACCCCGAAGCAGAGGTTACCCCTGAGTCTCTGCACCCCTCCAACCCGTCGGAGGGCTTCCAGTTGTCTCCTGAACCCTCTGGGGTGCTACCTGATAATAAGTGGAGAGAGACTTCCTTGTGTGCTATTCCTGGTACTCCACCCGTTTCGTCTGTTGCTGAGGATGGCTGGATAGGAGGTAGCATCCTAGCTACCAAGAGGAGACCAGTTTTTCCGGTGGACAGTGGAAGTGATCTCCTTGATGTAAAGGACTGGCCCTCGAATTCCCTGCGGAACATTCTGGCAGGCCTGAAGAAGAGGGGGCGTAAGGGGGGGGTACTGTAACATACCTGGCGGCGTCCTTGCATAGTGGTCCATCTCCCACTGTGCAAGAGCGCGCACTTGATTTCCAGTCCAGTTTGCTAGCCTGGCTTCCCTCCATGCTGTCTGTTTGTGTCTGTGTCTGCTGCTTAAGGGCGGCGCCCGATCACTTCCTGCTTTTTGTACCTGCTGCAGGCACACCCCTTGTGCGTCCTCAGCCTATTGCTGTCTGTCACCTGGTATTTAAACCAGCTGCTTCAATTAACCCATGCCTGAGCATCTTGCCCTGTCAGTTGGCTTTTTGTCTCTGACATGCCAGGTCCTGTGTATGTTACCTGTCTTGCAGTATCTGTTTCCGTGTCTGTACTGTGTCCTACCTGTGTACTCTAATCTGCAGTCTGTACACGCTCTCTAGCCTGTTGTCTTCTGCCTATCCTGGAGGCTGTATTTCCAGGCTTGTGTGAACTCGCTCCTAGCCTGTTCGTTCATACCTAGACCCGCTCCTGTATCTTGCTGCTGTGTCTGTTCTTGTCTGTATACTCTCCTAACCCCTTTCCTATTTTTTCTCTATGTCCGTACCTTCACTTTTTCTGCAGAGTCTGAACTCGTACCTAACTCCTGCTCGTTGTCACTGTACTTCCGTTTGTGAGTTTGTGGTCCACTCGCTACTTCTCTGCAAGTACCCTGTGGGTATCTGGTTCTGCCTTTCCCTTCTAGTCTGTTCCGTGTGAACAGAGCCCTGTCCCTTCCGCGTCTGCGGTTTTCGCTTTGCTCAGCTCTGTCCACCGCGTCTGCGGTTTTCGCTTTGCTCAGCTCTGTCCACCGCGTCTGCGGTTTTCACTTTGCTCAGCTCTGTCCACCGCGTCTGCGGTTTTCGCTTTGCTCAGCTCTGTCCACCGCGTCTGCGGTTTTCGCTTTGCTCAGCTCTGTCCACCGCGTCTGCGGTTTTCGCTTTGCTCAGCTCTGTCCACCGCGTCTGCGGTTTTCGCTTTGCTCAGCTCTGTCCACCGCGTCTGCGGTTTTCGCTTTGCTCAGCTCTGTCCACCGCGTCTGCGGTTTTCGCTTTGCTCAGCTCTGTCCACCGCGTCTGCGGTTTTCGCTTTGCTCAGCTCTGTCCACCGCGTCTGCGATTTTCGCTTTGCTCAGCTCTGTCCACCGCGTCTGCGGTTTTCGCTTTGCTCAGCTCTGTCCACCGCTTCTGCGGTTTTCGCTTTGCTCAGCTCTGTCCACCGTGTCTGCGGTTTCGAATTTGTCTCCCAGTCTGTACTGGACCCTACCCAGCCTGCGCTCTAGTCTGCCTGTTCCTGTATTCCCCGGTGTGGGTCAACAGCCGTGTCCGGAGTCTGACCTGGAGTAGACCCTGGTTCCTCTGCTCGGTTCCTCCCTGGTGCACTGGCGTCGTATGCCGTCGTGCTACCTTGGTCGGATCGGGCAGAAACTTAGTTACGCCCCTCCAGGCACTCTCCGGTTCATGGCACAGTGGAATCACTACATAAACACGCACACGCCAGTTAGTCCGGGCGTGTGCATTACAATGTGAACACGGCCTAAGGCACAAACCTGGATTAAAAATCAGACACCAGGATGCTTACTAGATGGCCACACTTATAATCACTGGGGTCCATCTGGCGCTGCTGGTGCCAGTCATGGTTGTATCTGTTCCTATAACGGAACAGAAATAAGGAATAAAAATGCAATTCTGAAAGTAGCCTATCAATCATTAGTAATAATTATACAGAATGGAGCACACATTCATATATGTTGCTCACTTGCCCCTTTGGCACTTGACAGTAACCTTTAAAACACCATTCCAGTGTTTTTTTTTATTTTACAGCTTATTGCAGTCTTATACTCACCAGCTGCCATCTTCAACTGTTACCGGTGCCGCTCCGGTTGTCTTCTGCTGGTTGTGACCTGTCAGATCTCTCCAGTATTTGCTGGGCAATCTGGAAGTCACAACTCATGTAAGTCTATGAAAGCCAGAACGAGGCCTGAACAAGGATCTTATAAACTTACATTGGGAGCTTGTGATCGTTACCTCGGCCAGAAGTTGTGGTCCCAAGGTGGCAGATCGGGGACGGAGCGGTGCTGGAAAGAGATTAAGATGGCAGCTGGTGAATATAATACTAGGGTCAGGGAACTTACGTTAGTGGCACCTCTCCACATCTGGAAAAAAAACCCCCGCTGGAGTGGTTTTATAAGTGGGTCCTTATTCTACTGGGTACAGGACCACAAAACTAGACCTACAGATGAAGTGACCCAGTAGCCCAACAGCCAGATTTCCTTTGGGCTTTTTACAAGCATTTCATTGTCATTTTTTTCTATACATAAATGCATTTTTTTCATGCATCCTAAGGGAAAATGCACTCAAATGCCACACCTAGAGTTTCATTTGTAAAAATAAGTAATGCCCCAAAAAAGCAATTTACTTTTTGCTCACATGTTGCTGACTTAAGCCTCATTCAGACATGTTTTTCACATACGTGTTCTATCAGAGTTTTTGCAAAATAGAAAACCACTAAAGTCTGGTCTTTTTTTAAAAACAGCCAGCCATGGCGACTTGATGGATGAACGCTCTGTAGGAAGATCGATCTTGTGCAGCCTAGATAGGTCCACCAGGGTCTTCTCCTCTGTTATCTTGATTGTATCAAGCCATCGGATTGTTGTTCTTCCTCTTCGCCTTGTTCCTTCTATTCTTCCGACCATGATGTCCTTCTTCAGTGATTGCTCTCTTCATATGATGTGCCCAAAGTTGGCAAGTTGTAGCTTGGTCATCCTTGCTTCGAGTGACATGTCTGGCTTGATTTGTTCCAAAATTGATTTGTCTGTTTCTGACGTCTGATTGGGGAGAGAAAATTCGTAGCAGATTACAGTAGCAGGAAAGTGAATGAGGTTTGAAAAATCTGATCCACGCTGCGGATGATTTATTTGTCCACCATTATCTGTGCTGTAAATATTTCAATCCGCAACATGTCAATTTTTTGTTTGGATTTTCACTGTGGATTTCACCCTTTAAATTGCATATGGTGAAATCTACAACAAGCCCACACCAAAATCCAAAACATTACAGTCATGTGGGAAAATACCCTGAAAGTGTGAAAAATCACTACAAACGAAAATAAACTGTAATGCATCTGTCTGTGGCGCCCCTGAGGGTTCGACCGCCACAGGGATGCTGCATTTCTCTAATGGAGTGTAGTGTTCCTCCTCTGAGGTAAGAACAGTGTGATGATCGGGACCCTTCCTTTGCATCCAACACCACATCTCTCCACCAGAGGGGGCTAGAATGCACTAGGTGCTGCCTTCCTGGTTACAGTGAGACTGGGGAACCAAGAGTTAGGGGAACCAGTTAGTGGGTAAGGGTGGAGGACTTACAATTTAGTGACACTTAAAATTTCATATTTAATAAAAAGCGATTTTGGTTCTTGGTTCTTTGGATCAATTATCGTGATCTCCCACGCTGAACGTGGAAGCTGTGTGGGACTGCAGCGGAGGGAGACACGTCCCTCGTACCTCAGCCTTGGGTCGAGGGGAGGTTGGAGATGATGGATGTCTCAACCCGGTCAAGGACCAAGACCAAGAAGGCCCGGAGCTTAAGAGTGTAGCTCCACAGCAAATGGATCCCCGGGGAGGATGCAGACGGAGCGGTGTATGCCACCTGTCCTCACCAACTGATATATTCAGAGGGAGTCCGGCTGCAAGAGGGGTACCGGCCCCCGACACCCGACCTTGCTACTCCATGTCCTTGTCGGGAAAGCCCGGTAGGCCCTGAGGATCCCACCGGGTATCGGAAGGAGCGGAGCTGCCACCCGCACCCTTGTTCTGAGAGGAGCTCAGAGGGAGACCCGGCCTATTCACACACACAGACAGGAGAGGATATGGTCTGTAGTTCAGGAACACTCTGGTGTAGGGTCCCGATTGAACGCTGGACTTACTCGGAGGTTGTCGGACCCCCGTCTCTGGTGACCGCAGGACTCCGCGGGGAGCAGGGAGTCGCCTTCCTTTTGCCACCTCTAAAGTGAGTAAAGCCTTGGAAGTTCACCCCTGTTTATTCTGCGCTACACCACATGACGCGGCACCTGTTCTCCTCTACTACTACCCCCTCCACCCTGTCCCTCTGCCCTGAGGCCTTGCTCCGCCTGTGGGGAGTAGTAATAACTATGGCCGCCATACCACCATGCCTCAGTGGACTGCAGCGGCGCTGGTGGCCTTCACCAGGTGCCACAGGTGGCGCAGTCGTAAATCAGCCACTCAACCTGGATAAGCCCACACCATTCAGGACCCAGCCTATTTTGACCCTAAAGACCTTGGCATTTTTGTCAATTCTGACCAGTGTCCCTTTACGAAGTAAAAGCTCTGGAACACTTCAACGGATCCTAGCGATTCTGAGATTGTTTTTTCATGACATATTGGGCTTCATGTTAGTATTAAATTTAGGTCGATAATATTTGCGTTTATTTGTGAAAAAATCAAAAATATGGGAAAAATTTTGAAAATTTCGCAATTTTCAAATTTTGAATTTTTATTCTGCTAAATCAGAGAGTGATGTGACACAAAATAGTTAATAAATAACATTTCCCACATGTCTACTTTACATCAGCGCAATTATGGAAAAGAAAAAATTTTGGTAGGAAGTTTGAAGGGTTCAAAGTTCATCAGCAAATTATCTTTTTTCCAGCAAAATTTACAAAACCATTTTTTTTAGTGACCACATCACATTTGAAGTCCCTTTGAGGGGTGTACATAACAGAAAACACCCAAAAGTGACGCCATTCCAAAAACTGCACCCCTCAAGCTACTCCAAACTACATTCAATAAGATTATTAACCCTTCAGGTGCATCACAGGAACTAAAGCAACATGGAAGAAAAAAATGAACATTTTAATTTTTCTAACAAAAATTTTCTTTTAGTCTAAATTTTTTAATTTTCACATGGGTAACAGGATAAAATGCATCCTAAAATTTGTTGATCAATTTCTCCTGAGTACACTGATACCTCATATGTGGTCATAAACCACTGTTTGGGCACACGGCAGGGCTCAGAAGGGAAGGAGCGCCATTTCACTTTTTGAATGGTAAATTAGCTCCAAAAGTCAAATTGCGCTCCTTCCCTTCTGAGCCCTGCCATGCGCCCAAACAGTGGTTTATGACCACATATGAGGTATCATATGCCCAACAAATTTTAGGATGCATTTTATCCTGTTACCCATGTGAAAATTAAAAAATTTAGGCTAAAAGAAAATTTTTGTGAAAAAAAAAGTAATTTTTTGTTTTCACAGATCAATTTGTGAAGCACCTTGGGGTTCCAAGTGCTCACTATGCATCTAGATAGGTGCCTTGGGGGGTCTAGTTTCCAAAATGGGGTCAATTGTGGGGGAGCTCTACTGTTTAGGCACATTAGGGGCTCTCCAAACGCAACATGGTGTCCGCTAACAATTTGAGCCGATTTTCCATTCAATTTGTTAGAGGACACCATGTCGCGTTTGGAGAGCCCCTGATGTGCCTAAACAGTGGAGCTCCCCCACAAGTGACCCCATTTTGGAAACTAGACCCCCCAAGGCACCTATCTAGATGCATAGTGAGCACTTGGAACCCCCAGGTGCTTCACAAATTAATCCGTAAAAATAAAAAAGTGTTTTTTTTTCCACTTTTTCATTTTTATGAATCAATTTGTGAAGCACCTTGGGGTTCCAAGTGCTCACTATGCATCTATATAGGTGCCTTGGGGGGTCTAGTTTCCAAAATGGGGTCACTTGTGGGGGTGCTCCAATGTTTGGGCACACAGGGACTCTCCAAATGCAACATGGTGTCCGCTAACAAATTGTCGGCTCAAATTGTTAGAAGACACCATGTTGCGTTTGGAGAGCCCCTGTGTGCCCAAACATTGGAGCTCCCCCACATGTGACCCCTTTTTGGAAACTAGACCCCCCAAGGCACCTATCTAGATGCATAGTGAGTACTTGGAACCCCCAGGTGCTTCACAAATTGATTCATAAAAATGAAAAAGTGGTTTTTTTTTTTCACTTTTTCATTTTTACGAATCAATTTGTGAAGCACCTGGGGGTTCCAAGTGCTCACTATGCATCTATACAGGTGCCTTGGGGGGTCTAGTTTCCAAAATGGGGTCACTTGTGGGGGAGCTCCAATGTTTGGGCACACAGGGACTCTCCAAACGCAACATGGTTCCAATTTGTTAGCGGACACCATTGTGTAGTGTATGTCAGGTTGGTGTGCGGTGTGGTATAGTGTAGTGTATACACCACACACACACAACCTCACATACACTGCAACACACACACCAACCTGACATAGCCTCCTCAGCTGAGTACGCCCTAGACTGGGTTGAGCGGGACGGGTGAGACATTTTGTGTGCTGTGTGCGTGTGTAAAAAAAAAAAAAAAATCGAAACATTATAGTGTGAGTGTACGTGTGTGTGTGTGTGTGAGTGCTTGATGTAACCTTCTGCAGTCACGTGTGGGGGCTGTCAGGCGTAGGGGGCTGTCAGGCGTAGGGGGCTGTCAGGCGTAGGGGGTGCGCTCAGGCACACGGGGCGCATGAGGGGGTGGTCAGGCGTAGGAGGGGACTGAGGAGATGGAGGAGCCAGCAGCAGCAGCAAGGGGGGTGATCACTGGGGCAGGAGCCGGCAGCAGCAAGGAGGGTAGGAGGCCGGCAGCATCAGGGAGGTGATTACTGGGGCAGAAAGGGGAGCAGGAGCCGGCAGCAGCAGGGGGGTGATCACTGGGTTTGCGGGGGGGGGGTGATCACTGGGACGGGTGGATGAACACTGGGGACGGGGGGGGTGAACACTGGGGACAGGGGGGGTGAGCACTGGGGACAGGGGGGGTGATCATTGGGAGGTGGGGGGTGATCACTGGGGAGGAGGGGCTGATTATTGGGAGGTGGGGGGTGATCACTGGGGGGAGGGGGTGATTATTGGGAGGGGGGGATGGTGGGTGAGATCACTGGAACTGGGGGATGGTGGGTGTGATCACAGGAGCAGGGCATTTACACTGAGCCTGCTGCTGCCTGTGATCACAGTCCACCGGCTGTCAGAAGGAGAGCAGCAGCCGGTGGATGAAGACGTGGGAGAGGGAGCAGAGGGAGCGGAGCTCGGCGTGCAGGTATGAAAGTGGATGGGGGGTGGGGGGGGGGAGGGGGGAGTGGGCGCAATACTACCTGCTGCGGATCAGCGGCGGCAGACAATCCACGGCGGCGGCAGCAGACGATCCACGGCGGTGGCAGCAGAGGATCCATGGGGGCGGCAGCAGAAGATCCACGGGGGCAGCAGCAGAGGATCCACGGTGGCAGCAGACGATCCAGGGACGGGAAGGAGCTGGGGAGTTTCAGCCATCATAAACAACTCCCTCCACATCTGATTGGGGCTAGTATCCATGTGACGCTAGCCCCCCAATCAGATCTGGGGGGAGGGGGGGACAGAGGTGACACTCCCCCCAGCCAATGGCTGATGCTATAAGCATCAGGCCATGCCCAGATTTAAATATTTCACCAATTTTCATTGGTGAAATATTTAATTCATTCCGATTGGCAGTTTCACTAAAAGTGAAAATGAAACTGCCAATCGGAGGGGTCCCAGGCACAGGGGGGTTAATCCACCCCCCGTGGGGTCAACTAGCGACCTTGCTTGCAGGCGCTGCAGGGGCGCGATCCCTCCATGTCACAGACACTGTGACACGGGTCGGGAACGAACTGATTTCCATGTCACAGACGCTGTGACACGGGTCGGGAAGGGGTTAATGTGACGGCCCTGAGCACGGGTCGGGTCTGGGCCACAGCTGCACCTCATCTCTCCATCATAGGACCCGACTCCAAGTCCCCCATCTCCCTGGGTAAAGAAAAGGGCTTTTCGAGTAGAGGCGTCACATGTCCACAACACAAAAAATGGCAAAAAGAATGCTGCAAAAACATTGCATTTTTGCCAAAAATACAAAATGTGAATCTGCTCTAAAATGATTGTTCTAAAATAGCAAGTGGCAAGTGGGCTTATACAGTTTCAAAATACTAAGAACCTCATGTTCAATTTTTAGAAATTATTCTTAGCAGCAACAGATCACTTACAATTTTGGGATGTGCATGCTTTTGTCTTTATATTATTGCTACTATCATCATTATGTTTTTTTTAATCCCATTTCTTATTCAAAGTGAAATTTTAAACAAACTTTTCTCAAATAATTCTTGCTGATATCAATTGTCATATCAAGTCGGCTGGATGATCTCCTGCTTCTAAAACCCTTCCCATCTGCTGCCATTATGGCTAGTTATAGATGAAGTATTACATCCCAGATCATCTACTGATTCTCCCGCTGCACTTTTGCATTGCTGTCTATGTCCCCGTGTCTTCTCTTCCAGCAGAGGACATCAAGAGACCGTTGCAGTAAATCATAGACCACTGATTGACTGCTACCCCGACCTTCGATCTGATGAGGCAGAACCAGTCTCCTAAGGCTATGTGCCCACGTTGCGGAAATGAAGCAGAAAATTTCTGCTTCATTTCCGCATGTCCTCTCCCGGAAAAACACATGCGGATTTCCGCAAGCGTTTATCGCGCGATTTTCACGCGTTTTCGACATGCGGAATTGCCTTGCGTTTTTTTATTGCATTGTATAAGGCTGCGTGCCCACGTTGCGGATTACAAGCGTTTTTGCTGTGGATTTTCCGCCACGGAAACGCTTGTAAAACGCTTGGTAATCCGCATCCCATGGTCCCCAATGAGAATCCGCAAGTTCTATGCCCATGCTGCGGATTTATCCGCAGCGTTTATGCTGCGTTCAAAAATCTGCAGCATGTTCATTAATTTTGCGTTTCCGCAAGCCTAAGGCAATTCCGCTTGCGGAAATGCAAAATTAATGAACATGCTGCGGATTTTTGAACGCAGCATAAATGCTGCGGAAAAATCCGCAGCATGGGCATAGAACTTGCGGATTCTCATTGGGGAACATGGGATGCGGATTACCAAGCGTTTTACAAGCGTTTCCGCTGCGGAAAATCCGCAGCAAAAACGCTTGTAATCCGCAACGTGGGCACACAGCCTCAGTCCTTCTTCTGACCTAGGTAGTGTCCGCGTGGTGGTGTTCTATAAGGAGACGGAGACGTTTCAAAACTAAGCACTTCCAGCCTCAGCCAGCACCAACAACAGCTGATTGGCGGGGGTGCCAGGTGTTGCACACCAACAATCAGTCATTGATGACCCATCCTAAGGATGGGTCATCAATGTTAAAGTTGTGGACAATCTCTTTAAGTCTCATATTTTAATTCAAAAATGTATTTTACAGCAGATTTCTATTTTTTTTTAAATATTTAAGTTTTATCTACTATCAATTGTATGAAGTTGTTTAAAAGTCTTGACTGGAATTCTTCTATGTTAGGATCTCACATATATTGGAGCCAAATTCTTACCAAACTATTTCACGCAATAGTATGATTTTGGACAGTTAAAGGGCTGTTACCAAAAGAGTAAGTTATCACTAATAGACTGGGCAGGGATAACTTGCTGATTGCTGGGAGTCCGACAACTATGACCCCCAGCAATCCCGAGAATGGGGCTCTGGAACTTGAGAACTAGGTTCAGCAGTCATGTCTTGAATTGAGTGGAGATGAAAATGCTTGACCTCCACTGAATTTATTGTCTATTAGACTGCCAGAAATAGCCCGCAGTCCATTATCATCACCCTGCTATTTACGGTAGTCTCATAGACAATGAATGAAGTAGATCAATGAATCTCTATCTTGTAACTTTAGAGGATTATCCTCGAATTAAGGTATAACTTATGTATAGGAGATAAGTTTCTGTCTTGGGAATAAACCTTTAAAGTTTCAATCAGGAGATCCAAAAGAAAGAAAAAAACTCATGAAAATGTTGTTGTGATTGGCTAAAGCCTATAACACCCGGTTGGTAGAGCCTCAGAGTCTAAAATCAAGGACAAAGCTAATTATATCTGTTTTAAGGCATTGAATCTTTTCAACAGGTTGTCTTCTTTGTACAATCCTCTTAAGTATCAAGTGGTCATACTTGCTTTTCTACCGTGAGAAAGGCGCCGGTCCGGCGCTGAAACGCTTTGGTGTGAATAAAGAACTTTGCTTATACTCTTCGGATCTCAAACTTTCCGTGAGTGCAGCCCACACATGGTGATAATTTCCACTTTGCAAACTGTTATGTGGACAATGCTCTCCTCCAACCAAAGGGCTGCAGCTAAGACACATCAGACTTCTACAGGTGTTGTCCTTACACAACCTCTACAGGTGAGCGCTACCATCACCCTCACCCCATCTTGTTCCTTACAGAACTGTCCAATCTGTGTACATTTGCTTATCCAGATCTTCCCAAGGGTCCTATGATAAGCACTTCCAGGACCTTTGTGATCAGTTGTAGCCTGAGAGGGGATCCTGTAACAAATATTTAATTTCTGTGCAGTGCCATATTAGGGGATATAAAGAATTACACAAATTCACAATGAGTGGTCTTTGTAATGCATTGTGGTATCGGGTTCTCCAGAGCAAGAGATGATCTTTGTAGTTTCTCCAGGTTACAGATGAGGGTCTGAGTTAATGCAGAATGCTTGTTTTTTTCACTTTCCTCCTCCCTGCAGACTACAGGTGGGTTCCCAGGGAAAAATGAAGCTCCCCTGTAATTTTTTTCTATTTCATGTCTTGCTGAAGGCCATATGTCATTCTGTCTGTCTAAATTCACATCATCTCATAACATAAAGTAACATTATATATAAAATGTGATGACATAAAATAAGATGCCAATAACATTACAAAAACCAATAAATAAACAATATGGCACTGACACTTCAATATAATCTGTAGGACACCACGTAAAAAATGCAAAACCAAGCTAAGTTCTTTTTTTTTTGTTAAATCCCTAAGAGACTTTATTTCTTTTTTATTCTTGTAGTATTACCCATTTTTTAATAAAATCTGTCATATTTCAGTAGATGGAAGCTTTTCTCGTAATGACAACTTTACCCCCATTTCCATTATTTCTTTAAGGTCACTCTCATTATTGCAGAGGCTTTGAGAATCATGGAGATTTATGGTATGTGGAACACATCTGTTTTTATGGAAATGTCTGGCTTGGAACATAGGGGCTCAGTAGAAACTTCCTCCCATGTCTCTTTGTAAAGGTCATTGAATCATTTAATGCAAAACTTTATCTCCTTTTCTTAGAAGCAAAATTGAGAACATCTAAGTTATTTGGTTTCTATGTATATACCTGGACGTGAATGTGAGGGACAAGTGTGGAAAGTGAAGAATGTCAAAGAGATGTCATACTGAACCATTAATGATTTTACATATCTGATACAATTGTTGGAGGTCCTTCTTATCTCTTCTCCACCCAAGGTTATCATTAAAAATACCGTCTATGTTAAGCAAATCAGAGTTGACTTTTTTGAAAGATGATATGAAGCTAGTGGACCCCATATGACCTGCAAGGTAGATGCCGGCAATAGCAGCCATATTGTAATTGTAGAGTTTGGTCGGAATCGATGACTGCTGATTTGGTAAGAACCCTACTCCTACCTATGCCTTAATTTTTGCAGTGCAAATCAGTAACTGTACGGAGGTATCCCTTATTCCATGTTGTTAATTTTACCATAAATTCTTAACCATGGCAATAACCTATAAGTCTATGGTACTGAAACCTTGGATGAACTTTGCTTTCCCCAGTCTAACATTGGCAATGAAGACATGGCTTGTACATAGTTTGGTCTTTTCTGTGGTAACATACGGATGCGAAACCTGGACAATGAAGAAACAAGACAGAAGAAGAATCAACACCTTTGAAATGTGGTGCTGGAGAAGGATGTTATCAATACCATGGATGGCAAGAAGAACAAACAAATCAATTTTGGAACAAATCAAGCCAGACATGTCACTTGAAGCAAGGATAACCAAGCTGCGACATGCCTACTTTGGGCAGATCATACAAAGACAGCAATCACTGGAGAAGGACATCATGGTCGGAAGAATAGAAGGAACAAGGTAAAAAGAAAGACCAGCAACTCGATGGCTTGATGCTATTAAGATAATGGCGGAGAAGACTTTGGTGGACCGATCTAGGCTTGCACAAGATCGATCTTTCTACAGAGTGTTCATCCATTAAGTCCCCATGGCTCGGGATCGAGCCTGAAAGAAGTTAAATAAATAAAATAAATAACACTGTGAAGGGATTCTTTAGCCCTTTGCCTAATAATCCTACAAAACCAACTACTAAGCAATGAAAAATACCTCGATACTTTTAGTTCTAGTTAGATGAGTATAACCACGAAACATGGCAAAGCCAAATGGCTGCCAACATAATTAAAAATGGTTGTCTGGTAATGTAGTATGAGCGATCTCTGCTATAAGGTAATAGTGGTTATAGTGGTTTCTTATTTGAAACCTCCATCAATTAGCTGGAACAGAGATGTAAGGATGAGTCTACTGTTTTGGAGGACCCAGTATTTCCATGCATTACATAGATAGCCCAATATTTTAACTTGGTATCATGTGAAACTTAATTTCTCCTCTGGTGGAGATATACAGTACAGACCAAAAGTTTGGACACATCTTCTCATTTAAAGATTTTTCTGTATTTTCATGACTATGAAAATTGTACATTCACACTGAAGGCATCAAAACTATGAATTAACACATGTGGAATTATATACTTAACAAAAAAGTGTGAAACAACTGAAAATATGTCTTATATTCTAGGTTCTTCAAAGTAGCCACCTTTTGCTTTGATGACTGCTTTGCACACTCTTGTCATTCTCTTGATGAGCTTCAAGAGGTAGCCACTGGATATGGTTTTCACTTCACAGGTGTGACCTGTCAGGTTTAATAAGTGGGATTTCTTGCCTTATAAATGGGGTTGGGACCATCAGTTGTGTTCTGCAGAAGTCAGGTGGATACACAGCTGATAGTCCTACTGAATAGACTGTTAGAATTTGTATTATGGCAAGAAAAAAGCAGCTAAGTAAAGAAAAACGAGTGGCCATCATTACTTTAAGAAATGAAGGTCAGTCAGTGCGAAAAATTGGGAAAACTTTGAAAGTGTCCCCAAGTGCAGTTGCAAAAACCATCAAGCGCTACAAAGAAACTGGCTCACATGAGGACAGCCCCAGGAAAGGAAAACCGAGAGTCACCTCTGCTTCTGAGGATAAGTTTATCCTAGTCACCAGCCTCAGAAATCGCAGGTTAACAGCAGCTCAGATTAGAGACCAGGTCAATGACACACAAAGTTCTAGCAGCAGACACATCTCTTCAACAACTGTTAAGAGGAGACTTTGTGCAGCAGGCCTTCATGGTAAAATAGCTGCTAGGAAACCACTGCTAAGGACAGGCAACAAGCAGAAGAGACTTGTTTTGGCTAAAGAACACAAGGAATGGACATTAGACCAGTGGAAATCTGTGCTTTGGTCTGATGAGTCCGAATTTGAGATCTTTGGTTCCAACCACCGTGTCTTTGTGTGACGCAGAAAAGGTGAACGGATGGACTCTACATGCCTGGTTCCCACCGTGAAGCATGGAGGAGGAGGTGTGATGGTGTGGGGGTGCTTTGCTGATGACACTGTTGGGATTTATTCAAAATTGAAGGCATACTGAACCAGCATGGCTACCACAGCATCTTGCAGTGGCATGCTATTCCATCCGGTTTGCGTTTAGTTGGACCATCATTTATTTTTCAACAGGACAATGACCCCAAATGCACCTCCAGGCTGTGTAAGGGCTATTTGACCAAGAAGGAGAGTGATGGGGTGCTATGCCAGATGACCTGGCCTCCACAGTCACCAGACCTGAACCCAATCGAGATGGTTTGGGGTGAGCTGGACCGCAGAGTGAAGGCAAAAGGGCCAACAAGTGCTAAGCATCTCTGGGAACTCCTTCAAGATTGTTGGAAGACTATTTCCGGTGACTACCTCTTGAAGCTCATCAAGAGAATGCCAAGAGTGTGCAAAGCAGTCATCAAAGCAAAAGGTAGCTACTTTGAAGAACCTAGAATATAAGACATATTTTCAGTTGTTTCACACTTTTTTGTTAAGTATATAATTCCACATGTGTTAATTCATAGCTTTGATGCCTTCAGTGTGAATGTACAATTTTCATAGTCATCAAAATACAGAAAAATCTTTAAATGAGAAGGTGAGTCCAAACTTTTGGTCTGTACTGTAGAAGAATTAAACATTTGCTGAAAAACTGAAATATCACATGGTCATAAGTATTCAGACCCTTTGCTCAGTATTGAGTAGAAGCCCCCTTTTGAGCTAGTACAGCCATCAGTCTTCTTGGCAATGATGTAACGAGTTTTTCACACCTGGATTTGGGGATCCTCTGCCATTCTTCCTTGCAGATCCTCTCCAGTTCCGTCAGGTTGGATGGTGAACGTTGGTGGACAGCCATTTTCAGGTCTCTCCAGAGATGCTCAATTGGGTTTAGGTCAGGGCTCTGGCTGGGCCAGTCAAGAATGTTCACAGAGATGTTCTGAAGCCACTCCTTTGTTATTTTAGCTGTGTGCTTAGGGTCATTGTCTTGTTGGAAGGTGAACCTTCGGCCAAGTCTGAGGTCCAGAGCACTCTGGAAGAGGTTTTCATCCAGGATATCTCTGTACTTGTCCGCATTCATGTTTCCTTCAATTGCAACCAGTCGTCCTGTCCCTGTAGCTGAAAAACACCTCCATAGCATGATGCTGCCACTGCCATGTTTCACTGTTGGGATTGTATTGGGCAGGTGATGAGCCTGGTTTACTTCACACATACCGCTTAGAATTATCACCAAAAAGTTCTATCTTCGTTTCATCAGACCAGAGAATTTTATTTTTCATAGTCTTCGAGTCCTTCATGTGTTTTTGAGCAAACTCTATGCGGGCTTTCATATGTCTTGCACTGAGGAGAGGCTTCCGCGAACCACTCTGCCATAAAGGCCCGACTGGTGGAGGGCTGAAGTGATAGTTGACTTTGTGGAACTTTCTCTCATCTCCTTACTGCATCTCTGGAGCTCAGCCACAGTGATCTTGGGGTTCTTCTTTACCTCTCTCACCAAGGCTCTTCTCCCATAATTGCTCAGTTTGGCTGAACGGCCAGATCTAGGAAGACTCCTGGTGGTCCCAAACTTCTTCCATTTAAAGATTATGGAGGCCACTGTGCTCTTAGGAACCTTGAATAATGCAGAAATTCTTTTGCAACCTTGACCAGATCTGTGCCTTGCCACAATTCTGTCTCTGAGCTCCTTGGGCAGTTCCTTTGAGCTCATGATTCTCATTTGGTCTGACATTCACTGTCAGCTGTGAGGTCTTATAGGGACAGGTGTGTGCATTTCCAAATCAAGTCCTATCAGTTTAGTTAAACACAGCTGGACTCCAATGAAGGAGTAGAACCATCTCATGTAGGATCACAAGGAAATGGACAGCATATGACTTAAATATGAGTGTCAGAGCATAGGGTCTGAATACTTATGACCATGTGATATTTCAGTTTTTTTTTAATACATTTGCATAAATTTCTACATTTCTGATTTTTTTCAGTCAAGATGGGGTGCAGAGTGTACTTTAATGAGAAAAAA
Organism: Phyllobates terribilis; assembly: GCF_046119375.1. Lineage (NCBI taxonomy): Eukaryota > Metazoa > Chordata > Amphibia > Anura > Dendrobatidae > Phyllobates > Phyllobates terribilis. Next base: position 401,014,607 of record NW_027362765.1, read on the forward strand.
AATGAATTTTTTTAGAATTTACCAAATGGCTGCAATGAAACAAAGAGTGAAAAATTTAAAGGGGTCTGAATACTTTCTGTACCCACTGTATACCTCCCTTTCACACACCTCTGTCTACTCCTCTCTCCTATGTATGACTCTCACGCTCTTTCCACAGTTTTAAACTGCACAGATCCATTTACACCCACCATACAAAACAAGAGACGCTCTCACAAATCACTTAACCATCTGCTCACTCTCTCTATTCTTCTTTTCCTAGTCGCAGGAGATATCTCCCCAAACCTGCATTGGGGGAAATAAGTATTTGATCCCTTGCTGTTTTTGTAAGTTTGCCCACTGACAAAGACATGAACAGTCTATAATTTTAAGGGTAGGTTAATTTTAACATTGAGAGATAGAATATCCCCCAAAAAATCAAGAAAATCACATTGTATAAATTAGATATTTTTTTTTGCATTTTGCAGTGAGAAATAAGTATTTGATCCCCTACAAACCATTATGAGTTCTGGCTCCTACAGACCAGTTAGGCGCTCCTAATCAACTCGTTACCTGCATTAAAGACAGCTGTCTTACATAGTCACCTATATAAAAAACTCCTGTCCACAAACTCAATTAATCAGTCAGACTCTAACCTCTACAACATGGGCAAGACCAAAGAGCTTTCTAAGGATGTCAGGGACAAGATCATAGACCTGCACAAAGCTGGAATGGGCTACAAAACCATAAGTAAGACGCTGGGTGAGAAGGAGACAACTGTTGGTGCAATAGTAAGAAAATGGAAGAAATACAAAATGACTGTCAATCGACATTGATCTGAGGCACCATGCAAAATCTCACCTCGTGGGGTATCCTTGATCATGAGAAAGGTGAGAGATCAGCCTAAAACTACACAGGGGGAACTTATTAATGATCTCAAGGCAGCTGGGACCACAGTCACCAAGAAAACCATTGGTAACACATTACGCCGTAAAGGTTTAAAATCCTGCAGTGCCCGCAAGGTCCCCCTGCTCAAGAAGGCACATGTGCAGGCCCATCTGAAGTTTGCTAATGAACACCTGGATGATTCTGTGAGTTATTGGGAGAAGGTGCTGTGGTCAGATGAGACAAAAATTAAGCTCTTTGGCATTAACTCAACTCGCCGTGTTTGGAGTTAGAAGAAGTATGAGTACAACCTTAAGAACATCGTCCCAAATGTGAAGCATGGTGGGGGAAACATTATACTTTGGGGTGCTTTCTGCAAAGTGGACATGACGACTGTAACAGTACTGAAGGGAAGATGGATGGGGTCATGGATTGCGAGATTTTGGCCAACAACCTCCTTTCCTCAGTAAGAGCATTGAAGATGGGTCGTGGCTGGGTCTTCCAGCAAGACAATGACTCAAAACATACAGCCAAGGCAACAAAGGAGTAGCTCAAAAAGAAGCACAGTGAGGTCATGGAGTGGCCTAGCCAGTCTCCAGACTTTAATCCCATAGAAAACTTATGGAGGGAGTTGAAGTTCCAAGTTGCCAAGCGACAGCCTTAAAATCTTAATGATTTAGAGATGACCTGCAAAGAGGAGTGGACTAAAATTTCTCCTGACATGTGCGCAAACCTCATCATCAACTCCAAAAAACGTCTGACTGCTGTGCTTGCCAACAAGGGTTTTGCCACCAAGTGTTAAGTGTTGTTTGCCAGAGGGATCAAATACTTATTTCTCACTGTAAAATGCAAAAAAAAATTACCTAATTTATACAATGTGATTTTCTTGATTTTTTTTTTTGGATATTCTATCTCTCAATGTTAAAATTAACCTACCCTTAAAATTATAGACTGTTCATGTCTTTGTCAGTGGGCAAACTTACAAAAACAGCATTGATCAAATACTTATTTTCACCACTGTAGGCCCTTCTTGTTATTGTAACTTTAACTCCTTCCCTATTACACTTAGAAACCCTGCAAATCTCATTAATATTCCTTGCAGCATGCCTTCAATACTGTTTAACTGTGCCCTCTGGAACTCATGGTCATCATGTAACAATCACGCTTACATCCATGACTTTTTCATTTTAAACTCCCTAAACCTTATGGCGCTTACTGAATCTTGGATCCAGCCGTCGGACACCACCACCGCTGCTGCTCTCTCGTATAGTGGCCTACATATTTCTCATAAACCCAAACCCGGGAGTATAAAAGGTGGAGGTGTTGGGCCGCTCCTTTCAACAAAATGTAATTTTCAGATGATACCCTCCAGTACCCTCACTTTTCTTCCCTTTTTTTTAGGTCCACACTGTCAGACTCTACCGGCCTTTCTCCCTGTGAGTGGTGGTTGTATTTCGCCATCCGGGACCATTCTGTCAGCTCCTCGACAATATTGGCACATGGCTTCCACAATTTTTATCCTGTGAAGTCCCCATTCTCATCATGGGAGACTTTAACTTTGCTATTGATGATCCCCTCTCCCCATCTGCCACTCATTCTTTATCTCTAACTTTCTCTCTTTCACCTTCCATAGCTTACTAACTCTCCTACCCAGGAAGACAGGAATGCACTGGACCTGATCTTCTCCTGGCTCTGATCAGTGCATGATTTTACTAACTCCCCTCCCCTGCTCTCTGACCACAACCTTCTTTCATTCTCTGTCAAGAACTGAGACACCCCCACTCACCACACTTATAGGAATATACGTGCCATTAATACCCAGAAACTAATGAAGAATTTGTAGTCCTAATTGGCGTCAATCTCCTCCCTGTCATGTCCTGATTCTGCTCTGAAACATTATAATGAAACACTGCAAAGTTCCCTGTATGAGGCTGCACCGCCTATACATTGAACAACTTGGCACAGATGGTGCCAAGACTGGCACATGCTGAAAACATGTTTACTCTAGCAGTGCTCCAGGTGTACCGAATGTCTGTGGAGAAAATCAAATCTGGCCAAAGATTTCATCCATTATAAGTTTATGCTCAAAACATACAACTCTGCCCTTCACCTCTCCAAACAAGCCTACTTCAACACCCTCGTCACCTCACTATCCCACAATCCTAAGCGACTCTTTGACACTTTTCATTCCCTCCTCAGTCCAAGAGTTCAGGCCCCAACAACCAATCTCAGTGATGACGACTTTGAAAAAAAAAATGACCATATCTGATAGGAATTTTTCTCCCAATCCCCTAATACCATGCTTTCTCTTCCCTCTTGTACTCCATCTAGCTCACTTTATGTCTTTGAACTGGTTTCGGAAGAAGAGGTTACTCGGCTCCTCGCATCTTCTCGTCCTCCTACTTGCACCACTGACCCTAATCCCGCACATCTCCTTCAGTCCCTTTCCCCGGCTGTCACCACTCACCTAACTAAAATATTTAACCTTTCTCTCTCATCTGGTATCTTTCCCTTTTCCTTCAAACACGACAGCATACCCCATTACTTAAAAAAAAACATCACTCGCCCAGAACTGTGCTGCTAACTACATACCTGTTTCTAACCTCCCCTACATTTCTACACTCCTGTAATACTTGATCCACCGTCTAATCCACTATCTCTCAGATAATGCTCTCCTTGACCCCTTACAATCTGATTTCCGCTCTTTACACTCTACTGAAACTGCCCTTACAAAATTCACTAACTATTTAGTAACAGCAAAATCTAATGGTCATTACTCCCTGCTGATTCTCCTGGATCTCTCTGCAGCATTCAACACTATGGATCACCAAGCTCCTCCTCACTATGCTCCGCTCTATCAGGCTTAAGGATACTACTCTCTCTTGGTTCTCCTCCTACCTCTCTGATGTTCACTGTATCTTTTGCTGGCTCCTCTTCCCTTTTCCCCCTCCTCAGGGTTCAGTTCTAGGTCCCCTTCTCTTCTCCTTATATACTGCCCTTATTGGAAAAACCATCAGTAGATTCGATTTTCAGTACCATCTCTATGCTGATGACACCCAATTATACACATCATGTCCTGACATCACCCCTGCATTACTACAAAATACCAGTCATTGTCTACATGCTGTTTATAACACCATGTCTGTCCTCTACTCAATCTAAAATGGAATCTGTGAAAAACTGAACTCCTTGTGTTTCCTTCCTCTACTAACCTTCCCAAACCCAATATTGCTATTTCCGTGTGTGTTTTTACCATTACTCCCCTGCAGCACACCCGCTATCTTGGGGTTATATTTGACTCAGATATTTCCTTCACTCCCCATGACGCGCCCCTGGGCCTGCTGTGTCGTGCGGCATCGCGCGCACGGGGGCTTACCCGGAGCCGGATCAGATAGGGGTAGTAGTCTCGTGGCGGTGACCCGGTCCGTGCCCAGGGAGTCAAACTGAGCGGCAGTCTTTAGCAGTAGATGTTAGAATGTTCGACTACGCCACCCGTGGATTGCGGTCACGGGACCGCCGCTGCACGGCAGTCCGCTGAGGCCGGTGTTGTTTGTGCAGCTGAGAATGAGATGACTCCCCACGGGAGGAGTATGGCCTCAGGGCAGATCTGTTAGAGATGATGATGGGAGTGATGGTGCGGGTGTCCCAGTGCTGAGGGTGCAGGTGTGACGGCCGGAACACAGAGGCGGGAAGTGCAGTTTCAAAAGCTTTACTCACAGTTCTTTATCAGATCCTTGTGCACAGTAGGACCACCCGAGCCATGCTGCGTCCACCAGGTCAGGGACTCGGCCAACTCCCAGGCGATTCCAGAGCGTGGTCCAGAGCTCCCCTCTCTTCCTTCCTACTGGCCGTCCTCACCAGGGACCCACCTATGTCCGGCTTCCTCGGGCCTTATGGGGCAAAACCTCTCTCCGGCTTTCCTGACCCTATGTGGCGTGCCTTCCTGGTGGATGTGGCGAGGGGTCGTGCCAAAGCTTGACCACGACCTCCGGTTCCTGGCTAAGGATGATTGACCTCCACCAGTTTGGGATCCGGTACCCTTCTCTGCCAACCCTTCACCCGTTTTAGTTCACTCGTGGGATCTCAGGGTTCCTTCTGCTTGCGTCTCTGGGCCTTTCCTTGTGTTCCTCTTCCTTCTCTCCTCTCTCTGCTTCAGGCCTAGCTCTGGAGCTGGGCCCAGACGGAGCCACAGCTCCCCCTCAGCCCTCTCTGGCTGAACTCTCCCTCAGCTTCTCCTCAGACTCGACTCTCCAATCCAAGATGGTGCCCACCTTATATACTCCCTCTGACACCCGAGCCCTGGTGACTAGCACCCAATGAGCTCCTACCTATGCCCAGAGTCCCTCCCCTATCTGCTCCTACACTACTGGGATGTTCCTCCCCCCCCCCACTCCAGCCAGGGACAGACGCTGTCGTACCTGCACAACTATCTGGTGGGAGTACCGTTGTTCTGTCCCCCGGAAATGGGGTGAGTGTAGTGCATGCAGCTATCTGAGCTCTGTCCCACACTCCATCCTTACCCGGGAGTGGAATACCACACCTCTGGTTTGAGGTGCAATACTCCTGTAGCAGCCGAGTCCTCGGGGTGCTACACCCACATCTGATCACTCACTCACTCATGTCACCTACACCTCAAAAACATCTCTAGAATTCGACCTTTTCTTACATCTGACTCTGCGAAAATTTTTATTGTTGCTCTTATTCATTCTTATCTGGACTACGGCAACTCTCTACTAATCGGTCTCCCTCTTACTAAACTCTCCCCTCTCCAATCTGTCCTGAATGCAACAGCCAGAATAATTTTCCTCTCCAACCGCTACACTGATACCTCTGCCCTGTGCCAGCCATTGCACTGGTTGCCCATCTGCTACAGAATCCAATATAAACTTATCACTCTCACCCACAAAGCGCTCCACAGTTCTGCACCATCCTACATCTCCTCCCTCATCTCTGTCTATCCCCCCACCCATACCCTCCATTCCGCTATTGACCTAAGACTAAAATCCTCAATAATCCGAACCTCCCACTCCCATCTCCAAGACTTTGCGCGAGCTGCGCCACTTCTTTGGAATGCATTACCCAGGACAATTAAATTAATTCCCAATATCTATAGTTTTAATCGTGGCCCAAAGACTTACTTCTTTAGACTGGCCTATCACCTCACCTCACTTATGTAATTCTTACAGTTCTGCCCTTCCAAAATTTTCTTCCAAATCTGATCCCTCATCGCATCTGTCTACACACCCTCCATGCGCTAAAAGCACTTTGTATCTGTACTTGTACACACACTGGCTGGTGACCGGTTCATGCAGCGTTATGTGAATACCCTAGTTATTATATTGATGACTGGACTATACATGACCATACATGATAAGCACTTTTTACCATTCACCTTTCTTGTTTCCCCTATTTCCTCATAGATGGTAAGCTTGCAAGCAGCACCCGCATGCCTCTTGTATCTGTTGAATTATGTGTAAGGCTATGTGCACACAATGCAGATTTGGTGCGTTTTTTGTGCGTTTTTTTCTGTGCGGAAATGCAGCAGAAACGCATTGCACATCTTATCCCATGACTTCCTATGACATTTTGCAAGTTCTGTGCTCATGGTCAGGATTTTTTCTGCACGGATTTTAGGTGAGGAAAAAAACGCAGCATGACCATTTCTTGTGCGTTTCCGCATGTGGATTTGCCTATACAATGCATTGGAAAAACGCATGGTAAATCCGCATGCAAATGCGCTTAAAAAAATGCATCAAAAACGTGTGTAAAATCCGCATGCGTTTTTTCTGCTAAGGAGATGCAGAAAATGTCTGCTTCATTTCTGCATTGTGGGCACATAGCCTTACTCTGTAATGTCTTTATTGTCTGTACAAATACACTCTGTAATGTAAAGTGCTGCAGAATATGTTGGCGCTATAGAAATTACTATTAGGGTATGTGCACACGATGCAGAAATGAAGCAGAAAATTTCTGCATCATTTCTGCATCTCCCTGGCAGAAAAAACGCATGCAGATTGTGCATGCGTTTTTCCTGCGGAATACATGCGGATTCACATGCGTTTCCGCATGTGGATTGACAAGCGCTTTCCAGGCGATTTTAGCATCACTTGGAAAGTGCTTGACAACTAGGTCACACCATATAAACCCATGCAAACAGCATGGATTTATATAGTGTGACCCGAGAGAGTGGTAAAAATAAAAAATAAATGTATACTTTACCCTCTGATGGCCCCCGGTGTCCTGCTCAATCCGTTCTCCCTCGCCGGCAACTTTGAATTGAAAGACCTGCCGACGTCAGCGTCACGTGACCCGTCACATGACTCTGACGTCAGCGCAGGTCCTTCAACTCACTGCAAAGTGCCGGGAACCAAGCAGGAGCGGTGCGCGGGCCGTCAGAAGGTAAGTATACATTTCTTTTTTATTTCATTCTTTTTTTACAGCTTTTTTAATGGTACCTGGGTGTGGATGAGAGTCTCCTCTCCTCCACACTCGGGTACCATCCGCACATTAGAACGCGCCAATTCCGCAAGTACAAATGCAGTCTTGCGGAATTGGCGCGTTCTAATGCATGTCAATGGCGGCGAAAACGCCGCGTTTACGCAAAATTAATTGACATGCTGCGGATTTTTGAGCGCAGCGTTTACGCTGCGGAAAAATCCGCATCATGTGCACAGCCCATGCGGATTTCAATTGGGGAACATTGCTGCCCTTCTACCATGCGTTTTTAATGCGTTTCCGTGGCATTTACGCAACTGCAAAAACGCCGCGGAAACGTATTAAAAACGCATCGTGTGAACTCAGCCTTATTATTAAGAACAGTTTTATTTTAACTTTACTTCCATGATGGACAGATTGTCCTAGAAGTAGAATATTTGGTTTTAGAAAACAGATCATCTCATGATAGAATATCATTCTGTACCCTTGGGAATGGGATTGAACCCAACACATTCGAGTGCTACCACATGCTAATGCCTCCTACCCATTAGAACTGCTTAATTGCTTAATTAGTCAAAATCAATCCAGATGTCTACAGCTTGTTGGGTATAGGGTGGACTAAGCATGGCAATCTACTAATGAGCTGGGCTAAGATCAGCAATAATTATCTGTGCATTTACTTTTTTACATTTTGCATTTGATTGCATTTATTTTTATAGATATGAATATTTTTTTTTCTTTCATTTTAGTGCAATAAATCTTTCTTATGTATCAAAACTAATCCATAGAAAGGGTCTTAGCTGCCCAGTGCAATATTTCATTTTTTTTCTGAGAACTTTGAAACTTTTTGTCTAACACAATTTGAGACATACAATTCAATAGACCCTGAAAGGAAAAGTGCAGGTGCTGCCCAGAAATACATTCAGTGCCTTGAAAAAGTCTTCATACCCTGTGAACCTTTCCACAATTTTTCACATTACACCCACAAACTTAAATGTATTTTATTGGGATTTTATGTGATACCAACACAAAGCAGTAAGTATTTGTGAAGTGTAAAGGAATGATACATGATTTTCTAAATATTTAAAAAATAGAAATCTGAAAATGATGACATTGTGTCACGCTGTCTCTGTATACTGGAGGTAGGGGGCCTAAGCTGACCCTAAGCTGGGGCCCTGACTAATCCCTCAACCTGGAGGTACTGTTAACGGTACAGAGGTCCAGGCCGCCAGCGTAACCCCTACCTCCTGAGGATCCCTGCACCTAAGTAATCTAGTCCTGAGAAGGACCCCGATCACAACAAAAGAGGACAAGTAATAATATGCCCACACACAGTACTTAGACGAACGAGACAGTACAAGGGAAAAACCAAAACCACCTTGCATACAAAAACTACACAACTACAACAGAGGGAACACCAACGGGAAAGGAGATAAATGATAAAGCGAGGAAGGGAAAAAACACTCCAAATACACTTATCTCTGAAACTCCAAATACCACGATCCGCTCTGTTAGTCTGCATGAAATGCTTTCACCGACACTTCCCAAACAGACCAGCAGGCATTTGAAGGAGTCTCACTACAGCAGCATTGATTGCAGCTGGGCGAGGCTGGACCTCGTCTAGCACAGAGAGAGAGAGAATTAACTCCCTCACTGCCGAAAAACACAAAGCACCAAAAAGTCAGCTGCGAGAAGTCAGGCTGTGTAATCGTGACGATCTTCGTGGCGACACACCCGTGACACATTGATGATTCATATATTCAGCCCCTTGTAGTCTGATACTCTTAAATAAAATCCTGAGCAACCAATTGCATCCAAAAGTCTCAGAATTAGTAAATTGAATCCACTTGTGTGTAATTTATTCTCTTTTATAACTACAGCTGTTCTCTGAAGGCCTCAGTGATTTGTTTGAGAACATTAGAAATCAAACAATATCATAAAAAACAAGGAACACACCAGACAGGTCAGGGATCAAGTTGTGGAGAAGTGTAAAGCATGGTTAGGTTATAAAAAAATTTGCCCAAACTCTGAACATCTCACTGAGAGCTGTTCAATCCATCATCCAAAAGGAAGGAGCATGGCACAATTGCAAACCTACCAAGACATGGCCGTCCACCTAACCTGACATCCCAAGCAAGGAGAGCACTAATTAGAGAGGCAGCCAAGAGGCCATGGTCACTGTGGAGGAGCTGCAGAGAACCACAGCTCAGGTGGGAGAATCGGTCCACAGGACAACTATTAATCGCATACACCACAAATCTGGCCTTTATAGAATATTGGCAAGAAAAAAGCCATTTTTGAAAGCAAGCCATAAAAGGTCCCATTTGCAGTTTGCAAAGAGCCACGTAAGGGAACCAGCTAGCATGTGGAAGAAGGTGCTGTAGTAGGTGAGACCAAAGGAGAACTTTTTTCGCTAAATGTAAAACGCTGTATGTAGCAGAAAACAAGTACTGCACATCACCCTAAAAACACCATCCCCACCGTCAAACATGCTGGTGGCAGCATCATACTGTGGGGATGCTTTTCTTCAGCAGGGACTCGAAAGCTGGTCAGAGTTGATGGGAAGATGGATGGAGATAAATACAGGGCAATCCTGGAGGAAAATCTGTTAGAGGCTGCAAAAGACTTGAGACTGGACTGGAGGTTCACCTTAGAGCAGGACAATAACCCTAAACATACTGCCAGGACTACAATGGATGGTTTAGATCAAATCATATTCATGTGTGTCACAGTCCAGGCCTAAATCCCATTGAGAATCTGTGGCAAGACTTGAAAATTGCTGTTCACAGACACCTCCATGCAATCTCACTGAGCTAGAGCTCTGTCTATGTCACCTCTAGATGTGCAAAGATAGCGGAGGCAGACGCCAAAAGACTTGCAGCAGTAATTGCAGTGAAGGTGGTTTTACAAATTATTGACTCAGGGGGGCTGAATACAAATGCACATCACAATTTTCAGATTTATATTTTTTAAATAATTAGAAAATCACGCATCATTTCCTTTATACTTCACAAACACTTGCTACTTTGTGTTGGTCTATCTCAATAAAATGTATTTAAGTTTGTGGATGTAATGTGAAAAAAATGTGGAAAAGTTCACAGGGTATGAATACTTTTTCAAGGCACTGTTTGTCTTCCTAAGGATATGCAAAGTAGAGATCTGGTCCAGCTCACTAATTGCATGGATTTATTTTTGTGCTGTAAATTTTCTTTTTACCTTGACTTTATTGTGTCTAATGACGAGAGAATCCTATCTTACTTGAGTAGACCCTGTACTTGTCGTATTTAATCCCTTTATGACCTATGACGTATAGGTATGTCATAGGTCGCCTCCACCTTTTTTGTGCGGGCTCTGGCCCTGAGCCTGAACCTTTACAGGCACATGACAGCTGATTTCATCAGCTAACATGTGCCCCTAACAGCCGCGGGTGTAATCGCGATCCACCTTTGGCTGTTAACATGCTAAATGGCATTGTTAATCTCTGACAGCGGCATTTAACATGATCGCGCCGGAAGTGTGTAATTAGCTCCACCCATCTGCACCCCTGTCACATGATCGCAGCACTCCGATGGGTTGGCAATTGGCACGATAACCCAGGGTCTGCAGGAGACCCCTGTGATTGTCATTGCCGAACCACAGGGCGGCACTCATAGCATATGAGCATTTTTATTACACATAGCAGTGCTGAAACCCTGCTATCTGTAACACAAGCGATCAGACGATCGCAGCTTCAAGCCTCCTAAGGAGAGTATTAAAGCATGTGAAAAGTAAAAAAAAAAAGTTTTTAGAAATATTTTTTTTTTTTAAAAAATATAAAAGTCCAAATCTTCCCCCTTTTCACCCCATTCAAAATAAAGCAATAAAAAAATAAAACAAACACATATTTGGTATTACCGAGTTCAGAAATGCCTGATCTATCAATATCTAAAAAGAATGAATCCGATCGGTAAACGGCATAACAAGAAAAAAATCAAAACGCCAGAACTTATGCTTTTTTGGTTGCTGCAACATTGCAATAAAATTCAATAACGGGCGATCAACACATCATATCTATCATATCTATAATGGTATCAATAAAAACGTCAGCTCAGCGCACAAAAAATAAGCCCTCACTCAGCCCCAGATCCCAAAAAATGGAGACGCTACAGGTCTCAGAAAATGGCGCTATTTATTTTTGTTTATAAACTTTGGAATTTTTTTTCACCACTTAAATAAATAAGAACCGATACATGTTTAGTGTCTTCGAACTCGTAATGACCTGGAGAACCATAATGGCAGGTCAATTTTAGCATTTAGTGAACCTTTGTAAAAAAAAAAAAATCCAAAAATTGTGGAATTGCATTTTTTTTGTAATATCACTGCACTTGGAATTTTTTTTCCCATTTACCAGTACATTATAGGGTAAAATCAATGGTGTCATTCGAAAGTACAACTCGTCTTTCAAAAAACAACCCCTCACATGGCCATATTGACAGAAAAATAAAAAAGTTATGGCTCTGGGAAGAAGGGGAGGAAGAAACAAAATGTTACGGATCCGGGTGGTGGAACCTCTGTGCTGCGGTGCAAGGAGGGGCCAGAGGGGCGTGACTAAGTATCTACTCGGCCCAACCAAGGTCTCACGGCGGCTCAGTCGACTCCGTGAACCAGGGAGGAACCGAGCAGAGGGACCAGGTGCCACTCTGGGACCGACCTTGTATGAGAGCAGGTGACTCCCACGGGTCAGAAGGCAGGAACTGACCGGTACAGCGGATGAGCTCGGCAGGCAGGCTGACGGGTGGTACGGGTAGACAAGCAGGCTGATTAGACAGATAGTCAGGCAAGTGTTCCGGGTAGGCAAGCTGGCGGGCACAACAGGTAGCTGGTAGGTGCTCCCAGGTAAGCAGGCAGGCGGGCACGCCAGGTAATAGGCAGTGCTTCCAGATAAGCAGGCTGGCGGGCACGGCAGGCAACAGGCAGGTAACAGGCAGATGCTTCAAGGTAAAGCAGGCTGGCAGGCACGTCAGGCAACAGGCAGGTGCTTCTGGGTAAGCGAGTGGGCAGAGCCCATAGACAGACTGGTGGACTGGACTGTAGACAGACTGTTTGGCTGAATAGTAGTCAGACTGGGTGACTGGACTGTAGAACAGGCTGGCGGACAGGACTGACTTGCAGAGGACCTGAGGGCTGAAGCAAAGTAAGTAACACAAAGCAACAACCTTGCATGGGCACCTCCATATTGGAGGAGGTGCCTTTTATAGGGAAAGTCCTCCGGCCATTGGCCAGGGACTTTTTAGGACGGCGCGTATGGCCCCTATAAGAGGGAGGGAGCGTGCACGCGCCCTAAACACGGAGCCAGGGAAGCTGCGTGCACCAGCAGCAGCTGCAGGGAGGCTGGAAGACGCCGGAGCATGACCGTGGTGGTAAGGGGGACGGCGTCTCTGCCTGGCAGAGGGCAGAGACGCCGATGCAACAGTATCCCCCCTTTATGCCCCCTCTTTTTCAGGCCAGCAAGAAATTCTTTAAGAAGAAGAGGGGCATGGATATTCTCCCTGGGTTCCCAAGACCTCTCCTCCAGGTCAAACCCCTTCCAATCCACCAGAAAAAAGGTTTTTCCTCTTACCCTTTTGGTGGCCAAAATGTTCTCTACCTCATAGACAGCCTCAGCGGAGACTGGACCTGGAGTGGTACCTGGATCGTCAGAAAAAGAATTAAGAACAACTGGTTTGAGGAGAGATACGTTGAAGGAGTTGGGAATCCGTAAGGTAGCCGGGAGTTTTAGCTTGTAAGCCACGGGTATGATTTGCTTGAGAACCTCAAACGGGCCGATGAACCGCGGACCCAACTTATACGATGTTATTTTGAGCTGAACATGTTTGGAGGAGAGCCAGACCCTGTCTCCCGGACGGAATAGAGGCGGATCCAGACGTCTCTTATCAGCATGTTTCTTCATCCGCTCGGAGGACTGAAGAAGTGCAGATATAGTGTCTTCCCAAATAGTAGAAATTTCGCTGACCAGAGACTCCGAGGCAGGATTGTCCACAGAAGCGGAGACGGGAAACGGGATCCGGGGGTGTTGACCATAGACTACAAAGAACGGGGATTTGGAAGAAGACTCACTCTCATGGTTGTTATAGGAGAACTCGGCCCATGGTAGGAGCTCAACCCAATCGTTATGGTGAGCATTGACGAAATGCCGGAGAAAGCTGGTAAGGACCTGGTTGATAGGTTCCACTTGACCATTGGACTGAGGATGATAAGCAGAGGAGAAATCCAGGGTAACATCCAGCAGCTTACACGTAGCTCTCCAGAAGCGCGAAGTGAACTGGACCCCGCGATCAGACACAATGTGGAGGGGTAGGCCGTGGAGACAAAAGATGTGAAAGATGAAGTCCTCAGCCAGCACAGATGCGGACGGGAGACCAGGCAGAGGGAGGAAGTGAGCCATTTTAGAAAAGCAGTCAGCGACCACCCAAATAACCGTACAACCGGCAGAAACAGGGAGGTCCGTAATAAAGTCCGTAGCAATGTGTTGCCACGGAGCAGAAGGTACGGGTAGAGGCAGGAGACTGTTATGATCTGCAACAAGTACTAAGGAAAGATAGGGGAAAGCTGTCCCTACAGTAAGACTAAGCTGAATCCCTACGATGTAGCGGGCTGCCTGTTCCTAGCGAACAGACCCGCCTTAGTCCTTGGCTAGTCTGAAAGAAGACCTATAGCATAAGGGGAGGGGTCCCTAAAAGAACTAAGGACTGGGACAAAAATGGGACACCTCCTAAACAGAGAAGTTGCTGCAGAACACAAAAAGACAAACAGACAAAAAGGTACTAGAGGTCCCAGAAGGACCAAACGAACTGACAGCAAAAGGCTCAGAAGCACCTGGCTAGAGAAACAATCAAACACTGAAGTCCAGCACAGCCAGGAGTGTGGAGCTGGAATATAAAGGCAGGTGGTCACGTTACCGCAAAACACAAGATGGAAAAACAATCAGGAGGGTTCTAACAGTACCCCCCCTCTTTTATGAGGATCCTCCGGATCATCCAGGCCCAGGCCTATCCGGAAACCTCCTGTGGAAAGCTCTAACAAGCCTAGGAGCAGAGACATCATCCGCCCTTACCCAGGAGTTATCTTCGGGACCGAAACCCTTCCAGGAGACAATATACTGTAATCTCCCTCTATGCCATCTAGAATTCAGGATATGAGAAATTTCATATTCGCCGTCTTCCACCACAGGAGGAACTGTGACAGTGGAATCCCTATCTGATACATCAGCCTTTTTCAACAAGGAAACATGAAATACAGGATTAATCTGCCAGGAAATAGGGATATCCAACCTAACAGCAGATGAGTTGACAACCTGAAGCACTTTTGAATGGACCCACAAACTTAGGACCCAGATTTTTAGAGGGAATCCTCAACCGCAGGTTCTTTTAGGACAACCATACCATGTCACCCACAGTAAACAAAACATCCTTACGTTTCCTGTCAAAATGCTTCTTGGACTTCTTGTTAGCCACTTGAAGGTTGCAACGTACGTTAGTCCAAACTGTCTCCAAATCACCGGAAAAATTCTCCTCCTCCGGCACCACCGACCCCAATTTGGAGAACGAACAAAAAGACGGATGTCTCCCAGTACAACAAAAAAAAGGAGAACACCCAGCGGAGGAGGATGTATGATTGTTAAGAGCAAATTCTGCAAGAGGCAGAAACTTAGACCACACCTCTTGATTGTCAGCCACAAAACAACGAAAAACTGTTCTACATCCTGGTTCTTTCTTTCAGTCTGTCCATTAGACTCAGGATGATACCCAGACGAAAATGACAAATGGACTCCCAACCTGTCACAAAAAGCACGCCAAAAGTGAGCCACAAACTGAGGTCCTCTATCAGAAACAATATCCGTGGGAACGCCATGGAGCTTGACAATCTCCTTAACAAATGCCTTAGCGAGTGTCTTGGCGCAGGGCAACTTAATGAATGGAACCAAATGACACATCTTACTAAAACGGTCCATGACCACCCAGATGACAGTAAAACCCTCGGACACAGGAAGATCAGCAATAAAATCCATTGTGAGATGCGTCCAAGGCGCACTAGGAACGTCCAGAGGGCAAAGCAACCCCGCAGCAGGAGTATGTAAAGCCTTTGACCTAGCACACACAGTACATTGACGCACCCACTTGATGACTTCCTTCTGCCATCCAGGCCACCAAAAACTGCGACTGATAAGTCTCCGAAATTCCTGGATGACCTGCCAACCGAGACTCATGACACTCTACGAACAAATCTCTCCTAAAGGCTCTAGGCACGAACAACCTCCCATGAGGAGTGTTAGATGGAGCATCATCTTGGGCTTTCAGAATCTCATTCTCCAAAACGGGGTCCAAAGCCGCCACCACAACTCCTTTCTGTAAAATACTCTCCTCCTCCTCGGCACCGACCGTAGGAGAGATGCTGCGAGATAAAGCATCAGCTTTAACATTCTTTGTACCAGGGATATAGGTAACAGAAAAATGAAACCGAGAAAAAAAAAGTGCCCACCTAGCTTGACGGGCATTCAAGCGCTTGGCAGCATCCAGATAGATCAAATTCTTATGATCTGTGAACACCTGAATAGGAAATCTAGCGCCTTCCAAAAAATGACGCCAATGTTCAAACGTGAGTTTAATAGCCAGCAACTCCCGATTTCCAACATCATAATTCAGTTCGGTTTCCAAATTTTTTTTCGAAAAGAAGGCACAAGGATGTACTCCACCCTTGTTCTCCTGAGACTAAACTGCTCCGACCCCCGCCGATGAAGCATCGACCTCGACCAAAAAAGGCTTGGTCTCATCAGGCTGCATAAGGATAGGGGCAGAACTGAACCTCTCTTTGAGATACTCAAACGCTTCAATGGCCTCAGTAGTCCACTGGACCGTATTCGCACCTTTCCTGGTGATATCGGTCAGAGGCTTAACAATTACAGAAAAATTCTTCATGAATTTCCTGCATTAATTGGCAAAACCCAAAAATCTCTGTATAGATTTCAAACCAATAGGCCTAGGCCATTCCTGCACAGCCTGAACCTTCACCGGGTCCATCTCAAAGCCCTCTCTGGAGACAATGTAGCCCAAAAAACTAATTTTCTGCACAGCGAACTCACATTTCTCCAGCTTAGCAAAGAGTGAATTATCACTCAATAACTGCAAAACTTCACGTACACTCTGCCAATGGGACTCTAGATCTGGTGAATAAATCAAAATGTCATCCAAATACACAACCACATTCTTACCAATCAAAGGTCTCAGGATGTCATTAATAAGGTTCTGAAAAAATGCAGGTGTATTGGTAAAACCAAAAGGCATCACCAGATTCTCAAAATGACCTACCGGAGTGTTAAAGCAGTTTTCCGTTCATCACCCTCCTAACAAATTGTATCCCCCCCCCGGAGATTAATTTTAGAGAACCACTTGGCCCCCACCAACTGGTTAAACAAGTCAGGAATTAACGGCAATGGGTAGGAATTGCGTACGGTAATCTTATTAATTTCATGAAAATCCAGACATGGACGTAAACCCCGTCCTTTTTTTTAACAAAGAAAAATCCAACTGCCACAGGCGACTTAGAAGGTCTAATGTGACCAGCAGCCAGGCTAGTCTGTATGCACTCCTCCAAGGCCTTTCTTTCAGGGATAGTCAGATTAAACAAGCGACTCTTGGGAAGAGTAGCTCCAGGAACAAACTCAATGGCGCAATCATAATCCCTATGAGGAGGTAAAACTTGCGACTCCTCCTCTGAAAAAACCCTCCAAAAATCTTGAATAGGTATAAGTAATTCCCCTTTTTCCACAGCCGCAATGTGACCATTACAACATTTATCATAGCACTTCGGACTCCAAGACTTAATCACATTAGTAGACCAGTCCAGCAAAGGATTGTGCAGTTTTAACCAAGGCAAACCTAAAACGACCGGAGAGGGTAAATTATCTAATACAACCAAGTCCAAAATTTCTTGGTGAACTCCATTGATAATGAGGGGAAATGCAGCAACCTTGTGAGTAATGCATTTATCAATTACAATGTTATCAATTGCAATCACAGAAATAGGTGATGACAAAGGTTTGGATTTCAATTTAAGTTTTTCCAAAAACCCTTTATCAATCACATTAAGTTTTGAACCACAATCCACAAATGCCTGAAATTCAATCAAATTTTACTGCAAAGTAGTACTCCCAGAAAGAAATACTCCTGCAGAGCGTAAAAAAGCTATACAGGCATAACTGACCTCTTTTTTTTCTTTACTTAAACGAAGCTCACAATTAGTGTTGAGCCACCCCCGTAGTGTTCGAGTTCGGTTCGGTTCGTCGAACACCCGTGTGTTCGCCGAACTGTTCGTCGAACTGTTCGTCGAACACCATTAAAACCAATGGCAGGCAAACAAAAACACATAGAAACACATAGAAAACACCTTCAAAGGTGTCCAAAAGCTGACAAACTGCTCAGAAGACACAACTAACACATGGAAAAGTGACAAGTACATATAGTCATGCGAAAAGAAAAGAGGTGGAGGAGTAAAAGGAGGGGGAGACACAGATATAGGCATGTCATGCCCTTCTAAAATCCAAAAAGTGAGAAGCCGACACGCTCAGTCCGCTCCTGCCCGTGCCACCTTCGTGTCGCCGGGTTTGTGCCAGAGCCGCGGTGAACCCTGACGGCCAGCCCCCCTCTCCCAATACTGGTGCCTGTCCGCTGGTGGGTCGAGCGAGCCCCCCTGTGGTGGAGGCAGCTCTAAGCTTTTTAATTTAAATTGTCTCTCTAATTTGAATAAATACACTTTAAATCCATTTACAAGGATCTATTGGAGGGCAAGTCTCATGCCAGCAGCCGCGTAATTCCAGCTCCAGTAGCGTCCACTAAAGCTGCTGCAGTTAAAAAGCTTTTATAAGGATCGAGCTCGGCTGTCCACCGCAAGGCATCCTACTGCCAGTCCGAGCCCCTATGCCTTGGGGTGCCTCCTGATGCTCTTCACTGAGTATCCCGTGGTCCCGAAGCATTTCCTTTGAAAAAATGAAGTGTCCAAACTACAGGTGGTGTAGCTTGCTTAACAGCCGGGATAATCCGCTGACTAGCAGACCCTGCTACTAGGCACAAAGTATTTCCTGGGCTAGATGCAGTTAAAAATTTGTAATTAGATACTCTCGTTGGATGCTGAGAAAGCATTCCATAGAGTCTCCTGGCACGCCATATATGATTCTCTTAAAAAGCTTGGGGTAGGGGTCTAGGGGACCCTTTTATAGCCAAAATCACGGCCCTGTATCGCAATACGTCACCTAGGCTGAAGATAAATGGAACTGTAGCACCCTGAGGGCTCGGTTGCTACAGAGGTATTGCACCTCACCCAGAGGTGTGATATCTCACTCTCAGGTAAGGATGTAGTGTGGATCAGGACCCGACACCTGCATGCATTACACCACATTGCCGTGGGGCAGGGCGACCAATATGCCCCTGAGATGGGCACGACAGTCCCTGTCCCTGGCTGGAGTGGGGGGAGGGAACACTGAGGAAGGGGAACCCTGTAGTGCAGGAGCAGGGAGGAAGCAGTTCCTGGGTGCATTGAGAAGGGAGTATAAAAGGTGGGCACCATCTTAGTTCAGTGCAGAGAAGTCTGAGCAGAAGTGGCAGGGAGCAGGGGCTCTGCATGAGCTCTGCTCCGGAGGCGGGCCTAGTAACAGAGGCCCAGGCCTGGAAGAGGGAGAAGGAAGGAAGAGGAGCGGAGAAGGCTCCAGGAATGAGGAACGAAGGGATCTCAGGGGTGCGGACGGGCGAGTCGCCACCGCACGCCCGAATCCACCTGCGTGGAGGGGTCAGGCCAAAGGGGGAGACCGGTCCCCGAAACTAGTGGAGGCAGGAAACGACCCTCAGCTAGAAACAGGAGGCTGTGACATTTTATGTGGCGCAGCCCCTCGCTACACCCGCTAGGAAGGCACCACATAGGGTCAGGGAAACTGGCGCCAAGTTTACCAAGAGGAGGCCCGAGGCAGCCGGACAGAAGGGTTGGTAAGAAAGGCCAGACAAAGGACACACAAAGGGGGTCCTGTGAAGCACTCCAAAGTTATCTGGGAGTTGTCTGAGCCCCTCACCTGGTGAGCACAGTACGACGTGGGCAGCCGTTACCTGCAGACGTGGTCTGGATAATAAGAACTGTGAGTAAAGGCCCTGGACTGCATCACTGACTCCGTGTCATTACTGCTGCTGCCCTGCACCATCACCCCCATCCTCCGCATACACTGCCCTGAGGCTATACTCCTCCCGTGGGGAGTTATGCTACGCTCTGCTGCACCCACAACACCAGCCTCAGCGGTCTGCCCTGGAGCGGCGGCTCACTCTGACCGCAATCCACGGGTGGCGTAGTCGGACATTTAAACATCAAAACCACATAAATAGTTCCGCCACTGGTTTGACCGCCCTGAGCCACGGAACCGGGTTGCAGCCACGGAGACTACAACCACCAGCATCCACCAAAAAGGGTCCGGCTCCGGGTGTCCCAAGGCCCAGGGGGCGCGTCAGAACATTTTCATCACCTTTCACAATCACCAATGGGACAAGGCAGGGATGTTCTCTGTCCCCTCTCTTATACATCCTAGTGACGGAGCACCTGCTCTCATCAATTCGCCATAACCCCAATATTAGGTGGATTGAGGTGGGAGGCACCGAGTACAAGTGCTCTCTATTTGCTGATGATGTCCTAGTATATATCACTCAATCACATATATCCATCCATGCTGTTATGGCTGAAATAGATCACTTTGTTACATGGTCAAATTTTAAAATCAATGCAGCGAAGTCTGAGGCCCTCGATGTCTCCCTCCCCAAATCCATATAGGATTCCATCCAGTCCAACTTTCCCTTTGCCTGGCCCTCACAGGGTATCAAATACTTAGGAATTCCTATTCATAGAGACCTCTCCCATCTATGTTATCTTAATTTTGGGCCCTTTATTGAACAACTCCATACAGACCACGGTTGGCAAGTTAGAACTGTAAGATTCACTACGTGAACCACTGGTGTTTTGTGGAAAAGCACATGTACACTGTGTTCCAAATTATTATGCAAAAAGTGTTTAGGAGTGATAAGGGAAGAATTTGTTTGTTTGTCAGTTAAACTCATTGATGGTGATGTGTGTCAGGGCTCTTTATATCACTGTAAGCAATTGCAGACACCTGTGCTAATTAGTTTGGCAGGTGTGTCCAATGAAAGGCAAGACTACTTAAGAAGGCTGTCTCACATTATTAAGCAGCCTACATTTTCTGCCAAAATGGGAAAGAAAAAGGATGTGTCGGCTGCTGAGAAGCAACAAATTGTGGAGTGTTTAGGTCAAGGCATGACTACAATCAACATTGTGCGATGATCAGGATGAAGTGTCTTGGCAATCAAGAAGTATGTAGCTGATTCACAGTACACACGTGTGCGTGCTGATAAGGGCAAATTGAGGACTCTTTCCTACAGGCAATTACGTCAGGTTGAAAGAGCAGCGGCAAAAAAGCCTTGTCATAGCAGCAGACAAGTTTTTGAAGCTGCTTGTGCCTCCAACGTCCCCCGAACAACAAGATGCAGGGTCCTTCAGAGGTTTGCAGCTGTGCATACGCCATCCTGTCGACCTCCTCTATCCACTTCACACAAGCAGAAACGGCTCCAGTGGGCCAAACATTACATGAAGACTGATTTCAAAACTGTTTTGTTCACGGATGAGTGCCGTGCAGCGCTCGATGGTCCAGATGGATGGAGTGGAGGATGGCTGGTTGATGGACACCCCACGCAAACACGGCTACAGCGCCAACAAGGAGGAGGTGGAGTAATGTTTTGGGCTGGAATCATGGGGAGAGAGATTGTCGGCCCCTTTAGGATCCCTGAAGGCGCTAAAGATGAACTCCATAATGTATGTGGATTTTCTCAAACAGCACTTCCTGCCATGGTTCAAGAAGAAGAACCGTGTATTTCACAGCAAGATCATTTTTCTGCATGATAATGCACCATCTCATGCTGCACATAAAACATCTGCATCTCTGGCTGATATGGGCATAAAAGGGGACAAACTTATGGTGTGACCCCCATGCTCCCCTGACCTCTACCCCATTCAGAACCTTTGGAGCATCATTAAAAGGAGTGTCTATGATGGCGGGAGGCAGTTCACATCTAAGCAACAGCTCTGGGAGGGTATTCTGTCCTCATGCAAAACAATTGAAGCAGAAACCATCCAAAACCTGACAAATTCAATGGATGAGAGAGTTCAGAAGCTCCTTTCGAACAAGGGGTCCTATGTGAAAATGTAACATCACCTAGAATAAAGTTTTGAGTTGAAAACTGTTTGATTTCAGTTTCTAACAACCTGCTAATGCTTATAATTTCAAAAATGACCATTTTTTTGGTCTTTATTAAAATGAAAAGGTTGATCGAAAAGTTTTGGGGATCTAAGAGTGTGGCAACCCAGTAGTCATGATTACTTCGAATTCTGACAATATGAGGGTCATGTTGCAGGTAGTGCAGCAAGAAGGCACTTATGTGTCTTGCGCATCTCGGAGCCCCAAAATTATTTTCTGGGCTAGATGCAGCTAAAAATTATTATTAATTTTAAATCTGGTGAAGCTTTAGTATAGATGGCCTAATAGGATCAGTGCTGCACACTGCTACAAAGCCCAAATTATTTTCCAGTCAAGATACAGATAAACATGATTAGTAATTTTAAATCTGGTGGAGCTTATTATAGATGGCCTAATAGAATCAGTGCTGCACACTGCTACAAAGCCCAAATTATTTTCCAGTCAAGATACAGATAAACATGATTAGTAATTTGAAAGCTTAAAACGGTTGGTAGGGTGATTTTAACCAATCATCAAGCTTTTACTCTCCCCGGGATGACACAGGGGTAGAAAAGTCGTTTCGGATCCATGATTTGTTCATCTTTATGAACGTGAGTCTGTCTACATTATCAGTGGAGAGCCGCGTGCGCTTATCTGTCAGCACACCACCAGCAGCGCTGAACACACGTTCAGACAGAACGCTGGCTGCGGGGCATGACAAGATCTCCAAGGCGTAAGTGGCTAGCTCCGGCCATTTATCCAGATTGGAAGCCCAAAAAGAGCAAGGGTCCAGTGACACAGTCGTGGCTTCAATGTTTACTTGGAGATACTCCTGTACCATCGTCTCTAGGCGTTGACTATGTGTCAAACTTCTTGTCTCCTGTGGCCTTGCAAAGGATGGGCTAAAAAAGTGGTGAAATGATTCCGCAAAATTGATGTTACCAGCAGATACTGTGGTTCTGTTACGGTTTGAGTGCTGAACACTTGACGGTCCCACGGTTGGCAAGTTGGAACTGTGAGATTCACTACGTGCACCACTGGTATTTTGTGGAAAAGCACATGTAAGATTCTGCAACAGTCTCTGCTGATACTCCTGCATGCGTGCATCCCTTTCTATGGCAGGAATAATTTCTGCAAATTTACTTTTGTACCCGGGATCTAACAGTGTGGCAACCCAGTAGTCAGGATTATTTCTAATTCTCACAATTCGAGGGTCATGTTGCAGGTAGTGCAGCAAGAAGGCACTCATGTGTGTTGCACATCCAGGAGCACCAAGTCCCTGTTGTGTTGGTGGCGAGGTAACAATCATGCTTCCTTCCTCTGTCCTCTCCCCCCAACCTCGCACAACAGAAATGTGATCAAGGTCTCCCTCATCTGATGAGTCTTCCATCAGTTCGTCCTCCACTTCTTCCTGGGCTCCTGCACCTTCCTCACTAGTTTGGCTGCTACCATGCGCCCTGGTAAAACCATCTCCCCCACCCTCACATGCCTGCCGCCTTGGTGCTGCCGACCGTCTGGACCTTGCAGATGTTAGCCCTTCCGCATACAATTCCTCCTCCTCTACTTCCTCCACCTCCTCTTGTGCCACCACCTGACTCCGAATTCTGTTTAACATGTGCTCCAGCATGTAAATCACCGGAATAGTCATGCTGATAATGGCATCGTCAGCACTAAACATCTTCGTCGCCATTTCAAAACTGTGCAGAAGGGTGCATAGGTCCCTGATCTGAGACCACTCCTCCAGCGTGATTTGCCCCACCTCTGGATCTCGTTGGCCCAGGCTATACGTCAGAACGTATTGCACCAGGGCTTGTCGGTGCTGCCACAGTCGCTGCAACATGTGCAGAGTTGAATTCCACCGGGTAGGCACATCGCATTTTAGCCGGTGAAGTGGCAGGCCCAACGACTTCTGTAGAGATGTAAGTCGCTGAGCTGCGGGATGCGAACGGCGAAAGTGAGCACACAGCGACCGTGCCCTCTGCAGAAGGCCATCTAGTCTGGGATAGTGGGCTAAAAATTGCTGGACAACCAGGTTCAACACGTGAGCCATACAAGGCACGTGTGTGACATTGCCCCGGCGAAGGGCCGCACCCAGGTTTGCAGCATTGTCGCACACGGCCTTCCCTGGTTTCAGGTCCAGTGGAGACAACCATTCATGAAATTGGTTCTCCAGAGCTGACCACAACTCCTCAGCTGTGTGACTCACATTTCCCAGACATTTCAATGTAAAAACCGCCTGATGACGTTGAGCCCTACTGCCAGCATAGTAAGGAGGTGTGCAGGATCCCTTCTGCGCAGTTAGAAAGCTTGTGGCATGACCAGACAGGCTTTGGGTGCAGGTGGAAGACCGAGAGGAGGTTGAGGAGGCAGAAGCAGTGGAGGAACTTTGACATAAAGAGGATTGACGCACAACTCGTGGGAACGGCAAGACTTGGACAGCAGCCCCTTGTCCTGCTGTCACCATAGTTACCCAGTGCCCAGTCAGCGACATGTAACGCCCCTGTCCATGCCTACTCGTCCAAGTGTCTGTAGTGAAATGCACCCTGTCACACACAGAGTTTCTCAAAGAAGCGGTGATGTTGTGTGCGACATGCTGGTGGAGCGCAGGCACACCTTTCTTTGAGAAGTAGTGCCGACTGGGCATCTGGTACTGGGGCACTGCGACGGACATAAGGTCTCGAAAATCCTCTGTGTCCACCAGGCGGAAAGGCAGCATTTCTGTAGCCAAGAACTTGCAGATGGTGAAATTAAACCTCTTAGCTTTCTCATGGCTAGGAGGAAATGGTCTTTTACTTGTCCACATCTGAGGGACCGAGGGCTGGCTATTGTGCTTAGACGGGGTTGATAAGGGTGTCCCCGGCAAACTGCCGGTCTGTGAGGAAGATGCAGGCGGACATGTTAGGTTGCCTTGATCCAAAGGTGGTGCTATCGATGTCGGACAGCGCTCAACACCAGCTGGTGTTACCACCTCCAAAGAAAATGATGACCTGCCAATCACGCTGGCTGTTGCGGGTAAAGAGGTGGCAGGTCTGCGCCCCAAAACAGGTGTGACTGCTGTCCCCCCAGTCACAGAGGATGAAGAGGCCGCGGATGCACAAGATATGGCAGACGGTGGTTGGCCCGGCCGGCTAGGCCGCATTGTAGCACACTGAGCTTCCCACTGCAACTTATGCTTCATGTCCATGTGCCGGTTCATGCATGAAGTACTCAAACTATGTATTTTTTGGCCTCTACTTAGCTTTTGCTGACAAATGTTACAGATAACACGAGTTGGGTCATCTTTATCGATCTGAAAAAATGCCCAGGCTATGCAAGGCTTAGCACCCATGCGACCTGAAGAGCCACCACGACTTGTGGTGAGAGGCAGAGTTGTGTTTGAGGATGCAGTTGTTGACGTGCTTCCAGTACTACGTCTCTGTCCAGGAAGGCGCAACCTGACCTCGTCGTCACTAGCATCTTCCTCCACGTCCTCTGCTGACCTCATCTCTTGGCTGACTGTGGGTTGACAGTAAGTGGGATCTCCAACCTCATCATCATCACCCTGTGCGTTATCACACCCGTCGTCCTCAGAGCCAACCTGTTCCTGCCCTGACAAAAAACTAAAGTTGTCGCTCCAATCAGGTATTTGAGTCTTATCATCGTCTTCCTCATTGTCTCCACCAACAGGAGTTACAGTTTGGAAATGAGGGTCTACATTATGGTCAGAACCTTCTGCGTCTGGTCCTGGATCCGACTCATAAAGATTCTGGGCATCAGTGCAGATCATTTCCTCGTCTGGATTCACAGAAGCGCTGGAGTCGACCTCTGATTCCCAGGCTATAGTATGAGTAAACAGCTCTGCAGACTCAACCATCTGTTCTACCTCATACTCAGACGGGCAGCTGGAGATTTGGGAGCTGTGAGGAAGCAAGTGCGATTGGGGTGACACCTTTGAGGACTGGAGTATTTGTGATGTTGAAGTTGATGTGGAGGAGAGCCCACTTAAAGGAGCACTTGATATCCGTTGAAGCACCTGCTGTTTTTGTGCCTCATCTGGAATTTGTAGCGATTGGCGTGGCCGTAAGAAAGGGATCTTATCACATTGTCCGCTAAAAGAAGTAGACATTTTAGTTTGGCTGGAAGATGGTCTTTCTTCTGCAGATGTTACTGTTGCTTTAACACCTACCCCACGGACACAACCTTTTTTCCCCTTCCCAACATGCCTATTCCCCTTTCCACCAGCAGCAGGCCTTTTTCCACTCATTTTGGTGGTTAACTAATTAACAACTCTGGAGTTGTTTGCACAAAAAAACAATGGATGGGAACCGAGCAGAGCTGAGTGGCCAAACTGTGGTATTAGGCCAAAACTATTGGCTGGGTTAGATGCAGAAAAAAATTATATTCAATTTGCAACCTGATGGAGGTCAGTATAGATGGACTAATAGAGAAAGTCCCACACACTGCTAGAAGGCCAAATATTTTTTCAGAGCTAGATGCAGAAAAAAATATATTCAGTTTGCAACCTGATGGAGGTCTGTATAGATGGATTAATAGAACAAGTCCCACACACAGCTAGAAGCCCAATATTTTTTCAGAGGTAGATGCAGAAAAAAATATATTCAGTTTGCAACCTGATGGAGGTCAGTATAGATGGACTAATACAACAAGTCCCACACACAGCTAGAAGCCCAATATTTTTTCAGAGGTAGATGCAGAAAAAAATATATTCAGTTTGCAACCTGATGGAGGTCAGTATAGATGGATTAATAGAACAAGTCCCACACACAGCTAGAAGCCCAATATTTTTTCAGAGGTAGATGAAGAAAAAAATATATGCAGTTTGCAACCTGATGGAGGTCAGTATAGATGGACTAATACAACAAGTCCCACACACAGCTAGAAGCCCAATATTTTTTCAGAGCTAGATGCAGAAAAAAATTATATTCAATTTGCAACCTGATGGAGGTCAGTATAGATGGACTAATAGAATGATGCTATGCCCAAAAGAGTTTACTTCACTAGGTGCAGTAAAAAAATTGGTATTCTATACACAGGTGGTATATCTTGCAACACAGATAGGCTACTCCACTGACTAACACACTCTGCAATAGGCCAAAAAGGATTAGCTTTGCTAGATTCAGCCAAATGCTGTGAAAAAAACTTGCACAGCACTGGCACAGACCTGCCTGGCAAAAACTGATAGGAACTGATGTAACCTAGTCCTGAAAAGGACTCCAATTACAATTAGTCTTTACTCCCACAATCTATCTATTTAAGAGCACAGACCTGCCTGATAAAAGTCATAGGAAATGCTGTAACCTAGTCCTTAAAAGGACTGCAATCACAACTATTCCCTACTCCCAAGCTATCTGTAGATTTGTGCGAAAATTGGCTTGAAATTAACAAGGTATAGCGCACACAGCAACAGCGGTGCCGTCTAACACGCAGCTGCAGCAGTGAGAAAATGGTGGCGACGGGGAAAATGGCTTGGTCTTATAGGGCAAGGACATGTGACATACACTGCCAATGACACATGCCCTTGCTTGTGTGAAAAAAAGCACTTCGCTCCGTGTGTGCGCTGCTGATAGGCTGACAGATTGCACCTCCCCACTGTAAATGCGGGAAAGAGAAAAAAAAAATGGAGATCTTCATTGTTCCTGCAGAGATCCATCCCCTGCCCCTCCCCCCACCCCGCTGTACACTCAAACTGCGTATTAACATTAATTTTCATCATTACTGAGAAAAAATCCAGTTATGATTTTGGTGTACGAACAGTTATCGAACATAACCTCGAACAGCCGAATTTTTCTCAAATTGTTCGTGTTCGCCGAACGGCTCGAACACCGCCCAAAACAGCTCGAATTTGAGATTGGCGAACAGTTCGAGTAGAACAACGCTCATCTCTACTCACAATACTTAATCAAATGGTCAGATTTACCACAATAAAGACACAATCCCTTGGCGAACCTCCGGTCTCTTTCCTGAGAGGAGAGCGACTTCGCCCCAAACTCCATCGGTTCTCCGCCGTCAGAGCAGATTTTCTGGGGACTAGGACCTGGCATTACAGGAGTCTTTACCTCATTATGTCTAAATCTCAGTCTCCTATCCACACGAACAGCTAATTGCATGGCATCCTGCAGAGTCTCAGGTGCAGGGAATGCAATTGGCAAATCCTTAACCCTTTCACTCAGACCAGCAAGAAATAGACATTTCAAAGCAGGATCATTCCATCTAACTTCCAAGGCCCATCTTCTGAAGTGTGTGCAATAATTTTCAACATCACCTGACCCCTGATTCAAACGCCTGAGTTCTGCCTCAGCAGATGAGACTCCATCAGGATCATCATATAATAGCCCTATAGCAGAAAAAAATTCTTCTACAGACCTTAAACATGGATCATTAGGTTGGAGAGAAAAGGCCCACCCCTGTGGTTCTTTGCGCAAAAGTGACATAATAAAACCAATGCTCTGTGATTCATTCCCAGAGTACCTTGGTCTCAAACGAAAATATAACAGACAAGCATTTTTAAAGGAAAAAAAATCTTGCTGTTTACCATAAAAAACATCAGGCAGTCCTACCTTGGGTTCCACAAAATGTGCTTCAGAACAGCTACTCACGTGTTGCTGAAACTTGGCTACCACCAGAGACAATCCCTGCAGGCGTTGAGCCAAATCTTGGATGGAAACCATACTGATCCCCGAATTTATTTTCTTTTAGGTTTTTTTTGGGCTGGACTTACTGTTATGATCTGCAACAAGTACTAAGGAAAGAAAGGGGAAAGCTGTCCCTACAGTAAGACTAAGCTGAATCCCTAAGATGTAGCGGGCTGCCTGTTCCTAGCGAACAGACCCGCCTTAGTCCTCGGCTAGTCTGAACGAAGACCTATAGCATAAGGGGAGGTGTCCCTAAAAGAACTAAGGACTGGGACAAAAATGGGACACTTCCTAAACAGAGAAGTTGCCGCAGAACACAAAAAGACAAACAGACAAAAAGGTACTAGAGGTCCCAGAAGGACCAAACGAATGACAGAGAAAGGCACAGAAGCACCTGGCTAGAGAAACAGTCAAACACTGAAGTCCAGCACAGCCAGGAGGGCAGAGCTGGAATTTAAAGGCAGGTGGTCACGTGACTGCAAAACATAAGATGGAAAAACAAACAGGAGGGTTCTAACAGAGACGGCCAGCGGGAAGATGCCTGGGAACTTTGTTACGGGCACAGGAGGAACAAGCCGAAACGAAATCCGCAACATCCTTGCGTAGCGAAGGCCACCAGTAATGCCGGTCGATGAGCAGGAAGGTCTTTCTCTGGTCAGTATGGCCGGCTAGTTTGGACGAATGACCCCAGAGAAGAACCTTCTTACGATCCATAACAGCTACAAAAGTCTTACCGGGTGGAAGGTGAGAGAGGTCAAACGGGGCCACAGTCATTACTCTGGAGGGGTCGATGATATGCAGAGGCTCCTCCTCTTGGTCGGAGGACAGGAAAGAGCGGGATAGAGCGTCGGCTTTAATGTTCTTGTCTGCAGGGCGGTAATGTTGAGAAAAGCAGAATCGGGCAAAGAACAGAGACCACCGGGCCTGACGCGGATTGAGTCTCTGGGCGTTTTGTAGATAGGCCAGGTTTTTGTGATCTGTGTAGATGATCACCGGGTGCAGAGCCCCTTCCAGCAGGTAGCGCCACTCCTCCAGCGCCAATTTGATGGCAAGCAGCTCACGATCTCCTATGGAGTAGTTGCGCTCGGACGAGGAGAAGAGCTTGGAGAAGAAGCCGCAGGTTACCATTCTCCCAGATGGGGATTTCTGGGTGAGCACGGCTCCGGCTCCGGAGGAGGAAGCATCAACCTCCAGGAAGAACTGTTTGTTGCAATCCGGATGGTGCAGCACAGGGGCGGAAGAGAAAGCTTGTTTAAAGGAGACGAAGGCCTCCTCCGCTTCGGAAGTCCATTCCTTGGGATTTGCTCCCTTACGGGTGAGCGCGGAGTTGGGAGCAGTCCGGGAGGAGAAAGAGGAGAAATGAGGAATGAAGAGGCGGTAATAATTTGCGAAGCCCAGGAATCGCTGAATCGCCTTCAACCCCTCCGGTCGGGGCCATTTTAAGACGGCAGAAAACCTTCTCGGGATCCATCTGAAGACCAGTCTCGGAGATAATATATCCCAGGAACGGAAGGGAAGTCTGCTCGAAGAGACATTTTTCAAATTTTGCTTAGAGGTGATTCTGCCAGAGCCTTATCAGAACCTGACGAACATTCCTCCGGTGTGAGGGCAGATCCGGAGAGAAGCCCAAGATATCGTCCAGGTATACCACTACGCAAGAATACAAGAGGTCACGGAAAATGTCGTTAACCAGCTGCTGAAAGACGGCTGGGGCATTACAGAGACCAAAGGGCATGACGCGGTATTCATAGTGACCGTCCCGGGTGTTGAATGCCGTCTTCCACTTGTCTCCCTGGCAGATCCGGACCAAATTGTACGCCCCACGAAGATCGAGCTTAGTGAAGACCCTCGTGCCTTTAAGGCAGTCGAACAGCTCCGAGATGAAAGGCAGGGGATACTTATTCTTGATGGTAATTTGGTTAAGCCCCTGTAATAGATACACGGCCGTAGCGAGCCGTCTTTCTTTTTAACGAAGAAGAATCCTGCTCCAGCCGGGGTAGTAGATTTCTGAATGAATCCCCTAGCAAGATTCTCCTCGATGTACTCAGACATGGCCCAGGTCTCAGCCAGCGACAAGGGGTAGATACGTCCACGGGGAGGAGAAGCACCAGGTACCAGGTTGATGGGGCAATCATACGGTCTATCAGGTGGTAGTGTCTCAGCCTCCTTCTTGTCGAAGACGTCCGCATAGGACCAGTAGGGTGCCGGCAGACCAGGTAGATTAGCCAGAGTAGATGGAGGTCGAGCCAGGCAGGTCTCATGGTAATTCTGCCCCCAACGGAGCACCTCACCAGATTGCCAATTCAGGACGGGTTCATGTTTCTGTAGCCAGGGTAGACCTAGCAAAAGGGAGTGAGAGAGACTGGATAGCACATGGAAAGAAATCCTGTCCGAGTGCAGCATTCCCACCTGAAGGGTTACAGGCTCTGTGACGAGCAAGATGGTCACCGGAAGGAGTTTCCATCCACGGAAGCGACTGCCAATGGTTCGGCCAGACATTTGGTGGGAATCTTATGCTGCTCCACAAGGGACTGAGAAATGAGATTCCCAGCGGCCTCCGAAATCCAGGTGGGCGGTCTCAAAGAAGCGGGTCACACCACTGGAGATAGAAACGGATAAAGTCAAGGATGGAGAGGATTTACTCTTGCCTAGGATGACCTCTCCGAGCGGTCCTAGACTCTGGAGTTTCCCGGCTTCACCGGACAGGAATGGATCAGATGCTCCTTACTGCCACAGTAGAAACAGTTCCCCTCGGCTCGGCACATCTCTTGGCGAGACTTGACCATCTTGGTCTGGTCAATCTGCATGGGTTCGGGTGAATGTGCCCGGGGAATTGCTGGTTGGGAGGCAGGTTTCTGGAAAACTGGAGCGAGAAGAGGAAATCTTCTCTCCCGGGTAGTCTCCTTAACTCGTTCCAAGAAACAGATGTAAATCCGGGTAGCTAGTGACACCAGGTCGTCCAGGGTGGAAGGAATGTCCCGGCCGGCTAGCTCATCCTTGATCCGTCCGGAAAGACCCTCCCAGAAGGTGGACACCAGGGCCTCGTTGTTCCAGGCAAGCTCAGATGCGAGGGTACGGAACTGTATGGCATACTGGCCCACGGTGAGACTCCCTTGGCGGAGACGGAGCAGTGAGGAGGCAGTAGAAGTCCTTCGTCCAGGCTCATTGAAGACCTTCCGGAAGGCAGAGAGGAAAGCCGGAAGATCAGACACCAGGGGATCCCCTCTCTCCCATAGAGGGTTTAGCCATGCCAATGCTTCCCCGGTGAGGAGAGACATGATGAACGCCACCTTGGCCCGGTCGGAAGGAAACTGATGTGCCAGGAGTTGAAAGTGCCGCGTGCACTGGTTCAGAAAACCCTGACATAAGACAGGGTCACCACCAAAATGTGGAGGCGCATAGAGCCGGGGTCCAGAGCTGGATGTCATGGCACTAATAGGCTGAGGCGCCACCGGAGCGGATGCCGCTCGGTTCGAGGTGGACACAGGTGGAATGGACAGCGTGTCCAGGTGGGAGTTGACAGACCGCAGGTAGGTCAGGATAGTTTCCTGTTGGGATCTCTGATGAGAAACCTCCTGGTACAGGTCAGCAAGCGAAGGGGCCTGGGGGCCACCGGGTTCCATGGCCCGTGCAAACTATTACGGATCCGGGTGGTGGAACCTCTGTGCTGCGGTGCAAGGAGGGGCCAGAGGGGTGTGACTAAATATCTACTCGGCCCGACTAAGGTCGCATGGCGGCTCAGTCGACTCCGTGAACCAGGGAGGAACCAAGCAGAGGGACCAGGTGCCACTCTGGGACCGACCTTGTATGAGAGCAGGTGACTCCCACGGGTCAGAAGGCAGGAACTGACCGGTACAGCGGATGAGCTCAGCAGGCAGGCTGATGGGTGGTACGGGTAGACAAGCAGGCTGATTAGACAGATAGTCAGGCGAGTGCTCCGGGTAGGCAAGCTGGCGGGCACAACAGGTAGCTGGCAGGTGCTCCCAGGTAAGCAGGCAGGCTTGCACGCCAGGTAACAGGCAGGTGCTTCCAGATAAGCAGGCTGGCGGGCACGGCAGGCAACAGGCAGGTAACAGGCAGGTGCTTCCAGTTAAAGCAGGCTGGCGGGCACGGAAGGCAACAGGCAGGTGCTTCTAGGTAAGCGAGTGGGCAGAGCCCATAGACAGACTGGCGGACTGGACTGTAGACAGACTGTTTGGCTGAATAGTAGTTAGACTGGGGGACTGGACTGTAGAACAGGCTGGCGGATAGGACTGACTTGCAGAGGACCTGAGGGCTGAAGCAAAGTAAGTAACACAAAGCAACAACCTTGCACGGGCACCTCCATATTGGAGGAGGTGCCTTTTATAGGGAAAGTCCTGCAGCCATTGGCCGGGGACTTTTTAGGATGGCGGGCGCGGCCCCTTTAAGAGGGAGGGAGCACGCGCGCTCTAAGCACAGTTCCAGGGAAGCTGCATGCACCAGCAGCAGCTGCAGAGAGGCCGGAAGACGCCGGAGCAGAACCGCGGTGGTAAGGGGGACCGCGTCTCTGCCTAGCAGAGGGCAGGGACACCGATGCAACACAAAAATTAAAAAATGGAAAAACTCAAGGTGATAAAGGGGTTAAAGGCTAACTAAACTTTTAAAAAAGTTTTCATATGTTATAATTACTGTTTTGTAGTTTTGATCTGTGGAGTTCACGGTCTCGAGACTCACAATGATTTCTTGAAGGAAGGGTCAGAAGTGGTGTATTTAATCTGGGAATGATTTGCCAGCTCTATAGAAAGTCTGGGGGTCATAGGGACTATATATTGTCAGATAATACACTAAGATAGTGCAAATTTTGGTATGCACTCACGACCAGACTCAGGTATTTTATAGTTTTTTCAGGGGTCTCATAAAATAGATGTCTCCATGTGAACCACCATTGATTGGCATCTGCTCCTCCAGCATCCATGGGACTAATCCTTTGGTGCTACTTCTGCAAGACAGACATCCAACCATAGTTTGAAATGCCTATTTAGGAATATCAATATGTTTATTCACTGTGCACTTTATTCTTTACTTTTTTTTGTTTTTTTGGCTGCAAATCATAGTACTTTGGAAAAATGTAGATGCTGCCATAAAATAGTAGGGTTATTCTCCTTGTCGCTTATGGGAAGGAGCAGTCAACATTGAGTTGTTTCATCAGCTCACATTAACTACAATGGAGAAAGCTGCATTCATGATGTCTTCTTTACTTGAGTACAAACTGGATACAGGGCTAGGGATGCAAACGGAAATTACGCCTTTTGCTTTGGCTCGTGAAATGGTCATTTTCATCCAGAACAGATATAAATCATGTAAGCACCACTACTATTACATACTTATGTATATGTCACGTATATCATCCTTCCCATTTTCCGTTTGAAATGGTGAACAAATCCTTATCACGGAGAACATTTTTTTAAATGCCCATACTTAACAATTTGCGATACAAAAGAAATCCCATTTTTTTCTCTCGCTTATATAAACATTTTAATTGGCCCCTTTGTGTACCCATATAATTCATACTACATGTGTGAGGAGCTGGTATTGACTGAATGTCAAAAATGTTATTTCCCTCTTGAGGGATTAATTTCAGTGCACTCAAACAGAGTTTCTTTCATCCGTGTTGGATGCAAAATTTAAGGATTAAAGGATTTAATTTTTACAATTACTTTTTAGATTTTTGACAAGTTTGACAGTCGGTGTAATCTTGGTATTTGGAATTAGTTAATCTGTGTTAAATAAACAAATTGCAATTAAAAAAAATTTGTCATAGATCCTATATTAACTGTGACTGTGTTTATACGTAAGTAATAATATTTCGGGTGCTGTAGGAACATAAACATCTATCTAATCGTGTAAACCTTCAAAAAAAACTCCATGAAAAATAGAAATGAAAAATATATAAAAAGTTAACTTTTCAACATAAAAAAGAATAAAAAAATGTTGAAAAAATGACGTTTAGAAAATTTTAATAACTTCATGAGCCTACATTTTTAAGTCCAAGTTGGGCTTAAAAGTTAAAATAAAAATAACAGAGCAAAAGAACAGAAGACATCAAGTTAAAAACAAATAATAAATTAAACTTTTTAACATAGCAAGAATAATATAAATGCATATATATATATATATATATATATATATATATATATATTTTTTAAATACTAATTAAAAGTATTGCCAATTGCCGTCTTACCCGATTTCTACTGTCGATCTGGTTCTGTTTTGGCCCATGTGACCTGAAATGAGACTTGTCAGCTCACACAGAGCTTTAAAGAGGACCTGTCACCAGTTTAAAAGTAGCCAGTTTTTGCTTTTATTTTATTCCCGCTGCTCCCCTATGTATTCTGCTTTTATTTTTTTTTTAAATCTGCTATATAGTTAAAGATATATGGGCCTATTTTAATTTGTTGCTAATTTTTATGGTCTTTAGCAAGGAGGCATTGCTCACAGGATCCTCTGAGGCGTGTCTTTAGGCTGCTCTGCATAATTAGCCTGTGAGCACCGCCCCTTGGTAAAGGCCCAAAAAATAGCTCTAAATAAAAAGGCCCAAATCTCTGGAACCCTATGGTGGATTTAAAAAAAAACCAACATTGTAATTGTAATACTCAGAGGAGCAGCAGGAATAAAACAGGAAACTGGATACTTTTGACATGGTGACAGATCATCTTTAAGTCACTTTCTCAATCTAAATCTGTGTAGCCTTGTTTTGAGCCTCATAGATTTACATTGGAAAAGCAGCACCACCCCACACAGTGTGAGTCAGCAAAGCCGAAGAGAGTTCACGTGGACCAGAAAAGGACCGGAGTGTCGCTGAAAATCGGGAAAGATGTTGATTGGTAAGTATTTCAATACACTTTTACTACACTATATACATAGTGTCAACCTCATATCAACCATAGGAGCATGGATTCACTATGAAGTAAAATCAGGCCCATGAAAGGAAGAAGTAACACTCTCTTGCTCCCATTTGCTCTATGAACCCCCTTTTCACTTTGATACAGCCACACTCCTGTGGAGTGGTCAGTATGAATAGTAATCAATAGCCTGATGTGGTGATACTTTTCTGTTCCTGTGTATATAGGTCCTTCTTGACTTCAAAGAGCCACACAGAGCAATGGCTCAGACAGGATGGAGCCATGTAGATTTGAATATTTTTTTTTGTGACAGGTGTAAGTTCTATAGAAATGGGAGACATATTTTCAGCATTATGTCACAATACCCAGCATAGCACATTCACTTACATTGCTGTGTGGCCTGCCTATTAGCCCAGAATTAATATCGGCCAGGTGGATAAAGTTATATATGCCATGTCTCATATGCATAGAAAGCTAAAATCGTGATAGGACTTAAAAGTTAATATCTCCTGCCTGGGACCTTCGGGGTGTGTGTGTGGGGGAGGGGGCAGATTTCCCTAAGACCAGGAATCTCATAATTTTTGGTTCCTGAGTCTGAAGTCACTGGGGAAGGTAGGTGGATGTGGCCGGTACCTGATAAACTCAGATTCTGACCTAGAACCCTTGTTCAGTACTGGGAGATACAGCGTTCTGTAGGGACTGCACCATTTTCTAAACGGAGTACTCCCCTTCGCAAGATCTGCGCCATTCGTATGACAACAGGTCTAGTAACTTTCTTTTGTTTATCTCTTTTATTTTCATGTCACTGCATAAACTGTATTGTCTTGTCCCATTTGCAACATCTTTTGTATATTGCTATAAGCATTGCCTGATTCTTGGATTAAATATATAAAATTTAATAGCCTCGTTCCTCTTGCTCTATAAACCGCATCCATGGCGCCTCGTAGGCTACATGGATGCCAATAATAATGGGTGTCCAATTGGCCTATATGAATGATTGGTGGTGGCAGTTAGTTCTCTTTGGTTATTGTGGAGCTGGGCAGTGACCGTACCGAAGTATATATATACCCATGATTAGGATTGTCTCTGGATGGTTGCTGTTCAAGGTTGAATTCGGATGTGTATATACTACAGTATGAGACAAATAGATTCTGGAGGTGCTCCCGTGGATGAAAGAGTGACCAAAAAATTGTTGAATCTTCCAACTGTGGTGCAATCACATGGAGGATATTCCACCAGGGATTAATATTTGTAGGTTTATTAAAAAAACATAAAACCGTGAATACACATAAGGGACATGGATGTACAAAGGGGAAGGGAGAAGGGAGTCTTTAAAAAGGATCACACAACACGTTTCTGCTCATAGAGCCTTCATCAGGTGTGTATGAGACCTTAGGTTTAACTGAACTCTTATACCCAGCATCTTTACTTGTGGGTGGGGTCACCCTCAGAGGTAACACCCAACTCAAATCTACTCTTCCTCTCTGTTGTGGAGTCTGGAGTCTAATTGATGAATATAGGTGGACTCATGTGTACATATATTTCTTACCAATAGTGTCATTGCTCAAATTTTAAAAATCGTCACCCAAATGTGAGCAGGAAGCCTATGTTAACCAAATGACTATTTTGTCAAAATCTATAATTATCTACCATGTGGAGTTCCTACAAGAAATCTAAAAATTGATTTAGGGAGGCATTGGACTGATATGATGGGTAGCAAAAAAAAATAAATAACAATAATAAAAAAAAAATAATAATAATAATAAAAAAAAAATAATAATAAATAAATAAATAGAGCGGCCCCGAACCAGGGCGGTGAGTGTTATTGTGATACAAATTGTTGTTTGATGTGTCAGATTGCTTATATTTTTTCTTTGGGTTGTTCCCCACACATATATATACATTCACACATACATATACATATATATGGATTGGATCTCGAATATAACATGATAATATGATGCTTTAGCATCTGCTGGATAATAATTGGGGCATGTGTTGATAAAAATAAAGGAAAGTGATTTGATGGTATATTTTCGATTGTCTCATGAATTTTGGATCTATAATGATTAAAATATATGTATGTGCTGGTGATAAATTGAATGTGAATGGGTGAATTATAGGGGGGGGGGGTAGAAACCAATGACGCGTATATTGATGTTACTTGCCACTACAACGATAATGTTAATTCTCAGATGGAATGATTTGCACATATGAACAGGTTATATGAGAAGGAGGTCAAATGAGACAAACTGGTCAAAGACTTATGATGTATTGGAGAGATATCAGGGATTGCCAGATAGATGCCCCAGGTCCTTAGTTCTGATACAGGACTTTACTGTAAGTGTCATGATTAGTGTTGAGCATTCCGATACAGAAATATCGGGTATCGGCCGATATTCGTGGTATCGGAATTCCGATACTTAATTCCGATACTTTTACAATATCGAATACCGGAATCGGAAGTTCCCATAATGCCTGCGCTCTGCAGTGTCTCTGAAGTATGACAAGCTGGATGGCAGCGCTCAGCTGCGATCCAGCCTGTCATCAGAATGCCATCCCAGCGTGGGAGAATACTCCTGATTGTTTAAAAGCCGGCGGGCGGTAAAAAGCCGCCGGCTTTTAAACAATCACACAGCCCCATACTGCTTCCCCGCAGCCTCCCACCCCGATCCTCCGCTCCCCTCGCCACCTCCCATCCCGATCGTAAGTTAGGACCGGGCGGGGAGCGCAGCACCAAGGAGCGGGGAGAATAGAGCTTCTATGTGTGAAGCTCTATTCTTTCTGTTGTAAATTGTCGGGTACCGGTGTATGCCGCTGATGAATTGCCGGCTTTTCGTGTAATACATTCTACATTATTCTTAGTTGTTTTACTTCATGTAGAATTAACCTACAAGGAAAGAAAGGGTTTATTTTCATTCCGATATTTGTGTCCCATTGACTTGCATTGGTTTCCGGTATCGGAATCGGCGATATCCGATACTTTTTGAGTATCGGTCCGATCCAATCCGATACGATATTTCCTGATATCGGAAGGTATCGCTCAACACTAGTCATGATGTTAATTGCCATGGAAAAAGTGGTGTTATTCAGCTAGCTACATATCCCTTATACTGTCTCAACTGTCTCGTTTAATCCATCTCGATACAGACTACCTAGTCTGTAGATCCAGTAGGATTCTTTCGCTTTGAGGACCGATTTTCTGTTTTTGGTGAGTGGTAGAATTTGCTCTACGGGTGTAACTGTTATGGAGTCAAAGTTCTTGTTGTGCACAAGAGTGATGTGTTTGGAAAGGCTCTGTTTGAGAAACCCCATTTTAACGTTGTGCCTGTGGCCATTCATACGGCTTCGTAGTGTTTGGGTGGTCCGTCCTACATAATGTAACCCACAAGTACATGTTACCACATAGATGACAAATTCCAAGCTGCATGTGAGCTCTTGGGTGGGTTGGAAGGTGATCTTGGGATTCTTAGTGTGGATACTCTTCCTCATATCCCAATTAATAATCTTACAACAGTGACATTTTGTATTTCCACATTTAGATATTCCCATTTTCTCTTTTTTCTGATGTTTAGCATTCCTGTTGTTTACCTCCTTATCTCTTAAAAGACTGGGTGCTATGTTATTTTTTAGAGTCTTACCTATTCTGAAAACTATGCTGGGTCTAGAGGGTACCATCCCTTTCTGAATTGGATCTTTTTTGATAAGATACCAGTACTTGTTTAGTATTCTACGGATGTAGATATATCCTTTACCGAATCTTTTTGTGATTTTTCTAAGCAAACATTTTGTGTAAGTGTCAGGTTTTTTCGGTAAGAGGACTGGATCAATTCTTTTGGATAACCTTTATCTTCGAATCTGGATATTAAGATTTTAGATTGTTCAATATAATCTATTGTGGAAGTGCAGTTGCGCCTGATCCGGCGAAATTGACTGGATGGAATGTTACGTTTCCATCTGGGGTAATGAGCGCTGGAGAAATCTAAATAACCATTGGTGTCAACTGGTTTAAAATGGGTTTTGCTCTGAATGGTTTGATCTTTGGTAAATAATTCCAAGTCCAGAAAAATAATTCTTTCTCTGGACATATTGCTTGTGAAGGAGATTCCCCAGTTGTTCTGATTTAGTTCGTGGACGAAGGAAGATGCTTCCTCTTCTGTACCTTTCCATATGAGGAATAAATCATCGATATATCGACGATAATAACATATATGTTCGGTATATTTTGGAGATGTAATAGGCGATAGGGACTCGAATCGCCCCATAAAAAGATTTGCAAAACTGGGAGCGACCCGAGTCCCCATCGCGGTCCCGAACTGCTGGAGGTAAATCTTATCTTGAAAAGAGAAAAGGTTATGCTCCAAAATGAATCTTAGATCTTTCAACAGGAATGTTTTTTGTTCCGGTGGTATATTTTTGTCCCCTGATAGAAAGTGGTCTACTGCATCAAGACCTAAACTGTGTTCTATGTTGGAATATAGAGCACATGCATCTAGGGTGAGAAACATATAGTTTTCTCCCCATTGTAGATCCTTTGTCTCCAGAATGAATTGGGATGAGTCTCTTAAAAAGTATGGTAATTTAAGGACATAAGTCTGAAGAATAAGATCAATAAAATGGGATAGAGAGCTAGTGAGAGAGCCTATCCCTGATATGATGGGTCTTCCGGGGGGATTCTTTGTGTCTTTGTGTATTTTTGGTAGGTGGTAAAAGAAAGCTTGATTTGGGCTATTATTTGTTAAATAACGCTTTTCTCTTTTATTCAATATCTTAGCTTGAAAGTCTTCATGTATCAGCTTATTATATTCTTTTTCAAAGACATCGGTAGGGTCAGATGTAATTGGTTTGTGATATTTGGTGTCAGACAGTATGTTATAGGCTTCCTTTATGTATTCCTCTTTATCCTGTATGACCACTCCTCCCCCCTTGTCAGCTTGTCGGATAACAATGTTGTTGTTACTCTGTAACCGTTTCAAAGCTGAAAATTCCCTTCTCTGGAGGTTATTTTTACCCACCCTATATTTATTAATATTTTCAAACTCTTCCATTACTAAAGAATAGAAAGTGCCTAAAGGATGCCCTCTATGGTGTAGTGGATTGAAATCAGATTTCGGTGTCACAGCTTGATGTACCTATGCATCATTGACCAAAGGTGGAGAATCACCTTTGTACTTCTGAATGTGGTAGTGCCTATCTCAAGTGAGTTTTCTAACAAATCTGTTCAGGTCAAGAAATAGTTGGAACTCATCCGCTTTCATAGAATCATAGAATGGTAGAGTTGGAAGGGACCTCCTGGGTCATCTGGTCCAACCCCCTGCTCAAAGCAGGATTCACTAGATCATCTCAGACAGATGTCTGTCCAGCCTCTGTTTGAAGACTTCCATTGAAGGGGAACTCACCACCTCTCGTGGCAGCCTGTTCCACTCATTAATCACCCTAACTGTCAAAAAGTTTTTTCTAATATCTAATCTGTGTCTCCTCCCATTTAGTTTCATCCCATTGCTTCTAGTCTTTCCTTGTGCAAATGAGAATAAAGATGATCCTTCTACAATGTGACAGCCCTTGACATATTTGTAGACAGCTATTAAGTCTCCTCTCAGTCTTCTTTTTTGCAAGCTAAACATTCCCAAATCCTGCAACCGTTTCTCATAGGACATGGTTTGCAGACCAGTCACCATTCTGGTCGCTCTTCTCTGAA
This sequence comes from Phyllobates terribilis, assembly GCF_046119375.1. Taxonomy (NCBI): domain Eukaryota; kingdom Metazoa; phylum Chordata; class Amphibia; order Anura; family Dendrobatidae; genus Phyllobates; species Phyllobates terribilis. The sequence continues at coordinate 401,055,407 of NW_027362765.1, forward strand.
CTTGCTCCAGTTTGTCTATGTCTTTTTTAAAATGTGGTGCCCAAAACTGTACACAGTATTCCAGATGAGGTCTGACCAAAGAGGAGTAAAGACCGATAATGACTTCACGTGATCTAGACTGTATGCTTCTGTTAATACATCCCAGAATTGTATTTGCCTTTTTTGCTGCTGCATCACACTGTTGACTCATGTTCAGTCTATGATCTATTAGTATACCTAAGTCTTTTTCACATGTACTGTTGCTTAGCTCTATTCCTCCCATTCTGTATATGCTTTTTTCATTTTTATTGCCCAGATGTAGTACTTTGCATTTTTCCCTGTTAAAAACCATTCTGTTGGTTGCTGCCCACTGCTCCAGTTTATTTAGGTCTTTTTGAATCCTCTCTCTCTCTTCTCTAGTATTAGCTATCCCTCCTAGCTTTGTGTCATCAGCAAATTTAATCAGTTTACCCTCAATTCCTTCATCTAAATCATTGATAAAGATGTTGAACAATACAGGTCCCAGGACGGAGCCCTGTGGTACCCCACTTGAGACATTCATCCAGCTGGATGTGAAGCCATTTACAACCACCCTTTGAGTCCGATCACTAAGCCAGTTATGAATCCACCTAACAGTTGCCTGGTCCATTGCATACTTGGTCATTTTTTCAATAAGGATGGTGTGAGATACTTTGTCAAATGCTTTGCTGAAGTCAAGATATACTATATCTACAGCATTTCCCTGATCTACCCAGTCAGTGATTCTGTCATAGAAGGAAATTAAGTTAGTCTGACATGACTTGTTAGTTACAAACCCATGCTGACTCTGGTTAATCACTTCATTCTTATCCATGTACTTACATACATGTTGTTTAATAATTTGTTCAAAGATCTTTCCTGGTATAGAAGTCAGACTCACCGGCCTATAGTTCCCTGGGTCCACCTTCTTCCCCTTTTTGAAGATAGGAACAACATTTGCTCTTCTCCAGTCTTCTGGGACTTCTCCTGTTCTCCAAGAATTTTCAAAGATTATGGAGAGTGGTTCTAAAATTTCTTCTACGATCTCCTTCAGTACTCTGGGGTGTAATTCATCTGGACCTGGAGACTTGAACTCATTTATGTTAGCTAAATATTCCCTCACAATCTTTCTGTTTACAGATAACTTGGATTCCTCTATTCCTTTAAAAGGACAGTGAAGATCAGTTGATGTTACATTTTCTTTCTGAGAGAAAACAGATGCAAAATAGGAATTAAAAAGTTCGGCCTTCTCAACATACTCTCTTACCATTTCTCCATTTTCATCCTGTAAAAATCCTATAGCATCTTTGACTTTTCTTTTACTTTTGACATACCCCCAAAATCCTTTTTTATTGCTTTTGACATCTCTTGCAAGCCTTAATTCATTGTCAGCTTTAGCTAACCTGATACGTGCCCTGCAGGATCTGCAGACTGCATTATAATCTTCTTTAGATATGCCTCCCTCTTTCCATTTAATAAACATTTCTTTCTTTCTTTTTAGCATGTGTTTAAGTTCTGTGTTCATCCATCCTGGTTTCCTTAAATGCTTCCCATTCTTCCTACTTTTCGGGATTGTTAACGATTGTGCTTTGAGAATCTCATTTTTAAAAATTTCCCATCCTTCCTGGACATTTTTGTCCTTAAGGACATCCAGCCATTGGATCCCTCCTATTCTCTTTCTGAGTCTCTTAAAATCTGCCTTTCTAAAATCTAACCTTGAAGTTTGAGTCTTCACATGTCTTCCTCCTCTAGTTATCCAAAATTCTATAATAGCATGATCGCTGCCTCCTAGGGTCCCAGCCACCTTTACCTCCTCAACCATTTCCTCCCTGTTTATAAGGATTAGATCCAAAGTAGCAGATCCCCTTGTTTTCTCCCCTACCTTTTGGAAGATAAAGTTGTCAGCAAGAGAGGATAAGAATTTGCTTGACCTGTTAGTTTTACTTGAGAGAGATTCCCAACAAATGTCTGGATAGTTGAAATCTCCCATGACCACTACGTCATATTTTTTGGAGAACTTGGTCATTTGATACATAAAGAGTTCATCCATATCTTCAGCTTGCCCAGGTGGCCTGTAGTAAATGCCTACAATGGTGTCCTTTCCGTTGTTCTCTCCTTGTATTCTTACCCAAACAGTTTCCACAGAACTCCCAGTCTCTGAAGCTTCAATCTCTGTGCAGATATACGCTTTTCTAACATACAATGCAACACCTCCTCCTCGTTTATCAAGTCTGTTTCTTGCAAATAAGTTGTATCCTTTTAGCCTTTTATTCCAATCATGTGTATCGTCGCACCAAGTTTCAGTGATTCCAATGACATCATATTCCTTTTCCTGCATTAGTAGTTCCAATTCTCCTTGTTTGTTGCCCATGCTTTGTGCATTTGTATAAAAACATTTTAGTTTGTGATTGGTTTCTCTTCCTCCCATATTTTTATTATTTAAATTGTTTTGTCTTTGTTCTTCCTTTCCACTTCCAGTAGCAGAGATCTCAATAGTATTTGTCAGCTGTATGGCTTTTTCTGGCCTTTTGCTTCCCTTCCCACATTGTTCTAGTTTAAAGCTTTTCTGATGAGTGTAGCAAGGCGACTTCCAAATACATGTTTTCCAGTCTTCGTAAGGTGCACCCCATCTCTAGCAAGTAGTCCATCGTATAGGTAATTCATTCCGTGATCCAGAAATCCAAATCCTTGTTGACGGCACCATCGACGTAGCCAGTTGTTCACCTGTAGAATCTTATTCCACCTCATTGTTCCATGGCCATCCACTGGGAGGATGGATGAGAAGACCACCTGCGCTCCCAATTCTTTCACTTTCTTGCCTAAGTCTTCAAAGTCACTGCAGATGGTTTCCAGGTCCTTTCTTGCGGTGTCATTTGTCCCCACATGTATTAGCAGGAATGGGTAGTGATCTGTAGGTCTGAAGAGTCTTGATATCCTGTCAGACACATCTTTAATTTTTGCTCCTGGAAGACAGCACATTTCTCTTGAGGTTATGTCTGGTCTGCAGATAGCGGCCTCTGTTCCTCTTAACAGGGAATCCCCCATGACCACCACTCTCCGTTTTTTCTTCACAACATTCTTCTTTCTCCATCCAGGAGGATTCTGAGGGCTTACAAGGTTATTCATTGCTGGCAAAGTCTTATTTTGCTGTATTTCTTCATGGTTCTCCTGCGTGAGAGCCTGGTACTGGTTCCTGAGCAGTATGGGTGCTGACTGCCTCTCGATCCTCCTGCTTCTGTGGGTCACATGCTTCCATTCCTCTGTTTCGTCAGGTGCAGTTCGAATTTCTTCTCTTTCTGAATCATGAAGAGATAATTCTGCTCTGTCTAAGAACTCTTCACCTTCCTTAATGATTTTCAAGGTAGTTAACCTCTCTTCTAGATTTCGCAACTTTTCCTCCAACAGGGACACAAGCTTGCATTTCTGGCATGTGAAGTTTGGCTTTTCCACTGGCAAGTCTGTGAACATGTAGCAGGATATGCAGCTCACCAAATGGCTCCTGGACTCTTCCATGTTCTTATTGTTAATGTTCTGAAAACAGTGAAAAAAGCTTAAAAAAAAGCTTCAAAATGCGGCGCGCGGTTTACCGATGTCCTCTTTTCAGCTCCAACAGCCAAAATCCAGTGTTCTTTGAGCTCGCGGAGACTCTTCACTTACCCCAAAATGCAGTGGGAATATGCAAATTATCTCCTCAGTACTCCTCCCCTGGCTTTTTGTGGGGGGAAATAGTTCAAGCCCTTGGTCAGAAGACTGATGTCATCTGTGTTGAGAGAGATTGAAGATTTTTACAGACTGGGAATTTTTTTGGAGGGGGTTTGATTTTCAAGAGAATTTTCTTTCTTTTTTTTTTATTTATGTTAGGTGTCGTTCTGTGGCTGGATTTGAAATGGGTCCAGGACCTTCTGTGGTCTCCCATTTCAATCCAGCCAGAGCTGATGCTGCTCAGTATCATCCTTAGCCCCAACACCTAGCTGGTCCACAAGACATATAGATTGTCTGCTGTGTATTGGTACCTAGCAATGTTAAGCATGGGTTGCACAGGGAGACAGGGCGTTTGGAGTCTAAGTCCAGGATTCGCCGCACTGAGCATGCCCGTGACCTGGCGGATCGTGATTGGTGGTTTGGCACCCACCTGACTTGGTGACCTGGCACCGCCTGATTGGTCCACGGGTGGCGTCACCAATGGCGCGTCAGTGGGCAGGGCTTAGTCTTTCAAAGGCCCGCCCACAAACATGGCGGTGCGCTCTGATCATTGAGCAGTGATGTGATTGTGTGGACGACTGTGTTCCATGAGTAGTTTCTGTCAGGCAGGCTAGTTCCATAGAGGCAGGCTAGTTCCATAGAGGCAGGTAGTTTCGTCTAGCAGTCTGGCTCTGCCAAAGGGGTCGCCTAACACCCCGAGCAGTCTGCAGACATCCTATCCACGGCTAGTGCCTGTCAGCCACATGGAGTAGCACCCTTCAGTCCGGTAGCACGCCGGCTGGAGGCACGTGTACCCATAGGCGTAGTCACACACGCATCCTAGCGCCGCCAGTGTAGTCCCTGTGTAGTTAACAGGGCTACAGCTACTTCCCCGGTCGCGCATCTCCTGTGCAGTTAACGGAGATTGAGCGAACCGTTATACCCGTTCCTGTGTGCAGTAACACGGAAGGGTTTATCATTTAAGTTGGTTGCCTTCCTTTTCACCCGAAAAGTGTTCGGCAGCAGTCCACCAGGCTGCATCGCGGACCCCGGGGTCGGTTGCGTTCCATTATAATAAAGTTGTCTGCAACCGCCCCCCTAACAGTATCAGAGCGCCAGGGTCTTGCCGAACATGGCCGACAACCAGCAATTGCTGCAGTATATACAGCGAATTGAGGCCAGACTTAAATCTCTGGAACAGGCTGTCCCGGTCGCTGATATCACTGCAGTAGCTACCAAGGCGGCTTCTCTAGCAGCCAATATAATTAACTCGGCTGCGGTGAATACTGCAACCACTGCAAGTGCGCCATTACCCCGTTTTGCTCTCCCGGGAAAATTTTCTGGGGACAGTAAATTTTGCAGGGGTTTTATTAATTTATGCTCCATTCACTTGGAGATGATGGAGGCACGGTTCCCCTCTGAAAGAGCCAAAGTGGGCTATGTCATCTCATTACTCTCCCACAGGGCTCTGGAGTGGGCTACTCCTCTATGGGAGTGGAATGATCCGGTTGTAGCAAATGCGGGTCTTTTCCTTAAGACCCTAAAAAGTATATTCCTTGGTCCTCAGGTCACGCATGATACAGCTCTTAAGCTTCTTGCGTTGATTTAGGGTTCGGCCACCGCCAGCCACTATGCCATCCAGTTTAGAACCCTAGCGGCTGAACTGGATTAGTCTGAGCGGTCGCTTATCCCGGTGTTCTGGAAGGGTCTGGCTGGTCATCTTAAAAATGCTCTATCTACCAGAGAAATCCCAACCTCCCTGGAGTAGTTAATATCTCTCGCTAATCGTATAGACTTGTGTCATGCGGAACACAAGTTAGAGCTGGAGGTCGCCAGACCTCAGTATCAGTTGGCACCATCCTTCTCTAGACCCATTTCCGAACCCGAGACTCCCGACCCGGAGCCTGAGGCTATGGATATATCTCGAACTGAGTCTAACTCTTCTCGTTCCCGACCTGCTCATCTCTTGGAGTTCCCCGTTAATAAGGGTTCCAAGCAGTCGGGTAAACGAGTTGGTCTTACCACCGTTGGAGGAGGTGTATTAAATTCTGGGACTTCTTCCTCCAAATTATTATATAATGTGTCATTGTCCTTTGGTACATCTGCAGTTACTGCCAAGGCGTGGGTGGACTCTGGTGCTGATGGCAATTTTTAATCATCTACGTTTGCCCAGAGGCATGCCATCCCTTTAGAGTTACTGTCAAGACCCATGAACTTCAATGTTGTCAATGGTTCACTCCTGGAAGCGCAAATCACCCACCAGTCGATTCCCCTCACCATGTCATTTCCTCAGGGCCACCGGGAGGTCATCTCATTTCTTATTATTCCCGGTGGATTAGATGAGGTGTTATTGGGTCTCCCCTGGTTACGTTGTCATACTCCACACATTGACTGGAATATGGGGGAAATTTCTTCCTGGAGTGAGAATTGTGCGTCTCAGTGTATGGTCGCAGTCACCCGGAGGGTAGTCTCTGATCCCTCTAACGTTGCGGCTTCCGGTACAGATTCTTTGTCTGTCCCCAGGACCCAGGTCTTGTCAGACTATGTCAAAAGGAACTCTCAGGTAGAGAGGGTGGCTGCTGTGTCCTCTAACCAGGTTCCATCGGGGCGGACATTTGTTTCCCCTAATCTACAGAATATGGTGCTCTCCTGGGCTCATGCCCCCAAGATCGGAGCTAATCTGGGGGCCAAACGTACCACTAAGTCCCTTCAACGGTCCTATTGGTGGCCCCGGTGGCGCCAGGACGTTAAGGACTTTGTCCTCGCGTGTCCGGTCTGTGCGGGAGATAAATCTTTCCGCCAAAATCCGGCGGGTCTTCCCCATCTGTCACCCGTGACGGACTCCACACATAGAGAGTCGGTTGTCACTTCTCGTCGTCCTGCTCCCGTATTCTATCTGGACGACAGAGTGTGGCTCACGGCTCGTAATACTAAAGTACGCAAGGAATCTTCGAGGTTTGCCCCCCGCTTTAAAAAAGGGTACCCTGTACACCAGAGGGGTCACAGTTCTGTGAATCCCCTCTGTGACCCGGTGGACCACATTTTTGCCCCCCCTGCTCATGGAGGAAAATGAGCGTCAAGTGGAGGGGGATGATGTTAGGCATCGGTCTGTGGCTGGATTCAAAATAGGTCTAGGACCTTCTGTGGTCTCCCATATTGGTCTAGCCAGGGGTAATGCTGCTCAGCATCATCATCAGCCCCAACACCTAGCTGGTCCACGAGACATACAGATTGTCTCCTGTGTGTTGGTACCTAGCAATGTTAAGCATGGGTTGCAGAGGGAGACAGGGTGTTTGGGGTCTAAGTCCAGGATTCGCCGCACTGAGCATGCCCGTGACCTGGCGGATCGTGATTGGTGGTTTGGCACCCACCTGACTCGGTGACGTGGCACCGCCTGATTGGTCCACGGGTGGCGTCACCAATGGCGCGTCGGTGGGCATGGCTTAGTCTTTAAAAGGCCCGCCCACAAACATGGCAGCGCGCTCTGATCATTGAGCAGTGATGCGATTGTGTGGACGACTGTGTTCCACGAGTAGTTTCTGTCAGGCAGGCTAGTTCCATAGAGGCAGGTAGTTTCGTCTAGCAGTCTGGCTCTGCCAAAGGGGTCGCCTAACACCCCGAGCAGCATGCAGACGTCCTATCCACGGCTAGCGCCTGTCAGCCACGTGGAGTAGCACCCTTCAGTCCGGTAGCACGCCGGCTGGAGGCACGTGTACCCGTAGGCATGGTCACACACGCATTCTAGCGCCGCCAGTGTAGTCCCTGTGTAGTTAACAGGGCTACAGCTACTTCCCCAGTTGCGCATCTCCTGTGCAGTTAACGGAGATTGAGCGAACCGTTATACCCGTTCCTGTGTGCAGTAACATGGAAGGATTTATCATTTAAGTTGGTTGCTTTCCTTTTCACCCGAAAAGTGTTCGGCAGCAGTCCACCAGGCTGCATCGCGCACCCCGGGTCGGTTGCGTTCCATTATAATAAAGTTGTCTGCAACCGCCCCCCTAACAGTATCAGAGTGCCAGGGTCTTGCCGAATATGGCCGACAACCAGCAATTGCTGCAGTATATACAGCGAATTGAGGCCAGACTTAAATCTCTGGAACAGGCTGTCCCGGTCGCTGATATCACTGCAGTAGCTACCAAGGCGGCTTCTCTAGCAGCCAATATAATTAACTCGGCTGCGGTGAATACTGCAACCACTGCAAGTGCGCCATTACCCCGTTTTGCTCTCCCGGGAAAATTTTCTGGGGACAGTAAATTTTGCAGGGGTTTTATTAATTTATGCTCCATTCACTTGGAGATGATGGAGGCACGGTTCCCCTCTGAAAGAGCCAAAGTGGGCTATGTCATCTCATTACTCTCCCACAGGGCTCTGGAGTGGGCTACTCCTCTATGGGAGTGGAATGATCCGGTTGTAGCAAATGCGGGTCTTTTCCTTAAGACCCTAAAAAGTATATTCCTTGGTCCTCAGGTCACGCATGATACAGCTCTTAAGCTTCTTGCGTTGATTCAGGGTTCGGCCACCGCCAGCCACTATGCCATCCAGTTTAGAACCCTAGCGGCTGAACTGGATTAGTCTGAGTGGTCGCTTATCCCGGTGTTCTGGAAGGGTCTGGCTGGTCATCTTAAAAATGCTCTATCTACCAGAGAAATCCCAACCTCCCTGGAGTAGTTAATATCTCTCGCTAATCGTATAGACTTGCGTCATGCGGAACACAAGTTAGAGCTGGAGGTCGCCAGACCTCAGTATCAGTTGGCACCATCCTTCTCTAGACCCATTTCCAAACCCGAGACTCCCGACCCGGAGCCTGAGGCTATGGATATATCTCGAACTGAGTCTAACTCTTCTCGTTCCCGACCTGCTCATCTCTTGGAGTTCCCCGTTAATAAGGGTTCCAAGCAGTCGGGTAAACGAGTTGGTCTTACCACCGTTGGAGGAGGTGTATTAAATTCTGGGACTTCTTCCTCCAAATTATTATATAATGTGTCATTGTCCTTTGGTACATCTGCAGTTACTGCCAAGGCGTGGGTGGACTCTGGTGCTGATGGCAATTTTTTATCATCTACGTTTGCCCAGAGGCATGCCATCCCTTTAGAGTTACTGTCAAGACCCATAAACATTAATGTTGGCAATGGTTCACTCCTGGAAGCGCAAATCACCCACCAGTCGATTCCCCTCACCATGTCATTTCCTCAGGGCCACCGGGAGGTCATCTCATTTCTTATTATTCCCGGTGGATTAGACGAGGTGTTATTGGGTCTTCCCTGGTTACGTTGTCATACTCCACACATTGACTGGAATATGGGGGAAATTTCTTCCTGGAGTGAGAATTGTGCGTCTCAGTGTATGGTCGCAGTCACCCGGAGGGTAGTCTCTGATCCCTCTAACGTTGTGGCTTCCGGTACAGATTCTTTGTCTGCCCCCAGGACCCAGGTCTTGTCAGACTATGTCAAAAGGATCTCTCAGGTAGAGAGGGTGGCTGCTGTGTCCTCTAACCAGGTTCCATCGGGGCGGACATTTGTTTCCCCTAATCTACAGAATATGGTGCTCTCCTGGGCTCATGCCCCTAAGATCGGAGCTAATCTGGGGGCCAAACGTACCACTAAGTCCCTTCAACGGTCCTATTGGTGGCCCCGGTGGCGCCAGGACGTTAAGGACTTTGTCCTCGCGTGTCCGGTCTGTGCGGGAGATAAATCTTTCCGCCAAAATCCGGCGGGTCTTCCCCATCTGTCACCCGTGACGGACTCCACACATAGAGAGTCGGTTGTCACTTCTCGTCGTCCTGCTCCCGTATTCTATCTGGACGACAGAGTGTGGCTCACAGCTCGTAATACTAAAGTACGCAAGGAATCTTCGAGGTTTGCCCCCCGCTTTAAAAAAGGGTACCCTGTACACCAGAGGGGTCACAGTTCTGTGAATCCCCTCTGTGACCCGGTGGACCACATTTTTGCCCCCCCTGCTCATGGAGGAAAATGAGCGTCAAGTGGAGGGGGATAATGTTAGGCATCGGTCTGTGGCTGGATTCAAAATAGGTCTAGGACCTTCTGTGGTCTCTCATTTTGGTCTAGCCAGGGCTAATGCTGCTCAGCATCATCATCAGCCCCAACACCTAGCTGGTCCACGAGACATACAGATTGTCTCCTGTGTATTGGTACCTAGCAATGTTAAGCATGGGTTGCAGAGGGAGACAGGGTGTTTGGGGTCTAAGTCCAGGATTCGCCGCACTGAGCATGCCCGTGACCTGCCGGATCGTGATTGGTGGTTTGGCACCCACCTGACTCGGTGACGTGGCACCGCCTGATTGGTCCACGGGTGGCGTCACCAATAGCGCGTCGGTGGGCATGGCTTAGTCTTTAAAAGGCCCGCCCCCAAACATGGCGGCACGCTCTGATCATTGAGCAGTGATGCGATTGTGTGGACGACTGTGTTCCACGAGTAGTTTCTGTCAGGCAGGCTAGTTCCATAGAGGCAGGTAGTTTCGTCTAGCAGTCTGGCTCTGCCAAAGGGGTCGCCTAACACCCCGAGCAGCATGCAGATGTCCTATCCACGGCTAGCGCCTGTCAGCCACGTGGAGTAGCACCCTTCAGTCCGGTAGCACGCCAGCTGGAGGCACGTGTACCCGTAGGCATGGTCACACATGCATTCTAGCGCCGCCAGTGTAGTCCCTGTGTACTTAACAGGGCTACAGCTACTTCCCCAGTTGCGCATCTCCTGTGCAGTTAACGGAGATTGAGCGAACCGTTATACCCGTTCCTGTGTGCAGTAACATGGAAGGATTTATCATTTAAGTTGGTTGCTTTCCTTTTCACCCGAAAACTGTTCGGCAGCAGTCCACCAGGCTGCATCGCGGACCCCGGGGTCGGTTGTGTTCCATTACAATAAAGTTGTCTCTCACCGCCCCCCTAACACAGTATATGTTTTCCGTGAAAGAACCCAGTAACCGGCCCAATAGCAATAATATCCATTGTCTTGTCGATCAATCGTCAGTAGTTTGGTGACTGTCTTGATAATTGATGGCAGAGGTGGAATATGTTTGTGATCTCACTGACACTCAGTGTTTTGCACCTGTACTGCCCCCGCCTTTATCATGGGGGTATGCTGCATCCTGTAGGGCTTTGGTATTGAGACCAGGTGTGAGTAAGGAAGGCTGCCTTTTATTGTGATGTTTTTGGAATTTTATGTCTTTTTTTGGTGAGTAGCTTTTGATTTTAGTGAAGGGACTCGTAACTCAATGAGGACAATTGACGTGAGTTGCGAATTTGTCTATTTTGGCCAAAATATCGACCAATATCGCATGCATTTTATACATCTCTTTCATATTTTTATTGCACATATTTCAATTGTTTTTGCAAGATGCAGCAAGGCCTTTTATTGTTGGCTTGGTAAATTGGGGTGTCTGTCCTTGTGGGGTGCACTTATATAGTGCTGGGCACTCTGCCTGATCTAATAGTATGGGTGTCATCAATAGGCTGTAAGCCAGACACTGGGCATCACTCGTACCTGTGTGACTGGCGTCCTATGCAAGCCTCATCTGTGTGCATTTTTAACTCTAGGCAACCACCCCCTCCATGAATGGTAGGTTTGATAGTGTTTTTTTTTACCTGTATTTTGCATCTGTGCTGCCCCCGCCTTTATCATGGGGTCTGCTGCATCTTGTAGTGAATTGGTATCGTGACCTGGTAAGTAAGGCTGACTTTTTTCTGTGATTTAATTAACATAATTATGAGGGATTGCGGGAAAAAACCCTTTAAAGACCTTAAAGATTAAAATAAATTTCACAAATGAAAAGAACAGAACACATAAAAAAACCCCTAATATATGTTTTCATTTTTCAATGATTTTTTTTCTAAAGAAAATGAGTCTTAAAGATTAAAACGAGCAATTAAAAAAAATCCCCGTGAAGCAACAACATTTCCCCACACTGGATGTAACAACCTTAGCAACATGTATTGTGTCATTATTTTTTTATAGTTTCCAGATTGAAAAACTTTAGGTATTAAATGTCTCTCTTTTACTTTTGTTTTCCAGATTTTTTTTTAACAAGACATATATTTTGTACATCCTATTTCCAGGAGAACAAGTAGATATCAGTTTTTAGGAATTACAGAAAAGAAAAAGTTTGTGAGTTTGATTTATTGCAGAAGTCAGTCAACAAGATCTCTTCCAGCAAGAGTTTGGCTGAACATTGATGGTCAATCAAGTGTTCTATTCTCCAGAGAAAGTAAGAAAAAAAAATCACTTGAAAATGGCTAGAAAATATCTTGGTTCCAGAAGGAGTTTAGTAAAGGTGGACTCAAGGTCAGCAAAGTGCTAAATGCTGTTTCTAACTCTCCTGCCAATCCCTTAGAGCTGAAGTTCATACAGCTAGTTGATTAGGCTCACTACTTTTAAGATGGGCATACTGCTCGCGTCTGGCTGCATCTCAGCACAGAGTTGTGAGACTTGTTTTCTGAGAGAATCGCTGGTACGGAATAAGGAATGTCTGTAGAAAAAAAAAACATTATTATTAGGCTGGATACACTGTGAAGAAATGAAAAAGTAGCGCAGTGTCGTGATCAGATACTCCTCACCGATAAATAAGTTACTAACCACTTATAAAGGGTATCTATCATTTTTAAAACATTTGGCTCTTTTGAGACCACCTCTGCTAAACCCAAGGAGCCAAAGTGTACATTTTGCTCCTTTGTTTCTCATCATCTACACTTGGCTCTTTTCGGAGAGTGTAACAATAAAAAGTCATAGAATCATAGAATCATAGAATGGTAGAGTTGGAAGGGACCTCCTGGGTCATCTGGTCCAACCCCCTGCTCAAAGCAGGATTCACTAAATCATCTCAGACAGATGTCTGTCCAGCCTCTGTTTGAAGACGTCCATTGAAGGGGAACTCACCACCTCTCGTGGCAGCCTGTTCCACTCATTAATCACCCTAACTGTCAAAAAGTTTTTTCTAATATCTAATCTGTGTCTCCTCCCATTTAGTTTCATCCCATTGCTTCTAGTCTTTCCTTGTGCAAATGAGAATAAAGATGATCCTTCTACAAGTCTTCCTATGAGTCTACGGTCAGACGGCCGTCCATTCTCTCATGCGAGAGAATCAGGATGATTATGCTAACTTTTCCAGAGTTTGAGCTGAGTGTCACCTTACTGTGATCCGATTCTCTCGCATGAGAGAATCGTATCACAGGTGTGGAGAAGATGGAGAACTTTTCCAGAGTTTGAGCCGAGTGTCACCTTACTGTGATCCAATTCTCTCGCATGTATGGAGAAGATGGAGAACTTACTTTCTCCATCTTCTCCATTGTCTTTGTGCCTGTAGAGCGGATTGCATCCAAGTGCAGTCTGGAGTTTCACATATACCCATAGACTTGTATGGGTGCCCATGGTCTGATTATTGGATGCACTTGCGACATGCTGCGATTGATGAGAAAAAAAGCACTAGTTAGTACTGTCCTATAGTATAACATTGGGTTGAGTGCTATCCAATAAAACATCAGATAGCTCTTGTTATACGCTCTGAAACTGTACTCTCAGTGCTTTTTTCTTCATTGGGGTGCCTGCAGACGAGCATTTGAAAATTTTTTCGAGTTTCATCTAGAAAACTCTGACGATTTTTGTCTAATTTTCATCCATGTGCCATCCATTACTGAGTCAATTTTTTACGTCCGTGTGACATCTGTGTGTGATCCGTTTCCATACATCTACATTAAAACACATACATGATCATACACAGTTACGTTTATAATATAAATCTATCCATAAAAATCAGATGCCAGTCTGATGGTCCGAGTGGGATACCCATTTTTTTTTTTCTCACCAGTAGACTTGAATTTGTGAGTCTCATCCAAGGCTCAGGTCAAAGTAGTATATGCTGTGACATTTGGACCAAGAAAAAAAATTATTCTTCCGAACAGCCCTATGGTATAACATGGGTCCATGTGCTATTAAAAATTGGATAGCACTTGTCCAATTTATACGCTCGTCTGCATGAGCCCTTAAGCCTAGGGGTTGTCTGGGGGTCTCAGCACCTAGAACACAGATTCTGACATTTTAACAGACTTTTTTTTATTTCAATTGTCTTTACATTCCTAAACTGTAATACAGTCTGACACTGTCCAATCATAGACACTGTCCAGTGTAGACATTGCGCAGTTCAAGAGCGCTTTTGAGATGACTGTATTAATCGGATTGGAACGCAGCCTAAGAGAACTGACAATAGCCATGTATAGGTGTAATCTAGCCCAAGAAACAAAAAGTAAAACAAAAACTATCACAATACATACAGAACAAGCAAGTTGAATTTAAGCTGTTCATATACTAAATAATTGTCTAGACTAACGATATAATCCATGATCCCCTATTGGTGGCCCTTAGTGGTGGCCACATGCACCCAGAATTCTGTAATTTATCAAATCAGGAAAACAGAACTCTCCTACAGACTTGGTAAATTTGGCAGAACTCTTAGCGGTAGATGGAGCTATTTCTCAGTTTTGAAATTGCGGTCTTTCAATTTCTGTGTATGACCCTCATCTTTAGATAACTCAAGGCAATTGAAGAGAAAGAGATGGTGGGATTAGATATTTTTTGTTGAGAAATCATATTTATTACTCCGAGACTGCCCTCTCAACAACACTTAGATTATCTTAATTAACTAATTAATTAATTAGGTAACTAATTTTATATCACCTTTTATTTAAGGGGCAATATATACAAAAAAAAAAGGTTGAAATAGGGTTTCCATTGTTTTCGTGTATATTAGTAAGCATAAATATATAGTAGAGACAACCAGCAGACCCACAGCCCCCCTAAAAAATAACTTTTATTAATAATCTCTAAAAAGGACCTAAAAGTCCATAGACAAACAACAATAATACTCTAAATGATAGGACATATAGAATCAGGTAATACACCGACCGGGAGGGAATACAAATTAAAGCTGTCCCTGTTATGTCCCTAAATCCTGTCCCTACCTGACAGTGGAGGTTGGCATTAAATCTTGGTGGGAGGTACAATCCCTTGAGAGTTATATTAAACAAAAAATAGTCCCAAGAGGCCTGAGAATACACATTGCACCAGCACAAAGGTGTAGAACTCCGGGTCTGTTGTCTAGGTGGGAGGAGGAGTCTACAGCTTCCTCCGTTAGGTTTATGCAGATTCTATTGAATGAGGAAAAAATAACATTGGAAAGAACTTCTAGTAGACTGAGAGAGCTAACTGAGGAAGTATTGAAACATAGGACTAACCCTGATTTTTCTAACAAGGAGGATAATCTAAAAACTGCGGTTGAACGCTTTCAACTGAATATCAAAGACAGAAAACATAAGAGGTTTTTGAGGGACTGTACAGACTTTCGTGAAAAGCGTGCCTATCCGGGCCTAAGTGAGGGGGCTAATTTCCCTGTAGATATCTCCTCCTCCGACCCTGAGTCCTCAGACGCTGAAGGGGGATTAAGGCACCTCAGTGGTAAGGCTAATCATAGAGGTAGGGGACGAGGGAGGAGGGGCTATCAAAGGAGATGGCAGGGACAAATTTTGGAACAAAGAGGGGGCAGTCTTATATCCCCACCTGCACAGTCCTCCTCTTCCTCATCGTCTTTTTTAGAAACAAGGGGCCTCCTTCCTTACAAACTGCGGGAACGCACTGGGCCCCAAACACACAGGTAGTGGGTTATAGGACTAATGATTTTCCAGAGGATAGTGAAAACCAGATAATTAATATATCTTCTTATGTTTTGTCTGATTGTGAGAGGTCTGTCCTCCGGAAAGGCCTCACATTTGTCCCAACAACGAGATTTGACCCTTTTTCTTGGATAAAAGATATTAACCTCTTTACCAGAAAATTAAAATGGAGAAAGTTTTTTCTGCATAATGACAGATTGAAGTGCCAACATTTGGGCATATCCCTGGAGGATCTCCCGGACGTGTTAACATTATCAGAATTATCAGAGGAGGGACAGAGGAGTCCTGGCCTCGGACCCTTCTCTGATCTGAAACCTAGGAGTACTAGGATGCCCCCAGTCGGCGACATAGGGGGCATCGATATCTTCCTTAAATTGGTTTCTGAAGAGATCCGCAATATTAACCCAAGATATGAACCAGCACGTTCTAATTTGTCTGTGGGGGAAAAAAGGGCGTTGGAATCCCTGGGTGCTAATAATGCAGTAGTGCTGAAGCCCTCTGATAAGGGCGGCAACATTGTTGTCTTGGACGACACCCAGTACATTGAAATGTGTCAGGGTCTCCTATCAGATGTGTCCACATACGAAGTCTTACGGAAGGATCCCAGCAGTGAATATATGGTGGGACTATCTAAGATTCTGTCATGTGCACTGACAATGAATCTGCTCTCGAAAAATGAATATGATTTTCTCATTCCGAAATGGCCTGTAACAGCGACGTTCTATGCACTTCCCAAGATACACAAGGGCATCAGCCCCCTCAAAGGAAGACCTATTGTTGCAGGGATTGATGCCCTGTGCCAAAATTCGAGTGTGTATTTGGATAAGGTCTTGAGACCATTTGTCCTGGCCCTCCCATCATATCTGAGGGATACTATGGACCTTTTGAACAAACTAGAAGGTGTGTCCATTGATTCCAATACGATTTTGGCCTCAATTGATGTTGAGGCTTTGTATAGTAGCATTCGACACGAAGTGGGCTTAACAGCCGTTGAATACTATGTGAAAAGTAGAGGGACACACCTGAGGCCACACAATAAATTTCTCCTGGAACTTTTGGATTTTGTACTACGACATAATTTTTTTCTATATAATGGGAGATACTACCACCAACTCAGGGGCACAGCGATGGGGAGCCCTTGTGCCCCTACGTACGCTAATCTGCTCCTGGGTTGGTGGGAGGATACTGTCGTGTTCAGAGACGAGGATGTCGTCTGGGCCCCACGGATACTTTTCTGGGGCAGATATATTGACGACATCCTCGTCCTGTGGGCAGGGGATGAGGCATCTTTTCGGACGTTCGTGACACATCTGAATGTAAACCCTTTTGGACTATCCTTCACATGCGAGGTGGGAGTGGACGAGATCTCCTTCCTTGATTTAAAAATCTCAAGAAATGGTGATGGCACTTTAAAAACTTCACTGTATCGTAAACCTTCTGTGACCAATAGCCTTCTAGAGTGGGGGAGCTTCCATCCTCCGCCTCTAAAAAGAGGCATTCCTAAGGGACAATTCCTTAGGGTGCGGATGAACTGTTCCTCGTGGAATGACTTTCAATCTGAGTCATGTAATCTATCTCATAGGCTTAGAACTAGGGGTTATCCTGAAGGAGTAATAGATAAGGCATATCAACAGGCAAGGACGACAGATAGATCGTCCCTCCTTACTCCAAGAGACAGATGCAACTCTGAGTCCATCACACGACTGATAGGTACCTATGAGGATCAGTCAAGAAAAGTAATGGGCATTCTTGAAAAGTACTGGGGGATCCTACGAGCAGATACGGATGTGGCGGGCTTGGTCCCAAAAACACCCTCGGTTACATATAGGAGGGGGAGATCCGTGAAGGATACAGTTGTACACAGTCACTTTACGCCTCAGATAAAGGAGGTCACATGGTTGAGAAGTAGGTCTAAGGGTACGTTCAGATGTGGTCACTGCTCCTTCTGTAAATTTGTCACACCTTCAAAGAGTTTTGTGAGTGCAGTGACTAAACACACATACGAGATGAAAGATTTCGCCAACTGCAAAACGTCAGGAGTGGTGTACCTCTGCACGTGTACGTGTCCAATGGATTATATCGGGAAAACGAAACGTGAATTACGCGTCTGGATAGGCGAGCACCTTGGAGACGTTAGGCATGGCAGAGATACACCACTCGCCAGACATGTAATATCTAAACATGGGGGTGATGTGAGATGCATTTCGTTTAGGGTTTTGGAGGTTGTGGCACGGTCAATCAGGCAGGGTGACTGGAATAAAAAAATACTCCAACGGGAGGCCCGTTGGATCTTTTGGATGGAGTCAATGGCCCCTGGGGGCATTAATGAACAGTTGAGCTTCTCGAGTTTTATCTGATTCCAAGAATGTGATATTAGGGGCCGAATAGAACTAGCATATATGGTATTGGTCTAATGATCACCATATGTATATACCCATTGTGGTTAAATATGTATTTATATTTCTGGGACTTATTTTTCTCCTACTCTAACAGCGTTAAATACTCTGTGGATGATAAATAACATTGTAATATGTGGATAACACTTTAATTATATAATAGTCAGACTCCAACCTTCCTGTTTATTATATACTGAATGCTTTTGTCCCCCGATGTACAGCGTATATATTTATTTTGCGCTGAATAACTTCTGGACATCTGAGCCCTGGTGCCGACCTGTCCGTCTATGGCACTCTAAGTATATGGGGTATGTTGGTGAGAGGTGTGCCCGTCTGGCCGGCGTCTGCATTGCTGGCTACCATGACAACCACTGACAAACGTTTATGGGGATGGGTGCAGACCCTGCCTCCTAACCATGTACCGCCACATTTGGATGACATCATATCCTGGTGGACGCTAGTTAGGCACCGTTACTTCCGGGTGCGTGCGCTCCAGATGCGCTTCAGATATTCTGATGCAGTCTGGTGACGTCATTTCCGGTGGGCGTCATTAGCATATTGTCACTTCCGGGTGCGTGCGTTTCATGTGCGGTCCACGGACCTGCATTTGGCGGTGGACGCCGGACATGTGTACGATGACAGCAGTACACAGGTTTTTGCGATTATTACTAATTGTGGGGCTGAGCTGAGTTTATAAGGGAGGTATATGGGCAGGAATTCTCTACACATGCAGCATTGTCTGGCAATCTGGGGTGAGGGATTGAAGTCCTCCCCAGATCCCCTGATGAACCCTGGTGGAAACTAGGGGGAAACGCGTTGGGACTAATAAGGATAAGTGTCATTTTTTTACTTATTAATGATATCTACTTTCTGACTACTGGAATTGGGGACCATTTAGGTTTAGTGTTACTGTTTATTTATTAATGAAAATGTATATTCTGATTGCCATTTTCTAGTCTTTTGAATAGGGACTAACAATGATGAGTGTCTCTCTTTTGATAATCTATTATTTGACTGTTGGGACTAGGGACCATCAAGGCTAAGTGCTATTGTTTACTTACTAATGGATATTTATATTCTGATTACTACTTTCTAGTTATTTGAAAAGGTATAGGGACTAATAATGATAAGTGTCTTTCTTTCTGTCTACTATTATGTACATCTATGACAGATAGAGTTTGGACCCGATACTCTGATATAGATATTATGCTTTTTCAAATACCAATACTTAAATCCTATTTGATGTATGGGGAGACATTTACCTGGGTGGGATTCTGTTTTTGGAGCCCCCTTTGAGGTATATAGCTGGATTATCAAAGTGGAGCATGTGTTCATATTTTGACTGCTCTGGCTGCTATTTGATTTGATTTGGCTATGGAGAAACAAGCACTGTGCTCCTCTACCCTAGAGCATTTATGTTTACCCGACCAAATGAATTTGGCCATCTATAATCATTGACTTATTATCGGCTTCTGTACTTATACGTTCACTTTTTCTACCCTTTCTCACTATTGTGGTTTTATTTAATTTAAGACAAGGGTCCTTGTAGGGACATTAGGGATACCGACGTTGAGCGGGGCGCCACGAAGTACAAATTAGGGTGCCAACCTCCGCTGTCAGGTAGGGACAGGATTTAGGGACATAACAGGGACAGCTTTAATTTGTATTCCCTCCAGGTCGGTGTATTACCTGATTCTATATGTCCTATCATATAGAGTATTAATGTTGTTTGTCTATGGACTTTTAGGTCCTTTTTAGAGATTATTAATAAAAGTTATTTTTTAGGGGGGCTGTGGGTCTGCTGGTTGTCTCTATTTATTAGGCCCCTCATGTGATATTTTGTCTAGGTGTTTCATAAATATATAGTATAAGAAATTTAAAAACAGGTAAAATAAACATGAACTAAATATATCTGACAGACTGGAACAAAAGAAAAGAGGATCCCACCAGCAAGGGCTTATAATTTATAAGGAAAGGACACAATAGGTGAGGGTGGAAGTGTGGTGGCAGCAAGGTTATTGCAGGTACTTAGCTTTTTTAAAGAGGTAAATTTTTCAGGTTGTTTACGAAGGTTTCAAAGTTTGGGGCGAGTATGACTGATTGGGGGAGCGAGTTCTAGACTACAGGGGAAGCACAAGAGAAATCTTGGAGACTGTTTTGTAAGGAGCAGATAGGAAGAGAGCAAAGAAGGAGGTAGTACAAGGACTGGAGATTACAATTGAGGAGGTACCTGGATATTTATGGAGGTGGCAATTCACGGATGGTCTTATAAGTCTTTGTTAGTATTTCGAACTGAATTCTGAATAGCCAATGAACAGATTATCAGAAGGGAGAGTCGGACGAGTAATAAGAGTAGGAGGTTTATTTAAGGATTGATTTGAAGTGAGCTAGTATTAGATCGAAGTCCACAGAGGAGTGTAGACAGGAAATGAGGGTATGTACTTGCATTTTTTGTAGACTCAAGGCTGGGGTAAATCGAATATGAGAAAGTTTTTGGGTTGGAATGAAAAGTTGGCAGTTAAGGCTTGAATTTTCTGTATAAAAGACCGAGGCCCGAAGCAGCAGGCTTGTGAGACTGACAAAAACGTGGTGCTACTAACTGTGACTGATAGTACTCATGGATGATGGAGTGAGATGGTGGAAAGATGATGAATTCAGTCTTATCCTCTTATACTCTGAAACTTTGAATTCTAGATAGAAAAGAGGTGACATCTGAGCCTGAGAGATAAAAGTGTGGTTCATTAGCATAAAAATAAAACTAAAAGCCATGGAATGTTATGAGTTGTCCTAGGTCAAAGGTGTAGATGGAGAAAAGTTGGGTTGACTGTGGAGTCCTCTGTTCAGAAGTTAAGAGCAGCAACAAGAGCTGAAGAGCCTTGGGTGACACCAATAGAAAGGAGAGCAAAATAAGTAGGTAGTGAGGTATGTTCAGGAATTGGATCTTTTAGTGAATAAATTAAATGTTTCTCCTTTTGGTGGTGACCAATTGACCGCTTGTTTACATGGCTCGAATGTGATACAGACATGTGTAAGAAAGACATACTTGTATCCCCTGGAAGCAGGCAATGAGAGGACACAGAGGTTGAGACTTCAAAGTGTTCCTGCTCCTGATTTGCTTCTAAGATGTTAATAATCAGCTAATGCCCAACCTTGTGATGTGAACCTAAGCTTTATCTGACAGATGATAACAGTCTGAATTAATTACCGTAAGTGCGAATGTGGAGGATATTCGTTGTTATTGGTCTATTACTTTACACTTGTTTTGACCCTAGAATGTCAACCTGTCACTTTAGATATGGTAATATGTATAGGTGAGAAGTGTGTTCATTTGCTCTTCGCCTGGCATGTCATCATCATCTATCCATATTTTAGCAGTGCCAAGTAAAACAGTTACCTCTACTTTTCATGTGTAAAGGCGAAGAATCTGATAAATATTTCCAACTCTAGAACGTGAAGTCTTTCCAAGCTAGAAGACATTTCTATTGGATTCTATTGTCCATCAATTTGGTCACAAAATGTTTTCAACAATATTGCCTAATGGGAATTTTTTCGTGGATGCTTATTTAGTTCTTGTATATGTGTAATTTTATAGGTTATTTGCTTTTTTACATTTTGAATGATTAGACTACAGATAATCTTTCCAGTCAACACAATGTATAACGGTGAAGCAAGCCATTCCGTTATAACCCTCTGTCTCTCTATTATTCCTTATTATTTTCATTTTTCTCGGCTTACACAATTTGTCAGCAAAGTGACAACTTTGTTTTATTGGAGTTAAATTCTTGAATTTTACAAAAATTTGTGTCTACTCCAGAATATGGATTTTTTGTAATTCACTTCTTGCAATTCAGCAATATAGCAGCCAGCAGCTGCTGCCATTTTGCCAGGCAAAGGGTTAAAAAAATAATAATTTTACTCACCTCACCATTCATTGTCACACCTAACTGCAACCCATTGTCTGATTCCCCATGCTTTTTTTTGTGCCCTTCTCCTGTCGCTCTCATTCTCTTCAGCCTCTTCAATCCAGGCCAGGACTTCCGGCACATCTATGCCTCTGGTGTCCCATTGTGCCACCATATTTCATTGTAGGCACCCTGCATTTTTCTAAATTTATTTTTTCTACATCCATGAAGCCTACAGTGACACATGATGGTGGCAATGTCCTTTTGTGGGGCTGCATGAGCTGCTGGTGTCAGGGAGCTACATATCAAAGACTTGCCTCCATGACTCCATACTCTTGGTAGACATGCGGTTTTCCAACATGATCTAAAACAAACATCTAAGGCCAATAATGCTGCATGTCTGAAGAAGAGCAGTGTGTCAAGTGTCTCCTGATCTAAACCCAACCAAACACCTTCGGGGAATTCTGAAGACACAAGTTGTCATCGCTTACCATCCAGCATCCAGGCTCTAAAATAGCTCATTCTGGAAGAATGGGAAAACAGAGATGTTGCAATATGTCCCCAACTTATTCACTCCAGGCCAAGAAGACTTGGTACTGTCCTTAAAAATCATGGAGGTCATACAAAATACTAGATGTAGTAGTTTTTGATGTGGATGTTTTTATTTTTTCATTAAGTAATTTGAGTAAACCTGAAGATTTTGTAATCAAAGTTATAGTATTAAGCTTACATTTATGTTAGGCGCTAAATTGTACTATGAAAATCAGTTTTGTCAAAATTTGGGAACTTGGTTTTGTATTTAATGAGATATTAATTCAAATTTTACTTTTCAAAGAGGGTGTATTTCCATCTTGTGGTCAATTCTCTGAAAGAGGTTTTCCACTACTTCAAAAGTGAAACTTAGTTGGCACTTGGAGACATAAGAAAAAAACAAACCTATATTTACTGGGCAGGCGCTGTTCCTCTGCACTCTGCAGTGGTCTCCATGCATCAAAATCTGAGGGATCCCTGATCTGTTGCACCCGTCACCTGACACTACCATTGGTTGTTGATGCTAGGAGGCCGGCGGAGGACACAGTACTGAGTACAGATGAGCCGTGTTAGTCTAGTTGGTGAGTAAAGTTTTTTTTCTTCTGACACCTCCCTTGGCACATTAAGTTTAACTTTTCTACTAGTGGGGAATCCCTTTAAAATACCAGAAAACCCTTTTAGGGCATGTTCACATCTAGCACATTTTCAACAAATCCAGATGTAAGATTGGCTGCTTACAATACATTACACTAGCAGAACTGTGTAAGAGATTTTAGAAAATGTATCACACACACTGCGGAAAGGAAGATGTCTGCTGTTTAAGTGGACCATCGCTGCTGATTTTGAAATTCTGCAGTATGAAAATTTATGCTACAGATATCACAGCAGATTTCACCCTTTGCAATGCTTAAAGCGTACCTGAAATTTCAAGTAAATATTTTAAATAAACTGTTGAATGTGTACCATTTCTGGCCATCATATACCTTGCATTCTGCATTTTCCCACTTTCTCCCTCTGCAGACTATATCTCTAATATTTGGTAGCCCTTGACCTATTGGCTAGAGACAAGCCGTTATGATATCTCAATACATAGAGACATGAGGGATTCCTCCTCACTCCTCCTTCCTCCTAATCTCTCTATGGTGTTTATCGAATACTGTAATCTGATCCTTAAGTGATTTGGCAATCCATCTTGCTTTGACCAAAACAGATTGAGTTATTTTTTTTCAAATTGACGGAATTCAGGAGGAATGGGAATGGGGGGAGGGGAGTGGGAGGAAGTGGCTCATTAGTGGAGAAAGAAGATTTCTCTGATAAGATATATTACAAACTTTCTTACATTTACTTATACTATTGATATAAGCAAAGTTTGTTGACACAACCATTACCATTTAACTATGCTATATTTCTCAACAAAGTCTATAGCACTATTTACTGTCTGTGTGTACCCTTAATGGGGTATTCTCAAGTTATTAAATATCTTTAGTTATACAACATGAAAATAAGCAAGTTTGCAATTGACTTACTTTTTCTACCTGTTTTTATTCTCCTGCAATGATAGCTTTTATCTTTCATTTTGTTCCATTGGTTTCCATGGAAATTGGACACTTATGTCTACCTAAACCCTGGTCGAATGTGCGCAGTAGCTAAATTCCAAGAGAGGGGTTAACTCCTAACATACCTGCCACTTTTCTCCAGCCTATTTATTTCTATGAAGCAGATAGCTGCTTACCTCCCTCCCTCTCAGCTCCTGACAAGCTAATATTATAAATCTTTCAAAATCACCAACCTACAGCATCGGCATCACGCAGAACCATTTTTCTAAATATGGCTCTCACAGTGCTTATTTAAATGCCCTGTTATCTCTATCTGTAAATATAGTGGGAGCAATGCTCGCTCTAGAACAAACCACTGATAGCTGAATGTTTTGCAGCAGAACTTGTGCTGAGCTTTACAGTTCTACTAATTCTACATCACTGCTATTTACTATAACTGTCACTGAGAGAGTAGAGCCCACCCTGCCAGAAACCAGGAAGTAAGGAAACAGTAAGGAGATTTCAAAGCTCTGAGCTGCTCAAGAGTCAACTTGAGAATACTCTTAAAGTTTATGAATTTTAAAAAACTCTTTAAAGAATTTAAATTTGTGTCAACAATGTTTAAATTAATTAACGTGAAACGTTTCTCTGCCTCCAATGCATTTCCATTCCAGTCGTTGAAATGCTTTACTCTAATATTTATGTTCTAAACACCATATGACAATTACCGCCCCGTCTTGAAGTATTGATCTAATTATTGTAATTATCGGCACATTATTATAAAATATGTTACATAAGCGAATATAAATCTCAATTTTTTTTAAATCTCTCTCGAGTTCCTTTTGTATTGACTTCCTTCCTGGCGTTCATGTGCTTGTTTAAAGCCAGAATCAAGCTTTTCACTTCATCATTTCCCTTGTCCTTAAAATGCGTCGGGCGTATGTATATGCAATGTAAAATAAATTATCATTTGATTTTACTGACCATATAAATTATGGATATTGTATTCATTTCTGCCATTGGTTTACATTTCAAGTGCTTTCACAGAATTATCCCAATGGATCGCGCTCTTAAATCACCAAGAACGTGAAGTGTATTAATGCTTACTACAACATTCGAAGCCTTATTTTTTATTAAGTGCACAACATGGATCAAAAGGATACACTTTGTTTTATTTATGACAGGTATTACTAAATTGCATAACGCCGCAATAGTCAAAAGAACACTACAAGAGCAGAGGGGAAAGAAATCAGCCCAACATAAATAACCGGCTGTTCCTTACATTGAAGGGCTGATAATTCAGCATGTGGACTCCCAGGTCTAACTCCTCTTCTAGTTTTCTTCCAAGTCTGGAAATTCACTGCAAATGTTCATGTAATAACTCGCATTATGTAGATTTAGACTTTTAGAACCCTTTGAAAAGTCCCGATTGTTGATTGTAGAATCTGTCATTGCTACATTTATACATACAATCAATACTGGTTATTTCGTTGGCAAAACAGCAAAAACACAGATATTTTCTTAGAAAAACAGCGCCATATCTGTCCACAGGTTGTACGTGGTATTGCAGCTCAGACTCATTTACGTCAACGGAAATGAAAAACAGAAATATTTGACACAATTTATGGAAAAGTGTCAAGCTAATTTTGGAAGAAAACAGCCATATTTTTCTAATCCCATATAACCTTTTTAATTGGATTTCAAAGATTTAAAAAGAACCTGTCACTTTCCATAATTTTTATTTTTTTACCTGCTGTAAATGTCGCTGTTCTTCTGAATTTGACATGTTTTTTTCTTTTGTTTCTGCTCCTCTACAGTTCCTGTATGTAAGTCTATCCTTTTTAGCCAAGTGGGCAGAGTCTTCAACTTTTCCTGTGAGTGTTTTCTTGAGGACCACACCAAGTTGTTGGCTGTAAAAACTAGATTTACATGCAAGTGAAAAGGGTGGCCATATTTAAGGAATGGAGAGGCATAAGAAAAAAAAAGAAAAACAACATTGGATTCAAGAGAACAGCTGCTTTTACACTCGATTTGGAATTTAAAAATTTTTTGACACAAATTTGTAATTTAAAAAAAAATTACAAATTTGTGGCAAGTGACAGATCCTCTTTAAGTTTTTCCCTTTAGTTTGAGTTATTACTAAATGACAAAAATTAAATGGGCACATCGATTACTCAGCTAACTCCCAGAACAAGCTATAGTCAACTCTGTGGTCCCTTTAAAATATATTTAGAAAGCAGAGATTGTTTATATAAACAAATGGAGAAGATCAGACATGTGCTGTCACCAATCCACTGACAGCAGTACATGATAGGACCCCATTCTTGAGATAGATCTGAGTCCCATTCATTTATAGAATGTCATGTAAATATACTATAAACACTTAAAATCAGACATTGCCTTTAACATGTTTGAAAAAAGTTGGTCAAATCCACTGAAAGTGACCAACCATCTAATGTGTATGGGGGTTCTCTGACTCTCATCTGACAGTGTAAAGGACATATTGATATTCATGCTATAGCAACTCCATTTTGTCTGCATGTTTCAAAATCATGTTATTATCACTCCTTGCATAACATACATTCTTTTCTTCTTTTCTCATACAACTTTCTTACACTAAGCTTTTCTCACAAGAACATTTTGTCAGACATCCTGTTATCTAACTAGTCTAGGCCAGGATTGACCTTGTAAATTTCCATCGTGCTTCGAACTAACGATGATAATATGACCATATATGTGCTTCCGTAATAACTGCACTAACATTGGCTCAAGCCTGTAGTACTGTAGTATGGCTGTAGGTGATTGGCCATTGATGAACTCAAAACAATATAAAATGATAAGTAGAAATAAACGGGATTAGAGATTCTCTGAATCCTCCCATACAGAGCATTGCCTCCGTCTGGTTTTCTGTTGGATTGCGCAATCAACATAATAATTTGACACTCACTTGGTCAACCGTGAAGGGACGTTGGTGCCCTCCCTCAACAACAGGATGAATGGATAAATTGTAAATTCCCATGCACCACTCCTAATACTTGATTTGATACGGTTCCCCACCAAACTGTTGAGTAGTCCAAGTAGAAAAATCCAAGGCACTGCAATTATCCCTCACAAATATTTTTTAATACTTACAGCACATATAAAAAAACAACAACAATGTTTCAAGCCAGAGCAATTACTGTTTTTGCTCTGGCTTGATAAAGGCCATTTGAGGTTGAAACATTTTTTTTTTTTTTTCCTTTTTAAAGGTGGTGTGATAAGTTGGATGGATCAGGCATGTTGACCTTCAAAGCGCGATCAATTTGCTCTTCTTTGGTGTCTGGCAGCGACTTATTCCCCTCTCCACATTGAAAACTCATGCGTGCTTTGCCAAACAGAGCATTCATGTGGGTGGTTAGGGTAGACAGCTATTGGCCAAAGAAGAGTTTAGCTAATGGGTATCCAGTATGTATGGGCACCTTTACGCAAACCATAATCTTCATATAGTTATTAGTTGGTTGGCTTTGTCTCACAGCTTTTATACATTTATTCCAATTGGAGGAGTGATATAAGCTAATTCTTGACCCGAGTCATAAAAATCAGGTATATTATATAAAAATCTAAGATGCCTGATTAATATGTTCTCCAACATCTGGAAAGTCGAGAGACCTCAACACACATTAGATCACCATCAGCTAAATAGGAAAGGGTTCTTTACAGTTAGAGCAGTCAGGCTGTGGAATGCCGACCACAAGAGGTAGTAATGGCCAACACTATTACAGCTTTTAAAAAAGGGCTGGATGATTTCCTTGATACTAATAACATTGTGGGTTATAGTTAAATTAGTTGATGGACCTAGGTCTTTTTTCAACCTATGTAACTATTAACCACTCCCTAGAATAATGGTGCCCAGGCTTGGACTGGCCCACAGGAGAACAGGAGAATCCTCTGGTGGGCCACCACTCTCTTATATGAGCAGTACTTGGCACCATATACTGGAATCACTATGTACAAACAAAGGCAGCATCTTATTCATTTAACAATCTACCCAGCTCATTGTTACATAAATTTGGGATTGAGGATAATGTCACATTTGCATATAGGTAAATAGTGGGGCCCTGGAGTTGGTTACTGGTGGGCCCTTGTCCCCCTAGTCCGACACTGTTTGGTGCCTATAGCTTTAGAAGAGTACAGTCTTCATCAGTTAAGGGAGCGAACTTTCCATATTCCAATATGGCTACTGATCCAGCTGCTGTGCTCACACCAAATGGATGGAGAAGATAACGGGTAAAGGAGAGGAGAGTGGGCTGGATCCTGGGTGCCTCCACTGACAGAAATGATTCCAGGTGGTGAGTATAAAAAAAAAAATCACAGTTTATTCATATAACTCGTTTTGAAATAGTTACTACTCCTTCCTCAGACATCATGGAATTGTACCTGAAGAAGGTATAATTACATAGTTACATAGTTTATAAGGCCGAAAAAAGACAAGCATCCATCCAGTTCAGCCTATTTCTTGTGCACTGCAGCTATTCCGCAGCGTTGATCCAGGGGAAGGCAAAAAAAACCATGCGGTATAGGCCAATTTACATCATTGAGGAAAAATTCACTTCCCGACTCCAATCTGGCAGTCAGATTAAATCCCTGGATTAATTAACTATCACTAAGCATAAGATGTAATTTTATTGTTCTCAAGAAAGGCGTCCAGGCCTCTCTTGAACTCATTAAGTGAGTTGGACATCACCACTTCCTCTCCCAGAGAGTTCCAGAGTCTCACGGCTCTGACCGTAAAGAATCCCCTTCTATGCTGGTGCAGGAACCTCCTTTCCTCCAGATGCATAGTGTGCCTCCTCGTCTTTGTCACCATCCTTGGTATAAACAGGTCATGGGAGAGATCTCTGTACTGCCCCCTGATGTATTTATACATGTTTATGAGGTCTCCCCTAAGCCTTCTCTTTTCCAACGTAAATAGGCCTAATTTTGACAACCTCTCTGGGTATTCTAGTCCCTCCATTCCCTTTATTACCTTAGTCGCCCTCCTTTGTACCCTCTCTAGCTCCAATATGTCTTTCCTGAGCCCAGAACTGTGCACCTACTCTGAAACGTGTTGCACTCTCACCACCTGGAATTACCTTTATCAATGGCGGCGCTTGGGATCCACCACACTCTCGCCTCCTTTACCTGTACTTACTGTATATAAAAGCACTGGAAGCAGCTCCCCTTTTTAGTTTATTGACGGGGCAGTATTATTTGGGTATGTTTGGTAATTTTTTTATATACAGTATGATTATATAATTTGGGCAATATATGGTATACCATGGTGAGGTGTCCATTGAAGGTTCTACACAGGACACCATCTAAACTGAGGCTGGTCCTGACGGTGATATAACGGCACACTGTTTAGTTTGCAAATGGTATCCCTTTGCTCCACATAGAAAAATTAGATTAGAAGCT
Organism: Phyllobates terribilis; assembly: GCF_046119375.1. Classification (NCBI taxonomy): domain Eukaryota; kingdom Metazoa; phylum Chordata; class Amphibia; order Anura; family Dendrobatidae; genus Phyllobates; species Phyllobates terribilis. The sequence continues at coordinate 401,084,554 of NW_027362765.1, forward strand.
CCTTAGAGGAGGGACTACATAGAAATATTAGATTGTAAGCTCCTCAGAGGAGGGACTACATAGAACAATTAGCTTATTAGCTACTCAGAAGAGGGATCACATAGAAAATTAAATTGTAAGCGCCTAATAGGAGGGAAGCAGGATCCAAATTAAAAAAAACAACAGAATAAAATATCAAAATATAACTGTAAGAACAGAGCATAATGGAGACGAAGAGATGATGCTTTGTGACGGTCTCAACTCTCAGCTAAACATCCTATTTTATTAAATATCATTGATTCTTCTGCCTGGTTAACTCGAATCTATGGTTAGTCATGTATGAGACTTCTTCTACAGAGTGTTTTCCAATAAATACCTTGGAGATTAAGAAACCTGTACATAATCTGAATGTCAATTTACAGTCACTAAGACGAAAGGTTGCAGGGTTTCCCAAGCCTTTGTAATAATACGGTACTTACCCAAGGGACAGCGAAACGCCCTCAAGTTTGTCCTAGATGATCGTCAAGTATTGTGTAGATGTCATTGAACTCTATTGATTAGTGTATGACTATGAAAGTGATTCATTGCTAGATTGCGGGACCGTATTTGTTTTTGCGCTTTTGTCTTTTCCTCATCTACTTCTCAGAGCCGTAACTTTTTTTTTTTTTTTACTGTGGGACGAGTTGTAATTTTTAATGACACCATTCATTTTACAGTACATTGTCGATCACGGCGGTATTAAACTTGTAGAGTTTTTTTATTATATTCCAGTGGTTAAAAAAAATTCAGAACTTTGCAAAGGAGATACATTTGGCTTGGGTCGCCATTTTGTGAAACTCGTGTGGGGGCTTGTTTTTTTGTGTGGTGGGCTGTTTATATTGATACCATTCTGAGGTACAAATTTTGATAACTTTTTAGGGTATTTTTTGGAAGAAGTGCAGCAACTGAAGAACTGAAATTCTTTTGGCAGCAATATTTAGGTGGGTAATGAGCAGTGTCTGGAGTTAGCTCTGATCGCTGCTGTTGAAGGCAGGTGCTGGCTGTATAACACAGTCGGCAGCTGATGTGTATGGAGTGGACTCTGCTCCTGAACTCGCTCCATGCACTCACTATGCCCATGTGATATATCTTTACATTACATTGTTCCAGAGGCGTTAAAGGGACTGTTTAGTTAAATAAAATACTATCTTTACTGATGCTCTTTGTTTGCAGAGGTGACCTCACAATGCTACAATGCACGTGACCACTGCAGCCAATCGCTGGACTCAGTGGTTCATGTAATTTACATCAGTCTATGATGTCACCAGTGCAGTCTGTCAAGCAATACTGGGAGTAGCAGAATGATGCTGACACCGGATCAGGGGTGGGTGAGCATAGCTTATATTATTATGTTAATATACAGTAAGGCAATAGAGTTAAATAATAATAAAAAATAGATGGAAAACCATTTTAATTCATTTTTTTTCCTATGCAACATTGGCCATAACTTAGTTTGCCCCCCCCTCATAAAAAAGAGCTGTAACTCATCATGTCTCCTGTGCACTGTACTTGGCTTTCTCTGGCAGTCCCATAGACAATGAATGGAGCTGAGGTCAAGAATGGCACCCCCGCTTCAATCAAGATGGAACTGCAGTGACCTGTTCTCGAGGCTCCAGAGCCCCTAATCTTGGGATCGCTGGGGTCCCAGTGGTTGTACTCCCAGCAATTAGCATTTTATACCCCATTCAAATGGATAGGGGATAACTTCTTTTTTGGGGGGGAATAATCTTTTAACTGATTATTAGTTGCATTTATGTCAAAGAATCCTGGGTGCCATTAACGATTACAGTTCTCTTATTGAGTTGTCACCCTGCAATTCTAGGGTTCCAACTGACAAGTCTGGCAATATATGCCATCAGAGATGATGGTATGCTGGATGATTCCTTTCTCAATACCAGTAAATGATATAATCTACAGGGCCTATGGAGCGGTGATACATAGTAACTCTTTTTTTTATTTTTCTTCATAACTCACTAGAACACGAGAAAATAAGAAACTTTGTAATAATAATCTTTTTATTTATATAGCGCCAACATATTCCGCAGCACTTTACAATTCACAGACATTATCAGCACTGTCCCCATTGGGGCTCACAATCTACATTCCCTAGCAGGATGTCTTTGGAGTGTGGGAAGAAACCAGAGAACCTGGAGGAAACCCACACAAACACAGGGAGAACATACAAACTCCTTGCAGATGTTGTCCTTGGTGGGATTTGAACCCAGGACCCCAGCGCTGCAAGGCTGCAGTGATAACCACTGAGCCACCATGCTATCTTATTAGAGAAATCGGCTTCTTTCTCTTCCTGGACTGATCATTCGTTCTCAAAATTTTGAATTTATGAGTAAAATCTATGTTCAGTGAAGACAGATTTTCCCATTAGTGAGGCAGGATATGACAGTTGGTGCTCATAAAGTTCTATGGAAAACTCTAACTGTCGTTTCTGGAGAACTTGCAACCGGACGTCTGTGTCTGCCTCTAGCTCCTCACTTCATAGAATTTTATGAGCACCAACAGTCATTTCCTATTTCACTAATGGAAAATCTGTCTTCACTGAATACAAATTTTACCGATAAACTGAGAATGATCGATCAGTCCAAGAGGAGAAAGAAGCAGATTTCTCTGATAAAATATATTACAGAGTTGCTTATTTCCATGTGTACTATTGATTTATGCAATAAAAAAAATAACTCCATACAGAAAGGGAACTTATTAAGGCTGTGTGCCCACGTAGCATTTTTCAAGCGTATATGCTGTGGAATTTCCGCAGCGTAAACGCTTGAAAAACGCATGTATATCCGCACCCCATGGTCCCCAATGGGATTCCGCAAGTTCTATGCACATGCTGCGGATTTTTCCGCAGCGTTTATGCCGCGTTCAAAAATCCGCAGCATGTCATTTAATTTTGCGTTTCCGCAAGCGGAATTGCCTTTGTCCAATGCATAAAAAACGCAAGGCAATTCCGCATGTGGAAAACGCGTGATAAACGCGTGAAAAATGCGCGATAAACGCGTGCGGATTTCCGCATGCGTTTTTCCGGGAGAGGACTTGCATTTATGCAGCAGAAATTTTCTGCTTCATAAATGCAACGTGGGCACATAGCCTAAGAGTTTTATACAATGTCTTAGTAATTATGTAACACAATTAATATTATTATTTGCGGTGATCACAGGCTTTGGCTTCCAGTTCATCTGGCAGCTCATCACATCTCGCATTCCCCTGCGTCTTGCCCTGTATGTGACTGTTTTGATGGCAGTAATGTCCTTGCCTTTGTATTTGCTACTGAATAATATGTAATAAATTGGTGAATTCTATTAAAAATCTAAAAGGTCTTTTACTTTCTTTAAACGTGGAAAAGCACTAAAAACACATGTAATCCACACATGACTGTATCAATAAAGTTTTGGCAAAGTCAAACACCAGGAAGTATCAAAAACAAAGAAGCTTAAAGGGGTTGTCCTGACTTAGGCTACAAGTCTGCAGTCACTTTATGTAACTCTATGTGACTGCAGACTTGTGAATCCTGCACGCTGTGAGGATTCGCCGGTGACGGCAAGTATATGATTTGTATATATGTAGTCACGTGCCTACTAGACGTGCACGGCATCGCTCAATGCAAGTGTGGCTGGACACGTCTAGTTGGAATGTGGCCGGAAGTGCACACATCACATACTTGTGGTTACATGACTGCACGCTCCCGACACTGGAGAATCCTCAAAGGGCGCAGTGCAAGCGATGTGAGGATTCACAAGTCTACAGTCAGAAAGAGTGACTGCAGACTTGTGCAGCCTAAGGCCAGACAATCCCTTTAATTTTAAGTATGACACATGAAAAAGAGACAAAAACCCATGTGATAAAAATGCATGTAAAAAATACACTGAAAAATGCAATGAAAAAGACGCAAGTAACCTAATTTACATAATAAGTCCAGAAATAAAGAAATCCCAAAATACCCATCGCAGGAATGTAGCCTATACGTGGTCCGAATGCTGTCAGTTTTTTTCACAGATGGCACTTGGACTAAAAATACGGTTGTGTGAATGTAGCCTAAGTGTCAGTCCTCACTGCAGCTCTGGCATTCCATTCACGAATCAAGAGGATTGGGAAGAACAGTGCAAGAGACCTACGGTGATAAATAAATGCTGAAATATGTGATACGATGTATAAAAATGGGAAAAGTCAGCAGATAGTTTATTAATGGGATGCAAGGTTGAGGTTGGGGGGTCCTGGCTTCCTGTGACTAAACTAATAAAAGATTATCCAATGGGTCTCATATAGGGGTTCATGATGAAAGGGTTAAAACTACCAAGACAATATTTCCTCATTGATTTTAATTGAACGTGGCGAGACTTGAGTGGAAGTGAAGCAGATCACCTGATCTTGGAACCGTTTTTGAAGCTCGCAGCCACCGGTCTATTATATGCCTAATTATAATAATGAATAGTACATGGATTGTAACAATACACAGCGCTCTAGGACATTTCCCTACAGATTACTGAGTTATGTAACGCAGACACATCGCATAGAAACACTCTGGATCGCTTACTGACCTGGCAAAGAATTTTCTTGTTCTATAGAAACAAATGCACTTAAAATAGAAACAAACAAACAAAAAAATTGCAACATTTCAACAAATAATTACAATGCTGCACAATATAGTTTCATCTATGGGATTTTTTTTTTAGAGGAGAATTGCACAAGTTTCCGAATCATAAGGATTTCAGGATCAAGGACTTTAAAAAAAAAAAAAAAAAAAAAAAAAAAGCGTAAGCATCAATCAAGCATTATTTTCAATTATCCCACAAATTGGAACAGAGAAAGGAAAATCAGAAAACAAAACCAAATTTTCTAAGTGCCTTGGATTTGTAGCTGGAAGGAAAAGTCCTTACAGATATTGACGTAAAGTTCTGAAAATAAGCAAAGAACAGATGTATTGATTTTTGGTGAAGTCTGGGTGTAGAAAAGAAAAAGAATAAAGAAGTGCTCTTTGCCCGTTATGTCCAAATGACATCCCCAGTGGCCTCTTTAATGGTGGGGGAGGGGATGAGGCAGGTGTCTACCCCGGCACATGGATAGAACTGCCCTAAGGCTAGGGCTAATGGTATTGGCTGAGCTTGCTGTAAGCCTCTCTTTTCTAATAGCCAACATTCCATGTGCAGGAAGACAGACAGATATTGATTGGTCCAAATGCCCTTGAGTTGACAACATCTGAAATGAAAATCCACAAGGCTAGCACAAACTTTCTGCAAGTTCAATTTCTGGAATCTGATTATGACAGTAGGCTGAGAAAGCATTCACGCGTCTTAAAGGGCCTCAACGTTCTTGAGATTATTAGCCTAATGGTTTGCGAAAGAAAACGGGGAATTTATAGAAACAATATGTCCTGTACATCAAAGACTGATTCATGGCCGATGTGTCCTAATATAAAGCAATTGCTGCAAATCCATGTCTATGTGCCATTCTTGTGAACATGGGACATGATTTGTAGCCAAATGCATGCTGGGAAAACCAGCCACAAGCTTAAATTTTTAAGCAACGACTTAAAAATATAAAAGCTATTAAAATAATATTCATGTATGCACCAGCTAAAAGTTGTAGACTAGAGTAAAAATTAAAGCACACACTAGTCTTATATGTCTGGGAGCTGTCCCAATTCTCATATTTTGTAACTTGCACATTGCTACATTTCAGTGGGAAGTTATTATTTACCAGCATTTTGCCAGCAGTATAAGTGCTGGAGCTTTCATTCCTCACTCCCCAGCATGCATTGCTTCTGACATTGTCCAAGAGCTGAAAGCTTGACTCTCTGCTATGACTGTATGCTGTATGACTGACAGGAGTAGAAAGATAAAAACCTGCCCCCATTTCCTGTAGAAAAACAAACACCGGTCTCAACTTCCTGTAGAAAGACAAATACCTGCCCATGTAGAAAAACAAGGACTCGTCCACACTTTCTGTAGAAACACAAAGACCAGCCCCCACTTCCTGTAGAGAGGCAAAGACCTGCTTCTACTTCCTGTACAGAGACAAAGACCCACCCTCACTTCCTGTAGAGAGGCAAAGACCTGCTTCTACTTCCTGTACAGAGACAAAGACCTGCCCCACTTGTTGTAGAGAGATAAAGACCCACCCCAACTTCCTGTAGAGATAAATACCTGCCTCCACTTCCTGTAGACAGACAAAGACCCACCGCAAATTCCTGTAGAAAGATAAAGACCCATTCCCACTTCCTGTAGGAAGACAAAGACCCGCCTCCACTTCCTGTAGAGAGATAAAGACCCATTCCCACTTCCTGTAGGAAGACAAAGACCCACCCCAACTTCCTGTAGAGATAAATACCTGCCTCCACTTCCTGTAGACAAAGACCCACCGCAAATTCCTGTAGAAAGATAAAGACCCATTCCCACTTCCTGTAGGAAGACAAAGACCCACCTCCACTTCCTGTAGAGAGATAAAGACCCATTCCCACTTCCTGTAGGAAGACAAAGACCCACCCTCACTTCCTGTAGAGATAAATACCGGCCTCCACTTCCTGTAGACAGACAAAGACCCACCGCAAATTCCTGCAGAAAGATAAAGACCCATTCCCACTTCCTGTAGGAAAACAAAGACCCGCCTCCACTTCCTGTAGAGAGATAAAGACCCATTCCCACCTCCTGTAATCACTCTCTGCTGCAAGAAATGGATTACACTTTACAACAGGTTTAGGTAAAAATTTTGAAGCAGATATGCTGAGCTGAATGGCAACTACATTGTGTGCTGCTTTAAACCATAATATATTTTTTAAATGTGTTGACCATTTTGGAAAATCTCTTTTGTTATAAAGTTGCACTGATGACAAACTAATCACAGGGCCAAGATCCTCACCAGTCAGATGTAATCTTTGAGGGAACCTGATAACAAGCCGTGCAATTACAGGAAGAATTTAAGGAGTTGTCCAGGCATTGGGATTTGATGACCTTTCTACAGTGTATCAAATGCAGATCAGTGGGGTTTCAACATCAGGCAACCCCACTGATCCGGTGGCCGGATGTAAACACTTTGAATGTAACTGTTCAATGCAGCCCCATTTCAAGTGTAACAGCTGCTGTCAGTCTATTGTTTTGCATAGAAACTGTGCTGCAGTAGCTGGCAATGGTTGCCAGTGGACGCTAAGCTTTGAATGAAGCTGTGCTCAGCTGCTCAGCTGCGGCACTGCCGAAGCAAAAAACAGTTGATTGTGGGGGGCATCGGGTGTCGGACCACCAGCGATCTGCTATTCATGACCTACCCTTTAGATAGGTTACCAAATCACTATGCCCAGACAACCCCTTTTAAGAATTGCGCATTGCCAATAAAATGCACTGGCTGCCCGAGCACAGAAGAATCGAGTGCTTCAGATTAATAGATGCTTTTTGCATCCACACTTTGCACTGGCTAATAGTTGAGGGTTGGTCAGTACGACCCCTTCTATTAAAGTAATTCATTAAAGAGGTTCGTTCTCTAGAACAGAAGAAAATAAATAATTAAAGAAAATATCATTACAAATTAATTAGTAAATCACAATCATTTTGTCCAGGTAGGTAATCATTATAGAATTAAAATGTCTGTAGCCTTGTTACGCTGACAGAAACCTGTCCTAGAATATTCTTAGGACAAGTTCCTGTGAACGTGTGCAATAGGAAACTACCCCACCACACTTCATGTATAGTAAGAAGTGGTCACAGTGAATATTCTGATCTAATTCTGGAGATACCAAGAGAGCATAGATAAGAAGAGACTGTTATACACCATGTCTTTCTCATCTAACAGTGAAGATACCGGGGGTACTGACTGGTAAGAAGAGGCTGATCACACTGCTGTCCACCCTGTCTATCTGATTTAATACTGGAGATAATAGGGACACTGAGACAAGAAGAGACTGATCACACTGCTGTCCACCCTGTATATCTGATTTAATACTGGATATACCATGGGTGCTGAGGTAAGAAGAAGCTGCTAACACTGCTGTCCTCTGTCTATCTAATCTAATACTGGAGATACCAGGAGTGCTGTGGTAAGAAAAGGCTGCTCACACTGCTGTTCACACTGTATATCTGATCTAATACTGGAAAGACAGATGTTATAGAACAGCACCACTTAGCTTCTACTCACAATGGATGCCAAGCCTCCAAACAAATGTCCAATCTGTTCCATAGTATGAAATATAAATAGAAAGCAGCACTCCAATTTAAATGCAAAAAAAGAAAATGTGGACTTTATTAAGCACAAATGGCAAATTATTTAATACTGGAGATATCAGGATTGCTGAGTTAAGAAGAGGCTGCTCACACTGCTGTCCACCCTGTCTGTCTGATCTAATACTGGAGATACCAGGAGTGCTGAGGTAAGAAGAGGCTGTTCACACTGCTGTCTAACCTGTCTATCTGATCAAATACTGGAGATACCAGGGGTGCTGTGGTAAGAAGAGGCTGCTCACACTGCTGTCCACCCTGTCTGTCTGATCTAATACTGGAGATACCAGGAGTGCTGAGGTAAGAAGAGGCTGTTCACACTGCTGTCTAACCTGTCTATCTGATCAAATACTGGAGATACCAGGGGTGCTGTGGTAAGAAGAGGCTGCTCACACCGCTGTCCACCCGGTCTATCTGATCTAATACTGGAGATACCAGGGGTGCTGTGGTAAGAAGAGGCTGCTCACACCGCTGTCCACCCTGTCTATCTGATCTAACACTGGAGATACCAGGGTTGCTGAGGTAAGAAGAGGCTACTCACACTGTTGTCCACCCTGTCTATCTGATCTATTACTGGAGATACCAGGAGTGCTGAGGTAAGAAGGGGCTGCTCACACTGCTGTCCACCCTGTCTATCTGATCAAATACCGGAGATTCCAAGGGGGCTGAGGTAAGAAGAGGCTGCTCACACTGCTGTCCATCCTGTCTATCTGATATAATACTGGAGATACCAGGGGGGCTGAGGTAAGAAGAGGCTGCTCACACTGCTGTCCACCCTGTCTATCTGATCTAATATTGGAGATACCAGGGGTGCTGAGGTAAGAAGAGGCTGCTCACACTGCTGTCCACTCTGTCTGAATGGCTTCCTCCTACATATGCTCACAGACACCTTTCTGAACCAGGGATGGAGGTCCACAAGTTGCCCTAGCTATGCCTTTGATTGTCATAGCTTATAGCCAATTTATGACAGCCATGATGGATTCAAACTAATTTCACCAGATGCTACTCTTTCTGCTGTCCATCAAAGTTCAGGTAAAAATAGTGCTGTAGACTACCTTAGAAAGTAAGGAGGTATGTGTGTGCATGTGTATACGAAGACCAAATAATCATAGATCTACTAATCATGAAAAAAAAATCAGAAATATACTTGTAAAAACTGAAATGTAGAAGTAGTTCTCCTAGAGCTGTCCTATTTATATAACTTTATGAACATGGAGGGGTTATAGTATCTGACTTTACGTATAGAGATGTCAAATTCATATAAAACAATAATGTCAATAATAGAAAAATTCCCTGATATGGTTCACCATAGAAACTTTAATTGGACTTCAGACTTGTGAAGAAAGAAGGAAAAATTCTCAAAAAAATCCCCCACATAAATTCTATAAAATGATCCCTCCACTTCATATAGCTCCAGCAAGTATTTTCGTTTTATTAAACCATTACTCTTTTACTACAGCTATAATATACAACTTCAAAATACAACTGCCACATAAATATCCAATATCTATCCCTCAGAGGCAGCACGACTCCAGACATTTGTTACCAGGCCCGGTGTTATAGCTACAATATGGCCTTTGGTTTTGTACTATATGGCTTTTAATGCATCCTTCATATTAATGGAATTGAACTGCATTGTATCCGGGGTGAACTAACATACTGCTTTAAGGATGGGAGGTGGGGGGACTTTTTAAAGCACCTTATCGCGGATATTAAATGTAGTACCAATGGCAAAAACTGGGACGGCCATGAAATATTCAGTGCAAAATATCAACTTTGATTAAATACTAAAGCAATAACCTAAGAAAGTATCACAATAAGAAAGCTGTCGAGAACAAAAGGTATAGCGCTTGATACAATAGTTGTGTCTCATAAATTATGGAATATAACAAGGCTGGATTGACCCAAAACAGCCTAGGTAAATGCCTAGGGCTGGAGCCATCTGGATTTCACAGGAAGGTTGTGGGAATGGAAATTGCTGTATAATAGCAGTACTATGTGATCATCCTAGAAGCTGAGGAATTCATAGCTCTATTCAGTCAGTTACTAGGAAATTTTCCTTTTAATCAAATTTTAGGGTTGGGCTCGTGTGTGGTGGTCATGGAAAAATTGGTAGGTGACCTCAATGTTTTCCTACTGTTCATTAAGTTATATTTTTGAAATTCACGTGATTGTAAGCAAAACATGTCATTGAAGCTTTGCTTTGAAAGGGTATTCTCAAACATTCTCTTTAAGCCTTAATGGGATATGCTTTTGTTTGGAAGTTATAATTGCCCGATTGTTGGGGTTGCATCTTCTGGGACCTCCACCGATCCTGAAAACCAGGACGTGAATGGAATGGTGGTCGATCATCATGCTGCCGCTCAATTCATTCCTACGGGAGTGCCGGAGACCGGCCGAGCACTCATGGAGCAGCAATGCGCATGATCGGCCACCTCTCCATTCAAGCCCTGATTCTAGGGATCGGTGAGGGTCCCAGTAGTTGGACTCCCAGAAATTGGAAAGTAATCCCCTATCCATAACTTCCAGATTTGAGAGTACACCTTTATACTGTGTGCAGAATTATTAGGCAAGTGCGTAATTTAACCATATAATTTTCTACAGAATTCCCACCTCTGAGCTGTATAAATGTGAATGCTTATCGGTGATGTTTATTTGTGTAATGAGGGGTGTGTGGCCTAAGGATACGACACCCCTTATCAAGGTGCAAAATTATTAGGCAACTTGTTTTCATCAGGCAAAATGGGCCAAAAAGAGATAAATGATTTACTTTGCATTTTAGATAAATAGAAATTAGATAGATGGATACTGTGTAGTGTAGATAGATGATAAATAGGTCGAAAAAGCCTAGAAAAAGGCTCATTGCCAGAGCTGAAATGTTGTGTACATGGGCTTGGAATAAATACCATTTTTCACCTTTTTGAAATGAGAGTACTGACAGTTTCTATTTTATAGATAGATAAATAACACCGGTCTACAAAAAATTTTTTTTCTTCAGGTTCTAAGATTTTTTTGAATGGATTTAGGGTATCATGAGAGTGCTGAAATAAAAAATCCCATTACTTTTCTTGAATTGGTTCTAGCTTTTGAGATAATTCATCCATGAAAATTTTGCATCCAATCAATTGGTCTTTTGACTATTTAACAGTGTTTTAGGTAATGAAATATCCAAAATACTGTAATTATTTTGTATACTAATTTGTAGGCGACTGTTTGAAGCTAGAATTCTTCTGTAATTAATTAATTAACGATTAAATATCTCAGACACTGGAGCCAATCTGGCAAAACGAGTCATATTCTTAACCAGCACCATAAACTTAATATGGTGGACATTAAACCAGGATGGGAACGTAATACCAGAATGGGAACATAATATTTGTATGAGAATTTTATACCCGGATGATTGACATTATACCAAAAGGGGGACATTATACTATGATATGGAAATTATAATAAAATGAGAACTTTATGCCAGAATGGAGGGCATTATACCAGGGTGGGGTACATTATACCAGGATGGAGACATAATAATAGTATGAGAACTTTATACCAGAATTTGGGACATTATACCAGGTTGTTCAACATTATACCAGAATAGGAACATTATACCAGAATGGGAACATTATACCAGGATGGGGACATTATTCCATAATGTGGACATTATACCAGGATGGGGACATTATACCAGGAATGGGGACATTATACCAGGATGGGTCACATTATACCATAATATGGACATTATACCAGAATGGAGGACATTATACCAGAATGGTGGACATTATACCACAATGGGGGACATTATACCACAAAGGGGGACATTATACTACAATGGGAACATTATACTAGAATGGGAGATATTATACCAGGAAGGGGCCCAGGATGGGGGGCATTATTACTGGAAGGGGCCCAAGATGGTGAAGATTATTACAAGAAAGAGACAGGACAGGGGACAATCTTAAATGGGGGTGAACACGTTTGTCTTTATTGGATCTAGTATGCTGCAAGGGCCCATAGATCTGGCTAACATGCAGGGGGAACCTGGGTGCAATTTTTGCACCGGGGCCCATCAGACTCTAGTTAAGCCACAGATGATAGATATGTAAAGAAATATGCATGCTAATTTGTATAATCCTTACACTAATATTTTGGTGAATTCTGAGTGTAATCCACAATTTCTACTTAACTAATCTCATCTCATGTAAAAACTTTTTTTCTGCGTTCTCTTTTTCCATCACGCCTTGTACATTGCTCAAAAAAATAAATTGAACACTCAAATAACACATCCTAGATCTGAATGAATTAAATATTCTCATTGAATACTTTGTTCTGTACAAAGTTGAATGTGCTGACAACAAAATCACACAAAAGTCATCAATGGAAATCAAATTTATTAACCAATGGAGGCCTGGATTTGGAGTCACCCCCAAAATTAAAGTGGAAAAACACACTACAGGCTGATCCAGCTTTGATATAATGTCCTTAAAACAAGTCAAAATGAGGCTCAGTATTGTGTGTGGCCTCCACGTGCCTGTATGACCTCCCTACAACGCCTGGGCATGATCCTGATGAGGTTGCACATCGTCTCCTGTGGGATCTCCTCCCAGACCTGGACTAAAGCATCCATCAACTCCTGGACAGTCTGTGGTGCGACATGACGTTGGTGGATGGAGTGAGACATGATGTCCCAGATGTGCTCAATCGGATTCAGGTCTGGGGAACGGGCGGGCCAGTCCATAGCTTCAATGCCTTCATCTTGCAGGAACTGCTGACACACTCCAGCCACATGAGGTCTGGCATTGTCCTGCAATATGAGGAACCCAGGGCCAACCGCACCAGCATATGGTCTCACAAGGCGTCTGAGGATCTCATCTCGGTACCTAATGGCAGTCAGGCTACCTCTGGCGAGCACATGGAGGGCTGTGCGGCCCTCCAAAGAAATGCCACCCCACACCATTACTGACCCACTGCCAAACCGGTCATGCTGAAGGATGTTGCAAGCATCAGATCGCTCTCCACGGTGTCTCTAGACTCTGTCACATCTGTCACATGTGCTCAGTGTGAACCTGCTTTCATCTGTGAAGAGCACAGGGCGCCAGTGGCAACTTTGCCAATCCTGGTGTTCTGTGGAAAATGCCAAGCGTCCTGCATGGTGTTGGGCTGTGAGCACAACCCCCATCTGTGGACGTCAGGCCTTCATACCACCCTCATGGAGTCGGTTTCTAACCGTTTGTGCAGACACATGCATATTTGTGGCCTGCTGGAGGTCATTTTGCAGGGCTCTGGCAGTGCTCTTCCTGTTCCTCCTTGCACAAAGGCGGAGGTAGCGGTCCTGCTGCTGGGTTGTTGCCCTCCTATGGCCACCTCCATGTCTCCTGGTGTACTGGCCTGTCTCCTGGTAGCGCCTTCAGCCCCTGGACACTACGCTGACAGATACAGCAAACCTTCTTGCCACAGCTCGCACTGATGTGCCATCCTGGATGAGCTGCACTACCTGAGCAACTTCTGTGGGTTGCAGAGTCCGTCTCATGCTACCACGAGTGTGAAAGCACAACCAACATTCAAAAGTGACCAAAACATCAGCCAGAAAGCATTGGTACTGAGATGTGGTCTGTGGTCCCCACCTGCAGAACCACTCCTTTATTGAGGGTGTCTTGATAATTGCCAATAATTTCCATCTATTGTCTATTCCATTTGCACAACAGCATGTGAAATTGATTGTCCATCAATGTTGCTTCCTAAGTGGACAGTTTGATTTCACAGAAGTTTGATTTACTTGGAGTTATATTCTGTAGTTTAAGTGTTCCCTTTATTTTTTTGAGCAGTGTATATCAGTATATTGCAAACACTCGGCCGGCTCCTCACACATAAGTATCGCTGCAATATTCCTCTGCATTATCCGCTACCTCCAATGAATCCGCCGCATGAATGTGATTGAATATAATCTCTTCTCAGCTTGATAAAGTCGACTATAATAAAAACATCCGAGGGCGTTATAAACATTTTTTATTTATGGTATATACATAATATTACATTTACATTTGGGGTTCTCATGGCATCCAGTCCCTTGTGGCTGCTTTAATGAGTAAATCACAGTAAATTAGAGATTACCTCTGGATAAACTTTGTTTTTGCTTTTTTTTTTCTGCTCAGCAGCCGAGTGCGCTTTCTTTCCCTATTATTTGATGCAGGCTGACCTCTCAAGTGCATCGTTGCCCCGAGGGCTCATGGTAGTCCAGCAACGGCTAAAACCCATGGGTTTATAATCTTCTCCTACATTTGCCCTTAACACTAAGAGTATCACCATTAGCCGCAGCTCCACTGGTGCTCATTAGAGCTGATCAATAAAGACTTACGCTAAGAATGCTGCTTCCACAGCTTATGTGGACTTTCTAGGAAAGCTCAGACGATAAATGGCTGCTATCTGCAGTAAGATGCTTATATTGGTTCAGCGGGATCACACGTTAACATCTGTATATTCAGTATAAATTACATTAGAACTCACTTTAAAAGAATATATACAATTGTTGAAAAAACATTCATACTAAGTGCCTTGCAAAAGTGTTCAACCCTTTAAAAAGTCAATGGATTTATCAAGATTACACACATATTAATCCCAGGAGGCTCTTAATGTAATTTTTCAGCAAAGTTTTATTTTTTTTAAAAACTACCTTGCATAAGTAATCACCCCCTTCTTACCATTTTTTGTTGCAATAACTGCTTTAAATATATCCTTCCTTAGACTTTCCATTAATAATAGTTATTTGTCTCCGCAGTTATCTGATGTACGTTATTTTCTTACTGGTGGTTTAGTAATCTATACTTTATCTCATTATTTTGCCCTTGGTGTTATAGAAATCGTCTCTCCATGCACTATGGAGCCTATGAGGAGCTTGTGTTTATGCACAGCAGCCAATCAGAGGAGGCAGAGCTACAAGGGGAGGGACTGAGAAGGAGATTTAACCAATGGTGAGACAGGAGGCGTGTCTCAGACTACCTCAGACTCCTGTAGGCGCTGTAGATAAGCTATAGTCATAGATCACAGCTCTGCCCAAATGCAACTAGGCAGCAAGATATGAGTTAAAAGGTTTGTTGATAATCTTCAACCATAGATGTTGACCTAGATATAATTTTTAAGCTCAAAACTGGACAATTCCTGTAAGTCTGCTGAAATAAATTTCCTTTTTTTTTAAGTTTTTACATTAAAGTTATAAAAAAGAAATAAATAAAAAAAGCTTAACCGTTGAACCCATGTAGACTTATCCTCTTACCCCTCTGCCCTTCCTCTCTGAAAATGCACAATTATATACGCTAGATAAGTACGTTTCTGCTGCAGTACATTTTTTAGGAGCTTTTCACACTATTTAGAAGTTACAGTACAGACCAAAAGTTTGGACACACCTTCTCATTTAAAGATTTTTCTGTATTTTCATGACTATGAAAATTGTACAATCACACTGAAGGCATCAAAACTATGAATTAACACATGTGGAATTATATACTTAACAAAAAAGTGTGAAACAACTGAAAATATGTCTTATATTCTAGGTTCTTCAAAGTAGCCACCTTTTGCTTTGATGACTGCTTTGCACACTCTTGGCATTCTCTTGATGAGCTTCAAGAGGTAGTCACCGGAAATGGTTTTCACTTCACAGGTGTGCCCTGTCAGGTTCAATAAGTGGGATTTCTTGCCTTATAAATGGGGTTGGGACCATCAGTTGTGTTGTGCAGAAGTCAGGTGGATACACAGCTGATAGTCCTACTGAATAGACTGTTAGAATTTGTATTATGGCAAGAAAAAAGCAGCTAAGTAAAGAAAAACGAGTGGCCATCATTACTTTAAGAAATGAAGGTCAGTCAGTCCGAAAAATTGGGCAAACTTTGAAAGTGTCCCAAAGTGCAGTTGCAAAAGCTATCAAGCGCTACAAAGAAACTGGCTCACATGAGGACCGCCCCAGGAAAGGAAGACCAAGAGTCACCTCTGCTTCTGAGGATAAGTTTATCCGAGTCACCAGCCTCAGAAATCGCAGGTTAACAGCAACTCAGATTAGAGACCAGGTCAATGCCACACTGAGTTCTAGCAGCAGACACATCTCTACAACAACTGTTAAGAGGAGACTTTGTGCAGCAGGCCTTCATGGTAAAATAGCTGCTAGGAAACCACTGCTAAGGACAGACAACAAGCAGAAGAGACTTGTTTGGGCTAAAGAACACAAGGAATGAACATTAGACCAGTGGAAATCTGCGCTTTGGTCTGATGAGTCCAAATTTGAGATCTTTGGTTTCAACCACCGTGTCTTTGTGCGACTCAGAAAAGGTGAACGAATGAACTCTACATGCCTGGTTCCCACCGTGAAGCATGGAGGAGGAGGTGTGATGGTGTGGGGGTGCTTTGCTGGTGACACTGTTGGGGATTTATTCAAAATTGAAGGCATACTGAACCAGCATGGCTACCACAGCATCTTGCAGCAGCATGCTATTCCATCCGGTTTGCCTTTAGTTGGACCATCATTTATTTTTCACACGAACAATGACCCCAAACACACCTCCAGGCTGTGTAAGGGCTATTTGACCAAGAGGGAGAGTGATGGGGTGCTATGCCAGATGACCTGGCCTCCACAGTCACCAGACCTGAACCCAATCGAGATGGTTTGGGGTGAGCTGGACCACAGAGTGAAGGCAAAAGGGCCAACAAGTGCTAAGCATCTCTGGGAACTCCTTCAAGATTGTTGGAAGACCATTTCCGGTGACCACCTCTTGAAGCTCATCAAGAGAATGCCAAGAGTGTGCAAAGCAGTCATCAAAGCAAAAGGTGGCTACTTTGAAGAACCTAGAATATAAGACATATTTTCAGTTGTTTCACACTTTTTTGTTAAGTATATAATTCCACATGTGTTAATTCATAGTTTTGATGCCTTCAGTGTGAATGTACAATTTTCATAGTCATGAAAATACAGAAAAATCTTTAAATGAGAAGGTGTGTCCAAACTTTTGGTCTGTACTGTATATTAGGAAGTCATTTCATATTTCATTCCAGTCTGATATGTATGGGAACTATCTTTCTACTCCAAAACTAAAAAATAAAGAAAGAAATAATCTTAACCCATGAACTCATGTAGACTTACTGTACCCTCCCACCTGTCTGACCTCCCTGTCTGTAAATGCACAATTTTCTATTACTAAGTGAAGTACATTTCTGCTGTGGTACATTTCTACCAGCTTTTTACACTATTTAGAAGTTAGTTCGCTCAGTCATTTAGTCTTTCATACCAGGCTGATATGTATACAAACAATCCTTCTGCTCTAAAACATGCAATCCACTTTTTTTTAAGTGAGCAGTTCCTCTATCAGCATTCTGCCAGCACTATAGGTGCTGGAACGTCGTTTCCCTCACTTTCCAGATTGCATTGCTCCTGCCATTGTCTAATGGCTTGTCTATCCAGAACTAAATACCTTTCTGCAGTTTACAAAAATTAGCTGAGGGAACTAGAGAGCACAATAGGGTGTTATCCGGATAACTTGGAAGGTGTTATGGTGGTTGTGCTCACCTGGTATGGTTGTATATTACACGACACTAAAGAGGCACAAACAAAAGGAATCCCAACTGTTTCAGCACCACGGGTGGAAAAACGACGTAATATTTGGTAGGTAAAGGAAAAATGAGTTTCCTGCGCTGCTGGTATAGATCAAACCAAAAAATCAGTGAGACATGGATGATAGCAATGCGGTTAATTTTCTACGCATTTTAAAGTAAACCAACTTCTTCTTCAGGTTTCCTGTATTTTTTTCCTGAAGAAGTTGGATTACTTCGAAATGAGTAGAAAATGAAGCACATTGCTATCATCCATGTCTCACTGCACTGATTTTTTGGTTGGATCTATACCAGAAGCGCAGTTTGTCAGATAGGAGATCAGGAGCAGAGACAAAATCTCACTCCCTTCTGCTTATCCTATTCCCCCTATAGAAATTGATGATCTATGCTCTGACATTTGATTTCTAGTGGTTAGTTAGTACAAGGAGAAAATAGCCCCGATCCCTACGTGTCACGGGTGTGTCAGATGTAACAGACAGTCGCTCTGCATCTGGCTGCAGAAGGTCTCTGCATTTGGCATTGTAGACGCCTTCTTAATCCTTCTGACTTTTGGACCAAGCGGCAACCTCCCTCCTGCTCTAATTGACACACCATGGTCTGGGTGTTTATAAACTCTCAGTCTGCTTCAGGGAGTCGCCGGTGATATTCTCATTTTTCCTTGTGAAGGCTTGGAGCTATAGCAGTCTCCCTTGTTGTCTTTAGTTTATAGTGGAGACTGACCAGTGCTCACCCTCCCTTCTTATCTAGGGCCTAGCTTTATGGATATGTAGGCCTTAGGTTTCCTGCTTGGCGATTGGTGTGGAACCAACATAGGGAGGGTAGGGTAGGCAGGGTGTTATTAGATCAGCCTAGGGGTCTCCACTCCCCCTTTCCCTAGTGTCTGGGTTTCCTTCCCCTCTTCCCTTCGTGTAGCACTTAGTCTTTCACACACTGTGCGTGACATTATGTCTTGCTTCTATAAGTTTCAAGGAAAACTGAAGATAGTAGAAGTCAAAGGTCATTTTCTGGTTAAGATCCTGAGGAATTTTCCAATTTTTCCTTCTAAAACTTCAGCTCCAATAATTCCCCAGTAATTGGATAGTTACATGTTGGCAGCCTCAAGTGTTCGTGGAAACATCTCTTATTTCAAGGGTGGTCTTGGAGACAATGCTTAGAATAACCCATAAAAAGTACATGAATTTGACATGAAACTTCTCTGATTTTCAGTTTAATCTTGCCTATCAGTGTGGAGTGGCTTGACACAATGGTTGCGTCAGTGAATATGTCAAACACATATCAATCAGTCACATCACTAATTGCAAAGAATGCATACTGCACCTCAAGTCATTTGACATCAATTATTTCTGTAATTGAATGTGAGCCTTAATTTACATTGCCACAGTGTGTCCAATAATCAACTAATTCTCTCCACTTCTAACGTGTTATGATGTATCTTATAATTCAACATTGCTGAAATGCTTCTGTAATTAAATATGATATTGCCTGAATGTCTTAAGAATCGTAAGAAGTTTTACAGTAATTGACACAGTAGTAATCTCCGGGCTCAAATGGAATTTTATTGCTTCGTAGCTAAATTGCAGGTGACGTGGTTGAATGAGTCGGTGTTGAATGTAGGCGCAGGTTTCGAACAATTTTTAAAATTAAAAAACGCAGAATTTGGATCCTAGAAGGAAGGATTTTACCAAACTGCTTGGTAAATTATGACTATGTCCAAAATTCTGAAGTTGATTAGTCCTTTGCTGATATCCGCTGTATATGTGTAGTGGAGGGGTGCGCAAGCTTGGAACGCGTTCCAGAGGTAAATTCACTTCATACACAGCAAGCGCCAGCTGTATTATACTTCTGACACCCGCCTGTAACTGCAGCTAGCTTCAATCATGGAAGATTAAAGGGGTCTTCACAAGTCTGACACTGATGATGATGTCCTATCCTTAGGATACCCATGAGTGGCCTCTGAACAGTGTACAGGAGAGGCGATGATCCATTTATATAGAAGCACTGTTAGAGCAAGTGACAGCTGATTGGTGGGGGTGCTGAGTAATGGACCTCCACGAATCTCATATTGGTGATCTATCCTAGGAATAAGTCATCAAAATCATAGTAGTAGGATACCTCTTAAACTCTGTTATAGAGTGGATATTAACCTCTTTACCACGTTAATGACCAGGCCAATTTTTACAATTCTGACCACTGTCACTTTATGAGTTAATAACTTGGGAATGCTTTAACGGATCCCACTGATTCTGAGATTTTTTTTTCGTGACACATTGTACTTCATGATAGTGGTAAAAATTTCTTTGATTTGACTGGAGTTTATTTGTGAAAAAATCAGAAATTTGGCGAAAATTTTGACAATTTAGCAATTTTCAAAATTTGAATTTTCATGCCCTTAAATAAGAGAGATATATCGCACACAATAGTTAATAAATAACATTTCCCTCATGTCTACTTTACATCAGCACAATTTTGGAACCAAATTTTTTTTTGTTAGGAAGTTATAAGGGTTAAAACTTGACCAGTGATTTCTCATTTTTACAAAAAAATTAACAAAACCATTTTTTTGGGACTGCATCACATTTGAAGTGGCTTTGAGGGGTCTACATGACAGAATATACCCAAAGTGACACCATTCTAAAAACTGCACTCCTCAAGGTGCTCAAAACCACATTCAAGAAGTTTATTAACCCTTCAGGTGCTTCACAGGAATTTTTGGAATGTGGAAGAAAAAAATGAACATTTAACTTTTTTCACAAAAATGTTACTTTATTATTATTATTATTATTATTATTTATTATTATAGCGCCATTTATTCCATGGCACTTTACATGTGAAAAAGGGGTATACATATAAGAACAATTACAATAATCTTGAACACAATGTGACAGCGACTGGTACAGGAGGAGCGAGGACCCAGCCCGCGAGGGCTCACAATCTACAAGGGATGGGTGAGGATACAGTTGGTGAGGGTAGAGCTGGTCGTGCAGCGGTATGGTGGAGCGGTGGTTACTGCAGATTGTAGGCTTGTCGGAAGAGGTGGGTCTTCAGGCTCTTTTTGAAGGTTTCCATGGTCGACGAGAGTCTGATGTGTTGGGGTAGACAGTTCCAGAGAAGAGGGGAAGCACGGGAGAAATCTTGTATGCGATTGTGGGAGGAGGAGATTAGAGAGGAGTAGAGAAGAAGATCTTGTGAGGATCGGAGGTTGCGTGCGGGTATGTAGCGGGAGACTAGGTCAGAGATATATGGAGGAGACAGGTTGTGAATGGCTTTGTATGTCATGGTTAGGGTTTTGAACTGGAGTCTCTGGGCAATGGGGAGCCAGTGAAGAGATTGACAGAGAGGAGAGGCCGGGGAATAGCGGGGGGACAGGTGGATTAGTCGGGCAGCAGAGTTTAGGATGGATTGGAGGGGTGCAAGAGTGTTGGAAGGGAGGCCACAGAGCAGGAGGTTGCAGTAGTCAAGGCGGGAGATGATGAGGGCGTGCACTAGTGTTTTTGCAGATTCATGGTTGAGGAATGTGCGGATCTGGGAGATATTTTTGAGTTGGAGTCGGCAGGAAGTGGAAAGGGCTTGGATGTGTGGTTTGAAGGAGAGTTCAGAGTCCAGGGTTACCCCAAGGCAGCGAGCTTGATGGACTGGGGAGAGTGGGCAGCCATTGACTATGATGGATAGGTCAGTTGGGGGGGTTGAATGAGACAGCGGAAAGATGATGAATTCTGTTTTGTCCATGTTAATTTTTAGAAATCTAGCAGAGAAGGATGAAATAGCAGACAGACATTGTGGGATTTTGGTTAGTAAGGAGGTGATATCAGGTCCAGAGAGGTAGATCTGTGTGTCGTCAGCATAGAGGTGATAATGAAAGCCATGGGACTCTATGAGCTGTCCCAGGCCTAAGGTATAGATGGAGAAGAGAAGGGGTCCTAGAACTGAATTTTGGGGGACACCGACACATAGGGGGTGAGATGAGGAGGTGGTCTGTGAGTGAGAGACACTGAATGTCCTGTCTGTTAGATATGAGGAGATCCAGGATAGGGCCAAGTCTGTGATGCCGAGAGATGAGAGAGTCTGTAGTAAGAGGGAATGGTCCACTGTGTCGAAGGCAGATGACAGGTCTAGGAGGAGGAGGACAGAATAGTGTCGCTTAGATTTGGCGGTTAGTAGGTCGTTGGTAACCTTGGTCAGAGCAGTTTCAGTAGAATGGTGCGGTCGGAAACCAGATTGTAGGCGGTTGAAGAGGGAGCAGAAGGAGAGGTGGGAGGACAGCTCAGAATGGACATGTTGTTCCAGTAGTTTGGAGGCATAGGGGAGAAGTGATATGGGGCGATAGCTAGTCAGAGAGGATGGGTCAAGGGAGAGCTTTTTGAGGATGAGTGTGATTGAGGCATGTTTGAAGCATGAGGGGAAGACACCAGTTGTTAGTGACAGGTTGAAGAGGTGGGCTAGGGCTGGGATGAAGATAGTGGTAAGGTTTGGGATGAGGTGGGACGGGATTGGGTCAAGTTTGCAGGTGGTGAGGTGTGATTTGGAGAGTAAAGAGGAAAGTTGATCTTCAGAAATGGTGGAGAAGGTGGTTTTGGAGGAAGAGGGTTGAGTAGGAGTGAGGAGGGGCTGTGGGGACTTTAGGCAAAAGCTTTGTCTGATGGTGTCAATCTTCTGTTTGAAGAATGAGGCAAAGTCTTCGGCTGAAATAAGAGGAGAGGAAGGAGGCACTGGGGGACGGAGGAGAGACCCCAATTTTACTTTAGACCCCAATTTCTTTTTTCAAGGGTATAAGGAAACAATGGACCCCAAAATTTGTTGTGCAATTCCTCCTGAGCATGATAATACCCCATATGGGGGGAAAACCACTGTTTGGGCACATGGCAGGGCTCAGAAGGGAAGGAGAGCCATTTGACTTTTTGAATGTAAAATTTGCTTGAATAATTAGAGGACGTCATGTTGCGTTTGGAGAGCCCCTGATGTGCCTAAACACTGGAAACCCCCCACAAGTGACACCATTTTGGAAACTAGACCGCTCAGGGAACTTATCTAGATGTGTGGTGAGCATCTTGAACCCCAAGGTGCTTCACAAAAGTTTATAACATTGAGCCGTAAAAATAAAATTTTCACATTTTTCCCACAAAAAAGTTTTTCAGCCTCCAATTTTGCTTTTTGATAAGGGTAACAGGAGAAATTGCACCATTCAATTTGTTGTTCAATTTCTCCTGAGTAAGCCGATACCCCATATGTGGGAGAAAACCACTGTTTGGGCACACGGCAGGGTTCAGAAGGGAAGGCGCGACATTTGACTTTTTGAATGTCAAATTTGCTTGAATAATTAGTGGACGCCATGTTGCGTTTGGAGAGCCCCTGATGTGCCTAAACAGTGCAAACCCCCCACAAGTGACACCATTTTGGAAACTACACCCCTCAAGGATTTTATCAAGGGGTATAGTGAACATTTTGAACCCCGAGTTACGACACAGAATATGATAACATTAGGTAATCATATTGAATAAGTTGTCATTAGTCTTGAGCACAAGTGCTCACTATTTGAGTTTGCATTGGGTACTCAGGTATGCACTAAGTATCGCGGGTGCTCAAGTGACATGCTCGAGTCCCTGCCCCGCATGTTTTTTTTATTAGACACCCTCAAAAAAACATGCGGGGATCGCTCGTGCATGGCAGGCAATCCCCACAAGGTTTTTTTGGCTGTGTAACAGCTGCAAAACATGCAGGGCGGGGACTCGAGTACCCACGATACTCGGTGTATACCCGAGCACCCGATGCAAACTCAAGTAGCAAGCACTTGTGCTCAACACTAGACGCCATATTGTCATCATTTTTTTTCTTTACTTTTGAAAAAATCCCAACCCCAACACAACCCTAACCCTAGCGCAACCCTAACCCTAGCCCAACTCTAACCCTAGCCCTAGCACAACCCTAACGCTAGCCCTAGCACAACCCTAACCTTACCCCAACCATAACCCTAGTCCAACCCTAACCCTGACCCTAGCAAAACTCAAACCGCAACCCTAGCACAGCACTAACCATAGCACAACCCTAACCTTAGCCCAACCCTAACCCTAGCACAACCCTAACCCTAGCACAACCCTAACCCTAGCCCAACCCTAACCCTAGCTTAACCCTAACCCTAGCACAACCCTAACCCTATCCCAACCATAACCCTAGCCCAACCCTAACCCTAGCCCAACTCTAACCCTAACCCTAGCAAAACTCAAACCGTAACCCTAGCCCAACCCTAACCCTAGCCCAACCCTAACCCTAGCTTAACCCTAACCCTAGCCCTAGCACAACCCTAACCCTACCCCAACCATAAACCTAGCCCAACCCTAACCCTAACCCTAGCAAAACTCAAACCGTAATCCTAGCACAACCCTAACCCTAGCCCAACCCTAACCCTAGCCCAACCCTAACCCTAACCCTAGCACAACCCTAATCATAACCCTAGCACAACCCTAACTCTAGAAAAACCCTAACCCTAGCACAACCCTAGCCCTAGCACAATCCTAACCCTAGCCCTAGCACAACCCTAACCCTAGCCCTAGCCCAACCCTAACCCTAGCCCAACCCAAGCCCAACCCTAGGACAACCCTAGCACAACCCTAAACCTAACCCTAGCACAACCTTAACCTCAGCACAACCCTAACCCTAGCACAACCCTAACCCTAGCACAGCCCTAAGCCTAGCACAACCCTAACCTTAACACATCCCTAACCCTGGAGTTTATTTTTTACGTCGTTCCTCGTGCGATATAAGTTATTAAAAAACTTTATTCTTCGGGTCAATGTGATTACAGCGATACCAGATTGACATTGTGTTTTTATGATTGACAGCTGTCACACACTAAAAAAACATTTTTTTTTTGCAAAGACTGGTTTTTGCATCACCATATTTTGACTGCTATAATTTTCCCATATTTTGGCTGACAGAGTCATGTAATAGCTTGTTTTTTGTGGGACAAGGTGACATTTTTATTGGTACTATTTTCGGGCACAAGACATGTTTTGATCGCTTTCTATTCCAATTTTTGGGAGGCAGATTAAACAAACACCCACAATTCAGGATTTATTTTTTTTATGCCATTCTGGGCGTGGTAAAATTGATAAGGCAGCTTTATTCTTTGGGTCAGTACGTTTACAGTGGTACCACATTTATATTGTTTTTTATGTTTTGACGCTTTTACACAATAAAAAGTATTTTATAGAAAAAAAAAATTTTTTTGTATCGCTTTATTCTGTGAGCTATAACTTTTTTGTTTTTCGGCTGATGGAACTGTATGGCAGCTTGTTTTTTGCAGGACAAGATGATGTTTTCAGTGGTACCATTTTTATTTACAGTCGTCTTTTTGATTGCATTTTATTCAATTTTTTGTTTGGTGGTATGATGAAGCATCTTTTTTGCTTCGTATTTATATATTTTTTTACTGTGTTCACTAAAGGGGTTAACTAGTGGGATAGTTTTATAGGTCAGGTCATTCCGGACGCAGCAATACCACATATGTGTACTTTCATCTTATTTTTGTTTTCATAATAATATTTATTTATGGGTACAGTATATTTTTATTTTTTTGGATTATTTTTTACATTTTTTTAAAAATAATTTTACAATTTTTTAAATATTTTTTTTCACTTTCTCACACTTTTTGAACACTTATACTTTGTCTCACCATGGAACTTTCACTTTTTGCATTCTGATCACCTGTATAGCATAGACATGCAGCAGCATCCCTGTACTATACAGCCTGTCAGCGCTGCACAGGGACAACTTACTTTGATCGCGCACTGCGCTTGATCAAAGTAACTTCTTGCTGTCTGGGTCACCATGACAACCACTGGGACCCGGCACAGACAGCACGGTACGCCGGAGAGGAGGAAAGTATCGGCGCTTACCTCTCCTTGCTCCCGGAATGCTGTGATTGACTTTGATTGCAGCATTTTGGGGGTTAATGCGCTGGGAGCGGTGCGGGACCGCTCCTGACACATAGTACCGGATGTCAGCTGTGACAACCAGCTGACACTCGGCAGCGATCGCCCCGCACCGCTTGTGTGCGGGCGTGATCGCATTATGCGTAATAGTGCGTCCCTGACCCAATTGGCCCAGGGAACAAGGACGTACTATTACCACATATGTCAGAAAGGAGTTAAGGGGTTAGACAGAACAGGGTGCCCTATGCCACCTAACAGACCCCTCAACAAAAATGGAATAGTCATGTGCACATGATTGGTGTACAGAAGACCCTGTGTCTGCCATCTTTGTGTGCTCCTCAAAATAACTGCCTTGTTGCTAATGTAAAAAAAAGAGTCTACAAATGTTCAAAGATATTTAAAAACAAATTAAAAATTAAATCCTCCCTTTTCCCATTCCATAAATTAAAAAAAGTAGACCATTTTTTATTTTTCGTTCAAAGTTTTAATTAAAAAACAAAACAAAACAGTAAAACATTAAAAAAAACATACAAACTTGGTAGCATTTTAATAATGCCGACCCATAAATAAAGATTATAACCACACTTTGAATGCCATAGAAATGAAACAATGGCAATATTGGCAGAATTGTGTTTTTCTTTCCATTCCATCTAATAAAGTTTTTATTATAAATGTAATAAAATGTAATAAAATAAATGGTAGCAACAAAATCTACTACTTCTACTTTGAAAACAAGCCCTGAGAAATAGGTGAACAACCTGTCAATCAAAAGGAGAGAGGCGGAATGGTTGGGGAAGGAAAACTGACACAACAATTATACGTCGTAGGTGCACTTTGGATCAGAATTACACAGGCGCGGGTTGTGAGTGGTTTGGGTGGGGAAACGGACTTCACAGATTTACTTTGAATTAGGACTTTTCTGAGTTATCAAAGCAGATGTTACTGTCCTTTATCCATTCCTCATAGTAGTGTATATATTTTGTAAGTTCAGAATGAACCTGTTTGTTCATGAGGCTTTGCTGATAGGGTATCTAAGTTCTAGCTTCAATAAACCCTGGAAATTTACTGTTATCGCAGGGAGAACCTGCTACTGGCTGACTGTATAATACATGAATGTGCTCGTGCCACCGGACTATAGGCCACTTTTTGTGAGCATCTTTCTGCCTGTGTTTCTAGAGGGGATACTCGAATTAGCAAATTCTCTATGATATCCATATATCATAAAGGATTATATGAAAAGTGTTGGGTTGTAATATGGGTCTCTCAATGCAAGACAGTCAAATTACTTCTGCTCTTAAGTCAACACTTGGTCCAAGATGCAACCACCTTCTACAGGTCCTCATAAGACTCAAAGTCACCACTTATACAACTTAAAGGGAATGTGTCATCCCCCTGGACGATATCAGACCTCTACTATGGGCATGCAGGTGATAGAAAAGTAAATCTATACTTACCTGTATGACCCATAGCAGATGTCTGATTGCAGAGAAATCTGGCTTTATAAAGTCTGATTACCAGAGGCTTGGTGTCCAGGGGACACCAAGCAAACCCCTCCTAGCTACTTACTATTCCCCTAAATCGCCGCCTCTGTGCTAAATTACCATATTCCCCCCTCCCCTGCACGTCACAGGGCCCTGTGACAGGCCCTGTGACGTGCCCTGCTCTGCCTCCCCTCCCGCGCATGCGCAAAGCACCGCTCCCATGGAGCGCGCTTTGTTTCTCATCGGCCCCGTTTGGCTGCGTACTGCCAGCGGAGTGGAAGTCTCAGTGACTCACCATCGCTTTCGCAATACAAGGCTGCGGCGCAATACGCAGCCAAATGGGGTCGGAGGGAAACAAAGCGCGCTTCATGGGAGCGGTGCTTTGCGCATGCGCGGGAGGGGAGGCAGAGCAGGACACGTCACAGGGCCCTGTGACATGCAGGGGAAGGGGGGAATAAGGTAATTTAGCACAGAGGTGCCGATTTAGGGGAATGGTAAGTAGCTAGGAGGGGTTTGCTTGGCATCCCCCAGATGCCAAGCCTCTGGAAAACAGACTTTATATAACCAGATTTCTCTGCAATCAGATCTCTGTTATGGGCCATACAGGTAGGTATAGATTTACTTTTCTATTCCCTGTATGGCCATAGTAGAGGTCTGATATCGCCCAGGGGGCTGACAGATTCCCTTTAAAACTGATGTGAGACGTAAGTGAATAGTATCTCCTGATGGGTGAATTCTGCAGTTGTCAGGTGTACACTATAGCTGACACCCTATTGCATCAGTTACGATTAGTGTTGGCACTGATCGTGACCATTTGACCCCTTAGATGCTGCTGTCAATAGTGACTATGTCATCTAGATGGTTAACAGAGTGTGGTGGGTCCCTAACCCCATCGGCACCCTAAGATCATGATTGTGTAGTCCTGAAGGGTGCTGTGGCATTTCATAGCCAAATAATGCTTATAGTCTGCCAGCTATTGTGACCTGTTCAGAGGTTAGTAACATTTAGGTGGTAAAAATACAATTTTTTTTCCCTGGTCTTGCCACTTTGTGTTAATTCCTGAAGAGCACTTGAAGGGTTAATAAGCTACCTGACAGCAGTTTTGAATACATTAAGGGGGCTGTTTTTAAGTGGTCTCACTTTTGGATTTTTTCCACAAATATAGGTCTCCCAAAGTCATTTTAAAACTGAATAGGTTCCTAAAAAAAGAGGTTTTGCAAAAAATTTTGACAAAAAGCAAAAATACTGCTACAATTTTAAAGCTCTAACATCCTAACAAAATAAAAGCAAATTTTACAGATTATACAGATATAAATAAGACATGAGGTAAATATTATTTATTAACTATTTTCTGTGGTATGACTATCTGGCTAAAAGGGATAATCATTCAAAGTTTGGAAATTGATAATTTTTAGACATTTTTGTCAAAGTTCTGATATTTTAATAAATAAACATATCAACCTAAATTTACTATTATCATAAAATATAATGTGTCACAAAAAAAAAACAATCTGAAAATCACTGGGATATGTTAAAACATTCTAGAGTTATTGTCACATAAAGTGACACTTTGAAAAATTTGGCCTGGTCTTTAAGAACCCTAGTCCACCAAGTCAACTCAGCAACCTTCGAATTGCTCCCCATGTCTTCACAGAGGTACGAGTACACCAAGTCAACTCCACATCCTTCCAGTTGCCCCCCATCTATTCACAGAGGTACAAGTCCACCAAGTCAACTCTACAACCTTCCAGTTGCTCCCCATCTATTCACAGAGGTACAAGTCCACTAAGTCAACTCAACAACCTTCCAGCTGCTCCCCATGTCTTCACAGAGGTACAAGTCCACCAAGTCAACTCTACAACCTTCCAGTTGCTCCCCATCTATTCACAGAGGTACAAGTCCACCAAGTCAACTCTACAACCTTCCAGTTGCTCCCCATCTATTCACAGAGGTACAAGTCCACTAAGTCAACTCAACAACCTTCCAGTTGCTCCCCTTCTCTTCACCGAGGTAAAAGTTAACCCTTTCAATGACAATCTGAAAATCACTGAGATATGCTGAAACATACCAGAGTTATTGCCACATAAAGTGACACTTTGAAATATTTGGCCTGGTCTGTAAGAACCCTAGGCCACCAAGTCAACTCAACAACCTTCCAGTTGCTCCCCATGTCTTCACAGAGGTACCAGTCCACCAAGTCAACTCAACAACTATTCAGCTGCTCCCCATCTATTCACAGAGGTACAAGTCCATCAAGTCAACTCAACAACCTTCCAGTTGCTCCCCATCTATTCACAGAGGTACAAGTCCACCAATTCAACTCAACAACCTTCCAGTTGCTCCCCATCTATTCACAGAGGTACAAGTCCACCAAGTCAACTCAACAACCTTCCAGTTGCTGCCCATGTCTTCACAGAGGTACAAGTCCACCAAGTCAACTCTACAACTTTCCAGTTGCTCCCCATCTATTCACAGAGGTACAAGTCCACCAAGTCAACTCTACAACCTTCCAGTTGCTCCCCATCTATTCACAGAGGTACAAGTCCACTAAGTCAACTCAACAACCTTCCAGTTGCTCCCCTTCTCTTCACCGAGGTAAAAGTTAACCCTTTCAATGACAATCTGAAAATCACTGAGATATGCTGAAACATTCCAGAGTTATTGCCACATAAAGTGACACTTTGAAATATTTGGCCTGGTCTGTAAGAACCCTAGTCCACCAAGTCAACTCAACAACCTTCCAGTTGCTCCCCATGTCTTCACAGAGGTACCAGTCCACCAAGTCAACTCAACAACTATTCAGTTGCTCCCCATCTATTCACAGAGGTACAAGTCCATCAAGTCAACTCAACAACCTTCCAGTTGCTCCCCATCTATTCACAGAGCTACAAGTCCACCAAGTCAACTCAACAACCTTCCAGTTGCTCCCCATCTATTCACATAGGTACAAGTACACCAAGTCAACTCTACAACCTTCCAGTTGCTCCCCATCTCTTCACCGAGGTAAAAGTTACCCCTTCCAATGACAAAGGTCTAATTGTGCGCTAGCCTGGATAGAACAACACACCTGCCGTGCCCTACACATACAGACCAACAAAACATAAACTATACAGGCAAATGTTTTGGGTCACGTGTCTTAATTAGAGATTAATTTATTCCAGTTGAATTAAATTCTCCTCAAATTTTACAAATATTTGTATTTTCCAAAATATGGATTTTTTTGTAATTCTTTCTGCACGAATTCAGCAAACTGCCAGCTGTGGATGTCATATAAGGCCAGGCTAATGGTTAAAAAAAAAAAATAATAATAATACCTCACTGCTCACGAATACTGCCATCCCAGCAGCCTGCCTTTATGCCTTCCATGAATTTTCTTTTCCCTTTTGCCTATTGCATGTATCTTCTTTGGCCTGCTTCATTCTAGACCAGGACTTCTGGCATAACTAGACCTCTATTGTCTCTGAACACCACGTTGTCACGGTCATAGGCGGATTATAATGAGGGCAATCTGGGCTACCGCCCGGGGCCCCGAGCCTACAGGGGGCCCGGGGCTCCGGGGTGTCTATGGCCAGATTGCGCTCATTATATGTGCGGCGCCGCGGCACATACCGGCAGACAGTGGAGGGGGGGCCCCCCGGACCGCTCACCCAGCAGCGGCGCACGGCCGCTATTTCTTCTTCAGCCGGGCCAGCACTGCAGCTGTTAACTTCCCTGTGTTGGCCCGGCCGCATCACAGCTAGGAGACACGGCCCTGTGCGCGGCCGTGTCTCCTAGCTGTGACGTCACGCAGTGCGCGCCCAGCCTGCACTGCTGCACCGGAGAGGAGCAGGAGGACTGGAGCCGGGGGATGGTGAGTGTGTGAGTGTGTGAGAGTGTGTGTGAGAGTGTGTGTAAGTGTGTGTGTGATTGAGTGTGTGTGTTTGTGTGTGTGCAGGCAGATATCATTGTGTGATGTCTGTTTATATGTATTTTTGTGCTTCAAATGTGTTTATGAGTGTATGTACAGTACAGACCAAAAGTTTGGACACACCTTCTCATTTAAAGATTTTTCTGTATTTTCATAACTATGAAAATTGTACATTCACACTGAAGGCATCAAAACTATGAATTAACACATGTGGAATTATATACTTAACAAAAAAGTGTGAAACAACTGAAAATATGTCTTATATTCTAGGTTCTTCAAAGTAGCCACCTTTTGCTTTGATGACTGCTTTGCACACTCTTGGCATTCTCTTGATGAGCTTCAAGAGGTAGTCACCGGAAATGGTTTTCACTTCACAGGTGTGCCCTGTCAGGTTTAATAAGTGGGATTTCTTGCCTTATAAATGGGGTTGGGACCATCAGTTGTGTTGTGCAGAAGTCAGGTGGATACACAGCTGATAGTCCTACTGAATAGACTGTTAGAATTTGTATTATGGCAAGAAAAAAGCAGCTAAGTAAAGAAAAATGAGTGGCCATCATTACTTTAAGAAATGAAGGTCAGTCAGAGCTAAAAATTGGGAAAACTTTGAAAGTGTTCCCAAGTGCAGTTGCAAAAACCATCAAGCACTACAAAGAAACTGTCTCACATGAGGACCTCCCCAGGAAAGGAAGACCAAGAGTCACCTCTGCTTCTGAGGATAAGTTTATCCGAGTCACCAGCCTCAGAAATCGCAGGTTAACAGCAGCTCAGATTAGAGACCAGGTCAATGCCACACAGAGTTCTAGCAGCAGACACATCTCTTCAACAACTGTTAAGAGGAGACTTTGTGCAGCAGGCCTTCATGGTAAAATACCTGCTAGGAAACCACTGCTAAGGACAGGCAACAAGCAGAAGAGACTTGTTTGGGCTAAAGAACACAAGGAATGGACATTAGACCAGTGGAAATCTGTGCTCTGGTCTGATGAGACCAAATTTGAGATCTTTGGTTCCAACCACCGTGTCTTTGTGCGACGCACGGATGGACTCTACATGCCTGGTTCCCACCGTGAAGCATGGAGGAGGAGGTGTGATGGTATGGGGGTGCTTTGCTGGTGACACTGTTGGGGATTTGTCCAAAATTGAAGGCATATTGAACCAGCATGGCTACCACAGCATCTTGCAGTGGCATGCTATTCCATCCGGTTTGCATTTAGCTGGACCATCATTTATTTTTCAACAGGACAATGACCCCAAACACACCTCCAGGCTGTGTAAGGGCTATTTGACCAAGAGGGAGAGTGATGGGGTGCTACGCCAGATGATCTGGCCTCCACAGTCACTAGACCTGAACCCAATCGAGATGGTTTGGGGTGAGCTGGACCGCAGAGTGAAGGCAAAAGGGCCAACAAGTGCTAAGCATATCTGGGAACTCCTTCAAGATTGTTGGAAGACCATTTCCGGTGACTACCTCTTGAATCTCATCAAGAGAATGCCAAGAGTGTGCAAAGCAGTCATCAAAGCAAAAGGTGGCTACTTTGAAGAACCTAGAATATAAGACATATTTTCAGTTGTTTCACACTTTTTTGTTAAGTATATAATTCCTCATGTGTTAATTCATAGTTTTGATGCCTTCAGTGTGAATGTACAATTTTCATAGTCATGAAAATACAGAAAAATCTTTAAATGAGAAGGTGTGTCCAAACTTTTGGTCTGTACTGTAGATTAAAAGGTCATGAAAGTTCCTGCAGGGGAAATATGTAAGTGTGCCAATACTTACAGTTCATATAGTGTAGATACAATGATGTAAGAAGTGGATTCAAAAGGAATGGGAATTATATAAGAAAGACAATGGCCCCAATTCATGAAAGCAGTTTTGCCAGAATTCTAACTTAAATAGCTTTGAAAAGTTTCAAAATTTTTGAGCAAATATCGGGGTTGAGCAAAAGTTTTGCGACTTTTGCCACTTTCACTCCATTTTCTCCCAGCTTTGACAAAATGCACACAATTAGAGTTGGCTGGGGGTGTGGTGGGGCCGTGATGCCACATCTCATGTAATTTATGATGGTCAGTGACATTCTCTATACCAGAACGCTCACTCCAGTCAGGGACTTGAATAAGATTTGTGGCGAGGCACACGGAGGTGAACAATGCTCATCAGGTGCTCCTGATTCATGAAGAGGCGCAGTGAATCAGGAGTGTCTGACTACAACCCGTCTCATCAAGACCAACTTGAAAACCAAATTGATTAAATTGGCCCTTACTGCTGGACTTAATTCTGGCGTAGGCTCACACAACTGCATCAAAAACGACAGTGACGCCTTTCAAAGAGTGCTGCGTGACAAATATCTGTACCTTGTTGGTTTTGCAAAAAATTTAATTCCATACCAACTTTTATGGCCTTTCTCGTGTCATGCTGAGCACCATCTGTTTGTCATTTTTGCAGAGTGGACGCCGTTACTTGTTGCATGTCCAGTAGTTGCCTATCCCCAACCTTTATACACATTTCGACATTGCTCTTTAATGAGCCCCTAAATCCGAAATCTTCATCCAAATAGATAAAATCCGATACTATAATTTAGTGCTTTTATATTGGCCTCTATATCTAATTTTCCTTGTTACTTTCTTTTGGATCTTTCTTGGCTTTCTATCTAATCCGGCAGCCTCGACCATCTTACCCACAGAGCTGCCCCCGCAATGAAGCAAAGTTCACGCTGAATGAATATCTCATCTTTGACTAATGTCACGAAGCCCCATGATTTGGAGCAAAAAAAAAATAAAATAATTTGCATCAAAATTGCTTCTTCTTTCTATTTGTTCCAAATGTTGCTTTAAAAATGCATTCCATAAGATAGTAATTGGTTGATATCATAATCTATTCAACCTCTGGGTTGTCTGGAATATAATGATACTGCTATGATGCATTTATTAGCTACTGTGAAAGAAGTTTTAAAGATTTCACACTCCTTGATTAGGCGTGCAATAGACTGAAATAATTGCTCATTTCCCGGACCCCTTGCTGGATAACTCTCTATGACCAGGGGGAAGTGACAAATGACTATCAAGGAGTCTGAATCCATTCAAACATATCAAAAGGAATGCAGTATCTAACTCAGAAATAATATACATCTTAAGAATACACTTGTATTTATGTTTCCTCTTGTTTTGCCATCCCCCTGGAGGCACAGCTATAATATGGAGGAATAGTATACATATTTCCTTTTCATCAGATCTTAGCTTTCTCACAAATGGTTTAGATATGTGTAGAATTTGCAATCATTTTGTAAATATCACCACAATAAAACAGATCTAACCTCTACTGTAATGCAAATAAAATAACAACCGATGAAAGGTCATCCAGAAAGCAGAATGTTAGGAAACCACAGGATGAATATTGTTTTCTTTGGACCAAGATGAATAAGGCTATGTTCACACAGAGATTTTTTTTTAAGACATTCAGAAATAAGTTTTTAATGCAGAAATTAGTTCAGGATATGCTCTTTTTTTTTTCTTTTCTTGAAAGAATTTTGGAAGAGTTTTTTTTTCCTGGAAGTGTTTTTTTTTCTTTTTCCATCTTTGAATTTGGCAGCGCATACTCGGTAGAAGTTTCCTTCATGATTCGCTTTAATGCATGCATTTCTATTTTTTTCCCCACCAGGCGTATATATAAACTTCTTCAGGAAAAAAAAAGCTAAAAAAACTTCTCATATGAACAGCAAAGTGGATTTCCTGTAGAAATGAATATTGAGCATTTTTGCAGCAATTTTTGAGGAGGATTTAAGAGAGAAGCAGCTCCAAAAATCCTCAAAAATATAGCCGAAAGTTGCATGAATGTGGAGCCACTTTTCTTGTCAATCTACCGATAGTTTTAAACTGCAGATCTGCCCAAACCTAACAATCAAAGTTTAAACAGAGTTTACTTTCCTGCTTTTAATATCCTGCAGGGTCATTTTTTTATTAAAAATCATAAATAGCTTAATTAGCTTGTCTCTTTAAGAGTACCTATTTTAAATATTTTGTAAGGGATTGGTTAAAGGACCCTACTCAGAGGATTTGACTATTCTTCACTGAAAAATGGCAAAAAAATTGCATGAGGGTTTATTCATATGAGACACAGAAGCTTGGTGGTTGCCATATACAGCAGGTGGCTCTATCACACTTGATGGGTACTATTCATCCCTGCTGTTGTTTGTGTGCTGCACATGTCTAATATGTGAGAGTTGTATATGCAGCATGTGTTTAATATGTGAGGGTTATGTGTGCTGCACATGTCTAATGTATAAGTGGTGTGCGATGCATGTGTATAATATGTAAGTGGTGTGTGCTGCATGTGTATAATATGTAAGTTGTATGTGTGCTGCATGTGTATAATATGTAAGTGGTGTGTGTGCTGCATGTGTTTAATATGTAAGTGGTATGTGCGCTGCATGTGTATAATATGTGAGTGGTGTGTGCTGCATGTGTATAATATGTAAGTGGTGTGCGATGCATGTGTATAACATGTAAGTGGCTTGTGCTGTATGTGTATAATATGTAAGTGGTGTGTGCTGCATGTGTATAATATGTGAGTGGTGTGTGCTGCATGTGTACAATATGTGAGTGGTGTGTGCTGGATGTGTCTAATATGTGAGTGGTGTGTGCTGCATGTTTACAATATGTGAGAGGTGTGTGCTGCATGTGTATAATATGTGAGTGGTGTGTGCTGCATGTGTATAATATGTAAGTGGTGTGCGATGCATGTGTATAACATGTAAGTGGCTTGTGCTGTATGTGTATAATATGTGAGTGGTGTGTGCTGTATGTGCATAATATGTGAGTGGTGTGTGCTGCATGTGTATAATATATGAGTGGTGTGTGCTGCATGTGTCTAATATGTGAGTGGTGTGTGCTGTATGTGTATAATATGTGAGTGGTGTGTGCTGCATGTGTATAATATATGAGTGGTGTGTGCTGCATGTGTCTAATATGTGAGTGGTGTGTGCTGCATGTGTATAATATGTGAGTGGTGTGTGATGCATGTGTATAATATGTGAGTGGTGTGTGCTGCATGTGTATAATATATGAGTGGTGTGTGCTGTATGTGTATAATATGTGAGTGGTGTGTGCTGTATGTGTATAATATGTGAGTGGTGTGTGCTGCATGTGTATAATATGTGAGTGGTGTGTGCTGTATGTGTATAATATGTGAGTGGTGTGTGCTGTATGTGTATAATATGTGAGTGGTGTGTGCTGTATGTGTATAATATGTAAGTGGTGTGTGCTGTATGTGTATAATATGTGAGTGGTGTGTGCTGTATGTGTATAATATGTAAGTGGTGTGTGATGCATGTGTATAATATGTGAGTGGTGTGTGCTGCATGTGTATAATATGTGTGTGGTGTGTGCTGTATGTGTATAATATGTGAGTGGTGTGTGCTGTATGTGTATAATATGTAAGTGGTGTGTGATGCATGTGTATAATATGTGAGTGGTGTGTGCTGCATGTGTATAATATGTGAGTGGTGTGTGCTGTATGTGTATAATATGTGAGTGGTGTGTGCTGTATGTGTATAATATGTGAGTGGTGTGTGCTGTATGTGTATAATATGTGAGTGGTGTGTGCTGCATGTGTATAATATGTGAGTGGTTTGTGCTGTATGTGTATAATATGTGAGTCGTGTGTGCTGTATGTGTCTAATATGTGAGTGGTGTGTGCTGTATGTGTATAATATGTGAGTGGTGTGTGCTGTATGTGTATAATATGTGAGTGGTGTGTGCTGTATGTGTATAATATGTAAGTGGTGTGTGATGCATGTGTTTAATATGTGAGGGTTATGTGTGCTGCACATGTCTAATGTATAAGTGGTGTGCGATGCATGTGTATAATATGTAAGTGGTGTGTGCTGCATGTGTATAATATGTAAGTTGTATGTGTGCTGCATGTGTATAATATGTAAGTGGTGTGTGTGCTGCATGTGTTTAATATGTAAGTGGTATGTGCGCTGCATGTGTATAATATGTGAGTGGTGTGTGCTGCATGTGTATAATATGTAAGTGGTGTGCGATGCATGTGTATAACATGTAAGTGGCTTGTGCTGTATGTGTATAATATGTAAGTGGTGTGTGCTGCATGTGTATAATATGTGAGTGGTGTGTGCTGCATGTGTACAATATGTGAGTGGTGTGTGCTGCATGTGTCTAATATGTGAGTGGTGTGTGCTGCATGTTTACAATATGTGAGAGGTGTGTGCTGTATGTGCATAATATGTGAGTGGTGTGTGCTGCATGTGTATAATATATGAGTGGTGTGTGCTGCATGTGTATAATATGTGAGTGGTGTGTGCTGCATGTGTATAATATGTGAGTGGTGTGTGCTGCATGTGTATAATATGTGAGTGGTGTGTGCTGTATGTGTATAATATGTGAGTCGTGTGTGCTGTATGTGTCTAATATGTGAGTGGTGTGTGCTGTATGTGTATAATATGTGAGTGGTGTGTGCTGTATGTGTATAATATGTGAGTGGTGTGTGCTGCATGTGTATAATATGTAAGTGGTGTGCGATGCATGTGTATAACATGTAAGTGGCTTGTGCTGTATGTGTATAATATGTAAGTGGTGTGTGCTGCATGTGTATAATATGTGAGTGGTGTGTGCTGCATGTGTACAATATGTGAGTGGTGTGTGCTGCATGTGTCTAATATGTGAGTGGTGTGTGCTGCATGTTTACAATATGTGAGAGGTGTGTGCTGTATGTGCATAATATGTGAGTGGTGTGTGCTGCATGTGTATAATATATGAGTGGTGTGTGCTGTATGTGTATAATATGTGAGTGGTGTGTGCTGTATGTGTATAATATGTGAGTGGTGTGTGCTGCATGTGTATAATATGTGAGTGGTTTGTGCTGTATGTGTATAATATGTGAGTCGTGTGTGCTGTATGTGTCTAATATGTGAGTGGTGTGTGCTGTATGTGTATAATATGTGAGTGGTGTGTGCTGTATGTGTATAATATGTGAGTGGTGTGTGCTGTATGTGTATAATATGTAAGTGGTGTGTGATGCATGTGTATAATATGTGAGAGGTGTGTGCTGCATGTGTATAATATGTGAGTGGTGTGTCCTGTATGTGTATAATATGTGAGTGGTGTGTGCTGTATGTGTATAATATGTGAGTGGTGTGTGCTGTACGTGTATAATATGTGAGTGGTGTGTGCTGTATGTGTATAATGTGGCACCCCAGGGGTCTGGTCTCCACAATAATAGCAATATTATGTCTGAGAGCAGGTGGGAGGTCTCTTGGTCAGGGATCCTGTGCATGCCACACCTCCTGCCCAGTCCTGGGAGGGGAAGAACTTCCCCTATAAAAACCTGGGGCTGAGGCAGGGTTGAGAGAGAGAGAGAACAAGAGTAGAGAAGAGAAGCAGCATAGGAAGAAACAACAGGAGCTCTGTGGGAGCAGTGCTACAAGGAGTCAGGGGCTGGCAGCTGCAGAGCTCGCCCTGACTGAGAAGTTATCACCGGACCCGGAGTCCGAGGCTGTGGGGACTAACTCCTACCCAGCAGCAGAAACCGACCGGCAGGGGATTGCAGGTCCTCTGGCCCAGAAACCCGAAGGCACGGTCACACGCGTGGGACCAGCACCGCCATCGTGGAGCGGAAGCCATTAGAAGGCCCCGAGTCACCGGCCATACGGGTGAGCACCACACGGTACACTCAGGGACGTGGGCTACTTTTACCCGCCTCTAGCAAGGTAGCCAGAAGAGTACAGTTAGCTGGGAAGGCCTACAACTCCGCCTGGCCAGGGGAGATCCCATCTGCTCAAGGACTGACCAGGCCCCGATCGCTAGCAAGTACTCCGGGAGGGTCTATCTTTGTCACCAGTAAAGACCCTGAACTACACGCATCGTCTCTGAGTGGTTCCTGCTACCCCCATCATCCACTTCGGCTGCCCTGAGGCCATACCCCTCCCGTTGGGGGTTATACCATCCCCGCTGCACCATCCTTCCACCGGCCTCAGCGGTCTGCCCTGCAGCGGCAGCTCCAAAGCTGCATTCAACGGGTGGCGTAGTCATCCAACATCTACTGCTAATAGACTCGCCACTTAGTTTGACTCCCTGGGCACGGACCGGGTCACCGCCACGAGACTACTACCCCCATCTGATCCGGCTCCGGGTAAGCCCCCGTGCACGCGATGCCGCACGACACAGAAGGCCCAGGGGCGCGTCAACTTTTCGACACAGAAGGCCCAGGGGCGCGTCAATAATATGTGAGTGGTGTGTGCTGTATGTGTATAATATGTGAGTGGTGTGTGCTGCATGTGTATAATATGTGAGTGGTGTGTGCTGTATGTGTCTAATATGTGAGTGGTGTGTGCTGCATGTGTATAATATGTGAGTGGTGTGTGCTGTATGTGTATAATATGTGAGTGGTGTGTGCTGTATGTGTCTAATATGTGAGTGGTGTGTGATGCATGTGTATAATATGTGAGTGGTGTGTGCTGTATGTGTATAATATGTGAGTGGTGTGTGCTGTATGTGTATAATATGTGAGTGGTGTGTGCTGTATCTGTATAATATGTGAGTGGTGTGTGCTGTATGTGTATAATATGTGAGTGGTGTGTGCTGTATGTGTCTAATATGTAAGTGGTGTGTGCTGTATGTGTATAATATGTGAGTTTTGTGTGCTGTATGTGTCTAATATGTAAATGGTGTGTGCTGTATGTGTATAATATGTGAGTGGTGTGTGCTGTATGTGTATAATATGTGAGTGGTGTGTGCTGTACGTGTATAATATGTGAGTGGTGTGTGCTGTATGTGTATAATATGTGAGTGGTGTGTGCTGTATGTGTATAATATGTGAGTGGTGTGTGCTGTATGTGTATAATATGTGAGTGGTGTGTGCTGTACGTGTATAATATGTGAGTGGTGTGTGCTGTATGTGTATAATATGTGAGTGGTGTGTGCTGTATGTGTATAATATGTAAGTGGTGTGTGATGCATGTGTATAATATGTGAGTGGTGTGTGCTGTATGTGTATAATATGTGAGTGGTGTGTGCTGTATGTGTATAATATGTGAGTGGTGTGTGCTGTATGTGTCTAATATGTGAGTGGTGTGTGCTGTATGTCTATAATATGTGAGTGTTGTGTGCTGTATGTGTATAATATGTGAGTGGTGTGTGCTGTATGTGTATAATATGTGAGTGGTGTGTGCTGCATGTGTACAATATGTGAGTGGTGTGTGCTGTATGTGTATAATATGTGAGTGGTGTGTGCTGCATGTGTATAATATGTGAGTGGTGTGTGCTGCATGTGTAAAATATGTGAGTGGTGTGTGCTGCATGTGTACAATATGTGAGTGGTGTGTGCTGTATGTGTATAATATGTGAGTGGTGTGTGCTGCATGTGTATAATATGTGAGTGGTATGTGCTGTATGTGTATAATATGTAAGTGGTGTGTGATGCATGTGTATAATATGTGAGTGGTGTGTGCTGTATGTGTATAATATGTGAGTGGTGTGTGCTGTATGTGTATAATATGTGAGTGGTGTGTGCTGTATGTGTATAATATGTGAGTGGTGTGTGCTGTATGTGTCTAATATGTGAGTGGTGTGTGCTGTATGTGTATAATATGTGAGTGGTGTGTGCTGTATGTGTATAATATGTGAGTGGTGTGTGCTGTATGTGTATAATATGTGAGTGGTGTGTGCTGCATGTGTACAATATGTGAGTGGTGTGTGCTGTATGTGTATAATATGTGAGTGGTGTGTGCTGCATGTGTAAAATATGTGAGTGGTGTGTGCTGCATGTGTACAATATGTGAGTGGTGTGTGCTGTATGTGTATAATATGTGAGTGGTGTGTGCTGTATGTGTATAATATGTGAGTGGTGTGTGCTGTATGTGTCTAATATGTGAGTGGTGTGTGCTGTATGTGTATAATATGTGAGTGTTGTGTGCTGCATGTGTATAATATGTGAGTGGTGTGTGCTGTATGTGTATAATATGTGAGTGGTGTGTGCTGTATGTGTATAATATGTGAGTGGTGTGTGCTGTATGTGTATAATATGTGAGTGGTGTGTGCTGTATGTGTATAATATGTGAGTGGTGTGTGCTGCATGTGCATAATATGTAAGTGGTGTGTGATGCATGTGTATAATATGTGAGTGGTGTGTGCTGCATGTGTATAATATGTGAGTGGTGTGTGCTGTATGTGTATAATATGTGAGTGGAGTGTGCTGTATGTGTATAATATGTGAGTGGTGTGTGCTGTATGTGTATAATATGTAAGTGGTGTGTGATGCATGTGTATAATATGTGAGTGGTGTGTGCTGCATGTGTATAATATGTGAGTGGTGTGTGCTGTATGTGTATAATATGTGAGTGGTGTGTGATGCATGTGTATAATATGTGAGTGGTGTGTGCTGCATGTGTATAATATGTGAGTGGTGTGTGCTGTATGTGTATAATATGTGAGTGGTGTGTGATGCATGTGTATAATATGTAAGTGCTCTGTGCTGCATGTGTATAATATGTAAGTTGTATGTGTACTGCATGTGTATAATATGTAAGTGGTGTGTGTGCTGCATGTGTTTAATATGTAAGTGGTATGTGCGCTGTATGTGTATAATATGTGAGTGGTGTGTGTGCTGCATGTGTTTAATATGTAAGT
Organism: Phyllobates terribilis; assembly: GCF_046119375.1. NCBI lineage: Eukaryota > Metazoa > Chordata > Amphibia > Anura > Dendrobatidae > Phyllobates > Phyllobates terribilis. Next base: position 401,126,324 of record NW_027362765.1, read on the forward strand.
GGTATGTGCGCTGCATGTGCATAATATGTGAGTGGTGTGTGCTGCATGTGTATAATATGTGAGTGGTGTGTGCTGTATGTGTATAATATGTAAGTGGTGTGTGCTGCATGTGTATAATATGTGAGTGGTGTGTGCTGCATGTGTATAATATGTGAGTGGTGTGTGCTGTATGTGTATAATATGTAAGTGGTGTGTGCTGCATGTGTATAATATATGAGTGGTGTGTGCTGCATGTGTACAATATGTGAGTGGTGTGTGCTGTATGTGTATAATATGTGAGTGGTGTGTGCTGCATGTGTATAATATGTGAGTGGTGTGTGCTGTATGTGTATAATATGTGAGAGGTGTGTGCTGTATGTGTATAATATGTGAGTGGTGTGTGCTGCATGTGTATAATATATGAGTGGTGTGTGCTGCATGTGTACAGTATGTGAGTGGTGTGTGCTGTATGTGTATAATATGTGAGTGGTGTGTGCTGCATGTGTCTAATATGTGAGTGGTGTGTGCTGCATGTTTACAATATGTGAGAGGTGTGTGCTGTATGTGCATAATATGTGAGTGGTGTGTGCTGCATGTGTATAATATATGAGTGGTGTGTGCTCCATGTGTCTAATATGTGAGTGGTGTGTGCTGTATGTGTATAATATGTGAGTGGTGTGTGCTGCATGTGTATAATATGTGAGTGGTGTGTGCTGCATGTGTATAATATATGAGTGGTGTGTGCTGCATGTGTCTAATATGTGAGTGGTGTGTGCTGTATGTGTATAATATGTGAGTGGTGTGTGCTGCATGTGTCTAATATGTGAGTGGTGTGTGATGCATGTGTATAATATGTAAGTGGTGTGTGCTGCATGTGTATAATATGTAAGTTGTATGTGTACTGCATGTGTATAATATGTAAGTGGTGTGTGTGCTGCATGTGTTTAATATGTAAGTGGTATGTGCGCTGTATGTGTATAATATGTGAGTGGTGTGTGTGCTGCATGTGTTTAATATGTAAGTGGTATGTGCGCTGTATGTGTATAATATGTGAGTGGTGTGCGCTGCATGTGTATAATATGTGAGTGGTGTGTGCTGCATGTGTATAATATGTAAGTGGTGTGCGATGCATGTGTATAACATGTAAGTGGCTTGTGCTGTATGTGTATAATATGTAAGTGGTGTGTGCTGTATGTGTATAATATGTGAGTGGTGTGTGCTGCATGTGTATAATATGTGAGTGGTGTGTGCTGCATGTGTATAATATGTGAGTGGTGTGTGCTGCATGTGTATAATATATGAGTGGTGTGTGCTGCATGTGTACAATATGTGAGTGGTGTGTGCTGTATGTGTATAATATGTGAGTGGTGTGTGCTGTATGTGTATAATATGTGAGTGGTGTGTGCTGTATGTGTATAATATGTGAGAGGTGTGTGCTGTATGTGCATAATATGTGAGTGGTGTGTGCTGTATGTGTATAATATGTGAGTGGTGTGTGCTGCATGTGTATAATATATGAGTGGTGTGTGCTGCATGTGTACAGTATGTGAGTGGTGTGTGCTGTATGTGTATAATATGTGAGTGGTGTGTGCTGCATGTGTCTAATATGTGAGTGGTGTGTGCTGCATGTTTACAATATGTGAGAGGTGTGTGCTGTATGTGCATAATATGTGAGTGGTGTGTGCTGCATGTGTATAATATATGAGTGGTGTGTGCTGCATGAGTCTAATATGTGAGTGGTGTGTGCTGTATGTGTATAATATGTGAGTGGTGTGTGCTGCATGTGTATAATATGTGAGTGGTGTGTGCTGCATGTGTATAATATGTAAGTTGTATGCGTGCTGCATGTGTCTAATATGTGAGTGGTGTGTGCTGTATGTGTCTAATGTGTGAGTGGTGTGTGCTGCATGTGTGTAATATGAGAGTGATGTGTGCTGTATGTGTATAATATGTGAGTGGTGTGTGCTGCATGTGTATAATATGTGAGTGGTGTGTGCTGCATGTGTATAATATGTGAGTGGTGTGTGCTGCATGTGTATAATATGTGAGTGGTGTGTGCTGTATGTGTATAATATGTGAGTGGTGTGTGCTGTATGTGTATAATATGTGAGTGGTGTGTGCTGTATGTGTATAATATGTGAGTGGTGTGTGCTGTATGTGTATAATATGTGAGTGGTTTGTGCTGTATGTGTATAATATGTGAGTGGTGTGTGCTGCATGTGTATAATATGTGAGTGGTGTGTGCTGCATGTGTATAATATGTGAGTGGTGTGTGCTGTATGTGTATAATATGTGAGTGGTGTGTGCTGTATGTGTATAATATGTGAGTGGTGTGTGCTGTATGTGTATAATATGTGAGTGGTGTGTGCTGTATGTGTATAATATGTGAGTGGTTTGTGCTGTATGTGTATAATATGTGAGTGGTGTGTGCTGTATGTGTATAATATGTGAGTGGTTTGTGCTGTATGTGTATAATATGTGAGTGGTTTGTGCTGTATGTGTATAATATGTGAGTGGTGTGTGCTGTATGTGTATAATATGTGAGTGGTGTGTGCTGTATGTGTATAATATGTGAGTGGTGTGTGCTGCATGTATATAATATATGAGTGGTGTGTGCTGCATGTGTATAATATGTGAGTGGTGTGTGCTGTATGTGTCTAATATGTGAGTGGTGTGTGCTGCATGTGTCTAATATGTGAGTGGTGTGTACTGTATGTGTCTAATATGTGAGTGGTGTGTGCTGTATGTGTCTAATATGTGAGTGGTGTGTGCTGTATGTGTATAATATGTGAGTGGTGTGTGCTGTATGTGTCTAATATGTGAGTGGTGTGTGCTGTATGTGTATAATATGTGAGTGGTGTGTGCTGTATGTGTATAATTTGTGAGTGGTGTGTGCTGCATGTGTATAATATGTGAGTGGTGTGTGCTGCATGTGTATAATATGTGAGTGGTGTGTGCTGCATGTGTATAATATGTGAGTGGTGTGTGCTGTATGTGTATAATATGTGAGTGGTGTGTGCTGCATGTGTATAATATGTGAGTGGTGTGTGCTGTATGTGTATAATATGTGAGTGGTGTGTGCTGTACGTGTATAATATGTGAGTGGTGTGTGCTGTATGTGTATAATGTGGCACCCCAGGGGTCTGGTCTCCACAATAATAGCAATATTATGTCTGAGAGCAGGTGGGAGGTCTCTTGGTCAGGGATCCTGTGCATGCCACACCTCCTGCCCAGTCCTGGGAGGGGAAGAACTTCCCCTATAAAAACCTGGGGCTGAGGCAGGGTTGAGAGAGAGAGAGAACAAGAGTAGAGAAGAGAAGCAGCATAGGAAGAAACAACAGGAGCTCTGTGGGAGCAGTGCTACAAGGAGTCAAGGGCTGGCAGCTGCAGAGCTCGCCCTGACTGAGAAGTTATCACCGGACCCGGAGTCCGAGGCTGTGGGGACTAACTCCTACCCAGCAGCAGAAACCGACCGGCAGGGGATTGCAGGTCCTCTGGCCCAGAAACCCGAAGGCACGGTCACACGCGTGGGACCAGCACCGCCATCGTGGAGCGGAAGCCATTAGAAGGCCCCGAGTCACCGGCCATACGGGTGAGCACCACACGGTACACTCAGGGACGTGGGCTACTTTTACCCGCCTCTAGCAAGGTAGCCAGAAGAGTACAGTTAGCTGGGAAGGCCTACAACTCCGCCTGGCCAGGGGAGATCCCATCTGCTCAAGGACTGACCAGGCCCCGATCGCTAGCAAGTACTCCGGGAGGGTCTATCTTTGTCACCAGTAAAGACCCTGAACTACACGCATCGTCTCTGAGTGGTTCCTGCTACCCCCATCATCCACTTCGGCTGCCCTGAGGCCATACCCCTCCCGTTGGGGGTTATACCATCCCCGCTGCACCATCCTTCCACCGGCCTCAGCGGTCTGCCCTGCAGCGGCAGCTCCAAAGCTGCATTCAACGGGTGGCGTAGTCATCCAACATCTACTGCTAATAGACTCGCCACTTAGTTTGACTCCCTGGGCACGGACCGGGTCACCGCCACGAGACTACTACCCCCATCTGATCCGGCTCCGGGTAAGCCCCCGTGCACGCGATGCCGCACGACACAGAAGGCCCAGGGGCGCGTCAACTTTTCGACACAGAAGGCCCAGGGGCGCGTCAATAATATGTGAGTGGTGTGTGCTGTATGTGTATAATATGTGAGTGGTGTGTGCTGCATGTGTATAATATGTGAGTGGTGTGTGCTGTATGTGTCTAATATGTGAGTGGTGTGTGCTGCATGTGTATAATATGTGAGTGGTGTGTGCTGTATGTGTATAATATGTGAGTGGTGTGTGCTGTATGTGTCTAATATCTGAGTGGTGTGTGATGCATGTGTATAATATGTGAGTGGTGTGTGCTGTATGTGTATAATATGTGAGTGGTGTGTGCTGTATGTGTATAATATGTGAGTGGTGTGTGCTGTATCTGTATAATATGTGAGTGGTGTGTGCTGTATGTGTATAATATGTGAGTGGTGTGTGCTGTATGTGTCTAATATGTAAGTGGTGTGTGCTGTATGTGTATAATATGTGAGTTTTGTGTGCTGTATGTGTCTAATATGTAAATGGTGTGTGCTGTATGTGTATAATATGTGAGTGGTGTGTGCTGTATGTGTATAATATGTGAGTGGTGTGTGCTGTATGTGTATAATATGTGAGTGGTGTGTGCTGTACGTGTATAATATGTGAGTGGTGTGTGCTGTATGTGTATAATATGTGAGTGGTGTGTGCTGTATGTGTATAATATGTGAGTGGTGTGTGCTGTATGTGTATAATATGTGAGTGGTGTGTGCTGTACGTGTATAATATGTGAGTGGTGTGTGCTGTATGTGTATAATATGTAAGTGGTGTGTGATGCATGTGTATAATATGTGAGTGGTGTGTGCTGTATGTGTATAATATGTGAGTGGTGTGTGCTGTATGTGTATAATATGTGAGTGGTGTGTGCTGTATGTGTCTAATATGTGAGTGGTGTGTGCTGTATGTGTATAATATGTGAGTGTTGTGTGCTGTATGTGTATAATATGTGAGTGGTGTGTGCTGTAAGTGTATAATATGTGAGTGGTGTGTGCTGTATGTGTATAATATGTGAGTGGTGTGTGCTGTATGTGTATAATATGTGAGTGGTGTGTGCTGTATGTGTATAATATGTGAGTGGTGTGTGCTGCATGTGTATAATATGTGAGTGGTGTGTGCTGCATGTGTAAAATATGTGAGTGGTGTGTGCTGCATGTGTACAATATGTGAGTGGTGTGTGCTGTATGTGTATAATATGTGAGTGGTGTGTGCTGCATGTGTATAATATGTGAGTGGTGTGTGCTGTATGTGTATAATATGTAAGTGGTGTGTGATGCATGTGTATAATATGTGAGTGGTGTGTGCTGTATGTGTATAATATGTGAGTGGTGTGTGCTGTATGTGTATAATATGTGAGTGGTGTGTGCTGTATGTGTATAATATGTGAGTGGTGTGTGCTGTATGTGTCTAATATGTGAGTGGTGTGTGCTGTATGTGTATAATATGTGAGTGGTGTGTGCTGTATGTGTATAATATGTGAGTGGTGTGTGCTGTATGTGTATAATATGTGAGTGGTGTGTGCTGCATGTGTACAATATGTGAGTGGTGTGTGCTGTATGTGTATAATATGTGAGTGGTGTGTGCTGCATGTGTAAAATATGTGAGTGGTGTGTGCTGCATGTGTACAATATGTGAGTGGTGTGTGCTGTATGTGTATAATATGTGAGTGGTGTGTGCTGTATGTGTATAATATGTGAGTGGTGTGTGCTGTATGTGTCTAATATGTGAGTGGTGTGTGCTGTATGTGTATAATATGTGAGTGTTGTGTGCTGCATGTGTATAATATGTGAGTGGTGTGTGCTGTATGTGTATAACATGTGAGTGGTGTGTGCTGTATGTGTATAATATGTGAGTGGTGTGTGCTGTATGTGTATAATATGTGAGTGGTGTGTGCTGTATGTGTATAATATGTGAGTGGTGTGTGCTGCATGTGCATAATATGTAAGTGGTGTGTGATGCATGTGTATAATATGTGAGTGGTGTGTGCTGCATGTGTATAATATGTGAGTGGTGTGTGCTGTATGTGTATAATATGTGAGTGCAGTGTGCTGTATGTGTATAATATGTGAGTGGTGTGTGCTGTATGTGTATAATATGTAAGTGGTGTGTGATGCATGTGTATAATATGTGAGTGGTGTGTGCTGCATGTGTATAATATGTGAGTGGTGTGTGCTGTATGTGTATAATATGTGAGTGGTGTGTGATGCATGTGTATAATATGTGAGTGGTGTGTGCTGCATGTGTATAATATGTGAGTGGTGTGTGCTGTATGTGTATAATATGTGAGTGGTGTGTGATGCATGTGTATAATATGTAAGTGCTCTGTGCTGCATGTGTATAATATGTAAGTTGTATGTGTACTGCATGTGTATAATATGTAAGTGGTGTGTGTGCTGCATGTGTTTAATATGTAAGTGGTATGTGCGCTGTATGTGTATAATACGTGAGTGGTGTGTGTGCTGCATGTGTTTAATATGTAAGTGGTATGTGCGCTGCATGTGTATAATATGTGAGTGGTGTGTGCTGCATGTGTATAATATGTGAGTGGTGTGTGCTGTATGTGTATAATATGTAAGTGGTGTGTGCTGCATGTGTATAATATGTGAGTGGTGTGTGCTGCATGTGTACAATATGTGAGTGGTGTGCGCTGTATGTGTATAATATGTGAGTGGTGTGTGTGCTGCATGTGTTTAATATGTAAGTGGTATGTGCGCTGCATGTGCATAATATGTGAGTGGTGTGTGCTGCATGTGTATAATATGTGAGTGGTGTGTGCTGTATGTGTATAATATGTAAGTGGTGTGTGCTGCATGTGTATAATATGTGAGTGGTGTGTGCTGCATGTGTATAATATGTGAGTGGTGTGTGCTGTATGTGTATAATATGTAAGTGGTGTGTGCTGCATGTGTATAATATGTGAGTGGTGTGTGCTGCATGTGTACAATATGTGAGTGGTGTGTGCTGTATGTGTATAATATGTGAGTGGTGTGTGCTGCATGTGTATAATATGTGAGTGGTGTGTGCTGTATGTGTATAATATGTAAGTGGTGTGTGATGCATGTGTATAATATGTGAGTGGTGTGTGCTGTATGTGTATAATATGTGAGTGGTGTGTGCTGTATGTGTATAATATGTGAGTGGTGTGTGCTGTATGTGTATAATATGTGAGTGGTGTGTGCTGTATGTGTCTAATATGTGAGTGGTGTGTGCTGTATGTGTATAATATGTGAGTGGTGTGTGCTGTATGTGTATAATATGTGAGTGGTGTGTGCTGTATGTGTATAATATGTGAGTGGTGTGTGCTGCATGTGTACAATATGTGAGTGGTGTGTGCTGTATGTGTATAATATGTGAGTGGTGTGTGCTGCATGTGTAAAATATGTGAGTGGTGTGTGCTGCATGTGTACAATATGTGAGTGGTGTGTGCTGTATGTGTATAATATGTGAGTGGTGTGTGCTGTATGTGTATAATATGTGAGTGGTATGTGCTGTATGTGTCTAATATGTGAGTGGTGTGTGCTGTATGTGTATAATATGTGAGTGTTGTGTGCTGCATGTGTATAATATGTGAGTGGTGTGTGCTGTATGTGTATAATATGTGAGTGGTGTGTGCTGTATGTGTATAATATGTGAGTGGTGTGTGCTGTATGTGTATAATATGTGAGTGGTGTGTGCTGTATGTGTATAATATGTGAGTGGTGTGTGCTGCATGTGCATAATATGTAAGTGGTGTGTGATGCATGTGTATAATATGTGAGTGGTGTGTGCTGCATGTGTATAATATGTGAGTGGTGTGTGCTGTATGTGTATAATATGTGAGTGGAGTGTGCTGTATGTGTATAATATGTGAGTGGTGTGTGCTGTATGTGTATAATATGTAAGTGGTGTGTGATGCATGTGTATAATATGTGAGTGGTGTGTGCTGCATGTGTATAATATGTGAGTGGTGTGTGCTGTATGTGTATAATATGTGAGTGGTGTGTGATGCATGTGTATAATATGTGAGTGGTGTGTGCTGCATGTGTATAATATGTGAGTGGTGTGTGCTGTATGTGTATAATATGTGAGTGGTGTGTGATGCATGTGTATAATATGTAAGTGCTCTGTGCTGCATGTGTATAATATGTAAGTTGTATGTGTACTGCATGTGTATAATATGTAAGTGGTGTGTGTGCTGCATGTGTTTAATATGTAAGTGGTAAGTGCGCTGTATGTGTATAATATGTGAGTGGTGTGTGTGCTGCATGTGTTTAATATGTAAGTGGTATGTGCGCTGCATGTGTATAATATGTGAGTGGTGTGTGCTGCATGTGTATAATATGTGAGTGGTGTGTGCTGTATGTGTATAATATGTAAGTGGTGTGTGCTGCATGTGTATAATATGTGAGTGGTGTGTGCTGCATGTGTACAATATGTGAGTGGTGTGCGCTGTATGTGTATAATATGTGAGTGGTGTGTGTGCTGCATGTGTTTAATATGTAAGTGGTATGTGCGCTGCATGTGCATAATATGTGAGTGGTGTGTGCTGCATGTGTATAATATGTGAGTGGTGTGTGCTGTATGTGTATAATATGTAAGTGGTGTGTGCTGCATGTGTATAATATGTGAGTGGTGTGTGCTGCATGTGTATAATATGTGAGTGGTGTGTGCTGTATGTGTATAATATGTAAGTGGTGTGTGCTGCATGTGTATAATATATGAGTGGTGTGTGCTGCATGTGTACAATATGTGAGTGGTGTGTGCTGTATGTGTATAATATGTGAGTGGTGTGTGCTGCATGTGTATAATATGTGAGTGGTGTGTGCTGTATGTGTATAATATGTGAGAGGTGTGTGCTGTATGTGTATAATATGTGAGTGGTGTGTGCTGCATGTGTATAATATATGAGTGGTGTGTGCTGCATGTGTACAGTATGTGAGTGGTGTGTGCTGTATGTGTATAATATGTGAGTGGTGTGTGCTGCATGTGTCTAATATGTGAGTGGTGTGTGCTGCATGTTTACAATATGTGAGAGGTGTGTGCTGTATGTGCATAATATGTGAGTGGTGTGTGCTGCATGTGTATAATATATGAGTGGTGTGTGCTCCATGTGTCTAATATGTGAGTGGTGTGTGCTGTATGTGTATAATATGTGAGTGGTGTGTGCTGCATGTGTATAATATGTGAGTGGTGTGTGCTGCATGTGTATAATATATGAGTGGTGTGTGCTGCATGTGTCTAATATGTGAGTGGTGTGTGCTGTATGTGTATAATATGTGAGTGGTGTGTGCTGCATGTGTCTAATATGTGAGTGGTGTGTGATGCATGTGTATAATATGTAAGTGGTGTGTGCTGCATGTGTATAATATGTAAGTTGTATGTGTACTGCATGTGTATAATATGTAAGTTGTGTGTGCTGCATGTGTATAATATGTAAGTTGTATGTGTGCTGCATGTGTTTAATATGTAAGTGGTATGTGCGCTGTATGTGTATAATATGTGAGTGGTGTGTGTGCTGCATGTGTTTAATATGTAAGTGGTATGTGCGCTGTATGTGTATAATATGTGAGTGGTGTGCGCTGCATGTGTATAATATGTGAGTGGTGTGTGCTGCATGTGTATAATATGTAAGTGGTGTGCGATGCATGTGTATAACATGTAAGTGGCTTGTGCTGTATGTGTATAATATGTAAGTGGTGTGTGCTGTATGTGTATAATATGTGAGTGGTGTGTGCTGCATGTGTATAATATGTGAGTGGTGTGTGCTGCATGTGTATAATATGTGAGTGGTGTGTGCTGCATGTGTATAATATATGAGTGGTGTGTGCTGCATGTGTACAATATGTGAGTGGTGTGTGCTGTATGTGTATAATATGTGAGTGGTGTGTGCTGTATGTGTATAATATGTGAGTGGTGTGTGCTGTATGTGTATAATATGTGAGAGGTGTGTGCTGTATGTGCATAATATGTGAGTGGTGTGTGCTGTATGTGTATAATATGTGAGTGGTGTGTGCTGCATGTGTATAATATATGAGTGGTGTGTGCTGCATGTGTACAGTATGTGAGTGGTGTGTGCTGTATGTGTATAATATGTGAGTGGTGTGTGCTGCATGTGTCTAATATGTGAGTGGTGTGTGCTGCATGTTTACAATATGTGAGAGGTGTGTGCTGTATGTGCATAATATGTGAGTGGTGTGTGCTGCATGTGTATAATATATGAGTGGTGTGTGCTGCATGTGTCTAATATGTGAGTGGTGTGTGCTGTATGTGTATAATATGTGAGTGGTGTGTGCTGCATGTGTATAATATGTGAGTGGTGTGTGCTGCATGTGTATAATATGTAAGTTGTATGCGTGCTGCATGTGTCTAATATGTGAGTGGTGTGTGCTGTATGTGTCTAATGTGTGAGTGGTGTGTGCTGCATGTGTGTAATATGAGAGTGATGTGTGCTGTATGTGTATAATATGTGAGTGGTGTGTGCTGCATGTGTATAATATGTGAGTGGTGTGTGCTGCATGTGTATAATATGTGAGTGGTGTGTGCTGCATGTGTATAATATGTGAGTGGTGTGTGCTGTATGTGTATAATATGTGAGTGGTGTGTGCTGTATGTGTATAATATGTGAGTGGTGTGTGCTGTATGTGTATAATATGTGAGTGGTGTGTGCTGTATGTGTATAATATGTGAGTGGTTTGTGCTGTATGTGTATAATATGTGAGTGGTGTGTGCTGCATGTGTATAATATGTGAGTGGTGTGTGCTGCATGTGTATAATATGTGAGTGGTGTGTGCTGTATGTGTATAATATGTGAGTGGTGTGTGCTGTATGTGTATAATATGTGAGTGGTGTGTGCTGTATGTGTATAATATGTGAGTGGTGTGTGCTGTATGTGTATAATATGTGAGTGGTTTGTGCTGTATGTGTATAATATGTGAGTGGTGTGTGCTGTATGTGTATAATATGTGAGTGGTGTGTGCTGTATGTGTATAATATGTGAGTGGTTTGTGCTGCATGTGTGTAATATGTGAGTGGTGTGTGCTGTATGTGTATAATATGTGAGTGGTGTGTGCTGCATGTATATAATATATGAGTGGTGTGTGCTGCATGTGTATAATATGTGAGTGGTGTGTGCTGTATGTGTCTAATATGTGAGTGGTGTGTGCTGCATGTGTCTAATATGTGAGTGGTGTGTACTGTATGTGTCTAATATGTGAGTGGTGTGTGCTGTATGTGTCTAATATGTGAGTGGTGTGTGCTGTATGTGTATAATATGTGAGTGGTGTGTGCTGTATGTGTCTAATATGTGAGTGGTGTGTGCTGTATGTGTATAATATGTGAGTGGTGTGTGCTGTATGTGTATAATTTGTGAGTGGTGTGTGCTGCATGTGTATAATATGTGAGTGGTGTGTGCTGCATGTGTATAATATGTGAGTGGTGTGTGCTGCATGTGTATAATATGTGAGTGGTGTGTGCTGTATGTGTATAATATGTGAGTGGTGTGTGCTGCATGTGTATAATATGTGAGTGGTGTGTGCTGTATGTGTATAATATGTGAGTGGTGTGTGCTGCACGTGTATAATATGTGAGTGGTGTGTGCTGTATGTGTATAATGTGGCACCCCAGGGGTCTGGTCTCCACAATAATAGCAATATTATGTCTGAGAGCAGGTGGGAGGTCTCTTGGTCAGGGATCCTGTGCATGCCACACCTCCTGCCCAGTCCTGGGAGGGGAAGAACTTCCCCTATAAAAACCTGGGGCTGAGGCAGGGTTGAGAGAGAGAGAGAACAAGAGTAGAGAAGAGAAGCAGCATAGGAAGAAACAACAGGAGCTCTGTGGGAGCAGTGCTACAAGGAGTCAGGGGCTGGCAGCTGCAGAGCTCGCCCTGACTGAGAAGTTATCACCGGACCCGGAGTCCGAGGCTGTGGGGACTAACTCCTACCCAGCAGCAGAAACCGACCGGCAGGGGATTGCAGGTCCTCTGGCCCAGAAACCCGAAGGCACGGTCACACGCGTGGGACCAGCACCGCCATCGTGGAGCGGAAGCCATTAGAAGGCCCCGAGTCACCGGCCATACGGGTGAGCACCACACGGTACACTCAGGGACGTGGGCTACTTTTACCCGCCTCTAGCAAGGTAGCCAGAAGAGTACAGTTAGCTGGGAAGGCCTACAACTCCGCCTGGCCAGGGGAGATCCCATCTGCTCAAGGACTGACCAGGCCCCGATCGCTAGCAAGTACTCCGGGAGGGTCTATCTTTGTCACCAGTAAAGACCCTGAACTACACGCATCGTCTCTGAGTGGTTCCTGCTACCCCCATCATCCACTTCGGCTGCCCTGAGGCCATACCCCTCCCGTTGGGGGTTATACCATCCCCGCTGCACCATCCTTCCACCGGCCTCAGCGGTCTGCCCTGCAGCGGCAGCTCCAAAGCTGCATTCAACGGGTGGCGTAGTCATCCAACATCTACTGCTAATAGACTCGCCACTTAGTTTGACTCCCTGGGCACGGACCGGGTCACCGCCACGAGACTACTACCCCCATCTGATCCGGCTCCGGGTAAGCCCCCGTGCACGCGATGCCGCACGACACAGAAGGCCCAGGGGCGCGTCAACTTTTCGACACAGAAGGCCCAGGGGCGCGTCAATAATATGTGAGTGGTGTGTGCTGTATGTGTATAATATGTGAGTGGTGTGTGCTGCATGTGTATAATATGTGAGTGGTGTGTGCTGTATGTGTCTAATATGTGAGTGGTGTGTGCTGCATGTGTATAATATGTGAGTGGTGTGTGCTGTATGTGTATAATATGTGAGTGGTGTGTGCTGTATGTGTCTAATATGTGAGTGGTGTGTGATGCATGTGTATAATATGTGAGTGGTGTGTGCTGTATGTGTATAATATGTGAGTGGTGTGTGCTGTATGTGTATAATATGTGAGTGGTGTGTGCTGTATCTGTATAATATGTGAGTG